>NC_080381.1:138301480-140701480 GCF_014773155.1 Arachis stenosperma | reverse complement strand
ATGTCAAGAAAGATATCCGAGAGCAGAAGTTTACCTGAATTTGACTGATCTTTTGGTTATTGATCCAAAAAGGCCCAAACTGATATATATGTTAGAATATAAAATAGCTAATATGATTATACTTATTTATATACATGTATATAGCCTACAAAATAGACAAGGAAATAAATTTTCCTAACGGGGTATTATTTCATGCTGAGAGTTAGAAAAAAATTTTGCATGTATGCTTTAGTTATAGTCAGTAAGGAACTACAAATAATGGCAAATATAATCCTTTCTTTCATTTGAGAATCACATTTTCCAATCTTAATCTTTTGGGCAGATAAAACAGTATGGCGAACCTATAGAGGTTAGAATCACAGAGTGGAATACCAGGGGCCTGCTAACAAGGATTGAGGTCTGTGCTATCAAACTTAATCTTCATGTTTATGTAACACTCGAGTAAATGTTTATATCCTCTTGAATTTCGATATGCAGGGCTTGCGGGCTTTCCTACCTAAAGCTGAGCTTATGAAAAGAGTAAATAATGTTAGTGAATTAAAAGAAAATGTGAGTTGCAGCCCTGAACTTCTCTCCAAAACAGGAAAAATTTTCTTGTTTTGCATCAATTACTTATCTAAACCATCTTTGTTCCATGTCATGAATATTGACACAAGTATCTAACACAGCTCTCCTCTTTTAGCTTGCCTTCGAGTCTTTGTCGTTCTTACATCTGTTAAATAATATTAATAACAATGATCTAGGTGGGACGATGTATATATGTACAAATTACTCAAGTAGATGAAGCCACAACCAATTTGGTACTTAGTGAGAGGGAAGCTTGGGTCAGTACTCAAAATCTTTTCGTTACCATTTTTTCTGCTTAGCTTTAACATTTAAATGTTGGATTTATTTTATTTTCCGGTGCTGTTCAATGAAAATGATGCTGCAGGAAAAGATATACCTTCAAGAAGGAACACTTCTAGAAGGTACTGTGAACAAGATCCTTCCTTATGGAGCCCAAATAAGGATAGGAGAAACAAATAGATGGTGAGTGATAGGTTGGATAACATAGCTGTTATTCTTTAGTCATTAGGGGAAAATGCTAATTCTTTTAGCTACTTCATGAATTTAAATTGTTAGGTTGAGATTATCAAAACTGTGTGTATGTTAAATTGTTTGTTGGATTCCTTTCAGTGGATTGCTGCATGTTTCAAATATCACTCGAGCCGAGATTAGTTCTGTTAGTGACATACTTTCTGTTGATGAGAAGTTGAAAGTTCTGGTGGTGAAGTCAACGGCTCCTGATAAAATCTCCTTGAGGTAATTAAAATTGAAGTTCTCCTCCCAATATACTACTAGACATAAACTCCTTACATAATTAGGCATCCATCATAAACAAGCTTTTAAAAGAGGGAGAAAACAAAATAGGGTAAGTAAAAAATATCATATATTTTCCCTGGTATTTCTTCTTAGTCATGTTTTTCACCGAGGTTTCTTGCAAGTTAAGGTTAGCATCTTCGAGCTCACTTTGCTCTTTCATCTTTATCTTTAGATATGATATGTGCAATTGGTTGCAACAAAGGTTGAGTTGAAGGAACCTCAATAGACCACAACATAGTGGTAAAAATAAAAATGCTGGTGATGACAATTTGTCTTTCTATCATGCAGCATTGCAGACCTTGAAAGTGAACCTGGCCTATTTCTCTCAGATAAACAGGTACTTATTTTGTTTATGTATTCTTTTCCTTATTGGTTGAGTTCTTTTATGGTGCAAGAGAGATTGATCTTGAGATATGATTTTTTCTTCTTTCACAGAGAGTGTTTTTGGAGGCTGATATGATGGCAAAGAAATACAAAGAGAACATACATCACAATCATCATATCATCCAAGAATCAGAGCCCCTCCCAAATAGTGTCCTCCCTTTTGAGAATGAAACACTTTATGCCAACTGGAAGTGGGTCAGGTTTGAGAAATAATAATGAAAACTAGCTCACCTTCAAAGCATAGTTATTGATAGGCATGCTCAATCGTATTAATGATGGACCTTAAGCAAGCACGCCATTTTCAATGGCAGTGTAACAGAGACACTTTTCCTTACAACAAAGCATCATGGGCCCCAATTTAAGAGGCTTCTGACGCAGCCCTGAACCGCTTAAATTTCTCCGAATTTCTTGCCCTAGCTTTTCGGCTTATCATTTTATGATTTATTTTTCCAAACCATATGTAAATTTTGATGAGTGTAATTACATTTGTATACCAGAAATGATCGTGATTGCATTTATTAACTTTGAACATTGATGCTTCTTTGATCATATTGAGCAGGTTAAAATACCACTAGTAATAAGTAATAACTAATTAGTAATTAGAGTTGGAAAAGACGTGAAATCAAAACAATGTATATCCAAAAACCTTTGTTTATAATTTTTATCTATTTTCTCGACTGCACCCTTGCAAGTTTCCCCACAACACCGACAAATACATATATAGAATTGGAAATAAGACTCGAAAACTCCCAAACCCCGAAAGTACCAACCCTCAATAATCCAAATCTGACCCAAACTTCCCCAGCAACAAAGACTCAACAATGGACACATCCTGTTCAATAGCATCACCCTGACACAACCCTGACCTGACCTGACCTCAAGACTACGATGCATGAGGGGAATATCCCAAAAAACGGCGGCAGAAAAAGGTCAACAACCTAACTTTCATGTTGCCTAGCAAGGAAATGTGAATCAATGATATGATTCAAGAAGAGGGACTGGGCTCTTCGTCCTTTTTCTCTGATTCTGTCTCGTTTTTCTTCTCAGCTGATGCAGGTTCGGGTTCTGCAGTTTTTTCTTCAGATTCCTTTTCAGGTTTCTTTTCTTCACCTTCTTTCCCTTCAACACTCAATTTCTGAAGGAGACCGGCAGTATCAGATGCATCCGCATTTTCGGCTTTGCTTTGGGACTCGGCAATTTCTTGGAATGTTTCCATGAATGATTTGCAATCTAACAGAAGGACATAAAAACAAAAACAGTTAAACAATGCAATAAAACCATGTCCAAAATAGTAAACTAGTAAAGCAGAGAGTAACAATGTTATTTGTTGTCTGATGCAAAGTGCCCTCATACAAGGGCCATCTTAGTCACAAACAGTAGGCATCTTGCCCAAACAATTTCAAAAGGAATGGACGGCCATCTACCTTAATATCAACAAAAAGAAATTGACACTCATAAGCATTGAGGTACGTGCATTGAAATGGTATGAAGCTCTAATAAACCAAAGATCCTTCCAGGTCACAAGGAATCCTCACACCCTATGCAGGTAAAGTAGTAATGCTAAATATAAATAGCAACACAAAAGTCAGCGAATAGCAGGCATTTTGCTGTCCTATCATAACACTATCTCAGAAAAGATGCTCACATATACGTGAGTGTATTTCAAGGAGTTACTACAAAAGATGCATACTAAAATTTGACAAACACAACTTAGAATATTAGAATTCTGTGCCCGCGTCAATAACAAAATATTATAATTGAACACTGAATCAAAGTTTTGACTATTGATTAAAACCTACAGCTACAAAGTAGGTTCATAAAATACAACTAAAAAAAAAAGGCATACTTACTTTCAATCGATGGAAACCGAATGCAGAAAAGCTCATCTTTCAATTCACCATCGGCGAAGTCTCTGGCATGCCAAACACATGATTTCTCGTTCCCGGAGTGCTCCTGCACACTCATCGAAGGTAGGACTACAAAATTCCAACAATAAACCGGTCGAAATTCAGATTACGGTGGGAAAGAAGAGCAAATAAATAAATAAAAGATGATCGAAGAGAAAAAGGAGCAACTTACTCAAATGATTGGCGCAGATCTTGAGCGTCTTAGATTGCCTCATGAGGAGGCGAACCTTTCCAGTTTCCTTGTGCTTCAGGAACTTCACTGTTCCAGCACCTCGCTCCTTCCATTGATTCCCGTCCTTATCGAATCGATATAGCTTGGATTTACTGCAAAACAAAATTAATTTAAGAAAACAAAAATTCAGTTAATGAATCGATAAAACTCTCAAAAGGTAAAAACACTGTTGAAATGCTTACAGATCGAGAATAGCATCTTCGTTTTCTTCGCCAGTGGAGACGGCGACCTCTTCGAGTCTGACGATCGGAGCTACCTGAGCTCCGGTGTCCTCGTCCTCGCCGGCGGGAGCCTCCTCCTCTTCGCGGTGCTCGGCTTCGGTGTTCGACATGCTGAGATTTTTCAGAGAGAGAGAGAGAGAGAGAGAGCGCTAGGGTTTAGGTAAACAGGGTACAGCGAAAAATTGCTTAAATTATAAGCAGACTTTTGGGTTGACGGTTGGATGGTTGGCACGTTATACACATCACGATATTGATTTCCCTAACTGACGGTTGCGATCTGCTTCTATATTTTTTTTTTCGCATAAAAAATTAATGTTCTGGGTTGGGTTAGCCTTACAACTAGGCCTGGTTTAGCTTTTAAGATTGGATCTCATACATGGGCCCAAAAGATAAGAAGAGTAATGTAATTGTTGTGACAATATATTGCACTTGCTTGCTACACTGATTACCAAAAACAGAAAAATATTGCCCTTTTTACCAAAAAGTACTTATGCAAAGTGATTATGAGCAAGTGAGCCACTATCACTTTTGTTAGGAAAGATTTGAGTAGTGAAATTTCTAATTATAAAATTAGCCAGGTTAGTTATACAATAAAATCATCCACGAGAATATAATATATATTAAAAATAAATTAAACAATATATATATATATATATATATATATATATTTATATATAAATATATAGTATTTCTTTATCATTATTTTATTTATTTGGTGTAATCTCTCAGAAATTAGACAAAATTATTGGATAACCAGTTAATAATCACATTCTAGATATAAACAATTAATTTCTTAGGATTTTTCATTTATATTAAGTAGTAATAAGAGAATTTAGTATTTAATTTACAATAAAATTCTACAACTAAGTGATAATCCTAACTAATTCTAATTAATTTTTATTATTTTTTATTTTTTCTGATGCCATCATTAAATAATTTCAGTTTATTTCTTAATTTATTTGATGTTTATTTGGATCCATAATTGAATTCAATGTATTTTTTATTGATGTTGAGTCTTTTTTACTACTTGTTAAAATCTAAACTAATTTCGATTTATGTGCAAATTAATTGATTGACCAAATTTTTTATTTGTGAAATAATTAATTTCGTTTCATATTCTTAGTTTAATTGATACTAATAGGAACTCTGATACCATAATAAAATTGAATAAAATTAAGAGAATACGTAATAAAATTGAGAAAGTACGTAAAAAAATTTGTGTATTTTTTATTCAAATTAAAAATAAAAAATTTATTAATTATATATATACACAAAAATAAAATAAACTAATAAAATTTTGAATTTTAAACTACGCTAACAAACTAATAGAAATTGTGAACCCCAAAAATAAAAGAAGGCCAAATCATGAATTAACATGCATTTAATGATCACTAATATTTATAATAATTTTAAAGACAATAATAAATACACAACAACAATTTAGCAAATAAACAGAAAACAAAACCTAAATAAAAAATCTAACCAATTAAATCGCAACAACTTAATTATTTAGCAAATTAAAACAACAATAGCTCAACAATTTAGCAAATTATCAACTTAATAAATTCAAGAAAAAAAAATCACAACAAAAACAAAAAAAATAAAAATAACACAACAACAACAAGATCAATTAACAAATTAACAAGTTCACAATAACAACTAAAATTTATCAGAAGGACACTAATACAGGTAAAATCATCATGCTAATATGTTTTTTTGCAAAGATGCTATTTGTACAGCTAAAATTTTCTAATTACTAAGATCCAATTATTCTAATTTCATATGCAATCAATTACTAAATTTCTAAAAGTTAGAAATTATAAAACCAACCAAAAATATAGTTTAAATAATTGCTTATTGTAATAGAAAGTTGAGGAAGATATTAATAGTGAAAATAAATTGTTTGAATTGATTGTTTTAACCATATATGGTCATCAGCAGACAAGTTTTAATACCATAATAAAATTGATTAATTAAGAGAGTACGTTATAAAATTGAGAGTACGTAAAAAAAATTTTATTTTTTTTTTCTTTTTAAATTTTAAACTATTCTAAGTTTGTATCTGCAATAAAAATGAATCAAATTTTGTTCACGTAAATATCTGTTGCTTTTGTACACACCCAACTGTTCATGCACGATTGGCAGGTACCAAAATCGTGGTGCTCCTTCTAAGAATAGTTGTGCGCATAAATGTAAGGCCAATGCTACCATGCTGAAGTGAAAAAATTTCAACATGTATTGAAATGAGGTGGATACCTCTTATGAAAGACGCGTGGTCGTGTTGATATGATAGAAGGAGACACGGACTGACTAGCATTAATAGGACGCAGAAATTTGTCCAGTGTTATGAGGCAATTAGATGAAAAACTATGTTTAAATTAACTGCTTAATCATTCTCTTAGGCTATGTTTGGTTGGAAGGAAAGAAATAGAGAGGAAAGAAATAGGAAGGAAAGAAAGGAAAGGAAAGAAATTGAGTGGATTTTTATTTTCTTTAAATGTGTTTGGATGAAAGGAAAATAAGAAGGAAAGAAATGGTATATAAAGACATGTTTACCCTTATATTATAAAATATATTGAAAAAAGTAAAGGGGTAATATTGGAAGTAGAGAGAGAGAATTAGTTTTCTCTCTATTTTCTCTCCATTGTTGGAGGGAAAAAAAATTAGTGGACCCCACCAATATTTTTCCATCCATTTTCCTTCCTCTCCCATTTCTCTCCTCAACCAAACAAGAGAAAATAACCATTTTCCTTCCAATTTCTTTCCCTTCCTTTTCTTTCCTCTCATTTTCATCTCAAACAAACACACCATTAATTTTGGAAAGAGTTGGGTTGGTATTTATTTATGCAGTTGGGCTTTTTTTGCTAAATCCATGAATTGGACTAATATTGTATGGGAATGATCCAAATTAACCCATAGTCATATATATAATAAATAACTTAGCTGTTCGAAAAAAAAAAAAAAGAGAAAAAGTTAGCTCATAAATTGTAGAGGGAAAAAACGACTTAGTTGATAAATTATTGTTTAATAATCAGTGGTTGCATTACATTGAAATAAATTAAATAATTTATTCTTCAAAATATTAATCTGTTAACAATAATTTATTTCAGTTAACCAAATAGTAACATTGTCAGTCATTTAATCAAATAGGGACTAATTTATTTTATTTTTAAATCACAAAATCAATTTTTTTACAATATTAAATTTTAAATAATTTAATTTATAGTCAATATTTTCAATATAACCTTAATATTCACCAATTTAATAAAGGAAAATTTTTTTTGATAATCAAATACACATGACTAACAATATTAGCATATTACATGCTATCCCGTCCCAACAAGCAATGGAAACATAGGCTGTAGGTCCAGTATATGGATTTTGTTATGATGTGGGACGGATTTTTTGGTTCGATTTTTCGGTAGTTAAAATTATGAGTTAAAGTTTTTGCGAGTTGGATAGAGAAGAAAAGTTTTAGTAAAAAAGCCCAATAATTATAAAAGTAGAAAACAAAAATACAATGGTAGTTGCTAGTAATTGGTTAATTTAGAAAGAAAAATATATAAGCAAATTCGAAAAAGTAAAATAAAAAAGAAAATATGTAACAAAAAAAAACTTAGTTAGAAAAATTATGATTAGAATTTAGAATATTGTTCAGAGTAAGTGTAATTATGATAATTTGAAAATTGATAAGATTTAAGAATTGAAAAAATTAGAAAATGAGAACTTTAGTTTGAAGAAAGAATTGTTTCAATTAAAATATAAGTAGATGTTTATTAAACCAACTAGGAATGATAAAAAAGTAGCTACGTATTTTTAGAGACGATAATAATAGTTGTCATTGTTAAGTATGAGTTAATATTTTTCTAATTTATAATTGTATGTAATATATAAATAAACTGTTTGAATCCCAATTAAAGTATGAATAGACTAATAAATCGTAGAACTGCTCACTCTATCAGTTCATTTAGTGGTTCGATTTTTGCAACCTTGTATAAAAGGGATATTAAAATATGCTCATACATTGCGAATAAATTGAACGACAAAGTGTGTGTTTGGGTTAGAGTTGGTTAAACTGGAATTTGAAAGAAAATGATTTTGTAAAATTGATTTTGAATAGAAGTGAGTTTGTGCCAACATAATTATGTTTGGCAATTCTATATTAAAATTGATTTTGATAAAATGAAATTGTTTGTATAATATTGGTTAATATCACTTTTAGATAGATAATTAGTTAATTACTAAAAAAATATAATATTATTTTTAAGTATATTTAATCTTTTTTTATACTTCTTTTAGTATATTTTTTATATAATATTTCTTATAAAATTATATATTAGTTTGTTATAATTTTTTGATTAAAAGTTAATATTTATTTGTTAAATTAAAAATAACATATAAAATAATGTATTTTTTCGGTTTCTATGAATACTCTCAATAATCCTAACTTGTTTACTGTTTTGGATTCTAGCTTTTTACTAATTATGTTTTTATTTTTGTTTATGATTAATTTCTTAATTGATTTATCAATTTCAATAGAAACAATAATACATATTATAACAAATTATAATAATAAACGATGAACAAGAATTATAATAATAAATTTTAGAATGTCAAACAAAAAAAATATTGTATAATTTTTTTAATATTCTCAGTATTTATTTATTTAAGAATATTATTATTATTATTATTATTATTATTATTATTATTATTATTGTTGGGACTAAGGTCAGAGAGCAATATAGCATCCGAATCTATTTTTCTTCAACGAATAACACACCTTCAAAAAAAATTTTGGGCTTCAAATCAAATTGGCCCAAATATTTAACCACACTAATTAACATAATCTACTACCTAACTTATTAATCACTTTGACAACTTAAAGCCTGTTGTCTCTCTGCTTCCGTCAGATATGTTTTGTCCTGGGAAACATGTTTACACGCGTCTAATATCCATCCATTCCACCTTGTTTCAGCATGAAAAGAAAATTCTTCATTTCATCACCGTAACACTGCCCTAAATGTAAATGTAAAAATTTTTGCTGCCACTACACTGACCTAGGTGCTGCCGCCTAGAACTAGGGTGTGATGCTAATTGTTCATTGGGAATAATCCGTATAACTGACGTTATTCGTTTGTTAGTTAGTTTTTTGCTATACATGGTGCATTTTTTATATTTTGGTGATTCTTGTTGGTGATTCATGTACTCTGATATTAGTTTGCTTACTTCAATAAAATTCATCGAGAATAGTGTTCTTTGTTATGCATAGTGCATTTTTTATATTTTGTGATTCTTGTTGGTGACTTATGATATTGGTTTGCTTACTTCAATAAAATTCATCAAGAGAACAGTGTACCTCCTCTAATTCTCATTCTATCATTCTCTATTTCCTTATTCAATAAAGAGCAATTTATCTTTTGGAACTAGTGTTACTTTAGGAATGTCATTATCTAATTTTATTACATTCAATGTTTTACTTTTACTGTGTGAACGTTTTTGTGTATGTCTATCTAATTTTGCTTCTAATGGTAATTGATCAACTGATTATTTATTAATTAGTTTTATAAAATAATTGTTGTATTTTCCTGAAATGAATATATGGCAACTTATTCCTGCAATAGTGACAAAGATTAGTAAACTAAGTAGCAACATACCTTTTAAGTGTTCCTAATTACGCACATTACTATTTCTGTGGAAAAGTGATTAAACCATTCAATTAAAGCCTTTTGTTATAAATAATTACTTTTAGTTCTAATACTTCTTGTTACGAGTGAGAGTACTCTTGGAGTACCGTGTGAGAGAATAATGGGTGAGGGAGGAGAGTCCGGTGAGAGCAGGGGAGAAGGTCCGAGGGCAGCACACGGTGAGAATGAGCATTTCAAGGAGAATAAGGGGGAGAGCATGGGGAGGGTTGCGCCACGTGCTATGGAGGATTCGCGTAAGGGTAGTTATAGTGGGATTCAGAGGATATCTTTTCGCGATAAGGTTATTGGTTCTTCACAAGCAGCGGGACAACGCAGAGTAGATGGGTTAGAAGGGGACGTCTTAGCAATGGTAACAGGGAAGCAAGGTTACCCCAAGCCGCCAACAGTAACTTTCACCGACGAAGCCAGGATTTCTCTTTCAGAGCCTTACAACGAAGCTATTGTGATTAAAGTTCTGGGAAAACACTTCAGTTATATGGCCTTGGTTCATAAACTGAAGGGGATATGGAGACTCAAGGGTGGCTACGAGGTTCTCGACGTGGGCTTTGGTTATTTCCTAGTCAAGTTTGATCACAACGAGGACAGAGAGAAGGTCCTGTTAGGACGTCCATGGTTGATATTAGGCCATCGCGGTTAAGCCGTGGTCGTCAGATTTTAGACCATGCGAAGACTCTTTTGGGGATACGATGGTCTGGGTAAGAATTGCTGGATTAAGCATATGGTACTATCATGAGAGAGCTATAATGCGAATTGCTTTGCTATGGTAAACCCATAAAGATGATTTAGCGACTAAATCGGCAGAAAGCTTGTGCCTGCGTTCAAGTGAATCTTGGATTACCGGTTGTTCGGAAGATTATTGTTGGCTATGAATATGATGTGTGAGAAGTGCAACTATTTCGGCCATACCGCAGTCCCATGCAAGGGAGAGGCAGTAGATGTTAAGTCCGGGGATGAGACTCGCAGTGATGAGGCGGTGAGGAAGGCAACGGATCTGAGTGGCTAGCACTTAGGAAACCAAATGGAGAAAGATTTTGAATTTGGTAACAATCCCAATTTGTCCGCGTCAGTTACGGATTATGTGGAGAAGATGAGGTTACATTGCATGGCAAGGAGGCTAAAAATGGGCACGTGATAGAGGAGGAAGGGTGGACTAAAGTAATAGCTAAGGGAAAAGAAAAATTGGTCTTTTCAAAAGTAGCCCAAAATGGTTCATTGGAAAAGAAGCACTTGGTTTCTACAAAGAAGATTGGGCTAAGCTCAGGTAAAGTCCCAGTCATAAAGAAAGGAGAGAAGGCTTTGATGGGCCATGGGGCAAGTATTGGGTCTTCCAAGTTCAGGAAGCACCATGCTCCAATGCTTGGCAAAGGAAAAAATCAGGGTGCCAATCTCATACCCGCTGTAGCGACCTTCACTCTTATAATCAAGAACGGCCATAAGAGGCTGAGACCGGCATCTCTCCAAAGTTCGCCGGTGACGCTGAGCAATGATGGCGGAGTGGGTCAGCAGCAACGGATTTCACCTTCTACGTCACCTAATGCGATAGGGAGTGCTCCAGAACAAGTGTTGGGAATGGAGAAGCAGGACTCTCAAAAAAATTCTGGCGGCCCGTCTACTTCTTCATAAAGGTCCTCGCCTGAGGTTGGTGCCTTTTTTGATAATTTAGTTTTATGGATAATATAGATATCAATTTTCTTTCCTGGAATATTAGAGGGGCTTCTAACAAATTGGCCCGAGTTCACTGCAAAGAGTTAGTTAGCAAATATCATCCAACTTTTTTTATTATTCTGGAAACTCATGTACCCTTTGAGCGTTTGAAATATTTCTGGAGCAAGCTTGGTTATCGGGATGTTGGTGTTGTAGAGGCAAGTGGTCATAGTGGAGGAATTTGGATTTTATGTTCTAATCCTTCAATATTAGTGAAAGTTTTAGATGCAGTTGATCAGTGTATTAGCCTTGAGATTCAGATGGATGATTTTTCTAGTTTTTGTAGTGTTGTGTATGCTAATCCTCATGTTCATCGACGTATGAGGTTATGGAATGATTTGATCAGGGTCTCTAATATGATTCAAGGCCATTGGATTGTGCTAGGTGATTTTAATGATATTCTAATGCAGAATGAGGTGAGAGGAGGTTCCTTTTATAATGCAAGATCGAAAAAGTTTGCCGAAATCTTGGCTGAATGTAATTTGTTTGATATGGGGGCTATTGGGAGAAATTTTACTTTGTTTCGAAAGGTGAAAGGTGGGCTGCAGGTAGCAAAAAAATTGGATAGAGCGGTGATCAATCAAGAGTGGTGCCTTTTATTCCCGGAGGCATATAATGAGGTGTTAGCGCGTCTTCATTCTTATCATTGCCCCTTGCTCATTAGATGCAAGAAGGAGGGGACTGCTAAGAAAGGTAACCGTCCTTTTCGATTCCAGGCTGCTTGGTTAACCCACCCCCTCTTTCGGGATGTTGTTCATACAGCTTGGAGTAAAGGAGCCCCAGATGTTATTAAGAGTTTTCTTGAAGTCCAAAAGGATGCGCTTAATTTCAATAAAGAGATTTTTGGAAATGTGTTTGTTAAAAAGAGGGAGCTTGAAAGACAACTAAATGATATTCAAGTGTCTCTGGAAAGATGGGAAGACCCGGAGCAGCGGATTAAAGAGCAAGGTTTGCATGAGGAGCTGAACTCTATCCTCCTCCAAGAAGAGCTAATGTGGTACCAAAAATCTAGAAAAAAGTGGATTAGATGTGGAGACCGAAATACTAAATTTTTCCATCTTCAAACGATAATCAGGCGAAAAAGGAACAAGATTCATGGATTGTTTCTTGAAGATGGCACTTGGTCTTCTGAGGCGACGGTTTTGGAATCGGAAATAAACTCTTTCTTTCAAAAACTTTTCTCTACAAGGGAGGCAGTTAACTTGGATGCCATGGGGGAATTCCCTTGTCCTTCTCTTAGTAGAGAGGCCTGCCAAAAGCTTGTTGAACCAGTAGCTCTCGAAGAGGTGAAAAGAGCTGTGTTCGGCATGAATTCTTTCAAGGCTCCGGGTCCAGATGGATTTCAAGCTCTCTTTTATAAAGAATTTTGGGAATCTCTTAGCAGATGTGTGGGGTCAAAAACTTTCTCTACAAGGAGGCATTAACTTGGATGCCATGGGGGAATTCCCTTGTCCTTCTCTTAGTAGAGAGGCCTGCCAAAAGCTTGTTGAACCAGTAGCTCTCGAAGAGGTGAAAGAGCTGTGTTCGGCATGAATTCTTTCAAGGCTCCGGGTCCAGATGGATTTCAAGCTCTCTTTTATAAGAATTTTGGGAATCTCTTAGCAGTGATGTGTGGGGTTTAGTGAAGAAAGCCTTTGCAGGTGAGAATCAGTGCGGCTGTGTTTGACACATTCATTGTTATGATCCCCAAAGTTGAAGCTCCGTCTTACCTGAAGATTTTCGTCCTATTAGTTTATGTAATGTGATTTACAAAATTATTATAAAAGTCCTTGTTAATAGGTTTTGTCCTTTCCTTTCTGAGATCATTGGATCGCTTCAGGGTGGTTTTATTCCAGGAGAGGAACAACGGAGAATATAATAATTGCGCAAGAAATAATGCATTTCATGAGGAAAACCAAGTCGAAGAAGGGTTCTATGGCATTTAAGATTGATCTTGAAAAAGCCTATGACAGAGTAGACTGGAGATTCCTTGAAACTTCCTTGATCAAATTTGGTTTTCCTGGCTACTATTAATCTTATCATGGCTTGTGTGACTTCGTCCTCTTTGTCTATGCTGTGGAATGGTAATAGGCTTCAAAGCTTTAAACCCATGAGGGGGATGAGACAGGGGGATCCCATGTCCTCTTACTTTTTTGTGCTCTATATGGAGAATCTTTCTTGTCTTATATCGCATAAAGTCTCTCAAGGATCTTGGATCCCCGTATCTGTTTCTAGACATGGCCCAAAAATCTCTCACTTGATGTTTGCTGATGATCTCTTACTATTTTGTAAAGCAACAAAAACTCAGGTGACAGAGGTTATGAAGACACTGGATATGTTTACTCAAGCGTCGGGACTGAAGGTGAATATCCATAAATCTAAGGCTCAATGTTCCAAGAATGTTTCAGCGAGAAGAAAAGAGGTGCTTTCAAGGATCTCTAGCATCCGATTTTGTCAAGATATGGGAAGATATTTGGGAGTTAATATTGGTCATGATATGGCTTCTAGGAAGATGGCGCAGGAGGTCATTGACAATATATAGAGAAAACTTGCTAGTTGGAAAGGGTGCTTGCTTAACAAGGCAGGCAGACTTTGTCTTGTGAATGCGATGATGGCTTCTATTCTGGTTTACAATATGCAAGTTTTCCTTCTTCCGAAGTATGCGTGCGACAAGATTGATTCTTTGATGTGTCAGTTTTTATAGAAAGGTCAAGCGAATGGGAGAGGGTTGCCGTTGGTCAAGTGGGACATTGCTATAACTTCTAAGAAGGCAGGTGGCTTGGGTGTTAGAGATACTCTCTGTGCGAACATGGCTACTTGCAAGTTGGTTTGGGATTGTCTGAATAATAAGAACAAGTTGTGGGTGCAGGTTCTAACTCACAAATACCTCCAGAACTCCAAGGACTTGGGCAGCAGTCATTGTCACAATGCCTCAACTACTTGGAGGAATATTCTAAAGGCTTATGATATCTTAAAAGAAGGATTTCGATGGAATGTGGGAAATATGCAACAATCGATTTGGTATGATCGGTGACACTTTTAAAGTTAATTGTGATGCGAGTCTGTTTTCTGATTGGAACCTAGCAGGAATTGGTTGTGTTATTAGAGATTCTAATGGGCGTTGGATTTCGGGTTGTTCTAGTAGCTATCCTCTAGAGCAAGGTAGCAAAAACCGCGTCTTTACCCGTATAAACGGACGATGTTACGGGTTCGCAGGTCATCCCCGTTTTCGTTTCTACTTCCGCGCCTGGTGAAGCTAGAATTCATGGAATCGCCGTGGAAGATCGTGAAATCGTGCAATCGTGCCGTCTCCACCGCGTCAAAGGAAAGGAATTCCAGAAGAAGAGGATTTGCGGGTTTGAGACGACCCGGCTGGCCCAACTCGAACCCCACTAAAAACTCTTCAATTTCTGTTACACTTCCTAAGCGGTTACTTATCTCTCCCTTTCTTTTTGAATTCCGACTCTCTCCCACTCTTCCACTATTCTCAATCTCTCATTGACCCATGGTATTCTGTATTTTTTTGAGGTTTTTATTCAACGATTTTACACTTTTTCTTCTACTATTGTTAGCTTGTTGTCAGTTCTTGTCAACACAACTTTATGAGAGTGATTCCATGACTGTGGTGGCCTCTGCATGATTCATCTCTGTTATGTGCTTGTGCGCTGCAGACCTGCGATACCTTGTGCAATCTCATCCGGTAAGTACATAATAAATTAATAACATATTTAGTAATTTATCATCATTACAAATTTACAATTAAAAAATATAATTAGTTTTAGTTTTTTTACCATCATTAACAACCAATAGTGATCAACGAGGTTCATAGATAGAGTGATGAAGTGATGAAGAAATTTATGATTTGGATTATTAATATTAAGACAGTTCAATGAAATTTCGCTTTGCATGCACTAATTTTAGCTTGTTCTTTTCATTTTGTTATGCTCCTGATTTGTGTTGCCTCTCAAAGATTCCAATATAAATAAGGAGTACCAATATAATATATATATATATATATAGAGTACTGTGCTCAAATATAAGAAAAGTAGAAAATGTCAACGAAACATAATTGAATTGGGATTTAGGAACTTTGTTTTTCATTTAATTTTTTGGTTCTTAAAGCTTTGTTAGTTAAGTTTTTTAATTACTACTACAACCTAAATGCTTACATAATTAATTATATATTTGTTTATAAGTTTATTTATTTAAGGAGTACCAATATAATACATATATAGTACTGTGCTCAAATATAAGAAAAATAGAAAATGTGAAACATAATTGGATTGGAATTTAGGAACTTTATTTTTCATTTAATTTTTTGGTTCTTAAAACTTTGCTAGTTAAGTTTTTTAATTGTTACCTACAACCTAAATGCTTACATAGTTAATTATATATTTTTTTATAAGTTTATTTATTTTAGTGTAGTGGATTTGATATGGACTACATAATTTTCTTTTAAAAATAATGTGAATTTATTGCTACTGTGATTCTCATTTTAGATTTCATAGATTATAAATTATGTACTTCTATTTGTTTAGGTTTAATATGGCTTCAAATGCGGATAATGATGAAAATAATACTGGAGTTAAAATTGATCGTGGTTGTGTATCCAAAAAGATTGCTAAAAATACTGCAGGAAATAGGAGTGACAAAGCTTGGAAGCATGGAATTTCGGTTGATGGAGATGCCAAAAAAATAAAATGCAAATATTGTGATAAAGTGGTGACAGGAGGAGTATATAGGTTGAAACATCATTTGGCAGGAACAAAAAAAGATGTTGAACCTTGCATGGGTGTTTCTGATGAGGTTAAAAAGGATATGTTTGATATTGTTGTTGGTTTGCAAAAAAATTTAGTTAAGAAGAAGAAGGGGATGCCTTAGTTGGTGAGAAGAGAAAGGAAAAAGAAATACAGACACCAGCAAGTCTCTTTAAGAAAAGGGGTGTGAGCACTCAAACAACAATCAACTCAATTTTTAAGAAGGGCTTAAGGGAAGAGGCGTGTGATGAAATTGCTTCGTTCATCTACAATAATGCTATTCCCTTTAATGTTGCAAGGTCTGAAGAATACCATAACATGTTTGAGAAGGTTGCCCGCCATGGATTAGGATTCAAGCCACCTTCTTATGATGAGTTAAGAGGAAAATTATTGAAGAAGAAGGTAGAGTCAACTAAACTAACATTAGAAGAACATAAAACTGAATGGAAGAAAACTGGATGCACTATTATGACAGATGGTTGGACGGATAAAAGAAGGAGAACTATTCTCAACTTTCTTGTGAATAGTCCTAAGGGAACTGTTTTCTTGAAATCCATTAATGCTTCTGATATATGCAAAACAGCTGAAAAGATATTCAAGATGATTGATGAAGTTGTAGAGGAAGTGGGAGAAGAGAATGTGGTTCAAGTTGTAACTGATAATGCAGCTAACTACAAAAAGGCAGGACAAATGTTAATGAAAAGAGAAAGAATCTTTATTGGACTCCTTGTGCTCATTGCATTGATTTGATGCTTGAAGATTTTGAGAAGAAGCTAGATCTTCACAAAGACACCATTGCCCAAAGAAGAAAGCTAACTTATATTCTAGGACTTCTCTAATTTCCCTTTTACAACAGCACACCAAAGGAAGAGATTGGTGAGACCAGGTATGACGCGATTTGCTACGTCCTACCTTACTTTGGGTAGTCTTAATGAGAAGAAGAATCCAATAGAATGTTCATCTCGGATGAATGGAAGGAAAGCAAGTGCTCAAAGACAAGAGATGGAAAAAACATTGAAAATATTTTGGATAAAACATTTTGGGGAAACATTATCCATTGCTTGAGATGTGCTTATCCTCTTCTTCATGTGCTTCGTATAGTGGATTCAGAGGGTAAGGCAGCTATGGGATATATGTATTCTGAAATTGATCGTGCTAAAGAAAAGATTAAAGATGCTTTTCAAAGTGTTGAACTAATAAAACTAGTAATTAAATATTTTTCTCTCAGTTTTATTATTTAATTATTTACTAATTAACTAATTGTCTAATTCACTATTTGTATGTTTTTCTTTAGTTAAACCTTGTGGGATATTATTGATGCAAGATGGGACAAGCAACTCTTTAGGCCTTTGCATGCTACAGGCTATTATTTGAATCCACAAATTCATTATAGTCCTAATTTAAGGTTGAGTATGATGTTAAAAAAGGACTTTATGATTGTTTGGATATACTTGTGAGAGATCCTGCACTCATTACAATTATTGATAGTCAACTTGAAGATTTCAAGAGTAAGGCTAAATTTTTTGGTAGAGATGTTGCCAAGAATGCTCTCAAAACTAAAACACCCTCACAATGGTGGGATTCTTATGGAGATGAACATCCAGAACTTCAAAAGTTTGCTATCCGTGTCTTGAGTTTGACTTGTAGTTCATCAGGATGTGAGCGTAATTGGAGTGCTTTTGAGATGGTAAACTTTTAATTTGATATTAACTTAGGAATTTATTTTCTAAATTATAGAATTAGTTAATTATTCAATTCTATTTTTTTTAATTAGCATATGTTAATATATTAAATAAATTCTTGTAAATTTTGATATTATTAGGTTCACACGAAAAGAAGAAATCGTTTGAAGACAAGCACAAGGAATGATGTTGTTTTTGTGATGACTAATTCAAGATTGGCAAGGAAAAAGCCATCAAGAAATACTGCTGATTATAGCCTTGAAGACTTGGATTCAGATGAAGAATGGATTGTGGAAGATGAAAATATGATGGAAAATATGGAAGAATTTGACACACAAAATGATGTAAACTTAGCCCCTCAAGAAGATAGAGGTAAAGATGGGGTCCTTTGATTAATTTGGAGATTCCTCTTTTTGATGATGATGCTTTCAATGAGCTTCTCAACTTTCCTCCTAATGAAAATCAAAATGTTGGAGAACATGATGATCTTGACGTTAATAAATTGCTTTAGTCTTTATATTTTTTAGTATGATGTTATGTTATCTATTTTATATTTGTGATGTTACATATTATTATTTTTGAATTTCAGACTTGTGGTTAGTTTATATTTTTATCTTTGAACTTTACAAATGTTACATTTTATTATATATTTATGCTACTTTATTTTTATTTTATCATTATGTTATTATTTATGATACTTTTGTCAAATTTAAATTCTCATTTTTTTTAAATTATTTAATTTTATCATATTATATTACTCTTATAATTGATATTGATAAATTTATATAATTGGTAGAATCTTACGTTCCGTTTTACGATTTTACGCTTTACGATTTTTAATTAATTTTCCGATTCTATGTAAAATCTCGATTTTCGCTACCTTGCTCCAGAGCCTATCGTCAGATGTGAGTTTTTTGCTGTTTGGAGGGGTTTGATTTTAGCTTGGGATTATGACTTGAGAGATATTGTGTGCGAAACAGATTCTCTTGACGTTTTGCACATTTTAAAAAATCCGGCAAATGGGCTAAATTGTGATGTGGTTGATATTCTTCAGAAGATACAGGAGCTTCTATCAAGACCTTGGGTTGTGGATTTTGAATGGATTACCCGTGATGCTAACGCTGTGGCAGATTGACTGGCGAGATATGCGGTCAAGACCAATCCAACTCATGTTATTTGGTCGGAACCTTGTGATGAGCTTCAGCATCTTATGCTTGTTGATTTAAGATAATTTCTTTTTTTTCTTTGTTTCTTTTTGTTTAGTCACCAAAAAAAAAAAAAGCCTTTTGTTTACATGGTGCACTAAAATTAGTAATGACAACATGCATGCAAGTAGTTCAGTTTCCTTTTTTCGGTTACAAAAATACACGATGTGCTCATCACACTATTCAGCAATTTATAATCGAAATTGTTATTGATCATCGTTGCATCCTGTACAAGCTAACTCCTAAGGTTAAATGCATAATCATCATCAAATTACATTGACTAAATTTTGCTTCTCTCGTTCTCCCTTCCTCACAATTCCATCAAATGCTTCCTTCTTTGAAGTAAAGACATTTTACGCCAACAATGATTAGCAAAATGGATCATTGCTTACCTTTAACTTGAATCCAAAGAAACTATGACGGTGTTTGGTAAGTGTTTTAAGATAAAATATAAAAACACTTAGACGAATTAGACAATAAAGACAGAAACAAGACAGAGAAAAAAAATATGCCTGTCTCTATCTTTATTGTTTTCATTTTACCTATTTTTATATTTTTGTTTTCAAAAAATTGTGTGTCTCTAAGTGTATCTATATTGTTGGTTTGAGACAATTACCAAACAAAGCCTAACATACCTCCTTTGCTGTTATCTCCTCTTTGCTATTGAGAATGTCCTCTTCAAGTAATGGTTTGCAGTTTTATCATTTCTATAGCATAAGACCCTCAATATTGTGTTGGGGTCAGTTCTACTCCACTTCCTTGTAGTTGGAGGCATTGGCAACTTGTGTCCAATAACACCATTTCCCTCATCACTTAACACAATATTGGTCAAAGTCTCCATCAACTCTCCAGTGCTCAACCCCATCAATGCTATAACCCCTTCAACTACCTCACTCTCTTTCTCCACTGCTTCATCACCAACCAACCCTTCTCCACAGTTGATGAACACAGCCTTCAAGTTTTCAAAGTCTTCTTGGATCATAATGTAATCTGACTCATTGAACATCCTTGAGGTTCCACCAGCAAGCAGGACCATAAGGAATGCATCAAAGCATGCCTTCATGATCTCTTTCATTGCCTGTGCTCTGGCTCTTTCGGTCAGAATCGCAGTCATCAGCTTGAGGTTATGCTTGAGAACAGTGAGTCCTGGTTGGATTCTGGCACTGGCTACATCCCCTGCATAGAGTGTTTCATAGAGGAAAGAGTTCGAGTCAAAGAATATGAGGCGATAGGATGCAACTTCTGAGAGGTGCTGGCATGCTGCTAAGATGGAAGAGTTTGCTGTTTCAAAGTATGAAGTGCTTTTGCTGCTGTTTGTTAAAGGGCTCTGTATATTTTTGAAACTATGGCGAATCGAAGGAACGACTCCTTTGGACAAGGAGAGTGATTTGTCAAGGGAAGGGATATGTTGAAGGAGATAGTGTAAGGTGTTGATTCGAATGTAAAGGCGCTGCGTTCCGCGGCTGGTACATGCATGAGGATGCCTAGCTTCATATATTCCATACATGTGTGGATCTTCACATGTTACTCTGCATGGTGTAGCTATCTTCCAAAACTTGTGGAACTTTGAATTCCTATTGCATCTGGTGAGTGGTGGAAGATTTGGCACATAGTTCTCTTTCAAACCTTTGAGCAGAACATAATAAATCAGAAATCAAGGATGCTAGGTAGGGATTATTATTTAGCATTTCAAATGAACCTAGTGATTTAGGAAGGAGATTTCTAGGGATAGTATGTTCAGATTTCATCATATGAACTAATTGAACTCAAATTACTTACCACATGCTGCTACAAACATTGTGTATTCCTTGAAGAGATTTTGTAATCCAGTAGCAAGTTCTTGGACTAAATCTTCAGTTATTGGTACTGGAAGTAGAAAGAATTCTTGCACAATTATCTTTGCCAAATTCATCAGCTCTACTACTGATTTTGCATAAGGCTCTGATTTGGACTTTGGATTCCAATTCTGAAATATAAGGCACAAAAAAGATTTATAAGATTGGGAAACTAAAAACATCTGATATGATATAAAGAGGATCATATATATCATAAAGCCAGAACTTACTTCATGTTCTTTTGCTTTTTGGAAACAGTAATTCCCTCTTTGCATTGAAGCATCCATCCATCTCTTCAAAATGTTAACTATGGTTGAATCAACTTCAAAAGGAACCATCTCAGTCACTACTGTTTTGCCACCATCTTCACAATCAACCGAGTCTTCAACTACCATTTGGACCAAAATATCTTCTAGCTTTTTAGCCCTTTGTAGTACTATAATTGTCTCGCTTGTTTCTGTTGTCATCATTTCAGTTAAATACTGCTTCAAAACAAATCCATAGCAATTGTTCAATGTCAATGCTGCAACTGCAGCTGCAGTTGGATGCCATTTCTTCAACACTGGACTATAACTTTGTCTTTCTTTATTTGCCAAGTCTTCAATCTCTTGTGCTAATTGGAACATAACTTCACTTATTTCTTTCTTTGTTTGACATTGAGTATATTTGGCATTTGCTGCTTGGAGTGCCTGTGATCATCAGAAAATGAGAAATCCATTATATAAATCAGTAATAAGCATTGTTATCAACTATTCAGATATTGCATTTTACTCTCTAAACTGCAACCTGCACTTTAAATGAGACTAACTCTGTTCAGAAATAAGTATAATTTGCATCATTTTTGGACTAGCACTTACATTTTCAAATGCATTCTTCATCGAAGATCGAATATAATCATCAACCCTATCCCCTCCTTTCCCTTCACTACCTTCACCAGAGGGTGCAACATCTCCTAGAATCTTGTGTACTAACAAAACTACAGGAAGAAGGTTCTCAATTTCTCCAGCAGCCTCAACTTGGAAATATTCTTGGTAAGCAAGCAACCTCTTTTCACCCCAATCCTTCAATGAACTTAGCACGGATTTCAATATCTCAATATACTTTGGATCCTTTTCTTTCTTAGCATCACTTGCAACCTCATTCAACATTGCATGTGAGGCACAAAGTAGGTCATGTTCTACTTGGCCAGTTTCCACATATTTTTGAAACAGAACCCATGCAAAGCACACATTGTGAATTGACCTATTTATCCCTAATGATGTCCATGTTTTCTTCATTAAGTCAAGCATCTCATCAACCTCATCAAGGATTGAAGTTTCCTCCTTCAGATCAAAAATGGATTGAAGAAGAGGTATATAGAGATGAACATTGACAGGGTAACCATTAGCCCAGTGGCACACATTGGTGGGAGCACCACCATCAGGGTTCCTCATTGATAAGGAAAGAACAGAGTTGCTGAAAGTTCTCATTGTATCTGAGTTCCTGCCTGTGTCCAAAGGCTGTTCCACACCATTCTTTATGATTTCCCTGAGATTCATGGCGAATTGGTTGGTCTTTTCGACCGGGATGGAAGGGTACAAGAGGAGTCCTGCTTCAATCATCTTGAGCTGCCTCTTCTGCCACAAATGGTACTCTTGGAAATTGTTGAATTCTGAGGGCTTAAGGTGGCGTAGGAGTTCCAATGGGAGGATGATAGTTTCTGCTTGTCTTCCAAGCTGCAATTCAAGTTTGTTTTTATAATTAATAGTTAGCTAGTTTAGACCAAAATCAGTGTAGCTAGATGAATCAATCACATTATTATATTTAACAATAACATTAAGTGTGTCAACGGATTCATTATCTGCATAATCAATTAATAGTAGTTAATTAGAATTAGAATGACTCTTATTTTTGGTTGAAGTGGCTGACATTATAAATTGGAGGATGAGATACAATGCTGGACAGAGAATCAAATTTACACACTAACCATGGACGATTACACCAAAGAACCACCCAGCCAAAAAGCTATTAGAACATTGAAATTTCAATAATGGTAAATTACCAAAATAATATAAAATTATTTTTTGTCACATTTTAAATTCATTCCAAAAATTTACTTTTTTTTTCTTTTCATATTATTTTTTTAGAACTCGAATATTAACTTTACTTTTAATAAATAAAAACAATAAAGCCTATTATGCATATTTATTTCTTGAGTGACTTTGTCAAACACTCTTATTATTTGCGTATAACAATTAAAAAATAGTCAATTTTCATATTATTTTGTTGAAATTCATTTAAAGAAAAATATTGAAGATTTGAAAATAATAATAATAAACAATAATAATTTGAAGTTACTTGGCCAACAAGGGTCCTCATTAGGGTTTTTCTGAGGCGGTTATCACTCTGCTCCGTCACCTGCATCTGCACCCTCATCACATCCGCCATACTCATCTGCTTCCTCGGCTTCACCAACCGAGACTTGGGGCTGCTACCTCCCGCCACCGGCGACACCAACGGCGATACCAAAGGCGACATCAACGGCGACATCGCCGGAGACTCCGCCGCCGAAATTCTCTGATCCAAGGTGCTCCTCATCATCTTCAACCCTAGCGCACGCTTCACCCTACTCGACTGCAACACCGGCGCTCCACCAGCACCAGCACCCACACCATTATTATTCTCATGCTTCGAATAGAACGTGAGGCTGCTCTGGCCACCGAAGCCCGGCGAGGACCTACACGCCGTGAAGAACAGCTCGTATGCGGTTTCCCTGAAGTCATCGCCGTCGATTCCTTGAAGATCCCCAAACGGCCATGCCAGATCGCTTTGTTTATCGTAGAGATCTTGTTTGGCTTTTGCGACGTAGTTATGTTGTTCGTCGTAGAAGTAACTTGAAGGGGATAATGGTTGTGGTGATTCCAATGGTGACGAGGGAGGCATGAGAACTGGATCTGATTCATAACGAACCAGTTGTTGGCTTTGTTGAGAGGGTGTCGGTGTCGTTGCGTTGTTGCTGGTGGTGAAAGACGACGGCGTTTCGGCGCGCGACGTAGGCGATAGTGGGAAGGGATCGGGACAAGAGTCGCGGCGGTTGTGGGTGGAAATGGAACGGATAATCGGAGGGAGGGATAGGCCTGGTAAGGATTCGCGGCGGCTGTGGCGCCGGCGAGATCGTGGAGACGTTGGTGGTAGCGGGTCCGCGGAAATGGAAGATGGTGGGAGGAGGGGGAATGGGGAGGATTCATGGCGGGAATGGGTTGGGGGGGGGTGGGAATGGGAATAGCGGAGGAGGAGGGTGGCGTGGAGGACAAGGGAGGGAAGGGACCCGGGGAGGAATCGTGACGGCGGGGACGGTGGGATGAGGCCATGGTGGTGGCGGTGGCGGTGGCGGAGGAGGTAGCTGCATGCAACAGTGAAAATTAAACTAATTAATGTGTTATCATTATTATTTATTTTTTATTATTATTGTTACTTCATAGTTGTGATAGAGAAGATTTTAGAAAGTGGCTATTCGAAGATAATGGTGAATAACGGAAAGGTGGATGAGGAAGGTGATGAGTTGTTAATTTTAAGTTAGATTACTTTTTTGGATAATTAGTTGATTAACGAGATTAATGATTGGCTGAGGTAGCGCCACCCCCAATTATTCCTTCCCCATCTCTCTATTTATTAGTTGCGAGATAACTGGATATATCACATTTACCACAATGTAAGATCTATCCACTGTGAAATAATTAATAACGGTGTTGGGCTTTCGTTGTTAGGCCAGGGGATAACAACGATTAGATATCAGATCTTTCTTCACTTAACATGTATTTTTCTGTTTTTACTCCCTGTAAAAACAAAAATAATTTTAAGGGCAATTTACATGAAAAGACTATGTCACAATCAATTTTACGTGAATTTTTTAAAAGAAGAAACGTTACATATATTTTTTAATTTATAATTATATATCAATTAAATTGACTAAATTTAATTTGATCATTTTAATAGTAAATTGAATTAAATAAATTCGAACTATTAAGTTTATACATAAATTAATTCTATTAACTTTGACTTAATAATATTTAAAATCTACCCATAGTAAATCAAAATTATTTGCTTCGAATTATTAGGTTTATACATAATTATGCAAAGTAATTATTCATAGTAAATCAAATTTAGTAGAATTGCTTTATCTTTAGGGTTTATTATTGAGTAAATCGAATTCAGCCTATTTAATTTACTATATTTCACTTAGTCTACCACGTAAATTGAAGCTATCAATTTTAATTTGCTACCACAAATCTTAAATCAAATGAATAATATTAATTCGATTTATTATGTAACCACGTAAATAGAATGCATTAAATTTAATTTACATGCAAAGTCCTAAATCGAATTTAATAAAGTCGATTTACATATAAACAGCACTTCCACGTAACAGTTTCTTCATTTAGAGGATTCATATAAAATTGAATCTCATTTAGTTTCTTTACGTGAATTACCCTAATTTTAATGCACTATAAGTATGTAAATAATTTTATACATATATGTTATATATTTAATTATATTACGATATTAAAAATAATGATTTTTGTATTAATTATGTGAATAATCATAAAAAAATAGATAATTTGATGATTATATAAAATATTTTATATTATTAATGTATTAAAATTAAACTCATAAACAAAAAAAAACTTTAAATCAACAAGAATTTTTTTTTTGGCAAAGATATAAAATCTATTTTTAAATACTCTTTATTAAAAATAGTGTTACATTCTTTTGTAATTAAATAAATCTTATCTTGTATTTATTATATTTTATATCAACAATTCGTAATTATAATTTAAAATTTAAGATTTAAAAAATATTGCGCTTATTTTTTTCAAAATGTATTAACATTATTAGTTTATAATCGACAATTGCATTTATATTTTTCTCATTTCATAAGAGGAAGAACATATTTAATTAATTGATTTTTTATATTTTAACTAGAAAATATTGAGTTTAAATACTAAAGGTTAAAAAAAAAATCTTTTTAAGATATATAGTAAATAATTAAATGTATAGTGTGGTAGTTAACGGAAGAGAACTGGTCCTCGTCGTTTCTGCAAATAAAGTTTAGATACGTAATCTTCGTCGATTATTCCAAGCATAGTAACTAGTAAGGGTAAGAAATGTGGTGATTAAAGCTATGTAGATCTCTTAGCTGGTATTCATATAAACAAGAATAACGTTATTTGATTTTTATTTTTTCTTCGGGGGTACATAATGTTAGTATCATGTAGAAATTTTGATTAGTAGTATTGATAAAATTGATAGAGCAAACGTTTAATAATAGCATTAAGTACAATTTTATTCATATAATTTAGTTTGAAAATTAAAATTATTTCTAACATTTTTTTTATTTAAATTTGTTCATCATGTTTAATTTGATTTTAAAATGATTTTTGAACTAAAATATTTTTTCTCATCACTATTTTTCTCTATCTCTAATCCTTTCGATTCTGACATTGTTACTGTCTCTCTCTCTTTGATTCTAGTATTTTTTCAAAAAAATTTGACACTGATAAAATGATATTTGATTTTTGTTATTGACAAAATAATTCTTACAAAATTTTTAAATATGATAAAATTACTCAATTATAAAAAAGATGACATCACAGTAAACGAAAAATACTTATATGGCTATAAATAGAGAGCTCCGATGATGACAGATAACTCAAAAAGAAGAAGAAATAGAAGGAAGAATTCGTCGAAAACATTACCGAAATTCTCTGTCATCATCAGAGCTCTCTTCCGACAGCCACATCAATGTTTTTCGTTCACTATGAAATCATCCTTTCACAGTTGTGTGATTTTGTCGAATTTTAAAATCTTTTAGGACTATTTTATAAATAACAAAAATCAGATACTATTTTATCAGTTTCAGAATATTTCGACTTTCAATTTGGCATTTATCTCCTTATATTATTTTAAATATTTTATGTTTTATGTTTTATGTTATTTTAATATATATTTTATTCGTTTGATTAATTTAATAACTAAATTATTTTGATGTGCATGAATGTAGCATATATATTATGTACCTTGTACGTATCCTAAATATATAGTAACTAGATACTATAAAATTAATTAGTATTGACTTTGGAAATAAACAATTAGTAGTCACTTGATACTATGTATCAATTAATATTGATTTTGAAAATAATTTTAAAATGATTACTTTGTGAATGAAATTTGGTATCTTTATGTTACACTACTCTTTGTATATATATTCTTTAATAAAGTTGTTAAACTCGCGAGCCTAAATAAATTTGTGGAGCTGACCTAGACTCGACTCGCGAGTTAACTCGTAGACCCGTACGAGTTCACCTGTTATGAAGTTTATATATATATATATATTATACATAATGTATATTTACTCAATTCTACTTGTTCAAAATTAATAATATCAATCTTAAAGCACATAATAAATTAAAATAATAGCATACATTATAACAAATACTTTAAAATACACATTCAAATTCTCTATAATTATTCTTATACAAATACAACATAAAACACACAAAATAAAAAATTCTAAATCTGTAATACTAAATCTTTAATTGAACATTGAACAGTATCAAATAATCAAATTAACTCTAATAAAAATAACTAATTACTAATCAGCTATGAATGGATGAACCATTTGGCCATCTAACATAAACGATAAGCAATAGGCTAAAATTAGAAACAACAAAATTTAAAAAGCAAAAAAAAAAACTAAATTAAGAAGCAAAGGCTCAAAAAAGAGCAAAAGACATACAAAAAATAGATGATACGGAAGAAAAGAAGGGGCAAAGTCCCAGCAACAGCAGATCGAAGACAAGAGTACAGCAGGTAGCGATAGTGAGGGTGTAGCAGCAACACGAAACGATGGCGACAAATAGTCATGGATTTCACGACAGTGTAAACCAGAGCAGAGATAGGACTGTAGGAGAAGTAGTCGAACTCGTGAACGGTGATAGCACGATGGAGTTGCGAATAGTGGAGATGTGAAGAAATACAAAGTAGAGGGCAACATAGGTAAAATTCACAAAGACAATGGCGCAAATCAGAGCAGAGGTAGCAGATGCAGGCCAACAACGGCAGCTCGACGTGGAACGGCGACTGTGGCAAAACATGAAAAAAGTGAGACTTGAGAGAAACGACGCAGGTGAGTGAGTTATGAGTGAGTTTTCTTTCATTCTTTGGGAGTGTTATCGTAACCCTAATAAAAAAAGTATTTTTTGTTTCAAAATGACGCTTTTTTTTAGCAAAAATGAAGAAAAACGCAAACTCGCTAACTCGGTCTTAGACTCACGAGTTTGTCCGAATTTGACCGAGTATATCCGAGTTTACTCAAGATAGAGTCTATGCCCGAGTCAACTCAATTTGATATCTAAACTCGTAAACTCGTACGAGTTTACGAATTAACTCGAGAGTTTGACAACAATGCTCTTTAACCATTAAATATATATTTATATTTAAAGAACACAACTTAATAAAATATAACTTAATAAATGATCACATATTATATAATCTCTAATAATTTAAATATTTAAATTTAATGAATTATATTAATAATTACTAAAAGTTAAAAAATAAGGGCCGCCGCTAGCTAGTAATAATAAAAAAATAAAATCATTAAGTCATGTTTTTGGCATGGAGTAGTTGAAATTTCCTAACAACCCATGATTAGAATTTTCCACACGCTCTAAAAAAAATTACATACTAAAAAATTAAAAAAACTTAAAAAACGAATCAACCATACATGTGATTTAAAGTGTGAGATCAACATTGCCTACATCATGTAAAATTTAATTTTCAATACAATTAAAATATGTATAGTTTACTACTGTAGCATGGTTGTTAAGTGTTAACGCGGTCTTAAGCGAGTTAATTGCAATTAGATCAGAATATTAGAAATTAAAGATGCTTTTCTGCCATGCATGCTATTTGGCTCTTATAACAACTTTCTCTGTCTTTTATAACAGCTTAATTAACACTTTTAATAAGTTGTAACTAACACTAGTGTATCTAAACTATATAAATGCATAGTCATAGCCACAAAGTTTATCATAAGAACATTAGTGGGAAAAAAATGATAACAATGACGAGTAGTCCAAGTTATTTATCTCTTGCTATATCCATGTTAATAATTTCATTGTGTAGCTCAAACTTGTTTGATTATTATGTAACAAAATGGAGTAGCGTCGGTGCGGCGGAGGCCGTGGCGGCGATAATACCGTGCTCCGGGCATGGAAGAGCATACTTGGAATATGGTTTGGTTTTGAATGGGCATGAACCTGTTTGTGAATGCAATCCATGCTATAGTGGCTCTGATTGCTCTAAGTTTTCATCTGATTGTGCTGCTGATGCTGGAAGGTAACTAAACCCTAATTTGACTCACTATACTACTCATAATAATAACACCTCAATTTCATCATTTCCTGTATACCTAGTTCCTAGATCAATGATTAATGATGTAAAATGGAGTTGTCTTTACTTAATAATTTAACAGCAATATTATGTAATTAATAAATTGTTCTTTCCGATTTCTAATCATTTGTTTGATAGACTTCGCACTTTTTAATAAATATAAAAATTTAAATCGGTCCTGTCTACTTTAATTTATGTACATTTCAGTCCCTGCAACCAGTTTTGAATAGGTTACTTGCTGATGTGTCAGTAACTTGTCTCTACAATAATGAAAAAGATAGCCAAGCAAGTGACTAACACATCAGCAAGTGACCTGCTCGAAACCGATTGCAAAAACTGGAACATACATATATCAAAGTAGATAGGGACCGATTTGAATTTTTATATTTGTTAGAAGATACAAAGTCTATCGAAAAAATGGTTAAGGATCGAAAAAAATATTTACTGTAATAAATATTATCATTTTGTATTAGTAATTCACAAGTAATAATTTATATGTATATTTAAAAAATTTACATACATAAATTATATAATTTATATTTATATTTATTAGAATTTATACATGAGTCAACATAATTTATATTCATATCATCAAAATTTGTATATATATAAATTAATAAAATTTATTTATTAAAAATAATTTGATATTTATGTTAATTAATTACTGATAAAAAATTATTAAAATTTACTGTCTCTAAAATTTTCTGATGATTTAAATTTTATTAAAATATTTAAATACAAAATTTATGATTTATTTTTATTATTTTTTTAAATAAAAAAGAATTTTACATAATTTACATTTCAAATTGAAGATGGACTGTTGCAGGAAAGGATTTATTTAACTTTATCTTTACTTGAGACAGTAAATTACATTGAAATTTTGAAATAAATGATTTGATGGCAGTGGAGATCCATATTTTATGGAACCATTTTGGATGAGGCATGCAGCAAGTAGTGCATTGCTAGTATCAGGGTGGTACAGAATGGGATACACATACAATGATGAATCATACATATCACAATTACTGGTGAATCATATCAAAAAACTGCACGAGACTGTTGGAAATGCAGTCACTGATGGAAAGTACATAATATTTGGAGGCGGGTCAACACAACTCCTCAATGCTGCAGTTTATGCATTATCTTCCAATAATAACTCTTCGGACACTCCAGCAAAAGTTGTAGCCACTGCTCCATATTATCCAGTAAGTCTATAAAATTCAGGTCCAATTAATTTTATACGTCTGAAGTTAATAGTTGAGAATCGTTAGATGATAATTTAATCAAATTATTTAACGATTTTCAATTATCAATTTCATATGAAATTAATTGGACCTAAATTATTTTTCATCCACCAGTTTGATCTTTTTGTCGAACCAAGTGACAATCAACCTCTAAATGTTTGGTCCGTTCATAAAAAACTGCATTAGCAGCAATATGAAAAACACTTTGATTATCATAATATAAAACTGGTGGTCGAATAGAAGAGATACGTAAAAATTATAATTGAATTTATATATTCTATTGGACTAAATTTGTGGGCCACACAACTTCTTTATTGTTGTCATGGCTAAGGTAGAAGAGTAATTTTAATAAAAAATCTAGTTAACAACAAGCCAACAAACATTTTTGAACTGCACTCTATACTAATTAATTATCATTAATTAATAATTATTTAAATTTTATTTTTAAAAAATATAAAATTAATGATTATTAATTATAGTTGTTTAAAGTTGTTAGCTGATTAAAAATTATTTATCTATATTTTTGTATATATATTATTAGTTTTTTTAATAATCTGTGTTCTTGGTTTATTAATGATGGTTACTTATATATATATATATATATATATATATATATATATATATATATATATATATATATATATATACGTGGCATGGATGAATGCAGTTGTATAGAACACAAACAGAGCTTTTCAATTCAAGGGATTATAGATATGAAGGGGACGCATCATTGTGGAAGAACAACACAGATAATGACACAAGATTCATTGAATTTGTGACTTCACCAACCAATCCAGAAGGGAAATTAACCAAGGCAGTTCTTGAAGGACCAAATGTTAAAACCATTAACGATAGAGCTTATTATTGGCCACATTTCACACCTCTTCCTTCTCCAGCTGATGATGATCTCATGCTCTTTACAATTTCCAAATTCACAGGCCATGCTGGCACTAGATTTGGGTAAGAGACAGATACTTGCATTATTGTCATCAAAATTTCATCAATTTTAGTTTTGAATTCTTATTCAGAAAAAAAAAAACTTCAATTTTTTTAAGATTTAGATTTAACTAACAAGTTATTATTAGTAAACTTTTTTAAATATTTATTTTAATAAATACACAATAAATAAATTAAAAATTTTAATTTAATTTATTATACGAAATTTTAATCGTCAAATTTAACATATTTTTTAAAATGTTAACAAAATACACATTACAAATGAGATAAATAACACATGTATTTATATATAAATACACAATAATTAATGTTGTTAACTGATTTTGACGTTCAAATAGCATTTTTGTTTTGAACCAGATAAATCACACGACTGGTTTTTTATTGAACCGGCTAGTTCGGTTCACATATATATCATTACTAATAATATATATATATATATATATATATATATATATATATATATATATATATATTCATGATTTCATTATAATTACAGATGGGCAATAATAAAGGATAAGGGTGTGTACGAAAAGATGGTAACATACTTGGACTTAACAACAGTGGGAGTATCTCGTGAGGCACAGCTTAGAACTTTGAAGATTTTGAATGTAATTCTTGAAGAAGGAGATGGAAAAGAAATATTCCAATTTGGATATTCAACAATGAGAGATCGTTGGATAAGGCTAAAACAAATTATATCAAAGTCAAAACGTTTTTCTTTACAGAAACTATCTCCCCAATATTGCACATTTTTCAAAAGGGTTCGAGATCCATCACCAGGTATACACAGCATATATAGATGTCCATTGTGAAGTAATTAAAACTATCAAAATAGTATGTAAAATATTATATCATTGGCAAAAATTACCTTCAAAAATACAAATGACAAATAAGTCTTAAAAATTAAAAAACGTAATAAAATAATTAAATATTAAATATATTTTAAAAAAATTAGAGATAAATTTTAGTATAATTTTTTGATAAATATTATTAAAAAAATAAAATATTTTTATCTTCAGAAGTTGATAATTTTATGCTAATTGAATTTTTTTAATTATTGTGAATGATTATTTTTTAAAAAAAAAAGTCAAAATATCAAATTTTGCTTTATTTTTTGTGTTTATTTTTTTTAAATAGTTATTCAAATATCGTCTCAAAAATTTCGATCATCAAAACACAAATTGTTTATTAAATATAAATTTTTTTGTTATTTATAAAAATTATAATTTTTTTAGTTATTTTTTTCAAATTTTGAAATTATTTAGAGACTTATTTATCGTTTTGTATTTTTAAGTATTGTTTTTAGAGTGGAATAAACTTTTGAGTATTATTTTAATAAATAGTTTACCCAAATTGAAATGCCTTGTCTAAGTTATTAATATAAAAATAGAAAAAAATAACTTTATGAACCGATGAAAATTGTTTTTGAAATTTTTTATTTTCATAAAAGTTACATAATTAAATCCTTAATTTTTTTAACTCAATTATCAAAATGGAGTTATTTGACATTCTTCTTGTCTTTTGGATCAATAAGTCATATTATTTTATTTTCTGTGCAAATTGTCACTTTTTTTTGAATTATATTAATATTTTTATCAATTAATCATCACCACATTTTTCAGTTTTCATAATCCTTGTGGTAATTAATCACCTAAATAATTTATATAATAAGGTTAGTGGGTATGTAGCTAGCTAGTTTTCATTTGTTGAATATTTGGATATATAATTTTTTAATTAAGAAGATTAGTGTCTCCCAATAAGTAATAAACTATTATTAAAGTTTTACTATAGTTAAAATGAAACTTCATCATAATATCAATCATGTGTGTCCTTACAAGTTACAAAGTAATTATTTAATTTTAATTTGGCTTCAATTATTTCTTGGTGACAGCGTATGCATGGTTGAAGTGTGAAAGAGAAGAAGATAAGAATTGTTATGAGATTCTTAAAGCTGCTGGAATCAATGGCCATGAAGGAAGTATGTATAGTGGTGATGATCGTTACGTGCGTCTCAGTCTCATAAGAAGCCAAGATGATTTTGATATTCTTATAAACAAGCTCACAAATTTTGTTGCTAAGGACTAGCTCCTAGCTTAGATTATATAATCTTATTAATTAGTAGTTAATAGTTAATTATTATTTGATTAGAATTCATCAATCTCCACATATAATATGTATTAGCTTAGCTGCTTTTCAAACCAATTTTTAATTTATTTAATATTAGCAAGTTTTCTTATTGTAAAGCTTTTTTACTCTATTGTTTTGAGAATTTAAAATTTAGAATAAAAAATAATTAAAAAAATTATTAATTGATATTAGTTAAAAATTTAACTTCTTAATTAAACTCTTATAAACTACTAAAAGTACGGTGGCTGTTTCATGTTTAGCATATGAATAATTTGGATCGTATATATATATTTCTATTTATTTATAAGAATTTATGTATCGGAGTTTGTCATCATTATACTTAGAAAAATATTATTTATATATTAAAATTAATTATTAAAATTAACTATCAGTATATTCATATATATATATACAATTTAATTTACTTTTAATATATTTATATTCTAATATATTATATTAGTGACTAATTTTTGTAATTAATTTTATGATACATGTAAGATTATTGTTATAATTAAGAACCCCGACACATTAACAAATTTATGTATCTTCTTAGTTACACACTTATATGTTTATGTTACGTGTGATTTATTCAACCATATTCTCACGTGATTATTTTTTCAATAATTTTATTATCAAGTGATGATAAAGTCCTTGGGATCAAGTAGCTAGTCCCTATTACATTAATAGGTTCAAATAACGTTCAATTCGATATTAAAGAAATTATTATTTTGAGATAATATGAATACAATTTATCAAATATTAATAGAAATTAATTTTGTAATGATTACATTTGCAATATGTAGGATTTTAAATTTTTACAAAATTTTAGAAATTAAAGCTGTGTATGTAGTATGTGGATCTATTGTATTTTTGTGAACAAGAATAATCTTGAAGAATAATGTTACTCGAATTTAATTGCTAATACACATATGTCTGAAATCATGTACAAATTTTCATAAATTGATAGTTTAAATAAAATTGTTAGAGCAAACAATAATAAAAATATTAGCATACTCATAGTAAAAATATAAAAAATATTTTAATTAATTTAAATTTAAAATAATTTTAATTATGATAAAAAATTAAATATTAGCATAAAAATTATTAATGTTAATAATTTAATAAATATATATGCGGTAATTTCTTAATTTTTAATTTTTTATTTTTAATACTCTTGTTAAATTGCACATGAACAAGAATAAAGGCATTAAGTCATGTTTTAGCAGTGATTTGAGACTTCCTATACAGAGTAGATAACCTATAACCATGACTTGAATATTCTTTGCTCTTATCTTAAATAATGGCAAGATATACGTACTATAAAACTAATTTTAAAATAGCTACTGAAGTCAAATTTTGTACTTTTTTAGATTTTGTCTTGCTGTTTCTTATTTATTTTTTTAACTACTAAATTATAATTATTTTTTATATTAATTGTGTTACATAATTATAATCTATAATTATTTAAATATTTGATGAATTTAAATAAAATCATTGTCTTGTCATGTTTTCGGCAACGAGCGAGTTGAAGTTTCTTATTAACCGGCATTTGAATTTTCCATGATCTGAACAAAGACTACATACTATAAAAGGGAAACATGTGATTATTTGAAGTGTGAGATAATAGACATTGCGTATGTCATGTAAAAATTAATTAATTTCCGTTAGAGGAAACGTGCACTCAATAAATTATTGTTATATATTGTAATGAAATTAATATATATATATATATATATATATATATATATATATATATATATATTGAAAAAATTTTAAGTGTACGGATATATTGATATTTAAATAATTTTTAATCGTTGATTTTAATTATAAAATATGTATGTATATAATATATATAATTAAGATCAACGATTAAAATTTACTAAAACACCAATACATTGATATATTTAAAAGCTTTCTTATATTATAATACGTACTTTATATAATACTATATTTTAGATTTGAAGCATAAATTTTTGCATATGCTTTTTTTATACTTAAATACTTTTTTTAAGGATCTCAAAACTTTATACCAATTATTTATGATAGATAATTTTTAACTATCATAATTAAACTGTAATAATAAAATATAAAATTATTAAATAATAAAATAAAAAATTAAACTGTAATCATCTCTAATATTGTTATTAACAATTAAAAAGATCAAAATTATTTTTATGATAGATATTAAGTATTCATATATTATCATTTCAATCTTTTAGAATAAATGATTTTGTAATATAATACGAAAATGTTTATAATTTAAAAATAAGTTAGGTCTGTGTGAACCCAAAAATGAAAAAAAAAATCCTAATTGATTTTGAAAACTGATTAATCTGGGTATATATATATATATATATATATATAACCATTAGCCACAAAGGTATCATCAGAACCTTATTGACCAAAAATGATGAGTCCAATTTATTTAACACTCACTATCAGCATCTTAATTTCATTGTGTAGCTCAAACTTGTTTGTGTGTGGAACAACTTGGAGCACCGGTGCGGCGGAGGAAGCGGAGGCAGTGGCGGCGATACCATGCTCCGGGCATGGAAGGGCATACTTAGATGGCTTGGTTCTGAACGGCCATGAACCTGTTTGTGAATGCAATCCATGTTATAGTGGCTCCGATTGCTCCAACTTTTCATCTCATTGTGCTGCTAATGCTGGAGAGTAAATCACTAAACCCTAATCACTTTCGTCACAAAAGAATAATTTCCGTCATTTTAAATATATTTAGAGATAAATTAGAAAGTAATGTTATAGGACTAATATAATTTATTATTTTTATTTAAAATGATATTTAATTTGAAAAAGTCGATTAAAAGTATGGTGATGAATTACTAGTAAGTTAAAAATATTAGACTGCTGAATATAAAATTGTTAGCGCTTAAATTTTTCTCTTGATAGAATCTCATCCATGCATGAGGAGAATTTAACTCAATCTCAATTTTTATTTCCAATGATTTTGACCTATGATTAATAATGTAAAAGAATTGTTGATTATTAATAAAAAAAATTAATTTAATGTTCAATTTTTATTAGGTTTAATTATTCTGTTGGTCTCTATAGTTTTGCGAAATTTTCAATTAGGTCTTTATACTTTTTTTTTCTTTTAATTGAGTCCTTGTACCAAAATTTTTTTTAATTGAGTCCCAATACTTTTTTTTTCCTTTTATTTAGGTCCCTATATACCAATTTCTTTTTTTTTAGTTAGGTACCTATAAAATTAAGCCAATTACTACTAAGAAGGACTTAATTGAAAAAAAAAATTAGTGTAGGGACTTAATTAAAAAGAAAAAAAGTATAGGGACCTAATTAAAAATTTTACGAAACTATAGAGACCAACAGAGTAATTAAACCTTTTTATTATCCCAGTCTTCTAAAAATAAAAAAATTAATTCGTTTAAAAAAGCTTTAAAATAAGAAAAAGAGTTTATTTTATGTGTATATATACTATTTATTTATTATTTTCTAACATTTTAAACTTTTGGAATAAATAATTTTGATCAGCGGAGATCCATATTTTCTAGAACCGTTTTGGATGAGGCATTCAGCAAGTAGTGCAGTGTTAGTATCAGGGTGGCACAGAATGGGATACACATACAGTGATGGATCATATATATCACAGTTGCTGGTGGATCATATAAAAAAACTGCATGAGATTGTTGGAAATGCAGTCACTGATGGAAGGTACATAGTATTTGGTGGTGGATCAACACAACTCTTCAATGCTGCAGTTTATGCATTCTCTCCTAACAACAATCACTCTTCGCTCAATCCAGCAAAAGTAGTAGCCACTGCCCCACATTTCCCAGTAAGCTCTCCATAATTATTTTTTATATACATTATTAGTATTTTAATAGATATATATTTCTTGGTTTATTAATGATTTAATGAATTTTACCGAATTTTTAGTGATGTTCTTGTATTTTTTTTTTAATTGAGTTTTTATATTATATTAAATTTTGTAATTAAGTTTCTGTCATAACAAAAACGTCAGAATTAATAGAATATTCTATTAAGTAAAATGAATATGCCTATTAATTAAATGAATATTTTATTTTGTTTAACAGAATATTCAATTAATTCTAATATTTTTGTGACAAATTTAGTTACAAAGTCTGATATAGTATATAAATCAATTTAAAATAAAAAAGTATAGATAGACCTAATTAAAAATTCGATAAAATTATAAAGACCAACTGAATCATTCCTTTATTAATTATGGTTCGTTACATATGTTTTTGGTTTATTAGAATTTTCTTTTTAATTTTGCTAAGATAATTTGGCTTAAGCTTGTATGTTAACTTTGTGAGAGTTAATTATATTACTTTATTTCTTTTAATATATATATATATATTCTAATACTGATAAGTTGTTTTGTTTTTTAAATATAATACACATGAATGCAAATTTTTTGTATTTAAATTCAATTCATAATTATGTTTTCCAAATAAAAAAAAACTTATGATTTATAAATATATCAAAAAATTAAAACATTATAACGTAGACAAAAATTCTTATATATTTATGAAAAGATGAATAGTTAAAGTATAAAATAAATAAATAAATAAATAATCATCAAATTATATAAAGAATATAATTATATATTATATCACACATAAATTATATTAGCATCACAAAAACATCACATCTAATTCAAAACCTTAAAATAATAAATTAATAAGTCTCTCATCTTATGAATTTTTCACTCTTTCTTATTTTCTGTGATGTGAGACTAACTTCATACATTCTTCACACTTGTAACATTAACACTCATCATGCAGGTGTATAGAACACAAACAGAGCTTTTCAATTCAAGGGATTATAGATATGAAGGGGACACATCTTTATGGAAGAACAACACAGATAATAATGGCACAACATTCATTGAATTTGTGACTTCACCAAACAATCCAGATGGGAAATTAACTAAGGCAGTTCTTGAAGGACCAAACGTTAAAACCATTAACGATAGAGCTTATTATTGGCCACATTTCACACCTCTTCCTTCTCCAGCTGATGATGATCTCATAACTTTTACAATTTCTAAGCTCACAGGTCATGCTGGCACTAGATTTGGGTGAGATACATATATATTTATCATGAAAAATTTATTATCAATTTCACAATACTAATTAATTTATGATATATATATATATATATATATATATATATATATATATATATATATCTTGAAATATTATTTATAAATCAATTTGAAAATTAAATATATTGATTCATAGTCATACGGCTTTTTTTCTTTTCCATGAAAATATAATTAAAAAAATTATAAATTCAAATTTTAAAACTTTGGAGTCAAAGTCATATGGTCATTTTTTAAGATAAATTTGTTAAGAAATCTGTAGAGATATAAAAAAAATGTTACGTGTATACAAAATTTAACTACTAAATCAATTAGCAAGATTATATTTTTATAGTGATTTGAATTCACGATTTTTATTATTTTAGTTTTTTAAGTTTAAAATTTATTATATTTATTTTCGAGATCTAGCTTAGGATATTATATTAATTTTTTAATTTTTTTTAGAAGTTGATAAAATAAATAGAATGTTAAACTAATTTTGATCTGTCACATTAGACATGAGACAAAATCAAATCGTTTTATTTTAATGCTTAAACTAAGCAAAACAAAATGAATAAAGATAAAATGATTTATATATTATATATATTTTTCTTTGTCTTTTCATTTTGTTTTATTCAAACATTAAAATAAAACGATATTATTTAATCTTGTGTTTAGCATAACATGTTAGAATAAATTCAATACTTTATTTGCAGATTCAATGTTAGAAAGAATCTTAGACCAGTATGATGTTTGGAGTTGGAAGTAATAATTTTTCTTCAATTTTTTTACATACATAATATATTTGAAAGTAATAATTTTTCTTCAATATTTTTTTTTACCGGATGACTGTGATTGATTACCCTAATATAAGTGTTATATATTATTGTTATGATTGAATTATAATTATAGATGGGCAATAATAAAGGATAAGGGTGTGTATGAAAAGATGTTGACATACTTGGAATTAAACACCGTGGGAATTTCTCGGGAGGCACAGCTTAGAGCTTTGAAGCTTTTGAATGTAATTCTTGAAGAAGGAGATAGAAATGAGATATTTCAATTTGGATATTCAACAATGAGAGATCGCTGGTCAAGGCTCAAACAAATTATATCAAAGTCAAAACGTTTTTCTTTACAGAAACTATCTCCTCAATATTGCACCTTCTTTAAAAGAGTTCGAGATCCTTCACCAGGTAGACCATGATTCCATTGTGAAGTTATTAAATATTGCAATGCCTATGTTAAGTAGATATATATTTAAAAAAAAAGAAAAAAAATTATGAACTAATAAAAAATTGTGTTTGATACATTAAATATATGACTTATTACAAAAAAGTTATTTCACTTTTGAATTAATAAGTTCTCTTCTAAATATCAAAATTTCACTTATCTTAAATTTTAAATTCTAAAATTTAAATTTTAAATTTTCTATTTTAATCGGTCATTTTAAATTTTAAATTTTAAATTAAATTATAAATTTTATATCCTAAATTAGTTTTATTTTATTTTTAGATATATTTTTTATTTGAGATTTAGATGTTTTTATTGTTTTTTATTTTAAATACTTCTTTTGAATATTTAAGTATTGACTACTTTATTGGTTAAAAAATTAGCTTCTGATACTTTGTCTTAAGGTATTGGAAGATGTTCCCATAAAGACATGTAAAATGTCTTTTTATAAAGATATTTATGTGTCGCATTATTATTAAACGTATTAATGAATTAGTTATTTTTTTAATTTCTTAACCTTTTAGAATAAAACCAATTTTTTATAACAATAACAATAAACTCAATTGTTATCAGATCCGGTCGAACCGACTAATTTACTGGATTATATTTTTTTGTTTTTTTAACAAAAATCAGAGATATATTTGTCTTTTTATCAAAAAATTTAAACATGATTTGATTTAGATTTTGTAAATCGATTGGATCAAATCGAATCTAATAATTATAATGGGAACAATTAAATTTATTATTGTTGCTATAATAAACTAATTTTATTCTAATTTATTAAAAAATAAATTGTTATTTAGTTTAATAAAGATGTCCAATAATATTATAACACATGTAAACGTCTTTTAAAACAAAAGACATTTTTTTGTATTTTTATCGAAGTGGTCTCCTAAGGTATTTACTTTTTACGTTGAAATGAAAAAACTTGTTCAATTTGGTGACAGCATACGCGTGGTTGAAGTGTGAGAGAGAAGAAGATAAGAATTGCTATGACATTCTTAAAGCTGCTGGCATTAATGGCCATGAAGGAAGTATGTACAGTGGTGATGATCGTTACGTGCGTCTCAGTCTCATAAGGAGCCAAGATGATTTTGATATTCTTATAAACAACCTCACTGTTCTTGTTGCTAAGGATTAGATACAATTATCTTATTCAATCTCCACATATATGTATATGTGTATATATCCATGTTCTAGTAGTATAATAAAATTAAATCATTATTATTGTTGGATATATATATATATATATATATATATATATAATAATAATAATAATAATAATAATAAGAAGAAGAAGAAGCATTATTGCTGATGATGAGAAAGTATTATATTAGCTTTCCATATTTCCATGTACTTTTGTAATTTGCCCCTTTTTTTTTACCCACGAAAATAAATAGTTTTATGAGCAGATTGAGCTAGGTTTAATTTTGTATCATTTGGAATAATCGTAAGGTTAATTCAACATTAAATTTTACTCTATCATAGAGTTTGCCATTAATAAATAAATTGTTATCTAAATGAATAAAGTCCTTTGGATTAAGTAGATCCAATTATTAGATTAATAAGTTAAGACTTAGTGAGCGTACAGCTCAAATGAAGTTCTAAAAGATACTTAGTCTGAAAAAAATTTAAAGATTAATAATTTTATTTTATATTGGTTAATATTTTTAGTCATGAGTCTAATATATTTACTTTAATAGTCTAATAATATATTTTGAGTCAATATTTTTAAATATTATTGAGTAACAACTTTATAAAAATAATAAATTTTGCTGATTTTCTAATATTATTCGATTAGAGTTTTGCAACATGTTGTGTAAATAATAAATCAAAAGAAGTTTTGGAGATAAATATAAGAAAAAATTTAGAGAGTCAACACTTTTATTAAAATTTAGCAAGCACTTAATCAAAAAAAAAAAGTAAATAATTCGATTCCACATTGTTATTAGATGTAATCTCATACTATTAAAGGTATTAATGACAGTGATTAATTGATCATTATAAATCACAAAATCTACTGACCCATAACACTCCTCTAAATATACACATACATCTTTCTTTAAACACCAAAAGTCAATTCAATAATAAATTGACTATATATTTATTTGTATATGGTTTGTTTAATTACCCAAAAGACTTATACACATACATTCTATATGTCAATACATTCAGTCCTTTGATTTTTTTTTTTTTTTTTGAGTTTTTTACTCCGACATCTTTTACAACAAATTCTAATATTTATTAGTGACTATACGACATTCCATCGGCTAAAATAATTAAATTTAAAAGATCATTTCTTCACACAAATTCCTACCGCATAGCAATACCCTATAGTCAAATAGAATATATTAATTTTTACATATATGCATGCATTGGCCCAAGAAAAAAAATCAATATAAATACCTATGCACCACATACAAATTAATTTGCATGAAGAATTTAATTTCCAATAGAATTAACAAAAAAAAAAAGGCACAATGGCAAAGAGGAAGAACCTAGTAGTGTACATGTATTTAATAGCATTGACTCTAATAATGATATCAAAATCTGCCTCTAACCCACCATTTGTGAGTGGAGAAGAAGATTGTGATGAGTTAGATTGGAGTATCTCAGCTGCTGAGGAAGCTGAAATTGTGGATATTGTATCATGCTCAGGGCATGGAAGAGCATTCATAGATAGTTTGGATTTTATTAAAGGCAATAATAAGAGTTATATATATGGACCTATTTGTGAATGCAATGCATGCTATTCTGGTCATGATTGCTCCATTTTTGAACCTCATTGTCCTGCTGATGCTAAAGAGTAAAGATCCTTTTTCATTTAATATATATAAAAGTATAATATTTATCATTATTTATATTAACTGATATAATGCTAAGAAGACAATAAAAAAATCAGCTAAAACAGTTTAAATTTGTTTTATTTAGCATTTATTAATTCTAGCAACAATTAATGAATGGTAAATAAGACAAATTTAGACCGTTTAGATTAATTTTTTATTATTTTTTAAATATTATATATTGATAGTTTAATAACATATTATATCATTGGTTAATTCTTTACTCTTTCTATTTTATTGTTTTTAAAATAAGACAAGTTTTTGGACTGAATTTTATTTGTATTTTTATTTTTAGTATTGTGAAAAAATTAAAAATAATAAAATTTTATTTTTATTTCTATTTTATATTTTTTTTATAAAATTTTGAAAACAAAAATACTACTAAAAACAATAAACCAAATGCACCTTAAGTTTTCGTTTCCTAACTTGTTTATGCTTTTTATATATTTTTAAAATGGTAAAATTCAACTTCATGTGCCATTTTTTAAGTTAATAAAAAAAAACCCCCTATTTTATTATTTTTTTAACATATTGCTTTTGGAATTGAGGATAAACAACATAAGCTTAAATATTAGTGATCAAGTCATATATATGTATCTTATTATGATTATTTAATGATGATATATGTTATTTATTATAATATTGCAGCGGGGAATTAAATATATTTGAGCCATTTTGGAGGGAGCATGCAAGAAAAAGTTCAGTGTTGGTATCAGGGTGGCATAGAATGAGATACAATTATAGTGATGGATCATCAATTTCTCCATTGCTGGTGAAGAATGTAAGAAAACTACATGAGATTGTTGGAAATGAGTCACTAATGGAAGGTACATTGTGTTCGAAAGTGGTTCAACACAACTCATCAATGCCGCAGTTTATGCATTGTCTTACAAATCATCATTATTGGATCCAGCAAAAGTACTCAACACATCTCCATATTATCCTGTAAGCTTATCTATTAATATTCTTTTTTTTATTATTATTATTTGTTATAGGTAAAAACTCATATACCGTTAGTTATTTTTATGTAAAGTTTATATTTGATAAAAACTATTAGATAATTTAATAAATTTAACTAAATTATCATTATTTTTAATTATAAACTTCATATAAAAATAACTGTATATAAATATTTATTTTTATTATATGTTTAGAGTTTGTAGGATTTTTCGATCTTTCTGCATTTAACAACTGCGATTTATACAATATTTTAGTGTGTTATTTTTTGCGACGGTTACAAATCATTGCAAATTGAGTGATTAAGAATAATAAAATTTAGAAATCAACGGTAATTTTTTTATATATAAAATAGAGTAAATTATATTCATATTTTTATAAGTTTATCAAAATTACATACATCACTTTTTTATTTGACCAGTGTATGCTCACCTCCGTTCTATTGCAATATTAAATTGAAGCTGTATTAGAAATGAGTTATGTTACGTGTACATTAAAATTAATCACTAAAATTAGTCATTAGTATAAAATATATGTTGAAATATAAATACGCATTAAAAATAAATTAAATTACACATATATTTATACATAAATACATTAATGACTGATTTTGGTGGCTAATTTTAGTGTACAAATAACATTTTTTATTAAATACAGGTAATAAAAAGTCATTATGCATTGAAAATTCACAAATACAATAATAAATACAAAAAAAATTTTAATTAATAACATTGATATGAAGGATATTTTTGTTATTTAATATAAATTGAATAAAATAAAATAAAAAGTTGATCAAACACACATATAAGAATATATATGTTAATTACATTAATACAAAAATAATCTAAGTGTATTATGTAGACGTGCAGTTGGTATAATACATAGGAAATAAATGTATACTAGTCAAATAAATTAAAGGAGTCACATACATAATTTAATAAACCTCAAAAGAGAGGTACAAGTGTAATTTTTTTTTTTTTTTTACCAAAGATAGGAGGCTTGAATCCGCAACTTCTTAATTAAGTATGGAGAGATTATGCCATTTGAATTATAACTCATTGGCAGGTACAAGTGTAATTTACCTTATAAAATAAAGAGTAGAATAATATTTTAAAAATATAATAAAATGTTCTAACAAATTAATAAATAATATAATTCATTAATAATAAGTAACATCCTAACTGATCCTATATATATATGTCAATATGTGATGACAATTTATTTTTATTCCTTTGTGGCACAGCTGTTTAGAAAACAAACAGAGTTCTTTAACTCAAGATATTATACATATGAAGGGGATACAAGACCGTGGAAGAAAAAGTTACATAACATGACATCAAGGTTCATTGAGTTTGTGGTCTCACCTAATAATCCAGATGGGTTATTAACTAAGGCTGTTCTTAAAGGCCCTAATGTTAAAACCATTCATGATCTTGTCTATTATTGGCCACATTCACTCCTATTCCTTCACCTGCTGATGAAGATCTCATGATATTTTCTAATTCCAAGCTCACAGGCCATGGTGGCAATAGATTCGGGTAACATTATTAATACTAACTTATATATATTATTTTATAACAGTAATATAATTCTAGTATAGTGACGGTTTTTTATTTTTTTGTGACAGTTTTAAATAAATATGTCATGATACTATTTTTTTAAGTTTAAATTGATAGGATACGTACATGAATGGTTATATTTCTAACAAATTAGGGTTTGTTTGGATTTGTGTTGGAGAAGAGAGAAGTCCGTTTGAATTTTTTGAATACTTCATCTTTATGTTTGGCAACATTTTTATTCTATAAACGCAGAAGTGATTTCTGTCTTCAACCCTGGTTTACCAAAAGCTAAAAATTATAGTTTTTTCGTTGATCTTTTCACATTGAATTGAACTTTATGTTCTATGTACCAATTATGTCCTTCATATTCATATGTTTATTTTTTTTATAATATTTTTTTCTAATACTCTCTTATGTATATTATTATTTTTTATAAAATTTTTGATTTTTTTATATGAGTTTTTTTACCGTTATTGTTAATTTTTTTTATATGGAATATTTTTTTACTTTGTATTATGATTCTATTAATTCTATTAGAGTACTAAAGAATATTGAAAGTACTAAAAAAATATTAAAATTTATTTAAATATTTAAAATAAAATTATAAGATAACATAAAATAATTATTTAAATTTATGTCATTTTCTGTACTTTTTCATCTAAAAGTAATTTTGAATAATGTAATCCAAATAATATTTAGTTTACTATAATCCATTTTAAATAAAAATGACCAAACATGAACTACGTTAATACCAACTCACTCTTGATCAAAATCAATTTTATACAAACCTCCATTTACAAACTGTAATCCAAACACAGAGTTATATATTTGCCAACTTTATGATTGTTTTAAAATTTCTACAATTCTTAATGTGTCAAAACCTACCCTTATTACAGTTATTTTGAGCAATTAGGGTTTAGGATTAAAAACCGTCGCAATATTAAAGGTGTTATATTTCTAAAATATATGATATATTGGTGGCATTACAGATGGGCAATAGTGAAGGATGAAGGCCTATACAAAAAGATGGAAGAGTATATACAAATTAACACCATGGGAGTTTCTCGAGAGGCTCAGCTAAGAGCATTAAAGTTACTCAATGTGGTTCTTGAAGGAAATGCTAAACCCTTCTTTCAATCTGGATATGCGACAATGAGGAATCGATGGACAAGGCTTAAACAAGTTCTATCTAAGTCTAATCGTTTTACCGTACAGAAATTATCTCGAAAATATTGCTCATTTTACAAAACATTCAAATATCCTACACCAGGTATATGTTTCAATAAATCTAAAATAATTAAACAGTTCGATCAATGATTTACTGATTAAACTGATAGTAAATAGTTCACTTGATTGAATCGATTATCGATTTTGTTTTGATAACTATACTTTATACATTAGGTAATAATCAAGTTCATTTTATCATTAGTCTTGATGACCTAGGTTTTTCAATTTTGATTATGTCTATTTGTATAATGTTACACATAAAATTTCATATAAATAAATTTATGAATAATTTTTTATCAAAAAATTTTAGTGACATACAATTTTTATCAAATTTAATTATTATTCAGCCAGTAGGTATTATTTTTTTTAAATGTCTCGTCCGTGCAACATAAAATTTTATCTTTATCGTTCGTTCTTTTTTAAATACTAATTATTTGCTGGTCCAAAATTTAAAAAAGTACTGATTTTTAGTATTGTCAATTTCTCATTATATATTAGCTAGAAGTTTAATTATTTATTTATTTCACCAAATAGTAGAAGATTTTGAGCTAGTTAATTAATAACCAAAGTAGTTGAAACTTCTTAATACATGAATATATATGTGTCCTTACAATATTCTAATAACATTCTATTTTATGTTTCAATTTTGGTGATTATCATCATATATAGCCTATGCATGGATGAAGTGTAAGAGAGAAGAAGACAAGAATTGCTATGAAACTCTGAAAGCTGCTGGAATCAGTTGCCACCCTGGCAATTATTTCAGTGCAGATGATCGCTTCGCACGTGTAAGTATCTCTAGAAGCCAAGATGATTTTGAGATACTACTCAACAAACTCATATATCTTCTTGCTAGGGATGGAATTAACCATAGTATATAATCCAAGATAATTAATTAGTAATAGTAATAATATGTTAGGAATATTGTTGAACTTCCCATGCATCTTGCTGTAATAAAGAAACTCCCCAAGCCGTTCCTATATCAAAAACAATAAAAAAATGGTGGAAATTTAGGTGCAGTCGACTTTACGGGAAGTTAATAATTAAGAGTCGTTAAATGATTTGACTGATTTGACTAAATTTTCATTTAACGGCTCTCAACTATCAATTTCACGTGAAGTCGACTGCAACTGAGTTTTCACCTAAAAAAATATTCCGATATTTAGGTTAATTTATGTATTACTGTTTATGTGAATTTAGTATTTACACTTTATTAATAAATATTGTGAATTTGTGATTCTATTTATTATATTTATTGTACATATTTTCAATATTCTAATTAAATACATCACGTTTACCATCACGGATTTATTTTAAGAATTTAATTAGAAGGATTTTAGATTATTTTTTTTTAACCTTCATAGCATCTTTGGACTAATACACTTTCTTTTGGGTGTTAAACCTTTTCCTTTTACTTGAATCCTCTCTATATATAGTAGTTTCTAAACTCTCTATGTCGCTTTTTCTCTTAGTTGGATTTGTTCTATAATATAATCACTATCAAATTAAAATCCTTTTTAATATATTAAAGACTGAAATTATATATTTTTTCTTTTCTTTTATATAATATATATATATATATATATATAAATTTAGTATATAACTTATTTACTTTTAAGAAATACTTTATTATTATTATTATTATACAAATTAATAAATAAGAAAATGAATTACGCAATAATTTTGATATTTATGTGATACTTCTTTGTTTTTTTTTTAATCTCAATAAAAACAAATTATATATTAATGTATAAACAAAAGTAAAAAGAGCATAGTTGGCTAAGAAAGTTGTAAAAACAAAAATGATTGGTTTTGGACATAATTATATATTAACGTATATGCATATATTTAATTAAATTAAATAGAAAGCAAGTCAAACATAAACATCGTAAAAGTTTTTGTTCTATATAACTTTTGTATGATGTATGAACCGTCCAAAACCATTATTTTATAATATAATAACAATAATATGCATCAACGACCGACCCACAAAAATAAAGTGACCATGATATGGATGTGCATTAACTGGTTGAACTTGAACCAATGTGATTGTAACACGATGCTACATTATTATTCAACCTTTCTCATTATCTTATTTTGTTTCATCTTAAAACCGTGCAAGTTAATTATTACTTTGTTCTGTGACATCATTATTGCAATTGACACGTGTCCCGATTATGTTATTTGCTTTTGGTTATTATGTGGCTCCGATCGATAGTCAAAAAATTCTTGTAATCCCTCTAGAAATTTCCTCAATCAAAATCATCATATTAAGATGAGTAATTAGTTCTTAAAATATCTTATTAGTGGGGTTGATGATGCAAACCATGATCCATAGTCATTCTAGCTTGCCATTACATAACATCATCAAAGATTTTATACATATTAAAAAGGAATAATATATATATATATATATATATATATATATATGTTAATAAATATGTGTAGCTAATAATATATTTAATATTTTAACAAGAAGAATTATATTTTTTACTCTATATTTAATTAGTAAGAGAAAATTAATGATGTGTTAGGTTTGTTATTTTATTTTTTCTTTTACTTCATTTTTTTTATAAAATTTTAAAAATAAACATATTAAAAATAAAAATACAATTTCAAACGTATTAAAAACAATATAATATCTAAAACCAATCACAAGTCTATACTAAGGCAGAGCGTGCATATAAATTAAGACGATTAAATTCTCACGGTAATCATTTAAATTTATAGTCTTAAATTCAAAATTTATTATATTAATTTTTGAAATTTAATTCTAAAAATTATATTAATTTTTTGGATATTTTTTAATATTAAATCAGCAAATAAAATATTAAATTAGCTCTAACTTATTATACTAGATACAAAATTAAATGGTATCGCATTGTTTTGATACTTAAATAAAAAAATAAAAAATGAATAAAAATTTATATGATGTATAAATAATGGTATCATTATTTTATTTTCTAAAATGATTTTTATTTTTATTTTGATTAAATGTTAAAATAAAATAAAATCATTTAATCTTATATCTATATAACAAATTAAAACTAACTTGGTATTTTATTTGTTAATTACTAAACGTCAAAAAAATCTAAAAATTAACATGATGTCTGGGACTAAATTTTAAATTTAAATAACTAAAATAATAAAAATTAATACTCGTTAGTTTGGAAAATTGCATTAACATGAATGGCACGTTGGAATGCAAGTGGGACCACATATGGGAAGGTACTTGGTAATAAGACGCATTGCCTTTTCTTTTACACTGTTTGGTTTAAAGGAAATTAAGTGAAAAGAAATATATAGGGATGAAAAATAGATAAAAAAATTAACTTTTTTATTGTTTGGATCAGAATAAAAAATTGAGAAAAAAAAGTGGTATAGAACTATTCAAAAAAAAATTTCTCAGACATGAAGTGATGAAAACTGATTGAAAAAGTATAAACAATGATAAAAATATAAATTTATTTTTGGTTTAAGAGAGAAAGCAAAATTTTTAATTTTATTTTCTTTTCAATTTCAAAATACATCTTCTCTTCTTTCAATTTTATTATCGTTGTCAACAATGTCATAGTTTTACTATTGTCGTCTGTAATATTACCGCAGTATCATTATCATCGTGATAGTTCTGTCACAACTTTATCTCTTCTTTTTCAAAATGAAGGTGAGTTATTTTTCCGTCTTTATAATTTATCCCAAAACAAAATAAAAAAAATTATCATTGCACATAATTTGTCAATTTCTTTCGTTTTTCAACTGAGAAGTTATTATGATTTTATATTTCCTAGATGATTGTTATTTTTATAGTGAAAAAAATCTATTCTTTTTTCTCTGTTTTTAAACAAGTCCTTCTTTGTAATCCAGAAATCCAACAATCTTTAAATTTATGTTTCTGTAAGATTTATATACTCAGATAAAGATTAAATGTTTAAGAATTAAATATTTTTCGGTACTTAATTGATTTTTGGGTTCACCAAAGATCGAACTCTTGACTTTTTGGATCTAGAGCTCTAATACCATGTCATGATATCACTCATTCCAAAAGGTTCAGCTGATGGAAAAAAATAATATTATTGATTATATCTCTAATACTTTCTAAACTTTCATTATACAAATTGTACAAATATTCCATTGACTTTTCATATTTTTTTTTAGATATAATTGATATTTGGTAAAAACTTAAACATTGTTTTTTTAACTTAATTGAGTACCAACAGACTAGATATTATAATTGAGCTTAAATCGATGTTTCTTTTGCAAACTTAAGGTGTTATATTTTAATTATTTTCATATCACTTCATTCTATCTTAACATTTCTCATGGTTTTATAAAATAATTTAGACAATCTATTTATTTTTTGGAGTTAAAAATCAATGCATTAATTAATTTTAAACTTTTTATCATAAGCATTCATAATTAGTAGAATCTTAAGGCTATTCATGATGGATCATAAGAATCGGATTTAGGTCTGGTTGTCGCTTTCCGTGGAAGAAGATAGAGTCACCTTTGAACCTTGAAGTAGGACTCGAAGAACGAGCTGTGCAAAAATGCGGAGATATACATCTAGCGGTAACCAGTACCTTTTATAGGGGTCTTTAATGCATTAGCAAACTTCGACTTTCGTCGAAGTCTCGTTTGGCAGCCGGTCTCACCCATCTTATAGTTTTGATCGAAACTCTAGCTAGAGATTTTACTAGAAAGTCAAAAGGGGTTTACCACACTAGCTAGCAAGATTGTTTTTGAATTAAAAGACGTTACAATTAGTAAGGATGGCAACACCACCTAAATTCGCGGATACCCATCCGTCTCTACTCGTTCGGGCGGGTAATTATCTGCCCTACATCGGGGCGAGTTCTTGGGTAGGGCGGAAAGCCGTGTTTAAGTAATACCCGCCTCGGTATATATATAATATATATAATTTTAATATATAATGTGTAATATATATAAAATAATTAGTAAAATAATTAATAGTATTTTATTATATTTAAATTTTTACCTTAATTATGTTATGTATGTGATGATAGTTATATAAATTTTAAAATTTAATTTAATTTATTGAATTTTAATAATTATAGGGACGAATAAGGGTGGGATAGGTACCTAGAAATGAGTTAGGGTTCAACATTTTACTATACACATGTAGAAATAGAGCGGGTTCTATGTATGTTATTGTAGGGTGGGGCGGGACGGAACAGGTAGAGCAAAAATCCACCCATATTCATCCTGTTGCCACCCCTAATTCATAGGTAAAAGTTTGGGAATTAAGGTGCTAAGATACAGAACATAGTCTCTTTAAAAATAGGGTTAAATATTTAGAAATTAAATCTTTTAGTATTTGAATTAAATTGGTAGTAGATATATATGTCATAGTTGAATTGGCATAGACTGAAAACGGATTGGATATATAGTTTTTGGGAATGCACCTTAGTGTATTATTGGCTCAAATCAATAGAACTAAAGTGAAAGACAAATAGGTTCTTGATCTTTTTAAATGCAGATATTTTTGTTTGTTAAAATTAAAAAATACATTTAAATTCCTCACCTTATAGAACGCGTGACAATTATACCCTTTCGTTGAATTGGAACTCAAAATGGCAACGGAAAATACTAACTTGAAAGGGTAGAAACTGAGTTGTCTATTTTGATTGATGATGTAGATGGAAACAAATTATTAATGGACAAATTAATCTTTATATTTCAAATTGTTAATGGATAATATAAAAAATTTTCTTCCTTTTTTTATTTATTTTTCTTTCATCCAAATAACACACAATATTTTCTTTTAAATCTTGCATCTAACAAAGTGATAGGTGGCAATAATTTTTTTAAGAGAAAAAAAAAAGAAAAGAAAAAGAAATGGTGTTTAATTAAAGACACAAGATCAGATGCTAACATGTGATTGGAGCACCTAATATCAAGTGGCTGATCTAGTTAACTGAACTCTGATCCATTTGGCCATCATGAAAATATCTTGGGCTATGCTATTTTATACCAAACCACACAAGATATTTTAGACATGCTCACATTCTTGTTGACTTCTGTCAACCTAACCACTTATGGTTTGGATAGAGAAAAAAATTTGAAAAAGTGATAAATAAAAAACATTTATGAAAACACTTTTTTATTGGAGGCGTTAAGACTTAAGATTAAATTATTTTTGAGTGGTATTTGAAAAAAGAGAGTGGAAGTTAAATAACAAAGAATATCCGAAACTAAAATGGTTTGACTAATAGCTAATTATTAAATTATAGATTCAATTTCACATCAAGGGAAAAATATTAGTTATGATCAATTTTAGAAATTCTATTAAATATTTTCATGGGATTATGGTGCTAATTAATAATTAAAATAAAATTTAAGTTTTTAGAAAGCTTCAAGTGTTTCAGATTATTATCTATTGAATTGCAAAATTAAAATTAAGATTTTATTTTAGCCCAAAAGAGGTCCAAAAGAAAAGTTTATACAGTGTGGTACTCAAGTTCTAAAATCCAGTGACATCAATCCAAAGCAGCAAGCACGTTCTAATTCTAAATGCAACAAAAAATTTCGATAAAATTTAACCACAAAACACGTTCTGAATCCTCAATTTAAACAATATTTGAAGGTCGATTTATTTATATTCAGATAATTAAAGAAAATTGGATTTTTATTCTTAATTCATTTAACCTTTTTTAATTTAAAGCACAAATAAATGGATGAGACTTCACTAAACTTTCAATATAGCTTGCATTGTTTGTTCCATATATATTATATAATACCTAGAAAACTCGCCACACACAACTGAAATTAAAATAATAATAATAATAAAAGAATATAATAATATTCCTTAGTCGAAATGAATATAATAATATTCCTTAGTCGAAATTTGTCTATGTTACGAAATATTAAAACTTTAAAAGGGATAATTATCTTGTTAATAGTTTATCAATTTAAAAATAAACCTTTTTTTTTAATTTAAAGACCATGATAATTTTATTTTATTACTTAATATTTCAATGATCTTCATAGATATTTTAAAAGCTATATGATTATTTAAATATAAACATCATGAGACAATTATTAATATACTTGCTCCTTTAGTATATTATACTTTTACAAAAGAAATTAAATAATTTAAATGTTGTGTCATATAAACTATAAAGTCTGGTTTTTTTAGTAATGAAAACTTTTGACGTGTTATCCAGCATTATGGAATGGTGAATATATTTTTTATTAATATGATTTTTTTTAAATTAAAAAAGCAAATCAAAGCTTTCGATTTGACTTTTTTTAATTTCTATAGAAATCTGAAACTCAGATTTATTAAAGAAAGAAAAAAAAATCTAAAAGTCTGATTTAAGTGAGTATACAAATCTAACTAAAATTAAAATGTACTTAAATAATAAATTTAATGGTCTAATTTATATTTTCTACATCAAAATTAAATACATCATACTTCAATAATATTATAAAATATCATTTTTTTAAATTGTATTTATTATCGTATAATTTATGAAGTTGAACAAAATACAATATACTATAAGACAGAATTTTTTAGCCAACTCTAAAAATTGTTCATCAAATGGTATATTGATATTTAAAATAAATATTTAAGAAAATAAAAATAAAAAATAAATATAAATTTAGTCTTAATTAAAATTTTTATTGTAAACCATAAAAATTTAAGAAAGAATATTTATATATTTTAAATAGTAATAGAATAAATAAATTTTTTATCTTTAGTTAAAAAATTAAACAACAAAAATATTTTTACTAACATAAAAAATAACAATTCAAAAAAATTAAAAAAATTAAAAAAATCAGAAAATTTTAATCCATGCATTGCACAGGCCTTGTGCTAATACTTTTACAATTACAAAATACATTGCACTGCTATATAAATATCATAAAGAATTAAATAAGAAAACATGTGAATACGTGTGATATTTTATAATTTTAGAAGAGATGAATAAAAATGTTGGAGGCACATGATGATGTTAAGAATTCATGCATGCATGTAAAAGAGAAGATGGATGATATATGGCACTGTGGAGAAAGATGACGTGGCAAACAGTGGGTATGAGGCATGAGGAAAATATCATTGCCACGTGTGCAACAAAATCTAAGCTTCTAAGAACTCTTAAAAGATCTTCTCTTCTCACAGCCTCTGTTTTCAATCTCTCTCCCTCCCACACACAAACCATATGCTGCCATCTATTACCAACTTCTCAAGTATTTCCCTTTTTATCTTCCATGAAATATTTTCATAAAAGGGTCCAAGAAATCAAAGCCAAAATCCAATTTTTGCAGCTGCAAAATTCCACCTGCTGAATTCGAATTTCTGTTTCTTAAGAAATCAGTCCTGTTCAGTACGTAGAAGTGATCAGGTATATAATTTGAATTTCTTTTCTGCACTTTTTTTTAATAATTTGGGTTTTCTTCCATTTCAGTTCTTAGTATCTGTGTTGATTCCTGAACTGCTTTTTTTTTTTTTTTAAGGAAAAAAATATCTGGTGTGAATCTGATATTTTTTTAAAGATATTTGAACATTAGTTTTCTCTGAATTTGATTTTTATTTTTTTTAACCAAATTATGGAAATTAGATGAACAGTTTGATGTCAAAGGAAATTTGAATGATAAACCTTGAAAGTTTCGGTCTCATTAATGCTCTATTCTGTTTCGCATTCTCTGTTTCAGAATTTTCTCTAGTCTTTCATTATTTTAATCTCTCATTCAATTTGAAAGAAACATAAAAAAGTGTTTTTTTTTTTAATTATTATGTTTTTATTTTATTCTACTTTTTGCTCATCATATTGATGTTGCACTGAATTCTGAGTGATGGACACTTAAAGGAAACATATGTTGGCATGGTAAACAGGGGATGTTGAATTACGATATTTTAATTCTTGATTGGTAGCCGATTTTGGCTGGAATTTGTATTAGTGATAATAGAAGCAGAAAGAGAATACCTTCAAACTTTGAGAATAGATTTCTACTTCAATGGCTGGTGCCAGTGAAAGGTGGATTGATCGACTTCAGTTTTCCTCATTGTTCTGGCCACCCCCTTTAGATGAACAACAACGAAAGGTACCATCTTAATAATTATTACTCCTCCATTTCGAAATATCTGTCACTTTGGAAATTCGATATGTTACCAATTCAATGTATCCATATTCAAGTTATATCAAGGAACATGAATTATGAATGTACCAAGTTTCTAAAATGAGTGATATTTTGGAAGGAGGGACTATTTAAGCTCGACTTTCACCTCGAATATTTAGTACTAAAAATATTTCTAGAATCTAGTTGTGAGCAATTTTAAGTCTTAAACAATATAAACAATATTATAGCTTATGATAGCTCATCATTTTCTTCCATTTTCTAGAGTTTTTTGACATGTTAATCTGGCTTTTCGTAGGATCAAATTGCTGCTTATGTAGAGTATTTCTGTCAATTTACATCGGAACAATTTCCAGATGATATTGCTGAGGTATGATTCATGCACTTGCTACCTATATTTATGGATAAACCTTTGATGTGTGTGTATTACTCACTGGTCTGTATTGCTTTGACAGTTGATCCGCAATCGTTATCCATCTAAGGAAACACTCCTTTTTGATGATGTTTTAGGTATTTATCCTTTAACTCATTGGTTTTAAAAATTATGGTTGGCTTGACAACAATATCGTTACAATGAATAGATGATTATTTCTTGCATGAATAATTCCTTGTTTATGTTTTGACATGTGCATCCAGCTGTACTTGTTCTTCATCATCCGGAGCATGGGCATGCGGTTGTGCTTCCAATTATTTCATGTATTATAGATGGTACGCTAGTCTATGATAAGACTAGTCCTCCATTTGCTTCTTTCATATCTTTAGTCTGCCCAAAAAGTGAGGTATAATCCCTTGGCTTATACTCACAAGCTAAGTTTCTGGTTTGTACAATGCAGCCGCAAATTAATCACGTCACAAAACTGTTATGTTTAGAATCTTCGAACTGCTTCTTACTATATTATTCAATCAGCTTCAGTATTTGCAAAGATGTTCACCATCAACCTTTTTGTTTCCTTTTTACTGTCTAATTTTACAGAACGAATACTCAGAACAATGGGCTCTGGCATGTGGCGAAATTTTGCGTATCTTAACTCATTATAACCGCCCCATATACAAAATGGAAGGAATTGGTGCTAGCAGCAGCCATGCATCAACTAGTGATTCTGTTGGAAAGGAAACTGGTCATAATACATTGTCACAGCAAGAGAGAAAATCTATAAGGCCCTTGTCCCCTTGGATAACTGATATATTGCTGGCTGCGCCTTTAGGCATTAGAAGCGACTATTTCCGATGGTAAGTATAATATTTTAAGCACAAATTCATAGGTGGTTTCTTTTTGTTCTTCTCCAAATTTGTGTTTGAATTGACTTTGCTGTATACAAAATAGCTTTTGTGATTGGAAGAGGCTTTATAATGGTGAAAAAAGTGACTATTTCTCTTGGTTGACATATATAGTTGAACTAAGTTGGTTGTCCTTAGCTCGATTTAATGTTTGCTTAAGTCAGTGGATCATTGCCATCCATTAACAGGTGCAGTGGTGTAATGGGGAAATATGCTGCCGGAGGTGAACTCAAGCCGCCTACAAGTGGTATGCTATATGTTACACTTGATTTCTAATCTAGAATTCGACATAACTGTTAAGAATTTGGTCTTGCATTTCCAATTAATTAGCATTGAACAAGTATAAACTTTTTTTATGATTTTGATTCACTAACAAGAAAAGAAACTTATAATGAAGAGGAATCTCTCACTTCATAGAAGTGTGGTTCTAAATTGTGATTTCTCTTCATTGTAGCTTCTTCCCGTGGTTCCGGGAAACATCCTCAGCTCATGCCTTCGACTCCGAGATGGGCGGTTGCCAATGGTGCCGGTGTTATATTAAGTGTTTGTGATGATGAAGTTGCTCGCTACGAGACTGCTACTTTAACTGCTGTTGCTGTCCCTGCACTTCTACTTCCTCCACCTACTACAGCTTTGGATGAGCATCTTGTTGCTGGATTACCGGCACTAGAACCATATGCACGATTATTTCACAGGTTATTATTCTTCACTCGATACCTTTCTCGTCTTTTTTGTTGTTCATGGAAGCATCTGCCTTAGCAAATTTTTATGATTATGTAGATATTATGCCATTGCCACTCCAAGTGCCACGCAAAGGCTTCTTCTTGGGCTCCTAGAAGCACCGCCGTCATGGGCTCCAGATGCACTAGATGCGGCTGTTCAACTTGTAGAGCTTCTTCGAGCTGCTGAAGATTTTGCTTCTGGAATAAGGGTAAGCTCTATAATGTTGACACACACAGTTCTAATTGAAAACTATGTGAAAGCTGTGAAATGAACTAACCAGTTCTTTCTCTCCTTAAATGGTAACTTAGCTTCCAAGGAATTGGATGCATTTTCATTTCTTGCGCGCCATAGGGACTGCAATGTCCATGAGAGCTGGTGTAGCTGCTGATGCTGCTGCGGCTTTGCTTTTCCGTATACTTTCACAGCCTGCATTACTTTTTCCGCCACTTCGGCAAGTTGACGGTGTGGAAGTTCAGCATGAACCGATGGGCGGATATATTTCTTCCTACAGAAAGCAGGTTGTTTTCATCTTCAAAAGTTACCTCCTTTTCTTTTTCTCATTCGGTATAGAGTGTAGAATACACTCTTTATGCATACTTAAGATCTTCAATTTGCATTGCTTATCAGATTGAAGCTCTTGCAGCTGAAGCTACAGTTGATGCTACCGCCCAAGGCATTGCATCAATGCTTTGTGCCCATGGTCCAGAGGTTGAATGGAGAATTTGCACCATTTGGGAAGCAGCTTATGGCCTTATTCCCTTGAATTCTTCGGCGGTTGATCTTCCAGAGATTGTGGTTGCATCCCCACTGCAACCTCCGATACTCTCATGGAATTTGTACATACCTCTACTTAAGGTTCTGGAGTATCTTCCCCGTGGAAGCCCTTCCGAAGCATGTCTCATGAAAATATTTGTTGCTACAGTTGAAGCTATTCTTCAGAGGACATTTCCAATGGAGTCCACTGGTGAACAAAACAGAAAAAGTAGGTACCATTTTGGTGTGGGGTCTGCCTCCAAGAACCTTGCAGTGGCTGAACTAAGGACTATGGTTCATTCGCTTTTCTTGGAATCATGCGCGTCGGTAGACCTTTCTTCGCGCCTATTATTTGTTGTGTTAACAGTTTGTGTTAGTCATGAAGCTCAATTCAATGGTAGCAAGAAGCCAAGAGGTGAAGATAATTATTCAGCTGAGGAAATCATTGAGGATTTACAAGCAATATCTGAAAGTCAGAAAGAAACAAAGAATAGGAGAAAGAAGAAGCAAGGTCCGGTGGCAGCTTTTGATTCTTATGTTCTGGCTGCAGTTTGTGCTCTTGCCTGTGAGCTTCAGTTGTTCCCCTTGGTTCCACGTGGGGGCGATAATACGGTTGTAAATAATGTGCAAGATATAGCCAAGCCGGCAAAAATGCAGGGATCTTCTGATGAGTTTCAGACTGGCATAGATTCGGCCATACGCCATACTCACAGAATTTTAGCAATTCTAGAGGCCTTATTTTCATTGAAGCCATCTTCTGTTGGCACCCCTTGGAGTTACAGCTCCAATGAAATCGTTGCGGCGGCAATGGTTGCTGCACATATTTCTGAACTATTTAGAAGGTCAAAAGCCTGCATGCATGCTCTTTCCGTTTTGATGCGTTGCAAATGGGACCATGAAATTCACTCCCGGGCATCATCATTGTATAATCTCATAGATATTCACAGCAAAGCCGTCGCGTCGATAGTTAACAAGGCAGAGCCATTGGGAGCAACCTTAGTTCATATTCCTAATTGTAAAGATTCACTTGATATTAAGAGGCAAAATCATTGCGAAACTAGTAGCTCCTTTGATCCACGGAGGACATCTATTTCCTCTTCAGTGGATTCAGCTCCTTCAGAACTTCGACACAAATCCGAGAATACATCATGTCCAAAAGAATCATCAGGATCTACCTTGGGAAAAGGTGTTGCAAGTTTGCCATTAGATGCTTCTGACCTTGCCAACTTTCTTACAACGGACAGGCATATAGGATTCAGTTGCAGTACACAAATTTTTCTGAGATCCATGTTGGCAGAGGAACAACAATTTTGTTTCTCTGTGGTGTCACTACTATGGCACAAGTTGATTGCATCTCCCGAGACTCAACCTTGCGCCGAAAGCACTTCTGCTCAACAGGGATGGAGACAGGTACTATATATTACACATATAAGACTAAATTGTATTCCCAATTTCCACTCAAAATGTCTAACATTAACCATTATGTGATTTTATGTTATGTAGGTGGTTGATGCATTATGTAATGTTGTATCGGCATCTCCAACGAAAGCGGCTACAGCAATAGTTCTTCAGGTCCAATTTCATCCTCCTTGTGAAACTTGTATTCTATTGCCTACATTTCCAAATAAGCTTGATTTATGGAGATTGTTGTTGTTACCTTCTAATATTGCATTTGTATGATCCCTTCCCTACTGGACTTGTTTCTTGTCAGGCGGAGAGGGAATTGCATCCATGGATTGCCAAAGATGATGATCAAGGTCAGAAAATGTGGAGAGTTAATCAGCGGATTGTAAAGTTGATAGTGGAACTCATGAGGAACCATGACAGCATAGAATCCTTGGTAATTGTGGCGAGTGCATCGGATTTACTGCTACGAGCCACAGATGGGATGCTGGTGGATGGAGAAGATTGCACATTACCACAATTGAAGGTAACAAGTTGCAACATATGCTTCTTGTGCATTTCCATTGTCATTTGAACTCACTTTCCAAGTTTTGATAAACTGGCCAGCTATTGGAAGCAACAGCTAGAGCATTGCAGCCAGTGCTCGAGTTAGGAGACACCGGATTGGTGGTGGCTGATGGCCTTTCAAACCTGTTAAAGGTAAACAAACTTACCTCTCTCATTGGATCTTCTAATTAGGTAATATTGAACAAGTGTTGGTTTTAAACATTGGAAAAATCTGGTTCTAGACAAGACAAAACCATGTTGCTTCGCGATCAAGTTTCGTCGAAGTTTTCAGCTCTTAAGCTTTTTTTTTGCATTGTTATATGCTCAATTTCAAGTTGCATGGATTGCTGGTTAACCAAGATCTTTGTACATACACATGCAGTGTCGCTTACCGTCTACAATCAGGTGCCTGTCTAATCCAAGTGCGCATGTCCGCGCTTTGAGCACGTCGGTTCTTCGCGACATCTTGCACAATGGCTCAGTCAGATCAACTGCTAACCCTCCAAGGAAAAATGGCATCCACAATCAGTACTTCAACTTAGATGTCATTGACTGGCATGCTGACATAGAAAAATGCTTGAAATGGGAAGCTCAGAGTCGAATTTCACATGGATTGTCTATTGAGTTCCTTGATCTTGCTGCAAAAGAACTTGGATGTACCATTTCCATATGAAAAGAAATGGAACCATCTTGGATATGAAATTTTTTCTTTATCCCCTTTGATCGTGACTACATGTAGAAACAAACGGAATGTATTCTTTAGGTACTTAAAAAATGATTTCCAAATGATTCAACCTTATTTTAATTTCCCTTTCCTTTCGGCTAAACTTTCATGCAATGATATCATGCATATAATTGTCCAAAACTTTTGTTCTATTTGGTGGTATTCACTGTTGACAAAAAAATTCAATAATGAAACAAGACTACGACACGACAAAGTCTTATCCCAATAGGTAGGATTGACTACAAAGATCAAACAATGTTATTGAGATATTATGTATTATACTTACTAGGAGATTGTTTATATGTAAATTTTTTTTAAACCATTTTGTGCATGGTCTTTTTGGGTTTTTTTTTTTATTTTTTGTCACAATTTAATCTTTGCATGTCCAAATTTTTTGAGATGAGGTTTTATCATTTTCTTAAGAGAAAAGGATAAATAGGTTTTTGACTTTTGATCCGCAGACATTTTAGTTTTCGAGGATTTGAAAATATATTTAAGTCCTTAATCTTTGTGACTCCTGTTGTGCTGACTTGGTTGATACGGGATGCACACGTAAGAGAGTTTTTAAAATTGAACAAATTAGATTCAGGAATCGATATGTCTAGATTTTGAAGATGTCAGAGATTCAAATGTATTTTTAAATCCCCAGAGATTTAAATGTCCGCAAACCAAAAAGTTAGGGATTGATTTGTCATTTTCTCTATTTTCTCTTTTCTTAATAATAGGTGCTACTCTAACTTTTCTTTTCTTCTATTCTTATTTTTTATTTTGTTCATATGTTTTTAGTCGCTAAGCATATTCTTCTTTATCACATTTAACTTATGTCCATATTCACCTAAGTTTAGTGTGACATAAATGTTGACAAAAGATACATAGAAAATAAATTCAAGATAAAAATAGTGTTTTTATCTCTTATTATTCTCAGTTTTTAGTAGAGAAAAATAAATTGAATAAATTTGTCCTAAAATGAATATCTTACTTTTATCCTAAAATAAGCTATGTATTTTTATGAGAGTAACCAAATAACACCTTTGTCACAATTTTATAGTCTTCCATCAACTTTGAGGAGTAAACAAAACCATATTCGGCTCTTCAAAGATAAGAAGCTTTTATGATATCTTCACATGCCTTCATGTGCTTCTTCATAAATGAATCACAAAACCAATCTCAAAAATGCACACTATCAAAGTACATATTACAAATGATTTGTCATGAAAGAATATAAATATATTCTTCTAATTATGGTAAAGATGAGATTCTTTTTCCAAGAACCAAGACCTATAAGGAGACACCCAATATACCTCAGAATCCAAAACAAGAAATCAAATATTTAAGAATTACAATGTGGTTGGAGGCAATTGGAACCAATGAAGTTTATACTTTCAAATAATTAAGAATACTTTCCTAATATCGACTAATCTTTTGTATGCTCAACTTTTGAATATGAAACCACTAAAACACCAAAATTAGTGAATGATGTCAAACTATCTTGTTTCTGTTTTGCTGGTAGGAAGGGAGTGACTCCTACGTTCCTTTCCGCCGGGCTTCGATGACGCGTTGCCATACCAAATCATTCCAACCACAGCTATGATCATCCCAAGAACAACTTGGAGATTAAGACCCTCCTTCCCAAAGAAGAAGAATCCCATGATTAGAACAAGTATTGTCTTCATATGTCCCAGTACTTGAAAAGAGACGGCAGTGAATCTTCCGATGCAGATGAATTGGCTGAGGTTGGTACCAACAGCAATAGTGCATGACAAAATTATGAACATCTGCCAGAAACAAAGCCAGAGAAGAGAAGCATTACAAAAATGTTAACCAACATGAGAACAATGGTGAAAGTAACAACTAACAAGTTTCTTCGATTTTCACCCTAATTAATTTTATTTGCCAAAATGTGTTTCAGCTTTGCCATTAATAATCAAATTTTGCTTCGGTCGATGACATACTCTTCTGGTTAGACTTTCTATGCACAAGTGATTATAACAAAAAAGGCGATTACCTATCTAAAGGAATGAAGAATGTCTAAGTAAGTCATTTACAGAGAGCTAGAGACGCATATGCAAACAAAAGCCTTTCATATCATACCATAATGTAAATCTATAAATTCATTCACTCACTTCCTCATAAAAAAAATTAAACATGATTTAGCTTTAGGCTCAATATTTAGTTTGTTATTGAGTACTTACCAAAGAAGTAGTGTTGTAGTCATATTTATCGACTCGTTGGCTTGTTAGCCAATAATCTAGTATAGGTCCTATTAACAGTAGAGATGCAGCCTGTGCAGGTGCTGTGTGTCCCAATAGGTTGAAAGAACTTAGCGAATACTTCCGTTGAAGAAAATGAACATACTGCACATAATACATTTTGAAATTCCATGAGTACCAAGCACAAAATATTAGGAAGAAACTTCAGATATCGACATGACAATACATAGAAGACAGGAGTAAAAAGCTGGTTGAAACATGAAAACGATCTCCATAACAGAATGATAAGAAAAAAGAATTTGTAAGGGAACAGAAACATAACATAGACAACAATTTAGCTAAATATGCCATTAAAATTCAATATAGACTTCACATAAAAAAGAGGAATGTCATACGTACATATTGTTGCAAAGAAGTGCTCCACACTGCTATAAAGGCAGCAATGAATCCTTTTGTGTTCACACTCACATCAGTCACAGTGCAAACACCAACTCCCAAAAGAACAACACATATGCTCAGTTTCGTGTGTCTTGAATACCGAATCTTGTCAAAAACAACTTCCAATAGGCAGGATACAGGGATCATACTCAACTTAGCAATCTGCCAATGGTTAAAAAATAAATATAACTTCTGAAGGCATTAATGGATCACTAGCTAAAGCTCAGCCCAACTCACTTGATAGAATCCAACCGAGTTCCACATTAAACTAACGTTCATTCCGACAATAGAGAAGTTAGCAAATAGAACAAATTTCAGAAGCTCTGGCAAGGGTAAATGAGAGGGCTGGACGTATCCCATTATCCTTAGTACGAGCGTCATCAAAGTTGTAGTAACAAAGTGCAGACCTGTTAACGTAGTAGCTGTATGCAGCATAGACAAATTGTATTAGAAGAAAATAGTGTTGACGTAAGCGGATGATGACATACACAGTCATCTGTTGTGGGGGGGGTGGAAGATAATTTACCAAAACTGAATCCGTAAGTGGCCATCAAAGCTTTGTTTACAATGATAACTCCAACAGAAGTGACAACATTGAACATCCATGCAGCTGCATCTGCTGCAGCCTTTTTTTCAGCCTTGCTAGTTGGAGCCATGTTTTTTCTGATCTAAAAACTTTATCACTGGCCTTTTCTAACTAATCTCCATAACATACCATCCAAATTAAATGATGTGCATCGCCCCAGTCAAGTCACTTAACAAACAAAGAAGCCTGGTAAAAAAGGAAGGTCAAGATATTCTCAGACCTAATATAGTATTCCAATGCAATTGCATCAATCATAAGCTGGGAAACAAAATAATAGATATGCTGGCAGTATCATGCATCTATGAATTTAGAAACAAACAATTCGTGGATACATCTAGCATCTGTGCAATTTGCTTTGTCCAAGTCATGAGGAAAGGCAAATTTTCATGGAAAGTTGAATGTTGATAATAAGAATGAGAAGCAAGTGCTAGGAATAACAGGATTAATTGACATTTGTAAACTACAATGATGATATGCATCTGATACAATCAAGACTTGAAAACTACCATCGGCTATTTTAGGGTTTAAAAGTAAAACTAAACAACCAAGCTTATATTCTTTCAGCGCCTTTAGGCTGTGTTTGGTTAGAGTCTCTACAAAAAATGGAACCGAGACAATGGTGACAGAGATAGACAGGAAAACTGCATCTCTCTTCCTATTCCCCCCGGCTTTTGTTGCAGAACAAATATGATTAGCCTATTTCTATATTCTTTCTGAGATGTTTACCAAATGCAGCCATACTGCGTTAGCTAATATCACACATCCATTTTCTCATCTCTCAAGTGTGTTCTTTTGCTCAAGGGACTTTCTTTCAGCCACTACCCCAATAAATGAATGCCATGTAGAAAAACTATACTTATATATCAGCCAGCCTATGATTCCCAAAAGAATAGCATGAGCTAAGACTAAGTCAATGCCGAAATAAACCATATCCTTAAAACTAATCCAGATAGTATGGCCTTCAGTTCAGCCTATCATGATATTCTGATTTAGATCAACATTCAAAACTCCATAAAAAAGCAACTTTATTACTCAAAATTACCATCAGATCTGCAAGAAACCAATATATTCAATTTCATTCATGAAACTTTGAAGACTAAACCATCTTAACTACAATTGTAACTCCATGTACTAAGTGAATGATGCATATCAAAAAGCAAAAGCAACAAATAAAGAAATAAAATCCATTGATCACTTTTGGCTGCATTGACATCAGCCAGTATCAGTCCAAAGAGAACTGAAATTCCAGTCAATCAAAGAACCCCATAAGGAGATTTCACAATGCAAAACACCTTTGAACTCTATTGCACACCAGAAGGGAAAAAAAAAACACACTTTTTCCACATCCATCACAAACAGATCCAAAAAGGGGTCTCAGATCCAGAAGAACAGCGTTGAAAACCAGCTCAAAAGTAAGAGATCAGCGAAGGAGCGACCTCGTATGCACCAAGATTAGTTTATTTCTCCGCCAACATCAAATGAGAAACTTGCAACTCAATTTTAACGAGTATAACAACAGTAAGTAAAAAGATCACAACTTCAAGTGACCCTTTTGGTGGGGATGCGAATATGATGGCCAAAAACTAAAAAGGAAATTTTTTACAAAAAAGGGAAGATTAAAAGGGAAAGAGGAACTTACTGTGAATGGAAGTAGCAGTGTGGTAGCGATGATGAAATGGAAGAGAAAAGAGAGTGGATTTTGATTCCGGTTAAGGTTTGTGTGATGAGTTGAGAACGTGAATGAAAATGGAAGTTTAAAACTTTTTTTTTTCCGCAGTAGGAGTGGCACGCGCTCTGCATTCTTCAACATGACCCACTTCCATAACCAGAACCTAACATTTTTTTGGTGATTTAATTAATTAATTAATTAATTAATAGTTAATTTTTCTTGTGATATAATAATAATAATAATAATAATAATAATAATAATAATAATAATAATAATAATAGCATTGAGAGTTTAATTTAATAATATAGTAGAGCTTTCAGGGAAATTGAAAATTATGTTGGATAATCATTTAATATAAATTTATAATTTTATTAATTATAGAAATAACATAAAAGTTAGTTTTTTTTTCCTTGTTGAAGTTCTATTACTAAAACTTTACTAACTAGGTGTAACTTGGCTGAAGTTTCATGAAGATTGAAAAAGTCTCCAAGTAAAATAGCATAGATGCCTAATTTGTTTTCTTATGTACATGAAAAATGCTATTTGCATGCAAAAAATTTAACTAATAAATTATTTAGTATTTATTTATGCATAAATATATATTATTTTATATAATTTTTAATGTATATTTTTTATTTATTCAATACAAATAATTAATTTAATCTCTGATTTTGTGTGTATGTGTATATATTATATGGATAATTTATTTTAAAGTATCTTTAATTAGGTTTTATTTGAATTTAAAATGGCTTTTTTTCCCAATACAATTCCAAAGTAATTTACTATTAGGAATATTAATTCTTATATTCATCAAAATGCTTAGATTTATTTTGTTTGTGCTCTATTGATTCCATTTCTAAGAAAATATAATTTTAAATACTTATTATTATTTGTTTTATTTCTAAAGGACTCTCAAGTCAACGAACTATAATTTAAATTATATAATCTCTGCATATTCACTAGAGATTATGAATTTAAATCTCTTTATCTTAAAAAAAAAAAGAAAAAAAAAACTAAACTGCCAAGACCTTCAATCTTAATAAAAAAAATTTATGTCAAAACATCCCAAAAATTTCAAGTTAACCAAACAAAAATATTAATATACTAACTCAATAGATATTTTCTACAAATCCTATAATTTACAATTACCTTCCATATTCAATTTGCATTAATCAACATGTAGAGATTATTTACCGACAGCAAAATGGTGGGTAAAGAAGATTGTAAGCCTCTTTTTTGGTTAAGAAAAAGTAATTTGAGGAGTAAACGTGTGTGTAATTGTGTTTATGATATAAACTTTCCAATTACCACCAAAACACTTGCCATCAATCACATCTTATTTCTTAAACTATTCAATTTCTTTTTAGTAAACGAACATTGATTTAACCTCAGCGACCGCTGCCTACATATTTGTCTGGTTCCCTTAAAATTATATAAAAAATATAAAAAAAAAACTAATTTTAAGTGTTTAGGTTTATAATTTAAAATTCAAAATTAAAAGATTATGATTTAAAATTTAAAATTTAAAATAAAAAAAATAATTTTAAAAAATGAACTAATATTAGTTGAAAAAAATTAATTACTTAATATTATTCAAAATTAAATGGGTATTTTATTTCAAACATTCTTTATATTTTAAGAAAAAATTTTGAGTGATTCTTTGAAATTTTATTTGGCATTATTAAGTACGATGTGTAAATATCTCAAACTATTCTCTTTTTCATATTCTTATTTCATGTATGTCATTTCAAAATTTTCATAATTAATTTTAGTTATTTCTTCTAAGTAAACATTTTATAAATTCACCAAAAGAGTAAGAATTTTATAATAAAATTAATAACGAGAAAATGTTAATAAGAAAAAAAAATTGAGAATTTTTATTATTTTAGTTTATGCCTAATATTTTATTGTTTTCCTCAGAGTGCGTTAAAAAAATGTATTAATAATTTAATTATTTATGCGGTCCCATCACTATCATGCGCCCTTGTGTCACTATCTTTATATCGATCCTCTTTTTAAATAATACGGACCTTACTAAAATAAATTAAATTAAATTATCATTTTCTTTTTTTTCTTTTCTTTTTAGCATTATTTATTTATTTATTTATTATTATTCCTCTTTTCTTCATTCTTCAGTAGCATCACTTGCGAGCTGCGACAACTTTTCTTCCGATCGGATATGCTTCAGCCGCCGATTCCACGCGCCGCCGCAGCCGGTTATCTCCGTCGTTTCTGATTCGCCGACAACACTGCTTTCACTTTTTGGTACTGTCAGTTTTCTTCTTCCTCCATTTTCAAATTTTATTTTATTTTTCCGTTTGTTTCTCGAGAAAATTTGAAGGAAACCGGCACTGTGAAATCTCACTTGTTAGTTGGTGCCTCTTTGAGTGTGGAATTTGACGAAGTAACCGAAATCATTATTTGCTTTGAGATTTTATCTGAGTTCTATGATTTGAGCTTCGTGTCTGTGTTTCTGATTTTGTTTTTTCTCTCTGCATTTACATTTAACTTTTGATTTTTCTTTTCGGATTTCGTTTTCAATTTTAGCTAATCTAGCTTCGAATTTATTTATTTTTAGTGAAATTCGTGTTGTATGTGTATAGAGAGAAAAGTTGCATGTTAGGATGCTAAAATTGCCTTGAAACAGAGATCTTCTTTATTTGCCATCTCTTTTGTGAGAATCAATAGGACTTGTTAGAGATTCCAAAAACAAGTATTTTTATTTTATTCTCCTCCCCCTCTCTAGTGTATGTTATTGGATTTATAATTCAGTGGAAGTTGTAGTGATTAGAATTATTGATTGAGTTAAGATTTTGCCTTGAATTTGTTTTAGATAATGGTTTTGAAGGGCTTTGATGATTTTGGCAAAGACAAAATGCTTAACTCCTTTGTGGCTGTAGCTATTTAATTTGAGCTTATGCTCATCAGTTTCAAAACATTATTGGAGCATCAAGAAACATGGGGAAGTCTTAAAGTGGTTTTAATACTGTGTTTGTCTTTGTCTTAAGTTGTTCCAAAGCTATGTCTTCACTGTTATGCATCTTTGTTGTCATGCCAACATTGAATTTGTTCAACAAGGCATATTCTCTTTTAAAAATTGAAATTGATATGTGGAATGGAAAATATTATTATAACTTGCTATAGAGTATAAGTAGATTAAAATTTTTGACTGCATCGGAAGTCATGATCATGCTGACATTTAATCACTTTTTTGTGTGGAAGGTTGTGAATTGTGATTTTGGTTCTTCAGAGAGTAGGGAGCCATATATAGAAATTGTCCTAGTGCGCTGATGAGAAGAACTGATGTTATTGGCAGTAGAAGGAGGAGGATTCTTCTCTTCTTCAGCTTTGGGGTATAGTAAGGGCCTGAGCCTTCTCCTCTTGGGCCAGAGGAGTGATGATAAATCTAGGACAGTTTTGCCGTGGAACCAGTATCAGTTGGTAGACCAAGAATCTGAACCTGAGCTCCAGCTGGCTTCCAAAAAGAACCGCCTTTCCCGCGGTTGCGCTTCCTTTGTTTGCTTTGGTCGCGCTTCCGCAGGACTTGACACTCCATCTCATCTTAAAGTTGGCCCTGCCCAACAACATAATGTGTCACCAGGGCCACTGGTTCCTGACGATGGCACAGATCCTTCTGCTAATGTAGATAATGACAATAGAAAGGTTGCACTTAAAAGTAGCTTACGAAGGCCACAGAATCATAAACCAGATCCTCTTGAGACTGCTAATGAACATGAGGCATTAGGTGGAAAGGGGAGTGATGCTCCTGATCAAACAGAAGGAAGGAAAGTCCAGTGGACAGATGTTTGTGGCAGTGAGCTTGTCGAAATACGGGAATTTGAGCCCAGGTATTTGAATCTTTTATTTTCTTTATCAACCATTTCTGTTTCTTGCTAATGTATTCTTGGTTGGTTCTCAATATCCATGTTCAATAATAAGAATTAGAAGGTTTTTTATGATGTGTATTAGACTTTTCCATTAGAAACTCCTGAAGCTTTGGAGTTTTTAACGAAGTTACATCTTCCCAATTGATATTTACAAATTGCTATTGAGTATCTCACTACAAATTATCATGGCCATCATAAATTCTTTTTGTCAAGTGTTGTATGAGCTGGTGCAATGGAAGTTTCTAATCTTCTTTCCTTGTATGTGTATCTGTCCCTTGTTTTATTCACCTGCAGTGAAGTGGATGGATCAATTGATGAATATGATGATGGGAATGAAAGAACTTGTTCCTGTGCTATCATGTAAATTGGGATCCCGTGAATGAAGCATCAAGTCATTCATTCCTAACACTTTGCATCACTCAATCTGAGGTCAAAGGAGCAAAGATTTTTTGGTCATTCTCATTCACACCACCATCTCTCACCTTAGCGACCTTACCTTTTGTGCCTGTGATTGCCTTGCAGCCTTCAATTTTGTTCCTCTGCTTTCCATCAATTTATTGTATAATAATCTTTGTTGTGTGAATTCATTTCCTTTTGATTAATTATTTTTGTGCTGTTTTTATTATCATATTTTTATATGGATTAACAAAATTCAATCTGATATTTTTTTTTGGATATTCATTAAATCTATATATTTAATGCTAGGTTAGTCCTTGATCCGAACATACTAAGTTTGAAATTGTGGTCCAAAAAGAATATCCGTACCCAGAGTTCTCCCAACCAAAAATTTAAAAAAATAATAAGATTGAGGATTATCCCTTTTATTCTAGTTGATATAAAGCAGCCAAAATCCAATGGTTGATGGTGAAGTAAGCATAAAAGACATTGTTGGTCAGTTTCAAGTGGTTAAGACACTTACACAACTTCACTTAACTGGAACCACTTTCAATTTGAAACTTGGCCATACCTTATCCACACACCTACCTTGTTTCCTGATTTTGATCACACCACACCACAATGTCCAAACAAAACTCAATACAAGAAACTAAGAGAAAACAAAATATAAAATTCTCTTCATAGTTGGTAGCATCAAGAAAAAGAAAAAAAAATAAAAGAAAAAGAAAGAAAGAAATATTATGTCTGTGACAACCACAATTCCAAGCATCAAAATCTCCACATGTTCCTCCTCTCCATGTTGCAGTTCTCCAACAACTTCATCACCTTCTTTGAGGTATAAGCCTTACTATAATGTTTTTACCATAAGGAATTCTCAGGCTGAAGGTCCTCTAAGAAGACCAGTGGCTCCACCTGTGAGAGAAGAACCTTCTGGTGGTGGTTCTCCTCCGCAGCCCTTGAAGCCATCACCTCCTTCCCCAAATAAACCGGCTTCTTCTTATGTCGTTGTTGATGATAACAATGTTGTTACATTAGAGTTTCAGAGGCAAAAGGCTAAGGAGTTGCAGGAATATTTCAAACAGAAGAAGCTTGATGATGCAGACCAGGGTCCTGCTTTTGGCTTCATTGGCAAGAATGAGATCAACAATGGAAGGTAAAGTCTTTTACCTTTTGACACAAATAAAACTGGAGTTAATCTATGTTTCTGCTTTATATTAATTGCATTATTCCAGGGGTTTTAGCTTAGAATCTTTTCACAATTGTCTTGCCATAATTGAATTGTATGAATTGAGGAAATACTAATTTAGTTTCATGAAATCCTCTTGTTTAAACCTTAGAAATAACAGAGATACCGATATTATTGAAAGTGAGATAAAATAAAATAAAAATAAGTTTTGTTTGTCTCATTCTTCAGTGAACATAAGATTATAAATTCTGTCTTAAGATAAATATATTTTTCCTGTTTCTATATCAATATCTTTCGGGTTCAAGCCATGAGATCCACAACCGATATAATTATCAGGTTAGACTGCCTACATTACACTCTTCGGATGCGACTCTTCTCCGGATCCTGCTTTAATGCGAAATGCTTGTGCATCAAACTACCTTTTATATCAATATCCTTCTCCAAACATTTTGACTTTTAATGCGGAATTTTACTTGTTTTGTACAGATGGGCAATGTTTGGTTTTGCTGTAGGGTTGCTAACAGAGTATGCAACAGGATCAGACTTTGTTGATCAAGTAAAGATCCTACTCTCGAATTCTGGGATATTGGATTTGGAATGACATAATAATTCTCTTAAATATATAAAAGATTCTGCATGTAGTTTCTTGTATCCTTGGTGTAACAATGTTGAGTCATACACTTCAATGTTCATATTCATTTATAGCAATTAGTTTAATTTTTGTATTATGGTTTTAATTTTATATTTGACACCAATTTCCATCATCTGATCCAGTTATAACTTTCACAAACCTTTATTGTTGCTGTTATGGTGAATGATAGTAGGGTTATACAAATTTAAATGTACAATTAATACAATAGATTAATAATGGTCAATAGGTTCAAGTAACAAGAGACATGTAAGCACTTAATCCAACAAAAAATTATTTTTTAATTAAATATTTGCATAAAATTTACTCGATAGCTATATAGTTAAAAAATAAGTAGAAACTCAGGTGAATTTGACATCACTTGAAGTTGATATCTGAGAGTTGTTGGATGAAAATTTAGTCAAATTAGTCAAATCATCTCAGATATCAACTTCACGTGAAATCGACTTCACCTGAGTTTTCACCTAAAAAGATGTTTAATGAATCAAATATTTTTTTTTCCATTGCATATCCAGGAGAATAAAAAGGATTACTAGAAACTGAAATAGAGAATAAAAGAAATTAAAATAAAAGATATAAAAGTTGGTGTTAGTTACAATAAGTCTATAATAAGATAGATAAAAAAGGTTGAAAGCTAAAGTTAGAATTAATTACAAAAATATAAACATATTATTAGACATGCAAACTTGAATAATAAAACTTAACTCGTAGATTCAATTTGAGACCTAAATTCATAGACTCGAGAGTTTGATAATTTGCAAAATGATATATATCTGCTCTTTATATGTCTCACCTCTTGATTTTAGTTTCTTGATAAAATTATCTTCTCTGATAATCATTGCACTTCTGAATACAAATTAAACAAAAATAATCAAACAAGAAAACTCTCATTTCATTTCATTTCATTTCATCATTTTGTTTTTTACAAGTTAAAGCTATTTTGTTTTCTTCAACATCATATTCATACCCTTAAAAAAAAAAAAACTAATAACTCACACATTATTTCATTATTATTACCACTCACCAAACTTGTTCTTGATCCACTTGAAGCTGTTCCTCACACTTGTTTTAAGCTTCCTCTCCACAGCATAAACATTATATGACTTGATTCTCTTCTTCCTCTTGATCTCTGCATCACTTGCTGCATAAAACCCACTTCCCTTTTGACATGGCCCATTGAAGTTGTAGGAATTTGATCTCTCTCTGAATCCAAATTCAGAGTATTCAGGGTATGACTTGCTTTTCTCCATAGACAAAACAAAAGAAAAAAACAGTCTCTTTGTTTTGGTATTTTGAGTGCATGAAGATTGAAGAGCAATAAGTATTTATGTGCATGAGACACACAAACAAATGCATTGTGATTCAGTTGCGGTGGCATCCATGTGTGATGTTGTGTGAATGATGAGTGTCATTGGTGGTAATGAAGGAGATAGGGCCCACATTGTTGATTCACGGCTAAATTTTTTCCTTTTTATATTTGATTAAATACACAAGTTAAATGTTGTTGGCTTATTGGTGGAAGTTTGAGTGTTTTTGTTTGATATAGAGTTATTTTTTTAAAAATTGATATTAATTAAATCGGACGGTTCGATTTGTTTAAAAAAATTTAAATTAAAATATTTAATTTATATTTTTAAAATTTTTTATTTTTAAAAATAAAAATTAGAGAGTTTGATTTTAATATTAATTTTTTTTTTTTTTAAATGTAAATTTTGTAATTTTTTTAAAAAAATTAAATAACATAAATTAGTAGGTCTAAATTTTAGAGATTACTGAATAACTAAATAAGAAATCGAAAGCACCAATTTCTTTTCTCTTATATTATTGAAAAACACATATCTTGACTCATCCTTTTGTGTACACATTATCATGCAACATAAAAAAAATAATAAACGTTGATTCACATGACATTGATGTGGGTCCAACCTTTTTTGGTGCTGAGGATATGCAAAATTAACTAAAGATGGTTGATATAGTTAATAAAAATTAAATTTTAATTTTATAGAAAATTTAATTTAATTTTTATAAATATTTTGTAAGAGTTTAAAAAAATATGTTAGTTTTAGTAAAATAACTAGTGTCAAATTTATCATGGACAAAAATAGTTGACCAAAGATAAGGCACTACTAAGCTAGGGATTTCTTAGTCTTAGGTGTTATGTGAACAAGATCTACTCATCTATATTATTCATGGTTTAAAGTAAGAAATAAGAATGTTCCACAATTGCTAAAGACATGAAGTATTGACTTTTGCGAAAGAAATGTTGTGTATTTAATTTTACAATTCATTTAATACTAAATAGATGTATTAGTTTCTTATGAGTTAAAATAAGTACAAATGATATAACTCTTACTCTTAAATAACTCAGTGCAACTTTTTGCTTTTTTCTTACATAAAATCATTAAGATTTAAGAGTATTATATTCCTGAGGCTTTGATTTGAACTAATGACAATTTGCCATTTGCAAATTTTAATTCATGCACATTTATGTTGATTTAATTAAATAGTGTCCCAAACATAATTTCTTTATGGAAAGCAAAAATGGGTGTCATCATCTCCCACTTTTATTTTATTTCAAAGTTGGTGGCTCAGTGCACTGTGGGTCATGGATTCTCTATTCAGAATTTCAGATCAAAGATTTAAACGATTACCTTGATCACCATCCATGACTTAAGATGCTACAAGTTTATATGTTTGACAAAATTCATATAATTGTTAGTATGTGGTAAAAATGAGACAACAATAATAAGGGGGAAAAAAAAAAGCTAAATGGTCTTTGCATTTCTTAGGAGATGTCGGGAGAATGAAAGTCACAAATAATTTTTTTTAGAAACTTCCATCTCCAAGTAAAGCCAATCACAAAAACAAAAAAAACAAAAAAACAAAAAAAAAACAAAACAAAACACAATCACATGTAAGTGACTTGGAAAATCTTTTAATTTTTAAAATCACATTAAAGAAGAGTGTTAAGTGAATAAGTTATTATTTAACCAAGCTTTTAATTAAATATTTTAAAAAAATTAAAAAATCAACATTTTTTTCATCTTTTTCTTTTCTAATTTGTTTTTGTTTCTTCTTTCCTCTTCATTCTCTTTTTTCTTATTTCTCTTCTCTTCTTTCTTTTTTTCTTATTGTTGCTACATTTTTTTTATTTTATTCCCACTCTTACTGAATTTTTTCCCTTTTTTATTTTTATATTCTATTGGTATTTTTCTCCAAAAATTTATGTATTTCCTTCTAAAAATTTTAGAGTTGGTTATAAAAATTTTTTTTGTTTGATTTAATAAATTTCTGTATTTCTATTATTTAAAAGACATATTTTTTAAAAAAAATTAATGAAAACTTAAACTAAAAACCTTGGTTCATCTAAACTTTTTCTCCAGAAAAAAATATATAGTCTAAATTCTAAAATCTCAAGAAAAATGAGAAGTGTAGTGATTCTCAAAGATACATGTGGATCCCACATGTACGGCAGCAACCAGCAAGGGCACAGTGTAATTGGCCTAATAACACCTTTTGTTTTTTTTTTCCTTACGATTTCTCCCGATGATCAAACTAATTAAGGACTAATATATTGGGAATCGAAGTTTAATTTAAAAATTTATTGTTGATCAAAGAATTGCTGTATATATAAGACAAAATTCGAATTCTCGATACTTAAAATAGAAATAGAAAATTTGACTAATACACCTTTTGTTATATATCATTTTCTTTTTCCTAAAGGCTTCAAAAATATGTTCAACTTCTAATTGGATCACTTGGTCGGTAGGTACCCTCAACTTTCATGAATCTTCTCAACTTCATCAATCTTTTTAGCCTACTAATTCCAAAATCTGGAAAAGATTTTTTGTATGTACCTTATTCGTAGGTATCAAATTTGGTCTAACCTGTTCGAGTAGGGTAGATTATCCGACTTGCTGCGGGTATTGCAGGATATGAGTTTAGGGTGTATTCTACCCTATTTTATTTATATCTCATATATAACACATATTTTTTAAAAATTAGGTATATAATAAAAGAAGTGAAAGTTGAACCCATAACCTTCCTTATGTAATGATTTACAATAAGTGAATGACCACCAAATTAATTAGTTAATTTATTTAGAACATTAGTTTTTTATTTTTTATGTTATTAATATGTATAAAATTCGAAATGGTTGAATTTTATATTTACTTTGAAAAAATTTGATATTTCTGCGAGTAGGATAGGATAGGGTAATGTTTAAAATTTTAGAATGCGGTTAGGGTTAGAATTGAAAGATTCTTAACCTGCAAATAGAATAGAATAGAATTTTAATAAAATTTTTAACCCGCAAATAAGGTTAGAATAAGGTCCAAACCCTACCCTACCTTACCTATTGCCAGCCCTACTTGCATGCATCAGAAAAATACTCAATATAAAGGACATGCTAAGTATTGGATTTGTGTACCATATAGCTCATGGTTTATGATCTATATAATTGTATGTACTTATTAATTTCACTTTGGTGTATATTACTCATGGTCATGGAAGATTTTATTGTGTAATTTAAGTTGGTTATAAAAAGAAAAAGAAATATAGGGAATATTGTGGTAAAATGGGGAAAGTATAGAATCAACATAACATATACTTTACCCTAATGTGTGAAAATTGTTTTTGTTTTTATTTATTTATTTCACATGAAGAAATTTAAAGCTGCCATGTAACCATCTAGTAATCTTGTTTTGCTTTTGAAAATTAAAAAAAGATGGTTAGGTGCTCAATAAAGGGATATTAAACATGCTAAACACATACATAGTTTTTTTAATGCAAAAGGGAGACATCATAATTTTACATAAGACCATAAGAATCACACCTAGCTAGTAGCTACTAGTTAGGCACATATATGATCAGCATGCACTTAGAATAATAATAAAAACCTTGTTAAATAATGATATATATCTTTCATGCTTATATTCATAGCAATGATTCCTCATTCCAATTACTCAATTGAATGTCCTTTGTTGGTTGGTTGAATTTATTTATTTCCTGTTGTGATCCATGGGGAGCAATAGTTTATATTATGCTGCTTCTTTCTTGAGTTGGTGAAAACTTTTTGAGACACTACGCGGTTCATATGTTGTAAAGTGAATAGGCTATGCACTCTGCAATCATGTCTTTCATTTTCTTTAATTTTTACAAATTACAATCCTTACCAAAAATATTATTCGTACATTAAAATTATCAAAAATATTATTTGTATATTAAAATTAGTTATTAATATATTTATATATAAATATATGTGTAATTTAATTTATTTTTAATGTGTATTTATATTTCAATATATATTTTATAGGACTTTATCTTTACATGAGATAAAAGAGAAGAGGCTAATTTTTTTTGTTATGAAAATAGAAGTGATGATATACCTTAACATTGTAATTTTTGGTATTTTTTAAAATTGTGGAAAGTACACAAATTAGAAGGTCCAATTTTTATACCTCAAATTTTTTAATTTTTTTTTACTGATTTGTGTACCTCTAAAAATTGGACGATCCCTTTTTTATTATAATTAATTAACAAAGCAAAATGATGGGTATAGTCTTTTTCTTTTTTTTTTGGTCAGTAGATTGGACAACCTCCAATTCTAGGTACACAATACACTCACACACTCCTCACATTTTTACTATATCTTTTCCTCAATTGCAATCTCTAAGGTTTGAACCCTTTTTCCTCAATTGCGTATACCATGTGAGCTAAGACTCATTGGCATGAGTATAGTCGTCGAGTCTCCTTATTTTTGTAAAAAAAAAAAAAAATAATTAACAAGTGTAGTACAAATATCTTTTTTATCCATGTAAAGCCCATTACAGCCCTTTTTGGCCCAATAAGAAAAAGAACAAATAAAAGCACACGCCCAGTGGGACTCGAACCCACAATCGCCTGATTAGAAGTCAGACGCCTTATCCATTAGGCCATGGGCGCCCTACAATGCTGGCTTTCATAAAATGTTTATCAGACTGATTGATATAAAAATGTGTTCACATAAATATAACACGTGATATTTACTCTTATTATGTTAAGTGATTTAATAAAAATATGTATGATTATTTAGTGATTTTTATTTATTATTTTTAAGTGAATAATCATCAATATTTAGTAATTTTATTTAATAATATAATTTGGGTAGTAAAAACTTAGTTGAGCCCTAAATCTATAAATGTAATAGAATAAGATCTTTTAAAATATGAGAGTTAGTAAAACGATAAAATAAGAGATTAATCATTTTTAAACTAAAATAGTAAAATTTATATATGATAAAAATTATAAATTTAACGGTGATTAATCTCTCATTTTATCATTTTATTCATTTTTTTCTCTACAAATTCAAGTGTAATAACCTCTCACTTTACTAATTTAATATGTCAATAAATAATTAGATGTCAATGTAATTTGTTTTCTATTGTCAATGTCAATAAATAATTAAAATTTTTTTAAATTATAATTATAATTTATGATTAAAGTCATAATTTAAATATTTTAAATGAGATAACTTTTTAGAGAATTCATAATTCAAATATAATTTTTATACACTTAATAGCTACATTTGAGTTAATACATTTAATATTATATTAAAAAAAATAACAATGCACATCATATTATTTATTTATTAATTAAATTATTACAATTCAAATTAATTTTAATAGAATAATTTAAAATTATAATTTTAATTTTATCACGTGCATAACACGAGTTATTACACTTGTATTACTAATTTTACAATTAAAATATGCCACATGTTACTTTTTCATTACAATTGAAATCAAATCTTTTCCTCTAAAATTAAAGAGTTCTTATCTCCTCTCTCCCCTTTTTCAATCTCTCTCATTTTTTCACTCACTCTATCTCTCTTATATAGTATTATCAATGATTAATTATAAATTTGATAATTAAAATGTGCAACATGACATTTTTTAATTATAATTAAAATTAAAATTGAAATATATTTATATTATTATATTAACAATCAAAATGTACTATATGACACTCTCATTAAAATTGAAATAAAATATTTTCCTTCAAAATTAATAAATTCCCTTCTTCTATTTTCTTATCTACCTTTATTTCTTTCTCTATTTTTCCTTATCCTTCCAACTCTACATGTAACTTATATTTTATATTTTATATTTATATTATTAATTTGACAAATCAAAATATATTATTAGATATTCTTTCATTAAAATTATATATAAAGAAAAAAATTTATTTTTAAATAATAAGAATAAAATTATTTATTTTTATTTATGCAATAAACTTAACACTTAATCAAATGTAAAGTATATACATTAAATTCTTTCATAATGAATATTAAAATTAATTATCAATAAAAAATTAAACTCTTTCACATAAAAATAATAACTAAATATATAGTATATTATGTAATTCTTTTAATCTATAGAAATTATATTCTTTTTAATTGACAGAAACTTTTGTCTCTTACAATTTTTTTGTAAAAATAATTTAATTTTATAAATATTTTGTACTATAATATATAATATTATGAGAAAGACAACGTAATTTTTAAATTCATATTCCCGTAATATTATTCCGGGTAAAAACACTAGTGACTTCTAAATGAATATTAGTCAACCTCATTTTCAAGGTTAATTAGTTCTGGCTAAAGCCTATTAGGTAATATATCCATTAAAACCACTGACCGTAATGAACAATAATATTGAGCCATCAACAATATATATAGGATGTTGGGAGCTGCTGAAATTTAAGCTACTGCTGATTAGGATCACGAATAAATTTGTCAACATCTTGCTCTATATGCAAAATTGGATAAATTAAATGAGAAAGTTTAGATCCAAAATATATAAGTGAATAACATACCACTAATGCTTTCAAAAGTGAAATAGTAAAGCCTTTAGAAGTTTAGAACAATAGCAAGTAAAATTATCATAGAAAGATCCGTAACACAGATATCTGGTATCATGAATATTTTATTGTGTTTTTTTTTAATTGACTCATATGCTCTTATTATTCACCTATTCTCTTTGACTAAAACTTGATATTGTCTCAATTTTGTGAATGAAAAAGATTAGAAACAGTATAAGTAAACAATAAAAATATTAATCAATGTAAACAATAGATATATCGGATGTTCATTTTATTAGTGTACGGATAGTTATTTTAATATTAAAATTTAGAGGGTTAATTTGAAGGTGTAGTGTGTTTTTATTTGATTGGTGGTTGTTTATATTGTTCAACAAAGTCATTATCTCCCTAACATTCTCTTATTAGGAAAAGTATAACCTAAAAAAGTACATAATGATATATGAACATTGAAATCCAACTATGTCTAACTTTATTTAACAGCGGAATAAACACATCAGTATTCAAAATTTGATAAAATAAAGCATACATGAACAGGTTGAAGTTAGTCATTCTTGTTCGAATGCTGTTATTGTTGGGTTGCTTGGATTGGTCCCACCAGCTAGCTTGGGCTCTTTCCTTGGAGGGATGCAATCTGTAACGTAATTTTGTTCTCAGGTCTTAAGAATAACAACTCTTAAAAAAAAAAATTATTCACCAAATCAATAACAATGTTTTCGATGGAGTATTACAGAATAACAAGAAGCATGCTGACAAAAGCAACACTATACCTTGGGAGTATGGATGTTTGCGAGGCATTCCCTTGCTGAGCGAGAAAAGATAGGAAGGAAAAAGTCTAGGGAGCCAGCAACTTTTTCAAATTCTGGCCGACATGTAACCAACAAAGAAAAGTGAGTCATTGAATGAAATCTCACATCAATCTTATACCATTAAAATTATCATTGATAGCTATTTGATGGCTATAAATTCCAAAAGTTACTGGTCTCCTAGCACTCCTCGAAAGGAAGTGTAGAGCCGTTGAAGACCGCGGTCCTCTAAGAAATAAGGCATCATATCGAAGACTCGATAGATAAGAACCTTTGCTGCTCCTCCTCTTGTACCAACCCTAATTCAACTATTAAAATGCAAAAGGATGGAATGCCTTCTGCGAGACCACAGATGGTAAGTTGGTAACACATAACACATACTTTGCTGTTGCCAAGGTCAACCAAGTTGAGATCTGCGGACAAATCATCAAAATAGGATGGTTGGATCGCCTCACACAACTCATTAAGGCATTGATGGCGAAGAATGCAATAATCTTTAGAATACATTTTTTTTAGAATTTGAAACAAGGTCGTCCACTGTAATGACAAACTTTAATATTTTTATAAAATTCGCTCATTGAAACGGCAAATTTTATGTTAATCAACGGTAAATTTTTTTCCGCACATAGTAGATATCCACATACACTGATTGCTCTCTATTCGTATTTACATTCATCTTTTCTCTTCTACATTTTTGGTTACTATATTTTTTATAATATCTGAAATACCATTATTATCAATTTATTATGATGGTAAAATTACTTTTGATAAAAATAGATCCGTTATATTTATTTTTGTACAAACAACATTTGTATACTTGTCATTTGAAGTGAGAGAAGTGGTATTGTGGTAACTCTGAAAAATTACAAAATACTATTACACACATCAGAAGTGAATGGCACTTTAATATACAAAAGGTATTTATTCTTATATTTTCTTATTTTTTGCTCGATATTTTGTTTATATTATTTTTATATGTAAACATAATTTTTAACAATGTTTCATTTGAACAAAGAATTGAATACATGATGAAAAAGATATACGACTAATTAGAGATTGGCATAATCAATTTTCAAATGTCCATTTGTTGGAGTTATTTTTGCTTCTTTGATATTGTTGGAGTCAAAATACATATGATAACCACACTATGGGTCTTTCTTCTCAACATCTGCAGCATTTTCATCACAACCATCCTCCAGCATCGACTAATACTCCATTTACCACAATCTTGGATACATCCATATCATCCACATTAACATGCGGCGCAAGAGCCTTAATTTGACTTACAGCACGATCAAACCCTTTCCGAAACATCTCAAAAGCCATTGTCTCCTTTGAATTTTTAGCATCCTTTAATGCATTCTCCAGCTCAACCACCTTTAGAGTTAATGCCTCAATCTTCTCCATTACCCCTGACTCTTTTTCCTTCGCCTTCAAAGCCAATTCTCTAGCCTTATCCTTCAATTGAGACACCTCCAGGTACTTATCAAGACCTACAACAGCTGACTCTAGCTTTGTTCTCTTTAAACTAATCTCCTTAGATTGAGGAACCTTGACCACATTATCTTTATCACCTTCTGTCGAAGGGTCGTCCTTCCCGGATGACCTCTTCCTGGAAAAGGCCTCCAGAGATGCCCAAGTCAGGGTGGGAACTTTCTCACCTACCAATATAAATCAAACAACCATGAGACTATAAGCACACACGAAAAAAAAAAAAAAAACAAAGACTACACTCTTTATCAATCTTCTTACCTATATGATCCTTCAAGGAATCCCTGTCTATGTCCGACGTTCCCTTTCTGAGCGAGAAAAGAAAGGAGGTCCAGAGCAGTTGAACACCGATGTCCTCTAAGAAATAAGGCCTCATATTGAAGACTCGATTGACGAGTACACGCACAGATAAGAACCTTTGCTGCTCCTCCTCTTGTACCAACCCTAATTCAACTACTACAATGCAAACGGATTGAATGCGTTCTGCGAGACGACCGATCATAACGCATACTTTGCTGTTGCCAAGGTCAAACAAGTTGGGATCTGAGCACGAATCATCAAAGAAGGATGGTTGGATCGCCTCACACAACTCATCAAGGCATTGATGGCGAAGAATGCAATAATCTTTATTATCCACCAGCAAAGCGTATATCTCATATTTCCAATCAGGTCCGGGAAGACCCTTCAGGTACCATGTCAGCGCCACACAGCGATCGCCTACATCTCCAGGGAACGACACAGGCAACAAAACATCATAATCAGGAAGAGAAAGTACGCGCTTCTGTTTAATCCATGCCGACCATGCGTCACGTTGTGGGTGGTAGACATGGGCAATTCCTTGTGCGGACCCGCCACGCAAGAGAAGTTTATCATTTAACACGAAACCATCAATCGAATCATGAGAGGCGAGTTCGGTTGGAGGAGCGGCCAAGGAATGCCAGTTCGGGGGACTGGAACCCGAACGTAAAACCCATAACCCCCTCTTTCTTCTTGACGGTGGTGACACAGTATGATCCACCAAGTAAACTTCATCTTTAATGTTTGCAAGGAAACTGTGGTAGCTGGTCGGTGGCCGAGGGATTGCGCCCGTCGCTACTGCGTCAGATATGCCCAACGTGTCGCCGCCGACATAGGAGATTTGGTAGATCTTGGTGCCAGAATCGGGTTTAACATCGACTAAGAAAAGTTTCCCGTCGAAGATAAAGTGATCCCACGTGCCGGACTCTGGAAGTTTCAAAAGGAAATCAAACCGATCCCGCACAAGAAGGGATTTCCAATCCCTATCCTCATTCTTCCCCAATTTTTCTAACTTGTCAACGCGGATGCCAAATATGTAGTTGTCTCTCACCATCCACAAGCATTCTCCTGTTTCCGCCGACTCCATCATCAACAATATGAACACACAGAACAAAGGATTTATTTGTTTGTTATATTACTTATATAGAAGGCAGACGTAGGCTAGGGTTTCAGTTATTGAAAGATCGTATGCAAACCCCGCTTTTTCTCACCGAGCCAATCCTTTGGTCCGCCAAAAAAAAAAAAAACTCAAAATAAATCTTGTTCCAAAAATTATTTATTTTTCAAAACAAATAATTTTATTCATAAGTTTTAGAATACATTATTTTTGGAGTTTGAAACAGGGTCGTCTAATGTAATGACAAAACTTTAATATTTTTATAAAATTCCCTCACTGAAACAGCAAACTTTATGTTAATCAACCGTGAACTTTTTTCCGCATATATATTCATATTTATATTTATCTTTTTTTTTCCTACACTTCTAGTTACTATATTTTTTATACTATTTAAAATACTATTATTATCAATTCATTATGACGGTGGAATTACTTTTGATAAAGATGGATTCGTTATATTTATTTTTGTACAATCAATATTTGTATACTTGCCATTGAATTGAGAGAGATAGTATTGTGGTAACACTGAAAAATTACAAAACATGAAGAGAGTAAAAAAAATTTATTACACACATTCGATGAAAATGAACGACACTTTAATTTACAAAAGGTATTTATTCTTTTATTTTCTTATTTTTTGCTTGATATTTTGTTTATAATATTTTTATACATAAATATAACTTTTAACAATGTTTCATTTGACTAAAGTATAGAATACGTACCCGATGAAGAAGATATACGACTTTGGCATAATCGTTTTTCAAACGTCCATTTGTTGGAATTATTTTTGCTTCTCTTTGATATTGTTGGAGTTAAAATACATATGATAACCACACTATGGGTCTTTCTTCTCAAAATCTGCAGCATTTTCATCACAACCATCCTCCGGGATGTCAGCATCCACTAATACTCCATTTACCACAATCTTGGATACATCCATGAGACTATAAGCACACAAAATAACAAAAAAAAAAAAGAAAAACAAACAAACACTACACCTTATCAATCTTCTTACTTATATCAAGCTTTGTAGATGTACCTACCAGATAAGAATGATTATATTGCATTTAAGGCATCACTTGTGATTCATTATATTTTAACATGTCCTAAAGAAGTTACTGATTCAAGTACATGGGCAACTTATATAGAGAAGTACATCATGTGGCTGATAAGTTGGCGAACTTGGTTCTTGAATCCAACCAGGATACCTTTTGCTTTGAGCATCTTCCTTCTGAGATTTCTTTAAATTTGCAAGCCGATAGTAGTGGGGTTTCTCTTTTCAGATTTAGTTTGTTTTGTTCTTTGGGCTGAAAAGCCTCAAGTGTAAAAAATTATATTGTGTTTTAGGTGTATAAGTATAACTTAACTCAAAAGATTATATATACAGAAAAACCATATGCACATATATTTTCTAAAAATATTGCATATGGAATGACTTTTATTCCAATTAGTTTAATTTTTTAAACTGAAATAATTTACTTTTTGTGTTTTTCACAATCCTACAATCATACAATAAATATAAAAATAGTTATTTTTACTGATGTAGTATTATATAATTGGATACACGTGTAATAATTTAATTTTTTGATTTCGATCATCTATTTAATTTAGTTTTGACTTTTGAACACCGTATCTTTTAAAAGAAATTAAAAGTCTTAAAATTTCAATCAATTGTTCGAGGAACTCAAAAAATGCCTTCTAAATGAATATTAGTCAACCTCATTTTCAAGGTTAATTAGTTCTGGCTAAAGCCTATTAGGTAAGCTATTATCCATTAAAACCACTGACCATAATGAACAATAATATTGAGCCATCAACAATATATATAGGATGTTGGGAGCTGCTGAAATTTAAGCTACTGCTGATTAGGACCACGAATAAACATGTCAACATCTTGCTCTATATGCAAAATTGGATAAATTAAATGAGAAAGTTTAGATCCAGAATATATAAGTGTCATAAGTGAAATAATAAAGTCTTTAGAAGTTTAGAACAATAGCAAGTAAAATCATCATAGAAAGACCCGTAACACAAATATCTGGTATCATGAATATTTTATTGTTTTTTTTTATTGACTCATGTGCTCTTATTGATTCACCTATTCTCTTTGACTAAAACCTGATATTTTCTCAATTCTGTGAATGAAAAAATATTATAACCTAAAAAAGTACATAATGATATATGAACATTGAAATCCTACTAACATGTCTAACTTTATTTAATAAACACATCAGTATTCAAAATCTGATAAAATAAAGCATACATGAACAGGTTGAAGTTAGTCATTCTTGTTCGAATGGTGTTGTTGGTCCCACCAGATAGCTTGGGTTCTTTCCTTGGAGAGATGCAATCTGTAACGTTATTTTGTTCTCAGATCTTAAGAATAACAACTCTTTTAAAAAAGGAAAAGTATATGAAATCAACTAACAATCAGCTAAGAATGGAACAACATAATTAATTATAATTAGTTTTATTAATTTATAATTTAATTTGTTTTCTAAATTATTATTAACCACATTCAAAACATGAGAAAAGATACGCTAGTGATAGGAACAGATGCTTTGATCATTAATTAGTTGGTTCTATATAATTAATTATGTTTTATTAATGCGTAATACATGAAACATAGAAATCATATCCAAAACCATCCAATTTACAAGAAAAAGAAACATCTTAACTTATACAAAGTTGGTTTCCTAAAAATAAAGAAAAATTATTCACCGAATCCCTAACAATGTTTTTGATGGATATAATTTAAGGGTAACTCTTACAGAATAACAAGAAGCATGCTGACAAAATTAAAGCAACATTATACCTTGGGAGTATGGATGTTTGCGAGGCATTCACTTGCTGAGCGAGAAAATAAAGGAGGTGCAGGGCACTTGAAGATCGTTATCGTTTAAGCAATAAGGCTTCATATCGAAGACTCGATTGACGAGTACACGCAGAGATAAGAATCTTTGCTGCTCCTCCTCTTGTACCAACCCTAATTCAACTACTAAAATGCAAAGGGATCGAATGCCTTTTGCGACACCACCGATGATAACGCATACTTTGCTGTTGCCAAGGTCAACCAAGTTGAGATTTGAGCACCCATCATCAAAGTAGGATGGTTGGATCGCCTCACACAACTCATCAAGGTATTGATGGCGAAGAATGCAATAATTTTTATTATCCACCAGCAAAGCGTGTATTTCATATTTCACACCAGGTCCGGGACGACCCTTCAGGTTCCATGTCAGCACAACACTGCGATGGCGTACATCCCCAAGGAACGACACAGGCAACAAAACATAATAATCAGGAAGAGAAAGTACGCGCTTCTGTTTAATCCATGCCGACCATGCGTCACGTTGTGGGTGGTAGACATGTACAATTCCTGGTGGGGACCCGCCATGCAAAAAAAGTTTATCATTTAACACGAAACCAAGAATCGAATAATCAGAGGTGAGTTCGATTGGAGGAGCGGCCAAGGAATGCCAGTTCGGGGGACTGGAACCCGGACGTAAAACCCATAACCCCCTCTTTCTTCCTGACGGTGGTGCCACATTATGCTCCACCATGTAAACTTCATCTTTAATGTTTGCAAGGAAACTGTGGTAGCTGGTCGGTGGCGGAGGGATTGCGCCCGTCGCTACTGCCTCAGATATGTCCAACGTGTCGCCGCCGACATAGGAGATTTGGTAGATCTTGGTGCCAGAAACGGGTTTAACATCGACTAAGAAAAGTTTCGAGTCGAAGATAAAGTGATCCAACATGCCGGACTCTGGAAGATCCAAACGGAAATCAAACGGAGCCGGCTCAAGATGGGATTTCCAATCCCTATCCTCATTCTTCCCCAAATTTTCTAACTTCTCAACGCGGATGCCAAAGATGTAGTCGTCTGTCACCATCCACAGACATTTTCCTGTTTCCGCCGACTCCATCATCAACAATATGAACACAGAGAACAAAGGATTTATTTGTTTGTTATATAGAAGGCAGACGTAGGCTAGGGTTTCGGTTATTGAAGATCGTATGCAAACCCCGTTTTTTTTCACCGAGCCAATCCTCTGGTTCAAGTATGCCCGCGAAAAAAAAATTCAAGATAAATCTTGTTCCGAAAAGATTTTCAAAATAAATTTTAAAAAATTATTTATTTTTTAAAACAAATAATTTTATCCATAAGTTTTAGAATACATTTTTTCTTGGACTTTGAAACAAGGGCTACAAATTTTGGATATGGAAGTAGAATGATTATTATACCTTAACGTGATAATTTTTGGTGTTTTTTAAAATTATAAGAGGTACACAAATTTGATCTTTCAATTTGTGTTTAAAAAATTTGAAAAATTTGGGGTATACAAATCGGACTCCAATATTTTTTATTTTTTAAACACAAATCAATTTTTGTACCTTTTAAAAATCAGACGGTCCGATTTATACTCCATCCAGTTAAAGTCTCAAGATAAACTCTTGCCAATGTTTCTTTAAATTTGCAAGATTTAGTTTGTTTTGTTCTTTGGGCTGAAAAGCCTCAAGTGTAAAAAATTATATTGTGTTTCAGATGTATAAGTATAACTTAAAACTCAAAAAGATTATATATACAGAAATATTCCATATGCACATATATTTTATGAAAAATATTGCATATGGAATGACTTTTACTCCAATTAGTTTAATTTTTTAAACTGAAATAATTTATTTTTTATATTTTTTACAATCGTATAATTACACAATAAATGTAAATAATAATTTTTATTATTGATGTAGCGTTATGTAATTGGATGAAAGTGTAATAATTTAACTTTTTGATTTTGATCATTTATTTAAGGAAAAGTATATGGAACCAACTAATAATCAGTCAAGAATGGAACAACATAATTAATTATAATTAGTTTTATTAATTTATAATTTAATTTGTTTTTTAAATTATTGTTGACCACGTTCAAAACATGAGGGAAGATACGCTAGTTGGTTCCATAACACATGAAACATAGAAATCATATCCAAAACCATCCAATTTACAAGAAAAATAAACATCCATGTGTCTATCAGTAGCAACATCCAGTTAAAGTCACCAGTGCCTCTAATTTATCAGTTGGCTGATTCTTGACTTATATAGAGTTATTCCCTAACATTGTTGTCTATTTAATTTAGTTTTGACTTTTGAACACCCTTATTTATTATTTATATTTTTTAAAAGAAATTAAAAGTCTTAAAATTTCAATCAATTGTTTGAGGAACGAACTCAAAAATGCCTTCTAATTAAATATTAGTCAACCTCATTTTCAAGGTTAATTAGTTCTGGCTAAAGCCTGTTAGGTAAGCTATTATCCATTAAAACCACTGACCGTAATGAACAATAATATTGAGCCATCAACAATACATATTTCCAAGGCATGTTTTCTAAGCTTGAAGCTAGGCTATGATGACTGATGAGGGCTGCATTAGATCTTGTAATGTATTATGTAACTTAAATTTTTCATGTACTTTCATTTTTCTTAGCTTGTTGGAAATTAAACTTGTGTTTTGTAATAAATAAAGTCTTATATATATATATATATATTATATAAAATTAAGACGCTAGAAGTGTTAAAACTGTAATAGAACTCTCATCAATGCAGCAACAATAAATGGAAGATTTTTGAGTTGGAATTTGGGAGAGAAAGAAACCGAAAGTGGTGTTGGTTGAGTCAGTAGCATACACCAGAAGCATTAAGTTTAATAAAAGTATAATATGCATATAAACAGAGTTTAGAATTAGTAAAAATTAATGATGAATAATACCTCAACTTGATTATAAATTGCTCTAAAAAGTATGGTATTTGATTAGCTTGACTCTAGTGAAAGCATTCTTAAAGTTTCTCATTAAACTTTAAAGCTTAATGTGTCAACAATGATGTATACAGTTTCTAACTCAAATTATAGATATCCTTTCAGCATTTTTCTTAGTTCATGTTAGCATTCACCTAAATATTTCATTAAAAAGAAAGATGAGAAGTTTTATGAATCCAAGAAAAATTGACATAAATAATTCATTCAACAAATTCTAAGCAATGCAGTATAAATTCTACTATCTGAAAATTCTGTCCATATATAATATCATACAATGCAATGCATACCTAAAAGAGGGTTTGATGTAGATTAGTCCTACTTCCCAAAAATCCATTGCATCTTCCAAACCACTCATGACAGTAGAATCCCCTAATTCAACTAGTCCTAGATTTGTTTTGTAAACAATCCAAACAATAAATTTAGAACCCCTCCCCTAAAACCTTGATGCATCATGATTTCTACATATCCTTTGGAATTGGAGGATATATAATCTGCCCTTAAAGCTAATGTGATCTTAGCTTATGATCTATGAACTGTGGGAAACTTGGGCACACTTTGAATTCTCTGAAGGACTCCTCTGCCTTGTTAATGGTAAACTCTACAGCATGAAGTTGTCTGGTTCGAGGTTCAAGATTAATTTTTTCTTTTGACAAAGATAGAACTTCTTTGTCAAGCAGTTGTTTCCTGTGTTTAAGTTTTTAACCTTGAAGGAGATTTTCATTCTGTTCGATCTCAACAAGTTCTTTTAGGATAGCCTCCTTTTTTTTTTCTTTAATTGTTCTAGTTCGACAGAAGCAGCATTTAAATGGGTATCTAAATAGGTAAGAATGGCACCCACTTTGATATCATTCATTCATTCTCTTTGACATCACAACCTTCCTCCGGGATGTCAGCATCCACTAATACTCCATTTACCACAATCTTGGATACATCCATATCAACCACGTTAGCCTCCGGCACAAGAGCCTTAATTTGACTTATAGCACGATCAAACCCTTTCCCAAACATCTCAAAAGCCATTGGCTCCTTTGAATTTTTAGCATCCTTTAATGCATTCTCCAGCTCAACCACCTTTAGAGTTAATGCCTCAATCTCCTCATCGCGTCCCTTCAATTGAGACTGCAAAGTAGTTATCTGTTTTACCATTTCCTCTGACTCTTTTTCCTTCGCCTTCAAAGCCTCAGTCATGTCCTTCATATCCAATTCTCTACCCTTATCCTTAAATTGAGAAACCTCCAGGTACTTATCAAGACCTACAACAGCTGACTCTAGCTCTCTTCTCTTTAAACTAATCTCCTTAGATTGAGCAACCTTGACCACATTATCACCTTCTGTCGAAGGGCCGTCCTTCCCGGATGACCTCTTCCTGGAAAAGGCCTCCAGAGATGCCGAAGTCAGGGTGGGAACTTCCTCACCTGGCAATATAAATCAAACAACCATGAGAACATAAGCACACAAAGTAACAAAAAAAAAAAAAAAAAACAAAGACTACACTACATCCTATCAATCTTCTTACCTATATGATCCTTCAAGGAATCCCTGTCTATGTCCGACGTTCCCTTGCTGAGCGAGAAAAGAAAGGAGGTGCAGAGCACTTGAACACCGATGTCCTCTAAGAAATAAGGCCTCATATTGAAGACTCGATTGACGAGTACACGCAGAGATAAGAACCTTTGCTGCTGCTCCTCTTGTACCAACCCTAATTCAACTACTACAATGCAAAGGGATGGAATGCGTTCTGCGAGACCAACGATCATAACGCATACTTTGCTGTTGCCAAGGTCAACCACGTTGAGATTTGAGCACCCATCATCAAAGTAGGATGGTTGGATCGCCTCATTCAACTCATCAAGGCGTTGATCGCGAAGAATACAATATTGATTATCCACCAGCAAAGCGTGTATGTCATATTTCACACCATGTCCGTAAAGAGCCTCCAGGTTCCATGTCAGCACCACACTGCGATCGTCTACATCCCCAAGGGACGACACACCCAAGAAAACAATATAAGAAGGAAGAGAAAGTGCATCCTCCAGTTTAATCCAATTTTTAGGTTCGGGGTCGTAGACAAAGGCAACTCCTGGTCCGGTCCAAGGATGCAGGAGGAGCTTGTCATTCAGCACGAAACCATAAGGCAAATCATTATGAGACTCGACTTCGGTTGGAGGAGCAGGCATGGAATGCCAGTTCGGGGAACCGAGACGGGGACTTAAAACCCATAACCCCGTCTTTCTTGCTTCCCCTGGTTCCGCACCATGCTCCAACAAATAAACGTCATCTTTAATGTTTGCAAGGAAAGTGAAGAAGCCGATCGGTAGCGGAGGGATTGCGCCCGTCGCTACTGCCTCAGATATGTCCAACGTGTCGCCGCCGACATAGGAGATGTGGTAGATCTTGGTGCCAGAATCGGTTTGCTTACCGACTAAGAAAAGTTTCGAGTCGAAGATAAAGTAGTTAGGCAACGGGCTGGACTCTGGAAGATCCAAAAGGAAATCAATCGGAGCCTTCTCAAGATGGGATTTCCAATCCCTATCCTCATTCATCCCCAATTTTTCTAACTTGTCAACGCGGATGCCAAAGATGTAGTCGTCTGTCACCATCCACAGGCATTCTCCTGTTTCCGCCGACTCCATCATCAACAATATGAACACAAAGAAGAAAGGATTTATTTGTTTGTTATGTTCATATAAATCCCGTTTCGGTTATAGAAGATTGGATGCAAACCCCGTTTTTTTCTCACAGCCAATCCTTTGGTTCAAGATATGTCCTTAAAAAAATTAAGATAAACTTTATTAAATATGTTCCGGAAAATTTTCTGAAATAAATTTAAAAATTATTTATTTTTCAAAAGAAATAATTTTATCTATCATTTTTAGAATATATATATTTTTTTAGAATTTAAAGTAACTGCAATAGCGAATTTGTTCATTATTATGAAGTTTACTCACTGCATCAGCAAACTTCAATATTTTATTTTTATAAAATTTATTACTCTATATTTTTTTGAGTTTGTAGTAAGCTTCAATATTTTATTTTTATAAAATTTATTACTCTATATTTTTTTTGAGTTTGTAGTAAGTTCACTCACTGCAACGACGAACTTATTCATTATATTATTATGAAGTTCGTCCACTGCAATAACAAACTTTAATATTCTTATAAGGTTTATTTTCTGGAGGAGCGAACTTTATGGTAATTAACTGCGAACTTTTTCCCACATATAGTATATATTTACATATAATGATTTCTCTTTATTCACATTTATATTCACTTTTTCTCTTTTACATTTCTCATTATTATATTTTTTATAATGTCTAGAATAACATTATTATCAATTTATTATAACGGAGAAATCACGTTTGATAAAGATGGATCCGTTGTATTTATTTTTGCACAACCAACTTTTATATTATTACCAATTGGAGAGAGGTGATAATGCTAAAAAATTACAAAACATAAAGAGAGTGAGAAAATTTTATTATAAATATTCAATAGAAGTAAACGACACTTTAATTTACAAAAGATATTTTTTAATTTTCTTATTTTTTGCTCAGTATTTTGTTTATATTATTTTTATATGTACACATGACTTTTAACAATGTTTCATTTGACCAAGGTATTAAACACGTAATGATGAAGACATACAACTAATTAGAGATTGGCATAATCGTTTTCCAAATGTCCATTTGGTAGAGTTATTTTTGTTTCCTGTTGATATGTGTGCAGCGACATCGTCGGAAGTTGGTGATGAGAATGCATCATCTGTCGCAGTAAAAACAAACATTGGAAGGTTGATGGTTGATTTGAACATGACATTGGAAGGGAGTCAAGACGAGTCAAATCCTAATGATTATAATGACTTGTGTTGGAAGTAGATCATGAAAGTCATGATGGTTCTGCGGTTTGAAACCCAATGCAAGATCATTATCAAATTCATCCCGTGTCTGATGATAAAGATGTAGATGCTGAACTAGTGGACATACCTGAGGAGGAACATGACGAGTTAAAACAACTTCACAATGTCACAAGTTGCGCTAACTCAGCCTGCTATTTCCAGACCATACGATCATCTTGCTCACTATTCGACGTTGAACCTTGAAGCAATAAATGTAGATTGGTCTTTTGGTCAAGGAGGATTCGAGGATGATTCAACGCATGATTTTGAGATTGGGCAACAGTTCGACAACAAAGAAGCCGTAATGGCGATAAAGATGTATAGCATCAGGCAAGCTGTGGAGTATAAGATAGTAGAAAGTGATCAGTTTAAAGTATGATATATACTACACTCAGATTAGGTCGAGATGTCAATGGAACATACGCATTGCATATCGTCAAAAGTAAGAAAAATGGGAGATTAGAAAATTCGGTGGTCCTCATTCTTGCATATAAACAACACTAGACCAACACCATGGAAGGTTGGATTCGAAGGTGCTAACTGAACACTATTCTCTATGGTGAAGACACATCCTACAATCAATATAAGAGTTCTTCAAAGAACAGTTGAGAATGACTTTGATTACAAAATATCTTATAAAATAATTTGACTTGCAGAGTAGAGAATAATTACAAAGATATATGATGATTGAGAAACATCGTATAACGAATTTTTTAGGTGATTATTTGTAATGCAAATGTATCTATCAGGTAAGAATTGATTATATTGCATTTAACGCATTACTCGTGGTTCATTATATTTTAACATGTCCTATCAAAGTTACTGATTCAAGTACATGGGCAACTTATATACAGAAGTACATCATGCGGCTGATAAGTTGGCAAACTTGGTTCTTGAATCCAACCAGGATACCTTTTTGCTTTGAGCATCTTCCTTCTTGAGATTTCTTTAAATTTGCAAACTGGTAGTAGTGGGGTTTCTTTTTTCAGATTGAGTTAGTTTGTTTTGTTCTTTGGGCTGAAAAGCCACAAGTATATATATATATATAACTTTCTATAAGTAGAAATACATTTTATCTTTTTAAAAAAATAGAATAAGTATCTGTATCACTAAATTACAATAACTTTAAAGAGATTATTTTCCTCGTGAAACAGTTTTATAAGATTATTTAATTACATACTATTAAATGTAAATTTTTAAAAATAATTAATATAATCGAGTCATAAATTTTTAAATCTTTCTGAACCATAACACTCATATATATTGTGGAATACACAATGAAACTTTTTTGTGTATAGACATATAGATAGTGTAGTTAGTTGAGGTGTTAGTTATTAGTTAAGCTGTTAAGCACCCTTGTGAAAGTTTGTTAATACACATTCTAAGATGGAAGGGCTATTCCATCATCGCAATATTAATACTTGAAATGAGTCAAAGTCCACCAAGCATATTTACTCAAACCACTACCAACCGATCAAATATAAAATCTAAGGAAATTCATAGAAACATAAGCTCTTTTTTTCCAGTTATTAGATACTAACAAATATTAATATTCTACAATAGATACAAAAGCTTTAAAGAGTAATAAGCTAAATTTCAAGTAGCTAATTTGTAAATAAAGTAAATTTTTTTATCTACAAAGTTCACTTGAACCAAATCATAACATATTAACATAGAATTGTTGCTGTGAATCCTCCCTCACTGCATGAACTATGCAACAATTAGAAGGGTTTGATATTAGCTTCTTATCTTTCAATAATATGACATTATTATGCTCACTGTGCACTAAGTGTTCACATAGTGGTGACTGCTCATAGAAGCAAAGAAGCTGAACAGAAGAGAACATTATTTGAAATATAATGAGAACTAATGAAGGAGCTCAATTCTTTTTATTTTTTTTCAACTCAATTTCAATCTCACCCAATATACAATGCAAGCGAAGGAGTTGAAGATAATGTTATGTATCTTCAGGCTTGAGTGTTAGCATCTTAATTATTACCAAATGTAGTCTCTTCTTGTAGGTTCCTGTCTCATTCAAATTCAACATTTCTTTCATATAAACACTAATTAGCTACTCCACAATCTTAAAATCTTCTAAAAAAACATGTTGACTCCTTTGGCAATAATGACAAAAATATGTGATTCAACAATTCTTTTAAATTAGGATTTATACTTAATAAAGAAAAGAACTAATCACCCAATAAAAAAAAGGAAATATAGAAAGCTTTGATATTTTTAGCTTTTGTAGAAAATTGAGGTTAACTACAATGATCTTGTGTATATCCTAACATATGAAAATATGAAAACCACTATGATACGCAATTAGGATTATGTTGGGAGGAAGATTTGAGAGATAGGATAGAATAAGAATTTTTCTAATTAAAAGCAAGTAGAGAGAAGAGAGAGTAGAGAGAATCCCAATTATGGACAAAGGGGAAAGGAATCCATTATTAAAATTATCCATTACCATTTAGGCATTTGCATTCTTCCTAATATCTATTTACAGTAGTTCAATTACCAGTAAAGCTCCAAACATAGAAATGTCTAACTGAGAGATCTGATAAAATAAAGCATACATGAACAAGGTGAAGTTAGTCATTCTTGTTCAAATGATGTTGTTGGGTTGCTTGGATTGGTCCCACCAGCTAGCTTGGGGACTTTCCTTGGAGAGATGCAATCTGTAACATAATTTTGTTGTGAGGTCTTAAGAATAACAAGTCTTTTAAAAAATAAAGAAAATTTATTCACCAAATCTCTAACAAAAGCAACATTATACCCTGGGAGTATGGATGTTTGCCAGGCATTCCCTTGCTGAGCGAGAAAATAAAAGAGGTGCAGGGCACTTCAAGACTGCGGTCCTCTAAGTTATCAGGCACCATATCGAAGACTCGATTGACGAGTACACGCACAGATAAGAACCTTTGCTGCTCCTCCTCTTACACACAAATTTTTTCTATTATTGTTCATTTACCAAATGGTTCTCAAGTTACTGTTTCTTATAAAGGCATCGTTCAACTTTCACCATTCTTGGTTCTTCATGATGTTCTTTATTTACCTCATTTCAACTTTAATATTATCTCTGTTTCAAAAATTACTTCAGCACTCATATGTGAACTCACTTTTTCATCTTTTTCTTGCACTTTACAGAGCAACAATTTGGGGACAATTGATTTGGCCATAATGAGAGAGGGATTATATGTCTTTGAATCCAATTTCAGTAAAAATTCATCCACTACACCCTCTATAAATTCTATTCAATCTCCACCCATTACACCTTCCAATATATGGCATTTTCGTTTATGACACCTTTCTGAACAAAGACTTAATTATTTACATAAACAATTTCCTTTTATCTCTATGCATCATGATGAGGCTTGTGACATTTGTCATCTTTCTAAGCAAAAGAAACTTTCATTTTCTCAAAGTTTTAACAAAGCCAATGCAAGTTTTGATTTATTACATTTTGATATTTGGGGTCCGTTTCGACAAAATTCTATTCATAATCATAAATATTTTTTTACTATTGTTGATGATTTTAGCCGCTTTACATGGGTTACTTTATTAAAATCAAAAGGAGAAGTGCAAAATCAAATAAAAAATTTTATTACTTTAATTGAAACACAATTCAACTCCAAAGTCAAAACCATTCGTTCCGATAATGGACCAGAATTTATTTTACCTAATTTTTATGCTTCAAAGGGTATTATTCATCAATGTAGTTGTGTTGAAACTCCTCAACAAAATGGAAAGGTAGAACGCAAATCTCAACATATTTTAAATATAGCTCGTGCTCTTATATTTCAATCTAATTTACCATCATCTTTTTGGTCTTATGCTGTTAGACATGCTGTTTATTTACTTAACAGAGTTCTATCATCCGCAATTAATTTTAAAACACCATTTGAGATTTTATTCAATCATCCACCAAATTATCATGACCTTAAAGTTTTTGGATGCTTATGTTTTGTTTCTACCCTAATGGCAAATAGATCAAAATTTGATCCAAGAGCCAAAAAGGCTGTATTTATTGGCTTTCAAAGTGGTTTTAAAGGATATATTGTTTATGTTTTAGAAGATAAAAGAATTGAGATTTATAGAAACGTGATTTTTCATGAAATGATCTTGCCCTTAGTCACAAAAAATGTCCAATTTCATACACTCAGCCCAACATTACCAAACATACCTTCTCAAAAACAAGATTCAGTTAGTCTTCCAGTTGAATCCTCACCTATACCCATTGACCCAACTCCACCTAGTTCTTTATTTTCTCTAACAACCTCTCCTTCTTTCTCACCATCGTTACCTAACCAAGTTGAACCCATGACCATCGAATCACTTTCAACACAGACACCCATCTCTCCTTCCGCACTAGACACCAGTCCACCATCACCTTCTCATCCCCCGTCACCTTCTTTACCACCTGAGCAACCCCATCCTCGTCATTCGGACCGGCCTCACAGACCTCCATCATATCTCTCTGATTACTTGTGTAATTCCTCTCTCATCTCTACAAATCAATCTCCCTCAAAGTGCAAGTATCCTTTATCTTCAGTCATGTCTTTTTCTTCTCTTTCATCTTCACATAAAAGTTTCTTTATCTCTACATTCTGACGTTGAGCCAAAGTCTTTTAAGGACGTCAATCAACACTCTAATTGACGTAGTGCTATGAAAGATGAGTTGGATGCTCTTGAGCTGAACAAAACTTGGCGTCTAGTTGATTGCCCTGCAGGGGTTAAGCCGGTTGGTTGTAAATGGGTCTATCGCATCAAACGCAAGCCTGATGGTTCAATTGATCGATATAAAGCACGCATTATGGCTAAAGAGTTCACTCAAACTGAAGGTGTTGATTTCTTAGAAACTTTCTCCCCTGTTGTCAAGCCTGCCACCATCAGATTAGTTTTGGCATTGGCCTCTATGAAGCGTTGGCCCATACATCAGTTGGATGTTAATAATGCCTTCTTACATGGGGATCTTTCTGAGGATGTTTATATGACTCTGCCACCCGGATTTACATCTCCTCAATCGAATCAATGCTGTAAGCTACTAAAGTCACTATATGGTTTACGACAATCTAGTCGTATGTGGTATGACAAACTTTCTCATCTTTTGCTATCTCATGGATATCAGCAGACCTCATCTGATTATAGCATATTTGTTAAATTCATTGGTGATCAAATTTCTATCATTTTAGTCTATGTTGACGACATTGTTCTCACTGGTAATTCCATTTCTGAACTTGCTACCATTAAGTCTATTTTGCACCAACACTTCCGAATTAAAGACTTGGGCCCATTAAAATATTTTTTGGGTATTGAGGTTGCTCAATCAGAGAAGGAAATTTGCTTATCTCAGAGAAAATATTGTCTTGATCTTTTGGAAGATTCTGGTTTATTAGGTGCTAAACCTGCCTCTGTTCCAATGGATAGTACCACAAGACTATATCAAGACAAAAGTCCCCTGCTATCCGACCCTTTTGTATATCGCCGTTTAGTTGGCCGTCTTATCTATCTCACCACTACTCGACCGGACATCATGTATGCCACTCAACAATTAAGTCAATTCATGGCATCTCCTACTGAATCTCATCTTCAAGCTGCCAAGCATGTGTTACGATATCTGAAAACTAGTCCCGGCAAAGGACTTTTCTTTCCAAGGGAATCAGAAATTCAGCTTCTCGACTTCAGTGACTCTGATTGGGCCGGATGTCCTGACACTCGGTGATCCTTAACAGGTTATTGTTTCTTCTTAGACAGTTCTTTAGTCTCTTGGAAGATCAAGAAACAAACCATCATTGCCCGTTCATCCACGGAAGCAGAATACCGTGCACTTGCAAACACAACTTGTGAACTTCAATGGATACTAAATGTGTTACAATTTTTACGCATCTCTCCTATCCGCCCACCAGTTTTATATTGTGATAATCATAGTGCTCTTCATATTGCTGCTAACCCGGTTTTCCATGAACGGACCAAACATTTAGAGGTTGATTGCCACTTGGTTCGACAAAAAGCTCAAGCTGGAGTGATGAAACTTCTCCCAATTCCCTCTTCTGGGCAACTAGCTGACATCTTCACCAAACCTTTGTTTCCTCAACCCTTCCATCTTAATCTGAATAAGCTTAGTATTATTGACATCTTTCATCCTCCAGCTTGCGGGGGCGTATTAAATCACTCTTCCACCTTAGCCCATGACAACAATAAAGACATCTCACAGTTCACAAATTCAGCCCAACAGAATACACAAATTCAATTATAATTTTAGTCTTTATTTTATCTTATAGTTTATCTTTATCTTTATCTCTATCTTATCTTTATCTTATCTTTATTTACTTTTATTTTTCATAGGCCAATGCTCTATATATACTTAGTTTTACCTTCATAGTGTACCATTCAATCAATCAACAATCAATAAAATTTCTTCATCTTTTCTTTTTTTTTTCATTATTATTCTTTCACAATTTTATTATCCTTGCGTACTCTTTCCATTTTATTAAAAGAGGGGTTTGAATTTGATGTAGATTAATTCTACTTCCCAAAAATCCATTGCATCTTCCAAACCACTCATGACAGTAGAATCCCCTAATTCAACTAGTTCTAGATTTGTTTTGTGAACAATCCAAACTATAAATTTAGAACCCCTCCCCTAAACCCTTGATGCATCATGATTTCTACATATCCTTTGGAATTGGAGGATATATAATCTGCCCTTAAAGCTAATGTGATCTTAGCTTATGATTTATGAACCGTGGGAAACTTGGGCACACTTTGAATTCTTTGAAGGACTCTTCCATTTCCTTTATTGGGATTATAATCATTATATGACTGAACGGGTCCATGTGTTATAAAAATATATCAATTAATATTCATATTAATTTAATATTTTATTTATATAAAAAATTTCTAATGTTTTATAAATATATGCTTACACAAAATAGATTTTATTTAAAAGGGAATTTTTGTCCTTTAAAAATTAACTACAAACTTGATTTATTTTTCATAATTAATTTAAATTTTTATTTCAAATTAAATAAACTTAATGCTAAAAGATATTTTAGTCTTTTAAATTAATCCTAAAAAAATATTTTTATCTTTTTAATTCTTTTTTTTCATAATTTTGTAATAATTTAATATCAATTAAAATATAAAATAAATTAAAATAATAAAATAAAAATTTTTAACCCAAACAGAATTTTAATGCTTTTTTCTCTCTGTTCTTAATTGCGGGGTACTTCTCTCTCTCTTTAATTACGAAGTACTAAAACTTTATCTATGAACTTTTTTTTAAGTTAGAGAATACTAAAACTCCATGACTTTGGAGTACCAAATTATGTGCCCCTACCCCCTAAATTCCACGCCAGAGTTGTTTCAAGCAATCCTCTAAATTTTAGATTTCACTTTAGAGAGTAAAGTATGATCTCTCATCATAAACACCTATGATGCCATAACTTTATATGAGGACATTTAAGCTTAGTGGATGTATAAACATATATACTGATATACACACATAAATGAACTTTCTTAGTTCAGTGAAAATTAGTCGAATGCAATAAAGATGTTAGTTCTGTCTAATGAACTAAATTTGTTAAAAAAAGGCACACCATTGCGCAACATATTTAGTTTAAAACATCTAAGAAAATTAAACCAAGTTAATTATCACAGAAGAATTAATGACAATTAAGGAATCTATTCCCACTTCTCTATAAGCTTCTCGCAGTTCAGAGATTTTGTGAATTTCAGGTTCCTGCAGAATAGTATCATGTTGCTCTCCAAGCTTCGATATCCTGCTTGCCAAAATCCCTTGTGGCTCCAAAAGGAAAAGGACAATCTTCTCAATCTGATTTGTAACATTTAAAGAGTGATTGAAACCAATGTAAACACACAACTAGAATCATCACATTCACAACTAGAATCTAAGTTGACCATTGGCAGTAATGAAAATTGAAAACAACAGAAACCTGATTATCTAGCATTCTGGAGAAATCCCTGAGCACATGGCGTCAATCTTTGTTCCGAGTTGAATTTGCTCACCAGAGTGCCTTACTCGTTTCTTCATGAGTTTGTAGTTTATATAATATCTGCAACAAGATTATCAAACTTACGAACCCAAAATATCATTATAGAGCAGAACAGATATCCAAGTTGAAAAATCTCAACCCTCAACATATAGGCAGAGACATACATATCCCTGCCATTCTTGAAGTTCTCTGTCTTTCAACTTCTTTCCAAAGGCAACCATCTTTCTCTGCAATAGAAGACATTGTATTCAATGAGAGTGAAACTTACAAATTTTATAGGAGTCTGGCTTGGTTCATCCAATACTATAAATTGCAACAAGACTAACCACAACGAACGCATCATATATTTAACTTTGAGATAAAAGTCATAAAACCGTAAATATCAATAATTCAATAGAATCTAATTAATCAGAATCGATTTTGGACAACCTAATTCAATTATAAAGCTCTCAAAGGGCTTGTGCGTGTGTGTGTTTTGAAAAAAAAAAAGTTCTTCCAAGAGAAACAACTCAACTTAAGTAAACAAGTATTAACTATCAATCACTTGCAAAAGCCAAAGTTCATAGAACATGTTTGAATTCAACTCGAATAATAAAAAAAATAGTCTCTACTAACTAGTTAGATCATCCTAACTGCAATAATCTATATATGATTGTTTAATACCTTACTTGAAGTCGAGGAGTGCAAGCTTCTCACTGTCTTTGCACCAAATTTCAGCAGAAACATAGTTCACAAGATGCAAGTACTGGGACATCCCACAACATAAATGTGGCTTGAACGGGAATCTTGAAACAAAGTGGATCCTCGTGATTGTGGTCATCAATGAACCAACAATGGAAAATTGCAACTGTTAATACTGTAGTACAGATACCGCTATATATAGTGGTTGGTTTATTATTGATAACAACCCAAGCACCTTATTTTTCCATTTTTTTGTGTTTATAAATACAATTCTAATTAACATACAGCTGTTTAACAGATCTTCTGCAAATTAAAATTAAAAAAAATTTGCAAGAAGTTATTGGGTTAGTTCAAAATCTAATGTCTAGGAGCAAAACATATTCCTTTATGCGATCAACAGTTTACCATGCATCTAAGTCTACTAGTCTTTATCACTAAGAATGAATTTTTATTGTTTTTTATCTATACATAAACGAGTAAACTAAAGATTGAAAACAATTTGCAAATTAAAATGCTTTGAATGTAAATAGACTTTACACAGAAATATAACACTGCTTTGAATTTAACTAAAAAAAATGATAACAAATTCAGAAATATAAACTAAACTTAAATGTGTTAGGAAAATAAATTGTATTAAAGTAAAGTGCAAAATTTAAAAAAAGAAGTACATTTTATCCATAAAATTTAGCTAAAATATTTTTCTCCTCAAATTCGTAAAAAAGATTCTCGGACATATTGTGTATAGCTTTGCAATGCTCGGTGGTACTAATCTATTATAATGGATAATCACATAATTAAAATAAAATTCAATTTTAAAAAAATAATAAAAAAATAAAAAAATCTATCCTCACTCCATGAACCCAAACATTTCTAAAAAACCTATCCAAGTCATATCATTCTTTGTATAACTTCGAAACTACTAATCAGAGTTTGGTTGTTCGAATATAGTACACTTCTTCTTTAATAACCGATCTTGTGTCTTCCTTGAATGATTATACTCCAATTTTCCAACACGCATATCCATTGAAGTCAAAATATACGGATGGTGTGTTATTGAATTTCTAAAATTATTAAATAGTAAAAATATTCATTACATGCACTATAAACGAGGAAAAACGTTATGATAAAAACAGATTAAACGAAAATTTACCGTGTGTTGCATGTCTCAAAAAACTTATGAACAATCTTAAGATCATGAATAAGAAAGTTTAGATTCAAGCAACTCGCTGAATCCAAACTTTCTTGTTCATGATCTTAGATTATGTATCAGTTTTTTTGAGGCACTACAACACTGTAATTTTCGTTTGATCTGTTTTATTATAACGTTTTTACTCTTTTATAGTGCATGTAATAATATTTTTACTCTTTTATAATTTTAGGAATTCAATAACACACCATCCCTATATTTTGAATTCAATAAGTAATTTTTTTTGTTAAGGTCCAACTGGATTTTAAAAAATTGGAGTATAACCATTAGAGGAAAGCATTTATATCCGTTAGACACAGGACCTTGTCAAAGAGAGAGGGCGTCCTACAAACTCTGACTAGTGTTTTTAGTTTCAAAGTTATGCAAAGCCTAATATAGTTTTAGCTAGGTTTATTAGAAACGTTTGGGTGCATGGAGAAAAAAGACCTTTGCGAAGCTATATACAATATGTTCGAGAATCTTTTCTATGAATTTGTAGTGTATGAGGTGACATTTCTTTTTCACTATTTATTTATTTTATTTTTTTTAAATTCTACACTTTACTTTAATACAACTTATTTTTCCAGCACATTTAAGCTCAGTCTAGTTACATTCCTGAATTTGTTATCAATTTTTTAGTTAAATTCAAGCGTTATGTTTCTGTCAAATTTGTTTACATTCAAAACATTTTAATTTGCAAGTCATTTCCAATCTTACTTGTTTATATGTAGATAAAAAACAATAAATTTTTTGTGATAAAGAATGGTAGACTTTGATGCATTGTAAACTTTACCTTTGTTTTGAAAGTTGAAAATCTCATGACATCGTCAAAAATTTGTACTATGACCTTAATAATTAGTATTGTGACCTTCTTAATCTGCCCAAGCCACTTGATCACTTCGGTTTGTTCCTCCAAGACTAAAGGTGAAATTTCTCCATCAATCATGGTTACACTAAAACAAAATAAGAAGACTCAATCATACAAAAATATTCAACAATAACTTTTAATAATCAATTAATCAAAATAAGAACATTAAACCTAGAATCATACAATCGTGAGACAAAACAAAATTTAATTCAATTATAAATTTTTAAACCTATTGAATATAAAAGAGTCAAAGCATATAATTATTTTTTAGTTTGAATTCTAATCAATTAATTAGCAACTAATTCTAACCTCTTAATCCAAAATAAACTAAAAACACATCAGCAAAAAAATTAAATTGAATCCAATTTCAAACTCAGAATCCAAATTAAATTGAATTCAGAATCACATCAGCATTCATCAAATTAAATAAATAATCCAATTCCAAACTCAAAACACAAATTCAGCTCAGAATCTTAAAAATTAATTGGAAACAAAGATGAACCCAAAATTAATTTAAGAGCAACTGAAGATCCCACGGCGACCACATAGGAATGAACCTACAGCGACGATACAGGCAAGATTGCGAGAACCAGACCGGTCAATAAACCAATAAAGTCACTAGTTCAATGGTTCACTAGTTCGACCGAGGTTCAACTGGTTTAATTAAATATTAAATAAAATTATTAAAAAACTTTTATATAATTTTAAATATATAAATTCAATAATTTCTAACTTAATAAAATTCAAAATTTTACGATTTTACATAATAAATTATCCATAATTTAATATTAGAAATTCAAAAACAATTTCAAACAACAAAATTCATACAACAACAAAAATTATGAACAAAATTAACTTAGCATTGACAGCATTGTCTTGTGGCTTTTTGTGATTGTTCCATCTTTAACATACAACAAAAAAACATTATGAACAAAATTAACTCAACAAACAAATTTGATAGAATCATTCAGCAACTCACAACTCAGACATTCAATAAACCAATAAAAAAAAACGTGTTAGCTGTATGAAATCCTCTCAACCTTTTTTTTCTCTTTGCTCAATTGGTTGCGTCCACTGTAGTTAATCCAAATCTGATTAAGTTCATACACTAATGGAAATGTAGAGACACTACAGAAAGTTTTGGCTTGGGCCTCACAAACAGGAAAATTACCAGGACCTGCATGATTAATACACAATAATATGAGCAATTTATTAAATGGAGAAAGAGCACTTATTAAACATTATGGGCTTCCTTTTTAGATTCAGAAACAGAATTGAAAGGCACAAATTCAGCTTGAGAAAAATTTGACATCAATATAACAATAATGCAATAGAAGTTGAGGCTGACATAATGTCATATGACACAACTATTTTACAAAGGTAGTTACATGCTCACCAACTTGCCATTGGCATAGGGGCCGCCAATGCACATTTTAATGGTTGCAGAAAATAACTAGTAAGAGAACTATAATGTGCTAATGAATCCAAATTAATTAGGCCTGCAAAGAACATCTAATTATATCAGCCAAACTATACATAGTAAGCACATGGCAGCAAACAATTTCATATTAGAAAGAGTTAGTATAGGATCTACAATGAATTTAATACGATATTTTTTAACTAATTGCACGTTTTAATCAACAAAAAGTAATTCTAAAGCAATACTTTGAGCTTTTTGTTCGGCATGCACCATAGAAAACAGCAAGTCAACAAAAATATGATCACAAAATTGTAAAGTTTATTAAAAGTATACTATTCTCTTAATGAAACTTTTATTTTTGTGTCACATGATTCCAAGGGATTATCAAAGCTGTTGTACCTACCTTTGAATAGAAGTTAATTAATTAACTTCAACTCAAATCACTCTTCTTGAAGGTAAGTTGACAATAGTCAACCCTCAACTGAGAACACTAGAACACTCCCAATCAATTTTCCTTCAAAGATAAGAGAAACCCCCTTTTCGTATTTCCAGCGCAACCAAAAGAGCATAAATCAAACAAACAAACAAAAAACAAAAACCCAGAAGCTATTCCGTCAATTGAAGAATGAAAAAAAGAAGAAACCTTTGAGGTAGAATCAGTGACGTTCAAGTATACTCGACACCCCAGAAGACCGAATTCTAAGAAACTGGCACCAGATCCATCCAAATCAGAGAAAGGTTAGAACTTTGACAAGCCAAGAAAACCAACAAAAGGGAATCAGCGCCCAAATGACGGAACAAAATACACGAAGAAGGCACAAGTTGAAGTCAAAGCATGAGAATCGAGTGAGGGAAAAGAGAGGAGACGACGGCCAAAGAGCTTCCAAACGACTGCGAGGGAGCTTCCTACGACGGCGACACAACTTCGTAGGACGGTGACGGAGCTTCCTACGGTGGCTGTGGGGGGCTGCGGGGCTGTGGGGGCCACGAGGGCTGCGTGGCTGCGGGCTGGGGGCTAGGGTTCAAACTTTCACTTTTTAGAGAAGAGAGGAGAAAAGTGAGAGGGAGGACTGGGCTACATTGGGTAGGCAAGGCATTGCATTTCATTTAGGGTTTTATTTTTTAAGAGCAATGCTAATGTCCAGCAATTTTTTGTGATTGGTAGTTATCAAATAATCATTAATAATGATTTAATGGTGTAAGATTGGTGTGAGATTTCATCTAATGACTCACATTTTTCTGCTGGTTATATGTTGGTCAAAATTTAATAAAATTGCTAGCTCTTATACTTTTTATATTTTTTAATTTATAAAGGTCTAGAACGGGCGCCGTTTACCTCCTCCTCCTTTTATCAAGCTGAATTCGGATGGCTCAGTTAATAAAGATGGCAGAGCAGCTTGTGATGGTATCCTTAGAGATAGCAATGGTCAGTTTTTAGCTTGCTATAGTGCGAATTTGGGTGCATGCACTGTGACTGCAGCTGAGCTTTAGGGCATACTCTTCGGCCTTGAACTAATCATTAACTTGGGACATTCCTATGTTGAAATTGAGGTTGATTCAGCGATAGCAGTGCAGCTATGTTCTCAGGATTTGGGTAACCTACATTCGGTAGGAACTCTTGTATCAGCAATAAAGATCAGGTGCAACAGACTCAGCAGCTGACTCTTCACCATGAATTCAGGGAAGCAAACTCTTGTACCGATAAATTGGCATCTTTTGGTCATAGTTTAAGCTATGGTTGTCATTTCTTTTTTTCATTGCCACATTGTATTTCTTGTATTTTTTTTACTGATGCTGTAGGAACGGTTCACTCTAAAATAATTTCTGGTTAGTTTTCTCTTTTTTGGGCGTTTAGCCCCGTTGTTAATAAAAAAAAAGAACGGGTGCCATTTTGGGGAGTTCACCAATCCAAAAACCGGCCAGTTTTGTCAGTTCAACGGTTAACTGTCAGTTCAATTGGTTTTTGAACCGATTTTTTGCCAAGTGATCTTTGAGATTAACCAAACCGAATTGATGACCAATTTTTTATTAACCTGATTGAACCAGTCTTTGAAGTGAAAGGGATGGTAACTCAAAAAAATTACAAAAATATGAAGAGAGTGAAAAAAATCTATTACACATATTCGATAGAAGTGAACGGCACTTTAATTTATAAAAGGTATTTATTCTTTTATTTTCTTATTTTTTGCTTGATATTTTGTTTATATTATTTTTATATGTAAACATGACTTTTAACAATGTTTCATTTGACCATAATAGAAAGCGATCAGTTGAAGTATGATGTACACTGTACTCACTCAGAGAAATGGAACATATACATTGCATATCGTCAAAAACAAAAGAAATAGAAGGTTAGGAGATACGGTAATCTCCATCCTTACATGCAAATAACATTAGGCTTCAACTATAGAAAATTGGATTCGAAGGTAGTAACTGAACACGTATTTTCTATAGTAAAAACAGATTCTACTATCAATATAAGAATTCTTTAAAGAGTAAAGAATAATTGCAAAGATATATAATAATTGAAAAACATTGTGTAACGAGCATTTTAGGTGGTTATTTACTATGCAAATGTACTTATCAACTAAGATTGATTATATTACATTTAACGCATTACTTATAGTTCATTATATTATATAAAGAAGTACATCATGTGGCTGATAAGTTGGCAAACTTTCTTGAATCCAATCAAGATACTATTTGCTTTGAACATCCTCCTTCTGAGATTTATTTAAATTTGCTAGCTGATAGTAGTAGAATTTTTTTTTTTTTGTCATTGTAGTGGAGTTTCTTTTTTCAAATTGAGTAAGTTTGTTTTGTTCTTTGGTTTAAAAGGTGTCAAGTATATATAGCTTTCTATAAATTAGAAACACATTTTATCCTTTATTCCTTTTAAAAATCATAGAATAAGTATCTGTGTTACCAAAAAATACTAAATTACAATAATTTTAAAGAGATTTGTTCCCTCGTGAAACAATTTTATAAAATTATTTAATTATATACTATTAAATGGAAATTTTGAAAAATAATGAATATAATTGAGTCATAAATTTTTAAATCTTTTTGAACCGTAATGCTGAGATATCTTGAAATACATAATAAAACTTTTTTGTATATAGGCATATAGATAGTGTAGTTAGTTGAGGTGTTAGTTAAGCTGGTAATAAGTATCCTTATGTGAAAGTTTGTTAGTACACATTTTAAGATGGAAGGCTATTCCATCATCACAATATTAGGGCAAATCATTTAATCAAGTCATGGTGACAAAAATTTTACACAAATTCGCCAAACTAAAATCTAGTTCATGAATCAACCAATGTAAGTTTATATGTAGTTCGAACAAGTTAAATTCGAATTATATTTACATATAATTCAAATCACCTTGAATCGAATTATACATTCACGCATACACACTAATTCGAATAAACCTTATTCGAATTACACCCACGCACGCATTTTTAAATAATTCCAATTTGACTTATTCGAATTATTCATGGTATAATTCGAATTATGCTGTTAAAAAATTAATAATTTATTAAAAAAATTTATTAAAAAATTAATAATTTAAAATTTTAAAAATATATATATTTTATTTCATACATTAAAAAAAGCTAACAAAATATTTAATTACGAGACTTTTTAAAAATATTGATGAGCTATCAATTCAAATCCCATACAATACTCTTTTGTCTATTTTTAATAGCTCATGAATATTTTTTAAATTTTTTTAATAAATTTATTTAAATTATACTACAAAAAATATTTTATTCTATGCAAAACACCATAATAAGCCAACATCACTTCAAATTTACCTATATCAGCCAAAATGAAAATCGATACAGCAATGAGCCAAATCGTATTTAAATGTAATTCGAACCAGGCTAGTTCGAACTGCATTTTCATATAAATCGAACCAGGGCAGTTCGAATTACCAAGAAAAAATTGAAAGTAAATCGAACCAGATTGGTTCGAACTAGCATTGCATGTAATTCGAACCAAGCAAGTTCGAATTATAGGTAATTTAGGTCTTCAAGTAATTCGAACCACCCTGGTTCGAATTATTAGTGATTGGGCTATATAAGGAGTTCGAATCAGCCTCATTCGAACCATTCTCACCTTCCCATACCCCACCAAATCTCAGAGAAAACGACCCAGATTCTCTCCGACAAAGACCTGAACGGAATACTCTGCTGATAGGGAACGATCCGGCACGGTTATATCGCTTGGACGGAGTCGCCCATATAGCTGGGGTCATCAACGAGGAGGTTAGTACGGAAATAACTTTGTTCTACCGGTACATGTGACTTAGTGGTTTTGCATGTGGGTTAGATGGTGGTTTAGTTGGTGGTTTATGTTAGTGGTTTATCTTAGTGGTTTATGTATATGGTTTATATAAGTGGTTTAGAGTAACGGTTTATATTAGTGGTTTATGTTAGTGGTTTATGTTAGCGGTTTAGTTGTGGTTGTTTACTCCACAATCTTAAAATCTTCTAAAAAAACATGTTGACTCCTTTGGCAATAATGACAAAAATATGTGATTCAACAATTCTTTTAAATTAGGATTTATACTTAATAAAGAAAAGAACTAATCACCCAATAAAAAAAAGGAAATATAGAAAGCTTTGATATTTTTAGCTTTTGTAGAAAATTGAGGTTAACTACAATGATCTTGTGTATATCCTAACATATGAAAATATGAAAACCACTATGATACGCAATTAGGATTATGTTGGGAGGAAGATTTGAGAGATAGGATAGAATAAGAATTTTTCTAATTAAAAGCAAGTAGAGAGAAGAGAGAGTAGAGAGAATCCCAATTATGGACAAAGGGGAAAGGAATCCATTATTAAAATTATCCATTACCATTTAGGCATTTGCATTCTTCCTAATATCTATTTACAGTAGTTCAATTACCAGTAAAGCTCCAAACATAGAAATGTCTAACTGAGAGATCTGATAAAATAAAGCATACATGAACAAGGTGAAGTTAGTCATTCTTGTTCAAATGATGTTGTTGGGTTGCTTGGATTGGTCCCACCAGCTAGCTTGGGGACTTTCCTTGGAGAGATGCAATCTGTAACATAATTTTGTTGTGAGGTCTTAAGAATAACAAGTCTTTTAAAAAATAAAGAAAATTTATTCACCAAATCTCTAACAAAAGCAACATTATACCCTGGGAGTATGGATGTTTGCCAGGCATTCCCTTGCTGAGCGAGAAAATAAAAGAGGTGCAGGGCACTTCAAGACTGCGGTCCTCTAAGTTATCAGGCACCATATCGAAGACTCGATTGACGAGTACACGCACAGATAAGAACCTTTGCTGCTCCTCCTCTTACACACAAATTTTTTCTATTATTGTTCATTTACCAAATGGTTCTCAAGTTACTGTTTCTTATAAAGGCATCGTTCAACTTTCACCATTCTTGGTTCTTCATGATGTTCTTTATTTACCTCATTTCAACTTTAATATTATCTCTGTTTCAAAAATTACTTCAGCACTCATATGTGAACTCACTTTTTCATCTTTTTCTTGCACTTTACAGAGCAACAATTTGGGGACAATTGATTTGGCCATAATGAGAGAGGGATTATATGTCTTTGAATCCAATTTCAGTAAAAATTCATCCACTACACCCTCTATAAATTCTATTCAATCTCCACCCATTACACCTTCCAATATATGGCATTTTCGTTTATGACACCTTTCTGAACAAAGACTTAATTATTTACATAAACAATTTCCTTTTATCTCTATGCATCATGATGAGGCTTGTGACATTTGTCATCTTTCTAAGCAAAAGAAACTTTCATTTTCTCAAAGTTTTAACAAAGCCAATGCAAGTTTTGATTTATTACATTTTGATATTTGGGGTCCGTTTCGACAAAATTCTATTCATAATCATAAATATTTTTTTACTATTGTTGATGATTTTAGCCGCTTTACATGGGTTACTTTATTAAAATCAAAAGGAGAAGTGCAAAATCAAATAAAAATTTTATTACTTTAATTGAAACACAATTCAACTCCAAAGTCAAAACCATTCGTTCCGATAATGGACCAGAATTTATTTTACCTAATTTTTATGCTTCAAAGGGTATTATTCATCAATGTAGTTGTGTTGAAACTCCTCAACAAAATGGAAAGGTAGAACGCAAATCTCAACATATTTTAAATATAGCTCGTGCTCTTATATTTCAATCTAATTTACCATCATCTTTTTGGTCTTATGCTGTTAGACATGCTGTTTATTTACTTAACAGAGTTCTATCATCCGCAATTAATTTTAAAACACCATTTGAGATTTTATTCAATCATCCACCAAATTATCATGACCTTAAAGTTTTTGGATGCTTATGTTTTGTTTCTACCCTAATGGCAAATAGATCAAAATTTGATCCAAGAGCCAAAAAGGCTGTATTTATTGGCTTTCAAAGTGGTTTTAAAGGATATATTGTTTATGTTTTAGAAGATAAAAGAATTGAGATTTATAGAAACGTGATTTTTCATGAAATGATCTTGCCCTTAGTCACAAAAAATGTCCAATTTCATACACTCAGCCCAACATTACCAAACATACCTTCTCAAAAACAAGATTCAGTTAGTCTTCCAGTTGAATCCTCACCTATACCCATTGACCCAACTCCACCTAGTTCTTTATTTTCTCTAACAACCTCTCCTTCTTTCTCACCATCGTTACCTAACCAAGTTGAACCCATGACCATCGAATCACTTTCAACACAGACACCCATCTCTCCTTCCGCACTAGACACCAGTCCACCATCACCTTCTCATCCCCCGTCACCTTCTTTACCACCTGAGCAACCCCATCCTCGTCATTCGGACCGGCCTCACAGACCTCCATCATATCTCTCTGATTACTTGTGTAATTCCTCTCTCATCTCTACAAATCAATCTCCCTCAAAGTGCAAGTATCCTTTATCTTCAGTCATGTCTTTTTCTTCTCTTTCATCTTCACATAAAAGTTTCTTTTATCTCTACATTCTGACGTTGAGCCAAAGTCTTTTAAGGACGTCAATCAACACTCTAATTGACGTAGTGCTATGAAAGATGAGTTGGATGCTCTTGAGCTGAACAAAACTTGGCGTCTAGTTGATTGCCCTGCAGGGGTTAAGCCAGTTGGTTGTAAATGGGTCTATCGCATCAAACGCAAGCCTGATGGTTCAATTGATCGATATAAAGCACGCATTATGGCTAAAGAGTTCACTCAAACTGAAGGTGTTGATTTCTTAGAAACTTTCTCCCCTGTTGTCAAGCCTGCCACCATCAGATTAGTTTTGGCATTGGCCTCTATGAAGCGTTGGCCCATACATCAGTTGGATGTTAATAATGCCTTCTTACATGGGGATCTTTCTGAGGATGTTTATATGACTCTGCCACCCGGATTTACATCTCCTCAATCGAATCAATGCTGTAAGCTACTAAAGTCACTATATGGTTTACGACAATCTAGTCGTATGTGGTATGACAAACTTTCTCATCTTTTGCTATCTCATGGATATCAGCAGACCTCATCTGATTATAGCATATTTGTTAAATTCATTGGTGATCAAATTTCTATCATTTTAGTCTATGTTGACGACATTGTTCTCACTGGTAATTCCATTTCTGAACTTGCTACCATTAAGTCTATTTTGCACCAACACTTCCGAATTAAAGACTTGGGCCCATTAAAATATTTTTTGGGTATTGAGGTTGCTCAATCAGAGAAGGAAATTTGCTTATCTCAGAGAAAATATTGTCTTGATCTTTTGGAAGATTCTGGTTTATTAGGTGCTAAACCTGCCTCTGTTCCAATGGATAGTACCACAAGACTATATCAAGACAAAAGTCCCCTGCTATCCGACCCTTTTGTATATCGCCGTTTAGTTGGCCGTCTTATCTATCTCACCACTACTCGACCGGACACCATGTATGCCACTCAACAATTAAGTCAATTCATGGCATCTCCTACTGAATCTCATCTTCAAGCTGCCAAGCATGTGTTACGATATCTGAAAACTAGTCCCGGCAAAGGACTTTTCTTTCCAAGGGAATCAGAAATTCAGCTTCTCGACTTCAGTGACTCTGATTGGGCCGGATGTCCTGACACTCGGTGATCCTTAACAGGTTATTGTTTCTTCTTAGACAGTTCTTTAGTCTCTTGGAAGATCAAGAAACAAACCATCATTGCCCGTTCATCCACGGAAGCAGAATACCGTGCACTTGCAAACACAACTTGTGAACTTCAATGGATACTAAATGTGTTACAATTTTTACGCATCTCTCCTATCCGCCCACCAGTTTTATATTGTGATAATCATAGTGCTCTTCATATTGCTGCTAACCCGGTTTTCCATGAACGGACCAAACATTTAGAGGTTGATTGCCACTTGGTTCGACAAAAAGCTCAAGCTGGAGTGATGAAACTTCTCCCAATTCCCTCTTCTGGGCAACTAGCTGACATCTTCACCAAACCTTTGTTTCCTCAACCCTTCCATCTTAATCTGAATAAGCTTAGTATTATTGACATCTTTCATCCTCCAGCTTGCGGGGGCGTATTAAATCACTCTTCCACCTTAGCCCATGACAACAATAAAGACATCTCACAGTTCACAAATTCAGCCCAACAGAATACACAAATTCAATTATAATTTTAGTCTTTATTTTATCTTATAGTTTATCTTTATCTTTATCTCTATCTTATCTTTATCTTATCTTTATTTACTTTTATTTTTCATAGGCCAATGCTCTATATATACTTAGTTTTACCTTCATAGTGTACCATTCAATCAATCAACAATCAATAAAATTTCTTCATCTTTTCTTTTTTTTTTCATTATTATTCTTTCACAATTTTATTATCCTTGCGTACTCTTTCCATTTTATTAAAAGAGGGGTTTGAATTTGATGTAGATTAATTCTACTTCCCAAAAATCCATTGCATCTTCCAAACCACTCATGACAGTAGAATCCCCTAATTCAACTAGTTCTAGATTTGTTTTGTGAACAATCCAAACTATAAATTTAGAACCCCTCCCCTAAACCCTTGATGCATCATGATTTCTACATATCCTTTGGAATTGGAGGATATATAATCTGCCCTTAAAGCTAATGTGATCTTAGCTTATGATTTATGAACCGTGGGAAACTTGGGCACACTTTGAATTCTTTGAAGGACTCTTCCATTTCCTTTATTGGGATTATAATCATTATATGACTGAACGGGTCCATGTGTTATAAAAATATATCAATTAATATTCATATTAATTTAATATTTTATTTATATAAAAAATTTCTAATGTTTTATAAATATATGCTTACACAAAATAGATTTTATTTAAAAGGGAATTTTTGTCCTTTAAAAATTAACTACAAACTTGATTTACTTTTTCATAATTAATTTAAATTTTTATTTCAAATTAAATAAACTTAATGCTAAAAGATATTTTAGTCTTTTAAATTAATCCTAAAAAAATATTTTTATCTTTTTAATTCTTTTTTTTCATAATTTTGTAATAATTTAATATCAATTAAAATATAAAATAAATTAAAATAATAAAATAAAAATTTTTAACCCAAACAGAATTTTAATGCTTTTTTCTCTCTGTTCTTAATTGCGGGGTACTTCTCTCTCTCTTTAATTACGAAGTACTAAAACTTTATCTATGAACTTTTTTTTAAGTTAGAGAATACTAAAACTCCATGACTTTGGAGTACCAAATTATGTGCCCCTACCCCCTAAATTCCACGCCAGAGTTGTTTCAAGCAATCCTCTAAATTTTAGATTTCACTTTAGAGAGTAAAGTATGATCTCTCATCATAAACACCTATGATGCCATAACTTTATATGAGGACATTTAAGCTTAGTGGATGTATAAACATATACTGATATACACACATAAATGAACTTTCTTAGTTCAGTGAAAATTAGTCGAATGCAATAAAGATGTTAGTTCTGTCTAATGAACTAAATTTGTTAAAAAAAGGCACACCATTGCGCAACATATTTAGTTTAAAACATCTAAGAAAATTAAACCAAGTTAATTATCACAGAAGAATTAATGACAATTAAGGAATCTATTCCCACTTCTCTATAAGCTTCTCGCAGTTCAGAGATTTTGTGAATTTCAGGTTCCTGCAGAATAGTATCATGTTGCTCTCCAAGCTTCGATATCCTGCTTGCCAAAATCCCTTGTGGCTCCAAAAGGAAAAGGACAATCTTCTCAATCTGATTTGTAACATTTAAAGAGTGATTGAAACCAATGTAAACACACAACTAGAATCATCACATTCACAACTAGAATCTAAGTTGACCATTGGCAGTAATGAAAATTGAAAACAACAGAAACCTGATTATCTAGCATTCTGGAGAAATCCCTGAGCACATGGCGTCAATCTTTGTTCCGAGTTGAATTTGCTCACCAGAGTGCCTTACTCGTTTCTTCATGAGTTTGTAGTTTATATAATATCTGCAACAAGATTATCAAACTTACGAACCCAAAATATCATTATAGAGCAGAACAGATATCCAAGTTGAAAAATCTCAACCCTCAACATATAGGCAGAGACATACATATCCCTGCCATTCTTGAAGTTCTCTGTCTTTCAACTTCTTTCCAAAGGCAACCATCTTTCTCTGCAATAGAAGACATTGTATTCAATGAGAGTGAAACTTACAAATTTTATAGGAGTCTGGCTTGGTTCATCCAATACTATAAATTGCAACAAGACTAACCACAACGAACGCATCATATATTTAACTTTGAGATAAAAGTCATAAAACCGTAAATATCAATAATTCAATAGAATCTAATTAATCAGAATCGATTTTGGACAACCTAATTCAATTATAAAGCTCTCAAAGGGCTTGTGCGTGTGTGTGTTTTGAAAAAAAAAAAGTTCTTCCAAGAGAAACAACTCAACTTAAGTAAACAAGTATTAACTATCAATCACTTGCAAAAGCCAAAGTTCATAGAACATGTTTGAATTCAACTCGAATAATAAAAAAAATAGTCTCTACTAACTAGTTAGATCATCCTAACTGCAATAATCTATATATGATTGTTTAATACCTTACTTGAAGTCGAGGAGTGCAAGCTTCTCACTGTCTTTGCACCAAATTTCAGCAGAAACATAGTTCACAAGATGCAAGTACTGGGACATCCCACAACATAAATGTGGCTTGAACGGGAATCTTGAAACAAAGTGGATCCTCGTGATTGTGGTCATCAATGAACCAACAATGGAAAATTGCAACTGTTAATACTGTAGTACAGATACCGCTATATATAGTGGTTGGTTTATTATTGATAACAACCCAAGCACCTTATTTTTCCATTTTTTTGTGTTTATAAATACAATTCTAATTAACATACAGCTGTTTAACAGATCTTCTGCAAATTAAAATTAAAAAAAATTTGCAAGAAGTTATTGGGTTAGTTCAAAATCTAATGTCTAGGAGCAAAACATATTCCTTTATGCGATCAACAGTTTACCATGCATCTAAGTCTACTAGTCTTTATCACTAAGAATGAATTTTTATTGTTTTTTATCTATACATAAACGAGTAAACTAAAGATTGAAAACAATTTGCAAATTAAAATGCTTTGAATGTAAATAGACTTTACACAGAAATATAACACTGCTTTGAATTTAACTAAAAAAAATGATAACAAATTCAGAAATATAAACTAAACTTAAATGTGTTAGGAAAATAAATTGTATTAAAGTAAAGTGCAAAATTTAAAAAAAGAAGTACATTTTATCCATAAAATTTAGCTAAAATATTTTCTCCTCAAATTCGTAAAAAAGATTCTCGGACATATTGTGTATAGCTTTGCAATGCTCGGTGGTACTAATCTATTATAATGGATAATCACATAATTAAAATAAAATTCAATTTTAAAAAAATAATAAAAAAATAAAAAAATCTATCCTCACTCCATGAACCCAAACATTTCTAAAAAACCTATCCAAGTCATATCATTCTTTGTATAACTTCGAAACTACTAATCAGAGTTTGGTTGTTCGAATATAGTACACTTCTTCTTTAATAACCGATCTTGTGTCTTCCTTGAATGATTATACTCCAATTTTCCAACACGCATATCCATTGAAGTCAAAATATACGGATGGTGTGTTATTGAATTTCTAAAATTATTAAATAGTAAAAATATTCATTACATGCACTATAAACGAGGAAAAACGTTATGATAAAAACAGATTAAACGAAAATTTACCGTGTGTTGCATGTCTCAAAAAACTTATGAACAATCTTAAGATCATGAATAAGAAAGTTTAGATTCAAGCAACTCGCTGAATCCAAACTTTCTTGTTCATGATCTTAGATTATGTATCAGTTTTTTTGAGGCACTACAACACTGTAATTTTCGTTTGATCTGTTTTATTATAACGTTTTTACTCTTTTATAGTGCATGTAATAATATTTTTACTCTTTTATAATTTTAGGAATTCAATAACACACCATCCCTATATTTTGAATTCAATAAGTAATTTTTTTGTTAAGGTCCAACTGGATTTTAAAAAATTGGAGTATAACCATTAGAGGAAAGCATTTATATCCGTTAGACACAGGACCTTGTCAAAGAGAGAGGGCGTCCTACAAACTCTGACTAGTGTTTTTAGTTTCAAAGTTATGCAAAGCCTAATATAGTTTTAGCTAGGTTTATTAGAAACGTTTGGGTGCATGGAGAAAAAAGACCTTTGCGAAGCTATATACAATATGTTCGAGAATCTTTTCTATGAATTTGTAGTGTATGAGGTGACATTTCTTTTTCACTATTTATTTATTTTATTTTTTTTAAATTCTACACTTTACTTTAATACAACTTATTTTTCCAGCACATTTAAGCTCAGTCTAGTTACATTCCTGAATTTGTTATCAATTTTTTAGTTAAATTCAAGCGTTATGTTTCTGTCAAATTTGTTTACATTCAAAACATTTTAATTTGCAAGTCATTTCCAATCTTACTTGTTTATATGTAGATAAAAAACAATAAATTTTTTGTGATAAAGAATGGTAGACTTTGATGCATTGTAAACTTTACCTTTGTTTTGAAAGTTGAAAATCTCATGACATCGTCAAAAATTTGTACTATGACCTTAATAATTAGTATTGTGACCTTCTTAATCTGCCCAAGCCACTTGATCACTTCGGTTTGTTCCTCCAAGACTAAAGGTGAAATTTCTCCATCAATCATGGTTACACTAAAACAAAATAAGAAGACTCAATCATACAAAAATATTCAACAATAACTTTTAATAATCAATTAATCAAAATAAGAACATTAAACCTAGAATCATACAATCGTGAGACAAAACAAAATTTAATTCAATTATAAATTTTTAAACCTATTGAATATAAAAGAGTCAAAGCATATAATTATATTTTAGTTTGAATTCTAATCAATTAATCAACAACTAATTCTAACCTCTTAATCCAAAATAAACTAAAAACACATCAGCAAAAAAATTAAATTGAATCCAATTTCAAACTCAGAATCCAAATTAAATTGAATTCAGAATCACATCAGCATTCATCAAATTAAATAAATAATCCAATTCCAAACTCAAAACACAAATTCAGCTCAGAATCTTAAAAATTAATTGGAAACAAAGATGAACCCAAAATTAATTTAAGAGCAACTGAAGATCCCACGGCGACCACATAGGAATGAACCTACAGCGACGATACAGGCAAGATTGCGAGAACCAGACCGGTCAATAAACCAATAAAGTCACTAGTTCAATGGTTCACTAGTTCGACCGAGGTTCAACTGGTTTAATTAAATATTAAATAAAATTATTAAAAAACTTTTATATAATTTTAAATATATAAATTCAATAATTTCTAACTTAATAAAATTCAAAATTTTACGATTTTACATAATAAATTATCCATAATTTAATATTAGAAATTCAAAAACAATTTCAAACAACAAAATTCATACAACAACAAAAATTATGAACAAAATTAACTTAGCATTGACAGCATTGTCTTGTGGCTTTTGTGATTGTTCCATCTTTAACATACAACAAAAAAACATTATGAACAAAATTAACTCAACAAACAAATTTGATAGAATCATTCAGCAACTCACAACTCAGACATTCAATAAACCAATAAAAAAAAACGTGTTAGCTGTATGAAATCCTCTCAACCTTTTTTTTCTCTTTGCTCAATTGGTTGCGTCCACTGTAGTTAATCCAAATCTGATTAAGTTCATACACTAATGGAAATGTAGAGACACTACAGAAAGTTTTGGCTTGGGCCTCACAAACAGGAAAATTACCAGGACCTGCATGATTAATACACAATAATATGAGCAATTTATTAAATGGAGAAAGAGCACTTATTAAACATTATGGGCTTCCTTTTTAGATTCAGAAACAGAATTGAAAGGCACAAATTCAGCTTGAGAAAAATTTGACATCAATATAACAATAATGCAATAGAAGTTGAGGCTGACATAATGTCATATGACACAACTATTTTACAAAGGTAGTTACATGCTCACCAACTTGCCATTGGCATAGGGGCCGCCAATGCACATTTTAATGGTTGCAGAAAATAACTAGTAAGAGAACTATAATGTGCTAATGAATCCAAATTAATTAGGCCTGCAAAGAACATCTAATTATATCAGCCAAACTATACATAGTAAGCACATGGCAGCAAACAATTTCATATTAGAAAGAGTTAGTATAGGATCTACAATGAATTTAATACGATATTTTTTAACTAATTGCACGTTTTAATCAACAAAAAGTAATTCTAAAGCAATACTTTGAGCTTTTTGTTCGGCATGCACCATAGAAAACAGCAAGTCAACAAAAATATGATCACAAAATTGTAAAGTTTATTAAAAGTATACTATTCTCTTAATGAAACTTTTATTTTTGTGTCACATGATTCCAAGGGATTATCAAAGCTGTTGTACCTACCTTTGAATAGAAGTTAATTAATTAACTTCAACTCAAATCACTCTTCTTGAAGGTAAGTTGACAATAGTCAACCCTCAACTGAGAACACTAGAACACTCCCAATCAATTTTCCTTCAAAGATAAGAGAAACCCCCTTTTCGTATTTCCAGCGCAACCAAAAGAGCATAAATCAAACAACAAACAAAAAACAAAAACCCAGAAGCTATTCCGTCAATTGAAGAATGAAAAAAAGAAGAAACCTTTGAGGTAGAATCAGTGACGTTCAAGTATACTCGACACCCCAGAAGACCGAATTCTAAGAAACTGGCACCAGATCCATCCAAATCAGAGAAAGGTTAGAACTTTGACAAGCCAAGAAAACCAACAAAAGGGAATCAGCGCCCAAATGACGGAACAAAATACACGAAGAAGGCACAAGTTGAAGTCAAAGCATGAGAATCGAGTGAGGGAAAAGAGAGGAGACGACGGCCAAAGAGCTTCCAAACGACTGCGAGGGAGCTTCCTACGACGGCGACACAACTTCGTAGGACGGTGACGGAGCTTCCTACGGTGGCTGTGGGGGGCTGCGGGGCTGTGGGGGCCACGAGGGCTGCGTGGCTGCGGGCTGGGGGCTAGGGTTCAAACTTTCACTTTTTAGAGAAGAGAGGAGAAAAGTGAGAGGGAGGACTGGGCTACATTGGGTAGGCAAGGCATTGCATTTCATTTAGGGTTTTATTTTTTAAGAGCAATGCTAATGTCCAGCAATTTTTTGTGATTGGTAGTTATCAAATAATCATTAATAATGATTTAATGGTGTAAGATTGGTGTGAGATTTCATCTAATGACTCACATTTTTCTGCTGGTTATATGTTGGTCAAAATTTAATAAAATTGCTAGCTCTTATACTTTTTATATTTTTTAATTTATAAAGGTCTAGAACGGGCGCCGTTTACCTCCTCCTCCTTTTATCAAGCTGAATTCGGATGGCTCAGTTAATAAAGATGGCAGAGCAGCTTGTGATGGTATCCTTAGAGATAGCAATGGTCAGTTTTTAGCTTGCTATAGTGCGAATTTGGGTGCATGCACTGTGACTGCAGCTGAGCTTTAGGGCATACTCTTCGGCCTTGAACTAATCATTAACTTGGGACATTCCTATGTTGAAATTGAGGTTGATTCAGCGATAGCAGTGCAGCTATGTTCTCAGGATTTGGGTAACCTACATTCGGTAGGAACTCTTGTATCAGCAATAAAGATCAGGTGCAACAGACTCAGCAGCTGACTCTTCACCATGAATTCAGGGAAGCAAACTCTTGTACCGATAAATTGGCATCTTTTGGTCATAGTTTAAGCTATGGTTGTCATTTCTTTTTTTCATTGCCACATTGTATTTCTTGTATTTTTTTTACTGATGCTGTAGGAACGGTTCACTCTAAAATAATTTCTGGTTAGTTTTCTCTTTTTGGGCGTTTAGCCCCGTTGTTAATAAAAAAAAAGAACGGGTGCCATTTTGGGGAGTTCACCAATCCAAAAACCGGCAGTTTTGTCAGTTCAACGGTTAACTGTCAGTTCAATTGGTTTTTGAACCGATTTTTTGCCAAGTGATCTTTGAGATTAACCAAACCGAATTGATGACCAATTTTTTATTAACCTGATTGAACCAGTCTTTGAAGTGAAAGGGATGGTAACTCAAAAAAATTACAAAAATATGAAGAGAGTGAAAAAAATCTATTACACATATTCGATAGAAGTGAACGGCACTTTAATTTATAAAAGGTATTTATTCTTTTATTTTCTTATTTTTTGCTTGATATTTTGTTTATATTATTTTTATATGTAAACATGACTTTTAACAATGTTTCATTTGACCATAATAGAAAGCGATCAGTTGAAGTATGATGTACACTGTACTCACTCAGAGAAATGGAACATATACATTGCATATCGTCAAAAACAAAAGAAATAGAAGGTTAGGAGATACGGTAATCTCCATCCTTACATGCAAATAACATTAGGCTTCAACTATAGAAAATTGGATTCGAAGGTAGTAACTGAACACGTATTTTCTATAGTAAAAACAGATTCTACTATCAATATAAGAATTCTTTAAAGAGTAAAGAATAATTGCAAAGATATATAATAATTGAAAAACATTGTGTAACGAGCATTTTAGGTGGTTATTTACTATGCAAATGTACTTATCAACTAAGATTGATTATATTACATTTAACGCATTACTTATAGTTCATTATATTATATAAAGAAGTACATCATGTGGCTGATAAGTTGGCAAACTTTCTTGAATCCAATCAAGATACTATTTGCTTTGAACATCCTCCTTCTGAGATTTATTTAAATTTGCTAGCTGATAGTAGTAGAATTTTTTTTTTTTTGTCATTGTAGTGGAGTTTCTTTTTTCAAATTGAGTAAGTTTGTTTTGTTCTTTGGTTTAAAAGGTGTCAAGTATATATATAGCTTTCTATAAATTAGAAACACATTTTATCCTTTATTCCTTTTAAAAATCATAGAATAAGTATCTGTGTTACCAAAAAATACTAAATTACAATAATTTTAAAGAGATTTGTTCCCTCGTGAAACAATTTTATAAAATTATTTAATTATATACTATTAAATGGAAATTTTGAAAAATAATGAATATAATTGAGTCATAAATTTTTAAATCTTTTTGAACCGTAATGCTGAGATATCTTGAAATACATAATAAAACTTTTTTGTATATAGGCATATAGATAGTGTAGTTAGTTGAGGTGTTAGTTAAGCTGGTAATAAGTATCCTTATGTGAAAGTTTGTTAGTACACATTTTAAGATGGAAGGCTATTCCATCATCACAATATTAGGGCAAATCATTTAATCAAGTCATGGTGACAAAAATTTTACACAAATTCGCCAAACTAAAATCTAGTTCATGAATCAACCAATGTAAGTTTATATGTAGTTCGAACAAGTTAAATTCGAATTATATTTACATATAATTCAAATCACCTTGAATCGAATTATACATTCACGCATACACACTAATTCGAATAAACCTTATTCGAATTACACCCACGCACGCATTTTTAAATAATTCCAATTTGACTTATTCGAATTATTCATGGTATAATTCGAATTATGCTGTTAAAAATTAATAATTTATTAAAAAAATTTATTAAAAAATTAATAATTTAAAATTTTAAAAATATATATTTTATTTCATACATTAAAAAAAGCTAACAAATATTTAATTACGAGACTTTTTAAAAATATTGATGAGCTATCAATTCAAATCCCATACAATACTCTTTTGTCTATTTTTAATAGCTCATGAATATTTTTTAAATTTTTTAATAAATTTATTTAAATTATACTACAAAAAATATTTTATTCTATGCAAAACACCATAATAAGCCAACATCACTTCAAATTTACCTATATCAGCCAAAATGAAAATCGATACAGCAATGAGCCAAATCGTATTTAAATGTAATTCGAACCAGGCTAGTTCGAACTGCATTTTCATATAAATCGAACCAGGGCAGTTCGAATTACCAAGAAAAAATTGAAAGTAAATCGAACCAGATTGGTTCGAACTAGCATTGCATGTAATTCGAACCAAGCAAGTTCGAATTATAGGTAATTTAGGTCTTCAAGTAATTCGAACCACCCTGGTTCGAATTATTAGTGATTGGGCTATATAAGGAGTTCGAATCAGCCTCATTCGAACCATTCTCACCTTCCCATACCCCACCAAATCTCAGAGAAAACGACCCAGATTCTCTCCGACAAAGACCTGAACGGAATACTCTGCTGATAGGGAACGATCCGGCACGGTTATATCGCTTGGACGGAGTCGCCCATATAGCTGGGGTCATCAACGAGGAGGTTAGTACGGAAATAACTTTGTTCTACCGGTACATGTGACTTAGTGGTTTTGCATGTGGGTTAGATGGTGGTTTAGTTGGTGGTTTATGTTAGTGGTTTATCTTAGTGGTTTATGTATATGGTTTATATAAGTGGTTTAGAGTAACGGTTTATATTAGTGGTTTATGTTAGTGGTTTATGTTAGCGGTTTAGTTGTGGTTGTTTACTCCACAATCTTAAAATCTTCTAAAAAAACATGTTGACTCCTTTGGCAATAATGACAAAAATATGTGATTCAACAATTCTTTTAAATTAGGATTTATACTTAATAAAGAAAAGAACTAATCACCCAATAAAAAAAAGGAAATATAGAAAGCTTTGATATTTTTAGCTTTTGTAGAAAATTGAGGTTAACTACAATGATCTTGTGTATATCCTAACATATGAAAATATGAAAACCACTATGATACGCAATTAGGATTATGTTGGGAGGAAGATTTGAGAGATAGGATAGAATAAGAATTTTTCTAATTAAAAGCAAGTAGAGAGAAGAGAGAGTAGAGAGAATCCCAATTATGGACAAAGGGGAAAGGAATCCATTATTAAAATTATCCATTACCATTTAGGCATTTGCATTCTTCCTAATATCTATTTACAGTAGTTCAATTACCAGTAAAGCTCCAAACATAGAAATGTCTAACTGAGAGATCTGATAAAATAAAGCATACATGAACAAGGTGAAGTTAGTCATTCTTGTTCAAATGATGTTGTTGGGTTGCTTGGATTGGTCCCACCAGCTAGCTTGGGGACTTTCCTTGGAGAGATGCAATCTGTAACATAATTTTGTTGTGAGGTCTTAAGAATAACAAGTCTTTTAAAAAATAAAGAAAATTTATTCACCAAATCTCTAACAAAAGCAACATTATACCCTGGGAGTATGGATGTTTGCCAGGCATTCCCTTGCTGAGCGAGAAAATAAAAGAGGTGCAGGGCACTTCAAGACTGCGGTCCTCTAAGTTATCAGGCACCATATCGAAGACTCGATTGACGAGTACACGCACAGATAAGAACCTTTGCTGCTCCTCCTCTTACACAAATTTTTTATTATTGTTCATTTACCAAATGGTTCTCAAGTTACTGTTTTTATAAAGGCATCGTTCAACTTTCACCATTCTTGGTTCTTCATGATGTTCTTTATTTACCTCATTTCAACTTTAATATCTCTGTTTCAAAAATTACTTCAGCACTCATATGTGAACTCACTTTTTCATCTTTTCTTGCACTTTACAGAGCAACAATTTGGGGACAATTGATTTGGCCATAATGAGAGAGGGATTATATGTCTTTGAATCCAATTTCAGTAAAAATTCATCCACTACACCCCTCTATAAATTCTATTCAATCTCCACCCATTACACCTTCCAATATATGGCATTTTCGTTTATGACACCTTTCTGAACAAAGACTTAATTATTTACATAAACAATTTCCTTTTATCTCTATGCATCATGATGAGGCTTGTGACATTTGTCATCTTTCTAAGCAAAAGAAACTTTCATTTTCTCAAAGTTTTAACAAAGCCAATGCAAGTTTTGATTTATTACATTTTGATATTTGGGGTCCGTTTCGACAAAATTCTATCTATCATAAATATTTTTTACTATTGTTGATGATTTTAGCCGCTTTACATGGGTTACTTTATTAAAATCAAAAGGAGAAGTGCAAAATCAAATAAAAATTTTATTACTTTAATTGAAACAATTCAACTCCAAAGTCAAAACCATTCGTTCCGATAATGGACCAGAATTTATTTTACCTAATTTTTATGCTTCAAAGGGTATTATTCATCAATGTAGTTGTGTTGAAACTCCTCAACAAAATGGAAAGGTAGAACGCAAATCTCAACATATTTAAATATAGCTCGTGCTCTTATATTTCAATCTAATTTACATCATCTTTTTGGTCTTATGCTGTTAGACATGCTGTTTATTTACTTAACAGAGTTCTATCATCCGCAATTAATTTAAAACACCATTTGAGATTTTTCAATCATCCACCAAATTATCATGACCTTAAAGTTTTTGGATGCTTATGTTTGTTTCTACCCTAATGGCAAATAGATCAAAATTTGATCCAAGAGCCAAAAAGGCTGTATTTATTGGCTTTCAAAGTGGTTTTAAAGGATATTGTTTATGTTTTAGAAGATAAAAGAATTGAGATTTATAGAAACGTGATTTTTCATGAAATGATCTTGCCCTTAGTCACAAAAAATGTCCAATTTCATACACTCAGCCCAACATTACCAACATACCTTCTCAAAAACAAGATTCAGTTAGTCTTCCAGTTGAATCCTCACCTATACCCATGACCCAACTCCACCTAGTTCTTTATTTTCTCTAACAACCTCTCCTTCTTTCTCACCATCGTTACCTAACCAAGTTGAACCCATGACCATCGAATCACTTTCAACACAGACACCCATCTCTCCTTCCGCACTAGACACCAGTCCACCATCACTTCTCATCCCCCGTCACCTTCTTTACCACCTGAGCAACCCCATCCTCGTCATTCGGACCGGCCTCACAGACCTCCATCATATCTCTCTGATTACTTGTGTAATTCCTCTCTCATCTCTACAAATCAATCTCCCTCAAAGTGCAAGTATCCTTTATCTTCAGTCATGTCTTTTTCTTCTCTTTCATCTTCACATAAAAGTTTCTTTTCTCTACATTCTGACGTTGAGCCAAGTCTTTTAAGGACGTCAATCAACACTCTAATTGACGTAGTGCTATGAAAGATGAGTTGGATGCTCTTGAGCTGAACAAAACTTGGCGTCTAGTTGATTGCCCTGCAGGGGTTAAGCCGGTTGGTTGTAAATGGGTCTATCGCATCAAACGCAAGCCTGATGGTTCAATTGATCGATATAAAGCACGCATTATGGCTAAAGAGTTCACTCAAACTGAAGGTGTTGATTTCTTAGAAACTTTCTCCCCTGTTGTCAAGCCTGCCACCATCAGATTAGTTTTGGCATTGGCCTCTATGAAGCGTTGGCCCATACATCAGTTGGATGTAATAATGCCTTCTTACATGGGGATCTTTCTGAGGATGTTTATATGACTCTGCCACCCGGATTTACATCTCCTCAATCGAATCAATGCTGTAAGCTACTAAGTCACTATATGGTTTACGACAATCTAGTCGTATGTGGTATGACAAACTTTCTCATCTTTTGCTATCTCATGGATATCAGCAGACCTCATCTGATTATAGATATTTGTTAAATTCATTGGTGATCAAATTTCTATCATTTTGTCTATGTTGACGACATTGTTCTCATGGTAATTCCATTTCTGAACTTGCTACCATTAAGTCTATTTGCACCAACACTTCCGAATAAAGACTTGGGCCCATTAAATATTTTTGGGTATTGAGGTTGCTCAATCAGAGAAGGAAATTTGCTTATCTCAGAGAAAATATTGTCTTGATCTTTTGGAAATTTGGTTATTAGGTGCTAAACCTGCCTCTGTTCCAATGGATAGTACCACAAGACTATATCAAGACAAAGTCCCCTGCTATCCGACCCTTTGTATATCGCCGTTTAGTTGGCCGTCTTATCTATCTCACCACTACTCGACCGACACATGTATGCCACTCAACAATTAAGTCAATTCATGGCATCTCCTACTGAATCTCTCTTCAAGCTGCCAAGCAGTGTTACGATATCTGAAAACTAGTCGGCAAAGGACTTTTCTTTCCAAGGGAATCAGAAATTCAGCTTCTCGACTTCAGTGACTCTGATTGGGCCGGATGTCCTGACACTCGGTGATCCTTAACAGGTTATTGTTTCTTCTTAGACATTCTTTAGTCTCTTGGAAGATCAAGAAACAAACCATCATTGCCGTTCATCCGGAAGCAGAAACCGTGCAATTGCAAACACAACTTGTGAACTTCAATGGATACTAATGTTACAATTTTTACGCATCTCTCCTATCCCCCACCAGTTTTATATTGTGATAATCATAGTGCTCTTCATATTGCTGCTAACCGGTTTTCATGAACGGACCAAACATTTAGAGGTTGATTGCCACTTGGTTCGACAAAAAGCTCAAGCTGGAGTGATGAAACTTCTCCCAATTCCCTCTCAATTATAATTTAGTCTTTATTTTATCTTATAGTTTATCTTTATCTTTATCTCTATCTTATTTATCTTATCTTTATTTACTTTATTTTTCATAGGCCAATGCTCTATATACTTAGTTTTACCTTCATAGTGTACCATTCAATCAATCAACAATCAAAATTTCTTCATCTTTCTTTTTTTTTTTCATTATTATTCTTTCACAATTTTATTATCCTTGCGTACTCTTTCCATTTTATTAAAAGAGGGGTTTGAATTTGATGTAGATTAATTCTACTTCCCAAAAATCCATTGCATCTTCCAAACCACTCATGACAGTAGAATCCCCTAATTCAACTAGTTCTAGATTTGTTTTGTGAACAATCCAAACTATAAATTTAGAACCCCTCCCCTAAACCCTTGATGCATGATTTCTACATATCCTTTGGAATTGGAGGATATATAATCTGCCCTTAAAGCTAATGTGATCTTAGCTTATGATTTATGAACCGTGGGAACTTGGGCACACTTTGAATTCTTTGAAGGACTCTTCCATTTCCTTTATTGGGATTATAATCATTATATGACTGAACGGGTCCATGTGTTATAAAAATATATCAATTAATATTCATATTAATTTAATATTTTATTTATATAAAAATTTCTAATGTTTTATAAATATGCTTACAAAATAGATTTTATTTAAAAGGGAATTTTTGTCCTTTAAAAATTAACTACAAACTTGATTTACTTTTTCATAATTAATTTAAATTTTATTTCAAATTAAATAACTTAATGCTAAAAGATATTTTAGTCTTTTAAATTAATCCTAAAAAAATTTTTATCTTTTTAATTCTTTTTTTCATAATTTTGTAATAATTTAATATCAATTAAAATATAAAATAAATTAAAATAATAAAATAAAAATTTTTAACCCAAACAGAATTTTAATGCTTTTTCCTCTGTTCTTAATTGCGGGGTACTTCTCTCTCTTTTTACGAAGTACTAAAACTTTATGAACTTTTTTTTAAGTTAGAGAATACTAAAACTCCATGACTTTGGAGTACCAAATTATGTGCCCCTACCCCCTAAATTCCACGCCAGAGTTGTTTCAAGCAATCCTCTAAATTTTAGATTTCACTTTAGAGTAAAGTATGATCTCTCATCATAAACACCTATGATGCCATAACTTTATATGAGGACATTTAAGCTTAGTGGATGTATAAACATATATACTGATATACACACATAAATGAACTTTCTTAGTTCAGTGAAAATTAGTCGAATGCAATAAAGATGTTTTTCTGTCTAATGAACTAAATTTGTTAAAAGGCACACCATTGCGCAACATATTTAGTTTTAAAACATCTAAGAAAATTAAACCAAGTTAATTATCACAGAAGAATTAATGACAATTAAGGAATCTATTCCCACTTCTCTATAAGCTTCTCGCAGTTCAGAGATTTTGTGAATTTCAGGTTCCTGCAGAATAGTATCATGTTGCTCTCCAAGCTTCGATATCCTGCTTGCCAAAATCCCTTGTGGCTCCAAAAGGAAAAGGACAATCTTCTCAATCTGATTTGTAACATTTAAAGAGTGATTGAAACCAATGTAAACACACAGAATCATCACATTCACAACTAGAATAAGTTGACCATTGGCAGTAATGAAAATTGAAAACAACAGAAACCTGATTATCTAGCATTCTGGAGAAATCCTGAGCACATGGCGTCAATCTTTGTTCCGAGTTGAATTTGCTCACCAGAGTGCCTTACTTTCTTCATGAGTTTAGTTTATATAATATCTGCAAAAGATTATCAAACTTACGAACCCAAAATATCATTATAGAGCAGAACAGATATCCAAGTTGAAAAATCTCAACCCTCAACATATAGGCAGAGACATACATATCCCTGCCATTCTTGAAGTTCTCTGTCTTTCAACTTCTTTCCAAAGGCAACCATCTTTCTCTGCAATAGAAGACATTGTATTCAATGAGAGTGAAACTTACAAATTTTATAGGAGTCTGGCTTGGTTCATCCAATACTATAAATTGCAACAAGACTAACCACAACGAACGCATCATATATTTAACTTTGAGATAAAAGTCATAAAACCGTAAATATCAATAATTCAATAGAATCTAATTAATCAGAATCGATTTTGGACAACCTAATTCAATTATAAAGCTCTCAAAGGGCTTGTGCGTGTGTGTGTTTTGAAAAAAAAAAAAGTTCTTCCAAGAGAAACAACTCAACTTAAGTAAACAAGTATTAACTATCAATCACTTGCAAAAGCCAAAGTTCATAGAACATGTTTGAATTCAACTCGAATAATAAAAAAAATAGTCTCTACTAACTAGTTAGATCATCCTAACTGCAATAATCTATATATGATTGTTTAATACCTTACTTGAAGTCGAGGAGTGCAAGCTTCTCACTGTCTTTGCACCAAATTTCAGCAGAAACATAGTTCACAAGATGCAAGTACTGGGACATCCCACATAAATGTGGCTTGAACGGGAATCTTGAAACAAAGTGGATCCTCGTGATTGTGGTCATCAATGAACCAACAATGGAAAATTGCAACTGTTAATACTGTAGTACAGATACCGCTATATATAGTGGTTGGTTTATTATTGATAACAACCCAAGCACCTTTTTTTCCATTTTTTGTGTTTATAAATACAATTCTAATTAACATACAGCTGTTTAACAGATCTTCTGCAAATTAAAATTAAAAAAAATTTGCAAGAAGTTATTGGGTTAGTTCAAAATCTAATGTCTAGGAGCAAAACATATTCCTTTATGCGATCAACAGTTTACCATGCATCTAAGTCTACTAGTCTTTATCACTAAGAATGAATTTTTATTGTTTTTTATCTATACATAGTAAACTAAAGATTGAAAACAATTTGCAAATTAAAATGCTTTGAATGTAAATAGACTTTACACAGAAATATAACACTGCTTTTGAATTTAACTAAAAAAAATGATAACAAATTCAGAAATATAAACTAAACTTAAATGTGTTAGGAAATAAATTGTATTAAAGTGCAAAATTTAAAAAAAGAAGTACATTTTATCCATAAAATTTAGCTAAAATATTTTTCTCCTCAAATTCGTAAAAAAGATTCTCGGACATATTGTGTATAGCTTTGCAATGCTCGGTGGTACTAATCTATTATAATGGATAATCACATAATTAAAATAAAATTCAATTTTAAAAATAATAAAAAAATAAAAAAATCTATCCTCACTCCATGAACCCAAACATTTCTAAAAACCTATCCAAGTCATATCATTCTTGTATAACTTCGAAACTACTAATCAGAGTTTGGTTGTTCGAATATAGTACACTTCTTCTTTAATAACCGATCTTGTGTCTTCCTTGAATGATTATACTCCAATTTTCCAACACGCATATCCATTGAAGTCAAAATATACGGATGGTGTTATTGAATTTCTAAAATTATTAAATAGTAAAAATATTCATTACATGCACTATAAACGAGGAAAACGTTATGATAAAAACAGATTAAACGAAAATTTACCGTGTGTTGCATGTCTCAAAAAACTTATGAACAATCTTAAGATCATGAATAAGAAAGTTTAGATTCAAGCAACTCGCTGAATCCAAACTTTCTTGTTCATGATCTTAGATTATGTATCAGTTTTTTTGAGGCACTACAACACTGTAATTTTCGTTTGATCTGTTTTATTCGTTTTTACTCTTTTATAGTGCATGTAATAATATTTTTACTCTTTTATAATTTTAGGAATTCAATAACACACCATCCCTATATTTTGAATTCAATAAGTAATTTTTTTGTTAAGGTCCAACTGGATTTTAAAAATTGGAGTATAACCATTAGAGGAAAGCATTTATATCCGTTAGACACAGGACCTTGTCAAAGAGAGAGGGCGTCCTACAAACTCTGACTAGTGTTTTTAGTTTCAAAGTTATGCAAAGCCTAATATAGTTTTAGCTAGGTTTATTAGAAACGTTTGGGTGCATGGAGAAAAAAGACCTTTGCGAAGCTATATACAATATGTTCGAGAATCTTTTCTATGAATTTGTAGTGTATGAGGTGACATTTCTTTTTCACTATTTATTTATTTTATTTTTTTAAATTCTACACTTTACTTTAATACAACTTATTTTTCCAGCACATTTAAGCTCAGTCTAGTTACATTCCTGAATTTGTTATCAATTTTTTAGTTAAATTCAAGCGTTATGTTTCTGTCAAATTTGTTTACATTCAAAACATTTTAATTTGCAAGTCATTTCCAATCTTACTTGTTTATATGTAGATAAAAACAATAAATTTTTTGTGATAAAGAATGGTAGACTTTGATGCATTGTAAACTTTACCTTTGTTTTGAAAGTTGAAAATCTCATGACATCGTCAAAAATTTGTACTATGACCTTAATAATTAGTATTGTGACCTTCTTAATCTGCCCAAGCCACTTGATCACTTCGGTTTGTTCCTCCAAGACTAAAGGTGAAATTTCTCCATCAATCATGGTTACACTAAAACAAAATAAGAAGACTCAATCATACAAAATATTCAACAATAACTTTTAATAATCAATTAATCAAAATAAGAACATTAAACCTAGAATCATACAATCGTGAGACAAAACAAAATTTAATTCAATTATAAATTTTTAAACCTATTGAATATAAAAGAGTCAAAGCATATAATTATTTTTTAGTTTGAATTCTAATCAATTAATTAGCAACTAATTCTAACCTCTTAATCCAAAATAAACTAAAAACACATCAGCAAAAAAATTAAATTGAATCCAATTTCAAACTCAGAATCCAAATTAAATTGAATTCAGAATCACATCAGCATTCATCAAATTAAATAAATAATCCAATTCCAAACTCAAAACACAAAGCTCAGAATCTTAAAAATTAATTGGAAACAAAGATGAACCCAAATTAATTTAAGAGCAACTGAAGATCCCACGGCGACCACATAGGAATGAACCTACAGCGACGATACAGGCAAGATTGCGAGAACCAGACCGGTCAATAAACCAATAAAGTCACTAGTTCAATGGTTCACTAGTTCGACCGAGGTTCAACTGGTTTAATTAAATATTAAATAAAATTATTAAAAAACTTTTATATAATTTTAAATATATAAATTCAATAATTTCTAACTTAATAAAATTCAAAATTTTACGATTTTACATAATAAATTATCCATAATTTAATATTAGAAATTCAAAAACAATTTCAAACAACAAAATTCATACAACAACAAAAATTATGAACAAAATTAACTTAGCATTGACAGCATTGTCTTGTGGCTTTTTGTGATTGTTCCATCTTTAACATACAACAAAAAAACATTATGAACAAAATTAACTCAACAAACAAATTTGATAGAATCATCAGCAACTCACAACTCAGACATTCAATAAACCAATAAAAAAAAACGTGTTAGCTGTATGAAATCCTCTCAACCTTTTTTTTCTCTTTGCTCAATTGGTTGCGTCCACTGTAGTTAATCCAAATCTGATTAAGTTCATACACTAATGGAAATGTAGAGACACTACAGAAAGTTTTGGCTTGGGCCTCACAAACAGGAAAATTACCAGGACCTGCATGATTAATACACAATAATATGAGCAATTTATTAAATGGAGAAAGAGCACTTATTAAACATTATGGGCTTCCTTTTAGATTCAGAAACAGAATTGAAAGGCACAAATTCAGCTTGAGAAAAATTTGACATCAATATAACAATAATGCAATAGAAGTTGAGGCTGACATAATGTCATACACAACTATTTTACAAAGGTAGTTACATGCTCACCAACTTGCCATTGGCATAGGGGCCGCCAATGCACATTTTAATGGTTGCAGAAAATAACTAGTAAGAGAACTATAATGTGCTAATGAATCCAAATTAATTAGGCCTGCAAAGAACATCTAATTATATCAGCCAAACTATACATAGTAAGCACATGGCAGCAAACAATTTCATATTAGAAAGAGTTAGTATAGGATCTACAATGAATTTAATACGATATTTTTTAACTAATTGCACGTTTTAATCAACAAAAAGTAATTCTAAAGCAATACTTTGAGCTTTTTGTTCGGCATGCACCATAGAAAACAGCAAGTCAACAAAAATATGATCACAAAATTGTAAAGTTTATTAAAAGTATACTATTCTCTTAATGAAACTTTTATTTTTGTGTCACATGATTCCAAGGGATTATCAAAGCTGTTGTACCTACCTTTGAATAGAAGTTAATTAATTAACTTCAACTCAAATCACTCTTCTTGAAGGTAAGTTGACAATAGTCAACCCTCAACTGAGAACACTAGAACACTCCCAATCAATTTTCCTTCAAAGATAAGAGAAACCCCCTTTTCGTATTTCCAGCGCAACCAAAAGAGCATAAATCAAACAAACAAACAAAAAACAAAAACCCAGAAGCTATTCCGTCAATTGAAGAATGAAAAAAAAGAAACCTTTGAGGTAGAATCAGTGACGTTCAAGTATACTCGACACCCCAGAAGACCGAATTCTAAGAAACTGGCACCAGATCCATCCAAATCAGAGAAAGGTTAGAACTTTGACAAGCCAAGAAAACCAACAAAAGGGAATCAGCGCCCAAATGACGGAACAAATACACGAAGAAGGCACAAGTTGAAGTCAAAGCATGAGAATCGAGTGAGGGAAAAGAGAGGAGACGACGGCCAAAGAGCTTCCAAACGACTGCGAGGGAGCTTCCTACGACGGCGACACAACTTCGTAGGACGGTGACGGAGCTTCCTACGGTGGCTGTGGGGGGCTGCGGGGCTGTGGGGCCACGAGGGCTGCGTGGCTGCGGGCTGGGGGCTAGGGTTCAAACTTTCACTTTTTAGAGAAGAGGAGAAAAGTGAGAGGGAGGACTGGGCTACATTGGGTAGGCAAGGCATTGCATTTCATTTAGGGTTTTATTTTTTAAGAGCAATGCTAATGTCCAGCAATTTTTGTGATTGGTAGTTATCAAATAATCATTAATAATGATTTAATGGTGTAAGATTGGTGTGAGATTTCATCTAATGACTCACATTTTTCTGCTGGTTATATGTTGGTCAAAATTTAATAAAATTGCTAGCTCTTATACTTTTTATATTTTTTAATTTATAAAGGTCTAGAACGGGCGCCGTTTACCTCCTCCTCCTTTTATCAAGCTGAATTCGGATGGCTCAGTTAATAAAGATGGCAGAGCAGCTTGTGATGGTATCCTTAGAGATAGCAATGGTCAGTTTTTAGCTTGCTATAGTGCGAATTTGGGTGCATGCACTGTGACTGCAGCTGAGCTTTAGGGCATACTCTTCGGCCTTGAACTAATCATTAACTTGGGACATTCCTATGTTGAAATTGAGGTTGATTCAGCGATAGCAGTGCAGCTATGTTCTCAGGATTTGGGTAACCTACATTCGGTAGGAACTCTTGTATCAGCAATAAAGATCAGGTGCAACAGACTCAGCAGCTGACTCTTCACCATGAATTCAGGGAAGCAAACTCTTGTACCGATAAATTGGCATCTTTTGGTCATAGTTTAAGCTATGGTTGTCATTTCTTTTTTTCATTGCCACATTGTATTTCTTGTATTTTTTTACTGATGCTGTAGGAACGGTTCACTCTAAAATAATTTCTGGTTAGTTTTCTCTTTTTTGGGCGTTTAGCCCCGTTGTTAATAAAAAAAGAACGGGTGCCATTTTGGGGAGTTCACCAATCCAAAACCGGTCAGTTTTGTCAGTTCAACGGTTAACTGTCAGTTCAATTGGTTTTTGAACCGATTTTTTGCCAAGTGATCTTTGAGATTAACCAAACCGAATTGATGACCAATTTTTTAACCTGATTGAACCTCTTTGAAGTGAAAGGGATGGTAACTCAAAAAAATTACAAAAATATGAAGAGAGTGAAAAAAATCTATTACACATATTCGATAGAAGTGAACGGCACTTTAATTTATAAAAGGTATTTATTCTTTTATTTTCTTATTTTTTGCTTGATATTTTGTTTATATTATTTTTATATGTAAACATGACTTTTAACAATGTTTCATTTGACCATAATAGAAAGCGATCAGTTGAAGTATGATGTACACTGTACTCACTCAGAGAAATGGAACATATACATTGCATATCGTCAAAAACAAAAGAAATAGAAGGTTAGGAGATACGGTAATCTCCATCCTTACATGCAAATAACATTAGGCTTCAACTATAGAAAATTGGATTCGAAGGTAGTAACTGAACACGTATTTTCTATAGTAAAAACAGATTCTACTATCAATATAAATTCTTTAAAGAGTAAAGAATAATTGCAAAGATATATAATAATTGAAAAACATTGTAACGAGCATTTTAGGTGGTTATTTACTATGCAAATGTACTTATCAACTAAGATTGATTATTTATTTAACGCATTACTTATAGTTCATTATATTATATAAAGAAGTACATCATGTGGCTGATAAGTTGGCAAACTTTCTTGAATCCAATCAAGATACTATTTGCTTGAACATCCTCCTTCTGAGATTTATTTAAATTTGCTAGCTGATAGTAGTAGAATTTTTTTTTTTTCATTGTAGTGGAGTTTCTTTTTTCAAATTGAGTAAGTTTGTTTTGTTCTTTGGTTTAAAAGGTGTCAAGTATATATATAGCTTTCTATAAATTAGAAACACATTTTATCCTTTATTCCTTTTAAAAATCATAGAATAAGTATCTGTGTTACCAAAAAATACTAAATTACAAAATTTTAAAGAGATTTGTTCCCTCGTGAAACAATTTTATAAAATTATTTAATTATACTATTAAATGGAAATTTTGAAAAATAATGAATATAATTGAGTCATAAATTTTTTTTTTTGAACCGTAATGCTGATATCTTGAAATACATAAAACTTTTTGTATATAGGCATATAGATAGTGTAGTTAGTTGAGGTGTTAGTTAAGCTGGTAATAAGTATCCTTATGTGAAAGTTTGTTAGTACACATTTTAAGATGGAAGGCTATTCCATCATCACAATATTAGGGCAAATCATTTAATCAAGTCATGGTGACAAAAATTTTACACAAATCGCCAAACTAAAATCTAGTTCATGAATCAATGTAAGTTTATATGTAGTTCGAACAAGTTAAATTCGAATTATATTTACATATAATCAAATCACCTTGAATCGAATTATACATTCACGCATACACACTAATTCGAATATTATTCGAATTACACCCACGCACGCATTTTTAAATAATTCCAATTTGACTTATTCGAATTATTCATGGTAATAATTATGCTGTTAAAAAATTAATAATTTATTAAAAAAATTTATTAAAAAATTAATAATTTAAAATTTTAAAAATATATATATTTTATTTCATACATTAAAAAAAGCTAACAAAATATTTAATTACGAGACTTTTTAAAAATATTGATGAGCTATCAATTCAAATCCCATACAATACTCTTTTGTCTATTTTTAATAGCTCATGAATATTTTTTAAATTTTTTTAATAAATTTATTTAAATTATACTACAAAAAATATTTTATTCTATGCAAAACACCATAATAAGCCAACATCACTTCAAATTTACCTATATCAGCCAAAATGAAAATCGATACAGCAATGAGCCAATCGTATTTAAATGTAATTCGAACCAGGCTAGTTCGAACTGCATTTTCATATAAATCGAACCAGGGCAGTTCGAATTACCAAGAAAAAATTGAAAGTAAATCGAACCAGATTGGTTCGAACTAGCATTGCATGTAATTCGAACCAAGCAAGTTCGAATTATAGGTAATTTAGGTCTTCAAGTAATTCGAACCACCCTGGTTCGAATTATTAGTGATTGGGCTATATAAGGAGTTCGAATCAGCCTCATTCGAACCATTCTCACCTTCCCATACCCCACCAAATCTCAGAAAAACGACCCAGATTCTCTCCGACAAAGACCTGAACGGAATACTCTGCTGATAGGGAACGATCCGGCACGGTTATATCGCTTGGACGGAGTCGCCCATATAGCTGGGGTCATCAACGAGGAGGTTAGTACGGAAATAACTTTGTTCTACCGGTACATGTGACTTAGTGGTTTTGCATGTGGGTTAGATGGTGGTTTAGTTGGTGGTTATGTTAGTGGTTTATCTTAGTGGTTTATGTATATGGTTTATAAGTGGTTTAGAGTAACGGTTTATATTAGTGGTTTATGTTAGTGGTTTATGTTAGCGGTTTAGTTGTGGTTGTTTACTCCACAATCTTAAAATCTTCTAAAAAAACATGTTGACTCCTTTGGCAATAATGACAAAAATATGTGATTCAACAATTCTTTTAAATTAGGATTTATACTTAATAAAGAAAAGAACTAATCACCCAATAAAAAAAAGGAAATATAGAAAGCTTTGATATTTTTAGCTTTTGTAGAAAATTGAGGTTAACTACAATGATCTTGTATATCCTAACATATGAAAATATGAAAACCACTATGATACGCAATTAGGATTATGTTGGGAGGAAGATTTGAGAGATAGGATAGAATAAGAATTTTTCTAATTAAAAGCAAGTAGAGAGAAGAGAGTAGAGAGAATCCCAATTATGGACAAGGGGAAAGGAATCCATTATTAAAATTATCCATTACCATTTAGGCATTTGCATTCTTCCTAATATCTATTTACAGTAGTTCAATTACCAGTAAAGCTCCAAACATAGAAATGTCTAACTGAGAGATCTGATAAAATAAAGCATACATGAACAAGGTGAAGTTAGTCATTCTTGTTCAAATGATGTTGTTGGGTTGCTTGGATTGGTCCCACCAGCTAGCTTGGGGACTTTCCTTGGAGAGATGCAATCTGTAACATAATTTTGTTGTGAGGTCTTAAGAATAACAAGTCTTTTAAAAAATAAAGAAAATTTATTCACCAAATCTCTAACAAAAGCAACATTATACCCTGGGAGTATGGATGTTTGCCAGGCATTCCCTTGCTGAGCGAGAAAATAAAAGAGGTGCAGGGCACTTCAAGACTGCGGTCCTCTAAGTTATCAGGCACCATATCGAAGACTCGATTGACGAGTACACGCACAGATAAGAACCTTTGCTGCTCCTCCTCTTGTACCAACCCTAATTCAACTACTAAAATGCAAAGGGATGGAATGCGTTCTGCGAGACCACCGATCATAACGCATACTTTGCTGTTGCCAAGGTCAACCAAGCTGAGGTCTGAGTCCGAAGCTTTAAAGAAGGATGGTTGGATCGCCTCCCACACCTCATCAAGGCGTTGACGGCGATGAACACGATAATCTTGATTATCCACCAGCAAAGCGTGTATGTCATATTTCACACGAGATCGGCCGGGAAGACTCTTCATTCTCCCTGTCAGCACCACGCTGCGATCGCCTACATCCCCAGGGGGCGACACTAACACAAAGGATGGGAGAGAATGATGATCAGAAGGAGAAAATGTGGACTCCAGTCTAGTCCATTTGTTGGCTGGGGGGTCGTAAACATAGCTAATTCCTCGTGCGGGCAAGGGACACAGGAACAGCTTGTCTTTCAGAACGAAACCAAAAGGACAACCAAGATTATCAGAGTCGTATTCGGTTGGAGGAGCGGACACAGAAACCCATTCCCTGGAATTGGAACGTAAAACCCATAACCCCGTACCACATAATCCCTGTGCGTCAAGCTGCCCCACGAAGTAAACGTCACCTTTAATGTTTGCAATGTAATTCGGGAAGCCGGTCGGTAGCGGAGGGATTGCGCCCGTCGCTACCGCCTCAGATATTTCCACCGTATCGCCGCCGACATAGGAGATTTGGTAGATCTTCGTGCCAGAATCGTTTGGCTCAGTGGTTAAGAAAAGTTTCGAGGCGAAGATAAAGGGAGACATGTTGACCTCTGGAAGCTCCAAATGGAAATCAAAGGGAGCCGGCTCAAGATGGGATTTCCAATCCCTAACCTCATTCTTCCCCAATTTTTCTAACTTCTCAATGCGGATGCCAAAGATTTTGTTGTCTGTCATCATCCACAGGCATGCTCCTGTATCCATCATCAACAATATGAACACAGAGAAGAAAGGATTTATTTGTTTGTTATATAGAAGGCAGACGTAGGCTAGGGTTTCGGACTTTCGGTTATAGAAGATTGGATGCAGAGACCCCGTCGTTTATATGAATCCAAGAAAAATTCACATAAATCATTCATTTAACAAATCTAATTGGAATTGGAGGATATATAAGGCTTCTTTGGGTGAGTTTTTAAGAAAAAGATTTTTTTTAGTTATCTTTTTTTAAAAAATTTTATAGAAAAGTAAAAGTAATTTTATGTTTGAATATCTTATGTAAAAAGATTTTTTTATCAATCAATTATGTTTGGGTATAATAATATAAAAGTATTTTTTTGTTTATTTATTATATAAAAAATATCTTTTTTTTTAAGAAAAAAAAAATCTTTTAAAAAAGATGTAAATTATAGCTTCTCAAAAAAGATCTTTTTTTATTTTACTAGTACTTTTACTTTTATTACTACAAATTTGTCAAACACATTAAAAAATAAAAAAAAATCTTTTTCATTAAAAAAAGATTTTTTTTAACAAAATAATGGCGTCCAAACATGCACATAATCTGCCTTTAAAGCTAATGTGATCTTAGCTTATGATCTATGAACTGTGGCAAACTTGGGCCCACTTTGAATTCTCTGAAGGACTCCTCTTCCTTGTTAATCTTAGTTAATTTATTTTGCTTTCTTTATTTTGGTCGAACTTTTTTTTGTTCTGTTAAGATTTTTTATTGGACCCTTTTTTTTTTGGGGAGGGGGTGGGGGGGCGTATATGGCTCAAAGACTACTTTATATGGACTCTTCCATTTCCTTTATTGGGATTATATGACTGAACGGGTCCATATGTTATAAAAATATATCAATTAATATTCATATTAATTTAATATTTTTAATACGACAATAAATAATTAGATGTCAATGTAACTTTTTTTTCTCTATTATCAGTGTATAAAAATTAAATCACATATATAACAAAAGTAGATGATATGATATTTATTTGAGTTTTTTTTTCTTTTGCAAATTAAAAAAGATAAATAAATAAGTTATATATAAAAATGTTGTGTTTTATATTAAATGTAAAATTTAAAAGACTAAGGGCCCGTTTAGGAAACTCTAGAAGTAACTTTTTTTAACTTTTGACTTATGAAAAGTAGTAGTATTAAATTATTAATGTTTGGTGCAATTTTCAAAACCAAATTGTAACTTTTTAAGAAGCTATTTTGGAGCTTATAGAGAAGTTAAAAAAAATGACTTCTCTCATAATACTTCTACTTTTCATTACATTTTTATAAAATAAGCACTTTTAGAGTTAAAAATTCAAACACAAAATAACTTATTTATAAATTACTTTTAACAGAGTCATTTATTGTTTAAGTTATTTTATAAAAAGTAGCTTAATTAAGTTGATTACCCAAACTGGACCTAACTATAATAAATAAGTAAAACTTATAGAAATATATTGTGTTTTAGATGTATAACTTAAAACTCAAAAGATTATATATACAGAAAAACTATATGCACATATATTTTCTGAAAAATATTGCATATGGAATGACTTTTACTCCAATTAGATTAATTTTCTAAACTGAAATAATTTATTTTTTACATTTTACACAATCATGCAATCACATCCGTTTTTTTAGATGATCATTCGCACAGGTAATGTAAAATATAATTATTTTTACTAATGTAACGTTATATAATTGAATACGTGTGTAATAATTTAATTTTTTTATTTCGATAGACAATTTTTTTTTAGTTTTCAACACCCCTATTTATTATTATTTATATTTTTTAAAAGAAATTAAAAGTCTTAAAATTTCAATCAATTGTTTGAGGAACTCAAAAAATGCCTTGTAAATGAATAGTCAACCTCATTTTCAAGGTTAATTAGTCCTGGCTAAAACCTATTAGGTAAGCTATTATCCATTAAAACCACTGACTGTAATGAACAACAATATTGAGCCATCAACAATATATATAGAATGTTGGGAGCTGCTGAAATTTAACCTACTGCTGATTAGGATCACGATCACGAATAAACTTGTCAACATCTTGCTCTATATGCAAAATTGGATAAATTAAATGAGAATGTTTAGATCCAAAATATATAAGTGAATAACATACTACTAATGCTTTCATAAGTGAAATAATAAAGCCTTTAGAAGTTTAGAACAATAGCAAGTAAAATCATCATAGAAAGACCCGTAACACAAATATCTAGTATCATGAATATTTTATTGTGTTTTTTTTTATTGACTCATATGCTCTTATTGATTCACCTATTCTCTTTGACTAAAACTTGATATTTTCTCAATTTTGTGAATGAAAAAGATTATAACCTAAAAAGGTACAAAATGATATATGAACATTAAAATTCTACTAACATGTCTAACTTTATTTAATAGCGAAATAAACACATTAGTATTCAAAATCTGATAAAATAAAGCATACATGAACAGGTTGAAGTTAGTCATTTTTGTTGGAATGCTGTTGTTGGGTTGCTTGGATTCGTCCTACCAGCTAGCTTGGGCTCTTTCCTTGGAAAGATGCAATCTGTAACAACTAAAAAATAAACGGAAATTACTTAAGGAATAAGAAAGGAGAAAAAGAATGAAGAGGAGGAGGAGGACATGAAGAAAGAGAAAAAAAAAAACGGAAAACAAAGCGTATAATTTAAAAAACAATTATAACAACTTAGTTAGACTTAATTAAGTATTTTGTTTTAGTATAGAGATTTATTCTATTTTATTTATATAAAAATTTTCTAATGTTGTTTTATAAATATATGTTTACACAATAGATTTTATTTAAAAGGGAATTTTTGTCCTTTAAAAATTAGCTACAAAGTTGATTTACTTTTTCATAATTAATTTAAATTTTTAATTCAAATTAAATAAATTTAATGCTAAAAGATATTTTAGTCTTTTAAATTAATCCTAGAAAAATATTTTTATCTTTTTAATTTTTTTTTCATAATTTTGTAATAATTTAATATGAATTAAAGTATAAAATAAATTAAAATTAAAATAATAAAATAAATTTTTTTTAACCCAAACAGAATTTTAATGCTTTTTTCTCTCTTCTTAATTGTGGGGTACTTCTCTCTCTCTTTAATTACGAAGTACTAAACCTTCATCTATGAACTTTTTTTCTATTCCCCATTCAACATTACAGCAATTCTGCAGCAGAATTGACAGAATAAAAAATATTAATTGAAAAACTGAAAAATTCTGCAACAACTCCAACAAGCCAGTAATTCATATAATTAACAGAATAAATATTAATTGAAAAAGTGAACTACTCTGCCGCAACTCCAGCAAGCCAGCAATTTATATCATTAACAGATTAAAAAAAAATAAAACACTAAGAAACTCACTGAGTAAGAGAGAGCAGAGACGGCCTAGAGTGGCAGAGAGATGCTCGGCAGGACAGAGGCGACCGACAACAGAAGCTACAACCTAACCTTCAAATGGACCACCCAACGATAACGACGGCGACAGAAGCTTCAAACGGACCACCCGACGACGACGACGTGACAGAATCTTCGAGTGGCGATGGTGGCAACGGCTGGGGGCCACTGCCGGTGCTGATAGTGGTAAGGACGGTGGAGTGGAGGCGTTCTTTTTGGCTTCAGTCACCTCGTTGAGGAAATTAGGGTTGGAAGGAGAGAGGAATGCATTAGGCTGGAAGGGATTGTGTGGGTTAATGGGTTTCAGGTGTTGAGAAACTTGGGCACACTTTGAATTAGGGGTATTCGGGGTCGGTTTGGTTCGGTTTTTTAAAGAAAAGTCACTCGATCCAATAGTTTAATTAAACTATGGTTCAATTTGGTTCGATTTTTTTTATAAAGACCATCCGAACCAAACCAAACCAATTAAAATTGGTTTGGTTTGGTTCGGTTTGTTTGGTTTTTTTAATCAACTCAAAGAAAAGTCTGTCATACTATTTCGCAAAATTATAACATTAAAATCATATAACACAAATATGCAATAACTAACAAAAGTATTGATTCAATGAAATTGAACGACAAAAGAAATCAAAATAAATGAAACTCGGAATCACAATTTCACAAACATGTCAAGGAATTCCTAAATGTAGTAAAACAAATGAACTAACTCTATTAAATGACACAAAATAACACAAGACTCACAAAAAAATGTAGGCAATACATAAATACATTGTGCCCACCTATTTCTCTTGAAACTAAAAGCCGCAACCGAGACATGTGTAGAAAGACCAATTACCTTAGACAATTGCACCTTCTGTTCATCAATTATATTAATTCCAAGTTCTCTTCTTATATCCTGCCAAAGACCAATACCAGATCATGAACAACAAGTACTAGGAATCAACAACAATGAACAATAATGAACAAATAATTAAAATAATTAAAAAAACAGAGGCAGAAACACAACAAAATAAAATTACTAACATTCAGCAACAATGAACAAATAATGAACAACAATCAGCAACAATGAACAAATAGATTGAGCAGAAATTGAATACAAATAAATCACAAAATCAACTCAAAACAACCAAAATCACAGAATCAGAGTTATTAATAAATTAAATCACAAAATCAATTCAAAACAAACAACCCAAATTAACAAAATCAGTAAACAAGTACAGTAATTCATCAGTATCATTAACAAAATTTCAAAACAAGCAAAATAAGTGCAGAAAACCAAAAATTAATTCAGAATCACATAATCACAGAATCAGAATCACAGAACCAGAGAATCATAGAATTTAAACTAAACAAAACAAGCAAATTTGAACCCATCAACTCAGATGCATAGACTACTTGATATAAATTAATATATCAATTAATTTTAATTTCATATTTTTTAATATGTCATTAAATAATTAGATGTCAATGTAATTTTTTTTTCTATTATCAGTGTATAAAAAGTAAATCACATATATAACAGAAGTAGATGATATGATATGTATTTAATTATTTATATGAGTTTATCTCTTTTGCTAATTTCTAAAAAAGATAAATAAAATAAGTTACATATAAAAATGCTGTGTGTTTTATACTAAATGTATAACTTAAAAGACTAAACTATAATAAATAAGTAAAAACTATAAAAATATATTGTGTTTTAGATGTATAACTTAAAACTTAAAAAAGATTATATATACAGAAAAACCATATACACATATATTTTTCTGAAAAATATTAACTTTTACAGTTTTACTCCAATTAAAATATTTTCTTAGCTGAAATAATTTATTTTTTTGTCCAGAAAAAAAAAAAAACTCATTGTTGAGCCAGTTGCGTAGCTGAACGTCTATGTTCGTAAGCAATAGGGCATGAAATTCACAGCTTAGTGCGTCGCTCTCTCTCTCTCTCTCTCTCTCACTCTCTTCAGGCAAGTTCTCTCTCTCTCTGAACGATTTGTACTCTGAGCTGACATGCTACGATTTCGATGAACTTTTTGTGATCTTTGTTGGAAATTGGAGAAGCCCTTTTGCTTCCTAGATTCAGGACTTGAATTGGGTATCTGGTCTTCTGTTTAATTCGCTTGAGCAACAGAAAGTTTGTTTTTTTTTTTTTTAAGCGATTTACACAATTTGGAATTCGAATCTGGAATATTGTCAATTGAGTTTTGCAAAGAAATTGTAATGGGTGAATATTTTGTACCTTTGTTGAGTTAGAGAGTTAGCATTTTAATTCAAAGCATGCCCCAAATTTTACTAAAGAACTTTTTGGGGTTTGTTGCTATCCTTAAATTGGGAAGAATGTTAACAAAAAATATTCCCTTTTTCATTGTTTTTATAGGTAATTTGCAATGGCTGAACCTTCCAAGGTCATTCACGTTCGAAATGTGGGGCATGAGATATCTGAAGTATATTCTTTCTCTCTCTCTCTCTCTCTCTCTCTCTCTCTCTCTCTTGCTACTTTGTTTGGTGTATATTATTCCATTGTTTTGTAACATGATCATCATATCTATATTGTGATATTCACTTTTTTTCTGAAAGGAAGTAACTTTTCTTAAGACCATCTTGTAATCAGTTGATTCAGTTCTACATTCCATTTTCTGTTATTTATAGTGACAGTTTCTTCTTTAGCTATAATGTGGAACTGTGGATTCTAATTATAGTCACTTCATTCTAAGCTGTGTTTTGAATTTCTCTCAAATGATTTATGTATATTGTATTGTTACTCTGTTGATTGCAGAATGATTTACTTCAGCTATTTCAGCCTTTTGGAGTCATCACAAAGCTTGTTATGTTGCGTGCTAAAAATCAGGTTTCTTTATGCCTTCAAATTAGACCATGTGTTTTTCCCTTGCTTTGTGAAATTTCAGCTGAATTAGTTATGTTGCACTATCTATCATCCTTGTAGGCTCTTCTCCAAATGCAAGATGTTCCGTCCGCAATTAGTGCTTTACAATTTTATGCAAATGTTCAGCCTAGCATTAGGTATAAATATATTATGTCACATCTCTTTTAAATCCTTTACGGTATTTCATTGAATGCTATTTTGATAGCTTGACCTTGGACATCATGTTTAGAGATTCGGAAGGGCGCTCCTTGTTCGCATTGAGTTCTAGAATATTGCCGTAATAATCTAATTGTCTTTTTGTTTCATTCCAGGGGGAGAAATGTTTATGTCCAGTTTTCCTCACATCAAGAACTAACTACAATGGATCAAAATCAAGGACGTGAAGATGAGGTTGGCATTTTATAATATTTTCTTAAACATGAAAAAATATGCCCGGGCTTGTTGATTATGTAAAATATGAAACATCAGTAAGCTTCTTTTTTATTTTGGCAGTCACATTTTTTAGTTTTTAATGCGAGACTTTCCTCTATACTATTTATATAGTTCCATTGAAGTGGGTTGTGTTAAGTTAGTATCTTCTGTAGTTTCTCGTTCTTTTTTTTTTTTGGTTGGCTTCTTCCGTATTCAATGTACTTCTCTATTTATTCTCCTTTCTCTCTATCTCTCTTTCTTTCTCTATGCTCTCTGCTGTTGGGAACTGCTGGATGCACAGCCAAATCGAATTCTCTTAGTTACAATTCACCACATGCTGTATCCTATAACAGTGGATGTGCTACATCAAGTGTTTTCCCCCCATGGATATGTTGAAAAGATTGTAACGTTTCAGAAGTCAGCTGGTTAGATTCTCTTGGATTCTCGCTCTCTTTCTTTCTTTTACCTATTCGCTTTTCCACTCTTTTCTTTTGCCTTGGGCTTTAACTCGGTGAATGAGGGAATGGTATTTTGGAATAGATGAATACTTTGGTTGTTCTTTTTTGTAGGTCATTGGAAAATGATGGAAGATTGTTCATTAATATTAGCAAATTTTTTATGCTTCTGCAAATTTATTTTATTTTTAGCTTTTTTGTGTATTCTACTGTAAATTTCATCATATATTTGCAAAACTGTGTAGGCTTTCAGGCTCTCATCCAGTATCAATCACGTCAAAGTGCTGTTACCGCTAGAAGTACACTTCAGGTTGTTTACAATTTACTAGGAGCTAGGCACTAATTGGCTTGTTAATTCTGATATTGGCTTGCTAATATTATGGTTATATTTCTGAAAAATTCTAGGGACGCAACATATATGATGGTTGCTGTCAACTGGACATTCAGTTCTCGAAGTAGGTTAAATTTATCTCAAGTAATTTCATCATTAATTGGTTTCTGGGTTCTAAAACTTACTATTGGATGTTAAATTCATTGTTAATTGCAGCCTTGATGAATTACAAGTGAACTACAACAATGATCGATCAAGGTGATTTTGTTGGTTCTTTCTTTTTTAACATTTAATTTTTCCTACTTCAATATCTTTTATTTACATTTCGTATTCATTGTTTCTGTGTTTTTTAATAATGTTCCGCAGGGACTTCACAAACCCAAATCTTCCAACAGAGCAGAAAGGCCGATCTTCACAAGTATGCTCTGCGTGACTCTTTTCTTTATCTATTTATCAACCAAAATTTCTTGTTGATCTTTTGGAGAGCCCATTCTAATATATTTTTCTTCCTTCATCTTCTACGAAATAGCCTGGATATGGTGATGCAGGAAGCATTTATGGTGTTCAAGGTTCTGGAGGTAGAGGAGGTGCTAAACCTTTTAAGTTGCTTTGGTTGGTTTGTCGTGTTTGTATTATGTGCTAGTTTTTATTAAATATTATGCGCTAAAATTTTTCTTTTCTTTTTCTCTTTTTTCACAGCTGGAGGATATTCACAGGTGGGGTACCTTTCGAGCCAAGTCGAAGTCACTATTTGCTAATTTTGATGCACTATTGAATATATGAGGAAGTCATTATCCTTTTGGCATTTCATGCAAAGTAGCATTTGAAATGCCTAATGGTTTATGTCTCCTTTTTTAATTTATTTTTGCATTTGAAGAAACATTGGTGAATGTACTAAACACCAGGCTTGCTGGATTATTCGTAATTGATTTTGGAGATTGAGTTTTCTGATCTTGAAACTATTATTAATTTGAGTTTTTACCAATTTGTTTTGAATTTTATAGATGGCCAATGCTGCAGCAATTGCAGCTGCCTTTGGGGGAGGCTTGCCTCCTGGGATAACCGGAACAAACGACAGGTGTACAATTCTTGTTGCAAATCTCAATCCTGATGTAAGCATGTTGTCCTGGAATTTCTGCGTTCTGCTATAAAGTTCTCTCTCTCCTCTTTTCCCCCCTTTTTTCTTTAAAGTTGGCTCAAACTCTGTTTATTTCAGAGAATAGATGAAGATAAACTGTTCAACTTGTTCTCCATTTATGGGAACATTGTCAGAATCAAACTTCTTAGGAACAAACCAGATCATGCGCTTATCCAAATGGGGGATGGTTTCCAAGCCGAATTGGCAGTACATTTTCTTAAGGTTTGTTACTTAGGTGCTTATATCTTTACTAGAGGTTCTTGTGATTTTTATGGTTAATACTATCTCTCCAATGTAGGGAGCTATGTTGTTCGGGAAGCGATTGGAGGTCAACTTCTCGAAGCATCCAAATATAACCCAAGGTGCCGAAACACACGAGTATGTGAATTCAAATCTCAACCGGTTCAATCGTAATGCTGCTAAAAACTACCGGTATTGCTGCTCGCCAACCAAGATGATCCATTTGTCAACCCTCCCACAAGACATCACTGAAGAGGACATTGTAAGCCTTGTGGAGGAGCACGGAACCATTGTCAACAGCAAGGTCTTTGAGATGAATGGAAAAAAGCAGGCTCTTGTTCAGTTTGAAACTGAGGAGCAGGCTACCGAGGCCCTTGTCTGCAAGCACGCAAGCCCACTTTCTGGCTCGGTGATTCGAATCTCCTTTTCTCAGCTGCAGAACATTTGATCGAGACTTTTGCTACCGACTCGAGCGCTACCGTCTTACGGTTCTTAAGCTTATTTGGGACAAGGATTCTGAACTTGGGAAGGATAATATTTATGCAGATGATGCCACTTTCATTGTCTTGTAATGGTCGAATTGCTTATTAATATACAGATAAAACCTGTTCTCACTTCTCATTTCACTTTTAATCATTTCTCTTCTCATCTTCATTCCCTCTAATACTAGATCTTTAGGTTCTGACATAATGGGAGTGGGGATAGATTTGTGATTACATAGAGAGGGGCTAATCTACTACCTTATGTTTATGAAATTATTGTTGTAATTTATGATAAGTAGGCCTCTTCCTTTTGTATTCTCAATCCATGTCAATTTTCCTTCTCCAACAACTGAAAAAGAAACAAACCTTTTCCTCACTTCCTCCTTCTTCTCCTACCTTTTCCCTCCACATCTTTCTTCCTTAGATGCACATGGATTGAGATCATGTTCTTATGTTCTGTGTGATATTCTGATCTTCCTTCACCCTCAGGTCTCAACCTCCATTTAAAGAATGAAGAACGTAGCAGCATTTAGGAATGAATCTTTGCTTGGACCCTGTATCTTTGCTCCTTTTATCATGCAATTCAATAGTTTTGACTTTTGATGTTGGTTTGTCATCTTCGAAAATGGGTATTATTGAACCATCATTTTTATCTTAAATTATGTGAATAATTGTTAAAACTAGAAAAAAAGAAAGTGAATTGGGTCATAAGAACTCCAAATATGATGAAATACAATAAGAATGGATGTACTAACGTCTTTTAATAATCTCTCCTGGATTTGATACTTATTGGAGGATGGGAATGGAGTTTGCTTATTTAGGAGAGTCGTCCACTTTGTATCTCTGCAATATTTGAGAGATTAGTCATTAGACTTTCGACTTGATAGATATTCTGGTACACAAAAAAAAAAGAATGAATGTACTATCATTTCAACTTAGGATTATATGAAAACGAGTTTATTACAATGACCACTACCTTACCAAATTTAAAACAAAACATATGCATTATCTCATGAAATAATTAAGAAAAATATTAGGTTGGATACAAGATTGATTAATGATTTTTTTTCTTATTTTCCAAAGTATTTTTAGGCTAACAAACCAATGATTAACCTAAAATCGTTGACCAATTCATTGTTGATGATGTATACACAAGTGGAATTTGAATCTCTCAACAATTACTTGAACAGACGAATAGGCTAATCATTTAGCCAATTCAATTTGGTTACAATGTTGATTAACGAGTATCCATTGAGAAAATATAGTGACATATGTTTTTCTTTTTTGTTTGATATACTCAGAATTCAAACTTTAAACCACTGAAAAAAAGAATTAAAACATATTCACCTAACACGATTCAATAATGAAATAAATAAAGTATATAATAAACCAAAAAAGAAAAAGAAGATAAAAATGAAAATCTAAGAATAGAAAGTTGTAACGTGTAGCTCTGTAAGGTGAAGAAGCTTACGAACATGGATTTACATGCACTCCGTTTATCGCATCCCTTCTTCATTCTCAACAACACCAACACCAACGCTCTCTCTCTCCGCAACACAATTTTAGGGTTTAATCGTCGCAGTCGCCGGTGGTTGAAGCTGGAAGCCACCAACACAAACGGCGCCGCTTTGGACGAAGCTGCTTTCGAGGCGGAGAGGTTGGCCCTCGACGCTGAAGCTCGCTCCGCCATGGCTCAACAAGGCCAAGCTTCCATCTCTGACAGCAACGATCCCAAGGCTTGGAAATGGATCATCCGAAAGAGGATTTGGGATTCCATGGAAGCTCACAACTTTGCTCAGAATCCAAGACCTGTTCATCACCGCATTCCCAATTTCGTTGGCGCTTCCTCTGCTGCTGATAAGGTTTAATGTTTTCTCTTTTCCGTTTATACTTTGTTGTTGTAAGGTAAATTATGTTAATTTTAGTGTTCTATATCATCCTATTGTGATAATAACAATTGTTTGGCATTTAGTTTATAGTTCCAAAATCATATTTTTTTTGAGTAGTTAAGTGAAGTAGTGGTTAATTTCTAAACTTTTCATGAGTGCTTTCCGTTTAGAGTGATTGAGAACTGAATGTGTTCTTATGAGTTGAGCTGAATTGTCAATTTTGACAGATGAGGTTGCTAGATGTGTTTCAAGCTGCGCAGTGTGTCAAGGTTAATCCAGATTCTCCTCAGAAACAAGTCAGGTTTCTCACTCTCTCAGGTTTGATACCATAAGAAGAAGTTGCTTCATGGGTGTCTTCTTTACTTGTTGCTTAATTTCACAGCTTGAGATGTCTTGGTATATATTATAGGGTGCTGAGAAATGGTGATAAAGCACAATGGATTTTAAATTTATATAGGGTCATCGTTAGTGGAAGTGTGATGCTCGCATCATCAGTTGTATGTTCAACTATACATGATTGCATAAAATGGCTCAGCTTAGAACTTGTCATGTTGGTTGAGCAGTTCAAAGTTAAAAATTGGATCTTCACTTGCAGATGGAAAGAAGTTGTTAACTCCTCAGCCACGCTTAAGGACAGGATTTTTCTCTATACTTGAATCCAATATGTTACCTCCAGGTACCATCAAGGAAGCCTGCACTTCTGTTGGGGTTGCCAAGCACGGACGGCCAATTGGGTTAGATGAAAAGATAAAAGTAGATGTTATTGTTATTGGATCCGTTGCTGTTGATCCAAAGACAGGTGCTCGACTGGGGAAAGGAGAGGTTCGGCTCATGTCTTTTAACTTTCTTATTATGTCATGTTTATTCTTCCATGTATTTGGGTTGCTTATCCATTAAAGGCTAGAGCTATAAAAGTAAATTATATTTCCTTGGCAACATATATGATTGTGAATTCCAATGGGAAAGGTATGAAGTGCAGGGATTTGCAGAACTTGAATATGGTATGCTGCGGTATATGGGAGCTATTGATGATTCAACCCCAGTTGTCACCTCTGGTAATTTTGATTCTTACTTCTCAACTTTCCTTTGCCATAATATGATTTTGTGAAACTAAAACGAATTGAGGACAAGAGTAAATTAATGTATATCCTTAGCTCATATTCATGATTCAAGCATGAATATGACAAAAACTTGTTTGTAAAACCTCAAATTTTTGTTTTTACAAAAGGAAACATTTCTCTTCTTTATAAGAGCTAATTTACATAATTGCATATTATTTGTATTTTTTTAAATAGTTGTCTAACCTCTATGATATCCTATTGGTTTGAGGAAGTTACATTAAGGAAGGTGAAGCACCTTTGATTAGTGAAGTCATTTGATTGCACAAACACTGAACTGCTAAGTAGATTATATTCACCCTATGATGCAATCTTTTCAGTTCTATGATAATGATATCATAATGTCTAGTGGTATGCATTACCAGTTTATTCTTGATGTCTTAAGACTTATGGATTACAATTTCTCTTTGTTAAAATACAATGTATACTTGGATATAACATCAGTGATAACTACCCTTGCAGTGCATGATTGCCAATTAGTGGATGATATTCCAGTTGAAAAGCTGTTAATCCATGATGTGCCGGTGGATATCATTTGCACACCAACCCAAGTCATCTTCACGAACACATCTATTCCAAAGCCTCAAGGTTGGTTAGAACAGTGCCATCCAGATTTAGTATTGTCATTTTGCTAACCGTGCCTTGTTTTTAATCATTGTAATGCCATTGAAAACATGTAATATCTGTACTAGTGTTCAACCTTGAACAACGTAGTTTTTCTTTTTTTCTTTTTCTCCTCCTATCTATTGGATGCATAACTTAAATTTTTCGTTTTCTCAAAGAGACAGACTAAAATGTTCACTACAGGAATTTATTGGGATAAATTGTCTCCTGAGAAGTTGGGACAAATCCGTATACTAAGAGAGCTCAAGAAGAGGATTGAAAGAGAGACTGGACAAAAGCTTCCTACTGGCCCTTCAGAGAAATTGCCCCCTACTGCACGAAGAGGGCAACGGGGTTAAGTGGGATTGTGAGTTTTTGATGAATATGTATATAAGAAATTTTTTCAATAAGTTATATATAAATAAAGGGGGGAAAAAAAGAAAAGAAAAAGAAATGTTCAATACATTATTCTGAAATTATTGTTTTCTATCATTGATGATGTTTGGGGAGAAAGAACTACTAGTAAATGTTGCTTATTAACGTGCAAGAGGGATCACAAATATGAAACCTCTTTGTATTTTTATTTCATAGGTGGTAACTCAAAAGTCAAAACACCACTTTCTCCTCTTCTTTCTAGCTTAATATTGAAATTCCCCAACTGTTATATTTAGTTTATGATATGATGACTTGTACAGTTGTACGCCTTTTGGTGTTTTGTATGATGATATATATTATTTTGTTTATATTGTTTCCATCCATACTCAGATCTTACTGTTATATAAAATGCAATATTTGATGCATGTATCTGCGTTTGTAGCATAGGGATGATATGGTACCAGCGAACTGCTCATTTAGAACCTAAGTTTGTGGGAGTTAATATGTTTTTAAAGCAAAGGCAAACTCTGCTGTATTTTATTCAGGGGGAATTAAAGAAATTTTGTACTGACTTTTTGTTAGAACAAGACGCTAAATGCAAATTCCCTTTTCTGCTCAAGAGTTAGTTGTCACTTGTCAATGTCATATGACAGTAACATGGTTAATGATGTTCACTATGCTTCTTTGTTGGATATGTAGCTTTCAGACCAATTTTTTTTATACTTAGTCATGTTATCAGTCTAATAACTAATAGCAGTTCTTTTACAAGGATTCTTTTTTTATTTTTACCTCTTAAAGACTCATCTATTTCTCTTCTTTAATATGTCTTGAACTAATATTTGTGGTTATTAGTTTTTAATGGTAACCTAGACATGATCATGTATCTATTATCTCATCTAATTGGTTACTCTGTCTTGTTATTTGTCTCTTTTGTTTTTCTTTTCATTGTGCTTTATATGCGTGCTATGAGATATATAACTGAGCCTTTGTTTTCAAGAAGTGAGCTTTCTAAATCTATCCTTGAAATAGTGGTTATCATAATAATTTGGTTAGTGTGAATGCTTTAGGCTTAAATTAGAGCAGCCAAAAATTCATGATTTATTTCTGTCCCAACTTCAGTTGGGGGGACAAGAACAGTTGGTGAAGAACGCGGCTTTGTCAAGAACGCAAATGAGGGCAGTTATGCATTAAATTCTATTCTTCCTTGGTTCCTTTCTCCCCTGTGAAAGGTATGTTATATTCCATTTTCTATTTTGCTTTTTTTAAATGTTGCTTTTCCCTTCATTTTAATTGTTTTTTTTTTGTTGCTAGCTTCTTTTGGTTTTTTTTGTTTGGGGGGGAGGGGGGGTTCCAAATAGACATGTGGTGGGTTCAAACATCGTCAAGATTTGATAATGACAGGAACTTCTTTCAACATGATGACTTTTTTCTCTACTCGGACAGTCGGACGTCCACTCCAAAGTATTGTCTAGTTTATTTTCAAGGAATCTGATTTCTAAATTCTTATTGCTGTAGTCAAATGTAGTGTGCATGTGAGCTTGAGAATCATTTAAACGTTTTCACATTGTGAGTTCAAAAGCTTGAGGGTCCTTCTTCAAGTCCTTTTCAGATATCATCTTTCATGTGTTAGAAGTAACAATAGTCTGATGCGAAACACTCATATTTTTGAATGATAAAGTCTCAAGGACCACCAATTTTAATTTATATTAGCCAACACTTTTAGCCACTAGCTCAATACTCTTAGCCCAGTAGCCCAACACCATACTTTTAGCCAATACTTTTAAATATTGCTAGCTAACAGCTGGCCAAAAATAATAAATTGTGCTAACCCTGCAGCATTGCTCCTTTTGAAATTTAAGTAAGCTATTTTAGAAAGATTTACTTCTAGCATTGGTAGGTCATCAAAATATATCTTGTTGGGCATATGAGAATCCTGAGCCACCATATAAGTATTTATCATGATACGTACTGCTTCATATAATTCTCTCTCTCTTTTCTTTTCTTCTTTTTTTTGACAAAATAATACAAGATCTATGTCAAATGCAAAATCTATGTCAAATGTTCAACTATATTCCATGAAACTTTCTCGTCTGAATTTAACACTATCATCTGATAGGAGTCTCTATGCTTTAGTTTTTTTACTTTTACATTTTATTTTGTTCACTTTTATAAACGTCGTTGTTGCTGATGTTAGATTAGTTATCTTGAGCTGTGCATGGGACCAATAATTGCATGTATATTGGTCAAACGCATGGACAGCCGTCAATAAGAATTATACTATTTAAACTACCCTTGCGTTCATAATTACACAGAAGTGTCCAAGTAACATCATCATTATTCAGATGAAATGTCGTCTCACTATCAAACTAAAATATAGCCCTTGTTTACATTTGTGACTGTCTACCAACTTCAATTATAGCTTGATTTTATTTCATCAACAACAACAACAAAGCCTTATCCACTAGGTGCAGTTGGTTACATGGATCAAACGACGCATCAAGTCCTATGATGTCTATAGTAAAACTGTTTACACGTAGATCTCCTTTCATCATTCAAACTCAATGCTGAGTTTACAGGAGGATTAATATATTTTACCCCGAACTAGGTTTGTCCTTTTGAATATGATAAAGTATGCTCCTTTGGAAGAATGTGATCCTTCAATTATATAATAACGGGTAAAGTAGTGGTACTTGTTTGAAGTGGATTTAAAATAGGGTTAGAATAGTTGATAAAATGTGAAGAAAACACAGAAAAGGACAAGTTGAATGACTTTATAATGTGGACTGAATTTTCATGGATGTTGAAGTGTTCAATTTGAGCTTTTGCATTGTATTGGTTGATCACTTGAAACTTGAAAGCTACTTGATTTTTGTCCTCCTTGTTTTGTTTTCTGGCTCTCTAGTTTTGTGGATACCCCACCACTACTTTGAAGCATATCTTGAATTGCTGTCACTATGATCTTCCATTTTCTGTTTATGGTGCCAAAACCACCTTTTTTTTCTGTTAAGATTGGTTAAATGCACTTAAAGTTCTAAGAACAACTTAATATGATAGTTTATTTATTAAATGTTATGATTAAATAACTTGGTATGTACAAACTCACAACTTTTGAACAAAATATGAATTGTCTGACGACAGGATCTTGTGATATTTCATACTATTATTGTTATCTTTGTTGTATTTGTTCATGCTTGACCTTATCTTATGCACATTTCTACATATAGGACAGAACAGTTAACTATAGTACATACATTTTTTTCTCCTTTCTAGAAAAAAAAGGGATAGATACTTTGAATGAGAAAAAGAAATGAGACAAACATAATAAAAAATCCCCAAAAGCACGCTTCCAAATATAACAAAATGAAACCTTCATATAATTATGTATGCTCTAGTCTAATCATAGTGGTAAATTTATTACTTAGTAGACTCTTATTGTGTACGAGGTTGGTTTCCACTCAAATTTTGTACAATATTTGTCACATTCTAGCCCATTTTGTGGACTTTTGAACTATAAGAGGTATATTTCTTTTTTTTTCTTTATTATTATCATAGAGACAAAAAAAGGTTTTTTGGGGGGAGGGGGAGGGGGTTTGGTTACGTTATAAGTATATAATTAAAGTAATAAATAAATTCTTGAAGAATTATTATATTTGTGACAGATTAGTCTCTAAAAAAAAGTACCGATAAAATCTTTTAAGATAGTAGATGTGAATACACTACCTTCAAATTAGTTTCTATGATTAGGATTAAAGAATTTAATTTCATCTAACTTGTTTATATTTAGTCATTTATTATCTTGGTAGATTTTATTGGTATTTTTTTTAAGTATTAATCTGTTTGAAATATAAATCTTTAGGATTTATTTGTGACTTTACTCTTATAATTAAGTGGCATGATTAAGTTCTTTGGATGCATATGCAATCATCTTTTTTTTGGTTTGAATATGCAATCGATTTTAATATGGTGTTTAGTGGTCTAGGTGGAAGTAGACATGGGCCACATTAGCTTAGCATAACATGAGGGAGAATGATAGTTATTTGGCTATTTAAAATAGAAAAGGCTAGAATTTGAAGATCACGACTCACGAGTGAAAAAAGAGTGAGCTTAATTGAAAGGAGCTCCTTCTAGACGAGGCTACTAGCCATTTAAAAAAGGAAAATGAAAACACCATTATACCCACAAAAAAAAAAAAGGGACTATTATATCATGAAAAGATTTCAAAGATATGCATAAGATCGATCTTATTTGAATATCAAAATTTAGTAATACACATATATGCTTAGACTTTGAGTAAATCATTATACCTTTGAGTGTGTGTTTAGTGGATATATTCAGTGAAAAAATTGTGCTTATACGAAGAAGGATAATGCCAGGTAATCAATAATTTTTTTAACAATATGAACGATCACTAATTAAATTAAAATATATTATACTTTTAAATTATTTATCTAAATCTTAATATTAGAATAACTATTTGTACACCTAGTAAAATAAATATCCAATATATTTATTGTTTATATTATTTAGTATTTTTATTGTCTATTTATATTTTTCTTGTGAAAAAAACTTTTAATTATATGATCATTCTAAGAAGAAATCTCATTAATCTTTTGTTATAATTTTAACCATTTATATAAGAACTATCAGTATAAATTTGTGATCTTTTCACTCTTTTATATATGAATGTAGGAATTAAAATTAAACTTATGAAAATATACACGAAAAAAAAATATTAGAAAATCTAAATATAAAAAGATTTATTACTATGGCATTATTTGTTCTAATGATTAATGTTGCAGTACACAGTGTAGCACTAATCAAGGTCCCCGGAAAACCGGAAAAAATAACACGTGCCTTCGAATCACAAATCATGTATTATTAATGCTCAGTCTTCCACGTGATGCCAAAAAAAGAAAATAAAAGTAATAAGGTTATAATTAAGAAAACTCCAATATGAAGTAGATCATTCTTCGAAAATTAGGAAATTTGTGCAGCAAAAATTTGGAGTGTAGTTTCCAGGTTCTAACATCATGTTTGCCCTTTATGCCAAGTACTTTTCATAGGGCCCATGAATATATATAAGTAAATAATGATAATGGCATTTTGGTTAGTTTATTAGTCTGTTTAAACAAGTATCAGATGTTTGAATTTAATTTTATATATATAATAATTCATTGACCAGCAACAAACTTTTAAATAAAGTTCTGATTCGCGATAAATTAGTCCTTAATTCAACGCTAATCACTATAACTATATTTTATTCTCTAATCTCCATCCAAATATTACTTACGTTAGCATAATTGCATTGGTACCCATTATCACCATTCTTTATTAATCTGTCTCACACTTTTTTTTGGTTCATGCATGTGTTGCAGCCTCACTATCGATTAACATTTGGTTCTCCATTCACATTGCTTTTAACTTTCTTTAAGTGTACTTTCACGCTTGATTAACTGAACTCTATATCCATGTGTTTGTTGTTTGTATTTAATTTATCTTATAATTTTCTTTTTTCATTTTAGTTTAAATTAATGGTTCTGAAACTAACAATTAGATTATTCCAATTTAATTTGACCTGAATAAGATCGACTAATTATTAATTGAAAATATTTAGTAACAAACAAAAATTTAATCAAAATCAGCTAAAACTTGTCTTATTTAATATTTATTAATTATTACAAATGTATTTATAAATAAATACATAATAATTGAATTGATAACCGATTTTTAGTGTGTATAACATTGTTTTATAAGCGAACATATAAAATAATAGAGGTTAAAAAAATATAAATTAAGAATTTTCCGATAAATGAAGGAATTGAATTAAAGAATTTTCCTTACTAACAATATCGTACGTAGGGTCATATATACCATCAAATTGATTAATAACTATCCATATAACCTTACTTTCACCATTGCTATGATTTTGTTCTAGATAAAGATCTTAAAGTGAATAAAGAGAGAACATTTTCTTTGTAGAAAGTGGTACACAACGGCTACATTCAAGTCAATACTAAGATATATAGATATGTATGTATCCCTAAAGATTTTATTTCCTCATTATTCTCAAAAAAGGCACACACAAACACAAGCATGCTTCTTCAATGGTGTTATATTCTCTCGCGTGCACTATTATTAGTTCACACTCGTGTACCTTTCATTCCATCATTGGGAAAAAAAAAATCTTATTTTTCTTCTTCAAAGTATCTTATCCTATCATGCATTGCATTTTCTCTTTCATGGAAATTAAATGATAATGTTATTAATTTAATTTTTATAGTGATTATCACTTGAGGCTCTTTCTCCACCACATGGGAATGGGATGCAACTATATATATATATATATATAACAGTAGTAATAATAGTACTAAAATAATCCTATATGATTCTTTTTCTTTTCTATATGAATTATAAACTAAGATATATATCTTATATTTTGGGGGGTGTAGTAGTTTTGTTTTATCCTAAAAGCCTATATTATAGTTTTGGATATTTTTTATTTTTTTAATCCCTTAAATTATGTGGAGCCGTGGAGGGGATTGGAATAAAGTGGATGTACTAAGTGTAGCCATTATCTTTTGTAATATGGCTTTCTTATCTTACTTTGTATTTTATCAAGTTTACTGAGAGGGAAAGGCATCAAATAAGCTCAAAATAATAAGAATCCAAGAAATTCACCAAACAAAATGAACAGAAAAAAAAAATATATTTGAATAATAATAAATTAAAAAATATGTGTTGTTTTTTTCTTTCAGTCCGGTAAGTCAATGACTAATTTTTCACAGAACTGAATTTTATTTAAGGATTTATTGTTGGTCGATAAATTGCTGCATGCACAAAATAAAATTCAAATCACCGACATTTATTTAAATAGACTAATAAATTAATTACTAGACTAACCTGACTTAATTAAAAAACATGTGTTGTTAATTTGATTCTTTTATTTAGTTTTTTATAATTTTTCGCCTGAGACAAAGAGAGAAGAGAAAAAGCTAAGTGATTCCTTCCATATTTGCTTTGTTTTTTTATTCAGAACAATTGCACACTTTTTAGATCAATCCCAACAACAATGACATAACCCACTTGAGAATCAAAATTGGATCCTGCGTTGGGTATGAGCCTATGAGGGACCCATTATCCATATATATATATTCACTTAATTATATTAACAATTGGTCTTTAAGTTTTAACTAGGCATTTCTCATTATTTTTTAGTTAGTTTTTGAAGTTAATTTAAATCAAATTTTCTTAATTTGTATTTGTTAGTTCGACTGTCCCCATGTATGTAGTCAAATGAATTTTATATCATCAAATATTTTAAAAATATTCTATAAATATAAAAAATTAGTCAACAAATTAACTACATATATATAATATATTTATATTATTTTTAATAAAATAATCAATTATTAGAAAAATTAAACTTTTAACCATGTTATAATCAATTTTCTTTTTACAAATACTAAATGTATATATTTCTATACAACAACTTATTAGTTATGTATATATATATATATATAACATAATGACAAATATTTACTTATTTAGTTAGTTCTAACATAAAACGAATGTATTCAAAATCTTATATTAATTGAAGATATCAAGATTAATATTAGTTACACAAAAGACAACAAATAATAAATAATCAAACCTGCTACATCTACCTAATTATTTTTATAATAGACACTACTATTTTGATATCAATATCTTTTTTAATAATCATCATACTTTTTTGCTTTATTAATTCAAAATTAATTTAATTAAAATATATAATCAATTAATAATAATTATATTTTTATACAGGGATCAGAAATATTTGTCGTATAAATAATATTATGCATAAATAACTCTTTATGTTTGTTCACCATTTCTTCCTACATGGAAATTATGATTATTTTCCTATAATTCCATGTCCACCGCCGCAAAAAAAAAAAAAAAAGTCTGATCAAGTTTGCTTAGGAAAATAAATGAATCACTCACACTCATCAGATCACTCTCTTTCTCACATTTTCTTGGAATTGGGTGATTGGCACGCCGCCACGTTTTTGGAGATTTTAATTAATTATTTTTTTCGGCAAATTAATTGGATAATTCAACCAATTAATTAGATTTTTTAATTAATCAATTAGATAGATAATAAAATTAATCGACTAGAAAAAAAAATTGAATGTTTGCTCGTAAAGCAATTGATTATTGTAAAAAGAAAAATAATTCACTAACCAATCGATTATTTAAATAAAAAAATTAATTATTTTTCTGTAAATTAAAAAAAAAAAGATTTTTATTCGCTAACCAATTGATTACTTAAATAAAAAAATCGATATATATATATTTTTTTGTAAATTATAGTTTTTCTTATTACAAAAGAATGCATACCTAACAATTGATAATCGATTATCAGGATCTATCGCTAAAAACAAATTGTTAATCACAGTGAAATATAAACAATTAAAATTATAAAATTTGACAACTGAAAAAGATATTGCATGATGATAGATTATGAAATTATTAATCTTAAAAAAAAAAAAGATTAAAATTTTAAACATAAAAAAATTAAAAATAAATATTAATAAAATATCAAATTGTTAATAATAAAATTATGAAAATAAGATAAATAATGAATAATAAAATAATAATTTTTAAATATATATAATAAATTTTAAAATTAAATAACATATAAAAATTAATAAAAAAATATTATTCGATGATTATTAAAAAATTTTAAAAATATATTTTATTATTAAAAGTATTTAATAGTCCATAACACTTCGAGATCGTCAAAATCGGAGCCAAGAAAGATCTTAAATTCTTAATCATTGTCGATGAGTATGAACCATGAATTTTTTTTTTTTTTTTTTATGTTCTTTCACTTTTCAACGGTGTATTTTGGGGCCCTTTCAAATCTAGTAGCCATAATAAGGCATTGAACCTGACCTCAATCTCTCTCTTTCTAGCCACCAAACCTACATCTCTATATCCCCCCATTCTCATTTTCTTCTTTTTGGATTTTTGAAATTTTTAATTATTTTATATGTTGTCCTATACTCTAGTACATAGCTTATTGTCTATTTACAAGTTGTATGGAAAATAAAATAGAATATTTTAAAACAGAGGAAATTAAAGGAAACTTGGAAGAAAGATTTAATGTGTACATGTTTAATCTTTTGTCTTTCATAAGTTTAAAATAGGTTAAGAGAAAAATAAATTAAATAATTTAAAATTTAAAATTTAAAAGTTTAAATTTATGGTATAAAATTTAGAATTTAGAATGATTGACAGCGATGGCTGAATAATCAAAAACAACGATCGATAGTTATGGTGATTATGACAAATGATAAAATTATGATGGTGTTAAAATTAGTATTAAGAAAAAAAAAAGTAATAGTTTTAAAATAATTGACTAAAATTAATATGGTGGTGTTAAAATTAGTGTTAAGAGAAAAAAATAGTTAAAAAAATAGTTTTAAAATATTTGACTAAAATTAATAATATTGACTTAAAATTATTTTATCAAAATATATAAAAAGTCTCTTTCAATAACAAAAATCTATTATGAATTTAATTTAATTCTTTTTCTTTGTTACATAAAAAATAAAATTATTTAACTCAAATGCACGCATAGTTTTTTCCTACATATTCACGTTACAATTTGGAGCCATAATGTTTATATCAATTTTCAATGTGTAACAATTTATATTCTAATGGCAATTGCTTAGGTCATGCCATACTATACTACTATAAAATATTCTGGTGGGAACGATTAATGTAATATTAAGCCCTAATTAATTAGCAACTGCACGTGTGAGATTTAAAAATTTCCTCCACTAATCAAAGCAGCCGACATAAAAAAAAAAGAAAAATTATTATTTTTTATATATAATAGAGTTATCCAAAAAAAATAACAATATATCTTTAAGAGAATGAATGAATTAAAAAAATAAATGCAAAAACAAACATGTTTCATGATACAAATTAAATATTAAAAAGCAACGATTTATGGATCAAAGAAGTCTGATGACATCAAAGGTGGAGCCTTGGAATGAAGCTTTAATCGTACGGGATTTTAGTCAATAATTATCCAATATTTATAGAAGGGTTGTAAAAAATTATAATTCATATGTGTATTTTTTTTATTAATATGTGTATAGATTTTGTATAATATGTGTAAATTATTATATATATTTATTCATGTGTGTAAAATTAAATAATTATTTTGATATCTTTTTAAAAATTAAAAAATAAGTTATGCTCTCTTTTATATTTTTTGAGATAATACTTAATTTATTCTCTGAACTCACATGCAAGTTACAATTTAGTTTTTTAAAATTTTAATTGTCTTTATTTAATTCTTAAACTTTGTGAATATAATTTATATTAGTCTTTGAAACAATTTTTAACGTACAAATATTAATGGAACATTGTCGTGAACAGCAGAATGTCACACTAAACCTTGTAAAATGATGTCATTTTAGTTTTGGCACTCAAATAATCCAAAAATAACATCGTAAATGGTGTTTATTAAAATTTTACATAACAAAATAAGTGATATGATGCCGTTTTTAAACTATTTAAATACCAAAACTAAAACTGCATTATTTTACAAGTTTTAACGTGACATCTGATACTCTATAACAACGCTCTATTAATGTTTTTATACTGAAAATTGTTTTAGAGACTAATACAAGACACGTTTATAAATTTTGGAGATTAAATAAAAATAATTAAAACGTCAAAAATTAAATTGAGATTCGCATGTAAGTTCAATAACAAAATTAAATATTAACTTATATTTCTTTTAAGATAACTATGATAGTTAATCATTCATGAATAAAACTTATAATATCAAAAAGAATAATCAAATTATAGATGTTATTAGTAGCCTCTTTTATCCACGTAGTGATGGAATTAATAAGGATTAAGCGAGTCAATTCATGAACTATTCTATTACTGGATCTCTTAATTAACATGAGAGAAGAAAATAATTCTAAAAGAATGTGCTAATTGTAGACGGTCAGTAATAAAAATTCTAAAATAATTGAAAGTTTTAAAATAATTTTTTTTGTTGCTTCTCTCATATATTATTATTGTATATAGTAATGGGGTTGTTTTTCATGTATTTAATATAAAATAGTGACACATTTAACTAATTCAAATAGTTAAAATTTAGCTGAAAATATTTTTTTAGAAGACGTATTAAATATATTCTAAAATTACACAAGTATTTTCTAAATTTTATATATAGTTTTATGAGAATGTAAATGATACAATACATTAGTTATCCATTATTTAATTCAAACACAATATTCTAAATTCAAATAATATATATATATATGAGAGAGAGAGAATAATTTATTATCGTTTAATTTTCGGAAAATAACAGAGTAATTATTCAAAAACTAATACAATGTCAAAAGTTTGGTGTATTAATAAACTCTTAATTAAAAACTACTCACCCATTATTTGAATTATTATATTTTCAGAAACTAATTTTGATTGGTTTATTAGTTAATTTATTAATTTAATTTTTTTGTCCGCTTAAACAAGTGTTAGTGTTTGAATTTCATCTTATGCATGTAGCAATATATTAGGCAACGACAAACCTATAAATAAAGTTTAGGTTCGCAACGAGTTAGTTCTTAACATGCTAGATTGGGAATACCGTAAAAAAAAAAAAAACATTTTCAGGCAATCATATTGATTCTCTTTACCTTGATTTTTTTTTTATTTCTTTCTTTCTTTCTTGTTTAATTTTTTCGTAAAAAAAAATTAGGTTAGGTAGGTGTAACAACTAGTTTGATTTCACTACTACTCCTAGCTACAGGCATACTTTAATACTTTGATCAGCGGAAATAAAATCGCATCACAAAATCTTAATAATACGTGTTTTAACGAGTATGGTATTTTAATTTGTTTCTAATTAAATTCCTAATATATTTTTTGACATATTATTCTAATTAATATTTCAAAACATGCACTACTCACTTAATTAATTACTTTGATTACTATTAGGTTTTTGCAAAGAGTACTTGACGATGTGAAGAAGGATTCCAAACATGCATAATGCATGACTTCAATTCAAACTCGATTATATATCTTTCTCCGAAAGGGAAGTAACATTCAAATAAAAGGAAAGATAAATTAAATTAAGCATTGGAATTTTTTGTGTAGGGCCATAGAGAAGACCATAATGGATTAATGGCAATGTGTATGAATGTGTGAAACTATTGATGGTTCAAATGGCAACCCCTAATGCCTCCAAAGGTCAGAGTCAAGAGATATTGACCTTATTTAATTTATTTTTGTATGTAGGTATTAGTCCGCATACAGAATAATATAATAAAGAACTAACTTATTTTTAGTCAATTTTTTAAAATTATTTTTTATCTTAAATTTCAACCACAAATTTTAAATTTTTAAAAAATATGGATTAGAAACAATTTTATATATAATAAAAGAATTAAGTTAAAATTCAATTGCACTTAACTTCATATGAAGTTGATAGTTGAGAACCGTATGTTAAATAAAAATTTAGTCAAACTGTCAAATTATTAAACGACTCTCAACTATTAATTTTATATGAAGTTAACTGCACCTGAGTTTCAACAAAAAAATAATTAGTAATATATATTAGTTAATTAAAATTTTTTATACTTATTCTATATAATATATAAAATTAAACTACTTTAATTATTTTCCATTATATGTAAATATAAAAATATTATGTGTATATAAAAAGTCAATTAATAAATTAATCATATATATTTATGTATAAATATATATGATATATTTAATTTATTTTATATTTTAATATGTATTTTAATATATATCCTATATTAGTATGGTTGATGTAAATAATATAGTAATGCATGCATGACCATAGACAGTGAGTGTTTCAATAATTTTGATGGTAGTTATACCAAATGCTTTGTTTCCTCTTTATTTCAATTTGGATAGGATAGTTTGGCTACCGTCTTTCAAAGAAGTTATTGACTCAACAAATTTGGAAATGCTTCAATGGTTCAAGTTTTTCTGGATAACAATTATAATAATATATAGGGTAAAGTATATATTTTGTTTCTGAAGTTTAACAAAAGTTTTAAAAATATTTTAAAATTTTATTTTGTTTTAATTTTGTTCAAAAAATTTTCGATTTGCATCAAATATATTCTCAACGGGTAAATTTTCAAAAAATATAAGATCAATCTAACAATAATGCATGAAAATTATATTTGATTTGTTTATGTTGAGGGTTGTTCTTATGAAATTGTTGTTGAATTAATCTTAACTTTTTTTAAAAATTAATTGTCAAAGATATATTTGATACAAATAAAAAATTTAAAACAAAATTAAAACAAAATAAAATTTATGAATATTTTTAAAATTTTTGTCAAACTTTAGGACAAAAAATATTCTTTACCATAATATATATTTAATTGTAACTTAAACCCCTTGCTTTCTGCTTCACTACTTATTAGTACTTAGTAGCTATACATTAGCTATAATAAAACAATGACCTAGTTAGTTAAAAATAATATAGGATCTATACATAAATTAGGTCATGATACTTTAATTTTCTTCAAATTGTAATAGTAGCCAACAAAGTGATCTCTTAGAATGCATGTGTTTGAATGAACATACACCAACCCAACTCTTCTACCTTTTAAAAAAGTTGACTGTGATGATCATGTTTGAGGTTGACCTCTAATTCTCTATCTTAGTGTATGTCTCAATCTTTATATTAGCAAGAATTATGCATGAAACTTATTATAAATTATTAAAACTCTTTTCTGCCAGATCTCTATTATTGTTGTTTTAGCAATTAAATTTTTAGCTTAATTTTGTTATTACTTATACGGATTTATTTACACTATAATTTTTAATAAGGTATATATATTGAGACATACACTAAAGTCTTGGCAAATTTAAAAAATAAGATATATATATATATATATATATATATATATAGTTAAAAATTAGAATAAATTAAAAAATAAATAATAAATAAGTCTCAAACTTTTTATCTCAAAGATAAATAAGTCATCGATTAATATAAAAATGTTTCTTATTTTTTAAAATGCTAGATATCTAATTTTTTGGAGGACTAATTTATTCTTGTATATTTTGAATAAAAATTTTTAAATATTTTGCATTTTAAAAAATTAAAAATATTTTTATATATTTAATTAATAAAAAACTTACCTTCTTTCGAATTAAAAAGTTAGAAATTTACGTGTTTTTTTTTCTAAAAAGTATATATTTTATTACAAAAAAGAGCTATTTTAATATTTTTTTAATAGTCATAGTTAAATGTAAAAATTAATATATATTTTTGACAAATATTACAAATGTTAAATTTTTTATGTTTTCTTGATGAATAATTTGATTGTAGAAAATTACTCCTCAATTTTGACACTCATTTATTTTCAGCTTATTTCACTATTTCTTTTTTTCTTTGAGCTCCGTCAATTTTGGCATCACACTACTTTCAGTTTTGAATCATACTACTTATTCTTCATCTTCAAAATCTCAGTTTATTCTTCAGTTTTAAGATTTTATTTTATTTTTTGTTGGAAATTTTTGTTGAGAATTTTTTATAATCAATATATAAGTGTCAAAATAAATAATATTTTTTTATGGTTAATAAATATCACAAAAAATATATTCTCAAATTTTAAATTATTTTTTATGGCTAATATTTATCAAAATAAAATTTAAACTTTTTTATAATTATTTATATATTAGAAATACTATTTTTAACAAAATTTTTATTAACATATTTTTATAGTTAAAATAATATTAAATTTTATTTTTTTGATAAATTTTAATTTTTTTTTACACATATAATCTTAAAAAATAGTCTATATTATTGTAGTATTTATTAGGTTGGTGTATGTCAATCGACTTAGCTAATCAACCCTAGAAGCATTATATATATTATTATCCATTAACTATATTTGTCACAAACCATCTAGATCACACTTCTCAGTTCTCACCTATCCCACATGTAACATATATCAAGAAATTAATGTGAGAAATTTATTTCTTTTACCAACTTTAGTGGTGTGGAATGTTGAATAATATAATATATATGTTCCATGACTATATAGTATGTGCCATTAAAGTGATGGTTTGAATGTATATATTTTGGAGTCAATGATATATATTTTGAAATTTAAGAACAAATGCTGGTCAGAATTCTTTTTGAAAGAGAGATACCTTAAGTGGAAAGCATTCTCTAAACTTAGTTTTATATTTATTTATATATTTATTTTTTTTCAAGGATTATTGGTTGGAAGAAGGAATGTTTTTTCCATGTAATTTGAAGAGTAAAGTGTGTCCATCCATGGATGTGATAGCATGTGACATAATATATGAAAAAAAGTTTATTTTTCTGTATATAAAAATAAATATTAATTTATAACCTCTAACTAAAATTGAAATGTTTGTGAAGGATGTATTTAAATCACAATTTCACTTTATGTAAATTTATTTTCAAATATTCATATAGTTTTATTTTTAATTCATTTAATTTTTAATTTGTGCCAATTCAAACAATATTTAAAATATTTTTAATAGAGCTTGGTTACAAGATAATTTGAAGAACATATGAAGATAATTATCTTACTTGGGATCATTTTTAATTAAAAATTATGTTAAATTGTCTTTTATTTAAAAAATTTAAAGAAGAAGTGTGACTATTTTTATCATAAGTTGAAGAGAGAGTATTTTTGAAAAAACAAATACTGCAAAAAGTTACTTCATAAAGAGACATATATAAACAAATATTCACATTTTTAATAACTGATATGTTATATGAAGATGAATTACTCTAATTTATATTTATATTTAATCAATTATAATTAATTATAAAAAGAAGCTAGATACAACTAGTTATGATCAATTTCCAAAATATATACCTCTAACTCCTTAGACAACATACATCTCAACATCATTCCAATAGAAATTAGATATCCTTGTCTTAATTCATACATAGAAGGCAGGTTGGCACACCAACAATAATATATAATGTACCTTGCTACAACCTAATAATAGCCTAATTGTTTGTTTTCTTAGCCTGCGCATATTTTTTAGAATAGAATAAAATAAGATACTAAAAATAAAATATAAAAAATTAAAATACAAAATTTTATATTTTTGTATTTAATTTTGTGATAAATTAAAATAAATTATGAATATTTAATTTATTCTCATTTTTTATTTAAAAAATTTGAAATAAAATATAATTATAAAAAATTAATAAAAATAATAAAAATAAAAAATAAATCGTATCTCTTATTAATATTTTTGTGTTATTTCTATTAAGATGAACATAAAATATACTAATTTAATGTCTTTAAATATAATATTTTTATTTATATCTTATCTGTCAAATACAATTTTATATTTTTATATTTCTGTCTTAGTATTATATTTCTATCAACAAAGGCAGCCTTAGTTCATGCAAATACATTACATTATTTCCCTTATCAAAAATATTTTATGAACGTTTAAAAACAATTGATCTATTCTATATGTCAACACGTTCTTGAATTTTGGTGTTATGTTTTCTACTTTTGAAACTTACAAATGTTAAGCCCCATCTTTAAATATTTAGGATGCTGTTTGTTTTAAGTTTTTATTTTTTATTTTTATTTTTTTATATTTTTATTTTTAAAATTTTGTAAAAAAATAAAAGATAAAAACAGAAATATTTTTTGTTTTTACTAATTTTTCTTTCTCTCATAAATTTTCATGAAAACAAAAAATAAAAATAAAAAATAAAAAACATAAACTAAGCATACCTTCAGATTTTATCATATCATACTTCCATTTTTTTAAAAAGTAAAAAAAAAAAGGTGACACACTTCCCAATAAATCCTATGATATGTTTAGGGTTTAATAGGAAGTACTTCCCTTCTACTATGCCAACCTCTGCCTTGAAATATGACAATAGAATAACTCTATGCCTCTACGTACATAGCTACATACCAAACCTATTGTCCCCAACATATATTTTGCTATATAATAATAAAGTTTTGGAAGAATTTTAAGTATACCATCCAGCAAGTATATTGATATTTTAATAATTTTAATTATTGATTTTAATTATAAAAAAATATATAATATATATTAATTAAAATTAATAATAAAAATTATTAAAATATTAATATTTTGAATATATTTAAAAAAAATTTTCTAAAATTTTAGTTTTTGATTTTGTTTTTGGATCAATATTTCAGACCATGTTCAACTTATCTTAATAACGCTATAACAAAAAGTATTTAGTGACAAAATTTGGGTGATAATAATATAACAGTTACAATATATTTTATTTAATTTATATTTTGTGTGATAGTTATATATTTGTTATTGTTATATGTTATGATTGGTAATTATATATTTTTTACAGTTATTAAAAATATTTTTATTGATAATTGTATAATTGTCGTTAAAATTTTTTAGTGATAAAATATAAAATGACTAATATTTAATTATTGAATAAAATTATTAGTGGTTATTGTAACTAAAGTAAAATAAATAATTACTAAAAGTATTTTTTTAGTAATATAACTATCCAAATACCATTTTCTTTGGCATCAAATGATCGTAATTTTAAATTCAAATTATTTTGAAACAAAACTTGAAAAGAGGCAAATTAAAGTGGCTGGATATTGGTTATATATGATTTATGAAAACAACTTTTTTTACTCATTTAATTAAAAGGAGAGAGATAGATAGAAGAAAAAGAAAGAAAAGGAAAGGAAATCCATAACTACAAGTAATTGAATTTTTTTATCGCGCGCTAACCAATCTATTATTGTTTTAATGTTTACGTATAACAATGAAAAATCTAATATCCCCAAGCAGCAAGTAACTATATACTCCATATGATTTTATCCCTTCATATTTATGATTAAATTTATTATTTTATTTAATATATATATATGTATATTTCCACACCATTTATTAGACTTATTAATTATTTATGAAAAATGTCTTTGAAAATTATAATATTGACCTTGATTTTTCACTATGCCAACGTTTTTAAATCCAAGTCATAACTATATTACTCAGTCAAATATTGTATTATTTTTAGATCTAATCAATTAGTTTAAAATTTAATTTTAAGTTACAATCTTATTATTTAATGATGAATTGATGATGAAGATGATGAGCTAGCTCTTTTTCATTTTCCATAACTCTAAACATAATATAACAGTTAAATTAATTAGATTTATAAAAAATATTATATATATAATAAAATTAATTATTAAAATTAAATATTATATATTTATATATAAATACATACGTAATTTAATTTATTTTTAATATATAATTTATATTTCTATATATATTATATATTAATAATTAATTTTAGTAATTGATTTTAACATACATATAACATTGTTCTTGATAAATTTAACCTAATAATTCATATAATTATTATACACAAATCATATTGTTTTATTCATTAAAAAGATTAATTGGCACAATTAATAACGGATGGGATCCCACTCGAAATTCATTAACGGATGTTAATTAAGTGGACCTATACTTTTAATATTCTTCTTCGTCTTCATTTTCACCAAAGAAGTTAGAAACACAATAATTTAAATTTTATAAATTTAACAATTAATACACTTTTATAAATATAACATCACTAAGTAATTATAGTATCTTTAAAAAATTATGAGAAGTCATTATAACATAAAAAATAAAAATCAAATTCTACTTCGGGAAATATATTTCGTATGTGTATAATAATTTTTTTAAAAAGAAATTTTGATTTTTTTTTCAAAATTTAATTTGTATTAATAAAGTCTATGTATAATAATATTATTTGTCATTTGTCTTCTAACCACACGTGTATCATTTCATGATCTGACTCACGGCCACGTTGACATTTTCATTCTTTTAAAGTTTCTAGGATTTGCGTTGTCATTATCTCATCATGCTTGAGCCTCTCTTCACTTTTTTTTCTTAATCTCTCTCTATCTAGTTTCTACTTACAAAAAATTTGGATGCTGAGGCTATATATTTATATTCTAGTTAATAATAATAATAATAATAATAATAATAATAATAATAATAGAAATAACTTTTTTTATTTTAAAATTTGTTAAAAAATTTTAAATTATATCACATATATTTTTGACAGTTAATTTTTTAATAAATTTAAAAACAATTTAACGATAATTTTATAATAACAATTTTCAATGTAAATAAATTAGACATAATTGTTATATATTATTATTGAATTAATCTTAAATTTTTTAAAAATTTAGTTATTAGATATATATTTAATGTAAATAAAAATTTTTAAAAACAAAATTAAAACAAAATAAAATTTAAAAATATTTTAAAGATCATTGATAAAATTCAAGAACACATACACTTTACCCTACTAATAATTAGGGCACGGTACAAACAAACACAACTGAAAATTATTATTTAACCATAATCGTTTCATCCATTTCCGTTGTTTTTATATGAACGAGTTAAATAAGATCAATGTTATTATACCTTATTATGAAAAAATAGAATATTATTCAACAATGTGAAAGGAATCACCCCCCACGTTCATTATGGAAGGTGGCGACTGAATGGGTGACCCAGTAAACTATTTGACCTATGTGATAGTCTTCAAAGGGTGAATAATAATATTCACATATATATAAAATTGTAAAAAATGCGAAAATGAGAGATTAATAATATTAAAGTACCATTAAATTGTTTAATAAAATTCACATATCATAACTTGATTTAATTGCATATGATATTTTATTATTTTGTACATTTTAGAAGAGTCAAAATTCAGAATAGGCGTAACTAAAAAATTATCAAGTGTACAAAATAATCAACATTAACATTCCACTGAATTTGAAGAATTCAAAATCATTTTACATTTATGGGTCTAGTGTTGTTGTTCGTGATGAGCACAAAAAACACACTCTTCTCAATTTGGCAACTACATACCTATATCAGAGACGTGCTTTGACCATATACATTCACATGAATTCATTTTTAATTTTTCTCACCCATCTAATAATAATAATAATAATAATAATAATAATAATATTCCGAAATAAATTCCAAATCAAACTATTCTATTCTATTCTCTTCCAAGTTCATTTCATAATATAATGTAGCATTTCTAAATGAAAAAGGTATATGATGCATGTTTCTAGAAAATAATTAGGCAAATTGCCTTTATTAGATAGTATATGAATTTACACCTTTACACCTCCTCATGAATGATTCCAAGCCTAACCCACAATTGATTCATAGCTTATGCCTTTTAGATATCAATTAAATTAAATCCCATCAATGTAAGTTGTAATAGAAACTCAATATAATCAACTTGTGTTAGTTGTAATAATAATAATAATAATAATGTAAGTTGAAACTACACATGCCGGACCCATTAATCTTAATCATGGGCTAATCAACATGCCTAAGCCCAAATAATACTATTAAGCATTAACCCATTCCTAAGTAGCCAAGTCGGTTAAAACTTAAAAACTTAAAACTAGCTTTTTATACGCAAGAAAATAAAATTTGACTGCTTATACTATAGACTAGTATAGTAATCAAAATTCTTAGTAATCAAATTCAAACATGAACTCTTATGTCTTTTATGTTTCTCTCTCTCTCTCTAAAAAGTACGCCGACACTGCTCTAGGAGATGCAAAAATGAAAAGACTGCCGCTATAGGTGTTAACTAGTTACTTCCATTTTAATTTGCATATCTTCAATCTTTTTATTTCAGGAAAGTATAGGGAGCTAATGGTCTAAGCGTACAATGTGTACAATAGAGATTTAGGATGTATTAGAGATATGACTATTAGTGTTACATTATTTTATTAGATTATGCTTTTGAGATGAGTGGGTTCATGACATGGTATTAGAATTTTAGATCTAAAAAGTCAAGGGTTCAATCCTTGGTAAACTCTAAAATTAACTTAAATTTTTAGGATGAATAATTTTATGACATGAGATGTTTATTATCTGTAGTATTCAGATGATTATTTTAGATAATATAGATAATGTTCATTTTATTCATAAACCAAAATTTAACCCATTGTACACATTATCTTAGCACTACCCTTTTATTTCAGTCAAATTAAAATCCATTGTTTAGGTGTGAACATACACATACATACCAAGGAAGCTAATTAGCTAAGCAACCTTATATACTACTACTCTCTTCCCCTTTTTTGTTTTTTTGTTTTTAAATTAAATATAAAAGCTTGGGTTCATGTATTTGTAATTGTACCCCAATAGATATCTTTTCCTTTTTTTGTATTTTAGAATAGCAAAGAGAATTTGATGAGCCGAGAATATATATTATTAAATTAATTAAAAAAGAAAAGAAAATAATTAATTGGATGCCATGTAACTAGTAGTACGTATAGTACTATTTAATTGGGGGCTATATAACTCGCCCACGTTTGATTTTCTCTTAGCTTAGCACACCTTATTTATATAAAAACCGTTTCATTCTTCAAAACATCTCAAAGGGTCTCCGAGAAGCTAATCAAAATCATAAATTTCTTGGTGGACCTTATTAGGGTAAATATTCATCACCAAAAATAGAAAAAAAAAAAGAAAAAAGAAAAGTAGACCAAAAAAATAAGAACATATTATTGTTTACATGTGCTTAGTAACAACGGTGGCGCATCAAAGGGGGTCAGGTGAGTTCATCCGGTTCACGGCGCAGCGTGGCGGTGACGGCGGAGATGAGGAACACGGCGGCGGCGGTGGTGGTGGAAGAAGAAGCAGATCATATGAACAAGAAGTAGGTAACAAGAAAGAAGATGAGGTGGAAAGAATAACAATGCAAGGTTCAATGGAATTGAGTGAGATCATGCTTTCGGCGCTGACAAATAATGTTGTGTCATCAGGTTCTTCTTCTTCTCAATCTCATCAAAGCGGCACCGACTGGTTTGCTTCTGCTTCTCAGCATCATCCTATGATGACGTCAGATTTTGGACACGTGTCTTCTTTGTCTTGTTTTACTTCTTCATCTTCTTCTTCTGCTTCTGCTTCCTCTTCATGGGTTGGCCAAAAGAGAGGGCGTGAAGAACAACACCACATGATTGGTGCTTCATCTTCATCTTCTTCTTCCTCTTCTCAATCTTATCAATATCAACATCAACATCATCAGAATTTGGTTCAACATCCTGTTCCTAGATTCTTTGGAACCAATCTTGGTGACTTCAAGGTGCTACCTTCTCATCAACCAGAATCATCTTCATCAGGTGCAATTCACTTCCTTTGTTTTTTTTCTCTCTCTCTTAGTTCATATTTTTATCATTTTTTAATATTTTAAAGGAAATTAAATTAAAAGACTTGGCAACTTGTTCAAAAAAATTATTGCACCATTAATGAGTATATATATATATATATATATGAACAATAATGTTTGGAAATAATAAAAAATTAGCTTGCACCGTTTAAAGTTATTTTATCTAATATTTATTAATTAGCATTAGAATACTTGTTTAATTTAATATTATGTAATTTTAGATATTGTCTATTATTTAATATTACGGATACTTGAAGGATAACACTGGGTTATATATATTGCAATTCTCTCTCTCATTTAGGTCATGGTTTATATTGCATGCATAAACACTTTTCTCATGAATTGTTGTTTTCTTCCATTTTTTAATACTGGGAATAGATTAATGAACTATAGAACATGATTATGCAACTAATTGAACAATGGCATTTTCTGAGAAATTCCGTTAAGATTAACATTAGTTGCTAATGAAGTTAGTGGTGCTGCATGTTAATCACCTTTCACACTTACCTTATTTCATTAATTCATTTCATACACGTTTTATTAAAAATATAATAAAGCATTAACTTAAACGTATAGTGGTGCAATTTCATGATCACTTTATTAAACTTAAACTCGAGCCAATTCATAAATAATTTTACTAAATTATTAATTAATAATTCTAAAAAAAATTAATTTTAAGGAAAAAATTGGATAATCTTATATATATTTTTTTCTTATAAAGCAGTGACAGAAGAAGCTTCCTCCATCACCACGGCGGCCACGGCAGCCACGGCAGCCACCGTAACCACCATGACACCGGCAACGCCGTCGAGCGAAGCCGCATCATATGAAGAAACAGGGGAGAGAAGGAGAAGGTACAGAGGAGTTAGGCAAAGGCCATGGGGAAAATGGGCAGCGGAGATTCGAGATCCACACAAGGCGGCAAGAGTGTGGCTCGGAACATTCGACACGGCGGAAGCCGCCGCAAGAGCCTACGACGAAGCCGCATTGAGATTCAGAGGAAACAGAGCAAAACTCAATTTTCCAGAGAATGTAAGAGCAGTGCCACGCCCAATTCAACCACCTTTCTCTGCCGCCGCCGCCACAACCACCGCCACCACACATTTCCGCCACCCTCCGCCGCAGATGTACCATCCAGAACCACCACCACCACCACCATTGGTTCAACAACAGCAGCCACAGTTTCAGGGAAACAATGAGATCAGAGACTATTTGGAATATTCTCTGCTTCTTCAGAGTTCTGGTGATTTTCAACAACATCAACAACAACAAATTAATCAACAACCTTCGAATTTGTTACAACAGTTGTACTATAATTCACAATTGGCGGCGCTTCAATCTTCTTCATCATCATCTTCTTCTTCTTCAGTTGTGCCACCAGCTTCGGTGTTTTCAGCTTCTGCTCAACCGTCCTCTGCTTCACTTCCCCTGTTTCCTAGTCAGCAAATGGTGTTTTTCCGGCCACCGGGAAACCAACCTCACGGCGGCGGAGACGGTGCCGGCGGGTTAAACTTTCTCCCTTCAACTTGGTCAGATACCAGTGGCTATCCACCACCACCTGGTTGATATAGAATCTCTTGTTACTCTGTCTTTTTTTTTTTTAATTTTTAATTTTAAACTTTGTTTATTAAAATATATAACTTTGTATTTGTTTTCCTTTTTCCTTTTTCTTTTCTTATTTTTGAGAAAAAAAATTGACCATAAATTCCTTGAACAATTGCTTTTAGGTTTAGAGTTTTTTTTTTTAATTTTTAATTTATTGAAAAAAATATGAGATGGGATTATTATAAGGTTATTAAGAGTTTTTTTTTTAATTTTATTTTCTTAATATATTTGTTGTTTGCCACCTTTTACAAATTAGGTTGGAGATAGAGATATGATTTGTATATTAAATAATATAGAAAACAATAAATAAATATAGAAGTTAAAAAATAAAAATAAGAAGTATAAAAAAAAAAGAATTTCTTATTGTTAAAGTACTTGGGTATTTGTATTTGTCTGATAAAGAGTTTGAAGGAAAAGACAAAGCAGCACTTGGGTTCAAAGGTGTTAATTTGATTCTGTGTATTGTATAAGATGGATATGAATATATGATGTTAACATTTTTTTTTCTCAATTATCCGTAGAAAGATGTAGAAACCCATAGCTTTTTATATAACCTTGTATGTTATCCACTCTACAGCCATAGATATTTTATTAAAAAAAATTATTTGTATACTTTAAATCTTTTTTTGTTTAGTAATATATTTGGCTGTGACTTAGTTATCATCATGATGATTATTCCACGATGATTATTCTTTATCTTTCTGTGTTATAGTGATACATTTGATATATTCTAATCTTACTGATTAAGAGTGATACTATATACATTTGATACAATCAATACTGTTTGGATTAACTCAGATTTTTCATGAAAAGTAATTTAATTGATATTTCCTAAAAGATTACTATTGAATTAAATAATGATTAATGTAAAATTGAATAGTAGTTTATTAATATTATAATGCATAATTATATGATGTTTAAAAAGTTATATTAACAAAAGTAATTATATTTTTATATTCACAATTTTAATTCTTATATGAGAGAATGGATTTTATCAGATAATAATAGTTAATCTTTTAACGCCAACTTGTTTATTATTTAATAAATACGAAATTCTGGTATATATTAATTAAATTGAAGGCAATATATGTAAATTATTTAATACAGGAGTAGAAATAGTAAACAGGTAACTTCACATTTAACATGCTAAATTTGCAATAAAGTTAATTGATATAAGCTTAGTCTACGGTTCTGTAATAGACTATTTAAAGAATACTAAACCTAATAAAATGTCTCATAATTTAAAAAAATTAAAATAGCAAAATAAACAAATAAATAAAAAATTAAATTAAAGATATTAAAACATAAAAATGTTATATAATAAAGAAATAAGTAGTTTGACGAATAAAAATATCAAAAACACTATTCGTATACTAAAATTAATTATTAAAATCAATCACCAATGTATTTATGTATATATATATATATTTGATATAATTTATTTTCAATGCATATTTATATTTTAACATATATTTTATACTGATAACTAATTTTGATGGTTGATTTTGATGTATACATAATATAATGATAAAAATATTTAAATAGCATAAAAACAAATTCAAATCATTATTAAATTTTTAAAATAGTTTTAAACTTAAATTAATTATCAGATTAAATACAGGTGTATGCTTCTACTAGGTCAACTTTTCTTTTTCCACTCCTAGTTCTCTGTCACAACACATGCATCTTCCACTTGCCAAAGGCATGCATGGAATTTGAATTTCAATAGTTGGCTAAAATAATCCAAGACCACCCCACCATTGAAGTGGGTAGTTAGTTATTAACTTTGGCTGATTGATGGTGTGAAAATGTAACTGATTTTTGTGTTAATTTCTAAGATGAGAAGTCCAAGAGATACAGACCAGTCAAACCAAATTTAGTTTAAGAACATGAAGGACTTTATGCATTATTATTATTTGTTCAAACAATCACCTTGTCAAAAGGCAGGCTTATCTAAAATTTAAAGTTAGCTTAGGTTTCAAGGTTTCTTTATGAAATTATCAAATTTGAACAAACTTTTCAGGGTATGAAATTGGTTTAAAAAAAGAAGATTCAACAGAAAAATACTCATTCAAATGACAGATCTAAGTTTAAAATTGCAACAAAATATCGTTATAAAAATTCCTTCCAACTTAACTCTATGGCTCTAGTATTTTTTATTGGCTCTTAATGAGTATCTTCACTTATATACAACTCTCATTCTAAAATTCAATCCAACGTAATTCGTTCGGATAGGATTGTCAATTCGATTCGTAATGGATAGAATAGGTACGGGTTAATGTAGATGTTGCACTAAAAACTTCTCACTAAATGCAAAAAATTCATAACCACTAAAAAAATCAGTTCTATTAATTAATAATATAATACGTTTTTTTTACATAAAAGTCAGTTCTACTTTAAATTATTATTAAGTTATATAATAATATTGCATTTTTTTGGTAATCTGCGGATATAGTCTCTACTCAGAACTGGTAAAATTAGGGTTGGGACATTCTGAACCCGCGAATAGAATTAGAGTTAGATCCAAACTCTACCCTACCTTACCCATTGCCAATTTGCCATCCCCAAGTAAAACACTACTAGAAATAGGGATTTTTTTTAGACAAAAATTTCAAATGAAATTTATTCCGTCTGAATGACTTTTTAATTTTGGACAAATTTGGGACAAATGTTGAACAACATTTAGTGGAGGTTATGAAAGAATATATTATGTCCTAAATTTGTCTAAATTTTGTCCTAAATTTTTTTTGGATGGCGCTAAAATTTTCATACATATTAGCAATACATTTTGGACAAAAATTATAATTCATCTGTATTCATACAGATTTGGGACGCATTTTGAAAAATGTGAATTCTATTCTAAATTTGTCTATAATTAATCTTAAATGTTTTTATTATAGTTAACCATTCGAAGTAGCCAAAATTCTTTCCGACAAATTTGAGACGAAAATAACATCATTTGTAAATTCTGTTTAAAGGTGCATCAATTTTCAAATGTTTATTGAAAATTTTAGCAGTTAGTATAAAAATATTGTTTATATCTCAAATTTGTCTATAATTTATCCCAAATATTTTTACTATTTCAAAATAATTTTTTTCCTAAAATAAATTTAATTATATATAACTTATAAAAAGGTACATTTTTTTGTTTCTAAAACTCAATTTTAAAACCTCTCGATCAAAATATCGATCAAAATATGAAATAATCATCATATAAATTAATATTTTATTTATTATTACACATATTTTAAAAATTAGATTAATAGATATGTTAGTACTTATTTATGCATCCGTCTTTTATAGCAACTAAATTTTTTGTCTTTACAAAATTAGTTTTAATATATTTTAACATTATTCATATATTAGTAACATTATTTTTTAATTCACATAAAAATGTAAAATAAAATAAAATAAAAATAAAATCAAACAAAATTCAATTAAACTCTTTTGTCCTCAAACTTTTCATTAATTTTGTAAAAAAAATATTTTATTTTAATTTATTGTCTCAAAATAAAAGTATAAATATTATTTAATTTATAATAATTAAGATAATATATTTTAAATAAGTCTATTAAAATATAATGAAATTAAATTTTTGTCATTTTTTTTTCTCATAACCATTGCCAAACTCTTAAATTCAATATTTTTTCCAACTAAAAAATATTTATAACCACTCATTCCTGTATATTCCTATATTTCTGTATATAGAATATGGAAACGTTTTCGGATATGTTTAGTTAAGCGTTTGAACCATCAAGTTACATTTAGTTTTTTTGAAAGCTTTATTTGTTATTTGGCTATTTATTCTTCTTCTAAAAACAAACGTAATTTTACCTTCTAATCCAGGTTTATTTAAAGATAGAAATTCTAATTTTTGCATTCACTTTCTTAAGTTAGATTGAAATTTATTTTTTATTTATCAATTTTATCCTTCATTGTTTATATAATTAATTTTATTATTATTTTTTATAATATTTTTTCTCTAATACTCTCTCATGCATATTATTATTTTTTGTTTATATGATTTTTTTACCTGTTATTTTTGTTGTATGGAATAATAAAAATAAAATCATAGCGTATTAAAAGAGAGTACTAAGAATATCTATATAAAAACTATTGTCAAAAACTTTTAGATTTGTTTTTGTCACTTAGATATGTAATTGTTAATTATTTTTAGTACTCTCTTATTATTGTAATTCTCGTATACTATGTTTTTGTGTAATTTTTTTATAATATAAATTATAATCCCATTAAATAAGGCAAATTAAATAAAAAATTAATCATAAATAATAATAATCATAAATATTAGATTCCAAAATAATATTAAAAATAAGATTAGTAAGAGTACTAGAATAAGAATATGATGTAAAAAGAATACTAAATTAAAGTTCTGACGTTAATACTTAAAATTTAAGAAAAATGTATTATAAAATTAATTATATTATAAAATTAATTAATAAAATTTATTTAAATATATAAATTAAAATAAAAGAATAATATAAAAAATTATTTAAGTTGATATTTATTTTAGTAATTTTTTTTATTTAAAAGTGATTTTAAGTAATGTAATCCAAACAATATTTATGTTACTATAATCCATTTTAATATAAAAATGGTCCAATATAAATTACCTTTAACAAAATCAAACCATCATGATTTAAATTAATTCTCAACAAATTAGTACTTAATAAAATAAAATTATATATAATTTAAATTTAAAAATTTTAATATAATTTAAACAATATAATTTAAATATTTTAAATAATAGCGTACATACAAATTTTATATAATTTATTATATTAAATTGATAATTTTAAATTATATATTTAAATAAACACATTTAAATTATTCATCTTTTATTATCTTATAGTGATATCTAACCGAGGTTAACCTCTTTTTCAAGTCTTTTCGGTCGTGTGATCTTTCAAACATGTGGCAATTGAATTTGCCTGTAAAATTCAACAATTTCAAAAATCAATTTGACTATCCCAGCTCGTATTAATAGAGAATTTTAACTCAAGTGACATAATTTAAAATGGTCAATTTAAACACATAACTTAAAATGTTCTATTTAAACTCTAGCAATAAAGTTATGTAATTTAAAACTGTCATCACATTTTTTTTAAATTATCTCATTCAAATTAGTACTCAATAAAATAAAATTATATATAATTTAAATTTAAAAATTTTAATATAATTTGAAGAATATAATTTAAACATTTCCAACAATAGAGTACATGAATAAATAGTGAAATTTGAGTGAAAAAAACTGAGTCAAAAATTTAGAATTTTTTATTTTTGTTGTTTCGTGATAATTCAGGATAAGTGACGAAATTTAAGCGTTAGTAATGACATTAAGTATGTGTTTAAATTGACCTTTGTCAAACTAAAATTTGAATAAAAGTGATTTTTGTAGAATTAATTTTAGATAGATGTAAATTTATGCCAACATGATTTATGTTTGGTAATTTTATACTAAAATTAATTTTGATAAAATAAATATTATTTAAATAATATTAATTAAAATCATTTTAGATAAATAATTAGTTAATTAATAAAAAATATAATATTAAATTATAATGTTATTTTTTTAAGTATATTTAATTTTTTTATATTTTTTATATAGTATTTTTTATATATTAAATTTGTACTATACATTTTCTCTTTGAAAATAATTAACCAAAATAATGCACAGTAATTAAATTTTAAAATGGCAAGACAGAAATAATTTTATTCTAATACCACATGTTAGATAATTTCTGTGATCAGGAAGAGATTGTGAGATACTAGATAGTTAGAGATACACCACAAAAAAATGGAGTCACAAAAAGACTGAATCGTACACTACTTAAGAAAGCAAGGTGTATGCACTCTAATTTTGGATTAAGCAGAGAATTGTGGGTTGATTCAGTTGCTACAACGTGCTACATAGTAAATCGATTTCCACATTCTTCTTTAGATGGAGATACACCTTATAAGGTGTGGTTAGAGAAACATGGAGATTACGAGAAACACAGAGTCTTTGAATGCACGACTTATTATCATATCAAAGACAATAAACTAGATGAAAGAGCTAAGAAGAGAATCTTCTTAGGGTATCCAAAAGGGGTTCAAGGCTATCGTCTTTAGAGCGTAAGTGATTCTAAATTTGTAATCAGCAGGGATATAACCTTTAATGAAAGATCCATGGTAGTTTTGTCAAAAATTTATGACGGCAGATGATGGTGATGTTGAAAAAATTATAAACACTCAAGTGGTAGAGATAGAGTTTAAAAACTAACCAATAGATTATAGTCATGTCCAGGTGGAGCATCTTAATGCTACTCACGAAAATGAGGAGGACAATGAACTTGATTATGAGGAGATTCAGCGGAAAAATACACATGTATGACAACAGCAACAACAGGATTCTTTGGTATCCACTAAGCCAAAGAAAAATTACAAACTCGTACAGAAGCTTGGGTCAGACAAGCTTCTGAGACATTATGGACAGTTAAATTTAGTAGAGTATGCACTCTCGGTAGAGAAAAATGAGCCAGTCACCTTCAAACAAGCTATCAAAGACAAGGATAGTGAGAGCTGGTTGGTTGCTATGGAAGAAGAGATGTAGTCTATTCGTAAAAACAAGACATGGGAGGTGGTCCCATTGTCCGTGAAAAAGACTGCTATTGGTTATAAGTGGGTGTATAAAAGAAAAGAAGACTCTACTAAATCGGATGGTACAAGATTCAAGACTAGGTTAGTGGCCAAGGGATTCGCATAGAAAGAAGGAGTTGATTATAATGATGATATTTTCTCTTGTAGTAAAATACACTTCTATTCGAATGCTTTTAAGTATTGTAGCTAATGGCGATCTTGAGTTAGAACAACTAGATATGAAGACAGCGTTCTTACACGATGATTTAGAGGAAGAAATTTATATGTATCAACCTAAGGGTTTCAAAGTTGAGGGTAAAAAAGGTCAGGTTTGTTGCTTGGGGAAATTGCTTTATGAATTGAAACAATCTCTTTGACAGTGGTACAAGTGATTTGATTTCTTTATTTTAAAACAAGGTTTCTTTAGAAGTAACTAAGATTGTTGTATATACATTTATAAGTTTCTTGGAGGTAATTATATCTATCTTTTATTGTATGTGAATGAGATGCTCATTACTTCCAAGAGCAAGGTGGAGATAGATAGGTTCAAGATTTAACTTGGTGAAGAGTTTGAAACAAAAAATTTGGGTGCTGCGAAAAAAATCTTAAGCATAGAGATTAGAAGATAGATATTAAGTCAAAAATTATTCTTGAGCCAAAAAAGCTACATTGAACGCATTATCGAAAGGTTTGAGATGAAAAATGCTAAGTCGGTGGTGACTCCATTGACTCCACATTTCAGGTTCTCAGGTAAACAATCTCCTACAACAGCAGAAGATAAGACTTACATGGACAATATACCTTACGCAAGTGATGTAGACAGCCTAATGTACGCTATGGTATGCACGCGCCCAGACATTTCACAAGCAGTCAGTGTTATTAGCAGGTTTATGAAAAATCCAGAGAAGACACACTGGGAAGCAGTCAAATAGATATTAAGATATTTAAAGGGTACCATTGGCACATGTTTATGGTTTGGTGGTAAATCATCATGTCAAATTAGCAATTTTGTTGATTCTAATTATGCTGGTGATCTAGATAGAGACGATCTACAACTAGTTATGTATATAAAATATATGGTGCTCCGGTTAGTTGGCGATCGATGTTACAAGCACTATCTACTACAGAGGCTGAGTACATGGCAGTAGCAGAAGAGGTGAAGGAGATATTGTGGTTAAGAGGTTTTCTAGATGATTTAGGTTTTAAGCAAAATTGTGTGAATCTTAGTTGTGATAGCCAAAGTGTGATTCATTTGGCTAAAAATCAGGTTCATCATACTCGTACCAAGCATATTGATATTAGGTATCATTTTGTGCGTGATGTTATAGAGAAAAGTGACATTTCTTTCGTGAAGGTATACACAAATGAAAACCCAACAGACATATTGACTAAAGTAGTGTCAGAAAATAAATTTCAGCATTACTTGGATTTGCTCAACATTATTCCATGTTAAGTATTACATGGCAAATAAAGGAAATACATTTCGTTTGATCCTGGTAAAGGGTATGTAAGCAGTCATTGTTAAGACGATGCAACCGAATACGACTACTACAATTTGTTCGTTCAAAATTTGAGTCAGTTTTTCAAATTGTGACCGAATTGGAGAATTGGGAGAATACAAGAAGAATAAGAGCAAACTTAGGAAGTAAAATAAAGTTTGCAAAAAGTTTTAATAGGAGAGAACTTGTAGAAAATTTTTATAGGAGGATTTTATCCTTATTCATTGAAATTATAACATAGATGATACTATATATATTTCTGTAGCATTGTAATTGAAACATCATCAAAAATAAGAAAGAAGATTAATTCACATCATATTATATAGAGTAATTACATCATATTTTCTCATATTGGCTTTGTTATAGTTAGTGCATTATTGTGGATAGTGTTCAATTTCATATTACTTTATATCTATTAAAAGTCTAAATTCCGCTGCAGACTCAACAAGATTGGAAACCCCAAAAATACTTTTAACATTGCATTTCTCATTGTATTTGTGTTTGGGGATGTTGTTGTGGGGGAGGAGGGAGGTGGTGGGATGAAATTTATAATATGGAGTGTCCATTGTCCATGTTGTTCTATTCAATATTCTCGTGTGTTCATTTAATTTAGTTTTGAAGTAACGACTCTATGTCAAATGTAGCAAAAGCACATGGTTCTTTAGAATTTCAGAAGGACGTTTAATTTAGTTATCAATTAGGTTCTTTTAGTTTAAATTTCTCTTTAAAGTTAGATTCTAAAGATTGTTCAGAAACATCCAAAGATGATCTAAATATTGAGCAAGAACTTTACATGCGAAAAGAAAAGACAAATGAGCAAGAAATGATCACAAAATGTTAAGTTTAATGACGCTGCGCACAAGTTAAAAGATTAAGGACGTCAACTAAAAGCTCAACAGAAAAGAATTGGTTTTACCGATGAAAAGACACTTCATACTTTATATAAAAAGTTGAATCTCCCACTTTCCTCAACCTTGTCTGATCCTGCGAAAGATGAGTTTGGAACAGATTTTAGTGATGATGAGAATGATAACATGAATGATTGAAGTCTGGAGTATATGTTGTTTTTTTTATATTTAGATTAAGGAATTTTTAGGTGAATTAGTTAATATATTTTAATTTATTCATAATTTGCGACCTTTTTAAAAATTTTCTTTGTTTTAGTTTAATTATTTTTTTCTTATTTTAATTTGATTACATTTATAGACAATAGTATTTTAATAATAAATATTTTTTAAATCTTTTATTGAATTAATTTTTTATGATTTTATTATGTATTTATAATTTAAATAATATAATATAAAAAATTTGTTTATTATAATGATTTTAATATAGAAACCAAATTGTATACAATTTATTTTTTTAAATATTTAAATATTAAATAGTAAATTATTTTGTATGAAAATTATTTGAAATATTATATTAAATTTGTAAAAAAATTTGTGTGAAAATATTTTTTATTTTATATGAGATTTGTTTTAAATACGTAAATTATATTAAATTAAATTTGTCTGAAATTTAATCGAAAAGAAATATTTGAATTGTCTAAATTTTGTTTAAAAAAATCGGTTATAGTTGACTAAATTAGTTAGAAATTTGTCTGAAAGGAAGTGTATTTTTTGTTTGAAATTTATCTAAAATAAAATATTTTTAGGTTTGAAATTTATCCGAAATACATTGTCTTTATATTAGCTAATCTGTCTAAGATACGTCATAATAGTTAGAAATATAGCAGATAAATGCTTATTCGAAATTCATTACAAAATCGTTTAAAAAAATTTCGGACAAAATTTCAGACAAAATGTAAATTAGCAACAAGAATTTTTTGGACAAAAAAAATTCATCTCAATTTTGTTCAAAACAAAAAATTTGTCTCTAATTTATGCAAAATTGATCTCAATTTCGTCTCAAAATTCGTATGAGTCATTCTATGAGAATTTTTAATAAAAAATAATAAAAAAATACTTATGGTATGACATAATTTGTATAATCTATCTTCTATAAATAAGTAATATTCCAATCAAATGGTTATTATCTCTCTGCAACATTATTTTAATGATTATATAAGTAATACATAATTTAAATGTAAGTATTTTTCTGTTATTTTTTATTGGATATTTTCATAAAAAAATTTATGCGTCTAACAAAAGAATAATATTTTTATTGTCATTTTTAATTGATAAATTGCGAGTTGTCTAAATAAAAAAATTAGATGGGTTTTACTCAAATTAAAATTCTCTTAACTCGTGTTAAGTTCAAGAGGAATTTCTCTTTTGTCTTGTAGCTTAGTTTTCTTTTGTCTGGACTTTAGTGAGTTTAATCCCGTCTTTCAATTTAAAAAAAAAAACGCAATAATTATCAATTATTTAAAATTATTGTGTTCTCTATTTATTTTATTTTTATTTCATTGTGTATATTACATATTAGTGGAAACTATATATATATATATATATAAATCATTAGTCCAATTAAAACCTGCAATGTTTCATATTGGAGTCACATTCTCCGGTTTACTTCCATTCCCAACAAACCTAACTTTGTTTCCATTTTACTTTAAATATATAGATATATAGAATAAAAAAGATTTGTTGTGCATAAAAAAACGTGCAAAATGATATAATATTAAAATTTGTTTGAAACATTATTTTCGTTTTCGGTGAGCTATGCCTATAATATACAGAACAAAAATGAATCCATGTTATGTCACTCATTTCATCATCAATTATGCATTATGCATCTTTATTTTTGGTCGGTAGTTATAGCTAGTATCATGCATATACATGTTAATTGTTTTATGTCATTTAGTTAATATTTTTTCTATTTAAAGTACCATGTGTTGGTCCATGATACGGTGTACATTGTTGATCCCACCCACCTTTGAATTATTATTTTTTAAATTAATTACGACTAATATATTTTTAAGTGGTTTTTGAAATTTAATTTTAAATGATAAAAATGATTTACACTACCAATATGTCACAATATTAATATAATAGAGCAAAATAAAATTATAATTTATTCTTAAAGCACCTAAAAAATTATCATTTAACTAACAAAAGCTTTCTTTGTTTTTATTTTAGAGCTATATATGCAATTTTAAAATAATAATAAAAGGAGAGACATTATTATTGCCTTTGGCACGAAAAATGTATAAAATTGTTTTCGTCATTTCTTTAAAATAAAACACTTTGACTGTGGAAAAGGGACTAGGATTAGGTGCAAAAACATCACTGGTTTTAAACTTTTAATATTCATTGAACTTGGTAAAATTATTATTGGTAAAAGTATTATTTTGATTTAGATGCAAGAAACAATATAATTACTTATATATGCTGGTAAAATGAATAAAATGATGGAAGAAGAAAAAAATGTTTTTTTTTTTTTTATAAATTATTGATGCTGATACAACCCAAAATATTTATGATATTAAAATCAAAGTGATGTCTAAAACGTAAATTTATCAAGGAAGTAATAAAAAGCCGCCAACTCATCATTTCATTTTTTTTTTATTTCATTGAAGACTAAGTTCGTTTTAAATAAATGTTATGCTACATGTACACTAAAATTGGTTAATTTTTTTTGTTATAGAAATAGAAGTGGTGATATACTTTAACATTATAATTTTTTGTGTTTTTTAAAACTGTAAAAAATATATAAATCGGTAGGTCCAATTTCTGTACTTCAAATTTTTTATTTTTTAACATAAATTGAACGGTCCGATTTGTGTACCTCTAGAAATCAGACGGTCCGATTTCTGTACTTTTAATAAATCGGACGGTCCGATTTCTTCTTCTCTAATGAAAGGATTCTACATTTGAGTATAACACCTAACAATTCACATTTTAAAAAAATACCACTACCACTCTAATATTAAAATAAAAAGTTTCACCAAAATCAGCCACCAGTATAAAATACATGCTGAAATACAAATACACATTAAAAATAAATTAAACTATACATATATTTATACACAAATACATTAATAACTAATTTTAGTGTACAAATAACATTTCTCTTTAAATAATTATATGTTGTTATACTATCTAACAATTTTGACAAAATTAAATTTCATATTTGTCAACTAATATATATAGTGACATGTTATCAAATATAATTGTAAAATATTTACTCAAACATTGCATACCTAACATACCTCACCATTCAAATTAATCAGCTTTTTTACACTAATAAGTATCATAGTTAAAGCACACTTTTCATTTGTACAAAATTATTGATTTTCGCTCCTTATTGAAAAAGACAAGAACTTCTCTTACCAAGATATGATACATGTAACAAGAAAAACAAGTTGCTGTAAAATTTTAATTTTGCTTTGTGTTTGTCTTCATATTTATCTTTATCTAATCTTTGATTACAAGATCATAATGATAACGAGATGAGATTTCGTGTCATTAAGGTTCACGTCTTCCCTCTTAAAAGTACCAAACTTCATTTTCTTTTTTCTCATCTCAAACGTACTTTTCCCGGAAAATTACATAAAACATTGTTTTATGATATTTTTTTTGTCCATTTTGGATTTAATTTAATATTATTATTTCATATCTTCACGTCTAACAATTTTTTTTATTGAATTTTCCGAAGTTGATTCCACGTGTATTGTGAAAGATAGATGACGTGGTCCATAACGTAGGCCACTTACTACTTGGCAATTTTACCATGGCATTTTTTTCAGAAATAAAAAAAAATTTCATATTTTTACAAAAATTATTTTAAAACTTTAATTTTTTAAATATGATTGTTTTTTAAAGTAAGTTCGTCGCAAAAAAAAAATTGTATTTAAAAAATTAAGTTCAAAAATAATTTTTGAAAAAATATAAATTTTTTTATTTCTGAAAGAAACCTTTTTATCATGATGAGTTGATGTTTATTAGATAAATTAGATTTTAAATATAACTAAAAAATATTTAATATATATTTAAAATTTATTATTAAATTAATTATTATATATTTATATAAATTTTTATATATTTTTTAACTAAATTTACCATCAGAATAAATATAGGACAATCAAATTTTTATAAAAAATAATCAAATTTATTTAATAATGAATTTTATTAAATATTAAATATGTATTTTCATCTACTTTAATTAATTGATTATTAAATTTTATGAAATAATTTTGTTTCATTAATGTATAAAAAATAAAAGAACTTTTATTGAGTAAATTTCAGGGTTTAAAACTTGCTTGAATTGGAAAAAAAATAAATGAGAGTTATTGTTTTAATTAAAAATAGAAAAATAATCATACAATAAGAAAAGGACAGTGACGTTAGGATTCGTAAAGCACAGATATAGAACAAAGACGTAGCATATGTGCTGCTTAGAGAATGAGATCAAAACGAAAATATTTTACACGTAGAATGTACTCTATACCTAACTTTGAAGTACATTAAAATAATTTTAAACTCTAGATGTTACATAAAATATATTGGAATTTGTCCTTTCAACTTATATTTATTATTCAATTCAGAAATCAAACCCAAATTCACAATCTTTGGCGTTAACTAATTAATAATTGTTAGGTTTGCCACAATTGCAATCAGAAATATACAATTTTTATTTTAATTATTTTTTCCTTTTAGATAGTTTTGTATAAGTACCCCTAAAATAAAACATCAAATTTAACTATCTAAAGTGCAAACAAAATTCACCTAAGTTTTAAGAAGATACTATCTCAACACAAAAAACTAACTACTAAATTAGCTATTAATTTATTTTTAATGTGTATTTTATATAACATATATTTTATATCTGTGGTTGATTTAGCGACTATTTTTTAGTATATATATAATATGATTAAAATGTACATTATTTCACCTTTATAAATATAACCAAATTCAAGTCTTTATCCTAAGGTATGTCATCTAGCACAATTACCTCCAAAAATAAAATAAGAGTAATGTGTTAAAAAAAATAAAGGAAGAAATTGGATGGGTTGATTTGGATAATTGGTTTGGAGATTAGAGATGAGGATTGAGGAATGAGGATGATTGGGTACCATTTTGGGTAAGGAATGAAGCTATGAAAGACAAGTGTTTTGTATCTATTTTAAAGTTGATATATGTGGTACAAATTATTTCTTCGTTAAAAATTGTATGTCACATTAATGTAATGTCATCATCAACCATATGCAACTTGATCATTCTTTGATAATATAACTTCCACCAATGTAGGTTTTTTTTTTTAATGGTCTTAAGAAGTTGAAAATATGTGAATAGTTAACGGATAAGCATGAATATGATGTTTCTTTTATCAGTTGTTGTGTGACGATGATTTAAATGTTATCGTTCAATGATAGCATAAATTGAAAAAACGTGGTATTTGTTTGTCTTATGATTTCCATCGTCCAATAGTAACCTTCTGTTTTGGATAATTACATTACAAAAAAATGTGTCCAAACTCCAAAGTAACCTTCTATTTTGGATAATTACATTACAAAAAAAAAAAAACAAAAACAAAAGTATCAAAATCAATGTTCAAAAACTATAGTTGATTTACAAAAATCTCAAATTACCCAAATTTATTAATTGTCTAAACTTAAACCAATTTGAATTAGTCGAATAACTTGTTTGTTTAAACAAATATCAAAAATTTAAATCCTACATTCTCTACCCTTAACTAAAAGAATAAAACCCCTTCCCGGTTCCTAACCATTTATGAAAAGGACTTGGCACCCTCTAACCATTAGAAAATAACAACGCGGTCCTTATCCATTCTTTCTATGGGATCGAAAGACTTTTCCAACACCCTTGATCATTAAGCTCTTCCGGTTATTTTTTATCCATAAATTGACAAGAGGGTCCTCTCGGTCACACAGAGAGAATAAATAAAAACCGCATTGTTATTTTCTAATAATCAAGAAGCGCCAAATCCTTTTCATAAATGGTTAAGAACCGAAAAAAAATTTTACTCTAACTAAAACTCTGATTCACAATGAATTAATTCTTAACGAATCATATAAGAAAATACCGGGGGTAAAAAAGAACCCAGAATTTACAACTACTTTTTTCAAATGCTACTTCTTTTGTATTGTGATTTTGGTCCTTGTGTAATGTTTCTACTTATTTATATTGGGAGAAAAAAAAGTCCCATGACGAACATGATCAGCAAAATAACATGTTAGGAACATATATTTATTATCAATATAATAATTTTGTGCACACTTCATAATAAAGTAACAAGATATCTTCAGTGCTTCATGATGTAGCTAGCCTTTGATTATTTGTAGCCAATTCCAATCTAATTAATCATTTACAGATTAGTTTTGATGGTAAGAAATCTGAGCTTCCAGAAAACTATTCAATTCCACAAATTGTATACAACTCTGATGAATTTGCACATCTCAAAGTAGCCCAAAACTAATACATAAAGTGTATGGAACAAAACTGAATATGTCACTCAACTAGGAGTACTACTACTACCCTGGGGACCCTGACCCTTGCTTTGATGAACAGCTTCTAAACATTCCTTGGCGCGATGAACTTTTGATTGCAGGTAGAAACTCCCATTCTTCGAGTTATTCTCAAACAATGTGTCGTATTTCTGCGATCAAGGCAAGAAACAATGTTGAAGCAACCAAATCTACTAAAAGAAATGAGTAATAGTTTGGAAGATATAGAAATGATGACTAACCCTCACGATCTCCTCCCAGGGAGTTTCTTCGGTCACGCCAAGTATCTGCCGAGCCTCTTGCTCGCTCATGGCTTTGCTGGCCCTGCGGATCGTATTTTGTATTGCCTCTTGCGCCACACCGTTTTTCGAGGCATCTGGAACATGACAATAACAAAGATTAGGTCGAAGAAAAAGGGCATTTAGGGCCCCATTGATTCATATATCATAGAACGCAAAGGACAAGAAGGAACAATAGCCTTCTAACCATTTCAGTCAAATAAAAAAGATAACAAATAGAGGAAAAGAAAACTGTGCCTGCATTCGGTTTACCAACATTTTCCATCTACAAAGTAATCAGTAGATATAGTTCACACCATGAATACAAAAGAAATAACGTAGATTTACATTCTCTGGTGACTATTGCAAAACAACATGTAATAGGTATTGAAACTCGTAACGTTTATGGAACAGATAAGCAATTCAGCATTTTGCCATTTAATTCAACTTTCTGACAAGGCCTTACTTTTATATTCGTTATAGATGAGCTCGCTAGGTAATGTTCAAGATTAAGTTTTGGTACATGCATTTCTCTCTATGTAGTTTTTGATTGACAAGAAAACTTGGTGCCCATTACTTTATGAAATGCACACCCTGGGACTAACGGGGGCGGGGAATGGGCAACCCCAGATGCTCTAGACAACCCGTGGTGCTCCAATGGCTAGCACCTCACCCTAAAACTAGTGTTGGGGCAACCAATATCAGTCCAACAACAAAATCCATCTATCTGGAAGCTAAAAAGAGAGATAAAAGGAATCATATTGCACAGTAACACAACTAGGTCATCAATCTACAAACAGGAACTTCAAAAAGAAAAATCTGAACTGAACCTGGAAGAGTGTAGAAACAAAAACTAGGTTCCAATGCAATGAACACCAATATAGCCCACTAAGAGCCCGTTTGGGAAGTAGCAGAAGCTACTTTTTTTTTTTACTTTTGGATTATAAAAAGTCATAATTTGCGTGATTGGCACCATTTTAAAAAAAATTTTTAACTTCCCGAAAAGTTAATTTACAACTTTTTGAAGAAGTAAAAATATATGACTTCTTTACTTTTTGATAAATCATTCTACCACTTCTTTCAAAAAAAAATTAATTTCAAAACAAAAAAAATCTACTTTCTTTCTTGACTCTGTGAAAAATACTGACCCTTCACCACCATTTTCACTCAAGGAGCACTGGTCTTCCACCATCATTCTCACGCAATGTTCCAAACCTCACCATTTTCACGTAATGATTCATCTGATGGAAGTATTGATCCTCTACCACCATTTTCATTTTCAGACAATATTGCATCTAAACAACCTACTGCATATATTCATTCTAAGTATTTTTTTTATCATTTTATCACTCTATTTTTTATTATTAAATTTGTATTTAACTGTTGAAATTTTAGTTTTAATTTTATTTTTTTCACATGTGATTTTATAGTTTGCTATTATTTTCATAGTTAATTATTGCAAGTTCTTAACCCCAATAAAGGAAAAGAGAGTTCTAATAGGAGTAAAATAAAAAACAGCAACAAAATATACATTGACACACATTTTATAGTTATTTTTTATTTTCACCTACCATATCATACACAATATTAGTGATTAGGTTAGGTAAAATCAACATTCAATATTGGAAAGTATTTGTTATCATCGTTAAGTTATTTATCCAAACGCTACAACTTCAAAATAAGTACTTTTATAACTAAAAATCCAAACACAAAATAACTTATTTATAAGCTGCTATTAATAAAAGTCATTATGCTTTAAGCTCTTTTTCCAAAAGAACTTGTTTAAGTTATTTACCCAAACTGGGCCTAAAGCTCATAAGGGGGAGGGGGGTTATAACAGCTATAAATCATCCGACACCAATCAGTACCCCATAAATGCTAGTTAGAAACTGAATGAGTAACAATTGAATGATAAAATAATTTCTCTGCTGGATGATAATTGAGCAATATTAGCATATGGTAAATATCAGGGGAACAAGCAATACTTATAAATAAAGAATATGACAAAATCACGGGATTATAGGAATTGAGGTAAACTAAATGCAAATATGCTGTTCACACAAGTCACAAATCTATCAATCACAAACTTATAAAACATACTAGTAAGCGCTTGGCGATATGCCTGAACAACTGCTCTTGCCAAGATGCCCCCTCCCATCACAATCAAGTTTGCGAGAATCTTTGCTGCCTGCATAAACAGCTCAGGTAATGTTAAAACCCTAAGGCGAGAAGCCGGAAACAATGCATACATAAAAATTGAATTTTTGAAAGACCATTTACAGATAGCAGACTATACCTACTTTCCAAGACCCACCCTCATCATCAATGTATTTCTTATTCACCTTTTAGTTCATGTTTTTTGGCACATACATGATACATAACAAAGTTATTGCTAACTCTTAAAATCTAGATACACAAAACAAATTGAGCTAAACCTAAAGGCAAATCACACTATATTAAAGACATCAAATGTTCAAGGCTATATAATACCAACAAACACAACGATCAATGAAAAATCTCCTATCACCAAGTTGTTCCTCTAGAATCATTCTAGGTTGGCCAACAATACATCAGAAACATCCTCTTAAAATATGCATACCCGATCGAAATTATACAGCAAAAACCTACGGAAAAACCTAGAACTTTCCAAAATAGAGAACAAAACAAACAAAAAAAATCAACTTTAACACCATGGAAAATAAAAAATTCCCTTACTGCTCTATTCCAATAGAAAATCAGATAATAAAATCGAATGGAAGAAGAAAGAAGATGAAGTTACCATAGCTTAATAACCAACGACGCGATGAACCGCAGGAGCTTAGATTTTTCGTCGGAGGGAATGGGAATTTTAGGGTTACGTGACCCCTAATTGAGCTAAGAGGGAGGTGAAATTGGATTGTGGGTTTATCAAAGAAGGAATAATGAATGCAGTGCCACAGGAAAGGCACGATATTTTGCAAGTAAAAAGAAGGAAACGTGTAGAGAAAGAAACGACGGCTACAATGGCGGAAACTAGGGCTCCAAAATGAGTTCTGTGGAACTAGTCCCTTACCATTCACAAACAAATTGGTTTTAGAATATTCCAGAAATGGTGTAATTACTACTATAGACACACATAAAAAAGATTTTTTATTTTAATAAATAAATTAATTATAATAATTATTAAAATAAATATTTTAAAAAATAATTATTGAAATAAATATTCCACTTCTTTTATCTCATTTACACTGTAAACGAAATAAAAAAAATATTTATTTCAATAATAATTTTTTAAAATATTTATTTCAATAATTATTATAATTAATTTATTTATTAAAATAAAAAATTCCACATAAAAATTATCAAATCTTTAAAAATTACATATGCTAATAAAAAGTGTTTTTTTTAACATAATAAAAGGGTTTGGCTCATGGATATCATCCTAATTATTTTTACAATATCCTTCTTTAAATACTAATTTTGTGAAGAAATTATTTTTACACAAATATTTTAGTAACAACTAATATGTATTTTTTTGTATTTTTTTAATAACATAGATCTTTGGAAAAATAAGTAAATAATATTATTATTTATTTTATTATTATTATTGGCTACTATTACTTATGAAGGAAAAGTATAATCTTTAAATATCTTAAAATATATTATGAAATGATATTAAGGTTAATTTTAATGTGTATTAAATAAAAAAAATTATGAAAAAAAAAAAAATCAAAAACTGAGAGAAGCGAGTGATTGTTTATGTGAAAAGCTGAAGATGGTGGTAAAGTGGTAACTTGCTACCCTTATTTAGGTATATCCTACTTTTAACTAAAATATAATAAAAAAGAATTCTCAATGCAAAATTTGACCTGAACATTTTTTAGTGTTTACACAATAGTCTCATTCACAACTTGAATGATATTTCTAAATTTGAAGTTAATCCTTAATAGATTATATAATTCTATTAAAATAAAATAAAAAAATGATCATTTTAATTATTCAATTTCTCCTCTATGATTTTTCCACCTTTTAACAATCTGCATTAATATAAGCTAAAGAATTCATCCTTTCCTTTGTTACCTTGTTAAGTCATAAAATCCATTATTTTCTTAATCACCTTATTATGATATTAACGTTTATGTTTGCCTTAACTAATCATGAAAGCAATAACGATTTCCTCTGCAATTCAACAAAAACAGACAAAAGAAAAGAGTAAATGAAATATAAAACTCAATGGCTACATAAAAACCATGTTTATATATACATATATATACATATGACTATTGTTCTTTATTTTGTGTCACTTCATATTGCACACAAACTTTGTTAACTACTCTAAAAGGCTTTCCCATCCCACAATCACAGTTACCACATCATATCAAGGTTGTGTTTGCGAGTTTTGATTTCAGTATCTGAAATTCCAACTCGCAAACACAGCCTAAAGAAAGTACTTTATGGCACAGGGAGTTTGCTGACGGCAAAGAAAGAGAGGCTGCTAAGGAACAAGACATCTTTGTTGAGATTAGCAATGGAAGGATTGTTGATGTTTTCAGCTGCCAAGGCTCTATCACAAGTGGTTGGTCCGTCGCTGGCCACCTTGGCGTCGTAGCTAGCCGTGAGCGCATCTTGTTCCAACTCACCCAATGAGGATTTGAATGATCCAACCACACCATCATAGAGTTCATTTGCACATTGTGCAATGGCTTTTGAATTAGGATTTGACTTGGCCAATTCCTTAAGGAAGTTTTGTCCTTCCACTCCTTTCTTCAATCCCATTTCCAATATAACCTTTGCAAGTTTCTTATAGCTCCTTGCTGCTAAAATCTTAGGATCATCTTTAAGAAATGCTAGGCACTTCTGACTGTCCTCACCAGCATCTTTGCACACAGATTCATACAAATTGATGCTGCTTGTTGCTGCATGAGACAGAAGGATCAATGAAAGGGTGAGCAACAAGGACTTTGAGGCATTCATTTTTTATTTTTTTTGGTAATTTTTTGTTTTTTATTTTTGTGGAGACAAAGAATGATGGATTCAAGGTCTCTCTCTTATTGGTTTTTGTGGAGAGGGTTGGATTCTTGAAATGTGTTTGAGTTTCTTTATAGTCATTGGAAAGTTTGTTAATTTTAGGATGGTGAGTGTAATTTTAGCAATGTAGCTATATAATGATTGGTTTAGGTGCATCTCTATCATGTCTTTGCTATTTTTTAAATTTTTTTTTCACTTTTTTCTGAGGCTTTGGCATCAAAATATTTATGTAGTTGTAAGAAAGCAACGTTTGAGTATCCAAGCAATCATTTAGAATAATCACCATCAGCCACTTAAGGTAGTGATAAGAATTGAGTTATTTTTATGCAAAGCAATAGTTTTTTTTTTCTTGGTGATTCCTAGTTGTCCATCACATATTTTAGTTTTTTAGAAGAGAATTTTTTTTTTATCATGTATTTCCACCTTAAATTTTCTTAAAATATCATGTGGACTCATAATTAATTTACCATTGTTCACCTAGATTTTATGTTGACTAAAATGTGAACATAACTTAGAAGGAAAGTCATTTCATCAAATGGTAGATGGTACATGAGTAAATGATAAGTTTCGTTTGCTTGATGAAAAATAAACCGAAACCAATACAAAATGAACGGGGGAATTTTCCAGTATGCAAAAAGTGTAGGTCATCAACACCTTAAGATATCCATAATCATGAATTAAAACCAAAATCTTTCTTCAAAGCGTTCTAAGTGGTCAACACCTTGAGATGTCATTGTATCAATAGCATGGATAGAAGCAACTTCACAGATGAACCAGTTTTTACAATGCCTAATCACAATATACGATGAAACTTTTGAGCATCACAACTGGTTATTTACACAAAGAATAAACCCAAGTAAGGATGCAGAGTACATATTGGACTATAGTAAAAAGGGAAAAATAAAAATAAAAGGAGAGAAAAAAAAAAGACACTATTCCATTCTCTCAAACAATGCACACACTTCTATAGTTCTATTCCTTCCGAAAGAGCTAAGATTACCACAAAAAGATGAAACAAGTTTTTTATCCTGAATTCAATTCAATTTCCATTCCTACAATGGTAAGCTCTAGTCAAGGAGAATTCCCCACATCATCTATGTTGTTGCTATGCAAATATCAGACAGGCAACCCCCAAGGTTTGGTCATTGGCGTGCCTCTGAAGCAACAGTACTTCTGCTTTCAGGGGCATTATTGGCAAGGACCTCGGATGCGATTTCCCAGTTTTCACTTCTTCCCCAACTTGAGTGCCTTGCCTCAGATCGAATTGTGGGAGCTCGATCCGAGCCCATAGCTGAATCAACTTCGGATGTATTGTGAGGGGGTCCATTGCTCCCTCTGCTTCGGATATCCTCATCAACAATCTCTTCAATGTTCCGACGCTGTGATATCTTTAATAGGTCTTCACCAATATCTAGATCATCTTCAACCTTGGGTCGCCGATCTCCACTCAAATCTGGTTCGGGGTCCCGGGAAATGACTTGAATGGTTGGCCTCTGTACCTCCTCTTGAACGAGAGCCCGGAAATTGTTCCTTGAGGGACTTACTTTTGTACAGAATACTTCTAGGAAGTTATTAAGACAACCCCGATTGTAAACATTCATCCTGTTATCAGCTCTATACCGGAAGTTTTCATAGGTAGTCTGCAAAAACAAGGTACAATAACCTCCAGTGAAGACATTCTTTAAACAAAGGAACAATTAACAATTTCTGCATTTTCAAAGTCCTTATTGTTCATTACATGGAGAATAATTCTACAAATGATCGTTATCAACATAGTAACGAGCTATCAACAGATACAATAAATAGCAAGATATTAGATTCAGATATACAGAAGGGATTTACTGACCTGATTTGTGCCAATAAGGTACAAATGAAAGCCAGTTAGTCCACCAACAAACCATAAAGAGATAAAACAATATGCCATTAGTATCACAGATGCAGGGGATTCTTTCATTGCCTTCCAAACTGTCCCGTCGTAATGATTCATTAGAACCTTGATGTAAAAAGCCGAGAAGGAAAACACATAGATACACAGAATGGTTGCGGAAGACACAAACAGAAAGAAGAAACGGTAGTTCCTCTGCACATTGCAAAAGCCCAAAATAAATAAATGAGTAAATGACCAAAAACGCCCAAAATAAATAAATGACCAAAAACATAGTTTTTCTTTTAAATAAAGAGAAAATAAAAGAAAGAGAAGGAAAGAAGTAACAAGCCAAGAACATTTGTGAATATCAACTTTCATACCAGTCCAATGCATTGGCCCACCCAGGGGCAATGGTGATCAAAACGTTCTACACAATTGTTGCAAATGGAGCAATGTGAGCAACGAGGGGGACGATATAACATGCAAGTATCGCAATACTTCACCCTTACAGGGAGGCCATTGACCATTATCTCTTTTGTTCGAGGGAACTGAAGGCTCGGCGTTTGACGTCCCCCAATATCAACAGAAGAGTCATAACGAAACTCTTCTTCTGGTGGATGGGAATTCCTTGGAACAATGCCCGGATCACGCGAGGAAGTTAGAAATAGAAGAATCAGCACCTACATACATTCATAAGGAGTTTCTTTTGGTACCTTATATCATCTCCTCAAAGCACCAAACTAAAGTTTTGTAATCACACAGTAAAGTTTTTTTCCATCAAATATTTGATTTCTTCTACTATGTACTATGATAAAAGCAAAACGAATTGGTAAAGAAGCAGAAAGTGAGATAAAGAACAGAGGGGGATAAATCCAGATATACTCAATATAAAAATAATTAAGGGGAAAGCTATATATTTGCTGATTCACCATCACATTGATGTTCTCAGTAAATTCTTGCCAATTTTTTAGGTTAAAGGCAGATAAGGAAGGACAATAAATGGATAAATGAACAAAGAACCAAAAACAATATTTAGATGAGACAGTGAAAAGCAAGTTCTGTCTAATATCCATTCACCTATTTTTAAAATTGGATTATGGGATATGAGCTACAGCATAATAAGTTTCAACTATGCATAATGCATATATGCATGAAAACATCATATGGAAAACAAAGTTGAATGAAAAAAATGCAACTTACATAAATATTAAAGAGAACTGCGAGCACCAAAATAGCATATCCAATATCGTATGAAGGAAATTCATGCCGAAGATGCCTTGCTACAAATACACAAAAGAGGACAACTGGACCAATAATCAGTAATAAGGTGACAAGCAGAGATCTAGCATCAGGTCCAAATATCAACCTTCCTCCACAAAAGAATTTCTGCATAAACATAAGAGCGATGTTTGAAGTGAAACTCAATAGAAGTGAAAATATCATAAACTAGCCAAAACCATAAAAAGAAATTAGGAAGATGCCACATCATTCAAGTGGCTGCCATCAACAATTACAACAAAAAAAATTTTAAAAATAATAAAATAAACAATAAAAATCAAGAGGAGCTTCAAAATTGTATTATTTTTCGGTTTGATTCACTTTCTCACTAGGGTCTCAATCAGTCTACTTGTCCACAATTGCAACTAGCTTTTGTCATACAAGATGGATCAGCTACTTGTCACATTAAGCAAGGATAACTTCTGGTGACTAAAGATAGTGTGAGGGACAAAATATAAAAGACAAGGGTATTGAATTTAAAGGACAGCGACCTCTCAATGAAATGTAGCAACTGGTCCCAGGCCTATTGACCTAGTCCTGCGGCTTCTACTACTAGGCTCCAGCAAAATCCCCAGTTTGGTTGCCCCGAAGGATTTTTGGGTCAGATCACATTGCAAACTAAGCCCAAAATCAACACAAGCTACTCTATAACAAAAATAACAATGAAATGTACAGCCAGGGAGAAGGTAATGCATGTCCTGGTGTATAAAACACAGGAAAAAAAACAAGAAAAGTTGGGGGGGGGGGGGGGTGGATTCAGAAAAATTCAGGAAAGTTATCATTTAAACTGCAGATACTACAGCATATCATTAACAATTGCTGTGCGCAAGATTCCCCATGCTCTGACCTATTAATGCACCCTAAGCCTATGCTTGCCTTTCTTTTATATTTTATTTTCCAACCATGGTAGCTCCATTCAAGCACATAATTAGAAAAATTTTATCAGAATTGAATGTCATCCCAATTCACCATACATCTAGAACATAGAAAAGAAGCAAGGCAATGATTGTGAAACCATCAACACAATTTATTATTTGAACATGGAAACTATCATAACATAAATCCCAGCTCAAATCTTGCGATACATCTTCCTATCTTGCTTAATTCCATAACCCAAAACATGAAAAGAGAACCGTCGAATTATGCATCTTCCAGAGCAATTTGCTAACTTGAGAGTAACGCTCCAAATCAATTAAGACTGTTAAGAGAAACAAAACTGAACTATTGCTTCTACAATCATCTTTCCCACTATATAACTAGAAAAAGAAAATGAAAAATAAACCCAGCAGCACTAAACGAGCTAGTATCAGTTTGAAACTGACAAACTCTTGCACAAAACCTTAGACAAATGGACATAAACTGTTACAGAAGCCACACGAAATTGCTCATTTACAAGTTTCACATCTCAAAGAACCTCACATTATTCTACCAGCTGAACTAACACACCATAAACACTCTTCCAAAATTTTGAAATTCATATCATTTTTTCTCTTTACTCCTAACTTTTCACTCTGAAGCATCAACAATTATAAACAGCATTAAAACCCCTTGAATATAGAAAACCAAGCAAATCACACTTTCACAAACAAAAAAAAAACAACAAATTTAAGCATTAGAAGCTGAAAATTAATGAAGAAAACAGCAGAGAGAAATTTGAAGAAGAACATACATTACTTCCTTTCCATGCTTCGTAGACGCGTTTCGCTGCCATGAAGAAAAAGGAATACGAAAGAGGAAGAAGAAGAAGAAGCTTCTCACACCTAGAACATGCAACTTCTTCTTCTCATGTCTCTCACCACTGAATCGAATCCCTCGATTCAGCGATTCATTGGGGATAAAACGATGCTACGCCTCCTTCTTCGAATGTGATTGAAAAACCCCCAAAAAAATAGCAACTTTCTTCAACCAGAGACACAGAGAGAGAGAATTAGGAGAGAGAAAGAAGAAGAGGAAGAAGAAAGAGAAATGAAGAAAGGGTGCGAGATTCAGAGATAGCGATTTATGTGTTTCCAATTTGCAAGCTCACTTTTCTTTTCTTCTTTTTTTTTAAATATTTTTTTCTCCCTAATTAATATTTTTAAGAAGAATAAAATTGAAATGAAGAGGAAACAAATAAAATATAATTAAAAAAGAAAAGTGAGGAGCAGTAATTGAAGAAGAAGATTGAAGAATGAAGAATGAAGAATGAAGAATGATGAGAAGAGGAAGGTAGTGTTGTTAAAATGTGAGGTGTTATGAATTAAAAAAAAATTGTGAGGTGTGTTGTGTTTTGTTTTGTGTTATGTTATTAGTTGTAAACTTATGATCTCAACCCTCTTTTCTCCACTCAAAAACATAACTGTAATAAAAAAATTAATAAAATACTTAATTTTTAACAAATTTTAATCACTAAATTAGTTTAACTTTTGTTTAACTCAATTTATTTAATTTTTATGTTTATCCCTCTGTTTCAAAATTTAAATTTTAAGACAGGATACTTTTTTGATAAATCTTTTTATTATTTATACAAAAATATTATATGTAATAAAAATAAATTATTAAATTAGTTATTATATATTTATATATAAATATACATGTTTTTTATAAGAAAATATATTTTCATTGGAACAATAAAATAGATAAAAAAAATTCACTAAGATATAAATCAAATGCATATGAATTTATTTATTTTTAATATATATTTTATATATTAATATATATTTATAAAAATAATTTAATTGTTAATTGTTGCTATATATATATATTATCAAAGATAAGAAAATTCGAATTCGCGACCTAGGTGAGATTATGCCATTAATTATTACTATATAAACTGTGTGATTGTTATTCATTTCATAAATATGAAAGTATTAGCTTTACCATTAAAAAATTTCCATCCTAGTTTTGGAGTTGCACATTTCTTTATTGATTTATTATGGTTTTTAATTTCTTTTTTTTATAATGTTTATGTCTATTTATTTAATTAATTACAAGGGTGGACCTGCTTTGAAAGGGTTATGACTTATGATAGAGATAGTCCATTCACACTCTCTCTCTTTCATTCATTCTTTCTCTGTCTATAATTCATCCACCATTATTCACCTTGACACCTCATTCAATAGAAAAATTCAAATTGGAAAAAGAAAAAAAAGTAGTTGTAATAGTAACATTTTAGCATAAATAATACAAAAAGAAATTAGTGAATTGGCCAAAAGAGAAGTCTCAAGTGCCAACCTGGCTTTCCTTTTGCCTTGACCATGAGAATGAGACGAATATATATACTTTCACTAAAATTGTGTTTTAAAATATTAAAAAATTAACTTATTCAATATTTTTATTTTTATCATATTTTTTAAATGATTTATGTTCCATATATACTTTAGGTGAAAAGTGATTTAAATAATTTATTATATTTAGAATGCTTTAAAAAAAACTATTTTTAAGTGGTATAATCACATAAATGAATATGAAATGATTGTTTATGTGAATTAATATTTGATATTTGATATCAAATTGAAAAATCATTATAACTCAAAAATAATAGTTTTTTGCTTATATTCATAAGCTTCAAAATATTATTTTCGTTTATATGCTACTTTTTTAACTTGAAATTACTATCTTTAATTATAATCTAATTTTAAGTTTTTATCAAACATGACTATTCATTGGTAAAAGACTTTTTTCTTACTTTGTAGGTTTTCAAACATACTTTGACTCCGTACCATTTCTCTCCAAATACAGATGTTGCAAATAATTGAGCTTTTGAATTTTTATGATCTTTCTCAAAATAAGTAACTTTGTTAATTCATAAACTTATAATTAAATTGGGTTGGTCTAATGGTTAGTTTACTAGTCCGCTTAAATAAGTGTCAGGTTTGAATTTCGTCTTTTACATGCAGTAATTTATTTGCCATCAACAAATTATTAAATAAAGTTCAGTACCGCAACTTATTAGTTCTTAGTTTGTTGAACTGAAGATATCATAGAAAACAAAAAAAAATCATAAACTTATTAAAAGTGAATATATTAACATATTCAAATAAACAAATTGTTTAAATAATAATAGCTAACTAGATATTCCTTTCCAATGTTGTTCAATTTAATTAAAGCATTTGGCAAGAACTCGGTATTCTCTTAAGTAACAAAGTCAGCTTTTTTATTTGCTTGGGAGATCTATGATTCTTAAATTGTGTCTTTCACTTTCATTTCATGTGTGCTTGGACCAAATAAGAAAATTTGGGACCAAAAAAGCACAGACACTCTTCCTTTCTCTTAAGCCACCATGCAAAAACATGCATAGATTATTATAATTACATAATTATAATTGCATTGATTTAATCATGAATTTTGCTCTTGCTTAGTAATTTTTATAGGTAAAAGATTACATGAAAATGTAGGTCTAAAATACATTCCCGTATAAAAAAAAAAGAGTATATACTTGTTTAAAATATCAAAACATAAATTGATTTCCATAAAATTGATTATTTAAAAAATTATTATACAAATAAAAATTATCATTTTTTTCGATCATATTAGGTATACATTAAAATCAGTTATAAAAATTAATTATTAATATAAAATACATATTTAAATATAAATATTAAATTAGATAATACATATATTTAATAAATAAATATTATAAAATTATCAAAATTTATTGTTTTTTAATACTTTTTAATTAATAATATTTAAAAATATGGACTAAAAAGATGTATTTAGATTATTAGACTAAAAAAATTAAACTGATGACTAAAGATACTAATAACAAAAATTAATAAATTATACTGATCTTGAATTTTTTTATATACAAATATATATATATTAATGATTAAATTTAATGTAAATAGTATTTTTTATTTATTTTTTTAAACAGTTACAAAAAAACGCAGGGTAAAAAAAACTTGTGCCAAAGCTGGTAAAGTTTGATGTTGGAATATTTAAATGGATGGATAATTCATAATTATCCTATGAACGGCTAGAAATCATTTATGAACGACAATGAAAGCCAATAAGTAATCCACTGAAACCCAATTCAATAGCAAATCAAAGAGACAAAGACTATACTTTGTGCATTAATTGTCATAAAAGAATAATTATAACGTCAAATAAAGTACAGGTACTATATTATATTTTCTTTTTTAGGTTGTATACTTTTTATTAATGTGGAACTTTTTATCGAAAAAAATTATATTTGTATTCATGAAAAGATTCAAAATCTTATCACTTCTACAAAATGTACTACATTAGTATTCTTAATTAAAATAAATGTCTTAGCCTCTTAGGATTGATTTTGCTAACATATGATTTAAAGACACATGTTAAAAATATTATAAAAATATTTTTTTACTAAAAGTTATTAAAAATATAAAAAAAATTTATATATTTAAATTATTAAATATATAAAAAATGTTAAAAATTCTAATATTATATTTTTAAAATATATTTTTAAAACACAAATTAACTTTATTTATTTATTTAGAGGAAAATATCATTTCTTTTCTTTTTTTAAAAAATAAAAATGGGGCTAAACGAACCTCTCCTTCCTTTTCATGTTTTAGTGGAAAAGATCCCTATATATATATTAAGTTAAACCCTAGCTAACATGGTTGCTGTTACAATATTTCCTTATTGTATGGAGTTTTAAAACTTCATTAAAAATTCATTTAATCCTATATTAATTTAGTTAAACATAAATCACAAATGTATTGGTGAGGTCGTTAAGCAATTAATATATATTAAAAAAATATTTTTTTTATAAAACTACAAATACATTAATTATAACATTTAATTTATATTTTTAATGAATAATAATTATGATTATTATTGAAAATTTAATATGTTTTATTATTATATAAGTTAAACAATTAATACATACTAACAAAATAAATTTATTTCCGTATTTTATCTTCTGTGCAACACAAATTAAGCTCTCTATATGGTGCATTTACTTTTAATAATTTATGCATCAACATAAAATTTATATTTGTATAATTGTACACATAATTTATGCATCACGCTTTATTTTGATTTTTCTAACTTTACTTTATAATTTAATTTTAATATATGAATATCTAAAATGTAAAATAAAAAATTATCCAACATGCCTATAATAACATTAGCATAATAACTAAAATTATATTTTGATTAATTTGATAAATTATAGTAAATAAATCTGGTCGCATAAATAATTATATTTTTTGTCGAATATATTATTGCTAACATTTTTTATTTTATCTATTTATCATATTAATTTTAATTTTAAGTGATTTTTACTAATTTACCATATTATGAGATATCAAATAGTTAGAAGAAGTAGTTAACAATTTTAATTTTTTTTTTTGTCAATTAACAAGTAATTTGAGATGAAGTTTGTTAGTTAGACATTAATTCAAGAAGTTATTAAGTTTAGAGTTCAATCCAGTAAAATTATTCTAAATATTAAATTTTATTATTAATTATGATATCATTTGTTATTTGACTAGTTTTTCATCTATAAATAAGTCACTAACTTTTTGACAAAAAGATATTTTGATATTTAAAAAGGATTACAGAAGTATTTAAGTATTTGATATGAATATAATTGGATTGACAAAAAATTGACAAAAGTTTAGAGTGGTCTGACTTGATTGTTTTTTTGGGTCCAAAACTAATATAATCGGATTGGATTGGTTTTGGATGGGTAATCAGATTACCCATACATGTATCATGTGAATACTTTTAAATAACGAATTAGAATTAAATTTCTAAAAAAAATTCTACAACAAAAAAAAAAGAATAAAAAGGAAAAAATAAGTAAATGATGATTAAAGTGAGGTTAGGATTATAACAAAATTATATAAATTTTATATTTTCATTTTTTAATATGTAAGATAATTCGGTCAATTTGAGTTCGCAGGACATTAAATTTGATATCCAAACTAATTAAGGTGGGGTATAATCAGTAAAATTTCATTTGACACGATTACTCATTAGATACAAAATTTAATATAATTAGGTCAAATCGATTAGATTTTAACTTTATTGAGTTTGATACAAAAAGAACCTAATTTCAAGATAAATTTAAAATAGTGTAAGAATTCAATTGAAAACTTTTAAACTATAAATACTTAACTATAAATTTAGAGAAATTATAAAACTAATAAAGTAATTTAACCTTAAAACAAATACTAAATAATATATTTGGATCTATTAAAAACAAATACAAATTTCTTCTTTTAAATTAATAAAACAACATTGATTAGATAACTAGTATTTTTTCATTTTAAAATTATCTAAAAGTGTATCGTAATCTTTTTAAAATCAAATTTAAATTTTAATATTATAATTTATTAAACAATAATAATCTTAAAAAGATATTTTGATCTTTTTAAAATTAATCTTAAATAATATATTTTTATTTTTTAATATTTAGGACAAATCTTTAATTTTTAAAGCATTTGAAAAGACTATTAATACTAAATAAAGATTTTAAACTTTTAAATTTTAACGTTATTTTTCAAAAAGAGTACTTTTATCTTTTTAAATTCAATATAAATTTTTAATCTTTAAAATAAATAACTCTAATTTTAAAAAAATATTTTTATCTTTTTAAAATTTATTACAAACTTATTTTATTCTTTTTGAAATCAAATTAACTTTTCAGTTACTTTTAAAAGATATTTTAATTTTTTTATATTAATTCTAAAAAAATATTATTATATTTTTAATTTTTAATTTTTAATTCTTTTAATAATTTTATGATAATCTAATATCAATTCAAAATAAAATAATGTAATCTGATTTGACAATGGCCCAAATTTTTTTATCGCATAAAAACATGGAAAATCCGTAGCTCAAATTCATCTGCTTTTAATATATTAGCCCAACACAAAAATAAATACAAATAATAATGATAAAAACAAATAAAATATAATTTTGTTACTTACCTTATTTGTGGAGTTTCATACTCCAAAAGTTGTAAGGAGCATTTTATCGGATCTCATTTTTCAAATAAGACAGAGATGATAGATGTCACTAAATCAAAGTATCAAACCTTACAGTGCAAACCTCAATATAGAAGAAGAAATTTCTGGGTGGATAATAGCCCACTTGAAAGTTGAAACGTTGGGCTTATTCTTTATCTTTGGCCCATGGTTAGGATCAGATCATTTTTTTTTATAAAAAAGATAAAACGTGTGTACAAAAACATAAAAAGATAAAACGTGAACATCTCATTTTTAAGGAGATAATACTCAATTTGTTCTCTAAACTTATATGCAAATCTCAATTTAATTTCTGAGATTTTAATTGTCTCTATTTAGTCCCCAAAATTTATAAACGTGCCTCATATTAGTCTCTAAAACGATAGTGTTCCGTTAACGTTTGTACGTTGAAAATTGTTTCAAGAACTAACATGAGTTATGTTCATAAAGTTTGGGGACTAAATAGAGGCAATTGAAATCTCATGAACTAAATTAAGACTCATGTAAGTTCAGGGACCAAATTGAGTATTATCTCCATTTTCAAGTTTGATAACAATCAATTTGAGTTGTAAAAAAAAATCAAATTGAGTTGGTGAAGTGGTTAATTAATTATTAGTTCACTTATTTGGCCAAATAAGTGTTAGAAGTTCGAATTCTATCTTATATATACAATAATTTATTGGTCGACGAACTAAATTGGGGTGATTTAGTGGTTAGCTTCTGAGTCCGCTAAAACTAATGTTAGAACTTCGAATTCCGCTTTATACATGAAATAACCTATTGGTCAACAACAAACTCTTAAAGAGAGTTTATATTTGTAACTGATTAGTTTTTAACCTACCGAGTTAGAGAAGGGACCCACTCACATAAAAATGTTGAAACGTCTATTTTTAAAGATATTTTTTAATAATTAAAATTTAACACATATAATTGATTAAATTGTATTATTTTCATTAAAATTAGAACGTACAAATTAATTTGACCTAAAAGTTGGTGAATCAAATCTTGAATTAGTCTAAATTAATATTATTTTTTTATAAAAAATAACTACAATACTCTTATTATACAAAATAATTAAAATACTCCTAATATATATATATATATATATATTAATTTTAATAATTCTAAATTATAGCCCTTTATTTATCTGCCATCATTGGATGAGAATTTAGAAATTTCAATATATATATAAGAATATTTTAATTATTTTTTATAATAAATGTATTGTAGTTATTTTTTTATAAAAGATAATATTAATTTAAACCAGTTTAAGATTTGATTTACTATTTTTTCGGTCAAATTAATTTGATTGGCCTAATTTTGACAAAAATAATACGATTTAATCGATTATATGTGTTAAATTTTAATTACTAAAAAATATTAAAAAAAACATTTTAAATGTCTTTATTTGAGTTACTCCCGTTAGAGAATATCGTAAAAAAAATTATACGTCGGTGACAAATCTTAAATTTTGATCCGTAACATCAAGTTAAAAAATACAATTAAAAAAATAAATTTCAACAGATATGGCGCGTACGGGTGCACAAATCCGGCCCGGTCCAAAGGTCCGGCCCGATCTCGAACACTTTAGGGGCTAATTTGGTGTGATTTTATCGGGTTTAGGGGCGGGTAAGGGTCTCAAAAATAGACCCGGTCATTAATTCGAGTCGGGTCTGTGCCATAGCTCGGGTCACCCGAAGTCGGTCCGGTGGCCCATCATCATACACAATTAATATTTTGTGTTATTAGTGATGAATCATGACTATTCTTATATGGAATTTAAGTATTGTAAACCTTAATATTTTGTGTTATTAATTATTATAAGACTATAAGTTAATGTTTTATGTTTAGAATGCATAAGATTTTAGACTAATGCATAATATTGTGTTATTTGTATTGATTTAAATATTTGGTATTATTAGACAATATTAGTATTGATTGTGGTTTTGCTTTAGTATTGATTGTGGTTATGCTTTAATTTTAAAGAAGGGTTGGTTCTTGTTATATTTTTTTAAGTGAATTTTACCATGTTAAATAATGGTTGGAGTCTTGAAAATTTGGATATTTTTACATGCTAGCTTACAAGAAAGTATCAACGTAATGTAATGTTAACGGCCCGGTTTTCATCCGGTATAATTATGGCCCGAAAATGTATTGGTTTTATCGGGTTTAGGATCGGATTCAGGTCTAATAAATAGACCCGGTGTATATTTCGAGTCGGATCTGGGTCCCATCAAACCCAGGTTCACCCGACCCATGTACACCCCTAATAGCGCACATTAGTTTTCAATTATATTTCTAGTGAGTGTATATACAAAATTGGCATAATATTCAATATAATATATACATAAGATTTCCTTTTATAAAAGTATAATAATATAATGTACAAATAAATATACATGAACCACTAATATATAATTTCTACACAATAATGTGTGTTATAAAATTTTAATTATGTGTTATTGTTACTTTATTTTAAGTTCAAAATCAATAACTACTTATTATTAAAATACAAATAATATTCAAATATCAATAGACAGGAGTATATATACCAATCACCTATAAAAGATTATATTCTTGTTTTCTTTCTTTTTCATTAAGATTATTCTCATATTCTGAGCTTGTTATAATTTTATAAACCTCCATCACTTTCACGAGGACGAATTAAAAATAAATAGATGGATATGCTAATCTCAATAATAGCATGTGTTCGCCACATGCATGGCCTTTCACGAATTAATTTATTGCAAATGATAGCAGTGCTAATTATTAAACAAATACACACAAAAAAGAGAGAGAACGATATAAATAAAAGACACAAAAATTTAGAGATCTAGAACATTATTAATCTGAGTAACATAAAAGTTATTATATATTATCCTTTAAAAATATAAATTTGAGAAGTTACTATTCTATTATTATCAATTCATACACAATATTCAACAGTTATTGGGTTCATGATGAGCTTTCCTCTAAACAATACACGTTATTTTTTTCCACTCCATACCTCCAAGATACGGAATATCCACGAGTAAGATAAAGTATTATTGCTCAAATAATATAGTGGGGTTTATTTTATATCTAATAATAATAATAATTTTATACCAAATTGTTTTTATGGAGTTTGGATACTCTTTTTTTTTTTTTTTTACATTTGTTCCAAAACATGAAAAATAATTATTCAATTCTAAATCTCAAAATTACACATCTACCAACCTTAATTAATTTATTATAAAATATAATAAGAATTTAATTTTGATACATTGTCACTGTAAAATAATTTTACAGATGTATTTAATTATATAACGTCACATTAACAAAAATAATTACTTTTCACATTAACTATCTGAATAGTCATTTAAAAGACCAAATATAATTGCACGACTGTATAAAATATTTTACATTATCATCAGTCCATCAAAATTATACTCATATAATAATTGAAAATGTGTAGAAGGCAACTAAGCCACAAAGCCCCTCTAATAATCCAATGTGTCTATATAAATTAGGGGTGTAAGGTTATCGAATTGAACCGAAAATGATCGCAAAATTGAATCGAAAATTACAACAAACGACTTAACAACTGAAAAAATCGGTTTTTTGATTTTTCTGATAAAACCGATCGGTTAGGTTCGGTTTTCAGTTGACTCGATAAAAACCGAACCGAACCAAACTGAATAAAAAATATACATCTATTTAAATGTTTTAATTATTTTAACCTTTAACCTAACAATAAAAATCCCCAATCCCTAATCATTTTAATGTTTTACTCTTATTATTTTAATTTATTGGCTATTTTAAACATCTAATTATTGTGATTCATATTTTGCTCATTAGAAATAAAAAATATAAAAAAAACTAACCGAACCAAAACACTGTTGATTCGGTTGTTATAAAAATAGCAAACCGAACGATTATGTATCTGTAAAAACCAAATATATTAGTTCGATTGAGTTTTAATTTAAAACCGAACCAAACCGAACCGACAACACCCTAATATAAATAAGTGTTGCAACTTTTGCTAAAATCACAATTCAGTAGCATACAAAAACAAAATATGGGTAGGGTTATTATTATTAGTAGTGCAAATAGGCTCTTGATTGTTTTGTTGTTTTCCTTATTACTATTTGTTCCCCAAATCAATGGGTCCATGTCCTCAAACAGGAAATTAGGAAGGGCTCCCATAACTGCAAAGGGACTATCCTATGATTTCTATTGGATATCATGCCCTAGGGTTGAAAGAATTATAAGGAAGCATCTTGAAGATGTCTTTGAAAAGGACCCTGGCCAAGCTCCTGGAATTCTTCGTCTCTTCTTCCATGATTGCTTTTCTCAGGTACATATATTATATATCATATTAATAACCTTAATATTAATCTGAGTACTATGTTATTTATATATTAAAATAAATTAAATTACATATGTATTTATATATATAAATACATGATAATTTTGATTTGATATTAATTTTGTATATTTTTATTTTGATATATGCAAATGTATTATTATATATTTGAGAAATTAATCACACACGTAAATAATAATGGGTAATTTAATTATATTTCTAGTGAGTTTATCAATAACAAATTATTTAATTTACATAATATACCTTAACATAAAGCTTTTTTTATTCAAATATTCAACATATGTATGTTAACAATCTGTAAACTAAAGTATTATATAGACTGAAGTGTATTGTCTGAACTCTGAAGCATGAGCGATGATCCAATATTATTAGACCTAAAAAATATAATGAATTAGACGATCATGCATGCACGAATTTATTATTATGCATCGAGTTTTTCGATATATTTGAAGCATTGAGATTAAATCTGATTTAGGTATTGGATAAATTAAAAAATATAAATAAACAGATCAAGATGATTTCATTCACTGAGATCGTTCATATATATTTATAATAAAAATGCTATTTGTATATTAAAACTAACCACTAATGTATTTATATATAAATATATTGTTTATTTTTTTACGTGTATTTATATTATTTCAACATATATTTCATAAACATATAAAATGATGCAAATAATACTATATATAGATGAATTGCTTACTATATATAGCAAACTTGAATTCATATATATTATTATGCCCGGAAATAAATCAGGGATGCGATGCCTCTATATTTTTGAGCGGTGCAAGTGGAGAACAGGACACAGATGAAAACTTTGGACTAAGGGCAGAAGCCATTCAGACCATTGAAAATCTTAGAGCTCTTGTTCGCAAACAGTGCCCTAGGGTTGTCTCTTGCTCTGACATCCTTGTTATTGCAGCTCGCGAAGCTGTTCGCCAGGTATATATTTTAGGTGAATGCTATTATGCTTATTACATTGTATTTAAGTGACTAAAAAGGATAAATAAATAATATTTAATAAATTTTATATAATTTTTTTTTATATTAAATATTTTATTTTTTACTTTAAAAGGTAAGTTAGACAATTTAGACACTATAATAAAAGCACCGTATAGAACTCACTTATATTCTATACGAATCTCTAATTTGATGTGTAATATTTTAAGTGTACTTAATGTAAAAGGTAAATATTTTTTTATGAAAAGTTAATAGTTTATAATAGATAAATAATTTAATAAATTGATTAAATTATTATATAATGATTTTTGACGTTCAATTTTATATGAAAATAACCGCTCATGAATTTTTACTTTAATAGCATAAGTATTTTAGAATATTGGTTAGCGAGAATATTTGATAATGAAAAATAGCTAAAAACAATTAAAATTTGTCTTATTTAATATTTAATATTAAATAAGACAATTTTTTTTGTCGGTCTAAGATTTAGTTTGGTAAAATTTTTACTTTTTAAAATAAGCTTATAATAAAAGATAGTTTTTTAAAAATTGTAACATTTATGTTTGGTAAATCAAATTAAAAATACCTTTCAATAAACACAAGCAACAACAATTACTTTTGTTAAAATAGTTTTTAAAATTAAAAAATACAATAATAGACATAAATACAAGCATTAAATTTAAAAATTACTTAACATATGAGGTTATATTAGACTTTTAAATTTTGAAAAGCACAAATCAATTTTAAAAGGTGAATGCTACCCAACCCCCTCTAAAATAACATGTAAGTTACCCTTCATTACGTGTCACATTGTAATTGGTTCTTATCTTAACCATAGTTGGGTTATTTTATAATTTATTATTCTTAAAATATCAAAGCTCCACTCCCGTTAATTGAAGCACATTCCATTCCTCCATTCTTTGTTTATCACTTCATCACCTGGATTTGGTCCTTCCAAGCACCGTCGTGACAAAAAGCGCTAACGTTATCGCCATGCCCTCCCACACAACCTCTCTTCCCAGTATAGTATAGCCAGTACCTCTTTTTGGCGTGAATCACTGCTTACCCACGTAATTAATGGTTAATTTGGTTATTAAATTTTTTTATTAAAAAAATATATCTTTATTTAATTACGTGATGGAACATATATTTATATGTAAATATATATAAAATTAAGTTATTCAAAATATTTAAAAGTATAATTAAAAATCATGAACATACAAATATAATAATAAATTTGTACTCCAAAAAAATAATATTTTTTTATCATACATATATATTTAAAAATAAATATATTATTAAAATTAATAACAGAAATTTAAAATGATAAAATTCAAATTTTTTACCGTATTTTTTATAGTATTTTTATTTTAATTTTTAATTTATTAGTACTTTATTATTTAATTAATAATTAAACAAATTATTTTATGAAAAATTATTTTTTATATTATATTAGAGAAGACCATATAACAGTTTAAAAAAATTGTATAAATATTTAAGAGATAAATATGAAATACATACCTAAGTAATGTTTAGTTTGGTTATTAATTTTTTTATTAAAATAAATCTTTATTTAATTACACGATAGAACATATATTCATATGTAAAATATAATATAATAACTCTATTTAGAGTACTTAAAAGTATAATTAAATCAGAAAAAATATATTTTTTTGTACATAAATTATTTTAAAAATAATAAATGGTTAAAATTAATAACACAAATTTAAAATGATAAAATCTAACTTTCTTACAAGTATTTTTATAATATTTTTATTCTTTTAATTTTAATTTATTCGTACTTTATTATTTAATTAATAATTAAATTTATCTTCATATATTATTTTTTTTATTATCTTAAAGAAGAGACCAATATAACAGTCTAAAAATAATGTAAAAATAATTAAAAAAATAGATAAATTAAAATTTTTAAATACAAAAGTAAATTATAGATAGATATTTAAGAGAAAAATATGAATACATGCCTAAAATAAATAAAACAGACAAAAATAATTCTCCATTTTTCAATAGTACTCCCATTTTGTCTGTTTTATTTATTTTAGGTATGTATTTCATATTTATCTCTTAAATATTTATATAATTTATTTTTTAAACTGCTATATTGGTCTCTTCTCTAATATAATACAAAAAAAATTTTTCATAAAAATAATTTGTTAATTTTAATTAAATAATAAAGTACTAATAAATTATAAATTAAAAATAAAATACTATAAAAATACGGTAAGAAAGTTAAATTTTATTATTTTAAATTTCTGTTATTAATTTTAATAATATATTTATTTTTAAAAAATATATGTATGATAAAAATATGTTTATTGTTGGAGTACAAATTTTATTATTATATTTGTATGTTCATAATTTTAATTAAACTTTTAAATACTTTGAATAGATTTATTTTATTATATATTTTTACATATAAATATATGTTCCGTCACGTAATTAAATAAAGATATATTTTTTTAATAAAAAATTTAATAACTAAAATTAACCATTAATTAGAGGTTGTGTGGGAAGACAGTAGATGGCGATGACGTTGGTGCTTCTTGTCACGAACGCAACGGTGCTTGGAAGGACCGAATCTAGGTGATGAAGTGATGAACAAAAAATGGAGGAGTGGAATGTGCTTCAATTAACGGGAGTGGAGCTTTGATATTTTAAGAATAATAAATTATAAAATAACTCAACTATGGTTAAGATAAGGACCAATTACAATGTGACACATAATGAAGGGTACTTACATGTTATTTTAGAGGGGGTTGGATAGCATTTACCATTTTAAAAAGTTCTATCTTAGTTGCTTTTAAAAATACCATGATCTTTTAAAAGCTGCAAGCATAAATATATGATCTTTTTTATTTATCAAATAAAAAATTAGAAGTTTAAGCTTTTAAAAAGTACAAGCACCTCTTTAAAAAATTTTACCAAACCAAGCATAATGTTACTGATTTGTTAGTTAATGATGCGTATCTTATACCACACTATACTATGTACACACTAAAATTAGCCACCGGTATATATACATATTAAAATATAAATATACATTAAAAATAAATTAAATTTTACATGTATTTATACATAAATATAATGGTAATTGATTTTGATTTACAAATAGATTTTTTTTTTTTTTTTACCATATCTCACATGCATTTGATGTCTATTATTTTGAACCTTGCATGTTTATTTAGTTTGGAGGCCCTGATTTTGATGTGCCATTGGGAAGAAAAGACAGCAAATTCTTCAACAAATCCTCAGCCGCAAATCTCCCAAAACCTTTCTTCAAAACCGGAGAGCTTGTTAAATCCTTCAGCGATAGAAACTTGGATGCCACAGATTTGGTTGCACTCTCCGGCGCACACACATATGGGGTAAGCCACTGTGGATCACTCTTCAACCGGACCACCGACACACAGCCGCCGATCGATCCGGAGTTCAGGAATGGCCTCGTCGGAAAATGTCCCGACGAGGACAGCCCTGTCCCGATCGACCTAGACATAAGGACACCAAACAAGTTCGACAATATGTATTACATTGATTTGTTGAACCAACAAGGTGTGTTTACCTCGGACCAAGATCTTGCTAGTGATCCTAGGACGAGGGAGATTGTGAACCAGTTTGCTTCTAATCAGAAACTCTTCTTTGACAAGTTTGCTAATGCTTTTGTTAAGGCTTCACAGTTGCAAGTTTTGACTGGGAATGATGTTAACGCTGAGATTCGTAAGACTTGTTTTGCTCCTAATGATGGCTTTTCTTCTTCTTCGTCTTCTGTGCTTCATGAGGTTGTGGATTCGGCTGGGACAAACAACATCTAAGTTGGTTAATAATTATTACTTTCTGTGTGTTGTTAATAAGTACCAAAATTAAAGCTAGTTTGTGTCTTGGTTTATCAATAATTATGTATTGGTAATGTCTAATTTATTTACGGGAGTTTGCAATAATAAATAGAATTTAATTTTAATATATTAATAGAATAAAATAATTTTATATTTATATCTAATTATATAATATCATATCAGAAAAAATAATTACCACCTTTTACATAGATAAGTGAATGATTATCTATAAGAACATATGTAACTGGAGGTTAGAGGAGTGAGAGAGAGCGGGGTGGTGGAGGAGGAAAGGGTGGGCGGTGGAGCAAGGAGGAGAGCAGTAGTAGAGAAATTGAAGGGAGAGATGGGAATGGGCGAGGGAGGGAGGAGAGAGAAACAAGAGGAGCAGTGAGTGTGGAGGTTGGAGTGGTGTAGAGAGAAAGTGAGAGGGACGAGGAATGGAGTCATGTCTTTGGCTATCTCTGTATCTTTCATGCTTTCCATTTCCATCTCTATTTTCATCTTCTTTCTTTTCAAGCCTCCTCCTTGTAGCGTTATAATTTTGCTTACGGTAATAAAAATAAATAAAAAATAAGGTGAAAATTCAAATACAGTTCATTTTACGTAAAGTTGATAGTTAAAAATCGGTTAGATAATTTGACTATAATTTTACGTGAAGTCGACTGCATATGAAATTTTACCGAAAAACAAATATATTTTTTGAGAAGGGTTAGAAGTAGAGGTGGCAAAGCGGACCAGCCCGCTCTAATCCGCTCCGCCCCGCCTAAGTTCGTACTATAAATGGGACAGGCTGTCAATTAAAATGAGTTTAAAATACTAGTATGTCCCATTTTATAGTAGATTGGTGGATCGGCAAGCTAACTCGCCTGATTCTTTTTTTGTTTGAAAAATAAAATTTATTAAAATTAATAAAAAAATAATTTAAAAATTAAATATAAATAAAAAATTGTGAAATTATAATATAAATTTATTATTATTATTTTTTTAAAAATTTTTAACTTCAATAAAATTGTTCAAAATAATATTTATCAATATAACCATTTTTATTTTAAAAAATAAGTCACATAATTTAAACATATATACAAAATTGTAAAATAAAGTTAATAACTAAAATAAAAATAAAAATAAAAAATAAAAAAAGTGTTTGAAAATTATATAATTATTAATTTTGTAATAATAATAACTTTTTTATTTAATAAAAAAGAAAAAAATCATTGACCCGACAGTCAGCCCGCTCCACCCCGACAAAATCCGCAAATTTAGTGATACAGGTCTAGTAGATTTTTTTAATTTGACGGATTCTAAAATATAGCCCAACTCGCCCTTTTTAACCGATTATGCAGATCGATCCGATATGTTCGACTCATTTTGCCACTCCTAGTTAGATGGTTAGTAAATTTTGTGATTTGTAGTCATTAATTAGTTATCGTTAATGTTTTTAATAATATAAAATTATATCTAATAATATAAAATTACTCACTTTTTTTTACCAGTTATATACTAACTAAATTTTAATAAAAATACTAATCCCTAAACTTTCTCATAATTTTTTTTTTATCAAAACATGAAGATTTCTCATTTATTTGCTACTTGTGTAAAGTAGATGTGTTATAAGCTTCGCTATATATCTTTTACTTTGGCAGGTTTAGACAACAATCAAGTGCGTCTCCAAGTATTTCAGTGTCTCGATTCACACCTCAATGTTACAAGGATGAGGTTATCACAAAGCAAAGCAATGGAATCATGATACGATGGAGTGGATAATTAGGCTTCAATGAGTGAATGGACTGAAAACTCAGGGTCTCTTATTTGATGATTGGATCAAAATGACAGCAGTGACCAAGAACGTTAGTTTTTTTTTTAATATATTATTAAGATAAGTTCTTAAAAAATTTTGTCTTCCAATGTTTTTGTCTCAAAATAATTTTATTACAAAATATCGTATGCAAAATTTTTTAGGTACAAATATCTTTCAATTTGACAAGTTAAAAATTAATTCGTTGTGGATTTTAACTCTGTTTAAGAGTCTGTCATTGGCTAATAGATTATCATATACATAAAATTGATTCAAATCTCAATATTTATTTAAGCGAACGAGTGAGCTAACCATTTAGATGACTCAATTAGTGAAATAATTTTTTTTATCGTGGCATTATATTGGGTTTAAGAGGATAATGAAAGTTTTTATTCTTTTCTTTTTTTTACTAAGGGGCCAGGCCCATAAAAAGAAACAAAAACACCAAAACGCAAAAAGGTTTATTTCATATGACTTTGCTGGATTTTTTGTCTTGGGCTAAACAAGGCGAAAGCAATACTACACAAGCCTCTAATGTTGGATTGTATTGGGCTCATTGTATAGTTGTTGTCTTCGGCCATTCGGCTTCCTACGAAAATCGATCCAAATACAAAAAGTATAGGCCTACTGGGACATTTGGATTGTTCTTTTATTTAGGGCTTTATAGAGTTGCTGTGTAATAATTATGTTGATTAGGGTTATGTGTCAATAGATTATAGATATATTATATGAGGGTCTTGTATAAAAACATCCTACGCAGTTTCAAGTTTTCAAAGTTATATAGAAGCTTTTCTTTGAGGAAACCGTCATTTTAGTTCTAAAACATACAATTTTTAACAAATCATGAAAAAAAATGATTACACTTGTCTTAAAATTTTTCTATTATTCCTTTAAACAGGTATAATTGAATTATTTATATATTAGAAAAAATTAACAGTATAAGTAATAGATTTAATCAATAATAGGTTTTCTTAAGCAACTGATTAATTGCAAGTTTGCAACAAGATTATTCAACAGGTTACACACAAGATATCATATATGATAATATGACAAAGAGATTAGAATTGTTATTCTTATAGCATTATTATGACAGGTAATACAAGTTGAATGGTAGTATTATTACAAAATATCCTATTACAAAAGATCCTATGCAAAATAAATAGTTAGAGACCTAATCAAATATATAGATGTTGTGCACTATTAATAATTCACACTTACTCTCAAGTACTAGTTTCTCAAGATTTATTCAATTATTTTCATTCATGCTAGAAACATATAGCTTAACTTTATTAATTTATCACAAGTTGGTCACACCTATAATTCAATGTTAGAAACATATAGCTTAGCTATTTTATATACGTAAAATTTTTTTATAAATCTCACCATAGGAACATTAACCAAGTCAAAGTTCCGTGAAGCAATACATTCAAATTCAAGAACTACTGAAATTATTACTGAAGCAATCTTTTCCCCTCAAAAACTCAAATGAAAATGTGAAAGAAAAGTATCACAATACTTTAAATGGAAATAATAGTTAAAGCTAAAAATAATAACAGTCCAGCTTAATTAACAAGATCGGTTGAAACTGATAAACAATCACATAAAATATATATGCACAAATGAGTGATACATACTGTTTTTTTGTCTATTTTATTAAACAACCATTGTAAAACAAAAAAAATCTAAACTTATATAAAAATATTAGAGTATAAAAATATTATAGACTCCTTTGGCACCTGCAGGAGCATAGTCTACATTCCGTCTCTCTTGGCAAACTCACAATTACATGGTTCAACTTCGACATGATTAACATTATTACACTCATGGTTGTATAGGCATATTATATTACACCTTTTTAATACGTTTTTGCAGTTGTATCTCCGAAAACATTTTGTTTTATACATACAAATAAAAATATTAAAATATCTCTTTCTCTTTTTTGACTGCTCCAACATTAGTGAATTTTATGTAAACAAGTAAAAAATGTATAATTCAATTTATAAAGTATTTTATATAATTTTTTTAAAAAATAAAAAAATATAACAATCCAAAGATAAAATCAGTATATATAAATTTATACATTTTATATATTAAGATAATAAAATTTTAATAATTAAATTTAATAAATATTATATCATATTTATTTTAAAATAAATTATTTTAAAATAAAAATAACATTATATAATATAAAAAATATTAATTAAAATATAAAAATATAATATGATATCATTAATTTTACTCTAAAACATATATTTTTATTATAAAAAATAATTTCAAATCAAAGCGAATCAGAATCACCTAAAAACATAACTCGAATCTAACTTTAAAATGAAATTATAAATATAAGAAAATATAATCCATGTTGAACATTTCTAAATGAATGCTATATACATTTTTTGTGCAATCAATGGATATGCACCAAGAAAACGTTCAGCACAGATTTTCAATCTTCCCCATTTGGGTTTCATTTAGGTAGGTTGCAGTTTTTTTTAAAATAGATTCAATTTTTTTTAATTAAATGTATAAAAATATAATGCTTATCTATCCAATTAAATTTTTTTGAGAATGACTGCTATTATCAAAATAGGAGTAATCTTGTTATAATATAAATTCATGCAAAGACAATGAAAAAAATCATATAATTTTGAATGATTGGTAGGTAAATAGTAGACATACTATTTCATTGATTATTACAATTAGCATTTTTTTTAAGATCTTAGAAAAAATATTAAAAAATATAAATATAAATCAAAATTATTAGTAGTTTGAGAAATAGTTTTTATTTCGCATACATAAGAGTATCACTAATGTATTTGTATATAAAAATATATAGATGGTTTAATTTTTTTTAACGTATATTTGTATTCTAACATGTATTATACTGGTCGCTGACTTTTGGTGTCTAATTTTAATATACATCTAGTATAGTCATATTCGAATACTATTTAGGAGAAGAAATTGACACTTGTTTAAGTGAGCTAACACTTGATCAACTCAAATTGATTTAAGGATGTTAATGGGGTAGAGCCGGTGTGGGGGATGCCTCCCTGCTTCCCATCCCCGCCCTCAGATTTGCTCCCATTTCCGTCTCCATTTTTCACCATGGGAAAATATTGTTCCCTATCCCCATTTTCCACAGGGATCTATTCTCCTGGAGGACCCCATTTCCTATTTATCTGATAGTTCTAACTAATTATTAATTTCTATATGAATAGAGCTGCAAGTATCTATTCTATACAAAAACAGCAATAGTTTATACAAAAGGTCTAAATGACACGATGGTGACTTATTTCAAAATAAGCAGGGGGGACACAACGACGAGCCAGAGGACAAAGCCGTGGACGAGGTGAGAGTCGCGGCAACAGAGAGGAGAATGGACACGATGGTAGAGTTACGAAAAGGAACGACGCAAATAGAAAGCACGACGCGGTGAGAGTGATGACACGGTGATGTGTGACGATGTAGTGAGAAAGGAGAGTGGTGAGGGAGTGTGTGTAGGGATGTCAATGGCCCGCCCCCAGAATTAATCCCCGTCCCTGCCCCGTTTCCCGCCATGGGGGAATAATTGTCCCCATCCCCGTTCTCCGCGTTCCCTACATTTTCCGCGGGACCCTATTCCCCATCTCCCTATGTCTAACATTCATATGGAAATTATAATAAAAAAATATCAAAAAATTAAAAAACAAACTACAAAATATTATTACAAACACACAAACATATCTTATCCAAGATTATAAGTCCGGAAATATAACATAGCAAATCATAGTCTATAAAATAAAATCTTGAAAAATAAGGTTAGGGTTTTTCAATGAGTGAAATTACTAAATGATGAGTTTGGAAAACTCCAAAATTAATATGATGATGATCAAACATTATTAAATTAATTAATTACAAAATTATTAATTTAAATTTTGATGCACATATGTTGATTAATAATTTTGTTGCTTGCAGACTTAGCAATTGGGCATAAAGAAATTTAGAGCCCAAAAAATATTGGCAAAATATTTAACCTTGTGCAAAAATTCTATCTAATATGTGGCTAAATTATTTTATTAGGTAACATAAATTGGACCAAAAATTTTTTGTACAGCCCAAAATCATTGTGATTGAAAGTCCAACATTATGGTCCGAATTGAAAGAAGAAAGAAAGTGGAGCATGTGGTTTCTATTACCCATTTGCCTTGGTAGAATCCAAATTTTAATTGATTGAAAAGCATGCTTTCTACGGATACCATTCTCAATGGGTTATGGAATTCAAATTTTGATTAGCCTTAGTAACATGAGAGAGAATACTTACATTGATTTTATTGCTATTATTGCTTTACACGTTACAAGGCATGGGTAATGTAAACTTAACTCATTTTAATTTCTTCTTTAATTCCATTGAAAGCTTTTCTCTGTTCTCTCTTCTCTCTCTTTTGGTCATGTCTAGCAGGAAAAGAGGGTTGAAGCAAGCTATCAAAAAAAAATTACAGAGAAGCTATGTGCAAGCAAGAGGCTAAGGTGATGATGGCCTTAGCAAAAAGAAGATATACAGTATGGTATGACTGAGATCTTTTCCACAAATGGTAAGATGTGGTGAAGTAGTCTCAAGATCACCATGCCTAGAAATGGTGGAAGATCTGTTTCGGTCAGAGTAGAAGATCCCTGGGATATGGCTCGTCTCTACTTTTGTTCATCCATCACAGGAGGTAGCTACTGTAGCTACGTCGGAAAGAAGCAAAAGCTAGAGCAGATGGAGCTGTCAAGGATCAAGGGTTCATCAAGAGTCAGAAATCCTTCTTGGGGATCAAGTCAAGATGGAAGGCTCAGATTGATGAAGCTTGATGAGTTGGGATGAGAGTGAGGTAATTGCATGTTGGTTTTTGCATATGGTTTCCTCTCTCTTTTCTCTGTCCGAACCAGTTTGATGATTGAAGAAGAAGAAGTTGGCTCGGTTCAACCGTTTCAACCTTGGAGGCTTTCCCTTCTATAATAAGGGTGAACAGTCAAGGCTTGAAGCAAGGAGAAAAAGAGAGTAAGCACAGAGTTCTCATAGCTACCAAAGCTAACAGAAGTTCTTCTCCTTCAATGTTCTTCATTTTGTATTTTCTTTAGTTTTGTCTGTCTTGAGTCTCATGGTGAAAAAGACAAACAACTGTAAGGTTTGTAAGAAAAAGCTAGCGAGCGAAAAAAGGCAGAGGGTACAAAATTAAAGAAAAAAGTCATAGATATCCTAGAGGTCCTTTGTACATCTGTGTTGTGTGTCATGATTCTGTGGGAATCCCATTGCAAGTTGGGTTAGCACTTAGCAGCTGAAAGCTTGGTAGGTAACGAAGTCAAGTTCAGGATTGGGGATAGATTCTGGACTTGTCTCGGATAGGAAGGGTAGTTCCTAGGGAGAATTGGTGTCTGTAATCAAGAGGATTATAGTGAAATTCTATCATTGTTGTGATGGAGACTGGATGTAGGCTGCATTGCACTTGGCAGCTGAACCAGGATACTTCTTGGTGTGATTTTCTCTTTTTCTTCTACTCCATTTCTGATTCTATTGCGTAGGAGACAAAATTGAAAAATATCTCCTGGCTGGTTACGAGACAAAAAAAAATGTCTCTTGACTAGTTACGAGACAAAAAAGAAGAAAAATCTCCTGAAGTTATTTAAAAGGGCAGAAAGTAACTATCAGCAAAAAGGGGCTAAGATTCCACCCCCTTTCTCCTAGCCACTGAATACCATTAATTGGTATCAAAACTTGGTCTCAAAGAGATCAAACTTTACAGCTTGGAGAAAAGATCCTGATGGCAGAGAATAGTGGCACAAACCTGATGGCCTACACGCTGACAGAAGGACAGTCAAGCAACAGACCTCCTCTCTTTAATGGAAAGAACTACACGTATTGGAAGGAAAGAATGAAGATTTTTGTTCAACCAGTAGATTATAGACTTTGGAAGATAATCCAGGAAGGTCCTCAATTTTCAACCACTACAGGAGCTAATGGGGTGGTTTCTCTCAAGAATGAAGCCAGTTGGATAGAAGAAGACAAAAAAAAGGTGGAGCTCAACGCCAAAGCAATCAACTTGCTCAACTGTGCGATCAGCTTCGAGGAGTACCGACGAGTATCAAGATGCACAACAGCAAAGAAAATCTGGGACAAACTTCAAGTCACTCATGAAGGCACTACCCTTGTTAAGAAAACCATGATAGACATGTTGAACAGAGAATATGAAATGTTCTCAATGAAGTAAGGAGAATCAATAGATGATCTGTTTGAAAGATTCAACATCATCGTCAATGGCTTGGATGCTATGGGGATCACATATCCTGAATCTGTGCTTGTGAGGAGAATTTTGAGAAGTCTCACAAAAGAGTGGGAAACTAAGGTAATAGTGATATCTGAGAGTAGTGGTCTTGATTCTATGACTTATGATGATTTGAGAGGGAATTTACTTGCTTTTGAAAACACATATTTGAAAAAAGATACAAAAAGGAAAGGAATAGCTCTTAGTTCTGTTACTAACTCTCTAGATGATGAATCCAGTGATAACTCTTCTAAAAATGAATTTGTTTTGTTTGCCAGTAAATTCAGGAAAATGGTGAAACTGGAGGAAAGAAGCAAAGGAAGCGGCTCAAGGAAACCCAAGAAAGATTTCAGTAAAGTGATATGCTACAACTGCAAAGAGGCTAGGCACTTCAAATCCCATTGCCCTAAGTTGAAGAAGGAGGAGAAGCCAAAGAAGGAAAAGAAGAAAGGTCTGATGGCTTTTTGGGAAGACTTGGAAAATGACTCAGAAGAAGATAAAGAATCAGAAACTAAGTCTCTATCGTGCCTTATGGCAGATCACATTGAACAGGTAGTTTTTCATAACCCTGACACTGAAGATCTTCATCTCATGATTGATCATCTCTCTGAAAAAACCAGATGCTTCCTAAGTGAATACCAAGATCTTGAGTCTCAAATCGAAATTCTTAAAGCTGAAAATGATTTTCTAAAAGAAAAATTGAGAGAAGATGAAACCGCTGTTGATCTTGTTGAAGAAAACTGTAAAACCCGGTTAATTAACGGCTAATTAACTCATACATGAGAATTTATTCTAGAAAGCCCAAAATGTGATTTTTATAGCTAAATGTGATAGAGGAGATTGAGACGAGAATTTCCGTACCAATTTTATAGAAATCGGACCAAGATTGGACCGAACGGGCCAAACTGGGCCAACCGGACCCAAAGTGGGCCCTTGGCCCAACATAACTAAATCAAAACCCTAGTTTTCAGCACTTTCTCTCCTCATTAAACACACACACACTGAAAATGGTGGAGAAGAAGGGAAGAACACTCTCTCAAGTTCTCTCCCTTGGTTGATCTTCAAACCACCATAATTTTTGATCTAGAGCTCCGATTGCCGCACCGTTTATGGCCACGCGTTCACCGCGGAGAGCTCTACAAAACCCATACAATTAATCTTGAGGTAATCCACGTTTTGTTCTTCGAATTTCCAGTTTTGATTTCGAATTTTATGAGCAAAAATGTTGAGATTTTGTGCTCTTTGATGTTATAGGACCCAACCCTCTTGAAGGAGAAGGTTAATCTTGTCTCCTTGGATCTTGGGTGTGGTAAGATTCTCAACCCTAGTGTAATTTGTTGTTCTATGATGTTGGGTATTGAGATGTTGTGTATGGGTATGATGATTGTGGCTTAGGTTGTGTATATGTGAATATTGGAGCTTGATTGGTGATATTGAAAAGCTTGAAAAGGGTTTGGTGGTGAAAAATCTGTTCTTGGAGGTGTTGAGGCCTTGAGAACTTGAGGAAAAGTGGTTTGGAAGTGCTCCGGTTGAGCTTGGAAAATCGGCTAAGGTATGGTCTCGGTTTTTCGTATCTAATATGTAATGTGGTAGGAAATACTTAGGATAGAGACCCTAAGATAGGCATTGAAATGTTGATGTTTTTGAATGGTTGAAATATATGATGTGGTCATATATGTGATGGTAATTATTGATGCCTTGATGGTATGATGTATGAGAAATATGCATGTTGTGATATATGCTTGATGATTGATTATGGTTGAATTGTGGGTGAAACCATGTTGATGGTGCGTATGATATTGATTGTGTACAATGATAGTTAATTGGAATAGGTGTTGTTAAAAATTGGCATGAGGAAGAGTATATGATATGTCAATGTGTTTGAGTTTGAGCCACTTGGGTGAAGTGGGTTAAAATGATGGGATAGTGTTTTTGTGAATTGTGGTAAAGTGTCAACGTGTGAGTTGAGGAGGCTTGATGTTGAATTTGATATATGTTGATTGATTTCAAAGAAAAGGGATGAAATTGGCATGTTTTGATTGATTTTGAAAAGAGTTGAAAATGGCTTGTTTTGAAAATGGCACTTTGTGGTTTTGTATGAAAAACATGGTTTTTGGGCATATTTTGACGGGACATAACTTGGACTACGGATCTTTGTTTTGTGCCAAATTTATTTAAAAATGAAATTGGATCCGGGATGTCCATGCCGTTCGAAGAACGGGTGAAAAACGATTTAAAATGAGAAAGTTACGTCCGTCGGAAGATTGGGGGTTGAATCTGTGAATTCTGCAGCTTTTAACTTAGAAAATTTTTAGCAGAATGATCCCCCACGCGTAGGCGCACTTGGCGCGTACGCGCCGTTCTTCTGGAAAGCGCCATCCACGCGTGAGCGTGGTGTGCACGGGCGCGCCGATGTGCTCCACCCAATGCCCAGCTATTTTCCAGAGAGTTGTGTCAGACTTGTGCCAGTTTTGTGCCTGGGGCACGAGAGCACCCACGCGTACGCATGGCTGATGCGTGCGCGTCGCTTGGCTATTTTTCAACCAACGCGTTAGCGTGCATGACGCATACGCGTCGATGAGTTTTGTGGCCATCTGTTTTCATCCCAAAATTGATTTTTGAGTTTTAAAAGCCAAATCTCATACTTCTAAGCCTCCGATATCACCATTTATGTCTTAAATCATTATGATATGCCTAGCAATGAGAAAGGAAGCTAGGGGATGTGGTAACTTGCGCGTGAAGCAAGAGAAAAATGAATGATCAATGAGGATCAAACATGATTATGTGAGATGCGGAGGATGGTGGTGGAAGTGCTTGCTATGCCATGGGCCGAAGGGCCGTAATTGTTAATGAATTGGCTGGTTATGAATTTAACCGAGAGCCGGATGGCTAGATTATTGCCGTGTTACGGCGGAGCCATGATTATGGCTAAGTATAAATGCATATATGTTGTTGAATGAATTGTGAATGTTGTACTTCCACTGTTGGAGATAAGAGTTTCCCTGGAAGGAAGCAGTGGCTAGCCACCACGTGCTCCAGGTTGAGACTCGAATCTCTTTTGACCCTATGTCGTCAGGGTGGCCGGGCACTGTGAAAGCCCCAGATGAGCTTTGTCGTCAGGACACGAGGTTTCCCTCTGAGGCATGCTGGAGACTTCTGGATCAGCGAAGATCCTTTGTTCTCGGGACTCTGTTTTGGTTTATATGTTTTGCTTAGATACTTTTGTCTCCATTAAATAATACAAACTGTGATGACTCCTCTTATGGGAGATTTTGGAGAATAGGTTTCTTTATTTGTGTCCCTTTGGGTTTCCTTTGGGGTTTTCTTATTTTATCATATGTATATATCGCTATGCTCAGATTGGTTATCTTCGCAGCCGGATTTTGAGTTTTGATATTCCTGTTTTTGACACTCCTTTGTATATATATAATCTCGCGTTGTTTTATCCTTTGTTCGTTACGTTATCGATCGGAGTGTTGCGATTTTTGTTTAACCCTTTTTCTTCAAAGGCTCCTAGTTATAATCAATCATTCATACTACTATACGTACTAAATTTTTATTTTAGAGGTCGTAATACCTTGCCATCTCTGAATTATGACTTAAGCATAAGACTCTGTATGGTAGGGTATTACAAAAACAAGCGGTTGAAAGCTGAAATAAAAGGTTGTGAAAACAGCATTCTGTGGTTGCTTATCTAAATTGTTTTGAAGAAAATGAGAAGCTGCTCAAAGAGGTAAAAAGACTCAAAGAGGACTTAGCCACTTTTGCTCAAAGTTCAGAAAATCTAAATCAACTATTGGCTAGTCAAAAATCTCTTTATAATAAAGCTAGGTTGGGATTTCATAAAACTGAAAAATTTGTTAAAAAATCTTCTTTTGCAAATATGGCATCATCTTCTAATGATGTAAGGTTTCAAAACCCAACAAGCTTTGTAAAAACAGCAACTCATAGATTGTGTAGATTATCCAACCGGAATGGACACTTTCTTATTCAATGTTTCTTTGGTGAAAAAATGATTGGAAATAAAGTTTACAAAGTTGTTTTTGATTATAATGGCTTGGTACAAAGAAGATGGTTTAACGTCAAAGAATCCAAAAAGATTTGGATACTTAAGGTCACTTGAGCTTATTTTGTAGGTGTGCATAGCATCCAAGCGAAAAGACAATATGTGGTACATGGACAGTGAGCGTTCTAGGCATATGACCGGAAAGACAACCTTCTTCATTAAGCTTGATGAGTATGATGGAGGGTTTGTCACTTTCGGTGATAACGGAAAAGGAAAGATAGTGGCCATAGGTAAAGTTGGTAAGAGTTTTTCTTCCTTCATAAATAATGTTTTACCTATTGATGGGCTGAAACACAATTTATTAAGCATTAGCCAATTATGTGATATTGGTTATGAAGTTATTTTTAATAAATTGGATTTGGATTGCTTAGTTATTTGTGAAAATTTTGGGAAAATTTTGTTTGAAACTAAAAGGTGTAACAATGTGTATGGATTGACTCTTGAGGATTTAAAAGATCAAAAGGTAACATGCTTTACATCACTTGAATCTGAAAAATAGCTTTGGCATAAGAAATTGGGTCATGCAAGCATGTACCAAATCTCTAAGCTTATTAAGAAGACCTTAGTGAGAGGAATTCCTAATATCAAATTTGATAAGGATATTACTTGTGATGCTTGTCAACTAGGCAAACAAGTAAAATCATCTTTTAAACCTAAAGATAGAATTTCCACTAAGAAGCCATTAGAAATGTTGTATATTGATCTTTTTGGTCCCACTAGAACTCAAAGTTTAGGATGTAAATATTATGGTTTGGTGGTGGTAGATGACTACTCTAGATTCGGTTGGGTACTCTTCCTAGCTCATAAGAATGATGCTTTTCATGCTTTTTCATCTCTTTGTAAAAGGATCCAAAATGAAAAGGATTTGAAAATTTCCCACTTAAGAAGTGATCACGAAAAAGAATTTGAAAATCAAGATTTTGAAATTTTCTGTGATGATTTTGGAATTGCACACAACTTTTCATGTCCTAGAACTCCTCAACAAAATGGGGTAGTTGAAAGAAGGAATAGAAGCCTTCAAGAAATGACTAGGGCTATGTTTTATGAAAATGATATTCCAAAATTTTTGTGGGCTGAAGCTGTAAATACAGCTTGTTATATTTTGAATAGGACTATCATTTGAAAGGGATTAAAGAAAACTCCTTATGAGCTATGGAAAGGAACCCCACCAAATCTTAAGTATTTCCACATTTTTGGATGCAAATGTTTTATGCTTAACAATAAAGAAAATCTTGAAAAATTTGATCCAAAATCCTATGAAGGAATGTTTGTTGGATACTCTACCACTAGCAAAGTATTTAGAATTTACCTCAAGGAACATAGAACCATAGAGGAATCCGTACATGTGTCCTTTTGTGATTCTAATTCAATTCCCAGTGCCCTCTTAGATGATGATACAGGAAGTGAAGCTGATATGAACCATCAACCAAGCCAAGAAAGTCCTAATGCTGTCCCAAGTAAAGAACCTGTCCGTCTAGATTTGTCTCATCAGGATGGAGGAGAAATTTCAGTTTTGTCTCCTGAACCAGTCAAAGAATCCGGAACAGAACAGTCAACTGAAGCTCATCAAGGCAAAACCTTACTTTGAAGGCCAAGAGAATGGAAGTCCTTGAAGGGTTATCATGATTTTATCATTGGTGATTCTTCCCAAGGCGCAACCACAAGATCCTCAACCAAGAATCAAGCTGAACAAAGCAATGTTGCTTTCATGTCCCAAATGGAGCCTCTCAATGTGAAGCAAGATCTTGAAGACCCCTCTTGAGTAAAAGCCATGGAAAAAGAGCTAGCTCAATTTGACAAGAATGAGGTTTGGACACTTGTACCAAATCCAAATGGTAAGAAGGTAACCGGTACAAAGTGGATCTTTAAAAATAAATTGGGTGAAGATGGTAGTGTTGTTCGTAACAAGGCTAGATTAGTGGCCCAATGTTATGATCAAGAAGAAGGTATTGATTTTGATGAGTCTTTTACTCCGGTAGCAAGAATGGAAGCAATTAGGTTGCTTCTTGCCTATGCTGCCCATAAGGGTTTTAGAATGTTCCAAATAGATGTTAAATGTGCTTTCCTTAATGGCTTTATAGATAGAGAAGTATTTGTGTCACAACCCCCCGGTTTTGAAAACAAAGAATTTCTAAATCATGTTTTTAAACTTTTAAAGGCTCTTTATGGCCTTAGGTGTAACATCCCTTCTAGCAAAATACCTTACTTAAGTCAGGGTATTTCAACTAGAAGGAACATTACGTAACCTTCTCTAGTATTAACTACTTAATTATCGAGCCTCTGTATCGATTTTGCGTTTCAGTTTTAAGAAAATGCCAGAAAATTTGTTCTCTTTTTCTTTTTTTTATTCATTCAAGACATGTATCAAAGATAAGCATTGCAAATAATAATAACAATCATATAAGTATTATTAATAGTAACTCTTATACATAAGAAGTCATGTAAACCCAACTACAACACCTACCCCTCTGTTAAAATAAAACCTCAAAGGACAAGAGCGAGGGGACTCTATGAAAGCAATTCAAATCATAAAGAAAACCTACTAATCGCTCGCAGCTTCAAATTGCGTCTTCAAACCTGTGTCACTGAAAGGGTGAAAAATTTGGGGGTGAGAACCAAACCACATGTTCTCAGTAGAGGTCGAGAATGCCGTGAAAGTAAAGAATAAAGCGCAAATAGTTAATTTCATTCAGAGGCATCTAAAAGAAAATTAACCTTCTTTAAAAGTATTAGTTCATTATTCAAAATGCCAGACCCATATTTTCTTTATAAAACTCTTAAAAGTTTCCTAGACTGTATGAATGACTAATTTATTCCAAGCATAGGTTCATTAAGTCTATGCTGAACCAGCTTAATCTTTCATACTTTACTAAACCTCAAACACAAACCAATCACGGCCTCTGGCCTAAGCAATTCAATCAACATCCAATTCACCACAATCCGGTCAATCAGTTACAACCACAAGTAATGAGGTTCAAACACAATTAAGAGCAATTACATCAAGTATAGCAATTAGCAGTTAAACAGAATTATTCACTTAGGCAAACCAATTACAATATACACACCCAAACAATGTCACATAGATGCATATGATGAATGTCTAGTCCTAGTGCAGGCCATGAGCTCATGTGTCGATTGGCTGCCCGCAATCCCGACATTTATCCGGTCACGAGTAATCCCGATTTCCCGAATACGATTTTCCGTTCCTAAATAAATGCGCATATAATAATAGCCGCTCATTTGAGACAGCCTCTGCTTACTGCAGGAAAATATATATATACTCTGCTCTGCTCTGGGGAAGCGGAAAATGGCTGTAGGTAACTTAGTTTCCCTACAGAAACTCTGGGTTGCATTAAGCAACTAATATATATCAAATATAGCTCTGGGTTGCATCAAGCAACTAATATATATATATAAATATAGCTCTGCATTGCATCAAACAACTAAAATATACTCTACTCTCGCTGTTATATTCTCTGTATCTCTTTACTTTTCTCTGAATACTCTTTCATCTGTATCTATATTACTCTTTTTCTCTTTATCTCTTTACTCTTTTGTAATTGTAAATATGCAAGCGGGACAAAACCCACGTCCTTGCTAGCAACTTTATAAACCAAATATATTTTCTCAAAAGAATCAGTAAAGTTGTTATCGTTAAACAAGTCTCAAGTATTCATTTTGATGAAGTCCTTTTACTTTTATAAAAATTTGGACATAATCTCCTTTAAAAATAGGACTTAGCCACCCTTACGGGTCCCAACCAGACAATCAACCAAACTCTTTTCAACCTTTCCAATATCAATTCAATTCAGAAACAAGCAAATTCCAACATTGAAACAGCCATATAACACTAAGGTTCATTTTTGATTTTATGAACTCATAACTCTCACTCAAGCATTCCCAACACCCTATCTTCTTTTCTGTTTTTAATATAGCAAATGAACTCGGAATTGTGCAAACTTTATGTCCAGGCGTTCATCTTGAAATAAGCTTTCTAACAAACCAAAGATCATAATTTTCTGGTTTCTCTAGCCTTAGGAATAAAGGAAAAACCGAGACTGCTCTGCAGTGCGTAAAACCAGAAGAACAGCAGCAGCATGTGACACTCAAAATTCAATATAAAATCCAAGTTAAATCCAATGACTTTGAAAATTAATACAGTTCAACTTCACTCATCCAAGTTTCTTTTCCAATTGGTTTCAGGTCAATATCATTTTTAATGAAGAAGTTGTATAACCTAGAAGCTGACTAATTTTCTGCAGAATTCTGCTTTAAAAGTTAATGAACTTATCTTCTTCCAAGTTCCATAACTTACTCATTAAAACATGAATAGCCCTGAAATTTAAGTCACATATGCTAAACATACTTAGTTTTCACTCCCAATTAGTTGAATCTCAATATCATTCCAGATTCAAAAATTATAAAGCCTCAAAGTTACTAACTTAGAAAACAAAGCCTGACTTTTACTGCATAATACATCTTTCTTTGAAAATCCAAATCTTTAAAAACACAACTCTAACAATTCTAAATTTTTATGAAATTAAATTAATAAGACCAAAGTTTCATATAAAATTGGTTCCATTTTAAAATGCAAACTGGAGAATTTCTAATAGAGGAAACAAGTTCCTGCTGTGTTAAATGCTCAGCAGAAAAACCAGATTCGACTTCCATAATTCAAAAATTTACCATAAATCATAAACTTAGTGAAAAAGTCTCAAATTCAGCAGTCTAGTTCCCTATATTCCCAAGCTCAATCCGGACTTGGTCCCACGCAATTCCGATAATCACAGAAATAGTTATAGTTTTTCAAAGTTTCCGGCTTCTTTTAAAAATAACGCAGAAAATCCAGTTTTACATTTTAACTTTGAAAAATCATAACTAGTTCTATAATTAATTCAAACTTCTCAAAATTGAGTCTTAACAACAACTTTTATCATACTTTACTCAGCCTTTACTCTTATACCATTTCGATTATCGTTGAATAACTGATTCACTTCCAAAGTCACTTTTTAATTTCGAAAATCAGATTTTCAGCAATCTATTTAGTATTCAAAATCCAACCCTTCAAAACCCCTCAAAACCAATTCCAACTCAACCACCAACCAAGTTCATTAACATTACAATATACCAGATAATAATTCAATGGTAACAAATCCAACATAACCCATTAAAATTCAGGAATTCTCAACAATCAGTCATCAAACAATTCCCAATCCACACAATCAATCAATATCACTAATCAACAATTCCAAGTCACAATCTCAATCATTTCAATCAAAATTTCAGCCACAGTTCAATATTCACATAGTCAATCAATTACTCACAGATATTAAATCTATTTGCAGTTATTCAATAAACCTTGTAAGTATTCTTAAATTGAAATCGTTTTAAACCCCCTACCTCGATATCACAATCGCATACTTTAACGTAACAACTCCCTTCCCTTTTAGTTTCATGGCAACAGCAGTGACTCTCACGCAACTGGAATGGCAGAAGCAGTAACCAGAATAGCAGCATTGTTAATCATCACAGCAGTGATCGGGGTTGTAACCAAGCAAAGGATTCAAATTGGGTGGAAATTAAGAGCAATCACAGCCCTGGAAATTTCAAGACAGGGCACATACCAGAATCAACTCAAAACAAGTATAGCAGTGACAATAAAATGTGTTATTAGACAATGATCAAAGAAAAGATCAATCCAGAATTAAAGTAGCATCAGACTCACCAATAGCAACTCTAACAGATTCATAATAGCATCAACGCCGGTATTCCGAATAATAGCAGTAGAGAAACAGGTGCAGCAAAGGGGCATGAACGACGGGGTCGACTAGGATCTAGATTGACGATGGAGACAACAATACAAAACAGGAACATACACTATTGTATTCAGAATGAAAATATAGTAGAGAAATAAAATCGGGAAGTAGAGCACGAGCAAGAGTGTTACAGTTTCAAGAATGGAATTGGGAACGCAGGGGAAGCTGCTGTCGGGTATTTCAGTGGCGCCTCCCTTCAAGCTCAATGATGATTGAACTGTGACGGCGAGCTCCCTTCAACGGCAGCGCTAACGGCGGTGCGCGGCGTTGGCAGTGACGACTCCAACACGGTGACAAAGGCAGAGCTTCTTCTCGGTCAGCGGCTTGCAGCTCACCGTTTCCTCCCAACATCGTTCTTCCTATCCTCTTCGTGGTTCTGCTTCCGACGGTGGTGACACGTGTGACGGGCTCCATGGCTGCGCGGCGCAACCTCCTCCCTCTCCGTCGCGAGTTCGTCCCTCTCTCTTTCTCCTGACGCTCTTGATGACGACGGGCTCCAAGGTGGCAGCAGGAAACTCGAAGGCGTTCGGTCTCCACAGCGACAGCAGTGAGACGCCGGTGATGGCGGGATGGACGGTGGCTGGACGACGATGTGGTGTAGTCCCCTCTCTTCCTCTCAGCTCCCTCAAACGCTCTCATCTCCTCTGTGTGTGTGTGTGTCTGCGTTTTGGGAGAAAGGGGGTAAGGGGTTAGGGTTTGTGAATTGGGAAAATTAGTGTTTCTGAATGTATTTGGGGATTTTGGGATTTAGGGTTAGAAATTAGGATTTTATAAAAGAATATGGATAGATTTGAATAGATATTTTGATAAAATTGAAGAGTAGAGTAATTTTAAAATTAAATATACTCTATTAAAAATATATAAAAACATTATTTATCAACATATTGCTAAGTTCAATCAATTATTTCTAATTTTACATTATAAAATAAGCATATTAATCACATTTTTATAAAATATAGTTTAAACTCAATACTAATTATTCAAATTAAATGATATAACCTTTTATTATTTTTCTATTACCGAAACTTTAATTTCAATTTTTACAAAATATCTAATTATAATAAAATTACTTAAACTTTAAGTATTTATAAAAATCCATTTAATCATTCCTAATAAATAAATCTCCTAGAGCTCAAAGTAATAAAATAAACCATAATTTATTCATAATAAAAGTTACTTGAATTAAATCATACAATTCTTTCTTATTTTTCAATTACTAAAATTATACAAAATATTCCAATATAATAAGATTACGTAAGAATATTAATTGATTCAAAATAAAACTATCTCTGAATCTATTTAATTAATTCTAATAGAATAATTTCTAAAATTATAAAGTTTAAACTTAATAAAATAAAATCACAATTTATTTATAATTAGATTTTCAAAAATGCGGGATGTTACATTAGGCAAGCTCCAAGAGCTTGGTATGAAAGGCTTAGTGCCTTCTCATTGGAAAATCACTTTCAAAGGGGTACCACCGATACTACTTTATTTATCAAAATATCTAATGATGATATTCTTCTTATTCAAGTTTATGTGGATGATATAGTGTTTGGATCAGCCAATGAAACCTTGTGTGAAGAGTTTGGAAAACTTATGACTAGCGAGTTTGAAATGAGTTTAATGGGAGAACTAACATTCTTTCTTGGTCTCCAAATTAAACAAACTCCTAGTGGCATTTTTATTCACCAAGAAAAATATGCAAAAGAATTAATCAAGAAATTTGGCCTAGAAAATTCCAAACCTATGGGAACACCTATGCATCCAAATACTAAACTTGAAAATGATGAAAATGACAAAGATGTGGATGAAACACGGTATAGAGGAATGATTGGCTCACTTATGTATCTTACTTCCTCTAGACCGGATATTTTTCAAAGTGTGGGTGTATGCTCAATGTTTCAATCTCACCCAAAAGAATCCTATCTTTCGGCCGTCAAAAGAATCATTAGATACATTAAGGAAACATGTGATTATGGCTTATGGTATCCTAAATTTGATGGCTTTTGTGCAGTAGGATTTTATGATGCAGATTATGCGGGAGATTGAGTGGATAGAAGGAGCACATCCGAAATGTGTTACTTTCTCGGAAGCTCACTAAATATGTGGTCAAGCAAGAAACAAGCCACAGTTGCTCTATCCACAGCTGAAGCTGAATATATATCTGCCTCTACTTGTTATTCTCAATTAATTTAGTTAAAAACTCAGTTAGAGGATTATAAATTGAAAATCAATAGCATACCTTTGTTTTGTGATAATATGAGTGCTATAAACATCTCTAAAAATTCTGTTTTGCACTCTAGAACTAAGCACATTGAAATTAGATATCATTTTATTAGAGAACATGTGCAAAAAGGTACCATTGATATTCAATTTGTGAAATCCGAAGAACAACTTGCTGATATATTCACTAAACCTTTGTGTGAGGATAGGTTTTGTTCATTGAGAAACAGTTTGGGTATGTTGGATTTGAATTCTGTTAATAAATTGTGATTTTTGATGAATCTATTTGGTTTTGTCTCGTAGGAAGGGAGGAGACAAAATTGGGTACGTGATGAACAGGCCATGATACAGGGGAAGACTGAACTTGATATTAATAAACTTGGGCCCAATCAACTTTTCTGACCCATTCCATGACTATGCCCGTTTTGAGTTCTTCATCAATTTTAAAATAATTCTTTTTGGAAAGTTATCACATCATCTCTTGAGGGGGATTATATGTCACATCAAATCTTTTCACTTACTCCTTCCCTTGATTCAAGAAAAAGATCTTTCAGTTACTTACTTGATTTTAAAAAAAATTTTCCTTGTTGATAACTGATTCATTAATTATCCATTTATCTTTTAACCCTCTCTCCACTCAGCATTAAATGTAGTTGTAACCTCCCACCACTCTCCAATCCTTTCGTCCATCCATTCATCTTCTCACTCCCTTTCTTCACTTTCATATCATGAAAAAGAAGGTGGCTCCTAAAAGAAGCAGCAGAACCCCGTCTACTAAAAATCCTCCATTCTCTTCTACTCCTCAAACGCACACACACATTCACATACATTCTACTTCATCTTCATCCCACTCTTCTCAGTCAACCGAAGCCATAAGGAGGAAAGTCGTTGCTCAGAAAATCTCTTCTCGTAAGAAGATTGGAAAGGAAAAGGAGCCTGTGATAGAAGAAGAAGAAGAGTCACAATTCTCTCCACCTCCTTCACCACCATGAAGATCAACCCCACATGCTTCTGGCCGTAGTTCTCAGCGTATAAAAGGATATGTTCTTCGCAACACTAGAGAGCCTCCTAACTTGGACTCTCTTGACTTCAAGAACAAGTACAACAAGAACCATTCACATTTTGATCCATTAAGGTTCAACTCATGTGCTGCCTATGAGTTTCATTCTCAAGTTCTAGTCAACCGCCACTTGTGTACCTCTTATGTTGTCTCTCTGGAAAATCTGTTTGATAAGGGTGTTGATCTGTCTACCCTTCTTAATAAACTCAAATGGACTCTTCTGCTCAAGATTCGCGAGCCAGTCTACCCAAATCTAGTTCGCGAATTCTATGCGAACATGGTGTACCTTGATGGAGCGATCCACTCATATGTTAGGAAGGTGCATCTGTCTCTAAATAGAGAGACCATCAGTGCTGCACTAGGATATGAAGATAATGGACCAACAGCATATATGACAGGGAAGTGGGGCTCTCAAGTTGGAATCTCTTATCAGATTACTCTCACTCAAGTTTGTGAAAACTTCTCTGCACTGGATGGGACGGTTCTGACTCACAAGGCTCTTGGACCTGTAAGAGCTCTACTTCACCGCATCATTAACCATATTTTGATGCCTCGGAATGGATCATATCAAAGGGTAACCATTTGTGATACCCTAGTTTTATTTTCTATTCTCGCTTTATCTCCAATCTCATTTGCTTACTTGATGGTTCGTCATATGTGGGAATATGTACGTAGTGACAAAAAGGCTAACTTGCCTTATGGTATCTTTCTTACCTACATTTTCGAACACTTTAATGTTGATGTGCTCAATGAGCCTATAGAAAACAGGGTTTCAACCTTGAAAGGGGAAGGAATTTCTGAAGCCATGAAAGGCAAGAAAGGAAAAAGCGATATTGCTTCAGATAGTGAAACTGAATTTCATCCCTCAAAATCTTCCAAACTCTCCGACTCAGTCAAAGATGTGCTGCAAGAATTCTCTCATATGACCCATCTGATGATCAAATCTTCCAAAGAAGTCAGAAAACAAGCTTATGAGAATGAAAAGGCCTGGACAAAGTGTAATGAGATAATCAATTTGCTGATCAATAGCTTTGAAAAAGACATGGCTGCTGCGGATAAGGACAATAAATTCTTTGGCTCAGATTTTAAACTTTCTGATGATTGATATGCTCTTAGCTGCTCTTAACTATGAACTCTGTTTCAGTTTCTTGCTTTCTTGTTTTGGTATTCTGTAACTGTTAGTTAACTGTACTTGGATACTCTGGACCTTTGTATTTTGGTGAAAACAAATATTTTGCTTTTTGGCATGTTATTCTCATTTGTTTTGCAGGACCCCATTGATGACAAAAAGGGGAGAAAAGTTGAGAAAAATTGAAAAAACAGGGGCTGAAATCTGAATGATTAATGATTACCCTTGTGCGACTGCTCCAATCTTTATAGTTTATGATTTATGCTCTGATTTCTTGTTTATAATATGATTTCTGCATTATCATGTTCTGAATTTGGCTGTGCTCTGATATTTTCCTGATTTGCCATTTTTTATGAAGTTTTGTTATTGACACTATATCTCAGAAAATGCTTCATAAAAACATGAGTTATTGTGTTGTTTGGCAAAAATGTTACTTGGCAGAAAATAATTGTGAACATGTTGATATAAAATTGTTGAAGCTTGTTGTTGTGCATTCTGAAAGTACTCTAGCATACTCTGTTTCTTAATGAGCAGAAAATTATTTAGATGATAACAAATCAGGTTTTGATTATCACATCACTTCTACTAAAAAATCAAGCTGTTCAACATTTCTAATATTAAATATGTTGAATACATTGTGGCTTTAAGCTTGGTGTTTAAGGATGTTACAGGTAATGCTTCCTTTAATAAAATGACACATATTAAGGGAGAGCTATGTAACAGATGGAAAGGGCGAGGATTTCAAACCTTTAAAGGGAGTACTCTTAATTCTTACTTTTTCCATTTCAATTTTTAATAATGTTTGTCATCAAGGGGGAGATTGATGAGTTTGGAAAACTCCAAAATTAATATGATGATGATGATCAAACATTATTAAAATAATTAATTACAAAATATTAATTTGAATTTTGATGCACATATGTTGATTAATAATTTTGTTGCTTGCAGACTTAGCAATTGGGCATAAAGAAATTTGGAGCCCAAAAAATATTGGCAAAATATTCAGCCTTGTGCAAAAATCCTATCTAATATGTGGTTGAATTATTTTATTAGGTAACATAAATTGGGCCAAGAATTTTTGGTACAACCCAAAATCATTGTGATTGAAAGACCAACATTATGGTCCAGATTGAAAGAAGAAAGAAAGTGGAGCATGTGGTTTCTATTACCCATTTGCCTTGGTGGAATCCAAATTTTAATTGAATGAAAAGCATGCTTTCCACGGATGCCATTTTCAATGGGTTATGGAATTCAAATTTTGATTAATTTGGATTTATTGCATGCCTTGGTAACACGAGAGAGAAAGCTTACATTGATTTTATTGCTATTATTGCTTTACACGTTACAAGGCATGGGTAATGTAAACTTAACTCATTTTAATTTCTTCCTTAATTCCATTGAAAGCTTTTCTCTGTTCTCTCTCCTATCTCTTTCGGTCATGTCTAGCAGGAAAGGAGGGTTGAAGCAAGCTATCAAAAAAAATCACAGAGAAGCTATGTGCAAGCAAGAGGCTAAGGTGATGATGACCTTAGCAAAAGAAGATCTACAGTATGGTGTGGTTGAGATCTTTACCACAAATGGTAAGATGTGGTGAAGTAGTCTCAAGATCACCATGCCTAAAAATAGTGGAAGATCTGTTTCGGTCAGAGAAGAAGATCCCTGGGGTATGGCTCATCTCTACTTTTGTTCATCCATCACAGGAGGTAGCTACTGTAGCTACGTCAGGAAGAATCAGAAGATAGAGCAGATGGAGCTGTCAAGGATCAAGGGTTCATCAAGAGTCAGAAATCCTTCTTGGGGATCAAGCCAAGATGGAAGGCTCAGATTGATGAAGCTTGATGAGTTGGGATGAGAGTGAGGTAATTGCATGTTGGTTTTTGCATACAGTTTCCTCTATCTTCTCTCTGTCCGAACCGGTTTGAAGATTGAAGAAGAAGAAGTTGGCTCGGTTCAACCGTTTCAACCTTGGAGGCTTCCCCTTCTATAATAAGGGTGAACAGCCAAGGCTTGAAGCAAGGAGAAAAAGAGAGTAAGCATAGAGTTCTCATAGCTACCCAAACTAACAGAAGTTCTTCTCCTTCAATGTTCTTCATTTTGTATTTTCTTTAGTTTTCTCTGTCTTGAGTCTCATGGTGAAAAAGACAAACAACTGTAAGGTTTGTAAGAAAAAGCCAGTGAGCGAAAAAAGGCAGAGGGTACAAAATTAAAGAAAAAAGACATAGATGTCCTAGAGGTCCTTTGTACATCTGTGTTGTGTGTCGTGATTCTGTGGGAATCCCCTTACAAGTTGGGTTAGCACTTTGCAGCTGAAAGCTTGGTAGGTGACCAAGTCAAGTTCAGGATTGGGGATAGATTCTGAACTTGTCCCGGATAGGAAGGGTAGTTCCTAGGGAGAATTGGTGTCTGTAATCAAGATGATTATAGTGAAATTCCATCATTTTTGTGATGGAGACTGGATGTAGGCTGCATTGCACTTGGTAGCTGAACCATGATACTTCTTGGGGTGATTCTCTCTCTCTCTTCTACTCCATTTCTGATTCTGTTGCTGATGAGCGGATAATTTATACACTTTTTGGCATTGTTTTTAGTATGTTTTTGGTAGTTTTAGTTGAGTTTTTAGTATATTTTATTAGTTTTTAGTTAAAATTCACTTTTCTGGACTTTACTATGAGTTTGTGTGTTTTTCTGTGATTTCAGGTATTTTCTGGCTGAAATTGAAGGTTCTGAGCAAAAATCTGATTCAGAGACTGAAAAGGACTGCAGATGCTGTTGGATTCTGACCTCCCTGCACTCGAAGTGGATTTTCTGGAGCTACAAAAGCCCAATTGGCGCGCTCTCAACGGCGTTGGAAAGTAGACATCCTGGGCTTTCCAACAATATATGATAGTCCATACTTTGCCCAAGATTTGATGGCCCAAACCGGCGTTCAAAGTCACCTCAAGAAATCCCAGCGTTAAACGCTGGAACTGGCACCCAAATGGGAGTTAAACGCCCAAACTGGCATAAAAGCTGGCGTTTAACTCCAAGAAGAGTCTCTACACGAAATTGCTTCATTTCTCAGCCCAAGCACACACCAAGTGGGCCCGGAAGTGGATTTTTATGTCATTTACTCATTTCTGTAAACCTTAGGCTACTAGTTATCTATAAGTAGGACCTTTTACTATTGTATTAGAAGACTTTTGGTAGCTATCTTCGTTTTATGCTATCTTAGATCATTGGGAGGCTGGCCATTCGGCCATGCCTAGACCTTATGCTTATGTATTTTCAACGGTGGAGTTTCTACACACCATAGATTAAGGTGTGGAGCTCTGCTGTACCTCGAGTATTAATGCAATTACTAGTGTTCTTCCATTCAATTCCGCTTGTTCTTGTTCTAAGATATCACTTGTTCTTCAACTTGATGAATGTGATGATCCGTGACACTCATCATCATTCTCACTTATGAACAAGGTGACTGACAACCACTTTTGTTCTACAAGCAACCAAGGCTCTAGTGAATGTCTCTTGGATTCCTGATTGCACGATGCATGGTTGATCGCCTGACAACCGAGTGCTCGCCTGACAAACGAGCCAACCATTCCGTGAGATCAGAGTCTTCGTGGTATAGGCGAGAACTGATGGCAGCATTCAAGAGAATCCGGAAGGTCTAACCTTGTCTGTGGTATTCTGAGTAGGATTCAATGACTGAATGACTGTGACGTGCTTCAAACTCCTAGCAGGCGGGGCGTTAGTGACAGACGCAAAAGTATCGATGGATATTATTCCGGCCTGACCGAGAACCGACAGCTAAATTCCGCTATGCTGTGACAGAGCATATGCAATCGCTTTCACTGAGAGGATGGGAGGTAGCCATTGACAACGGTGAAACCCTACACGAGCTTGCCATGGAAAGGAGTAAGAAGGATTGGATGAAGACAGTAGGAAAGCAGAGAGACGGAAGGGAAGGCATCTTCATGCGCTTATCTGAAGTTCCTACCAATGAATTACATAAGTATCTCTATCTTTATCTTTTATGTTATTTTCGTTCATCATCATATCCATTTGAGTCTGCCTGACTAAGATTTACAAGATGACCATAGCTTGCTTCATACTAACAATCTCCGTGGGATCGACCCTTACTCACGTAAGGTTTATTACTTGGACGACCCAGTACACTTGCTGGTTAGTTGTGCGAAGTTGTGTAATGCCATGGAATTGAACTACCAAGTTTTTGGAGTTCATGACCGGGGATTATGAGAGTTGTGAAAAGTATTGTTCACAATTTCGCGCACCAAGTTTTTGGCGCCGTTGCCGGGGATTGTTCAAGTTTTGAGCAAGCTTTTTGTCCGGTAACATCAGTGCCAAATTTCTGATCCGGCAACAAGCACCAAGTTTTTGGCGCCGTTGCCGGGGATTGTTCAGTTTGGACAACTGACGGTTCATCTTGTTGCTTAGATTAGGTATTTTTTTTTCGAAATTCTTGAAGATGAATTCTAGAGTTTCATGATGATTTGTTGAAATCTGGCTGGCTGAGAAGCCATGTCTAATCTCATTGGACCGAGGTTTCAACTTATCATCACAAGAGCTTGTTGATTTTTATCAATCTTGCTTTTGGAGCAGTGATCTGCTAAGGCTTGGCTGGCCTTTGGCCATGTCTAGTGTTTTGGACCGAAGCTTTCTTTGAAAGCTTGGCTGGCTGTGAAGCCATGTCTAATTCCTGGACCGAAGTCTTAGACTAACATTGCACTGATTCCTGGAATTCTCATTAAGAATTTTGATATCTTTTTCCACTTAATTTTCGAAAAACACAAAAAAAAAATCAAAAAAAATTTTCATAAAAACCAAAAATATGTTATGTTCCTTGTTGAGACTCTAGTCTCATCTTAAGTTTGGTGTCAATTGCATACATTCATTCATGTATCTTAAGGATCTTCAAGTAATTCTTGATGATTTCTTACTCTGATCTTTGAATTCTTTTGGCTTGAGTGTTTATGCGTCTCATATAGTGTCAGTAGTATACAAACTGCTAAGTTTGGTGTCTTGCATGCATTGTTATTTCATTCTTGTTGCATTTTGATTATTAAAAATCCAAAAATATTTTTAATTTGTGTCTTTTCAAGTCAATAATACAAAGAATTGAAGATTCAGAACATGCTGCAGAGGAATTATACAGAAAAAGCTGAGCATTCAAAAATGCCCAGTGAAGAAGACAGACTGGCGTTTAAACGCCAGCCAGGGTACCTGGTTGGGCGTTTAACGCCCAAAGAGGTAGCATTTTGGGCGTTAAACGCCAGAATGGAGGCCATTCTGGGCGTTTAACGCCAGGATGGCAAAGGGGGAAGATTTTGTTTTTCAAATCATTTTTTCTTCAAGTTTTCTAAGCTTTTCAAAATCAAATCTTTTTCAAATCATATCTTTTCAATCAAATGTTTTCAAAATCAATTCCTTTCCTTTTTCAAAGATACTTACTAACAATTAATGATTTGATTGAACATCTCAAATATGTTGCCTTTTCTGTTGAGAAAGGTTTAATGTTTGAATCATATCTTTTCTTGTTAGACAAGTCATTGATTTTCAAAATCAAATCTTTTAAAAAAAAAAAAATTGTTTTCAAAACATATCTTTTAAAATCGTTTTTAAATCAAATCTTTTCAATCATATCTTTTTAATCACATCTTTTTCAAAATAGTTTTCAATCAAATCTTTTTAACTTCTAATTTCAAAATCTTTTTCAAAAAAATCACTTGATTTCTTTTCCACTTTCAATTTTCGAAAATTATCAATCAATTTTTAAAATGTTTTTGACATCTTTCTAATTAATTTTAGAAAATTCTCTTCCTTCCTTCTCACATCCTTCTATTTATGGAGTACTACTCCTTCTTAATGCACAATTCGAACTTTATCTCATCAAGTTCGAATTCTTCTACCTTCTGTCTTCTATTTTTCTTTTCCTCTGACACCTCAAGGAATCTCTATACTGTGACATAGAGGATTCCACATCTTCTTGTTCTCTCCTCTTTCATATGAGCAGGAGCAGAGACAAAGGCATTCTTGTTGGAGCTGACCCTGAACCTGAAAGGACCTTGAAGAGAAAGCTAAGAGAAGCCAAAGCACAACTCTCTTTAGAGGACCTGGCCGAACTCTTCAAAGAAGAAGAACACATGGCAGCCGAAAACAACAACAATGCCAACAATGCAAGGAAGGTGCTGGGTGACTTTACTGCACCTACTCCCAACTTCTATGGGAGAAGCATCTCTATCCCTGCCATTGGAGCAAACAACTTTGAGCTTAAGCCTCAATTAGTTTCTCTAATGCAACAGAATTGCAAGTTCCATGGACTTCCATTGGAAGATCCTCATCAGTTTTTAGCTGAGTTCTTGCAAATCTGTGACACAGTCAAGACTAATGGGGTTGACCCTGAGGTCTACAGACTGATGCTATTCCCTTTTGCTGTAAGAGACAGAGCTAGAATATGGTTGGACTCACAACCTAAAGATAGCCTGGACTCTTGGGAAAAGCTAGTCAATGCCTTCTTGGCAAAGTTCTTTCCACCTCAAAAATGGAGTAAGCTTAGAGTGGAAGTCCAAACCTTCAGACAGAAGGATGGAGAATCCCTCTATGAAGCTTGGGAAAGATACAAACAATTAATCAGAAAATGTCCCTCAGACATGCTTTCTGAATGGAGCATTATAGGTATTTTCTATGATGGTCTCTCTGAACTATCCAAGATGTCTTTGGATAGCTCTGCTGGAGGATCTCTTCATCTGAAGAAGACGCCTACAGAGGCTCAAGAGCTAATTGAAATGGTTGCAAATAACCAATTCATGTACACTTCTGAAAGGAATCCTGTGAACAATAGGACAAGTCAGAAGAAAGGAGTTCTTGAGATTGATGCTCTGAATGCCATACTGGCTCAGAATAAGATATTGACTCAACAAGTCAATTTGATTTCTCAAAGTCTGTCTGGAATGCAAAATGCACCTGGCAGTACTAAGGATGCTTCATCTGAGGAAGAAGCTTATGATCCTGAGAACCCTTCAATGGAAGAGGTGAATTACCTAGGAGAACCCTATGGAAACACCTATAATTCTTCATGGAGAAATCATCCAAATTTCTCATGGAAGAATCAAGAGAGACCTCAACAAGGTTTCAATAACAACAATGGTGGAAGAAACAGGTCTAGCAATGGCAAGCCTTTTCCATCATCTTCTCAGCAACAGACAGAGAGTTCTAAGCAGAATACCTCTGACTTAGCAACAATGGTCTCTGATCTAATCAAAACCACTCAAAGTTTCATGAATGAAACAAGGTCCTCCATCAGAAATTTGGAAGGACAAGTGGGTCAGCTGAGCAAGAAAATTACTGAACTCCCTCCTAGTACTCTCCCAAGCAACACAGAAGAAAATCCAAAAGGAGAGTGCAAAGCCATAACCATGGCCGAATATGGAGAGGAAAGAGAGGAGATGGACGCCACTGAGGAAGACCTCAGTGGGCGTGCACCAACCTCCTCTGAGTTCCCCAATGAGGAACCATGGAAATCTGAGGCTCAAAATGAGACCATAGAGATTCCATTGGACTTACTTCTGCCTTTCATGAGCTCTGATGAGTATTCTTCCTCTGAAGAGGATGAGTATGTCACTGAAGAGCAAGTTGCTAAATACCTTGGAGCAATCATGAAGCTAAATGACAAGTTATTTGGAAATGAGACTTGGGAAGATGAACCTCCTTTGCTCACCAAAGAACTGGATGACTTGTCTAGGCAGAAATTACCTCAAAAGAGACAAGATCCTGGGAAGTTTTCCATACCTTGTACCATAGGCACCATGACCTTCAAGAAGGCCTTGTGTGACTTAGGGTCAAGTGTAAACCTCATGCCCCTCTCTGTAATAGAGAAGCTAGGGATCTTTGAGGTGCAAGCTGCAAAAATCTCACTAGAGATGGCAGACAACTCAAGAAAACAAGCTCATGGACTTGTAGAGGATGTTCTGGTAAAAGGTGAAGACCATTACATCCCTACTGATTTCATAGTCCTAGAGACTGGGAAGTGCATGGATGAAACCATCATCCTTGGCAGACCCTTCCTAGCCACAGCAAAAGCTGTGATTGATGTTGATAGAGGAGAGTTAATCATTCAAGTGAATGAAGAATCCTTAGTATTTAAGGCTCAAGGATATCCCTCTATCACCATGGAGAAGAAGCATGAAGAGCTTCTCTCAAAACAGAGCCAAACAGAGCCCCCACAGTCAAACTCTAAGTTTGGTGTTGGGAGGCCACAACCAAACTCTAAGTTTGGTGTTGAACCCCCACATTCAAACTCTAAGTTTGGTGTTGGGAGGTTCCAACATGGCTTTGAGTATCTGTGAGGCTCCATGAGAGTCCTCTGTCAAGCTAATGACATTAAAGAAGCGCTTGTTGGGAGGCAACCCAATGTTTTATAATTAACTATTTCCTTTTGTTATTTTATTTCTTTTGTAGGTTGATGATCATGAGAAGTCACAAAATCCGTGAAAAAAGCAAAAACAAAATGAAAAACAGGAAGAAAAATAGCACACCCTGGAGGAAGATGTTGCTGGCGTTTAAACGCCAGTGAGGTTAGCTGTTGGGCGTTTAACGCCCAGTCTGGCACCATTCTGGGCGTTTAACGCCAGAAAGGGGTACCAGACTGGCGTTAAACGCCAGAAAAGGGCAAGAACCTGGCGTTAAACGCCAGGAATGGGCACCAGCCCGGCGTTTAACGCCAGAAATGGCTCAAAACGTGATTTTGAGCAACATTTGGTGCAGGGATGACTTTTCCTTGACACCACAGGATCTGTGGACCCCACAGGACCCCCACCTACCCCACCACCACTCTCTCTCTTCTTCCCCCATTCACCAATCACCTCAATACCTCTTCTCCAAAAACCCTTCACCTATCAAATCCCATCTTTCTCTTCACCACTCACATCCATCCTTCATAAAACCCCACCTAACCTTCCATTCAAATTCAAACCACTTTCCCCTCCCAAACCCACCCATAATGGCCGAACTCCATCTCCCCTCTCTCCTATAAATACCCTTCTTCACTCCTTCATTTTCACACAACCTAAACACCACTTCTCCCCTTCTTTGGCCGAATACAAAGCCATCCCTTTCTCCCTCATTTCTTCTTCTTCTACTCTCTTCTTTCTTCTTTTGCTCGAGGACGAGCAAACCTTTTAAGTTTGGTGTGGCAAAAGCGTTGCTTTTTCGTTTTCCATAACCATTTATGGCATCCAAGGCCGGAGAAACCTTTAGAAAGAGGAAAGGGAAGGCAAAAGCTTCCACCTCCGAGTCATGGGAGATGGAGAGATTCATCTCAAGGGTGCATCAAGACCACTTCTATGAAGTTGTGGCCTTGAAGAAGGTGATCCCCGAGGTCCCCTTTTCACTCAAAAAGGGTGAATATCCGGAGATCCGCCTTGAGATCCGAAGAAGAGGTTGGGAAGTACTTACCAACCCCATTCAACAAGTCGGAATCTTGATAGTTCAAGAGTTCTATGCCAATGCATGGATCACAAAGAACCATGATCAAAGTATGAACCCGGATCCAAAGAATTATCTTACTATGGTTCGGGGGAAATACTTGGATTTCAGTCCGGAAAGTGTGAGGGTAGCGTTCAACTTGCCTATGATGCAAGGAGATGAACATCCTTACACTAGAAGGGTCAACTTTGATCAAAGGTTGGACCAAGTCCTCACAGTCATATGTGAAGAGGGCGCACAATGGAAGAGAGATTCAAGAGGCAAGCCGGTTCAATTGAGAAGGCATGACCTCAAACCCGTGGCTAGAGGATGGTTGGAGTTCATCCAACGCTCAATCATTCCCACTAGCAACCGGTTTGAAGTTACTCTAGACCGGGCCATCATGATTCATAGCATTATGATTGGAGAAGAAGTGGAAGTTCATGAGGTTATAGCCCAAGAACTCTATAAAATGGCGGACAAGTCTTCCACCTTGGCAAGGCTAGCCTTTCCTCATCTCATTTGTCACCTCTGTTATTCAGTTGGAGTTGACATAGAAGGAGACACCCCCATTGATGAGGACAAGCCCATCACTAAGAAAAGGATGGAGCACACAAGAGACCCCTCTCATCATGAGACCCCTGAGATACCTCAAGGGATGCACCTTCCTCCACAAAACTATTGGGAGCAACTGAACACCTCCCTAGGAGAATTGAGTTCCAACATGGGACAACTAAGGGTGGAGCATCAAGAACACTCCATCATCCTCCATGAAATTAGAGAAGATCAGAGAATCATGAGGGAGGAGCAACAAAGACAAGGAAGAGACATTGAGGAGCTCAAGCACTCCATAGGATCTTCAAGAGAAAGAAAGAGCCGCCATCACTAAGGTGGACCCGTTCTTTAATTTCCTTGTTCTTTATTCTTCTGTTTTTCGAATTTTATGCTTATGTTTATCCATGTTTGTGTCTTGTGATCATTAGTGTCTTAGTGTCTATGCCTTAAAGTTATGAATGCCCTATGAATCCATCACCTTTCGTGAATAAAAACGTGCTTAATTGAGAAAAAAGGAAAGAATTGCGTGAATTTTGAATTTTATAATAGTTTAGTTATTTTGATGTGGTGACAATACTCTTGTTCTCTGAATGTATGCTTAAACAGTGCATATGTATCTTGAATTTGTGGTTCATGAAGGTTGGCTCTTGAAAGAATGATGAAAAAGGAGACATGTTACTGAGGATCTGAAAAATCATTAAAAATGATTCTTGAAGCAAGAAAAAGCAGTGAATACAAAAAAAAAAGAGAGAAAGCAAGCGAAAAAAAAAAAGAGAAAGAAGAAAACCGAAAAAAAAGAGAGAAGAGAAAAAGAAAGAAAAAGAAAGAATAAAGTTGTGATCCAAGGCAAAAAGAGTGTGCTTAAGAACCCTGGACATCTCTAATTGGGGACTTTTAGCAAAGCTGAGTCACAATCTGAAAAGGTTCACCCAATTATGTGTCTGTGGCATGTATGTATCCGGTGGTAATACTGGAAGACAGAGTGCTTTGGGCCACGGCCAAGACTCATAAAGTAGCTGTGTTCAAGAATCATCATACTTAACTAGGAGAATCAATAACACTATCTGGATTCTGAGTTCCTAAAGAAGCCAACCATTTTGAATTTCAAAGGATAGAGTGAGATGCCAAAACTGTTCAGAGGCAAAAAGCTAAAAGCCCCGCTCATCTAATTAATACTGATCTTCATAGATATTTTTGGAATTCATTGCATATTCTCTTCTTTTTATCTTATTTGATTTTCAGTTGCTTGAGGACAAGCAACAATTTAAGTTTGGTGTTGTGATGAGCGGATAATTTATACACTTTTTGGCATTGTTTTTAGTATGTTTTTGGTAGTTTTAGTTGAGTTTTTAGTATATTTTTATTAGTTTTTAGTTAAAATTCACTTTTCTGGACTTTACTATGAGTTTGTGTGTTTTTCTGTGATTTCAGGTATTTTCTGGCTGAAATTGAAGGTTCTGAGCAAAAATCTGATTCAGAGACTGAAAAGGACTGCAGATGCTGTTGGATTCTGACCTCCCTGCACTCGAAGTGGATTTTCTGGAGCTACAGAAGCCCAATCGGCGCGCTCTCAACGGCGTTGGAAAGTAGACATCCTGGGCTTTCCAACAATATATGATAGTCCATACTTTGCCCAAGATTTGATGGCCCAAACCGGCGTTCAAAGTCACCTCAAGAAATCCCAGCGTTAAACGCTGGAACTGGCACCCAAATGGGAGTTAAACGCCCAAACTGGCATAAAAGCTGGCGTTTAACTCCAAGAAGAGTCTCTACACGAAATTGCTTCATTGCTCAGCCCAAGCACACACCAAGTGGGCCCGGAAGTGGATTTTTATGTCATTTACTCATTTCTGTAAACCTTAGGCTACTAGTTATCTATAAGTAGGACCTTTTACTATTGTATTAGAAGACTTTTGGTAGCTATCTTCGTTTTATGCTATCTTAGATCATTGGGAGGCTGGCCATTCGGCCATGCCTAGACCTTATGCTTATGTATTTTCAACGGTGGAGTTTCTACACACCATAGATTAAGGTGTGGAGCTCTGCTGTACCTCGAGTATTAATGCAATTACTAGTGTTCTTCCATTCAATTCCGCTTGTTCTTGTTCTAAGATATTACTTGTTCTTCAACTTGATGAATGTGATGATCCGTGACACTCATCATCATTCTCACTTATGAACAAGGTGACTGACAACCACTTTTGTTCTACAAGCAACCAAGGCTCTAGTGAATGTCTCTTGGATTCCTGATTGCACGATGCATGGTTGATCGCCTGACAACCGAGTGCTCGCCTGACAAACGAGCCAACCATTCCGTGAGATCAGAGTCTTCGTGGTATAGGCGAGAACTGATGGCAGCATTCAAGAGAATCCGGAAGGTCTAACCTTGTCTGTGGTATTCTGAGTAGGATTCAATGACTGAATGACTGTGACGTGCTTCAAACTCCTAGCAGACGGGGCGTTAGTGACAGACGCAAAAGTATCGATGGATATTATTCCGGCCTGACCGAGAACCGACAGCTGAATTCCGCTATGCTGTGACAGAGCATATGCAATTGCTTTCACTGAGAGGATGGGAGGTAGCCATTGACAACGGTGAAACCCTACACGAGCTTGCCATGGAAAGGAGTAAGAAGGATTGGATGAAGACAGTAGGAAAGCAGAGAGACGGAAGGGAAGGCATCTTCATGCGCTTATCTGAAGTTCCTACCAATGAATTACATAAGTATCTCTATCTTTATCTTTTATGTTATTTTCGTTCATCATCATATCCATTTGAGTCTGCCTGACTAAGATTTACAAGATGACCATAGCTTGCTTCATACTAACAATCTCCGTGGGATCGACCCTTACTCACGTAAGGTTTATTACTTGGACGACCCAGTGCACTTGCTGGTTAGTTGTGCGAAGTTGTGTAATGCCATGGAATTGAACTACCAAGTTTTTGGAGTTCATGACCGGGGATTATGAGAGTTGTGAAAAGTATTGTTCACAATTTCGCGCACCAGTTGCGTAGGAGACAAAATTGAAAAATATCTCCTGACTGGTTACGAGACTAAAAGAAAATGTCTCTTGACTAGTTACGAGACAAAAAAGAAGAAAAATCTCATGAAGTTATTTAAAAGGGTAGAAAGTAACACTCAGCAAAAAGGGGCTAAGATTCAACCCCCATTCTCTTAGCCACTGAATACCATCACTAAAAAACTCCTATATTAGAAATAAAGTAAGGGTTATTAAGTAAGTTCAAAATTTCAGGAAATTATCGAGGATGGGGCAGGGGTCCCCGCGCCTGTCTCGGGGAAAATTCGCTCCCCATCCCCATCCCATGGGGAAAATTCCCCACCATTGGGGCCTCATTCGGAGTGGTCCCGTGGGGATCCCCGCCTCCTGGGGATTTTTGACACCCCTATAAGAAATGAATAAAAAACATATATGAGAAATAAACTATTAAAGATAATTTAGTAAATTTATAAAATTTGGGGAATAGCGGGGACAGGGCGGGGATCCCCGTTCGGGTCTCTGCGCGGAAGAATTTTGTCCCCATCCCCATCCCTACGGAAAAAATTCTCCACAATCAGATCCCCATTCAGGACAGTCCCCGTAGGGATTCCCGCGTCTCGGGGAGTTTTGCCATCCCTAAATGGATTAATTAATGAAAATTCTATTTTTTTGGTAATCTAATGAAAATTCTATACTAATTTTTTTGGGTACAGGCATGGGACTCCGACCGAGCCCAGGGCCTACCATGGTTATTTTCTTCAATTTAACAAAATTTTCTGCATAGGCCTTTGTCAATGTAGTTAAGTCAAGACAAAGGAGGCACATTTCTATTATAGTGTTTTCTTTTGGACAAGTATTATTGTCTTTTTTTTCCAGGGTCCAGGCCAACAAACAAGCCCAGACCACAGAAAACCAAATCTCCAGCCCTATTTCAAGTTTTATATTATGAAGGATAAAAAAATAGACTATTCTTACTCAGAATATGACCAAAAACAACTATTCTTACTCAGAATAGTGTTGGTGATCTGGCTTATGCCCACTGTCTTGTTCAACAGATGCTTGTCCAAAAATAAAAAACATAATGGTATTCTCTCGGAAGGAGAGCTGATTTCTCTAGATAGCTAGAGCAACTACTTCGACAGGAAGCTTGTTTATCTTCGGTAGTGGAGCTCTGTTAAAGGAAGAAGGAGAAAATCATAACATCAGCAACCAAAACAATCACAAATTTCTGAATCTAGTTTTTCAGTTTAGCTAGTTAACAATTTAAGCTCATGGCAGCATTAGGTGGAGAAGTTCTTCACCTTGATGGAGACCAGGCTGTTGATGAACAGCAGATCAGGAAGAAGTTGGTTGGAAGAATTTTGACAGAGAAGAATGTAAACAGGGTCACTGTGGAAAAATCAATCAAGAAAATATGGGGAGAGCCTCAGGGTTTGATTATCTCAAGCATGGGCATAAATACATATTTGTTCAACTTCAAGCACGAAGAAGATGCCATAAGAATTCATGGAGAAGGGCCATGGAGGGTGGACGGACATATGCTTAGCTTGCAATGGTGGAGGCCAGAGCTTTCATTTGAAGAGGTAAGTTATAACTCCATCGCTTTCTGGATCCAAGTTCATGCTTTGCCCTTGGAAAAGTTGAATAAAAGGAGTGCTGAAAAGATAGGAAATTCTTTGGGAAAACTATTAGAAGCAGAAGATCCTTACGTTGACGGAAATTTGCTTAGAAACTTTTTGAGAGTCAGAGTAGAAGTGAATGCGTTGGAGCAATTGAAAACAGGATTTTGGTACAAGAGAAACGATGGTAGCTATTCTTGGGCTTCATTCAAATATGAAAGGTTATATGATTATTGCTATAATTGTGGAAGGATAGGTCATGATAAGAGAAGCTGCAAAGAGGAGAAGGCAATGGCTATTGATAACTCAAACTTACCAAGATATGGGCCAGATCTTTCAGCTCCAGGACTCCGATCGATTTCTTCATTGGCTGAAAAAGCTGGAATCAGGCAAGACAGCAACGGAATTAAAATTTCAGAGTCAAATTTATGGGTGGCGCGTGGAAAAAACACACAGAATAGAGAGTGGGAATCGGAAGAAGGAAGAGAAGGCAGCCCTATCCAAGAGCAGGCAGATACTGTAGAAGCTGGAGACACAGGAGCAGACCTACATGTAACTAGAAGATTCCAACAACAGATGGAGATAGAAGAAATGAACCGGGGAAAAGATACACAATATCTTGGAAATAGTGCTGGTCAGAACATTGGAAAAGAAATAGAGAGTGCTGAAAGGGAAACAAGTGAATCAAAGAAGCCCAGTAATAGTCCAGAGGAAAGAAAATATTGGGCCAGCAGTACATCCAAGCCCATTGGCATTAACTTCACAACAGATATTGGGCTAACTAAAGGGGAACAAAATATATCAACAATGATGGGGATAAGAGAAAAAGAGGTGGAATTTTTTAAGAGGGCCATGGGAGGAGACAAACAGGATAAGAAAGAAAAGAATGAATTAGGAAAAAGAGTGCAGGGGGAGAACGACCTAGACCAAAGACATTTATGGTGGAATTACAGGGAACAAGCAAAGACAGTTAGTAATTATCTACAAGCAAGACAACAAATTTACAGCTCAAATGATGGAGACCTATACATCGTGGAATTAGCAAATGAAGAGGATGAGAAAGAGGAAGTAGCAAAACAAATAGAATCTATAGCAGAAACTTGGGAGACAGAGTTGGCTAGCCACATTAACAACAGTCTGAAATTAAAAAGAAGAAGGGATGATGATATACCAATGATGATTGAAGGTGTTAAGAATGAAGAAGAGGAGGCAAAAAGTGCTGGTCTACACTTGCGAGAAAGGAAAAAGTGCAGAAAAGAGACAATATATGAGGAACAGGAAGGGCAAGTGATGCAGATCGAAGAGGAAATAGGGAAGATTTTAATGGCTGGGGAGGCGGGCCTTAACATGCCCCCAACTCAGCCATGAGTATTGTAAGTTGGAACTGTCGCGGGCTGGCGGCTCCCGCGACAGTTTCGAAACTTATAAATATATGTAAAAAAATAAAGCCAGCCATAGTATTCCTCATAGAGACCAGGGCAAAAGAAACAAATGTTAGCAGAATCAAAAGAAGGTTACATTTTGAAAACATGTTTTGTGTAGAACCTCGGGGTTTGTCCGGTGGTCTATCCTTGTTTTGGAATGAAAAATATGATGTTGAGGTTTACTTTTGGAATGATATCTTATTAAAGCCTATGTTGATGATAGAAAAGGTAACAGATGGATTGGTAATTTTGTGTATGGTTGCCCAAATTATAAGCAAAGAAGAAAACAGTGGAGAAATATCACTGCCACCACTACCAATGTAGGGGAGGCGCAGCTGTACATAGGCGATTTTAATGATGTTTTGAGTCAAGAAGAGAAGATCGGCATGCATCCAAAACCTCAAGCACATGTGAGAGAATTTAGAAATTTTGTGGATGCTAATTTTTTGATAGACTTAGATTTAAAAGGCAGCAGGTTTACTTGGTTTAGCAACCCAAGAAATGGGTTTGTAACCAGAGAAAGAATAGATCGAGCCATGGCTAATTGGGAGTGGTGGAGTTTAAACCAACCGGCTTCCCTTTCAGCCTTACCGGCTGTGATTTCAGACCACTGTCCATTGGTGCTGAAGTTGGAGCAGAATATAAGAATTCAAAAAGCATTCAAATTTGAGGCGTATTGGACAGATCACAAGGAGTGCAAAGAAATTGTTAAAAAGGGATGGAATAGAGGGGGGGAGACAGATAGCGAAGGAGCTGGAGTAGGATTGAGGATAAAAAATTGCAAGGAAGAATTAAAAAAATGGAGTAGATGCACCTTTAAGAGAGCGGATAGAGAAATACAGAGCAAGAAGGAAGAATTAAGCAGATTGCAGAATTCTGAGTTCACGGCGGATCAGCAAGAAAGGATACAAGCCTTAAAGGAAAGTATTACGCTCTTATGGAGACAAGAGGAGAAATTTTGGGGACAAAGATCAAGGCTAAAATGGCTACAATGGGGCGACAAGAATACTGCTTTCTTTCATGCAACAACCATTCAAAGGCGAAACAAAAACAAAATAGAGAAGCTTAAGAACACAGCAGGACAGTGGGTAAGTGGGAACAAGGAACTCATGTCTCTGATTGAAAATCATTTCTCTAATCTATTCTCTTCAACAAAAAGGCTGAATTGGGAAGATTGCATCAACAAAATTCCAAGGAGAGTCACAGAAGAGATGAACCAGAACCTGTTACAAGAAGTCACAGAAAAGGAAGTAAAAGATGCAGTTTTCAACATGGGAGGCCTAAAAGCACCTGGTCCGGACGGACTAAATGGCTTATTTTATCAAGAACATTGGGAAATCATAAGTAAGGAAGTTTATGGTGCAGTCAAAGAATTTTTTAATGAAGGGAGTTTACCTCAGGAATTTGGGGAAACAGTGGTGGTTCTCATTCTTAAAACTAAAAATCCAGAATGCTTAAATCAACTTAGGCCTATCAGCTGTTGCAATTTTATTTATAAAATCATTGCAAAAGTGATGGTGATGAGACTCAAGAGTATACTAGAAGACATAATATCTCCAACGCAAAGTGCATTTGTGAGCGGCAGACTAATTCAAGATAATGTTATTATAGTACAAGAGGTTTATCATAGTTTAAATAACAGAAGAAATGGAGGATCACAAAATGTGGCCATAAAATTGGATATGAATAAGGCCTATGATCGACTAGAATGGGATTTTCTTGAAAAGGTTCTAAGAGCATTCGGGTTTCACGAAATATGGGTTAAGCGCTTGATGGCTTGTGTTAAGAGCACCCACTATCGATTCAAGATTAACGGGGAGCTTTCCAAAAAGATAATACCACAGAGAGGATTAAGGCAGGGCGATCCCTTGTCACCGTACTTGTTTATTATCGCAGCTGAGGTTCTTACAATACTTATGAATGAAGCACAAGATAAAAAGCTCATATCAGGATTTAAAATAGCTCCCACTGCACCAACACTTACTCATTTATTATTTGCTGACGACTGCATAATCTTGGCTGAGGCATGTGAAGAAGAAATTTTTCAAATCATTTCAATCTTAAACAAGTATACAGAGGCGTCGGGACAAAGAATAAATTTGGAGAAATCGGGAATCACTTTTGGATCTCAAGTCCCAATACAAACTAGAGTCAATATTGAAGAGATTTTAGGAATGTCTACGTGGGACTCGCCAGGGAAATATTTAGGATTACCGGCATATTGGGGAAGATCAATGGCCGGAGTACTTACATGGATTGAAGAAAAAGTTTTAAACAAGCTAGAAGGGTGGAAGGAAAAGCTTCTCAGTCAGGCAGGTAAAGAAATTTTAATCAAAGCAGTCATACAGGCCATACCAGCGTATGCAATGAATGTGATTAAGCTCCCAAAATATTTCTGCCAAAGACTTAGTTAAAAAATTGCTAAGTTTTGGTGGGCGTCGTCAAGAAAAGAACAAGGCATCCACTGGAAGAAATGGAGCTCAATAACCAAAAGTAAGAGAGATAGAGGGCTAGGATTCAAAGATTTAGAGTGCCAGAATGTGGCCCATTTAGCTAAACAAGCATGGAGAGCTATGAAAAATCCAAATGCAATATGGGTTCAAATCCTTAAGGCTGTCTATTTTCCTAATAGCAACTTTTGGGATGCCAAAATTCAGAGAAACGCGTCATGGTTATGGAAGAGTATTGTAATAGGAAGCGAGCTTCTCAAAAGGAAGGGTAAATGGAGTATAGGAAGCGGATCTCAAGTCAATATTTGGAGAGATAGATGGATATCGGGAGAAATCAGATCTGAAATTACTGAAAATCCAAACATTCAAAAAGTGGAGGAAATTATAACAGAAGGAATAGGGTGGAATGTTACAAAAATCAAAGACCTCTTTCCACCGGAAGTATGTGAGCAGATTCTTAAAACTCCCATAAGCATAGTAAGAAAGGAAGACTCATTATTTTGGCCCTTCAGGGAGGATGGCAATTATAGCATAAAAACAGGGTATCAAGTAGCAAAATTGGAGACACTGGAAGGTTTGAGCGAGAATCCATCTACAAGCACTGATAACCGGGAACTCTGGAAGGAAATTTGGAATATGAATGTTCCGTCGAAAATCAGGATGTTTTTGTGGAAGGCAGCTCAAAACATTATTCCAGTAAACTCTAATTTATACAAAAGAAGGCTACGGGACAACCCAATATGTTCTATTTGCAAAAAGGAGGAAGAAACGGTGGAGCATGCGGTGTTGCTTTGTGAATGGACTAGGGGAACTTGGTTTGGTGCACAATGTCATTGCATACCTACCAAATACACAGTAACATCATTCGGTAATTGGTTGATAGACAATATTTTGAAAATCAAAAGGAGTGGAGGGGACGACCACGAAGACAGAATCAGTAGAATTGGATTTCTATCTTGGGAAATATGGAAAGCAAGAAATAAGGCAGTATTCCAGGAACAACAAACAACTCCCAAAAGCACTATCATAAGAGCTGAATTAATGGAAAGAACTCACAAAGAAGCAATAAAACAGGAGAAGACAATAACTAAAGAGTTCAAAAAAGAAGCACTCAACAAGTAAAATGGAGACCTCCTCCGGCAAATTGGCTTAAAGTTAATGTTGATGCTGCCTTTGACAAGATAACTGGAGATGGGGCAATTGTTGTAGTATTCAGGAATGATAAAGGGGAATTAGAGCTGGGATTCTCCGGAAGAATTAAAGCTCACTCTAGTTTAGCAGCAGAGGCAAATGCAATTAGACAAGCACTTATAATAGTGGAAAATTTGGGAATGGGAAGAACGCTTATTGAATTAGACAACCAGCAATTAATTCAGGCAATAAAATCTCAAGGTTCAATAGGAGAAATTGAAGCAATTCTGCAAGATATTCAAATTCTAAGAAACCGATTGCCAGACAGTGAGTTTACCTGGATTCCTAGGAATGGAAATCGTCTGGCTCATATAATTGCTCAGCTAACAAACTTGAACAAATTGCAGGCGTCATGGTGCATATATCTTACACAAGAAATTGCGGAAATATTAAGAAAAGATAAATTTGGAATATCTTGATAATTCAGAAAGGATAGGGTTAATAGAGATAAGATAACGAGGTTACAAATAGAGGATATAGGAGAAGAACCTGAAAAATCGTGGGCTTAGGTAGTGACTCAACCCCTGGGACGAAGCTTCTTGCCGAGGTGATGCCAACAGAGAGACCTGATGCGGACTTCATGAACCAAATCAAGCCTTGATTCCAGACTTGAAGGTTAATCGGATAGTGAAAGAAATCATGATCTTAGCGTGGATGCCATGAAAGCTTATCTCTTGGTGTTACAATTTAACGCCTTGAGAGGGAAAAGATCAGTTTGGGGTTTGGGTTTGGGCGGGTTGGGTTATGGGTTCGGGTAGGGTTTATGGGCTTAGCCCAAGACCCAAAAAAAAAAAACATAATGGTGGTCAGGATAAAATTGTTAATTATTAAATGTTTTTATTTTTTACCAAATAAAATAATAAACAAGTTAATTATTTCAATTACGTTAATTTAGATAGATAAATATTAAAAAAAACATATTAAACATTGTTTTTGTTAGAAAATAAAAATAGTTGGTTTTCAATCTTTTCTTATTCACCATGTAAGTCCATGTAATATTTTTGTTTTGATTTAGCTATGCTCAGACTTGATAGCAGGTCTTAACCTGCATCATTTCTCACATGAAATTCCAAGAGAAAATACTACATATTAAGACACTGATGATGATCATTGGCAGTGACATGTATATCTAATATAATTAACCAAGCCCGTGAATCAGGTTAATTATTATTTCCTTATACTAAACAACAATCTAGGGGTTAGTTGGCTCAACTAATTAGGATAAAATAATAATATGATGATTCATTCTTAATTAGAAACTAGGAGCTATATATGTATATGTCACTGCTGCTAAAGGTTTCATCGTGATTGTGAAGTGTAGTTGTTGCGCAAAATAAAACATGTGTCGCTCATCATGCAATAATTATTTTATTCTATCTATATCTATGTTTTTTCTTCTGTTATTTTGTGTAGATAATTCCTCAGGGTCAGGGGTAATAGCATATGGAGATCCTACTCTTGGATTTAGCCCTGTTCCTTTGACACAAGCTAATTTGAAATTGCAAAAACCTTATGACATACCATTAGACCAAAGGTATAGCTATGAACATGGAATCCACCGATTATGGGTCTATGCCGGCGACAAGCCTCATGAACCAACCAGCCGCACTCAATCTCACACGGAAATTCGTATCTCACTATGTTTAATTATTTTCAATATATCAAAATGAAACTCTTTATGTATTCTTCCTTATGTCGCAAGTAAACTTCAATTTAATATTTCAGGGGCTTGACTACAGCTCAGGGTGTGGCAATTTGAAGAGTATGGTTTTGTACCAAATGGAACATCTGGTGCTACAATAGCACAGATCCATGGTGCTACCACATTTATACTAAGAATATATAATAATGGAGAAATGAGATATTGATGGTTGAACTGTTTCAGTATTCATTGATGGAAAGAAAAAGTTTCATACAAAGGATAAAGGTCCTGGAGACTTGTACTTCAAATGTGGTGTTTATGCAGCACCTGCTAATATAAGCTATTACATGGAACTAAGATGGAGACACATCAAAATTTATAGATTATAATAAGAATAAATTACCATTTGTACCTATAAAAGATACAGATAGTTACATAATTGGTCCGTTAGGATATTCTTGGCACACAGAAGAGCAACACTCGAATAGGATCCTCCGTAAATGAGTATGTACTGTCAATAAAAGGCACAGTTGATGCGTTAGTGTCAGTAGGCGAGACAATGAGTGAGAGCGACCATGTTAATGCACTCCTTCATGGCCTAACCGAAGAGTATGCGCCTTTGCTCACCTCTCTGCTAACAAGATCGCAAGGTATTACAGTCGGAGAGTTAGAAGCAGTGCTTTTTGCCAATGAAAGTATGTTAGAAAGATTTAGAAAATCTGAGGTAAATCAAGTAGCTTATGCACATGTAGCATAATCCAGTTATGCAAATCAAGAAAGCTTGCAAGAAAGCCCTCAGTATCAAGCTAACTGGACTCAGACAAGAAATTTTCGAGGAAGCTCCCGAGGCAGGGGAAGATTCGACAGAGGAGGAAGGCATCCCTCTGGTTTTAGAAAACAGCAGCAATATGATGATAGGTTGAGAAATCAAAATTATGAAAGATCAAACTATGAGAGACCTCAATGTCAGCTATGCAACAAGATTGGCCACACTGCCAAAACTTGTTGGTACAGGTATGAAGAAGACTCACAGCCGCATGGAAGAAGCACTAACAAACCACACCAACTTGAACAACCAGGGGCCAATTACAGCACTGTGATAGCAAATCCAGCAACTCTCACTGATTCTGTTTGGTATCCGGACTCAGGTGCAACACATCACATGACTCCCGACCCCCACAATGTAACTGAAAAGGAGAATTATAACGGTGCAGAACAAGTTGTTGTTGGCAATGGAACAGGTTTGAGCATTAATTCTGTTGGAAAAGCCTATTTTAAAACTGAATTGAGCTCTAAATATCTCATTATGCAGAAATTGTTGCTAGTACCTGATATAACAAAGAACCTATTAAGTGTGTATCAATTTTGTTGTGACAACAATGTCCTCTTTGAATTTCATTCTCATGGCTGCTGTGTTAAATCCCAGGATTCTAAAGAATTGCTTTTGAATGGAACTGTTGAAAAAGGCATGTATAAGCTGTTGAATTTTCATCCTGTTCAAGCACCTGCTGCACTGCTCAGTTCAGTGGAGTCACATTCATAGTCAACTTCAGATCAATACATGTTGTGGCATTCTCGTCTTGGACATGCCTCACATAATATAGTCTCAAAAGTTTTACAGCATTGTAATCTTTCTTTTCCTACAAATAAGCCATTTTGTACCTCTTGTTGCATTGGCAAATCTCACTCTTTACCCTTTTCTGAGTCTCAAACAGTGTATAATGCTCCTTTAGAGCTTGTGTACTCTGACATTTGGGGTCCAGCTCCAATGTCTGATTGCAATGGAAACAATTACTTTGTGAATTTTATTGATGCATATTCCAGATTTACTTGGCTATATCTGATCAAAAGTAGAGCTCAATTAAAAACAGTTTTTGTGCATTTCCAACACATGGCTGAGCTTCAGCTTAATGCCAAACTTAAGATTTTTCAGAGTGATAATGCTGCAGAGTATGTCAGTTTGTCCAAATTATTGCAGGAACAGGGTGTTATTCACAGGTTTTCATGTCCACATATCCACCAGCAAAATGGCACGGCTGAAAGAAAGCATAGGCACGTTGTGGAAATGGGGCTAACCATGCTCGCAGCAGCGTCTATGCCACTCAAGTTCTGGGGCGAAGCTTTCACTACAGCAGTCCAACTGATCAATATCTTGCCAACTCCAGTGCTGAACGGAGTATCCCCAACTGAAAAACTGCTCAACAAGAAGCCATCCTATGAAAACCTCAAGGTCTTTGGTTGCTTGTGTTTTCCTCACCTGAGGCCCTACAACCGAAATAAGCTTGACTTTAGATCCTCACCAAGTGTATTTCTTGGTTATGGCACCTCTCACAAGGGCTACAAATGTCTCACAAATTCTGGAAAAGTGGTCATTACAAGACATGTTGTGTTTGATGAAGCCACATTCCCGTTCAAAGATCCTTCCTCCGGTTTCTATTGCCCACCCAGACTTGAATCCTCACCTGCTATTCCACCGTCACTACCATGTATTCCTATTATCCCTCACCAGGCCAAACAACTCTCCTCACAACCAACCTCAGCTTCTACCTTACCCATAACTGTCCCTTCTTCTCCTCTGCCCCCCAGCCCCTATAATCCATCTCCTATGTTGCCTTCCCTCTCCTCGTCCTCAACTTCTTCCCACAGGGCCCCATCAGATGTCCCGATTCCAATTCCAATAACTGATTTGGAAACAGTTCCACCGTCTGCTCCTGCTGTTAACACTCATCCAATGGTGACTAGAAGCAAGGCAGGTATTGTTAAGCCTCGTGTTTTTGTTGCAAGTATGGAGCCAAGGTCTGTCAAGCAAGCATTAGATGACCCAAAGTGGAAGAGTGCCATGGAGTCTGAATTTGCAGCTCTTCTAAGGAATAATACCTGGTCCCTGGTGCCTCTCCCAGCCGGCAGGGAAGCTATTGGGAGCAAGTGGGTGTTTCGCCTCAAATATAATGCTGATGGGAGCCTTCAAAAGTACAAGGCCAGACTTGTTGCTCAGGGTTTCTCCCAAAGACCCGGGTTTGATTTTACAGAGACATACAGCCCTGTTGTCAAGCCAACATCCATCCGGGTTATACTGACCATTGCACTGGCAAATTCGTGGCCTATACGTCAATTAGACGTGAATAATGCCTTCCTCCATGGTGATTTGCATGAAGATGTCTATATGAGACAGCCACAGGGATTCATTGTTGGTGATGGTTCATTGGTTTGCAAGCTTACCAAGGCTCTCTATGGGTTGAAGCAAGCCCCAAGAGCCTGGTATTTCAAGCTCTCCAATGCTCTTCGAGATCTAGGGTTCACTGCCACCAAGTCTGATGTTTCGGTCTTTGTAAGGCACACTTCATCCTCTCTTGCTTATGTTCTTATTTATGTTGATGATATACTCATCACTGGTAGCTCAGAAAGTGAAATATCTGATGTTATTCAACGACTGAACTCTGCCTTTGCTCTAAAGGACATGGGTCCCTTGCATTACTTCTTGGGAATTCAGGTTACTACCACCATTGATGGAGGACTGCTCATGACACAGGGTAAATATGTCCAAAACTTGCTGCTCAAAGCAGGAATGTCAGGGTGCAAACCATGCCATACACCCTTGCCCGCCACCTTGAAAATTCAGGCCACAGGGGGAGATGCGTTTGCAAACCCCCATATGTATCGCTCAGTGGTAGGGAGTCTGCAATACCTCACCATTACCAGACCTGAACTAGCATACAGTGTGAACAAAGTAGCACAATTTATGCAGCATCCACTAGAGACACATTGGAAGCTGGTCAAACGAATCCTGCGATATGTTGGTGGCACTGCAACCTATGGCTTGAAGATTGACAAAGCTTCACCCACTTCCTTGCTGCAACTAAAAGCCTATTGTGATTCAGACTGGGCAGGGGATCCCAATGATCGCAAATCAGTTGGAGGCTTTTGTGTCTATTTAGGCAGAAATTTGATATCATGGCAGTCTAAGAAACAAGGGGCAGTAGCCAGGTCCAGCACAGAGGCTGAGTACAGGGCATTGGCAGACTTAGTTGCTGAACTAATCTGGATAAAAGGATTGTTAAGTGAGCTAAAGTGGAGTGTTCCTGACCCCCCATGGCTTATTGTGACAATCAGAGTGCAGTCTTGCTGGCAGCAAATCCCATTCTTCACTCAAAAACGAAACACTTTGAGATTGACTTGCACTTCGTAAGGGATTATGTGACAAGAAATGAGGTTCAGGTAAGCCATATACCAGGCTCAGCTCAGATTGCTGACACTCTCACCAAGGCTTTTCCATCAGCAGCGTTCCTTGATCTCAGAGGCAAACTCAAGGTGCAGAACTCTGAAGATTCAGCTCCCTTGAGTTTGAGGGGGCATGATAGAGTGAAAGAAGATATTAAAAGTGAACAAAGAAGGGTAGTCAGTTAAGCAAGTTTATCTAGCTGTTAAGTTTGTTAGGAGGTTAGTTAAGCCTGCTGATCTGGCATCTTCAGATGCTTCTAGTGTATGCTATATAAGTCTTGTACTGCTGTAAGTCTTTGCTAATGAAAAGTAATCCTTCACTGTTCAAATCACTCTTCTCTGAACTCTCTTCTCCTTCACTCATTCTCCTTGCTCTCACTCACCAGTCTCTGATTTCTTCAGGTACAATTGTTATTTTATTCTTATATAGATACATTTGTGAGCGTTTGTATCTTTCATAGATACAAATGGTAATTTATTCTTATTTTTTGCTCATTCAATAATAATCCATTGTTATTAGTATTCTCTGTTTAGTTGATCCAAGATTCAAAATTAAGTTAGTTTGCTCTCAGAACCCAAATTTAATCAACTTGTTGACCATATTCTATTTCTAAATATTATTATTGATTGAAATGTTAGCTGATAACTTATTAGTTAATTAACTAGCACTTCTCAATAAATAATAACACTTAATATTCAGCTCATCTAATGTGTACAAAACGAATGATGAATATTCTAGGATCCGAATTTGAATATTATTCAGAGCACTTCATGGTGGTTGGTCATGTTTGCAGGCCAAAACCTCCCTTCATTAGAACGTTTATGTAATAATGTATCACATAGGGGGGCAGAAAGAAGAAGCATTCGAACCTTAACTTATAAAGGAAGAATTTGTACATTGTTCAAAGCATACCTTTCTCGGCCTTTTGGCTAAGATCAAGTGTAGTATCTGTTCTTATCAGTTTAATATCTGATATGTGGGCCATTGGCCCACACGATATTAAATTTATTTTTTTAGGGGAAAAAGGCCATCATGGTAGCTTGCTATTGGGCCTTTCTAGCATCGCCCAAGCCTTACACTACTGCATGGGCCAGGTGCACCCTACTGTATCAGTTTAAAATATTTTATAAAAGGCCCATTTTAGTTAAGATCTGTTTTATGTCAGCTTTTCATTTAAACTATTAATCAATAAATATGATTTTCATAAATGAAAAATATTTTTATATTTAAGAACTAATTTATCGGTTGAATCTGAAACTTTTGTGGAGATATTTGTTCATTTATAAAATAGAGTAATTTTTTTATCTTTAGAATTTTTTTTAAAGAAGTTTGGTCACGTATATAAAAATATTTTTTCAAAAATATACTTGATATAAGATTATTAAATTTAAAAAATAAATTTTTTTAATACAAAAATTACATCATTATTTAGTCTTTAATTTTTTTAAAATATATATTTAATATATAATTTTTTTATTGTATTTTTATATTTTTTAAAAATAATTTAAAAATTTATTTGTCATTCTTAAATATGACAGTATTTTTAAAATTTAATATAAGGGAAGGAGAAAGGAAAGGGTAAGGATTGGGAGGGAGGGGAGAGGGTTTCTACGCTGCACTTTTTTTTTTTCTTTTTTTTGGGTTCGAATTGGGGTTTATGCTGCGCTTTTTTTTATGACGTCATTTTAAGGTTTTGGTGAATGAAAAATATCTTAGAGATTATTATGAGTGTTTGGGTGTAATTTCGAGAATAAATTTAAGAAACTATTATGAGTGTTTGGGTGTAATTTTGAGAATAAATTTAAGAAAGGAAAAGTATGAAAATCTAATGAAATATTTATACAATGTGTACAAGAGAGATTTATGGAGTATTAGAGATATAATTATTGGTGAACTCAAAAATTAAACTAATTTTTCGAGAAGATGTTTATTATCCCTTGTACTCGGATGATTATTCTAAATAGTGTAGGGGATGGTCATTTCATAACTCAATGGTCATTATACATATTATACAAATAGTCCATTATTTCCCTAGCGGGATCCTTTAAGAAATTATTAATTTTAGAGATCATTTTAAGACTCAGTACAAATTTAGGGACTACTTTAATGCTTAACTCGTCTTTCTTCTCACCATCTGCAGCATTTTAACCACAACCATCCTTCGCGATGTCAGCATCCACTAATACTCCATTTACCAGAATCTTGGATACATCCACATCATCCACATTAACATCCGCCGCAAGAGCCTTAATTTGACTTATAGGCTATAGCAGGATCAAACCCTTCCCGAAACATTTCAAAAGCCATTGGCTCCTTTGAATTTTCAGCATCCTTTAATGCATTTTCCAGCTCACCCACCTTTAGAGTTAATTCCTCAATCTTCTCATTGCCTCCCTCCAATTGAGACTGCAAAATAGTTATCTGTTTTACCATTTCCTCTGACTCTTTTTCCTTCGCCTTCAAAGCCCCGGTCATGTCCTCCATACCCAATTCTCTAGCCTTATCCTTCAGTTGAGAAACCTCCAGGTACTTATCAAGACCTACAACAACTGACCTAGCTTTCTTTTGGTTAAACTAATCTCCTTAGATTGAGTAACCTTGACCACATTATCTTTATCACCTTTTGTCGAAGGGTCATCCTTTTCGGATGACCTCTTCCTGGAAAAGGCCTCCAGAGATGCCGAAGTCAGGGTGGGAACTTTCTCACCTACCAATATAAATCAAACAACCATGAGACTATAAGCACACAAAATAACAAAAAAAAAAAAGAAAAACAAACAAACACTACACTAAGGTCCCTGCATAGACAGCCCTCAATGCATGGTAGCCAACTCCTTCTGCACCCACAGGAGGTTAATCTGCACTTCGTCTCTGGATAGCAGTCGCAAGCCTAGTAGTCATTGTTGCATAGGCACATTATATTGCATTTTCTTAATGCATATTTTGTAGTTACATTTTCAGAAACACTTGGTTTTATACATTTATTTTAAGTAAAAAAATTATAATAATCCAAATCTTATTTGTTTTTTTTGTTTACTATTCTTTTTTAGTTAATACTTGGCCAAGCCATGAAGAAAAAGTTTAAAAATCAGACATACCAATTTTCTTGAGCTATGTCTGAAGCTAATTCATCGACTATAGACACCAAATGGTACGATCTCATAGAAATAATTTAAATTGAAAATATGTATGCATGAATATGATATTATAATTTGAGTTTTTGTGGTTTTTTTTGTTGTGTCCACAGTCAAATTATTTAAACAAATTAAAGGAAGAAGAAGAATTAATGAAATATGATCAGGTAACTAACTTGGATTTTGGATGCAAACTCTTGGGTTTCTTGTGCAGTATTTGTGCTATGATAATTATTGGTTTTTAAAATTAAATAATAATAATTTATAATAGTATTTTATTGAACAGACAATTTTATTTTCAATACTGTATCAACTACAAATCTAACATTGTTCCGGGTGTAAATGGTTAGGGTTTTTTGCAGTGAAACTTGCTTATGCATCTATTGCGTTAATTGTATGGTTTAATTATTTTATTAGTTTTTATAATTTTATCAAATTTATAATTAAGTTTTTGTACTTTTTTAATTGCTTCTTATATTATTTTTAGTTTTATAATTATGTCTTTTTCATATAAAAAATATTAAAATTAACAGAATATTTCTTTTAAAAAATATTTAATTAAAGATCTAATTGAGTTTTTAATAGTAGATATCTTTAATTTACGAAAAAATATTTTGTTAATTCTAACATTTTTTATACTACGAAGGATCTAATTACAAAATTAAAAGTAATGTAGAGATTCAATTAAAAAAAATATAAAAATTTAATTAAAAATTTAATAACTATAAAAACCAACGGAATAATTAAATATGATTTTATATATAATGAAACAAAAATAATATTTACTTGAAATGAATACAAATAAAAGTATTTGTAGGTAAAAACTTTAAAACCAGTCAATGGTTAGACGCAAAAATTAGTATCTTAGTTGGAATGAAGAAAATCTCATGTCCTGCTGTAATGTTGATGGTTTGATGAACAAGAAGGGATTAAAAGAGAGAAAAATAAAATTTTCTTATTGCTGAAGAGAATGAAAAGTTCTCATTTAAAAATATTTGTTGAGTTATTACACCTTATATATTATGTACTCTTTATGTACTCTCACTAAAAAAATAATTACAATAATAAGACTATTATTGATAAAAAAATAATCTAACTAATATGGAACAATGTTATTGTTTAATAATAGTCATTTGAATATAATGGAATTATTTATATGCAAATTAATTTCACCATTTCATTTTTTTTTATCCTTCCTATCTTACCACATATCTTCTATCCTTTTATCATTATATTTGAATGAGTTCTTGTATTATTTTTTTATGCTTGTAATGCTGGAGTAACACAAACTTTTTGCATTTCTTTCCTTAATTTTTGCATGAATAATTACCAAAATGAAAATAAAAATATTATAAATTTAAATTATACAACAATACTTATGTGGTAAGATGTTAACTATTAATGGTGATAATATTAATATTAATTTTTATATACTATGTACTTTTTATATATTCTCACTAAAAAATAATTATAATAATAAATTTATTATTGATAAAAAAATAATTTAGATAACAAATAGATAGATGCATGAGTTCTTTTGACTATGCTAGAAATTAAACTAATGGTTGTCTACTCCAAATATAGCAACATTTTATGACGAGAAATATAATTACATAAATATATATCAACATTATTTTTATAAGATGATTATTATTCAAGACATAAACAAATAAATGTTAATGGTCCAATGGAGATGATTTGTGGAGCTTGTTATCTGTGATTCATGTATCTTTCGCTGATATGGTTCTTATGCCTTTGGACATGCAAATATATATATAAAAAAAACTTTTAAATATCTATTTACTTAGTTCTTCAAAAATAAATATTTAGCAAGTAAGACAATAATATATAATGCCTTAGTTATCTGAATTAAAGGTTTTATTATTAATTAAGCAATTATTGGAACTTGTAATAATAATTTTAGATTTTAGATATCATCATGATCTCAAATCACAATTCTTATATTGGTAACTATAGCATGAACCACAAAAAGAAGATAAGACTATCTATTATTGACATTGAGATTAAAATGATGATTGAAGCGAAATACTAATAATCTAAGAATTTAATTTTGATATATTCTCAATTTAAAATAGTTTTATATAATTATATAACATCACATAGCAAAAATAAATATCTTTTATATAATCGCATAAATAATTATTTAAAAGAATGAATATAACTATACAATTATATAAAATATATCAGTGCATCAAAATTAAAGCATAATCTAATATTACAATATAATTGGTGTTTAATAATGAGATCAATGCACTATACACATTTCTTTGTTACCAATGTAACATACATTAGAGATATTATAGCATATCCAAAATCACAAATGGCAATTCCTTATTGGACGGTATAGTTATTTCTCAAGATGTTTGATATATTTCCCAAGGAAAAATAAAAGAAAATTCATGAATGATAATAAGTTGTAGGTATGAGCTTATAAAACAAAACAGATTTTTCAAGCCAATAGAATATCGGATATAGATTTCATAAGATAAGGACGTTTGCCATATATATAGTGTTAAGTGTTAACCTATCAAAGCATCAACCATTCTCTTAACTCTTCCCTTTCATTTCACAAGTTTTCTTTTCTTCATTGGTATAATAACAATGGCTGCTTCAACAATGGCTCTCTCTTCTCCCTCATTGGCTGGCCAAGCAATCAAGCTTTCACCCTCCAACCCAGAGCTTGGTGTTGGAAGAGTCACCATGAGGAAAGCAGCCACCAAGCAAGTTTCCTCTGGAAGCCCATGGTACGGCCCGGACCGTGTCAAGTACTTGGGCCCATTCTCGGGTGAGCCCCCGTCCTACCTCACTGGTGAATTCCCTGGTGACTACGGATGGGACACTGCTGGGCTTTCCGCCGACCCAGAAACATTTGCTAGGAACCGTGAGCTTGAAGTAATCCACAGCAGGTGGGCCATGCTTGGAGCCTTGGGCTGTGTCTTTCCTGAGCTCTTGGCCCGCAACGGTGTCAAATTCGGCGAGGCGGTGTGGTTCAAGGCCGGATCTCAGATATTTAGCGAGGGTGGGCTTGACTACCTGGGCAACCCACGTCTGATCCATGCTCAGAGCATCCTTGCCATTTGGGCCACCCAGGTCATTTTAATGGGTGCGGTTGAGGGTTACCGTATTGCTGGTGGGCCTCTCGGTGAGGTGACTGACCCACTATACCCAGGTGGAAGCTTTGACCCATTGGGCCTAGCTGATGATCCAGAGGCCTTTGCTGAGCTGAAGGTAAAGGAGCTCAAGAATGGCAGGCTGGCCATGTTCTCTATGTTTGGATTCTTTGTTCAGGCTATTGTCACTGGAAAGGGCCCATTGGAGAATCTTGCTGACCACCTTGCTGACCCGGTCAACAACAATGCTTGGGCCTATGCTACAAACTTTGTCCCTGGAAAGTGACTATGCCATACTGTAGAGAGAAATGTAATAAAATTCCAGTGTCTATTTTATGATCATATTGTTGTATGGTGAAGTATCTATTGGAATATGTGAAATGTGAATTATTTTGTGTTCTTTAATGTTTTTATGCACTTTTTATGAAATTTAATTATACAGTGATATTTGATATAATAACAAGAAATAGCTTAACAACTATAGATTTTGACATGCTATGAACTGATCATGTTTTATTCACTTGGTGCAAAAGCTAGAACAAAATCACTTTTGGTTACAAATATGAGATGCCTTATTCAGAAAGAAACTATAAATTACAACCTCCTCACCTCATCTATGGGAATTTAAACTAACCTTGAATACAAGCAAGCACATGTATAAAAAAAAGAATAATGAAACTCTAAATTGTTTTATGCACAGCCCTTTTGTATATCTACAAACATCCACCACAATGAACCCTTTCTGTAGCAGTGTCTCTCACCAAGAGATTCTTCTGCAACTACTGATGTTATTTGACAAAAAACTTTATGCAAATTTTGCTTATGTTTGTTTATGTGCCTTAGTCATCAATCACACTTCAATCCACAAAGTTCCAAAACAATGTCATTTTTGGCCAAAAAAGGGTTGATCCTCACCCAAAGAAGTGTCAAGATTGAAGCAAGGAGAATAGCCCAAACCAAAATGATTGTAGGAACACCTTCTTGTTTTCCCATAACACCCTTGAGGAAGGGGTAAAGATGGACAATGACCCAAAGTGCAAAGAACAGCTTCCCAAAGAGAGGACCCCAAGAATCATAGCCATTGTTTATGGCATCAGAGACACCAACAATAACTCCAATGATGTTTATTATGAGCAATGTCAATGGAGGAATCAACAATGATGTCCACTTGAATATGTAGAGTTCAGCAAACTCTCCATCATCTGCAGCTTTGGATGTCACAGTGAAGTTTGTGTTAACTCCTGCTAGGACCTTTAGCAACCCTTGAAAGAGCGCAAAGAGGTGCGAGGAGGCGCCACCGATCACCCAAAACTGCTCATTCCTCCACCAGTCATGTATGCCAACTCCTCCCCATTGCATTTCCAATATGCTAGTTGCAGCTATAGAGATGAAGAGTGCCATGAAAATTATGCTGGCATAGTTGCTAATCTGAGAACAAGAAAATGAAGCATCAATGAAAAACTATGTAAAAGAAAATCTACTATCTTTCGGGGACTAATTTGTTGATCTCTTAAGAACTAAGTTAGCAACGTTCGACATGAGAATACAATATCTTGTAATGCAAGTAATCCTACCTCAGGGACTATGAACTTCCCAGTGAGAAGACACACAGCAGGCAAAGTACAGTAGGCAATCAAGGGAATTGAAGTGAGAGGATAAACAACTGAGTTTATGTAAGAAAACCGCTCTAGCCACTTCAAGCCGCAACCATAGCCATACCATAGAGGACAATGCCTACTAAACAGGATCTCAACCGATCCAAGCGCCCACCGGAGAACTTGATGCAGACGGTCAGAAAGATTTATAGGGGCTGAACCCTTAAAAGCAGGCCTTTTCGGCATGCAATAAACCGATCTCCAGCCATGACAGTGCATCTTGAAACCTGTTAGAATATCCTCTGTAACTGAGCCATAGATCCACCCAACCTGACCCAATTTAGCACAGGATTAAATACACATAACACTATCAAGCTTAAAAAGCCATAGTTGAAAAATCTTTAAGTATAGAAGAGAATCAAGAGATACCTCTTTACCCCATTCTGTCTTATCTTCATAACCACAACTAATTACATGAATGGCTTCTTTCAAGAGTGTAGCAGAACTTGCTGCTTTTGGAAGGCCTCCATCTTCCATAAGTGTCGCAGCTATGAACACAGCAGATTGCCCAAATTTTTTCTCAAATTTCAGTTGAGACATCAATAGTGACTTCTCACTCTCAACTCCTAAATGCAACAAAAGTATGTGTGTTATTTACTTATTTTTAGCATCTTATAATACTTATTTCCAAACAATAACACACTGCAAATTTTAAGTGTTCCTTCCTTACCTTCAATTCCCTCTTCTATGTTTTCTAGTGTATGTATGTGCTTTGTATCATCCTTATTCTTTAACATTTTCATACTTGGCTTCCCTTTGTTCTTCTTCTTCTGAGATCCACAACAGAGGCAGCAACACCATTTAGGCCAACAGTTACATGTCCTCCGTGGTGATTTCTTGGAAGAGGGGGCATCATATCCATAAAGTGCATGCCTCCTGAAGACACACCCAGTTCCCACATATATTGGTCCTTGGATTCCATCTAAACCTTTCATATTGATCTACACAGAAATTGAAACCTGAGATTAGTTCTTCCTTCAAATCAAAATAACAATCAGAGACACATACAAAAAAAAGGGTCAAGAAGAGAACATTAAAATTGTTACATACATCAAAGAACACAACATTGCGATTTGAGTATCTATCGTGACGATCGATCCCATCAAATCTTTGAGGAAATTGTACATAGCAAATTTTCTTCCCTGATGTAGGATCCATCATGAAGCACATGGCTTCACGAAGGGCCTTACTATTGTTTATGTAGTGATCACAATCAACATTCAGCAGGTAAGGAGCATTGGAGATAATTGCTGAAACTCTCACCTTTTGAAAAAAAAATATCATATAAGCTGGTTAGAGAAATGAAGACACAAAAGAAAGCTGAGAAAAAGTTCTGATAGACACATAAAAATGGATTCTACCAAAGCATTCATAGCTCCAGCTTTCTTGTGGTGCTCATATCCAGGTCTTTTCTCACGAGACACATAAACAAGGCGAGGCAATTCATTTCCCTCAATGTCGCGAACACCATTTTGACCAAGGAAAACCTACACAAAGAGTATCATCATTCATCACAATTGAATCAAAATTCATCCAAACAAGCCTTGTGATTATGAACTATGACTGAAACTGAAAAACAATATATATACTACTCACCTGAATCATTCCAGGGTGGTCTCTAACATTGTTTCCAGGCCATAGAGTCCCATCCTGCATTGTCCAACCATCCTCAGGAACCTTCTGTGCCGTCGCAACCAATGCATTAATCCTCACCTTGAATTCTTCATACTCCCTCTGTCAAATTTTCAGCACACAATGTTTAGAACTCAATAAAATAGATCATATTTTAGATTACTTGAAACACAAGCAAAGTGATAAGACATTTTTCGAACCTTAATAGCGCGACGCTCTCTGATAAATGCTGCATCAACTTTGTCTTTGAGATAGTCAACCTTCTGTGCAAAGTACCATTCAGGAGCTCTTGGTTCAATGCTGAACTTCTTGCAGAATGGAACCCACTTCCTTGCAAACTCAGATGTCTCTGAAAGTGCTTCGAATGTAAGCATGGCAGCACCATCATCTGAGACATAGCATGCAACTTTCTCCACTGGATAATCCACAGCAAGGATTGAAAGAACAGTGTTTGCAGTGATAAGTGGAGGCTCCTTCATAGGATCAACAGTACTAACAAATACATCTACACAAGCTAATTCTGATGGCTTCCCTTCCTTCTCATACCTGTTACATTGTAAACCAATAGCTTTAGAATAATCAGTACTCCCTCCATTACAAAAGAAATTAAAGTAGTTTCATCATCATTCTTAGATATTTGATGTCACTCTATTTTATAAGATAAGTTTTTTTAGTTGGTATAGTATTCTTTAATGATGACAGGTTATGAATCTATGGTACTAAGATTCTTTTCTTTCATTTACTTTTTTTAATATAATTTAATGATAATAGGTTATGAGAAAAACTACCATCAATAATTAATAATACTTATTAAAATTTAATTTAAAGGATAATTATTAAAAATAAATTATAAAAAATCACAATTAAAAAGTTCATCATATGTGCTAATTTATTCCTCTGAAAAGAAATCATTATTATAAAAAAAAATAAAACTTAATTTGATCATAAAGATAGAAAAAAAAACTTAAATAAGAGAACAACAATTTAGCATAATTGTGATCTTAAAATTTTTCAAGAGAATTCTTTATAATGTGTTAATATGTTCTTTTGATAAAAATTATCACTATATTTTTATTTTAAATTCAAAATTTTACCGTAAAGAATAAAACCTTAATAAGAAAAAAACTAGTTTAGAAACATTAAGAAAAATGTATAATTTTCAATAAACGTTCCAAGTTTTTATTTAAAAAGTGTGTATTTTTTTCCAATGGTTGAAAATAATCATTATTAATATATTCATATTTACTTAAAACAATATTTAAATTCACAAATTTGTTGTTTCACGTAATAATTGATATACCTTATTATTCAATTTTTGGATGTATAAATATGACTTTATTTTCTTTTCCTAATTGCATTCATATATTGATGTTATTAACTTATTATTGCAATTAGAAGATAAGTTACAATGGACAATAGCATAAGCAGTTACTCTTAACTCACACATGTAAACAATTAGTTAATATATGTAAAAGTAAATTTACTCTTAATTAAATACAACTTCTTAAATTAACTTATTCAAAATACATTTAGTATTAATTTTAAAAATTTATTTATGAAACAGTTTTTTATATACAAAATTAATTATTTATTCTCTAAATCTAGTTTATTTTGAAACCGAGACAGCAATGAAGTAATGAATAATCACAGATACACATACTAGTTAAGAACTACCTTAAAGATAAACGATCAAGGTATGTTTCTCTTTCAATTGGACACCATTTTGGGAACTGATCAAGAATCCATGAAGCAGCAAACCAGATTTCACATATGACTGATGTGAGCCACAATGCATATGCATCATTCACAGGGTGCAGAATTCTATAATGAAAGAAGAGGCAGAGAATTGCAATCCTGAGAACTATGATTATTCTGTATGGATTTATTCTGCTTGAACTTATCGGCAACTTTCTCCATAGTGGTTGTCTCCCCTCATCCATTCTATTAGAAGAAATTCAAGTGAAAATTTTATTGTAAGAGAAATGTAATTAAAAGTTATAGAGTTTAATTTTGATCACATCAATCATTCACGCGATCAATATAAAAGATAATTATTTTTGCTGTGTAAAACTGTTTTATAAGAATTTCACCTACTTTGGTAACTCAGGGTCATCAAACTCATCAAGATCCTTACACCCTTCATGCTTAACCACTTGAAGTTTTTCACATTGCTTCTTCTTCCAATCCTCCATTCTTTCCTTCCATGCAACACTTCCATATCCATAAACTGCCAAGTCTTTCTTAGGATCCATAGCTCTTGCTTGAACTGCATCACCAGCAGCATTAATTTGTCACATTAATGGATATACACAAACAACTTTGACCTTGAAGTTTGACCTTAAAAAAAATTACCGGGCACAGAGGAATCAGGAAAAGGCATAGGATGAACACGTTTTCCACGAGGCATGAATGGGGGAATAATGAGGGCATGTTTATCAGCAGAGATTCCAATATCCTTAATTGACACACAAGAATATTAGAGAAAAAGACTCAAAAATGAACAGCTACAAGAGTTGGAGAATTATGCTTTACATTTTACTTTACCTCTTGACCATAAGTTAGTAGAGGGATCTCAGAACCTGCCACAGAAGCTGCATCAAACTCTGAAGGTGTGGTACTGATTCCTAATCCACCATTAAGGCGAGAAGATAGCATTGTCTCAGCAATGTGATGATGATGAGGGTGGCTGCCAATATCAAACTCATTCTCCAAATCATCAACACCATCCTCTTCTTCATCACCCTCAACTCTAGGACAACCTGATATATAAACAACAAAGGAAGTTAAAAGTTAAAACATAAATATGTTTGGTAAGTGTTTCAGAACAGAAAATACAGAGACACTGAGACAATCAAGATAGATTGACTTGCATGTTTTAGTATTTCTATTCTGAGACAGTTACTAACTAGGGATCAAAGTTGAAAGATGAAACCTTTGATGCGGTTGTATCTTGTTTTGCATTGAGGGCAAACTTGGTTCCCTTCTCTTCTTTCATACTCATAGCAAGGCTTGCAAACAGGGAATGCACACTCATTGCAAGCAACAAATGGATCACCATTAATTGTGACCTCTACTTCATCACCACAGATCTGGCATATTTGTCCACTCAATTCTGTAACAGCATTCACCTGCATAAATCATGATAGCAGTTATGCTAATTAAGCAACATCATTTCATGAAAAAAACTTGGATGGTTGATGACTTCACCGACACAAGATTCAAAGTATAAAAAGGATACCCTTCAATTACAACACTTATTTCAGAAACTAGTTGCAAAAGAATCAGTTAGGCCTCAATTTTAGAATAGAAATCCATGAAAACAAAACCCAACGGAGATCTTTGTTTTTCTTATTCAAACTCTCCACGTGGCTTTGTGAAGTGTGCACAAGAATAAAAAAAAGACAAACATTTTTGGAAGATTATTATGTATAAGAAAGAGAAAGAGACTCACTCTTGCAGTGTCATCAGCATTGATAAGAACAAACTCATTCCTGTTATGAGACCCTGCAATGAGTCTTCCCTTGGTATCCATTAACACCTCTCAGCTCTCACACACAATATAACAAACACAGCTTGTGCAAATATAGAAAAACAAAAGGAGTTGGTTGTTAACAACTAAAGAAAGTTGTTAAAACGATTCTTTTCTTGCAGAATCCAGTTTTGTAACATATTTGCCATGTTACTACTAATTTAGTAGTACTAAACTTAACTAGTCTCTCCCTTTTTTCTCTCAGAGACACACACAAAGTTGCAGCAAAACACGTTTATAAGAGAGGAGTGTAGAGAAAGAAAAGGGAGAAAAGGAAAAAGTGGAAACATCATACACAGACACAGAACAAGACCAAAAACAACAACTTATTATGTATCCGTATGTATATGTACAATTGTACATGTGTGTTGTCAAGTGTACCGTAGTTAGTTGGATACATATACAAGTGTTTTCTTATTCTAATAATGTCACTATATCTTAATAATTTGGGTTAGTCGAGTAGTCAACTCACTCAATCGCTTAAATAAGTATTGAAGATTCGAAAATTTCAACTTATGCATGCAGCAATTCATTAATGAACGACAAACTTTTAAATAGAACTTAAATTTATAACAGATTAATTCTTAATATGTCAGATTAAAAAATACTATAAACAACTAAAAAACATGTCACATATCTTTATGTAAATACAATAATTAAAAAACAAATATATGTTATATTAAGTAATCTAGCCAATTATATTAAACCAGCGTAAAAACATTAATAGTTATCAAAGAAGAAGAAGAATAATGCACTCGTGAATATCAATGCCTAACTAACTGTGTCTGTCTCAATAATATTTGTATATAAGAAAATATAAAAATATATATTTTATAGATTTGAATATTAATACTTTTAAGCTTGATGGAACTTTCGGTGGGTCCCTATGTTTTGTTTGGGTGGATGCTGCTGAATGCTGATGTTGGTGGAGCAGAGGAGTTGAAACTATTTGAGAATGTAAAATTCAGTCAGGTAAATAATTTACTTAACTAAGTCAACTCAAAAATATTGAAGTGTGCTTGTTTTGAATTAGTTCAGCATCTCCATTATTTGGATCAAAATGATGCTTTGGATGAATGATTAAATTAGAAGATTCTTTTGATCCGTTTGGTACCTTTAATACTGAAATGAAAACTAACCTATATATTATTAGGTTAACAATCAAGTATGTTCATTATGTACCCGCTTTAATTTATTGTTATATTCAGGTAAGAATATCTTTTTTCGAAATTTGTATAAGTTTTATATTATTTTTTAATAAAAATTGTAATGTTATATAATAAAATTATTTATTCCAAAATTTTTAACTAATAAATAATGAGATATGAATAATTATATTTTTTAATAATTAGATTAAGCTATTAAATTTATTTGGATATAGAAAAAGATTGTTTCAATGAAAAAAAAATTTAATGTGTTTAGTAAAATTTTAGTAGTAAAAATAAAAGTATTAAAAAATATATTTTTTTAAATTATAATTTACATATTTTAAAAAAATTTACTTAAAAATATTTTTAATATAATAAATAAATAAATAATACTTTATATTATTGTACCATTTGTTAAATAAAAATATTTATAATAAGATATCTAAATATAAAATTATTTTTATTTTCTTAACAAAATTATTCGCATTCAAACAAACTTTTTATATTGGAAGATATCTTTAAAGATATGACACATATTTTATCAACAACTTCTAATATAGAATCTTATGCATGTGTCCATCATGAGGTTTTATTTATATATTGCAATCATGTTTAGGGTTCATTTACACATTGTTTGGATCGAAGGAATTTGAAAAGAAAGAAAATGAGAGAAAAAAAAATAGATGAAAAAGAAAATTTTTTGTTGTTTGAATGTAAAGAAAAAATAGAAAAGAAAGAAAAAAAAATAATGTGAAATCTACTAAATTATTTTCTTCCCACAAATGAAATGAAAATAAAAAAAAATTTAGCACATATGAATAAAATTATACATTTATCTCTTATCATTAATAAATTATAATTTATATATAATATAAATAAGAGTATTAATGTAATTTTATACTATTATAATTTTTTTCCTTTTCACTTTTCTTTTCATCCAAACAAAAAAAATTCTCTTTATTTTTTTTCTATTTATTTTTTCTTAATTCAAACAACATACATATAATTCTACTTTTCCTTTTATTTTTTTTCTTCTTATTTTCTTTTTTTTTTCTTTCATTTTCTTTCTTATATCCAAAACGAAGCCTTAAGTAAATAATAAAGAAAAGGTTTTATACAAATTAATCTCAAATAATGAAAAAGGTAAATATATAGCTGAAGAGCGGGGAGAAAAGTCACGTGCCGCTTGTGTGGATGGGCCATGATGATATGTATAAAAATCTTAGCATACTTTGAATTTAAATATCATGTGAAACAAAACAAAGCAATAGTGGAAACTACACATATGATGAACTCTTGTGACTTTAGTAATTCAACCAATATATATATATATATATATATATATATATATATATATATACCCCATATGTCCATATTATATATATTTAAATTCTTTATTTTGTACTTGTTCTGTTTCTCCTTCTGAAGCTGCAAGAAAATTGGTGAAACTGAATGTAATCTCGTGCATGCATGATTATAGTAATAAAGCCTTCAATGGTTACTTGACTCTGTCTATCAAAAACTAGAAAATAATTAAGAAAGGTACATCATTATTAGTTCTGCCATGTGAATATTCCTTTAATTTTCCTATCTTGATTATATTATTTTTGCAAATTTGCACCGATACATAGTGACGGACTCAGAAAATTTTAGAAGTGAGGACAAAAATATATATATATATATATATATATATATATTAAATAAATTTTGTTAAATATTATTAATTATATGAAGATGTAAAAATTAGAAAGAGTTAGAGAATACTTTTATTCTTAAAATACTATTCATTATATATAATTTATAAAAAAATATTTTTTTATTGTTAAAACTTAAAATTAAAATATTTTTATTAAACTATAGATAACTTATTATTCTAACTAATTTTTTTATACATATTTAATAAAAAAGACTGAATTAAGTCAATTAATTGCATATTAACGCTTAATGATACATTAGTATTTATAATTTGAAATTAGAATTATATATAAATACTAGAAAAATTAAATCTTTATATAAAAAGTATGTTTATATAAAATAATAGAAATATAATTTATAATTTTTTTATTTTTTTTAAATAATTAAATTTGTTATATATTTTTTAATTTAATTTTGATATAATGTTAGATAAAAAATTTTATACATCTATTCAGTTATATATTGTAATTAAAATATTTTTTATCATTATTTTTAAAAATAAAAAATATTTTAAATTGGTAAATTAATCAGTTTATTTTAAAATTTTATATGCAACATAGGTACATATAATAAAACAAAAGATAAAAAAATAAGTAATAAAGATGAATAGATCGAGAATAAAATAAAATATATAAAGTTATGAAAAAAATAAAATATTAAATTAATACCTAAACTATAATTGTTTGAATTAAAAATTATAATTAAAAATATAAAAAAGAGAAATAATAAAATTGAAAAAAGATACATAGAATCATGGAGAGCTATATAAAAAAATTGGAAAATTTAAAATTTATTTTTTGATGAAAAGAAGATGATCACTAAATAAGAAATAAAAAAAGAAGGTTGAAAATATAAAAATAACAAAATGGTTTAAGAGAATAAAGGAGTAATAGTATAATAATTAAATTTAATTAGGTTAAATAATAAAAATGATAAAAAAATAAAAAAATAAATTTAAAATTTTAGCTAATTAAATTTATTTTATTTGTAATAAAATTATTTAAAATTTGAAATAAAAAAATATTATATATAACTATATTTTTAAAACAAAAATTAATAACACCGTGGGACAAATGCCCCCTCCTTGGTATGCTTGGGTCCGTCCTGGTCATACATAGTTAAGGGAAGGAAGGAATTGTTTGGAATGTAATATTTTTTTTAATCCATGTTGGTGATTTTTAACACATTTATATATACCTTACCTAACAAGAGTAGTAGGTAAATATCATTATGAAATATTATTAATTTGTCAGTGTTTCTGACTCGGCCATGATCCCCTAATGAATTGATTATAAATACGTAGCTTATAAATACGTAGTTACGAGGATGAATTTATTTTATTTTAATTATTTTACTTTATTTTATTGAGTTCCAAAATCTTGCTAGCTAGGTATATATGCACAAATAATAATATTATGTGATCAATAAATATTATTATTTTAAATTAATTTTTAATATTAATTTATATTTATATTTATATATATTTATATATATAAATATATAATTTAAAAAAAAATTAAATATATCAAAAATATTGGTGTTCCAGTTATTTTAACTATTGATTTTAATTAATATATATTATATATATTTTTTATAATTCAGATCAACGGTTAAAACAATTGAAATACTGATATTTTCGGTACGGTGGAAATTCAAGTGTAGTCGACTTCATGTGAAGTTGATAGTTGAGAGCCGTTAGATAGTTTAACTGATTTGACTAAATTTTCATCAAACAACTCTTAGCTATTAACTTCACGTGAAGTCGACTGCACCTAAGTTTCCAACTTTCGGTACATTTAAAACCCTTCCTATAATTTATATCTATAATTAAAATTTATATACATAAATTAATATAATTTATATTTATATTTTTTAAAATTTATACATATAAATTAATAATATTTATTTATTAAAAATAATTTAATATTTATATTAATTAAATAATGATCAAAATTATTACGATTTTGATGCACAAAAGTAACAATATAATATAAATTATATTACATTTTGTCCAATACATAAATATACGCAAGTAGAGCAGTTTATTATCTCGTGATTTAAAAAGTGATACTTTTACTTTTTAAACTTCACTTCATATAAATTCCCGTATATTATTACTTTTTAGTCCTTATATATGGTCGTGAAATTCGTGACAAAATAGGGTCACACAAATAGCATAAACTTTATCAGATAAAACAACATTAATGATTATATAGACTTGTGGTATTATATATATATTATTTAGAAGGAAATAATATTTATTAATTGTGCTTTTAGACTAGGTCAAGCCTCCCCTTAAGAAAAAAAATGCTCACTAATATTAGATGGTACATCTATTATTATTGCTGCCGACACTTCCCTTGTGGTCCACATTTAAACATTTTGCATCTTCAGACACAGCATTATTTTTTCTTTATTATGACATTACAATAATAAGGTAAAATATTTATATATATGCTGCATTATAATTTCAATATTAATAACAAATGGATCAGATAATTGGTTTTTATTTATATCAAAATTCAACTACAAACAAGCTTTTTGAAAATGTTTTAATTACATGTTGTATTATATATAGTACAACATTAATCTATTCTAGCTTTAATAAAATGATAAAATAATAATATAAAGAAAGAGGACAAGCAAGGTTGACATATTTATGTACTGCATTCATATTTTGTGAAAGGGATTAATCAACAAAGGAAGAAAAATAAACGATTTTTATCCTTTATACTGAAAAAATGGATAAAGCTTTAACGTATATTGATGATATTTTTATTAATTTTATTTTGATGTGTTTATTTGAGTGTTATTAAATTATTGAAAAAATATTTTTTTAATGTATTTGATAAATTTTTAATAGTAAAAATAAAAATACTTAAAAAGTTAAAAAGTTAAAAAAATTACTTTTAAAGCTATTATTTATATTTTTTAAAGATTTTTATTTAAAAAAATATTTTTAAATAAATAAATAAATATTTTTTATATAAATACATATTTTTATATTTTCACGATATATATATATATATATATATATATATATATATATAAAATAAAATTCAAAATCTGGTAGCTTCCTGTTGGAGGGAGATTTTGATGATTTCTTGAAAACATAGAGCAATTGGACCAATTCAGATTCTTATTCCTTTATGCCATAGTAATAATAATTAGGTTAGTTGTTGCCATATATCTATTAATTTATTGTATACACAAACTACTCAAACACTGTCACTCTCTTAATAAATGAAGAAATTAAAATAACGAATTTATATATTACAAGTCTTCTTAACCAATCGATTATTCATTGATTTCAATGCGTTTGGTTTTGATGGATTGGATCAGGGTTTGGTATGAGTGTATTATTGCTTAAAAGTGGACATGCTACCGACGGAATCGAAGTTTAGACTGTAATTAACCGCTAATAATTTTTAATAATAATAATAATGATTAAATACTTTATTAAAGAATAATACGTTAATTATTTTGCAGTGATTTTTATTTGTGTGTTGGTTGTTACGTGCACGAATAATGTATTAATAGTAAAATTAAAAATAAAAAAATGTGGTAAATGTACTAGTAAAATATTAATTGTTGTTCATATCAAATTTAACTTATATATTTATGGCATGGGTTCAGTTGAATAATTAACTATGGGGCCATGTATGTGTGATCTTCAATGTTGAAATAGGTGATCCTGGTTATAAGAGTAGTGAAGCTTTCTTGGGGCACCACTATTAATAATGTTATCAAAGGTATACTATTAGTATTGTCACTTTCTGAAACAGACTCTTATTTATTTTTCTTCAAAATTATTTAATTGTGAGACATTTTTTCTATTTCATTGTCATGATTTCTCTATTATTTTGTAAAATTATTAGAATTTAATATTGTTTCCATAAATTCAAATTGACCAATGAGTCATTACTAGTGACCCACCCCCCTTCTATATATCTATTTAATGCACTCATTTGTTAATACACAAATTGGTAAAATATATTTTTTATTTTTAAAATTTAATAAAAAATTTAAAAATATTTCTAAGTTTTATTTTGTTTTAATTTTGTTTCAAAAAAATTTTATTTGCATCAAATATATCCTTAACGGCTAATTTTTAAACAAATTTAAGACCAATTTAACAACAATTTTATAAGATATTTTGAAAATTGAGATGTCAATAATATATTTGATATAAATAAAAAAATTTTGGGACAAAATTGAAACAAAATAAAATTTAAAGATATTTTTAAAATTTTTGTCAAATTTTAAGACAAAAAATATATTTTACCCTATACAAAAAGAAATTATTCCCCTCTAGTTAGCTAGGATATTATTATTATTATTATTATTATTATTATTATTATTATTATTATTATAAATAGTGTCCTATTTGTATTTGTTCCTTCTAGGAAGGACTTTGCCAACATATCCATTTCTGTTTTTTATATATTATTTTGTAATCATAATATGAAAAGTAAGAGATAGTAGTGAAGGTGATAAAGAAGCAAATTATTAAGGCTTGAATGGGTACTTAATCAAATAATTGAAGATTATGTGGGAATATATATAATGGTAAGTAATTTTTTAGGGCAAGGTGGAGGGAATATCTGAATATTAGATCATATAATAATGAGCAAGTTTCTTTAATTTATTATCTTTAGTCAAGGCTTCAATAGGTTCATTTATTTCCAAATCAATTCCAAATTTAGTCTCTTTTTTTATTTATTTCTAATATGTTGTTTTAGAATAAAAAATTAAATGAATTAAACACTATAAGATTGAAAGAAAATTTTATATGATTATTATCCATATATAAATCATATCATATCATCTATATATATTGACTGTTTGGAGTCTTTTAAGTGGTCACTTGATAAAATAATAAATGCATAAAATTATTCCCAAACATTTTCCATTATGTATATGCATGGAATCTCTTTATATATACCATTCACTGGCCTCCTTTTTTTTTATATGTCGCTTACCTTATGAATTGCCTAATATCATTTGGAATTATTATAATAATGTCTTCAATGCATTGGATGCCTAAATAATAATAATATTCCTAAAGTTAGTGAAATAGAAGATAAGCAAGCCATGATTGATTGTCCATGATTCAAATTAAAGGCCTCATATATTAGGGGTGTACATTAAAAAATTAAAATATAATTAACCGGTTAAATAATTATAATTACATTTTAGTTAATTAATTTAATAAAATAATTTTAAAATTATATTTATATTTTTTAAAATTAATTAACTAAAATCAAATTTTAAAAATTAATTTTTAATTGGTTAATCAAAACTAAAATCAAATCTTAAAAAATTTTAATTTTAGTTTTAATTTTTTAGATTAAAAAAATAATTTAAAAATTTTTAAAAACCAAATTTTTTATTCAAAAACTGATTTTTTTAAACCAATTTTTATTTTTATAATTATTTAAAAATTAGTTTTTAAATTTTATAATCAATTAATAACTAATTTTATTATATAAAATCAATTTAATTAATTAAAATTAAATTTGTAGTTAATAAAAAAATTAATTTAATTTTTAGATTAACCAAATTATGTACAATCCTATCATATATACCTATGTTAATCTCAAATCTCAAAGTAATAATCAGAGTTTATATATATATATATATAAAAGAGCCTTAGCTTCTCCTATTAGGTTTATTTTGCTAAGATGCAAGCAAATTAAACAATAAGAAAAATTTTAAAATAGTTTCAAGTCTTAAATATTTGTGTAGTTAAGTGACTCAAGTCATCATCAATTATTACTTAAACCTTAATTATTATCCTTAATATAATAAGTAATAAAACTTATTTTTAGTAATGTTTTTTAATTAAACAACACCAACAACAATTGTGTTGAGCAAAATATTCAATAATAATAGTTTTTTTCCTCATACATGATGTCATCATCATTGAATAATCTAAATGTAATAATAGGTACTTAGGAAAAAATCATCTGACTCATTAGGATTTAAGAGATGAGGATAATGATTTTGACTAAATTTGTGGAGTAAATGTGCCACGTGTACAAAAGTATTAGACACGTGGATGGGTGGGTCCCATGTCCAATAATGAACTGGCCCATTTATATATATAGCAGTGGCTGACAGCTTTAGATTGAGGACTTGCCCCTCCTCTTTCGTCGGTGGGATCTTATAATAATTAATATTCATTATTTTATGGAGTATTTATACACATTTAAGTCATGAATAAAAAGTTAAATAAATTAAATCAAAGAAAAGTGTCGTTGCATGCTACCACATTTTTGTTTTATTTCTCATTTTCTCATATCACGGAAAAAAATGAAACTATATATATATAGTCGCAGAGATATTAAAATAAATAAATTATCGTTAGCTAGCCAGCTAATTAATAACTAATAATCAATATAATAGACGATGATGATATATAGCTGCCATTACATACACTTTTAACTTAACCCCACTTGAAAAGAATTGAATACGATGAGTTAATTACTTCATAATGTGTCTCATTTTCGTTTTGCTGCTTGATGAAAATATTTACATGTAATGTAATCTAATCTTTCAATAAAGTCATCACAAAGAGTCTTTTAAGAATTAAATTTTAAAGTAATTTTTAAAATTGTATTCAAAACTTAAATTATTCTCAAGATTAATAGTTATTTAATTATATCTTTAAATTTGTATTCTGGGATTCATAATAATTTTTAGACAGTTTTTATCAGCTAAATCCTATCGATAAGCACATGTGACATCACTAACTAACGTGTTTGGATTATCCGACGTGAAAGAAAAAAGTTTTATTTTGTAGCAATTTAATCTCTAAATCATTTTAAAAAATTTTAATCCCTAAATTTAATAAAATTCAGTGACCTTATTTTTTCTCTTTTTTTTGGACCCTGTCACGATCTGGGCCATCACAAAAAATTTTACCCTCCATTTTAATCATCCATGTCACCTCCATTGAATTTCTCACCCCCCAAAAGTCCCACATCAGTGCTGCCACCACCGTCGACATGAGCTCCCCCTTCCCAAAATTCACGTCCTTCTTCGACTTTCATGTCTCCCCAAATACAATATTTAGCACTCAATCAACTCTTTTAAATTTTACATCTAGATTATTATCTTCTTTATCACTTTTAAATTGGTTGGCGCCACATCTGGCATCTATTCTCACTCCACCTCAAAACAAATCATAAAAGGATAATTCAGGTCCTATAACTAGAGGAGGTGGCAACAGAATTGGTACTACTGTAATAGTGGCTAGAATTCTGTTGTTTGGGATCGTTGGAGTTGCAATTTAGTGCATGATGAAGAGGGAAAAAAAAAAGGTGTTGAGTTAGTGGTTATATTTTTCGATTATGCTAAATTGAAATTGAAATTTGTAGAGAAAGGTAGGTCAGTGTTAAAATAGGAAAACTGTATTAAAATTAGGGATGTAAGTTACCGAACCGGATAGAAATTTACTGTAAAACCGAACTAAAATTTACAACAATCGAATAGAAAATAAAAAAAATTGTTTTTTTTTTGGAAATAAATCGATCAGTTCGATTCGGTTTTTTGTTGGTTCAGCAAAAAACAAATCGAACCGAAGAAGTGGCTTAGCAATATATTGAAATGGACATTTTAAACTTAACAAATGTGTTTGTTTTATGTTTAATTGTTGAAATTGTATTGAATTTGAATGTAATGTAATGTTATTTCAGTTTATTGATTGTTTTGAACATCATTTTATTGAGATTAATTTTCTATTAGTTAGAATTTAAAAATCGACAAAACCGACTTTTGGTTCGGTTCGATTGTTGCATAAACAACAATGGTACTCTATAAAAACGGTATAGATCGATTCCGTTGATTTTTGGTCCAAAATCAAATCAAATCAAACCGATAATTCCCCTAATTAAAATTGCAGTTAGTACAGTTAGAGAATAACTTATAATGTTCTCATACAAATGCCTAAAGTTGGGGTATGATTTTTTTGTTCTTGTTTATTCTCTGCTTTTAATTTCTTTGTTTTTGTTCATTTTTTCATGATATTCATTCATTGAGCTGTCAGGATAAGTATTAGGACAAATTTAAATTGTAAGTTACTTAGGTGAAAATGTTTTAGTTTATTATAAGAAGATACGAAAAAGAAGGAAGATGAATTTATAGTGTACAATAATATAAACTTGTAAAGTTTTTGTGAAGATAGATATAAAATATAAAATTTAATATAATTAATATTTAATTTAAAAATATAAAATTTAATAAATTTTAAATATTTAAAATTTATTATAAAAAATAAGATAGACAAAAGTTAAAGACGAAATAAAGAATATTATATAATTAGCCATAAATAAATGATATGTTAATTGTATTAAATAATATGATAATTATATTTAAATAAATTTTGTATTTGAGAATACAATATGAATCAATTGCAATACACTTTAAATCCAAGGAACAAAGTTCGCTAGCGGATTTAAAGTAAATAATATAAGAGCATCTTAATACATGCATTATTGTACAATCATCATTTTTAATTAAAAGCTAATATATAGTTTTAACTTTTACAATGAAAATGAAGAAGAAAAAGGATAATTATTTTTGTCATGACTGTTTTTTTTTTTGGGCCATTTTGTCATGTGTTTTTGAGTTGGTAGAAATGTAACACTGGCCCATGTAGTATGCCTTGGGCCGGAGAGGGGATTTCGGACTAATTTTCTTAGCCATAAAGATTCTTAATAAAATATTAAATTTAATTGTTCACCTAAAAGTATATATTAAGTTTAATTTACCAAAAAAATATTAAGTCTATTAGACTTGACAAAAATAATCTACATATCTAATTAAATATCTTTTATAACAAACTTGAGTTATGATAGGGTAGTTACTGGTTAGTTTATTTAAGTGTTGAAAATTTATTAAAAATCATATATATATATATATATATATATATATATATATATTAAAATGTAAAATATATTTTAAAATTAATTAAACAACGTATTTATATATAAATATATAGTGATTAATTTAATGACCGAATTTTTATACACATAGCATTATTTTTTACTTCATTTATATATATGTAGAGACATCAAAGTCAATAATTACAAACACATATTATTTTTTATTAAAATTATGAAAGCTTAACACAAACATAGACATATTCACACCAAAAGAGAAACCCACATAAAAATGTTCCTAATCAACGAAATGTTTAAGGTATAGTTTCTAACGGAGGCTGCTATAAATATATATAACCCTCTTTTATTTTTCTTTGATCTCTCTCTTCTTCTTCTCTTACTATTTTTTATTATTTTCTTTAACCAAAGAGATGATGATGCTTCTTTCCATGACTCTCCTCATACTCTTTCTTTGCCTCTTTCTTCTCATGGTGCTCATGAAAGGCAAATCCTCCCGCACCGACGGCAGCTGCCGCCGCTATCTCCTCCTCTATCCTGTGTTTGTGGGCATGCTCCGGATCTTTCTTTGCCTTATGCTTCTCATGCTACACATAGAAATTAATTGGTCAATATTTAAATTAAATATATATTTTTTAAAGTTACGGTGGAGACTCAAATTCGTGACTTCTAAATAAGTACGAAAAGACTATGTCATTTGAACTATAATTTTGCTTAAATTAAATTAAATAATCTTGTTTTGATAATTTTTTTAAAAATTTATTTTGATAATTAATTTCTGATAAACAATCATACATGTCAAAGAAGGAATTAAATTAAGATAGAATATATAATATATGTTAACAAACTTCATATATGTGCGGTGATTAGCTAAATGAAAGGGAGGAGATAACAAATTATTAACCAACTAACTAACATATTTTTATATATTTAATTTTTTTTTTGTTATTTATACGTGTTATTTAATTTATTTTTAATATATATTTTATATTAACGACTAATTTTAGTGGCGTACCATTTTTATAATATTTTTTAATTTTTACATAAAAAATTTTATATTTGACTATCTATTTGTAAGGTGACTAATTTTTCAGGATTTATAGAATAAAAAAAATATTTTAAACTAAAATTTCAAATAAAAAATTTGTTGGGAATAATTGATTGATTTTTATTATAGTCAAAATATATAATTACTTGAGATCAGAACATTTTACTGTGAAAACATGTCAAATATATTGAATAAACAAGATACTAATTTAATATTTTTGGAGCACCTAAATTTGAAATTTAATGAAAAATGAAGTGTTACGATGAAATTAATAACAATGCTTTTTGAGATAAAATTATGGAATTAAAATAAAAGTTACCAAAGCATAAGCACCAGCAGCTATAGCTCCCATTTCACCAAGTTGTTCAAGGTGCTTGTGGTGCTTTTCTTCCTTTCTGTAATCAAATCCGACCCCGGCGGCATCCACTAGCTGTTCATCCTCCTTGTGGTGGTGGAAGAGATGGTGGTGGTGGTGGTGGTGTTCAGCCATGATATATATGTTATTGTTCTTAAGGGTGAAGTAAGGGAATGACGATAACAATATTCTATTGTTTTATTGAGATGGTTTTTTATGTGGGAGATTAATTAATAAGCTATTTATATAAGTGTTAAGCAATTTAGCTCACGCGGTTTAATAATTCTCGTCAATGCACATATTAATATTCTATTAATAATAATGTGCATAAATATCAAAAAGCAAAAAAATAATGTGCATATTAATTTTTTTTTTATTATGTGAGTCAAGACATACTAATTATTAGTAAAGAAACTAACTAATAATAATGTCTTTTCTTAAGTAATAAGTTATGTACGAAAATTACATATTTAACCTAACATACAAAAAAGTCTTCTTATATAATAAAATTGATACATTTTATTCTATATTTTAATTTATATATGACTAGCTAGCACATATGACGAACTTTGTATTCATTCGAATATTTTGTTCATGGTTTGGACGATTATTTTTCTTACTTTCGTTTCTTTAAAGTAATAAAATTGTTTTGACTCTATTATTAATGGAAGGAACCATATTGAAATAGTTTTGTTCAGCCAGAATTTACTCGGGGAAGGAATATATAATTGACTTTTACACACTTTATCCTCAGAAGAAGGAAAATTAAAAGAATATATTTGAAAAGGAAAATTCGTACACACTAATTAACTAACCTAGTTGTTGATTTGTATTTGCCGACCTAAAATGATAGATTAATTTTGAGGAGAAACTTTGTTAATTTATGGGGTTCCAAAAGAATTATTTTCTTTCTATTTATATCCTCATTAGTTAATTAGTTTTATTCAAATTCAATTTTCATACAATGATTGATAAATAAATGTGTTTGCTGTGGTACTTAAAAGTTGGTTTTTTAATTGTAAAAAATAGTTAAAACAATTAATATTTAAAATTTGTTAAAAAAAAATAGGATAGAAGAAAGTTAGGCACTAAGTAAAAGATATCATGCAATTATCTATAAATAAATAATATGTTAGTTATATTAAATAAGATGATAATTATATTTAAATAAATTTTGTATTTGACAATACAAAAGAAAAACTACGTGAGATCAATTGCACTACTTATGGGTGTTTATGGGTCGGATGAAATCAGATTTAAAATGATTAGATTCGACTCAAAATATATACCAAATTTATTTATTAGACCCGAATCCGACTTTAGATCCGATGAAACCTATATATTTTTGGGCCACAATTATATCGAGTAAAAATTGGGTAAAAATCGGACTGTTAACATTACCTTCTTATAAGCTAGCATGTGAAAATATCCAAATTTCTAAGACTCCAACCATTATTTGATATCGTAAATTTCACTTAGAAAAATATAGTAAGAACCAATCATTCTCTAAAATTAAAACATAACCACAATCAATACTAATATTGTCTAATAATACCAAATATTTAAATCAATACGAATAACACAATATTATGCATTAGTCTAAAGTTTTATGCATTTTAAATATAAAATATTAACTTATAGTCTTATAATGACTAATAACACAAAATATTATGGTTTACAATACTTAAATTTTACATAAGAATAGCCATCATCCATCACTAATAACACAAAATATTAATTGTGTATGACGACCAGGCTACCAGACCGAATTTGAATGACCGAGCTATGGTCTGGATCTGACTAAAAATAATGATCAGGTCTATTTCTAAAACCCTTATCCAAACCTAGACCCAATATAAAATCACACCAAATTAACCTCTAAAAAATTCGAAACCAGACCAAATTTTCGAATCGAACCGGACCATTAACATCCCTATAGCACTACTCCACTTTAAATCCAAGGAACAAAAGTTCGCTAGCGGATTTAAAGTAAATAATGTAAGAGCATCTTATACATACATTATTGTACAATCATCATTCTTAATGAAAAGCTAATTTATAGTTTTACAATGAAAATGACGAAGAAAAAGGGAAATTTTTTTGTAATGAGTGTGGTCTTTTGGGCCATTTTGTCATGTGTTTTTGAGTTTGTAAAAATGTAACACTGGCCCGTATAGTGTGCCTTGGGCCGGAGAGGGGATTTTGTGACTAATTTTCTAAATTAGCCATAAAGATTTTTAATAAAATATTAAATTTAATTGTTCACCCAAAGAAAAATATATATATTAAATTTAATTTACCAAAAAAATATTAAGTCTATTAGACTTGACAAAAATAATCTACATATCTAATTAAATCTCTTTATAATAAACTTGAGTTATGATAGGGTAGTTACTGGTTAGTTCATTTAAGTGTTGAAAATTTAAAATTTGTTTAGTGTATGTAATAATTCACTTGAGTTTAACTAGCAAATCAACTTATTACTCCCATAAACGATAAATCCAATTATCATTGGAAAAATTTTGGTTAATAAAGATATAAGTACATATGTTGATTTCCTGAGGTAGATTTGTCCAATAATTCATGGAAGTTGGAACTCATATTTGTGTTCTTTTGCTCAAATTTTTTATTCTTCAGTTAGAGCCCACATTACCATGAGTGGCGATCCTGGATTCCTGGTAAATAGTAATATAATATAGGAAAGTTATCAGGTGTACCGGGAATATCGATGTCTCAGTTGTTTTAAACATTGATTTTAATTAATATATATTATATATATTTTTTATAATTCAGATCAACAATTAAAATAACTGGAACACTAGTATTTTCGATATATCTAAACTCTTCCTATAATATATACATTCTTCTTTCCAATTGAGGTATATATATTTTAGGATAATTTTAGTTGATCTAGTGATTAATTTATTAATATATTTAAATAAGTATTGAAGATTTAAATCTTGTCTTGTATATATAACAATTTATTTATCAGTAATAAATTTTTAAATAAAATTTAAATTTACAATAAATTAATTCTTGATTTACTAAATTAAAAGATACCATAAAAAAAATTCTTGTTAAATTGAACTCTTGTTTTATTTTCTTTCTCTTTGTTATTCCTCAAGAAAATATAAACTCAAATTTGGAAGTGTTTTATATCCGAATGTATAAAAAACTATGCTACCAAAATAATTATCTATATTAAATATATATTAAATAATAATTTAATTATATATAAATATATAATAATTAATTTTTTACACACATAGTATTATTTTTGACTTCATGTTATATGTAGAGACATTAAAGTCAATAATTACAAACACATATCATTACTATTTTTATTAAAATTATGAAAGCTTAAGACAAACACAAACATATTCACACCAAAACAAAAACCCACATAAACCCTCTTTTATTTTTCTTCTCCCTCTCACTTTCTTCTTCTTTTATTTTTTAACCAAAGAGATGATGCTTCTTTCCATGAGTCTCCTCATACTCTTCGTTCCTTTGCCTCTTTCTTCTCATGGTGCTCATGGAAGGCAAATCCTCCGGCACCAACGGCAGCGGCGGCCGCTACCTCCTCCTCTATCTTGTGCTTGTGAGCATGCTCCGGATCTTTCTTTGCCTTATGCTTCTCATGCTACACATAGAAATTAAATGATCCAAATTTTTAAATTAATTAAATAATCTTATTTCGATAATTTTTTTTGAAAAAAAAGTTGCATTTCTTTTATAATTAATTTCTCATAAACAATAATAAATGTCAAAGTACGAATTAAATTAAAATAATAAAAAACTTTAAACCAAAATTTTCAAAAAAAAATTATTGTTGGGAATAATTTGAGTATTTACTAATGATTCTTATTAGTGACGTCACGTTGGTTAAAAATTAAAATTATGATTGGTTTTCATCATAGTGAATATATATAATTACTTTAGATAAGAACACTTATTATACTGTGAAAAAATGTCAAATATTGAGTAAACAAGATATTAGTTTCATATTTTTGGAGCACCTAAATTTGAAATTTAATGAAAAAATAAAATATTACGCTGAAATTAATAAAAATGAATTTTCACATAAAATTATGGAATTAAAACAAAAGTTACCAAGGCATAAGCACCAGCAGCTACAGCTCCCATTTCACCAAGTTGTTCAAGGTGCTTGTGGTGCTTTTCTTCCTTCTTGTAATCAACCTCGGTGCCGGTGGCATCCATGGTCTGTTCATCCTCCTTCTGATGGTGGAAGAGGTGGTGGTGGTGGTGCTGTTCAGCCATAATAATATATGTTGTTGATCTTAAAGGTGAAGGGAATAATAACAAGTGTTCTATGTTTTATTGAGATGGTTTAATAATGTGGGAGATTAAGCTATTTATAAGCGAATAAAAAAATTTAGGTCACGCGGTTCAATAATTATGGTCAATGCATATTAATGTTCTAATAATAATAATGATAATAACAACAATAATAATAATAATAATGTACATATTAATTTTTTTTGTTATTACGTGAGTGAATGCATATTAATCTATTGTATATTATTAATCGAAAATATTTCGTAATTAAAAATAATTGATTAAAAGTAATTAAAATTTATTTTATTTAGTTTTTTTTTAATATTATCGATTATTGATATAGAGTTTTTTCAATTAATATGCATAACTGATGTAACATATTTTTAAAAATATTTTTTTGATTATTTTATTTTTTAATATATTAACCTTTTTTTGTCAAATATTATCTTAAATTTATGTTGAATTAGAATATTTTATAAAAGATATTTAAAAGGATGCAATCTTTCTTAATTAAAAAATAATAAATTTATGTACTTATTAATAAAATATAACTAACGTCTTGGAATGGACTAAAATAAAAGAATGAATTGATGAAATAGGTAAAAAAAAATTAATTTTTTTAAAAAAATTAAAGATAATACATTTAAATATTAAATAAATTTTTATTGTGTTTATTTTTAAATTTTTAAATTTTTAATATTTCACTAATTTTTTTAGGTTTTTCAATATTATTGTGTTTAATGAATAATAATGCATCATGTTAGTTATGCCCATGTTTGGATTGTCTTTTCTTAGGTAATACGTTATGTATGAAAATTATATTTATGTATTAAAAGTAACATACAAAAATGTCTTCGTGTATAATAAAATATCAATATAATTAATGTGCTATATATACATACATCATACATGTATACCTCTCTCTATATATAACAATACCATTTTATACTATATTTTAATTTATATATAAATAGCTAGTACAATTACTTTGTATTCATTAGATTTTTTATAGTTTGGACTATTTTTTTTTTATTTGCGAAATTTTTTTAAACTTTGTGGATCGTATTAGCTATTATATATTATATGATACTATTAGTATATTAAATATTTCTAATACTCGAATACAAATATAATGATTATAAATTAATTATATATTTCTGACATTTCAAAAAGAAAATGCGAGTGCATACAATGATTTCCCATCCATATTATCCTTGGTAGTTATAAAGACATTTTTTGGTAGATAGTTACAAAGACCTTCTATTTAAAGTAATAAAATTATATTATATTATTCAATGGAAGCAGCTACATTGAAATAGTTTTGTTCAGCCAGAATTCACCTGGGGAAGGAATATATAATTGACTTTTTACACACGCTTTATACTAAAAAAAAGGAAGATTAAAAGAATATGTTTGAAAAATTCGTTCACATCTACTAATAATCTAGTTTTGGATATGTATCTGCCGACCAAGAATTATAGATTAATTAGGAGAAACTTCCTTAGTTTCTGGGGTTCTAAAAGAATCATTTTCTTTCAATTTATATCCTTATTTGTTAATTATTTTTATTCAAATTCAATTTTCATATACAATTATTGTTCTACACAATGGGTGATCATGGGTAGCGCCCATTACCCATCCGAACCAAATCAGACTAATTAAATTAATTTTGAAATTAACGAATAATCGGTCTAATTCGAACCAAATCAATAATTATTTTTAGTGATTGGTTCGGATATCGGTTCTAAAATTGTGAAATTCGAACCAATCCGTATACTTGATCATATATTAATTAAATAAAAATATATATATTTTTATTACATTTTTGTATTTAACTTCTAATATGTTTAGATTTTAATATATTTAGTGTTTAATATGTTTGAATTTTAACGTATTTAATTTTAATGTATTTAGTGTTTAACATGTTTGAATTATTTCTATTACACTTGCTAAATTTTTATTTTTAAGATAAAAATTTAATTTTTTTTATGAATTTCAAAGTCATTGAGTACTCAATTATTCGAATCGAACCAATTCATTCTTAATCGTTTTGGTTTGATTCGAGTACATATACAAAAAAACACAAATTTAAACAAAACCAAACCAAATCAATTATATTTTAATTGATTCGATTCTAATTTTACTTTGAACCCAAACCAAATCGACTCATGCTCACTCCAGCTACACATGTCATATCACCGAAACTGTCAATTAAATACTGCTCAATGATACACTATTCACTAGACATTAAATAAATAATATTTTATCTAATAATTAATAAATATATAAATAATACATATGTTAATTATATTAAATATAGATCATAATTATATTTAAATACATTTTGTGTTTGACAAAACAAAAGCAAAGAGCAATCATCAATTGCACTCCACTTCAAATCCAAGGAACAACGTAAATAATGTAAGAGCATCTTAAACTCAAAGCTAATATATAGTTTTGCAATGAAAATAATGAGTTTGAATTTTTTAAATTTTAAATTTTTATTTTAGAGGATAAAATATGATCTTTTATTTTTGAATAGTTTATCTTTTATTTTTTTTATCTTACTTATAAAATATAAATTGTAAAAAATCACATTTTACTTTTTTAAAATAAAATTTAAAATTTAAAGGATCCAAATTTAAAAATAACGAAAAAGAAAATAGTAGTTCGGCTTTGGTAGTGCTTTATATTTTTGGGGACTGGGATTTTTCTAGTTTTTGAGTTTGTATAAATTTTCTTAATCATAAAGACTCTTAATAAATAAAAATTTAGTTTATTGAGCTTGACAAAAACACTAATGCACATGTTTAAAAAAATATTAAGCATGTTTTAGCATCTTAAGAACTAATTCAAATGGCATATTAATTAGTATGTCTTTATTAATAAAGTGTTTTAGGAGAAAGAATATTTTTAAAAAATTTGAAGGTGAAATTATTATTACAAATATAAAATTAAATACTACAAAATAGAACATTGTGATATTTATTAATAACAAGAGTATAGTAAAGTAAAATAGATTATTAAAAAAATTTATCGAAAAAACTTTGATGAAATAGATTATTGAGACGTATTTAGTCTTGAGCTTTGCATTTACACAATAGAAAAATATATATACATATACATTCCTTCTACTTCTTTTTATTAAAACCTCTTTTAATATATAAATGGATAGATATATTTTATAGACTAAACAAATAGAGATAATAATAAAAGAAGGAAGAAAAAGACAAATGTGTTGCGCTATGGATGCATTGAAGCAACCCTTTTTGTTGAGGTTCCCACGCACAAGATACTCAAAATCCATGGAACTATAAGATAACCGTAGCAATTATACATTGGCCACGAAAGAATATTTGTGGCTAATCGGGGGGTTGCATTTTTAATTTGCCACGATTTTAGCGTTATTAGCCACAATTTTAAACATCGTGGAGACCTTCAAAGAGCCACAATTTGTATATCATTGTCCACGCATAATGTCGTGGCTAAATAAAAATAATTAAATAAAAAATATAATTCTACTACACTTCATCCGTAGTTAATTTGTGCAGGCCGGATTTTTCAGCCAACTCACTATCTTTTTCACATACAATTCAGGACTAATTTGTACTAATTTGCTCTAATTGAATAATTTTATTAAATTAAAATTATATTTATATATATTACATTAATAACAAAAATCAAACTTTTTAAATATATAATATCTAACAATTTTTCCATAAAAAATACTAATAATAATAATAATAATAATAATAATAATAATAATAATAATAGTCTAAACTTATATATAATAAGAAATAAAAAAATTTTAACATAAATAAAATAAATTCTAATCCTTTCTAGATTAAATATATTTAAAATTTCAACTATTACTTATTAAATATATCAATTAAATGTCTAACATATCACTGGATAAACTAGGTACTTTATCACTGTATTTTGATAACAAAAATTTGTACAGAGTTGTCATATCCATAGCTTTTTCTCTAAAGTTTCATCCAGTTTCTCTAAATTTATCACACATCATACATTTTCAACACCAAAGACCTTTCCAATTTACAGCGTTGCTCTACGAGCCATTACACCCAGAAATTGTATCAATAAATTTACGTCATTATCTCGATTTTGTCCATGCCCATCAAGTTCCATAATGTCTTTTTCATCCATTTTTAAATGCCAAACTTGCATTGTCGTCCTTTTGCCCGTTGTAATTTCTCCCATAGAAGTGTCTGCAATGAATATAAAATTGAATAAAAAAATAAACTAAATATTAGAATTCAAAAAATCACGTAAAAAATATTGAAATTTCATATACCTTTGACATTCTGCAAATTCTTCATTGTTGTTGATATTCTGTGTTATCGTAGTTCTGTTAAAAGGGTCTCTTCTGAATTATTATGTTTTTGCTTCACGAAAAAATCTACTAAAAAAACTAACAAATAACAAAGAAAAAATCGGTATTTTGAGTTTGGAGGATACCCTGTCATATGATAGGGTTCATATAGTGTGGTTAAAGAGAGTGCTTTTAAGGTGCTGCAGAAAGTAGGAGTTAAAAGACAACATGAATGATTGGAAGTTATATTAAAATTTGTCCGTGATTATTTTAACTTTCCACCAAAAACTACTTCAGAAGTTAAGCGCATATTAAAATTTTAAATTTTAAAAATTCAGCTTGACCAATGTTGTTTAAATTGTCTTTTAATTTTCTTTAATTTTAAGAATATTTCTTTCATCCTACTATTTATTATCTACTAAATATACCTTAAATTATTTTATTTTTAATACAATAGTTATTTATTTATTTTTTAATGATCAAATATAATAAAAAATTTAAATTTAAATTTTGATTTTGTAATATTTTTATTTTTAATTTTTATTACAATAACAATAAATAACCAAAAAACTACTTTAATAAATATATGACCATCACAATCTCTCATTTCATGCAGTTGATAGTTGATGATTTAAACAATATACTATTATTTAATTATTTACCTATTATACATGAAACAATATAATAAGAATTATACATTAAGTAAATTTTGTAAATATTTTTACCTGAAAATTTTAATGTTTAATTTTAATTACTAAATTAGTTACTAAATTTTTATTACATTAGACAAATTAATTATCAGATAAAATTGTTATAAGAAATTTTATAAATTAATTTCTTTGTTACTTAATAAAATTTCAAACTTTTATACAAGTGACTCATAAATTAATTAGTATTAATTTTTTTATAACTGAAAATAATTGTAAAATAATTAATTAATGGAATATACCAATTAAATAATAGTAAAAATAAAAAATTTGATTCATAATTTCACAAAATAATTTTTAAAAAGATAATTATACATATAATAAGAATACAGTACTCACAAAAATATATAGTATGTACTAAACCATATAAATAAAGATTAATTTTTTTTTAACTTATTCTCATTTTTTTAAATTCAAAAAATGATAAATAATTTATTTTTAATAAAAACTAAAAAAAATTTTATACTTACAAATTATTGAACTTTTTATTATCTATTCAAATTATATTATTTTAGTTAAATAAATTTTATCTTTATAATTAACTCAAATATTAGAATATTATCTTTATTTTTATAATTTTTTATTTTATCTAAATTCATTTTTTTATATTTTTAGATTTAATTTCATAAATATGTGTTAATGTTAGAATATTAAAAAAATGATACTATACATTAATAAATTTATTTAAAAAATTAATTTATTGAAGACAGAATAGCCATGGTACGTTAATGTAAGCAAGAAATACAGCTACAAAAAATATTGTTCGTAGCAAAAGATTAAATTTTAGCCACTGTCGTAATGTTTCGTAATAAATAGAAGACACGCTCATTTATTTTTATCACGATTTAGTGTTCGTAGTTAAAATTTGGTGGCTAAACACCATTTTTGTGATAGTGATAAAAAGAAAGAAAATAAAATAAAACTAAATCATTGCATATATATATATATATATATATATATATATATATAACTAGTCCACATACATCTCTTTGCTTTTCATTTCCTCTCATTTAATTTGTCACTAAACGTCATTTTTTTTTTTGGATTATTAGGATGGCAATAATACGTACACGTAGAATACATGATATTTGTGTATTTATTGTTATTGTTTTTCATATTTGAGGTAATTATCCTGAAATAGTGAAATATATGTATACCTCAATTTATTTTTTTTACTGGGATCACCACTCATGGCAAATTGGTAATATAAACTCTATCTTAAGAAAAAAATTTCGAGCAAAAGAACACATATAATATGAGTTCCATGAATTAATGGACAAATCTACCTCAAAATTTTCAAGTTTCTATTCACTAGGATACACCTCTCTTTCTTTTCAAATCACCCCTTCTAACTTTTAAAAAATGTCATTTTAATTATTTTAATTTTTTTGTGTTAACTAATATTAATTTTATTTATTTTGTAAGAAAAAATAAATTATTTTTAAAAAAAATACCCATTAATAAAAATTTTATTTTTTATCATTAAATTTTTCTTAACAAAATACTTTTTAATAAATTATTTTTTTTATTAATTAAATTGTATTTTTACCAAAATATTTTTTAAAAAGTTAATAATTTTTTTTTAAGATACCTACCCTTCAATAATTTTTTAATTATTAAATTGTGATTTTACCAAAATTTTTGTTAACAATTATTTTTATATTTTATTATTAATTTTTTTATATCAATATATATTATTTTAACATTAAATAAAAAAATCTTATCACTATTAATATATATAACAATTAATATATATTAATATTGAAAAATAATCTTATTAAAATTTTTTATTTAATGTTAAAATAATATATATAGATATCGAAAAATTAATAGTAAAATATAAAAAATTGTTAACGAAAATTTTGGTAAGATTATAATTTAATAATTAAAAAATTATTAAAAGGTATTTTAAAAAAAATAATATAATTATTAAATTTTTTTAAAAATATATTTTAATCAATAAAAGAATAATTTATTAAAGAATATTTAGGTAAGCAAAATTTAGTGATAAAAAATAAAATTTTTACTAATGGATATTTTTTTAAAAAATAATTTATTTTTTCTTAAAAAATGGATAAAGTTAACATTAGTTAACACAAAAAATTTAAAATAGATTAAAAAAATTTTTTTTTTAAACTTAAAAGAGAAAAAAATATACATTTATAAAATAAAAAAAATATCATTTTAACATCTCGTAAAAAAAATGAATTTTTTTTTATATAATAACTAATTTTTAGTATGTAAATAGAATTTTTATTTAATTTAATATATATCGTAGATGCCTGATTATTAATCATTAATTGATGATGATGACTATGTGGGTCATGAAAAATAAAGATATCAAGATAGGATTTATTTTATATATATGTATATCATTTCCTCGAAGCTATATACATGGCCCAACATATTTGCTTACAATCTATTCTATTATATAAAAATTAAATTTTTACACTTAATGATGAAGCTAATGTGGTATATTTTAAAAAATGTTTCCAAATTTAATTATTTTAACTTATTCAATACAATTTATTACCATGACTTAATTATATCAACTAATTGATTTAATTAAATATTTAAATATTAATATAATTTATTATAATATATATTACTTAATTAATTTTACTATATTAATTATAATTTATTATATTAGTTAATTAATTTATTCATTTATAAAATCTGAAATAAAACAAATAATTTGTTGTTTAATTTATTCTAATTGAATTCACTAAATTTAATTATACATTATATACAAATTAATAATAATTTATAAATCACTCTAATTTATAATATTCAATAAAATAATTTGTAAATCACTTTATATTATATATGTATTAACGAAATATTATATATATCTTAATGTGTTAATTAAATATTATACACACATAAAAAAATAAATACAAAGATGATTTATATAATATTGATAATATTATATTAGCACGGTAATTTTTTTTATACTATTGATAATGATAATATTATTATATAGTATTATATAAACTTTTCAATATTAGTATAAAAAATTAGAAAATTTGTGCTTATGGCAATCACTCTTAGTGGAACAATGTGTCTCTTATATAGTATTAATAATCGTTGCTTAATTTAAAATAATTGTATGTCGGTATGTTAAATTTATTTTTCAATAATGATCTAAATAGATAAATCTAATTGAATTGAATGATTATATAAAATATTTTATATTATTAATATACTAAAATTAAATTCATTTTTGGGTACAGAATTTTATAGGTGAATTTTATACAAGATTAAGTTATTTTTAATTTATTTTTTTATTTGTTTTATCTGTGTTACTTTATTTAATTTTAAGTAGCGTCATATTTACAATTACCGCGAGTATAATATTTTATAAAATATGAAAATTAATTTTTTTATAATTTAAATATCAATGTTTGAGTTAATTTTAATTTAACTTTTTTAAATTAACATTATCTTTCATTTAGATCTTAATTCATTTAAAATACAAAAATACTAATTTATCATTTTCTCTTTAAATAATAATAATTTTAATTTATTTGCTGTCTTTTTTTTATATTTTGTTTAGCAAAGATAATATATGAATTAGGATGAAGTTAAAAAACACTCTATATGATACATGTTTGGTACTGATAAATTCATATGAAATAAAAGAGAAGAAAACAGAAAGCTAAAGAACACTGAGTTAAATGAAATAAAGAGATTCATTGAAATCAAATGTTTGTGTGTTCTCATGTCTCATCTCATTTTTCAAAGTTCAAACACATTTTGAATGTACGAATTTTAATTATATTTATTTTTTTCCTTTTCAATAAATACTACCATCTCTTCCTATTTTTGCTATAAGTTTGTCTTTTATTTAAAAAACACAAAAAAAATGTAAAAAGAAAAATAAAAGAAATTAAAACTGTTATTATATTTTAAAAAATAAAATACTCTTTTAATTAAATATCTATGTAATTCCTATCTAAATATAAATTGTATTTTAATATATTGAGTGGTAAATATAAAAAATGTATATAATAGATAAATTAAAATAACAAATAATGAGATATCTATCTATCTATTCTATTATATAAAAATCGAATTTTTGCAATTAATAATGATAAATTTGACGTGGCATGCTTCTTAGAATGTTTTTTTATTTATTTTTTTTAACTCATTAAATACAATTTATTACGGTGGATTAATTATATCAACTAATTGATTTGATTAGATATTTAAGTATCACATAATTTAATATTATGTATATCAATTAATTGAATATAATTTTTAGAGTATAATTAGGATCAATTAGATCAATTAGCATTATTTAACATATCTGAATATTTATTATAGGATATTACATTTTTATTATTTCGATTCTCTTAACACTTATAAATACCCTTCTATATTGTATCATTCTACATAATTTGAATACACACAAACCTTTTCTCTACTGCTCTCTCTTACCCTTTCTAATAATAATACATACAATTTAATTTAGTTAAAAGTTCATTATTTTATAGTCTTCTATAAAGTAATTTTTTTATCACTTTGGATATTTTAACTCTTTTTTTTCTCTTTATATGTAATTTTGTTGTGCGTTAACTTTATTTATTTAACGCTGAAGAAATATACTCATATTAATTTTATTATATAATAGTTTGTTTTTCTCCTATATATTTTAATTTGTATAGTTACTATTAATCTTACTGTTTTCGATCTTACTGTTTTCATTTTTTTGAATTGTTCTTTCTTATTTTATGACTTGATAATTTAAAAAAAAAGCAAAGAAAAGAAAAAAAGTTTGCCAAAGACAAAGGTTAGAAGCCTAAAGCAGCAACATCATTCTTCAGTATTATTATTATTAATATGAATTTTATTATTTCTTTTATTCTTTTCTTCTCTAATTATAAATCTCTTTATAATAATTTTTTAATAGGATATTTTTTTGTCTAATAAATTTTTTTCTCTATTTTTTGTCAAAAAAAATTTATATTAGAAAAAAAAAGATACAAATTAAATTTTAAAATTTAAATTTAAATAAGATGTGCAAAGGATAACTATTGAATTCATTTGGTCGATTTAAACACTTTGTATTATTGTCATTGAAAATTTCAAATATTATTATAAAATTCTATATATTTTTATTTTATTATTCTTAAATTATATATTATACCGTTTATTTGAAGAGTTTTATCTTTTTTAAAATAAGTGTGACATTATATACTTTTTTTAGATACAATAAATGAATAATAAAGTTAAAGTGAGTAACAAAATTGATTATATAATAAGATACAAATTTTTAGAATTTCTAGCACAATTAACAAATCATTTTTAGTTTGAAAATAAATGTTTACTCTATTTTTTATCTTTTATTTGATTTTTTATAATCTTTTCTTGATTTTTTTAATTAATTATATACTTTGTGTTTTGTAGAAAAATTTATCAATCATAAAATACAGAAGACTTAACCAAAAAATTTAAAAAATATTGATGAATCACAAAATAAAAAATTATGAATTGTGCTTTAATTATGTTGTAAAATTTAAATTGAGACTATTTAAAATTAGTTTTTTACCATTAATGTTAACTTCAATCATAATAAGGTAAAAAGTAAAAATTATATATAATAATTTAATTTTATTATTTATACTACCAAAATTATTCTTTAATGTATTATATCTTATTTATTTTTATTCATTGATGATTTTTAATTGTCTATTTTCAATAAAAATTTCCTCTGATTAAATTGATTTTTTTTTCAATTAGTAATATAATTATTGTGACATCTACTTTATTCAGTAATATTTAATTATTATTATGTGTTAAGTTTAACAAAATATTTTTTAACATAAAATACAAAAGAACTATTTATATTTTATTTTGAGACAAGTATAATATAATAAGTGGTATATATGTATATAAGTATTAATTTTTTAAAAAAAAAATTTGTATATTAAATGTGGGTCCGTCCTTGACTGTGAAGGAAGATGGGAGTTGTGAAGGGGTAGGCGGCGATGGACTCAACAACAATGATGACGGAGCTATGCGATTTTTTGTGAAGAAGTCGAGAAGAAGAAGGTTCTGAGTGAGGATGACTGAGTTTATCTTGCATGACTATAGAGTATAGACTAAGTAAAATATGAATCACTGAATCTGTGATGTGAGGCAAATCCTAATTCCTAAAAAGTGTTTATACTTTATATGTATATATCTCGGGCGGATACACCCTAAACCCGACCATGCCCTGAGCAAAATCTGCCTCGAATGGGGTCAAGTTATTACTCTCTCCATTCGAGTATGGACGGGTCGGGTACCCGCGTATTCGGGAACTTCTGCCAAGTCTGACCACGTATTGATACTCCATTATTAAGGGTTTATCGCTAGCCAATGGATTGCTATATACACAAGGCGAGATTCTAATTCCTAATAGTTGTTTAAGTGGACGAGTGAGATGATCACTTAACAAACTCAAATTAATTAAGACAAATACTAATTATTTTTAATATTTTAATATTAAAAATTATGAGAATTTGATTTTAATTATAACTTTATAAAATATTTATTATAATAGTTACTATATATATTATTTAATTTTTTAATAAATCTTTTTTATATAATTTTATGTATTATTCCGTACAGGGTACAGCAACATACACTAGTTATAATAATAATAAAAAAATAAACATATATATTGTAATTGTAGTAACTAACATTTGAGATATATATTGATTTAGGGTGAATTCTACATGCATATAGTTTTATTTTATATATTTAATATCATATCATAACCGAACTTGCATAAATTATATATATAATTTTGATAAATTACCATAAACAATTTTAGTTAGATACTGTAGTAACACATGCACTATATATATAATAAGCTGACACGACTTAATTGATTTAATTAAGAGAAAATATGAAAGGATCGGAATACATGGAATTATATATTTTATAAAATATGCTATGGATACAAGTCTTTTTGGTATATAAATTTATATAAATTAGTTCAAAATTTATATTATGTGTAAATACGCGTTTTCTTAATTATTAAATAACGCAAACGGTTCTTTTTCTTAATAAAAACAACAACGCTCAAAATTCAAATAAAGATAAAAAATTTTCAAAAATCTCTGAAAATTGTCACGAAAAGTGAAGGAAGTTGCGAAACTGAATTCGAAAAGAATTTTGAGAAAATGAAATAAGAAGATGAAGAAGAAACAGCAGAAGATGGGGAAAAGGAAGAGGAAGAGTTTTAAATTATGCAAAACTTATCAGCATACATACACAGAAAATTTTTAAACAATACATATAAATATCTTCGAATTACACCCAAATATTTTTGTGTTACACCCAAATTTGTTGTAAATATAGAAAAATATTTCCTCTAATTCTACATTTTTTTCTTCTTTTTTTCCTTATTTCTTTCTTTCTTTCGTTTAGTTAAATGAATGTAAGTTCATCATCTTCCAAGTAATTTTGCAGCATTATGTGTTTCTTTTTTTTCTTTGTTTGATTTTTTTATTTTTATTCTTGTTAAGAGAGTAAAATAAGAAGAAATTTCAGAAGGTAAAACAAAAAGAAAAAGATGAATAAGAAAAAGAAGAAGAAGAAGATAGTGATGATGATGAAAAAAAGCAGAAGAGGCAGCAAAAGATGAGGAGGAGGAAGAGAAAGAGTTTTGAATTATACACAACTTATCAGTATATATACACCAAAAATTATTAAATAATACACTCAAATATCTTCATGTTACATCCAAATTTGCTATAAATACCGAAAAATATTTCCTCTAATAATGCTGCATTTTTTCTTCTTTTTTTTTCTTATTTCGTTCTTTCTTTTAGTTGAATGAATATAAGTTCATCTTCTTCCAAGTAATTTTGTACCATTATGTTATGTGTTTCTTCTTTTTCTTTTTTTTTTGTTTTTATTCTTGTTAACAGAGTAAAACAAGAAAAAATTTGAGAAAATAAAACAAGAAAAAAATGAATAAGAAAAAAAAGATTGTTATGATGATGAAAAATAAGAAGAAGAAGTAAAAGACGAGGAGGAAGGAGAAGAAAAGTTTTGAATTATGCAGAACTTATCAGCACACATACACCAAAAATTTTTAAATAATACACTCAAATATTTTCGTGTTACACCAAAATTTGCTGCAAATACAGAAAAATATTAATGCAAAACTTGTACATTACATTCAATTCAAACCATCAATAATTAACATTAATTTTCATAAACAAAAACAACATTATTCACCTAGAGAATCATAAACTATTAACGAAAATATTAACTAGAATCGAACCATACCTCAGCTGTTTGATTGGATTCAAATCAATAATCAACTTCGTTCTTGTTCAATTGACAATCTGAACTTAAATTATTCATTATCTTCAACAACGAGATAACTATTCAAAACTAATTTTAGAACTTGATTTCAAAAACGTAGAAAACGAATGAAGAGACAAAAAATGCAGAGATACAAGAAAACGTAGATCGAAAACGTTGAAAAAATTCAAAAACAAAAACGAAATCTTTTTTAAAAAAGATAGTTATATATTCCCGCATTGATTAAAAAGTTAGTTAGATTAAAATGCACGTGAGGTGAATTAGGATAAAATAACTTATATGAATTTATATAAAAAAATGACTTATATGTGAAAAATAATTGATATTTTATATATAAAAAAGATTTATGGATCTAGAATAAGTACAAGACATATAAGAAAGGAAAATAAGGACAAGACATATAAGAAAGAAAATGAAAGAGAAGAAAATCACAAAGTAGAATCTCCAGCATGTTTAACTTCAGCAATAAAGTATGCATGCAAGCTACTTAAGAAAAAAAAAAGAGTAGATATTATTTATTATATATATCTTCAATAATAATAGAAAAAAGAGTAGATATTATTCTAATTTCTAAATATTATCATATATAAAAAAGAAAAAGCTTGAACTTGAATTCTTGTAGCGGCCCTCCATGCTGAGATGCTTTACAAGCAAATAAACTGAAAACATGTTTCAACTTCAACATATTACGTAGAAAGTTTATTTTATATAGTACTACAAGGAAAGTAAAACTTGATGTATGTGAGTCTTCAACTTTGCATGATATTATTATATATATATAGTTCCTATGTGATATTGATGAGGACCAAGCTAAGATTTTTGTTGTTGTTCATATTATTAGTTCCCTTTCTTCAATTTTCAACATCGATCGAGTTTGTCCATAACATCAAGAAATATGTTAGCAAAACTAATAAAACCTTGTAATAAAGGTGGCAAAGGTAAATATTCTTATTCTTTTCTACACCTATTTATATTTTTTGCTTTTGTTTTTATGTTTTTTGGGTCATGATTTCTTTTAAGTTCATTTTGAAAATTCAAATTGCTATTATATATAGCTGAGTAGCTGACAATTATTGCTAAATTTAGAAAAATAAGTATATGTATTTTAGTAAAAAAAAAAATTTCTACCGTCTCTAGTCTTTACCCTATTTTTTATTTTTCTATGTCTTAGTACATAGATATAATTTTCTTCATTTATTTAATTTGTGGCATGCATAACCAGGATTGAAGGACTCTAAAGATGAACAAAAAAGCATGAACTTCCATGAGGAGTACCAAATGGCTTTAAGGACAAAATCCTATGTTGATTTCCTTAATAAAGCTCATGAATTACTCATTAATAATTATTTCAACCACATTAAACTTTCATCAAATACACTCCTTGAACCATGCCAAGAATCTATATCTTCCATTCTTGACAACACAACAAGAATCTTTCCAAAGAGATCACACCAAGAACTAAGAAGTGTGATGCTAAGTTACTTTGACATCACTTACGAAGCTTCAAACATTTGCATCCATCTTCTCAAAAGCGTCAAACAAGTCCAATCCAATTACCAATTCATTCAAAAGGCACTAGACATTATTATTATTATTGATGATGATGATGAATCCTTAGAAAATTTCAATCTCATGATTTCCGAACTCAATTCATTCATATTCTTAAGTAATCCATTTTCAAGGTTTATTAACAACAACAATAGTAATCAAGAGTACTTCAAGCATATTAGTGATAAGCACTCATTATTATTGCAACATTTGAAGTCTATGATTACAAAAATTGGAAGGAAAATTAATCTTATAAATTCCTTATTAAAGTCCTTAACAATCATAGCCATAGGGAATAAGAAGCTAATAAGAAGATCAAAGTTCTCTTCAAGTTTTTTTAAAAGAATTTGTTATCAACTAATAGACATTGCATCAAAAGGGACATATGTATTGAGTAGAGATTTTGAAACAATGAGTAGGCTTGTTGTTAGGGTTCATGGTGAAATTGAACATATCAAGCTAATGGTGAAGTTCTGTTTGGAAAGAAAAGAGGACAAGTTCTTCTCTTTGCAAATGGTGATGGAGATTATTAAAAAAAATGATGTTGGATACAGAAAACAAGTGGAAGAACTTCAAGAGCATGTGTGCTTGTGCCTTGTCACAATCAACCGAGCAAGATGTTTGGTTTTTAATGAAATCACAAAATCATGTATTGGATTGAATGCTTGTATGTCACATTAATAATTATTGAAAAAAAAAAAAGACACTTTGTTATATATGTCTTATGTAAATATGAACTATGTATAGTGTGTTTAATATTTATCTTTTTGTAAAGTTCTGGTTAGATTAGGAATATCAAGTTAAAAAGATGTGATTTTGTTTCTTTGTTTGTTACTCCAATAAAGAATGATAAACAGAAATCCTATGAAAAGAGAAATTGTTAAGACTTATTCGAATATACTCTCTATATATATATATTTAGTATTATTATAAATTGATAAAAATCATAAAATAAATTAAAAATTAATAGAAGAGTTATAATTGTTCATGCTATATGTATAGTGCTACGTTATTTATATGTTTGCCCTGAATCTTGTTTTTAATTAGTCTTTATTCAAGATTCAAGATTTACTCTAGCTTAAATTATTTTCTAAATTAGTTTCAAAATTATTCAACAAAAGTTAACATTTTTATTAACAAGAAAATAGGGGTTATTTTTAAATGTTCTTTGCTAAGTAGGGAGTGTTGCACTCTTTGTTAATTCATCAAATCTCAACTCTTTATATAAATAGTTTAAATTTAAAAAAGTAATCTATTAATGAGGTTGACTATTTTCTTTTATAAGTTTTGAATGTTTTTTTAAGTATTATGTATATAGCTGAAGTCTAAAATAAAAAAATATATAAATATTAAAAGCATGGTATTTGTCCAAAATATAAAGCAGTTGGGCTTTGAAATTGAAGTAAATAATGAATAAAAAAAAAGTTAAAAATTTATGCATTAAACCCAAAAGAATCAGTTATGCAATTGCCAAAATGTCATCTCACTAAGAAGTTTTATCAAACTTATTTAAAGAATCTTGTCACTATAGTCATTTGATTTTAAATGGAATGCCATCTTTGATGAAGGAGTCCGAGATAGAGATGAATGAGCAGCGCCTTGTTGTTTGGAAGGGAGAAGACATGTCGGTAAGGCTTGATGAAGGAAGATGTTGAAGACTTTGGATTAGCATAGGAGCACCATCATATTGAAGATAAATTGCTAGTTAGGGAAGGGTGATGATGTTTAAAGACATCAGATCAGTGGAAGAGTTTCATGTTGAGTACTTCGCTGGTGTAATGGTTCTCTCTCGAATCGTATTAAATGAGAGGCTAATTTTTTTTTTCTTTTTTACTAGCTTGTTCGTCCAGATCATAACAAAATAATAATAATAAATATGTTGTGATAAGATCAAAATGGTCAAAGTGGATGCCCATTAATATGGACGGCTAATTTGGTTATCGATACTGAATTACTCAATTTTTTAAGGCAAACCAAAGTTAATGAAATTGAAAATGTAAAATTTTCTTTGCCTATAAATAGAAAAGCAATTGAGGAACAAAAGATACGATCAATCAATAAAAATTCTCTCTCTTATACTGGTAACACATTCTTCTCCCTCTTTTATATATGTTACTATATATTGGTAATATATATAAAAATAATTTCTATTATATTGAGATATTAATTGCGGTACTAGAGTCTTTTATTTCTACTTTTTTATTTATATTTACCATATCTTAATTATTTATTTCACAACACGTTATCAGCACGAGACTCTGATGTCTGATCAAATTTTTGGAAGACTCAGGTAACAAATTTTTATTATGTCGAAGCTATTTCATCTTAAATTTAATGCTCTTGATATATCTGGAAACAACTATTTATCATTGATACTAGATGCTGAAATCCATCTTGATTCAATAGATCTTGCAAATACCATTAAAGATAAAAATAATGTATCTCAGAAGGATAAAGCCAAAACCATGATCTTCCTTCGTCGTCATCTTGACGAAGGATTGAAAAATGAATATCTCACATTAAAAGATCCTGCAGATCTGCAGAAACACCTTGAAGAAAGGTACAATCTTCAAAAAACGGTGATACTTCCTCAAGTCCAATATGAATAGATGCACTTGCGTATAAAGGATTTTAAATCTATAAATGAATATAATTCAGCAATGTTTCGAATCACCTCACGAATGAAATTATGTGGGAAAAAGATAACTGATAATGATATATTAGAAAAAAAATTTTCGACCTTCCATGCCTCGAATGTGCTCCTACAGCAGTAATATCGAGAAAAAGAATTTAAAAAATATTCTGAGTTAATGTATTGCCTTCTTGTCGCTGAACGCAACAATGAATTACTTTTAAGGAATTATGAAGCGCGCCCAGCTGGCGCCGCCCCATTTCCTGAAGCAAATGCGGCAAATCATAATCCTAGAAGAGGTAAATGGCAAGGTTTTGGTAACAAGAAAAATTATGGAAGGAAAATGAATTATGTTCACAAGAGAGGATCTCGCCAGAAGTGGGATAAAGAAAAAAATATTGGGCAAAATAAGTCAACAGATGATAAATGTTTCCATTGTGGTGGAAAGGGACATTGGTCACGTATTTGTCGTACCCCAAGACACCTAGTAGATTTTTATCAAGCATCTTTGAAAAAGGATGACAAAGGAAAGGAAACAAATTTTGTTTCAAATGATGCTGAAAATTCCACCACTCATTATGATGTATCTGATTTTTTTGAAGATCCTGAAGGAAATATTGGTCATTTGATCAATGATGGAATAGTTTAATATGTGAGATTGTTAAGTATTCATGTAAATAGATAATGTAAGAAACTTATTGTTAAGTTTTATTTTCTATGTATTTAAGTTTTAAATATGATGTATATAAACAATAAAATATTAATGTTTATGTTTAAGAATTTTGAAATCATTAAATGTGTTAAGTTTTAATAATAATAGTGATAATAATAGAATTTTAGTGTATGACATTATGTACAGTATTTTTTAGAAAAATAATTTCAATCAAGAATTTAATTTGACTGTGTATGTATTACTACTCATTTTATTATTGTTTATCTTTGAAGAAAATAGCAAGGATATATAATAAAGATGTATGCCTTGCGGATAGTGCAAGTTCGCACACCATTCTCAAAAGCGATATATATTTTATCCATCTTGTGCCAAAAGAAGAATATGTTAATACTTATTATTGGCTCAGGCAATGTGATAGAAGGTTCCGGAAGAGCTATAATTTTGTTTTTCGAAGGAACAAAATTTATAATAAATAATGCACTATTGTCTACTAAGTCTTTAAAAAACTTATTGAGTTTCAAAGATATTCGCCGAAATAGATATCATATTGAGACAATGAACGAGGGAAATCATGAGTACTTATGTATCACAACTCATGATTTAAATAAAAAGGTTATATTAGAAAAGTTACCCTCACTTTTATCTGGGTTATATTATACCAAAATTAGTGCAATTGAATCACATACCATTGTAAACCAGAAGTTTACTAACCCAAATGAATTCATAACTTGACACGATCGATTGGGTCATCCGAGAACAACCATGATGCGAAAAATTATTAAAAACTCCCATGAACATTCACTAAAAAACCAGAAGATTCTTAAATTTAGTGAATATTATTGTGTTGCATGTTCTCAGGGAAAGTTAATTTTAAGGCAATCACCAGTAAAGGTTGGATTTGAGTCCTCTGAATTCCTAGAAAGGATTCAAGGCGATATATGTGGACCTATTCATCTACCATGTGGATCTTTTAGATATTTTATGATCCTAATAGACGCATTTTCGAGATGGTCACATGTGTGCTTATTGTCTTCTCGCAACCTGACGTTTGCGAGATTACTAGCTCAAATTATTCGATTAAAAGCACAGTTTTCAGAAAATCCAATCAAAGCAATTCGTCTTGATAATGCTGGTGAATTTACTTCTCAAGCCTGCCTTTGATGCTTATTGTATGGCTAATAGAATAAGTGTTGAACATCTAGTAGCTCATGTTCACACACAAAATGGGTTAGCAGAATCACTTATTAAGCGCCTCCAATTAATTTATAGACCCTTACTTACGAGAAAAAATCTCCCAACCTCGGTTTGGGGGCATGCTATTTTACATGCCGCAACACTTATTCGTTTGAGGCCAACGAGTTACCATCAGTTCTCTCCTATGCAATTAGCTTTTGGCCAACAGCCAAATGTTTCCCATTTAAGAATACTCAGGTGTACGATATATGTTCCCATTGCACCACCTTCTTGCACCAAAATGGGACCCCAAAGAAAATTGGGGATATATGTTGGATATGATTCTCCCTCTATAATAAGGTATCTTGAGATACAAATTGGGGATGTATTTAAAGCCTGATTTGTGGATTGTCATTTTGATGAATCAAAATTTTCAATATTAGGGGGAGAGAACAAGCTTCCTGAAAAGGAACTTAATTGGAATGCATCATCCTTAATGCATTTGGATCCTCGATCAGGGCAATGTGAACCAGAAGTTCAAAAGATTATACATTTGCAAAAAATAGCAAATGAATTGCCTAATACATTTTCCGATACAAAGAGGATAACTAAATCTTATATACCAGCAGAAAATACCCTAATTCGAATTGATGTCCCAGTCAGACAAATTGCCACTGAAACAAATTCACGCCAAAAGCGTGGCAGGCCTGTCGGTTCCAAAGACAAAAATCCTCGAAAAAGAAAAGAGGTAAATAATATTCTTGTTGAAAAAGACATAGTAAAGACACCTGCAGTTGTCCAAAATTCTTATATAATTTTAACGCCAGAAGACGTTCAGGTACTTAAAAATTGTGAAAATGATGAGATCTCGATTATGTCTTTACAAGAGAGAAATGAGACCGCAATAAGACAATTGTCAATGAAATATTTGCATATAATGTGACATTAAATATCATGCATGAAAGTAAGGATCTTGAGCCAAGTTCAGTCGAAGAATGTTGACAAAGAAATGATTGACCAAAATGGGAAGAAGTCATGAAGGCTGAGTTAGACTCACTTGCAAACGTCAAGTCTTTGGACCTGTAGTCAGTACACCAGAAGATGTAAAATCTGTTGGATACCGATGGGTATTTGTGAGAAAACAAAATGAGAAAAATGAAGTTGTACGCTACAAAGCTCGACTTATAGCACAAGGTTTTTCACAAAGGCCCTATATAGATTATGAAGAAACATATTACCCTCTAGTGGATGCAATAACATTGCGTTATTTGGTCAGTTTTTTCGCATATCATAAACTACATATGCATTTAATGGATGTAATAACAGCCTACTTATACGGCTCATTAGATCGTAATATCTATATGAAAGTCCTTGAAGGACTAAAGATATTTAAACCATCCAATGAATATTCACATGAATTATACTCAGTTAAATTAAAAAGATCTTTATATGGTCTAAAGCAATCTAGACGAATGTGGTATAATCATCTTATTGAGTATCTGGCCAAAAACAGATTCAAGAATGATGATATCCACCCTTGTATTTTCATAAAGAAATCTGCATCTGGATTCATTATAATTGTTGTGTACGTTGATGATTTAAATATCATTGGAACTTCTGAAGAGATTCCAACAACTATAAAAGCTCTAAAAGAAAAGTTTGAGATGAAAGACCTTGAAAAGACTAAATTTTGTCTCGGCCTGCAGATCGAGGATACAAAAAATGGGATCTTCATTCATCAAACAACATACACAGAAAAGATCTTGAAGAGATTTTATATGGATAAGTCACATTCATTAATTACCCCTATGGTCGTAAGGTCTTTGGATGTGAAAAATGATCAATTCCGTCCTAAAGAAGAAAATGAAGATATCATTGGTCCAGAAGTACCATATCTCAGTGCCATTGGAGCGCTAATGTATCTTGCTAATAATACATGACCTGACATATCATTTGCAGTGAATTTACTAACAAGGTATAGTTCCTCTCCAACCAGAAGACATTGGAATGGAATTAAACAAATTTTTCGATATCTTCATGGAACGATTGATATGGGATTGTTTTACCCCTATAGATCCAAGTCACAACTAGTTGGCTATGTAGATGTAGGATACTTGTCTGATCCAAACAAAGGGAGATCTCAAATAGGATACCTGTTCACATATGGGTGTACAACTATATCACGGAGGTCCACGAAACAGACAATAGCAGCAATCTCCTCTAATCATGTTGAAATACTAGCGATACATGAAGCTAGTCGTGAGTGTTTTTGGCTTAGGAGTTTGATCTAATATATTCTGTAATCATGTGGACTGATTGATCATAAGATAGCTTCAACTGTCATGTTTGAAGATAATACAACATGCATTGCTCAACTTAAAGGTGGATACATTAAAAGTGATATAACAAAGCATATTTCTCCCAAATTTTTCTTCACTCATGATTTTCAAAATCAAGGGACAATTGATGTCCAACAGATCCGCTCAAGTGATAATATGGCAGATTTATTCACAAAGTCATTCCCAAAATCCTCCTTTGAAAGATTGGTACATGGGATTGGGATGCGCCGATTTCGAGGCATTAAATGATGTCGACAAGAAGGGGAGACTGTACTCTTTTTTCCTTGGTCAGATTTTTTTCTCATTGGATTTTTCTTGATAAGGTTTTTAATGAGGCAATGCCCATCACAAAGGATATTGTACTCTTTTTCCTTCACTAAAATTTTTTCCCATTAGGTTTTTCTTTAGTAAGATTTTAACGAGGCATAATCCTAAATGGGCATTTAAGGGGGAGTGTTGTAATAAGATCAAAATGGTCAAAGTGGATGCCCATTAATAAGGGCGGCTAATTTGGTTTTCGATATTGAATTACTCAACTTCTCAAGACAAACCAAAGTTAATGAAATTGAAAATGTAAAACTTCCTTTACCTATAATTAGAGAAGCAACTGAGAAACAAAAGACACGAACAATCAATAAAAATTCTCTCTCTCTTATACTGCTAACACACTCTTCTCTCTCTTTTATATACGCTACTATATATTGATAATATATATATAAATAATTTCTATTATATTGCGATATTAATTACGGTACTAAAATCTTCTATTTCTACTTCTTTATTTATATTTACCATATCTTAGTTATTTATTTGAATTTTTTTATAATTTGTTTGTCAGGATTAAATCTTTGATAAATAACTATTTACTGCATATTGTATGAATTTCATTCTAACTATAATTTATGAGAAAACCTTCAATACTACACAAATAAATAATATTTAACTAAAATAATTAAATATATCTCACCATTATATATCAAACTTGTATGCTAATAATAAAAAAGAGGCAAACATGTCTTGATCCAAAAGTACAAATAAAAAATTCAGAAAAAAAAGAAAAAGATTAAATTAAGGTAATATCCAAATAGGAGAACAACAAAAATTAACATTTGATAATACTCTCTTACAACTCTCATCTTCTAAATTATAGATGCCAATGTCATGACGCCAAACATCATCTTCTGCGTGTAATCCAAGCATATTATCAGTAAAATAGATCTTATTTCCTTTGTAATTGTCTGCTAATATCTGAATTGAAGAATTGAATCCAACTATTAATACATAATTCTCTAAGTCATATATTCTTGACCATACTTTTGCATTTTTATTCAATTTATAAATATCGAATTGATAGTCTCGTAATCTTGCCACCGTTTAAATCCCCTCGCCAAACTAACATGTCTTACGAGCATCAATAAACTTCCATCATCACAACCAATCAAATAGTTATATTGGACAAAATTGGTGTCAAGTTTATAAAGAGGTCTACCTTGGTAAATTCTTCTCACTGGCTCTAACTTTTCCTTTATATCAAATCCATGGATTTTGATGCTCTAAAGTTTGAATTTCACTTTTAAAGAGTAAAGTGTCATCTTTCACCATTTATTTTATAGGTAGGACCAAGAATAAATATGAAAGAAAAACTATTCAAGGATAGAAGATCACACCTTACTCTCTAAAGTAAAATTCAAATTTTAGAGAATTCAAATTCCAAATTCATACGGTTGGAAGTCATAGTCCACTGCATATATCTTCTCTTTAAAAAATATCACATCCATAATGTCCTCATGACTTGTTGGAAACTTGATCCATCTCTGATCATTGGGCCTGTAAAAGCCCAATTTTCGACAAGGTCCGTATATGACCACGGCCATAAAACCATTGTAATGATCATTGTTAGGGGCTGAATTTGTAATAACCTTCCAAACATTGATTTTATGCATGAAAATCATATCTAGAGTGCCAACCCTATCCTCAAAATTAAGAATACATTTGTCACCGTGAGTATCAATAATTGCATCAGGATGAGTTGAGATTGGAGGAAGATCGAAACAAACCTTTGTAAATGAATTTAACATTCGTATAGTGCCTTCATATATTAATACGATTATTACCCATCCATGACAAGATCCACAAATAAAGTTATTTTGCAGCTCTGGCATTGTGAGATGGTAAATCTCCTTCTCTTCAAGACTACGGGTGTCAAGAATTTCTTCTTGATTATGATAGATGTCGTCCTCTTTCAAAGATTTTTTAGCAGCAGCAATAGCGGGGATCAGTGGAATATTGAAGTTCTATTGCTTGCAAACGAATCGAAGTTGAAGGTATACATCGTATGAATGGAACCGCTTTGTAATTTGATTCAACATATCTTGATGTATGCTTGCCCATTGATCAACTCCACCCATATTTTTTTTAGTAGGGTTAATTGGTTTTATTTAGATGAATGTGTTACTCTCCTTTATATAACGATGCAGATCTCGCGGAGATTTGGATTTGGATTTGAAATATTGTTATTTAAATTAAATTCAAATTTCTAAATTTAATATTATATAATCTTATAAGAATAAAAATATTTTAGTATTTGTTTGGACGATATTAAATCAATAAAAAAAAATATATTTTTTTTAATGAAAATTTTTTTCATATGTTTGATAAACTTTTAATAATAAAAGTAAAAATATTAAAAAATATCTTTTTAAAAGGTTACTATTTATATTTTTTTAAAAGATATTTTTTACTAAAAAAATATTTTTTACATAATAAATGAACAAAAAAAATACGTTTATTTTATTTTATTCAAATATAATTGATAAATAAAAAAATTTTTACATGAAATATTCAAACATAAAATCATTTTTATTTTTGTAAAAGATCTTTTAAAAAAATATCATTAAAATAAACAGATCTTTTTTAAAAAGTAGCACCCAAAGAAGTCTTTAATGTTTCAATTTCAAATTTAAATTTATAAGCACAAATGACATAAATAAAATAAACTAGCTCCAACATTACTCAATTTTCCTAAATTAAATGAGATTTGGTAGGGGTGAGCACGGGTAGCGGGTACCCGATTACCCACCCGAACCCGAACCAAACCAATCAAATTGGTTCTGGAACCGACGGGTAATCGGGTCCAACCCGAACCAAACCAATGACATTTGCTGATGATTGGTTCGGGTATCGGTTTTGGGGGCGCGGAACCCGAACCAACCCGTATACCCGATCATAATTAAATAAATAAATATATATATATATATATATATGATTTTTTATGTGTTTTCTAACTCATAACGCTAATCCTATCTCACTAATGTTTAGATTTTAATGTGTTTTGGTTTTAGCTTCTTTCAAAGATTATTCACTAGACTTTTGTATTTAACTTCTAATATTTCTATTGCACTTTTATATTTTCATTAGACAAGATTATTTACTATTAATATGTTTGGATTTTGATGAATTTAGTTTTTAATGTATTTCGTATTTAATATGTTTATATTATTTTTGTTGATGTTACATGTTTATTGTATTTCTTGAATTTTTAAGATAAAAATTTGCCAATTTAGTTTTTTTTTTATGAATTTCAAAGTCATCGGGTACCCGCTACCCGAACCGAACCAATCCGCTCTTAATCGGTTTGGTTTGGTTCGGATACAAGCACAAAAAAAACGCAAATCCGAACCAAACCAAACCAATTATTTTTTGATCGGTTCGGTTCTAATTTTACCTTGAACCCGAACCAAACCGACCCGTGCTCACCCCTAAGATTTGGTTATATTTTTTTAATATTGTTAAGCTTTCATAATTTTTTTTGTTTTTCACGGTATTCCCAACCCGACAGATCAAGGACTAATCCGTCGCGGTAGTGAGCGGAATTCGAACTCCGACAGTTGTTTAAGCGGACTAATGAACTAACCACTAGACTAACCCAACTTGGTTTAAGCTTTCATCATTTTAATACACTCCTTTCTTGTCTGTTATGGATGCGGACTCAAAAATGGGCCTCGCAGTCGGTCCAAAACTGTCCCAAAAAGGGAAAAAAAAAAAGACAAAAAACGAAATAAAAAAAGAAGAAAGAAGTTGATTACATAAGTTAACATTTTAATCTTGACCAAAAAAAAAAAAGTTAACATTTTAATTAACAAGAAAGTAGTCTGGTAACTAACTGAATATTTACATTTTAATTGTGAAATCTATGTTATCACTTATCAGTAACATTTTCAAGCACAAATGCCCTATTAACTCGGTTGGTTAGAGCGGCCAATTCTAATATTTTTTTCTGTCACGATAATTTTGTTGTTTGAACGGAAAAAAGGCAAAAACAAATTAAATGAGGAAATGGCTTTGATTCAAGCCCATGTTAGGCCTTTTTATGATTCAAGAGTGAGTTTTACGACAATAAAAGAATGAGGAGTGTTAGATGGCCAATAACTTTTATGATTTATAATCATTAAGTAGTTATCAATGATGATTTTAATGGTTTGAGATTTCATTCAATAGCTAAAGATTACTCACTTTTTTTTGCTGATTATATGTTGACTAGAATTTAATAAAATATCTGGCTCCTAGACTTTTTCTAAAAGAAAATACTAAAAAAGTCTCGAGTACTATGGTATCACAACTCAGAACCAAGATGAAAAAAAGAGAAAAAGTATTATGTAAAAAAGAATTTACTCATGCTAAAAAAAATCCTCAACGGGATGAAAAATAAATTTATTCATATATTAACTATTTGAATTAGCTCATTAGAGTCATCAGTTAAAATACTATATACAAAAGAAATTAAAGTACAAATACTTTGTAAAATATAAAATGGCAGTAAAACTTAATTAAATATATATTTTTCTATATTATTTTTTTGGGTATATTATCGCTGGCTAATGCATGATGATTTGTAGTTTTCACTAAACCAATTCATGTACAATACTTATGATCCAAGTAACCAAAATAATAATTAATATCTCGTCGAAGCTTCATGGATAAAAACACAAGAAGTTTTCCAAATATTTACTTGTTATTTTGTTCTCTGTTGCGTGTACATCATAGTCTTATTGTGCATATTGTATTTGTATATTATTTAATACATATTAAAAGCTAGTATATAGTTAAAGGGTTGTCTCAAATTTATAGGCCAAACAAAACTATTGGCAGAAAAAACTGCAGTCAAATATAAGAACATTATTATTTATATATTTATGGGTACCAAAAGGTCATTTTTAAGTTTTTTCTCGAATCTCCTATTTGGATATTTTAATAACTTAGTTAATAAGAATTCAATATAAATTATATATATTTGCAGAATGATTTAATTTGCTTGGTGACATGTTAGTCAAAAGAGATGATGTATATCCTACTTTTCTAGTTCTCATTTTGATACGTCATCTAAGATATTACTAATTTTAGAGATCCTGATGTGCTTTATTTTCTTATTAATTTAATAATCTTTCTGACCTTTACAAGGAAGCAATATTAAATAGGGTAAAATTTTAAATTCATCTCTTATATATAGATTTATTTTTGTTTTAGTTTTTAAAGTTTAAAATTAAAAAATATCATATTTAAATAATTAATATTATTGTTCCATCAAATTTTAATGTTATTTTTTAGAGAAGAGGTACAAATTCGAGAATACAAAATCAATAGTAGATGCATCATTATAAATCACTAATTTTAGTTCAAGCACATGGAGATTGAAGAATATCGTCAAAAATTCGCTTTCTACAGTAAAATTCGTTGATGGAGATGAGGACAAGGCCATTGTTATTTCTAATGCGAAGAACTTTCCTCAGCCGCCAAAGAATTTGGTTATATAAGTTTCCTTATTTGAAAATTAAATTTCGTTAATTATTTAATATTGACATTATGAAGGGATTACATTAAAATTAAATAAAATATTTTTAAATTCAAATATGACACTTTAATCTTAGGGACCAAAATATGATTGACCCAAATATAGAAGACTAATTTAGTATTATCCTATTAAATAATAGACTAAAATACTATTTTGATATCTAATATTTTGGTCAAATTTTGATTTAATTTTTAATATTTTAAATTTTTTATTTTAAAAATTTTTGAACGGATTTAATATTATTCTACTATTAAATTTACACAAATAACTAAATAGTTAATAGAATGAGTGATGTAAATATTAACAATATTATTATTGTTCATACCCTAGCCCAATGATAAGGGCCCAGATCCAACTAAAAGGCCTAATCCAATAGATCAGGCCTAACTAAGGACCGACCTTCACATAAGAAGTCGGTGTTCACTACGACTTGCTCTAAAGAAGTCAGGATATGAGATTAGCTGGCAGATAAACACTCATTCAAATGAGTAACCGCCCCTAAAATCTCTCTAACCGCTTCATAAAACCATATCTTAACCTCCCCAAGATAATGGGGGCGGTTAGCACCCTAAAGATACGACACTACTCCAACGGTGGTTATTGGCTCACCACTATAAGTACACTGACCCCCCTCAGGTATCTCTAAGCCCAATACTCTCTAGACCTGCTCGCACCCTTGCTAACTTAGGCATCGGAGTGTCCTTGCAGGTACCACCCCCCATTCACTCGTGAACACAAGTCGGACGGAGTCTCCCGAGCTGCATACTCAGACGGAAACTTCCTCCTTCACACGTTTGGGCCAGCCCACGCTATCCGTTCAATCAATCTCCGGTTACCCACCGTAATATTGGCGCCGTTGCCGGGGACCCGAGAGATCATCCATTGATGGCGGATAGATCCCATGAAGAAGGCCATGCGGAAACAGATTCCGAAGAAGAGAATCTGGACGCAGGTAATAACAATGTGGACTTAACCCCCTCCACCAAGAGGTTAACGATCAGCAGAGAGAGGGCACCTCCGGGGTAAAAAAACCCGAAGGCAAACCCCTCAGACGAGCGAGAATCGGAAAAAGGCAGACCATCTCACGTAACTGAACTAATGGGGTTAGTCCACAGCCGCCTGGAGCAGTTAGAACAAGAGCGGGAGCGACAAAAGGAAACGGAGAAGTATCTAAAGGAGGAGATGGAACGGCGAAAAGAGTTAGAAAGGAAACTCTCAAAGCTGGAATCTTCCCTCAAGAATCACAACTCCCGCGACGAACAAGAAGAGTCACTCTTAGGTGAAGAAGATCCTTTCAGCGAGGACATAATGAGGGCAAAAGTTCCGAGAAACTTCAAAAGCCCTGATATGGACCTCTACGATGGAACCACGGATCCAAAGCATCACCTAAGCAACTTCAAAAGTCGGATGTACCTAGCTGATGCTTCCGACGCTACACGATGCAAAGCTTTCCCGACCACTTTATCGAAAGCAGCGATGAAGTGGTTCGATAGCCTCCCCCCGAGATCGATCACTAGCTTTGAAGACCTCTCAAGGAAGTTTTTGATGAGGTTCTCAATTCAGAAAGACAAGGTGAAACATGCACCGAGCCTCCTGGGAGTTAAACAAGAGGCCGGAGAATCTTTACGAGCCTATATGGAAAGATTCAACAAAGCATGTTTGGAGATTCAAGACCTGCCCACAGAGGCAGTCATAATGGGGCTAGTCAATGGGCTCAGAGAATGTCCCTTCTCACAGTCCATATCTAAAAGGCACCCCGTTTCTCTAAGTGATGTACAAGAGAGAGCTGAAAAGTACATCAACATGGAGGAAAACGCCAAACTAAGAGACATGAGTGGACGACCTGGGCCCCCTCCCTCAACAAAAGAGAGGGAAAGGGAAACCAAGAAAAGAGAAGAGCTCAGTCTCGAAAGGCCAAGGAAATATCACTCTTATACTCCCCTGAAAGTTTCTATAGTGGATGTATACAGAGAGATTTGCAACACTGAAAGACTGCCACCCCCTAGACCCATTAAAAATAAAAAAGGGGGGAGCCGCAGCGACTACTGCGAGTACCATAAAATATATGGTCACTCCACTAACGACTGTTACGACCTCAAGAATGTGATAGAAAAGCTGGCTAGAGAAGGTCGGCTTGATAGATATCTCATAGAAAGGTCGAACAGTCACGGAAAGAGAAAGCGAAATGATATGGATAGAAGAGACCCACCACCGCAGACCCCAGAGAGACATATCCATATGATCTCAGGAGAATTTGCGGGAGGGGGACTCACCAAATCCTCTCGCAAAAGACATCTCAAAAGAGTCTACCAGGTCGGGGACGAGTCACCCGACCTTCCTACCATTTCATTCACAAAAGAAGATGGGCAAGGAATAATCCCTGGACACGATGATCCAGTGGTGATAACTATGATCCTAGCAAATGCCCATCTCCATAGAACCCTAGTAGACCAAGGAAGCTCGGCGGACATTCTCTTCAAGCCTGCTTTCGACAAGCTAGGGTTAGATGAGAAAGAATTAAGAGCCTACCCCGACACCCTATATGGATTAGGGGACACGCCGATAAAACCACTGGGATTTTTCCCCTCCACACCACTTTTGGAAAAGGGGAAAAATCAAAGACTCTAAGTATAGACTTTATAGTCATCGACGTGGGGTCAGCTTATAATGCTCTAATCGGCAGAGCTACCCTCAATCGACTCGGAGTAGTGGTATCTACCCCTCACCTCTGCATGAAATTCCCGACCTCAGCAGGAATAGCAACGGTAAAGGGAGATCAAAAGCTGGCAAGAAAGTGCTACAATGAAAGCCTAAACCTAAGGGGAAAGGGCAGAGAAGTTAACACAATAGAGCTCGGCGGTGCAAAGGCCAAAGAAGAGCTGCGACCACAACCGGGAGGAAAAACCGAGGAGATACAGGTTGGTGAAGAGGAAGGGAAAAACACTCATATAGGAGCCAACCTAGGGGAAACTCTAAAACAAGGGTTGACTAAGCTCCTAAGAGATAATTCCGACCTCTTCGCCTGGAAGGCCTCCGACATGCCTGGGATTGACCCCGAGCTCATGTCCCACAAGCTCTCGGTTTATCCCAGATCCCGACCTGTACAACAAAGAAGACGCAAGCTCGGCCCAGAACGAGCCCTAATAGTAGAAGAGCAAGTACAGGCGCTCCTGGAAGCCGGCTTCATTAGAGAGGTCAAGTATCCAACATGGCTAGCCAATGTAGTGCTAGTCAAAAAACAGAATGGTAAATGGAGAATGTGCGTCGACTATACCGACCTAAATAAGGCATGTCCTAAGGACCCTTATCCCCTACCAAGTATTGATACCCTAGTGGACTCCAGCTCGGGGTACCAATACTTGTCATTCATGGACGCCTACTCGGGATATAATCAAATTCCGATGTACGAGCCCGACCAGGATAAAACATCATTCATCACACCTCGAGCTAACTATTGCTACGTGGTCATGCCATTCGGATTAAAGAACGCAGGAGCCACATATCAAAGGTTGATGAATAAAGTGTTTTCCTCTCACCTGGGGACCCTGATGGAAGTATACGTCGACGACATGCTAGTAAAAACCAAGAAAGAAGTCGACCTCTTATCCGACCTCTCACAAGTCTTTGACACCATAAGGCTGCATGGGATGAGACTAAATCCGGCAAAATGCGCCTTCGCGGTGGAGGCAGGAAAATTTCTAGGATTTATGCTAACACAAAGAGGGATTGAGGCCAATCCCGATAAATGTAGAGCCATCCTAGAAATGAAAAGTCCGACTTGTTTGAGAGAAGTCCAGCAGCTCAATGGCCGACTTGCAGCCCTCTCCAGATTCTTGGCAGGATCGGCACTAAAATCCCTTCCATTATTCTCCTTATTAAGAAAGGGATGCCAATTTGAATGGACTCCGGAATGCGAGGAGGCGTTCCAAGAGTTCAAAAAGTTTTTAAGCCAACCTCCTATCTTAACCCGACCAGTACCAGGGAAAGACCTCGTTTTGTACCTATCTGTAGCAAACAAGGCTGTCTCGTCAGCCCTGATAAAAGAAGATGAGGTCGGACAACACCCGGTCTACTTTATCAGTAAGGTCTTACAAGGCCTTGAGCTAAGGTATCACAAATTAGAAAAGTTTGCCTACTCCTTAGTGATAGCCTCACGAAGGCTACGACCTTACTTTCAGGCTCACACAATAAGAGTCCGCACAAACCAACCCATGAAGCAAATCCTCCAAAAGACGGATGTTGCAGGGAGAATGGTTCAATGGGCAATAGAGCTCTCCGAATTCGATCTAAGATATGAAACTCGGACAGCAATTAAAGCTCAATGCCTCGCCGACTTCATAGCAGAATACGCAGGGGACCAAGAGGAAAAGCCGACTACATGGGAACTCTACGTAGACGGATCCTCCAACAAAACGGGAAGCGGCGCAGGCATAATATTGGTAGATGAAAGAGGAACCCAGATAGAGGTTTCTCTAAAATTTGAATTCCCAGCCTCAAATAATCAAGCAGAATATGAAGCCTTGATTGCTGGGCTAAAATTAGCAGAAGAAGTCGGTGCTACAAAAGTGATGATATACAGCGACTCGCAAGTGGTGACCTCCCAAATAAGTGGAGAGTATCAGGCAAAGGACCCAAACATGAAGAGGTACTTGGAAAAAACTTTGGAGCACCTTAGGCGCTTCGCAGAAACCGAGGTCAAACACATAACTCGGGATCTAAACAGCAGAGCGGATGCCCTATCCAAGTTAGCAAGTACCAAACCAGGAGGAAACAACAGAAGCCTGATTCAAGAAACCCTCCAAGAACCCTCGGTAGCAAAAATGGAAGATAGACAGGAGGTACTTGAAGTAGTCGGTTTAAACCTCGGATGGATGAATCCCTTAGTCGAATACTTGAAATTCGACATCCTCCCTAAAGAGGAAAAGGAAGCCAAAAGAATCCGAAGGGAAGCACAGCATTACACTTTGGTGAGAAATGTCCTTTACCGAAGAGGGATATCGACACCATTGTTAAAATGCGTACCGACCTCAAGAACCACCGAGGTGTTGGAGGAAGTACACAGCGGGATCTGCGGAAATCATCTCGGAGCAAGGTCACTAGCCAGAAAAGTAATCCGAGCTGGATTCTACTAGCCGACCTTGCAGAAAGAAGCCACAGAATTTGTGAAAAAATGTCAACCGTGTCAAATGCATGCAAATTTCCACGTGGCTCCACCAGAAGAGCTCATTAGTATCACTTCTCCATGGCCTTTTGCAAAATGGGGGATGGATTTATTAGGTCCTTTTCCCCAAGCGCCAGGACAAGTCAAATACCTGATCGTGGGAATAGATTACTTCACAAAGTGGATAGAAGCAGAACCGTTGGCCACAATCACCGCTCAAAGAAGTCGGAGATTCCTCTACAAAAATATCATCACAAGATACGGGATACCTTACTCCATCACTACGGATAATGGAACCCAATTCACCGATGCTACCTTCAGAAGCTTAGTAGCCAGTATGAAAATCAAACATCAGTTTACCTCGGTGGAGCACCCACAAGCCAATGGGCAAGCCGAGGCAGCTAACAAAGTCATACTGGCAGGGCTAAAGAAGAGATTGCAAGAAGCAAAAGGAGCTTGGGCTGAAGAGCTCCCTCAAGTGCTATGGGCCTACAGGACAACATCCCAATCCGCCACGGGAGAAACACCTTTCCGACTAGTCTATGGTGTAGAAGCCATGATTCCAATAGAGATCAATGAGCAAAGCCCAAGGGTAATTCTCCATGACGAGGTCGGAAATATACGGGGACACAAAGAGGAGCTCGACTTGCTCCCCGAAGTCCGAGAAAATGCCCAGATAAGAGAAGCTGCGTTGAAACAAAGGATGACTACAAGGTACAACAAAAAAGTCATTCGAAGAACATTTGCTCCAGATGATTTGGTCTTAATCAGAAACGACATTGGAGTCAACAAATCGGGAGAAGGAAAGCTCACCGCAAATTGGAAGGGACCATACAAAGTCAATGAAGTTTTAGGAAAAGGTTATTATAAAGTAACCGACCTAAACGGCACTGAGCTACCAAGGTCGTGGCATGCTTGTAACATGAAAAGGTACTACAGTTAAAAGCGAACTCTACTCCATGATGTACTCTTTTCCCAACTTCATGATTTTTTTCCCCAAAAGGGTTTTTTCTGGAGAAGGGTTTTTAACGAGGCATCATAGTAGAGACTAAGGGAATAGGCTATCAAGACCCTTAGTAGCAAAAGAAGGTACCTCCCCAATTAATAAAGATCTTTTTCATTCACAATATCTCTTATAATATCCTTCTTTATTTTTCTAAGTCTTTCTACGAAACGCGCCGACTTAAGCTCGACAAAGCGTGAAAATCCCATGAACCGACCTAGATGGTCGTCAGGATAAAACGACGAGGTACAAGTCGGTGTAAAGAGGTTATATGAGTCGATCGTAAAAACTCGGGAACCAATCCGACTCATAAGTCGAAACGAGGCCCCGAGTAGGAAAGCTCGGAAACACTTCGATTCATAAATCGGAGTATAAAATCGAGTAGAAGAAAAACGCATCGCAAAAATAACCTAAGTCATAAGAACTCGCTAAAACAAAGTTGAGTATAAGGGATAACAAAAAGAGATAGGAAAACCTAGGAAGAAGTTTAGAGGATGTCTCGAAAATCCTTAAACGAAAAACTCCGAAAAACAAAAAGAAAGGTTTTCAAGAAAAAGCCAAGGGGAATTCAGAAAATTAGAAAAACATACACGCACAAGGTAACTTAAACCCTTATCCAAAAAAGGGTATTTATTTTGTTAATCTGAACCCTTATTCAAAAAGGGCACTCGCCAAAATATTTTGTTAACGGCCTTAAAAGGCCAAAAGAAATTGTTCAAACTACACAACCAAGAACAAAATAAATAAAGAGTTTAAAAATGGGGGGCCCACAGGCCGGACCCCCAAAATAGCCAAAGATCATTTTTTCACAGCAGACGAGTCACCACCACCAGAATTGGGAGGAGCACCAGAAGCATCCATGGGAGATGAAGGGATCAGAGGAACATCTGAAGAACTTGGAGCGTCCTTAGATCGTGGAGGGGACTCAATAATCCTCTGCCCACGAGTCTTCAATTCTGACTCGGAAACAACTACGGGGGCAGGAGGATCCACGATGGCACCATCAATAACGACTTTGTCAGGATGTAAAGGAGAAAGATCCAAGTCGGGAGCAATGACCCTGACTTGCTCCAAGAAAATCCTCCAAGACTCCTCGGCGCCATCAGCAATTGAGTCCTCCAACTCATCATATGCCTTCCGAGAGTTCAGCAGATCGTTCTTCACAGACACGAGGTCCTTGAATAAGCTTTGATAACTGGCCTGCGCCGTTTTCTTCAGCTCCACCTCCATGTTGTACTGGGCCTGCAAAGCCTTCCCCTTCTCCCGAAAGGTATCTCTCTCCTCCCTCAACTTGGCAATTTCTTTCTTCAACTCTCCCTCATGCTCCTGATATGAGCGAAGCCTCCCCTCTAGCTCCTCGACCTTCGAGGTCGTCCCTAAAGAGCTGAGGGGAGCCTTCTCAAAGATATCCAAGAGCTTACCGCAAACCCCCGCCGCCTTGAGACTCTCCTCAACCATAGTGGTAAGATGACCCCGAACAGACATATCATCCATGCCTATACGAACATGGGGATAGATATTCTTTCGGACAAACTCAATGGCATCCGCCTTAACCTCAGAAGCACCAGACTCTAAAGTCTTGCGCTTCTTTGGATCAGGGGAAGGTCGGACGACGGGGAGCGACTGAGAGGGAGCTGAAGAAGAAATTACAATAGGCTTGGAAAGAGTCCCAATGTTGCGAGGTGGAGGAGGAGGAGAGATAACCCTGGCGCCACCAGACCGAGCGCGAGACTTAGCTTTAGCCTCCTGGACCTTCTGAAAAGATTCTTGAGCGTTTGTCTTTGCCATTTCTGAAAAAAGAAAAAAACAATAGTTAAAGAATCTTTTAAGTCGGAATGATCAGTTAACAAGTCGGAAATTTAGCAGACCAGGAAAAACTACCTAGCTGTGATTGGACAAAGATCGGGGACCCTTGGAGAAATTTTTTAGTATCCAAATATGGGGCCCTCCCCCACACTTCTCGGAGGAACCCCACGACGGCAGCCTCTACCTCATCCAGGTCATCCAGACCATATTTCTCACAAGGGGAGGCCTCCAACCAGTATAAAGGAAAGCGAGGAAAAGAATTATCATCCAGAAAAAAGGGGTGATGACCCTCTACAGCTTGCACTTTGAAAAAGAAATTTTTAAAGTCATGAAAAGATTCATCAAAAAGGGTAAAAATCCTCCGACCTTGTATGGCTCGGAAGGAAACCCATTGTTGTTTGTTATTCAGCCCACTAAAAGGCTTGGTCATATGAAAAAGATGGAAAAAGATTTTCAGAGAAGTCGGGAAATCCAGAGCATGGCTAATGAATTGATAAATTTTCAAGAAACCCCAGGAGTTGGGGTGAAGCTGGGTAGGGGCAACCCGACAATGCTGCAAAACTGACATCTCAAAATCTGAAAAGGGCAGAAAGACGCCCAGACGGGTGATTATGCACTCATACATAAAGAAGAAATGGGGAGCCGTTTCGTTGGCTCTCCCATGACAGACTCGGTCCTCTGAACCGGGAACAAGCAACTCATATTTAGGCTCATCCTCATCCGAAGTACAGAGCCGGTGATGAGTGCGAAGGTGAGTAATAAACTCCGCATCGACCAAGGGTTCCTCCCCAAGGACAGTGACATCAACCCACTGAGAAAGAACATCTACAAAGGCCATTTTTCTTTATATAATGAAAGGTGACAGAAACCTACAAAAAGAAAAAAGAAAAAGAAAATCAAAAAACACGGTCCCTAAAGGGGAGAGATGCGAAGCCGAAATCTACAGACCAACCTATCCACCCACAAAAACCAAAAGCATGCAAACATCAGGCATGACATGAAAAAAGTGAACACTAACCTTTATCCGAGAAATGAAGGTTGGAAAAAGCAGAAATCTTCAAGCACAAGAATACAGCACGAACAAGGAGAGAAGAAGTTTGAAAGATTGCAGAAACGGAAAAAGGAAAGAGAGGGAAAGTATTTATAAACATACCAAGGGGCATAATGGTAAAAGCGGAGCAGTCATTAATGAGATTGCACCGTTACCAAAGCCCCCAATCCCTAAATGCTTCCCCAACGGACACGACGCTTGAATTGACGTAACTGTCAGAAACAAAAGGTCGCAAAAATCACGTCGGTTTCAAAACCCGTGAAAGTCGGCTACGAACCCGAGTTAAATACTTGAACCCAAGCCCTAAAGAGATCTTGGGCTCAAGTAGGGGCACTGTTCATACCCTAACCCAATGATAAGGGCCCATATCCAACTAAAAGGCCTAATCCAATAGATCAGGCCTAACTAAGGACCGACCTTCACATAAGAAGTCGGTGTTCACTACGACTTGCTCTAAAGAAGTTAGGATATGAGATTAGCTGGCAGATAAACACTCATTCAAATAAGTAACCGCCCCTAAAATCTCTCTAACCGCTTCATAAAACCATATCTTAACCTCCCCAAGATAATGGGGGCGGTTAGCACCCTAAAGATACGGCACTACTCCAACGGTGGTTATTGGCTCACCACTATAAGTACACTGATCCCCCTCAGGTATCTCTAAGCCCAATACTCTCTAGACCTGCTCGCACCCTTGCTAACTTAGGCATCGGAGTGTCCTTGCAGGTACCACCCCCCATTCACTCGCGAACACAAGTCGGACGGAGTCTCCCGAGCTGCATACTCAGACGGAAACTTCCTCCTTCACACGTTTGGGCCAGCCCACGCCATCCGTTCAATCAATCTCCGGTTACCCACCGTAACAATTATTAAATCATATATTTTTTATTGTATTAGAAAAACATAATCAAAATCTTTTTACAACACTTTTATTTTTTAATTTTTTTTAAAATAATCCTAGATCATATCAATAGATCCTCAATGCTTTAAAATCAAATAAAAAAATTTTATAGTGATGATTATAGTAGATTAATTTTATTTATATACTAAAATTAATAAAAGTAACGTTATTAACTTTTAATATACTAATTATTCGTATCAAATTTAATAATAAAATAAAATTAAAATAAAATATTTACAATTTTTAAAGACTAAAATAAAATATTTAAATTATTAAAGACCAAATTAAAACGGATCTAAATTTTAGGTATTAAAATAATATTTTATTCTTAAATAATAATAAGGGCAATTTATATAAATAAATTATTTGCCTTTTAAATTTACGCAATTGCATTTTTTCAAATATAAAGACGCAATTACATAAATAAAGCTCACGTTAGTCCAATGAATTTCTTTTCACAAAATGTCTAATGAATTTGCTTCTAACAAAATAGCTCACTAAGTGAAAATCAAAAATTTTTTATCAAAAATAAATCAAAGTCATGCATTGTCTTGACCGAACAAAATAAAGTCAAAACTCTAGTTCACAAGCAAGAAATACAAATAAAACACCATATAAGATTATTATCAAAATTCGAGCTTGCTAAGACTATTCTGCATGCCCATGTATATGAAGTAAAGATATAAAAAAATTATAACATATAAGTTGACACTGAAATGGTAAAGAAATAATAAATATCTTGTTTAACGTAAATCATAACTACCTCTAGCGGTTTATACACATTTCTCCACACACATAAACCGCTACTGCTAATAACGGTTTATGGTAAAACATCAATAAACAAAAACTATGATAGTCTCTAACAATTTTATAGATATATAAAATAATGTATTTGCATCTCCATATTTAAAAAAATATAATTATGTAAATTTAAAAGACAAATAATTTATTTATATAAGTTGTCTTAATAATAATGTAATATTTGAGGAATATATGGATTATTATTTATCAACCATTGGCGTGCAGAAGCTTGAATAACATGTTGCTCATTATTATATATAGGTGAATTATAAGGTAAAGATATAAGTTTATAGATCTTTTTTTTAGAGTAAAGAATATTTTTGTCACTGACCTTTTTTTTGCGGACATTTTCGTCCTCAAACAATGAAAAATATATTAAAACCCCTGAGCCTTGAAAAACGTGGACATCCATGTCCTTCCGTTAAATTCAGCCGTTTGTACTGAACGAAAAAGGCTGAACTGGCATACATGGCGCTGAGGTGGCACGTAACGGAGGCCAGGTGGCATGGAAGATTTCGTAACAGGACATATAAGTCCCTGGAGACGAAAACGACGCCGTTTCGTCTCCTCCTCTCCAAACGCAGTTGAATCCCGTATACAATACCCAAAAGACCCATATACAATCCCAGACTTCTTCTTCTTCTTTTTCTTCTTCTTCTTCTTCCATGGCAGTTTCATCGTGCCCTTTCTTCCTCTCTCATCTCACAGACCTCTCACTCCACAACCCTCTCCACCTTCTAAAACGAGCATGAATGACGAAGGTTTGATCCTGATTTTGCTCCGATGCATTAACCTAACGTGGCTCAAGCTCCGTGAATACCGTGAGATAACGGAGGCAGGAATGGCCGCTATTGGCAAAAACTGCAAGGCGTTGAAGAAGCTATCTTGTGCTTCATGTGTGTTCGGCATTAAGAGAATCAACGCTGTCATTAGCCATTGCCAGGGTTTGGAAGAGCTCTCTGTTAAGCGGTTGCGTGGGGCCCACGATGGCGAGGAGGTGGTTGGTTCCGGAACGACGTCGGTGACTCCTGTTTGCTTGAAGGAGATTGTGAATGGCCAGAGCTTCGCGCCCCTTATGATTGGGTCGAAAAGGCTTCGATCTTTGAAGGTAATTGGATGTTTGGGGGATTGGGATGACACCCTTGAGAAGATTGAGAACCTCCACGCTGCGTTGGTTGATGTTCACCTTGAGAAGATTCAAGTTAGCGATGTGGGTCTTGTGGGTTTGTCTAAGTGTTTGAATTTGGACACTTTGCACATTGTTAAAACCGCTGAGTGCTCAAATGTGGGTCTCAATCTAGTTGCTAAGAACTGCAGGATATTAAGGAAGCTTCACGTTGATGGGTGGAGAACCAATAGGATTGGTGATGATGGTTTGATTTTTGTTGCCAAACACTGCATTAACTTGCAGGAACTTGCTTTGATTGGTATCTATCCAACATCTTCAAGACTTGAGGCAATTGCTTCCAAATGCAAGGCTTTGGAGAGGTGTTGCATATGGCCATCAAGTCTGTTTCTATTCGAGTTAATACTTTCTCATTCAAAGTTGTTTTCTAATAAATTTTGCTTTGAGGTCAGTTATATTATATTTATATATACATTACGATTTTGTTGAATTTAGAAACAACTTTGAGACATGTTTTTAGTCAACAGGTGATATTAAGTGACGGTGACTTATCAACTCTAGCTAACATGAAGTTTAATTTGGAGTTGAACCACCTAACTATCGAAACTGACATGCCACAAGGAAGTGAAGATCCAAGCATGGTAAGTCTGAATCTGCATTGACTCTGTCGGATACTGATTTTATACATATATATGCAATTCTGACACCATTCATCTCTTAGTATTCTATAGACCATTAATATGTGCTTCAACTTATTACCTTATCTCCTTATTCATGTTTTTAGTGGGTTCAAGTGTGTAGTTCCAAATTAAAACCATGAATATGAGATTAGTCTTTAAATCATATCTTTCAAAATTTTGTTGTCCTTCTGTCACAGTCTAGTGTGCTTTAATAAAAGTTAGTTCACATTGTCTGGTGTAGACGAATCTGCACATTTTAATGGGGTGTGCGTTTACTTATTTCAGCTTGGGTGCAGAGAGGCGGCGGAACGGCGGTAGTGGGTCGTCGAAAAGGTTGTCGCGGACGAACGGTGGGTGGAAGGAGGGTGAGAAGAGAGAGAGACTAATGGGAGTAAGGGAGTGAGAAAGGGAAGAAGACGCGAAAAGAGAGGATGGAGGAGGTCGCCGGTGTTGATGGTGGCTGACGGAGGCGCGGTTGTGCGGCGGTGATGGAGGCTGGGGCGAGGAAGAAGAATGGAAGGGAAAGGGACGAAGGAAGAAGAAAATGGTAGAGAAATTTAAAAGAATGGGGGAGGATACAAAAACGGCGTCGTTTTGTCTCCAGGGACTTATATGTCCTGTTACGAAATACTCCATGCCACCTGGCCTCCGTTACGTACCACCTCAGCACCACCTCTGTCAGCTCAGCCTTTTTTATCCAGTGCAAACGACTGAATTTAATGGAAGGACATAAATATCCACGTTTTTTAAGGGTCAGGGACTTTAATGTATTTTCCATTGCTTGAGGACTAAAATGTCTGCGGAAAAAAAAGTCAAGAACGAAAATGTCTTTTAATCTTCTTTTTATGTGATGAAAGAGAGATTGAAAATATTATGACCCACATATTGAACATTAATAAATTAATAAAAAATAACTATAAAAAAAATTTAATTCTCTCTCTGTACAATCTCAATCCATACAGTAGAGTGCTCCTTCTACATATTTCTTTACACTTTCAATTCCAAACTTCCAATGATTATATTTTAGAGTAGCATCCCCAACTGGCACGTGAATATCTCTGCATATGCAGATACACACTGCACTAAGATCATTTCTCACCCATGATACCCGTGGTCATAAGTCATAACTATAACGGGTACCTATAAAAAATTCTTATATTAATTCCTTTCTCTCTAATATATATATATTTATGAATTTTATTGCAAAAAAATTGAATATATGCAAACAATTAATTATTAATAAGTTATTATGTATAAAAATATGTATTATATTTTATAAGTTTTTTATTATATTATTTTAAATAAATTTAATTATTTATGTATTACAAATTTAATTATTTTATTATAATAGATATGATTATTTTATTAGTTAATTTTTTAATGAACGTAGAGTATTTTTTATTTTCTTATTACAAAAGTTAAATTTAAATTGATTTGGTGTTAGCTTTTATACTATATTTAGTAATTGATGTATGATATTCTTTGTTATATTTGTTTTGTCTTATTCTCCCTCAGCTATTGGAAAGGAAAAAAAAAAGTTTTGGAAAGACACTTGTTAAAAAATTAAAAATAAAACTTTTTTTAACGGAAACAGAATTTTAAAATACTGGATTCTGGATACATAATTTTATCTATGAAAATTTGTTTCCTTATGGTTTTATTTTTAACAAGTTTCACCACTATGTGACCTGTTCATAAAGCTCTAAATTTAATTTAATGGAATTATATTAAAAGAATTAAAGTATGACTTTAATTTTCTATTTACAATAATCTTTGACTCCCATGGGCGTTGGAACTTTAGCCAACGAAGCTCTGTTCAGTGTTGAGTGTTGATCCACATTATTAACATTAATAACCCCACATTATTTAGCACCTTAAATATTCAACTATATTGGTGTCTTTTTTTCCATCTGAAAAAAAAAAGATCGATGACTTTATGAATATCTTAATCAATCGTTTCTGTAATATTATACTAAATAATTATTATGTACTGTATATATAAAATTGAGTTACTTTATATAAAAATACATATTTAATATCTTTAAAAAAATTATTATACTATTATAAATTTTATTATGAAATTTTTAATTATTTAGTTAAAAAATATAAATAATATATATAAATATATTCAGATATTATCTTTTTTTCCTTTTACAGGGAATTTTGTTTTCCTCTCTGGAAGAATGGAGGGTCACCTTCACAAAAATTGACATCTTTGTAATCCTAACTTCGTTGCTGTTATGTTTCTGACACTGAAATGGTTAAATGAAACAACTTCCTTGTCCAAAACAACTACCACCTCAAACCCATCTCAAAAAAAAAAAAAAAAAAATCAATTTTTTTTCTTTTTATTTATTAAAATCCTTCCATTTTCCAGTGTTTTTTTTTTGGGTACTTGAGTTGAAGCAAGTGGCAATGCCATGATTGGTGTAAATGGCGAATAAAGTTATTATGATTCCATTCTGCTGCAATCTCTTCTTCAGATGCCACCCTGTTTCAGTTAAGTGAAGCTTTCTCTCTTGTTCTTTGTGCTGAAAGTGATGGTATAGCTTGATAGAGCTGGGTCAAGGTTAGAATTGGAAAAAGTCTTTAGCTTTATGCTTACCGAACGTTCTTTGTGCTTGATTGACTGGTGGGTTGTATAAAGCTTTCAATTATTTAGTGTTGTGTTTGGTCTTTTTTGATCCTCCACTTGCCACCTGTTTATAGGGTGATTGAAAAAAAGGGCTAAAAGTGGAGATGGAGAATGTTCAGATGCCATGGAACCGGTTTTGAAGTACTTTATGGGTTTGTGAGCTTAGTATAGGTTTGATACATAAGAAAAAAGAAGAAAAATGTACTCTTTAGTCTTTAGTTTTACCTATATGGTGAATTGAAGTGTGTTTAGAGGGTGCTATAGTTTGGTTGCTGGGTTTATTTGTTGTTTATGGAATTGGCAGAGTTAGAACCAGAAAAAGTGAATGCGAGTTGAAAATACAGATTATGGGAATGGGCAGTAATACCAATGGGATTGGATACTTGTCCAGGGAATTTTTAGAAGCCTTTGTTAGCATACAGAATAAAGATCTCAGGAGAATGAGTGACAATGGATTGGTTATAGCTGAGAGTAAGCTTCCAGATGAACGATTTGATTCGACTTCTTGTAAAGAGGAAGAGGAATGTGAGGATCATCTAGGCCAGAGATCATCAAAAGTTGGCTCTTCGCCTCGAGGAGGTTAGTTCTTATCAGATTCTTGTCAAAAGTTTCTTTTGTTAGTCCTATTAGGTAGTTGATGACTGTAAATTAAGCACTAGAATTGTTGTAATGTAGGTTATGGACTGTGTTCTTGCTTCATGTCTTCTCTTCGATATGTTTTTCGGTTGAACTAACATTTATATCTTTAAGTATGTATGAATGGCAAGCATATTTGATGCTATGACATAGTATAAAAAGTTGAAAAATATTGTTCTTGAAGGTTTGGAGCATTTCACCAGAGAGACTGCTGGAACTGAGAGGAACCTGCTTATTTCTGGTCATGAAGTTATGCTTACTAGATCAATGATGGAAAAATGGGGATCTCCGAGGCATGAACTAATATTGGACAGGTTGTCCAAGCGTGACAAGGTACATATAAGTGTCATCTTATTTACATCGTTTTGATTTTCATGTTTGTGCTTGTGCATTTTTAGTCTAATTTAAGTTATATGCTTAGATGTTAGTGTTATTTCAAGTATATATTGAAGAATACTTAATTACTTGTATGTATATGCTGCATAATCATGCTTAGAAGCTGACTCTACATTTTGATATTATTATTTTGTTCTGTTAAGAATATGAAATCTATATTTTAAAATATGTAGCATGTCATAGCTCTCTTCTTGAAATTCTCCTTTTATTTGTGATTTATGCATTAGAGTTGCTAAATTCTTTCAATTCTCTCAGCAAAAACTGATTGCCAACCTAGTGAGGATACAAAATGATGGGACTGTTGAAGTTGATCTAGAGAAAAGTGCACCTGTTGCATCAGAATTATTGGAGTTTCAATCTTTTGAAGATTCAACATTGAGTGGAAGTCTTATTTCTGAATCAAAGAAATCAATTCCACAGCTGCAAATTGTCATTCTTGTGGTTGGAACTAGAGGCGATGTACAACCTTTTTTGGCCATTGCGAAAAAACTTCAGGCATGTTTGAATATTCCTGACCAATTCTTTCATGAGATCATGTCTGACAATGATCTGTTTCGGAGGATGCAATCAATATTTCCAACTACTCTCAATGAACTCTATCCAGATTGTCAACTTTTCTGAACTCATACTTTATTATTGCTAGCAGGAGTATGGTCACCATGTTAGGCTGGCAACACATGCTGATTTCGACACATTTGTAAAGTCTGCTGGTATAGATTTCTATCCTTTGGGTGGCGATCCTCGTGCTTTGGCAGCATGTAAGAGTTTAATGCAGTATTTTCCAATCATGAACCTCCACTTAACAGTTTAATACTTTGATGCAATATTTTCTGTCCTTGGAATTATACTGTTTTTCTGATACTAGATATGGTGAGGAATAAAGGTTTAATCCCTTCCGGTCCGACTGAAATATCCATTCAAAGAAAGCAGCTGAAGGCCATAGTTGATTCTCTTCTTCCGGCATGCACGGCACCTGATTTGGAAACTGGTGTTCCTTTCAGAGCTCAGGCTATTATTGCAAATCCCACTGCTTGTGGTGAGTGGTTAGAAGCCTAATGTACTTTGTGTTCTTCTTCATTTCATACTTTGCCATTTATTTTCATTTCTTTCTTTTCCATTTACATGTGTATTGTTTCTCCAATTCATAAGAGATGAACTGAATCATATTTCATGGTTTGTAGGACATGTACATGTTGCTGAAGCCCTTGGAGTGCCGATACACATATTCTTCACGATGCCTTGGACGTAAGTTAAAGTCATAATAATGATCATTAAGTGGAAATTTATGTTATTTACTTTTGATATAGAAGGCTAAGGCTATATTGGTTTCATAAGATACAGATGATTCCATGATTCCTGACTCATAATAACCATTAAGCCTATATTTCTTTCTAAATTCTTTCTTGGAATCACTTCTCACATATATGTTTTCTCAATAGGCAGGCCAACATATCAGTTCCCACATCCTCTGGCTCGTGTTCCGCAAAGTGCTGGTTACTGGGTATGTACTTTTCTTGAACAACTGTCTGCATTCTGAATTTTGATAATTGTGTAATATGTTGCTGGAGAAGTTTACCAGTAATCATGTTTCATTGCATCCAGCTGTCCTATATAATTGTTGATCTTCTGATATGGTGGGGGATCCGAGGAATTATTAATGACTTCAGGAAAAGGAAATTGAAGCTTGCTCCTATTGCATACTTCAGCATGTACCGTGGATCGATATCTCATTTACCAACTGCATATATGTGGAGTCCTCATGTTGTTCCCAAGCCTAGTGGTATGGACATGGATCAAATAAGCACAAACATGATTAGTGTTCAATGCTAGTTTTTTGAGTAGCTTAATTGCATAGTAACTTTTGACATGGAGTAGAATTTGGTGAACTCTTTTGCTCCATACTCATGTTCTGTTGATAAAACCACACTATTTGTCTTGAAATATTTGATAAGCATGCTTTGTAGTGTCAAATTTTTTACCATTGCTAAAGATATCTAACAAATTTTACAGATTGGGGCCCTTTAGTTGATGTTGTTGGTTATTGTTTCTTAAACATTGGAGCAAAGTACCAACCACGCAAGGATTTTGTCGAATGGATCCAAAAAGGCTCAAAACCATTATATTTTGGGTTTGGGAGCATGGTAATGGTGATTTTCTCTTGAACTGGGTCATTTTGTATGAACAAATGAGAAGTTTTTCTGCAATTTTAATGTCTTCACAACATTAATCAAGTCTTAAAACAAGCTTTTTATTATCCAACATAATAAAAAACGGAGTTTTTGTTAGTCCTCTAAATGATAGTATTGTGTTTTACTTTGTTAGCCTCTTGAAGATCCTAAAAGAGCTACTGATGTTATAATAGAGGCTCTGAAGGATACTGAACAACGGGGAATCATCGATCGAGGCTGGGGAAATCTCGGGAACTGTAAGTATTCTCCTCCAAATTTTATTCCTTAATTTTCAGAATTCTCAATGTTAAACACCACATTAGATTTGGTTTGTCATCAGCACTTTGTTCAGCAATTAGATCATGATCAGTGTCAGTTCCATCTTGTGTTTGGGTTAGTTATTTTGTTCCATTATGCAGTGACAGAAGTTCCTGATAATGTTTTCCTTCTAGAAGGATGCCCTCATGACTGGTTGTTTCCTCAATGTTCCGCCGTGGTGAGTCGAAATTTACACTTCCAGGGTTATTTGGGAAAGAAAAAGAATAAAAAATGCTTATCACGCCAGAGTGATCAACTGGAGATAATTTAATTTCTGCTCAAAATGCAGGTGCATCATGGTGGAGCTGGAACCACAGCTACAGGACTAAAAGCCGGGGTAATGTTCAATATTGTAGCATAAGAAACTGTGTTTATGTCTTAGCGTTTCTGCCGGTTGATTACTAATATAACTACCATAACTAACAGTGTCCGACAACCATCGTTCCATTCTTCGGAGATCAATTCTTTTGGGGGGATAGAATATATCAAAAAGGGCTAGGTCCAGCACCAATTCCAATTTCTCAGCTCACTCTTGAGAATTTATCAAATGCCATAAAGTTCATGCTCCAGCCAGAGGTAACTTTGAGTCCAAGCTACACAATCTATGACTAAGCATTGAAGTTGAAAATGGAAACATCTATATTTCCTTGAATGTTAGATTTACTGGTTATTCAATTCAGGTCCTTTTTTATGGTCATGGTTTCTGTTACATTTAATGGTTAGATCCACTCGATTCTAATAATAAACCTTCAGGTGAAGTCTCGAGCAATGGAAGTTGCAAAGTTGATTAAGGATGAAGATGGTGTTACTGCGGCAGTTGACGCGTTTCACCGGCATCTACCGTCCGAGCTGCCGCTCCCAACTCCATCTCCGGTGGAGGATCACCCAAATGCTTTGCAGTGGTTTTTTCTTCAAATAGCCAAGTGGTGTTGTGTGCCGTGTGGTGGTGTATAGTTTTTTTTTTTTCCCACACTAAGTAAAGTATTTTCTTTTATTCATTATATAGTTATTTTTTTAGATGAGAGCTTTAAGCCTTGCATTTTTCAAAATAGGAGGATAACATTCTATTGATTTCAGTCAAGTAATTTTTGTGAAGGTTTGACTAATAATTACGTATTGAAGATGTATATTTCATCATCCCAAAAGAAAAATAGAATCCGTAGAAATAGAGGTTGAGGATAAGAGCTTGGTTTCATTAGTTATGGCACATAGTTTGCAATTACCTATGTATTTTTGTTTAATTTGTGTTCTCCTATCATGGATCAATTTTGTGTTGTGGAAGACTCTTTCTTCACTTTATACTAATGTATTCAATTTATTCTTGTGTTAAACATAATTGTATTCTAGGGTTAAAATGAAATATTTCAAACTGAATAGGTGGGGTGCGCCAGGCACATGCGATAGTGTAAGGCTTAGGCGACGCTCGACAGGCCCAGTAGCAAGCTACTGTAGTGGCCCATCCCCCTCAAAAAATAAATTTAATATCGTGTGGGCCAATGGCCCACATATCAGATATTAAACTGATAAGAACAGATACTACACTTGATCTTAGCCAAAAGGCCGAGAAAGGTATGCTTTTCAGAGTCCAAGAATTGTTCTTTTATAACCAAAGGCTTGGACGCTTGTTCCTCTTCCCACTGATGTGAGACATGATCTCAAACGTTCTAATGAACATAGCTCTCAAAGTTGTACCAATTATTATTTTGACACAAAGCATACAAGTCTTACAAATCTGGATCGTATTTTGAAGTTCCTAAGAATTAGATCACATCTTTGGATCACTAAGGATTATAAGATTCTATATATTTTGATGTTTGAAAGGGTGATTTCTTTGGTGCCCATCTTTGTTTAGAGGGTAATAAGGATATTAATTACATTGATCAAAGACTACGACAAGTAAAAGAATCATAACAAGGATAAGTACTCAATATCAGTTATTACTAATTAACTATCTATACTCATAATTGTATGATCTACTAAAAAAATGTTTTAATTAGGAATAAATCTATAACTTCAAAATTCAAATATGTAATGAAATAACTTGATTCATATGTCGTTGAGTGAATGGAGGTTTTGGCCTGCAAATGCTTCAAAACCATGGTGACCAATCACCATGAAGTGCTCTGAATAAGATTCAAGTTCAGATCCTGGAATATTCATCATTAGTTTTGTACACATTAGATGGGCCGAATATTAAGTGTTAATTTATTGAGAAGGGCTAGCTAGTTAGCTAATAAATTATTAGCTAACATTTCAAACAATAATATAATCCAATAATTTAGCTTCGATTAGACATAATATAATATGGTCAACCAGTTGATTAAACTTGGGTTCGAGAGCAAACCAACTTAATTTTGAATCTTGGATCAACTAAACAGAGAATACTAACAACAATGGATTATTATTGAATGAACAAAATTTTTATAACCTATAAATTTTGATGTCTCTCCATCTTGATTCCATGTAATAGCTTATATTAGCAGGTGCTGCATAAACACCACATTTGAAGTACAAGTCTCCAGGACCTTTATCCTTTGTATGAAACTTTTTCTTTCCATCAATGAACACTGAAACAGTTCCACCATCAACATCATGGATGATATTCAGTCTGAACCACTTGTCATAAAGATTTTCAGCCACTAAATCTCTGCTGTAGTATCTCATTTCTCCATTATTATATATTCTTAGTATAAGTGTGGTAGCACCATGTGCAGCACCATAGATCTGTGCTATTGTAGCACCAGATGTTCCATTTGGTATAAAACCATAGCCTTCAAATTGCCACACCCCTGACTTGTAGTCAAGCCCCTGAAAATATTAAATTAAAGTTTACTTGTGACACAAGGAACAATACAGAAAAAGTTTAATTTTGATATACTGAAAATAATTAAGCATACTGAGATACGAATTTCCGTGCGAGGTTGAGTGCGACTGGTTGGTTCATGAGGCTTGTCGTTGGCATAGACCCATAATCGATGGATTCCATGTTCATAGCTATACCTTTGGTCCAATGGTATGCCATATGGTTTTTGCAATTTCAAATTAGCTTGTGTCAAAAGAACAGGGCTAAACCCAAGAGTAGGATCTCCATATGCTATTACCCCTAAGGAATTATCTACACAAAATAACAGAAGAAAAAATATAGATATAGATAGAGTAGAAAAATTATTGCATGATGAGCGGCACATTTTTTTTTTCTTTTTGCTCAACAACTATACACATCACAGCCATGATGAAACCTTTAGTAGCAGGGGCAGATACATATATAGCTCCTAGATTCTAATTAATGATGAATCATCATATTATTGTTTTATCCTGATTAGTTGCGCCAACTAGCCCCTAGATTGTTGTTTAGTATAAGGAAATAATAATTAACCTGATTCACGGGCTTGGTTAATTATGTTAGATGTATATGTCACTGCCAATGATCATCATCAGTGTCTTAATATGTAGTATTTTCTCTTGGAGTTTCATGTGAGGAATAATGCAGGTTAAGGCCCGCAAAAAAACTGGAAATAATGCGTCAACCATGGTCACCCTAAGGATAATCTTGATCAAAAGATTCACACATGCATGATCTGATCCCTATGGTAAAGAAGTATATCCCCGAATATTCATTATATATATACCTTAAACCAAAAACAATATATGAATACGAGTGCAGAAAAGAAACACTTGCCAGAATAAAGTGAAGAAATTGGTAACGGAGCTAGATGACAATGCATGCTATCAAGTCTGAGCATAGCTAAATCAAAACAAAAATATTACATGGTGAATAAGAAAAGATTGAAAACCAACTGTTTTTATTTTTTTAAATATTTTTTTTTAATATTTATCTATTTAAGTTAATACAATTCAAATCATTAACTTGTTTATTATTTTGGTAAAAACATTTAATAATTAACAATTTTATCCTGACCACCATTATGCTTTTTATTTTTGGACAGCATCTATTGAACCAGGCAGTGGGCATAAGTCTAGATTACCAACACTCTTCTGAGTAAGAATAGTTTTTTTTTAAAACTTTCATAATATAAAACTTGAAAAAGACAATAGTACCTGTCCAAAAGAAAATTTTAACTACATTGACAAAAGCCTATGCAAAAAATTTTGTTAAATTCAAGAAAGAACCATGGTGGGCCTGGGCTCGGTCAAAGGCCCTTGCCTATACCCAAAAATATTATAGAATAGAATTTTTTTTAATTAATCAATTTGAGTTGGTGGTTTGCTCAATTAAACAAGTGTCAATTTTTTCTGGTAACTAGTATTCAAATACGATTATCCCATATATATATTAAAATTAGTTACTAAAGTCAGCTATCAGTATAAAATACTACATATTAAAATATAAATACACTTAAAAATAAATTAAACCACAAATAAATTTTTATACATAAATACATTAGTAACATTTTGACACATTCGAAATAGAAACTATTTCTCACAATAATAATAATAATAATTTGATTTGTATTTTTATTTTTTAATATTTTTTTAAGATCTTAGAAAAAAAATGAAAATGCTAATTATAATGATTAATTAAATAGTATGTTTACTATCTACCTACCACTCATTCAAAATTACATGATTTTTTTTTTCATTATATTTATATGAATTTGCATTATAAAAAGGTCACTCCTTTGATAATACTACTCATTCCCAAAAAATCTTAATTAGATAGATAAATATTATATTTTTACACATTTAATTAAAAAAGAAAAAGTCAACCTATTTAATCAAGAAGAACTCTGACACCATTTCCGTCAACTTAAGCATGACCGCATCATACCAGCCCTAATTGCACGTCCTTTATTCCTTTGATATAAACACAGATTGAATAAGGCTTTTGCAGCATCCATTTTCCCTCTTTGACTTCCCTTACAGAAAAGAGTGACTAGTGCTTTAATTGCTCTAGATGTTTCAATTAACACTTTATTCTCATTCAGTCCAGAGAGGCTGAAAAGGTGGCTGCAGCATTTTTCCCGTACTTCCATGACACCATTTTTCAGCACGTGAACAATTCCTCCAACAGCTTCAGAAGCCATGCTGCGCTCTTTGTTATTTCCACAAATAGATAGGTTCAGAAGAGCAGTAACTGCATGCTCTTGAGTGCATCAGGTGTATAGAGGAGATCAACAAGAAAGGGTATAGCAACAGCCTCAGCAATCAATATTCGGTTTTGGCTGATTCGCTTGGCTAGAAGACGGAGCTCCACTGTAAGTAAGTCTGCTCAATAGAGTATCAATATCTATAAATTCAGAAGAGCCATTTGATGTTGCCTTGCAGAGTCGTAACTTTCCTGTTCTTTTAGGTGGCTCCACTCCATTTGCTTCACACCAATTCGATATCAGGATATATACCAGACGAGTTTCGCTGCCCAATATCTCTGGAGCTAATGAAAGATCCTGTAATCATTTATAGGAGGCAGATATACGAGCGAGAAGATATGGCTTGAAGCAGGCCATGGAACATGTCCTAAGACTCAGCAGATTCTTTCAAGCTCTGTCCTTATACCCAACCACCATGTTTTATATATCCTAATATCGAATTGATGTGAAGCAAATGGAGTGGAGCCACCTAAAAGAACAGGGAAATTATGATTGTGCAAAGCAACATCAGATGGCTCTTTTGAATTTATAGATATTGACACTCTATTAAGCAGACTTACTTTCGAGGAATTGTTCACGTGCTGAAAAATGGTGTTATGGAAGCACGGTAAAATGCTGCAGCCACCTTTTTAGCCTCTCTGCACTGAATGAGAACAAAGTGTTAATTGGATGCAATTAAAGCACTAGTCACTCTTTTCTATGAAGGAAGTCAAAGAGGGCAGATGGATGCTGCAACAGCCTTATTCAATCTGTGCTTATATCAAGGGATTAAAGGACGTGCAATTAGTGCTGGTATCATGCCTAGGTTGACGGAAATGGTATGTGGCACTGGCACTTGTGGCTTTACTAGTTAGCCACCCAGAGGGAAAATCAGTAGTTGGATCCATGAATGCTATGCCAACTTTGGTGGATATAGTCACTAATGGATCTCCTAAGAACAAAGAGAATGCAACTTCTGTGCTTATTCACCTCTGTATCGGAGATCCAATGAATGTATCAAGTGCCTGTTCACTTGGGATGATCAATCCTCTCTTGGACCTTGCAGAAAATGGTTCGGACAGGGGCAAGCGTCAAAGCCGCACAGCTTCTTGAGCTGATCGGCATTCTGAGATCGTTGTCTGTGATTTGATTCTAATATTCTTGATTACAACCTTGTTGCTGTTGATTTTTTTATTGTCACTGTAATTGTGGTTTTAGTTTGTTGCCACTGTAATTGTGGTTTTAGTTTGTTAGTTAATCAGTTAATCTCTGATTTGATTCTGATATTCTGGATTCCAACCTTGCTGCTGTTGATTTTTTTTTATTGTGTATCATTGGATCACTCTAAAAGCAGGAAATCTATTTGGAAGGTGGGTCTTTTTCTGCAATGGCCAAGTTGTTTCTTTTGAGGCCGCAGTTTTGGAAATACCTAATCACAGAGTAAATGAAAGAAAGACGAAGTTGACGCCCTAGTAGCTGGCGTGAAAAAACATGGGTCAAGGTGTCTTAAATCTGATTGATCTTGTTGGAACTGAAAGACTTTCAAAGAGTAGGGCAACCGGTTCCCGTTGAAGGAAACTCAGGTATTAATTTGATTTGCATTATTCAACAAAATAGTAATTAATGCTTGTAATAAAAGCCCTTAATTGCTTCTCCATGATTCATTCTTATTTTTCCATCCATGCAATACCCTTTTGACTTGAATATGACTTAACTTTGAAAATTTACAATATTTCTTCGGCTATTTATTTTTTATGATAAGAATTGTAAGTTGTTCACTTTAATCTCAATTGTTGATTTCTCTCTTCTCTTGTTTTGGTTCACATTTCAGTTCAGCTCCTGTGCAGTGTGTTGTTTTTTTTTCTTATTAGTCATGGCAGGCAAGTTTATGTATCTAGCTTACTTTAATTACATAAATTGGCTTATTTTCTTAATTTTTCTTTTCCGTTTCCTTGGACATAAGTGATATTAAGTGACCTAGTATTTGCGATGAAGCAAAGGAATAACTGATAAATTCTGCTAAGTTTTGTATAACATTTAGTTGCTAGAATTCCTTAATTATTTTTCCATATTTCAGGCTTTGGCATCCTACCTCGTTAAACTTCATGCAGAATGTAGTTAATGGAAACCAGAGTCCTGTAATAGCTGTTACCGAAGGATGCCAGGTGAATTTTTTCAGTTCATAGTTTCTTTAATGCTTTATTGTCATAATGAGTTCTTCCTTATACCTTTTATTGGTATCTATTTCTGAGCCTCATCATTTAATATAATTGCAGCTGACTTTATGGGACTTGAGAATGAAAGAAAATGGTGGTTGTTTACAATCAATTTGTGGTACCCCTGGTGACATCTTATATTCTGTCTGCAGTTCTTCCACTGGTAATGTTGCTGTGGGTGGAGCAGATCGTACTGTGACTGTTTATGATCCTCGCAGGTTAGTTGCCTTCTAGGCTTATAGATAAAACAAGTATAAAATGTGTTCAGCAATTGCCATTATAGAACACAGTTTTTTCTTGCGGTTTAAACCTTACCTTGTCTGGAATCTTAGCCTATAAATTACATCTGCATATATAGATGGTCGGCATTGTCTAGATGGGTGCACTGCTCTAAATTTGAGGTCAGTTTAAACTTTAAATATATTTCTCTGCCTTCATCTTTCTCAACTACTTTGATCCTGCTTTTGATGAATCTTTCATGAAGAAATTGGAATACCTTAGACATCTTTATGTATTTTACTGTTAGGGTATAAGTTTGATGTGCAAACAGTTGTGAAAAATACTATGTAGTCGCTGTAATTATTGTTAAGTATTTATTGCATTATTGCTATATGTTCAGGTTCTTGAGTACAATTGAAAAACCCTATTTACCATGTACTTCTCTTTGTTCTAACTATGTGTTCTAACTGTGTATTTATTCATTTTGGAAAATCTGAGTTGCTTTGCTTGGTTATTTTATGTAACATTGATTATAATAAAGTATAATGTTATTATTACTGCAGATAACAGGACTTGCTTTCTCAATAATTAACCCTGATTACATTTATATTCAAGGGGTTGATTATGAGGTAACTCTTTTTCAGACAATTTTACAACCAATGAATAACACCATGTACAATGAGTTAATGAGTCATGAGGATAATGTAGCTGCTTATATTAAACTGGTTTTCTGTGACTCACTATTCTGAGCATTCTTTGTAGTAAGATGTTTCACAGAATATTCCTGTAGATGCTCATAAGGCTAAACAATTTCAAACAGGTCTTGTGTGGAACTTGGAAAGAAACCAACAAGTTGTTCTCATTTAGAGGTGACTTGAACTTGCTTGGCTTTAGTAAGGTACTGTAACTGAGTTTCTTACCAAATTTTCATTATGATTAGTTTGTTCTTACTTTTGTAGAAGTTTCAAATTTCATTCTTGCACTTTGCTTCTATCTAATTAATGTGTTTTACGTTGCAGAGCTCCAAAGAAGATGTTTTGGGTGGATGGTGTGATTCAGGTAGCATATTCATAGCTGATGTAGCAAGTGGAATTGATGAAATGGTGTCTCTGTAGAGCTTCAGTAGTTCAGTGTATGTAACCAACCACACTTATCTCTCAGCCCAAAAAAAAAAAAACGAGCTCAGATCACTAATTGTATTATTTCTGTGCACTGTTCCAATTTTGTCATTTTGATCATAAAGTTTCCATTATTTGAAAATCTCAATTATTGAAACTATTAATATGAAGGTTGATTCTGTGATTTACATATATAAAGTCATTATTGTGATACTGATATGCCATTCAACATAATCATATAAGTCATTCACATAGCGAATGCACTTTTGCTACCCAACAATCTGAGCTTTCTTTTTCACTCTCTTGCATGATTTTGTCCATTATTAAAAACTTTCAGCATCATGTCTGACCTTTATCATAATCATAGTATTGAAATGTTTCTTTAATTACCTTGTTTGATTCCTTTTGGATAAAAGAAGCTTATAGCATTTTTTGGTTTCAGTTCTAGAACTATAGTCCCCAAAATCAATTCTATCACCTCATAACTGATTTTGGGTTTTCTTTATTTTGTAATATTTGTCCCCCAATAATTGAATAGCTGATACAACACTAAATCTAATGTGCTTCAACCCTTGGTCTAGACTTTTTCAAAGGGTGAAGGAGCTTTCTACCTTAGCCATTGGAACTCAAATCATACTATTTTGTTGGGAAATTATGTAGGGATTGGTTGTGATGCATAGAGGGACATGATCAAGAGAAAGGGGTTGAGACCCTCTGTTGCTAAAGCAACTAACCAACTACCTCTTGGAAATCTTCCCAAGTTTGATTTCATCAAATAACTAACCTTACCTATGAATGATACTCTCCCCCACCTCACTTTAGTAATTGAATGTGATGCTATGATGTCTCACAATATTGATTTTCTCATTAATGATTCTTGTCATATTTATACTTTTGAGGGATAATTCATAATTCTTAAGTAGGACCTTTAGGAAATGCAAATAAATGCTTATAAAGAAGCATTGGAATTATTATAATTAATCAGATAATAATTCTTTCAAGGTTTTTGGGATACTCTTATATCAATGTAAGTCAGACTCAATTCTTACACCATTAAGTTTTTATTAATGAAAGTTTTCACAAAAACCAATAATTGGATTCAAAATTCATGTTATAGATCATATTTATAAATTTTATGCTAATTTAAATATTGTTCGATAGATTTTTTTATACACATTTAAATCAACATAATATATAAGTAAATTATTTGATCATTTTTTAATAAAATTTTGCACAAATGATAAATATAACTTGTAATTAGAATTCAATAAGTTAAACGTTTACACATTAAAAAATAAAAAGTTTGTCAACTTTTGCATGATATATGCTTAATAAACTTCAAATATTTTACGTTAATAATATATAGAGGTTATAGGGATAAGATATTTGCATTTATATTAGTATACAGATTGATTAGACACATTACTTTATGATACAAATGTATATCCAGAATCGTCTCAAACTAGTAGAGTACACTATTCTTTCATCATCAATATGCATTACATAATAGTTAATAGTTAATACATAGTAGCCAACTAGCACCAAAGAAGAGATTTAAAGGAGGATTCATCCTATACTTAAGAATATGATATATGAAAATGGCTTGTCACCGGGGGAAATATGTATTAATTATTAGTTCTGATGATAAGTATATTAAACATGATCAAAGATCATCGATACTAAATTTTAGGGATAACTAGACGAAACTCTATCTGCTCTTTCAAATGTTCCAGTTTTTTACATTCATAGTTGAAAGGGAAATCATACCTTAATGCAAAAGCAAAATAAAACAAAATTCTCTAGTAGCTTCTTCCAGAAGAACTTGCCAATACTTTATTTACAACATAATTAAGTGTCTCTCTCGAGTCATTCTGATAGGGTGATAGATGATCTAAAAGAAAAAGTGAAGTGGTATGTATATTGAATAGAGGAATTTAAGCCAGAACACAAGCTTAGAGTTCAGAACTAAGAACAATCATAAGGAAATGAAGCTCATCAGTGACTTGAGCTCTAAGAACAGAAACAAAATAGAGTTCTTCAATGTAACAGTAAATGCGACGGAATTAAAAGAAATAGGGAGATCAGAATCCGTAGAATCAGGTTGCAGCAGTGGGAAGAATCCATAACCTGAGAAGGATGGAATATGGGAATCAGCAAGGTGGCAGAGAAGATAACAGAGTAGAAGGGAATATTCTACGTAGGAGCTGAACGAGAGTGACAGAAAAGAAAGAGAGTTGAGAGAGCAGAAGGAAGAATACCACAATACACTTAGTGCCTGAATTCCCTCAGCAGCATGCTATTTCACCTCTTTCTCAATCTCAATCTCACGCTTCTTCTGAGGCCCTGAATTTGAGGATCGGCTGCCATCTGTCCGGAGTTAGTTGCAACCTCTTTTGCTAAGGTTGCATGCCTCACACTTCCTTTCTTGCATTCAGCTATACTCGTACCACATTCGCTCCTAGTTCTCTTTTCTTGTTTGACATCGTTCTTCTGATTCTGACGGCCTATAAAAAAAGATAAGCACCGATTAGACATGAAAAAAGAAATAACTTAAAACCCCTCACCACAAGAATAGGCTTCAGGAAGCAAGACAGTGATCAGTTATTCCATAAGCATTGATAAATGCAAATAGCCAAACCCCACATCTGATTGCAACTTGATGCATAATGCATCTTGCTAGGTATTTTTAATTAATCACAAACCAATGAAGACTATGAGGAATAACATAGTGCAATCCTTAGGAGAATAGTTACATACCATTTTTCTTCTTCTTATCCTTATCCTTATCCTTAATCTCACTGGGGACTGGCACGAGACTCTCTGTGTATACCATGTAGCGTCTAGACCAATCACGACAAGGAACTTGAACATACTTGAGTTGGAGGAGCTCTCCTCTGACATTATATTTGGCAAAGTATAAGCAGGGAAGTCTAGATATCAGAAAAGAATCTAGTGCAACAATGTCACTACCATTGGATAAGCATAGAGGCACACAGTCTTCATGAGAAATCTGATAGAAAGTCCAAGATGAATGCACTTTGTATTCTTTCATCACCCATATGTTAGTTTCTTTGCTATCACAAGAGTACAAGGCCAGGCAACCTCCTAGTAGGATGAGATGAGTGGGATCGAGATAACCCATCACTTGTTCAGGCATAGATATGGTTGAGAAACTTCTTTCCTTCAAATCAAATATAAGAATACTATAAAATCTAAAAGACGCCCAATGAATAGCGCCATTCAAGAAGAACCCACGAGATTGCCAGTTGCTAGTACCCAAGGGTTTGGAGAGTGCAAAATCAAGATTAGTCCATGAATTGGTTCTCAAAGACAAGCAATCAAAGTGCTCTTGGTCATTCTTATCCTGAGAAGCTACAACAACTAAGTAGTCATCTTGTAAAGCATCATAACCAAATCCATACAAACACGCAATATCGGGAAACATAAAGTACTTGCGATGAATACGAGAAACAATGTGAGAGTAGGAAACTTTTTTGCTGGATCCAATTAGTGGGTTCCATACGATTAAAAAATGCGGGGCACGGTGTAAGAGAAGAAGCCCTCTGCAGGAGCACATAACTTTAAAATCAAAAGGTGTGTTCATCTTGAGAGGGAGAGATACCTCTTTTACTGCAGTGTGGCGGTGAAATGCTGCGTCAATGTCAACGGAAACGGCATTGGAGTCGTCGTCATATACGAAGAGGCATACATGGGCGGGTGCAGCAGAGAGGTGAAGATGCAATTTCGCAAAATCGGGATCGGAAATGAGAGTGTTACAAAGCTTCGAAACGCACTTAAGGCGACCGAGATCTTTGAGAGGAACCCTAAATAGGATCCTGTGAATCAGTTCAAGAGGGAGAATGTCGTAAATGCTCTTGCTCTTGTGATTCTCATTCTGCTGTTGCTTCTCCTCCTTCTTCTTCATGGTCGATTGCTGTTTTGGTTTGTTCCCAGTGTGCTTCTGCTTCATCTTCTTATCCATGCTTGGAAATTGAAATGAAATGCGGTGCTTTTCGCAATTCACTCAGCCCCGCCATTTGAAATTGCGTTGAAAACAGAGGACCGAGGAAACGCAAAAAGTATTTTTTTTTATTTTTTAAAAAGTTATTTAACATTTAGATCATATTTAATTTTTTTAAATATTAAAAGTATTTTTAATTTTATTTGAATAAAAAATAATTTTTTAATTAAGTAACATAAAAGACATATTAAAAAATAAAACTTGTATGGTTTTTTATTTTTAAAAACTTTTAAACTATATTCATAATTATACAAAGACAAGACATTCTTATTGCAATTACATAAAACTAAAAAAAATTACAATTGTGATGGGAATAGGAAAAGAAAAAATTTTAGAATTAAAATTAAACTCATAATTGACTATAAACAATAAAAAAAATAATGCTCTAAAATTAATCTAAACAGAAAAAAAAGAATGTACTGAAAAATATTCTTCTAAATTAAATTGAGCCATGAAAAGTATTTTTGGTTTGATGCTAAGCGAAAAATAGTCAAGTGGTGTTGTGTGCCTTGTGTTGGTGTATAGTTTTTTTCCCACACTAAGTAAAGTATTTTCTTTTATTCATGATGTAATTATTTTTTTAGATGAGAGCTTTAAGCCTTTGCATTTTTCAAAATAGGAGGATAGCATTCTATTGATTTCAGTCAAATAATTTTTGTGAAGGTTTGACTAATAATTACGTATTGAAGATGTATATTTTATCCTCCCAAAAGAAAAATAGAATCCATAGTAATAGAAGTTGAGGATAAGAGCTTGGTTTCATTAGAGTTAGAGCACATGCTTTGCAATTATCTATGTATTTTTGTTTAATTTGTGTTCTCCTATCATGGATCAATTTTGTGTTGTGGAAGACTCAAATTTCTTCACTTTACACTAATGTATTAAATTTATTCTTGTGTTTTACGAGCTGTGCTAATAGCCTAATACTCTGGCATATAATAACATGGGATCTATGATATAACAATACTGAATAAGTTTTTGCCCCAAATAAATGGTATTCTGGGTTTTTTTTTTTTTTTTGTCAAGACCCAAACCGCCAAACCGGTCCAGATCTAAAGAGAAACGGAGCTCCAATTCTAACCCGACCCAAATTCAAATTTCAGGGATTTATCTATGAAGCATGCGATTCAAGTTGCGATCTCCAATGTGCGGCGCTACTGCCCCTGTCTCCGCCCGTCACGCCGCCGTCGTCCACTTCGTTGCCTTCGCCTACCACGTCGACGTCCCCTGCGTCACTATCGTCGGCCGCAACCTCACCCGCGCCTGTGTCGTGGTACTTGCCTTCCATGCCGCCGTCGACTGCGCCTTTGTTTCCGCCCGCAGCGCCGTCGTAGCCTGCATCACCGTTGTTGCTTGATGCCCGAACTTGCCGACATTGAAGAAGTCTTCGCCGGTTGGTATCTGTCGCCATCAGTTCTTCTGAAATGCTTGCTGCGATGCCCACAACATCTTCTTTCATTGTTGCCCCTGTTGTTGCCCCTGTTGAAGACATCTTACCGTCGAGTTTCAATGAAACTTCGCGCTTATCGCCCGGCTGAGCGAAGTGATTTGTTCCCTCTCTTCCTGCGCCGCCGGACCTTGCATTCGGTGAGGTCTTCTTTCGTTTTCAAAATTCACCTGTCCTGCCAAACTCGGACCAATCCGCTGCCTTCCTCTTCTATCTCCGACGGCCAAATTTTTTGTCTCTTGCTGTATTCCTTGACCCTCGGTTCAACCCCAACGGATACAACTATTCAAGCCAGGAGCCTCTAAAAATGCAATTTGTTTTAGATCTTCCTTCAAATTCCAAGTCCAATCTGCCGTTAGTTCATCCTTCAAGCACTTCTTCGCTACTTTGATGTGCCAATTCTAGGGTTAAAATGCAATTTTTCAAACTGAATAGGTGGGGCGCGCCAGGCCCATGTGATAGTGTAAGGCTTAGGCGACGCTCGACAAACCCAGTAGCCAGCTACTGTAATGGTTCATCTCCCTTAAAAAATAAATTTAATATCGCGTGGGCCATTGGCCCACATATCAGATATTAAACTGATAAGAACAGATACTACACTTGATCTTAGCCAAAAGGCCGAGAAAGGTATGCTTATCAAGGTCCAAGAATGGTTCTTTTATATTCAAAGGCTTGGCTGCTTGTTCCTCTTCCCAAAGATGTGAGACATGATCTCAAACGTTCTAATGAACATAGCTCTCAAAGTTGTACCAATTATTATTTTGACAGAAAGCATACAAGTCTTACAAATCTGGATCATATCTTGAAGTTCCCAAGAATTAGAACACATCTTTGGATCACTAAGGATTATAAGATTCTATATATTTTGATGTTCCATTTGGCACAAAACGATACCCTTCAAATTGCCATACCCCAGAGTTGTAGTCAAGCCACTGCATAAGAAATTAAACGGGTGCTTTCTTTGCTGCCCATCTTTGTTTAGAGGGTAATAAGGATATTAATTACATTGATCAAAGACTACGACAAGTAAAAGAATCATAACAAGGATAAGTACTTTATATCAGTTATTAATAATTTACCATCTATACTCATCATTGTGTGATCTACTAAAAAAATGTTTTAATTAGGAATAAATCTACAACTTCAAAGTTCAAATAACTAAATAATGTGTAATGAAATAACTTGATTCATATGTCGTTGAGTGAATGGAGGTTTTGGCCTGCAAATGCTTCAAAACCATCGTGACCAATCACCATGAAGTGCTCTGAATAATATTCAAGTTTAGATCCTGGAATATTCATCATTAGTTTTGTACACATTAGATGGACCGAATATTAGGTGTTAATTTATTGAGAGGGGCTAGCTAGTTAACTTACAAATTATTAGCTAACACTTCAAACAATAATATAATCCAATAATTTAGCTTCGATTAGACATAATAGAATATGGTCAACCAGTTGATTAAACTTGGGTTCGAGAGCAAACCAACTTAATTTTGAATCTTGGATCAACTAAACAGAGAATACTAACAACAATGGATTATTATTGAATGAACAAAATTATTATAACCTATAAATTTTGATGTCTCTCCATCTTGATTCCATGTAGTAGCTTATATTAGCAGGTGCTGCATAAACACCACATTTGAAGTACAAATCTCCAGGACCTTTATCCTTTGTATGAAACTTTTTCTTTCCATCAGTGAACACCGAAACGGTTCCACCATCAACATCATGGATGATATTGAGTCTGAACCACTTGTCATATAGATTTTTAGCCACTAAATCTCTGCTGTAGTATCTCATTTCTCCACTATTATATATTCTTAGTATAAGTGTGGTAGCACCATGTGCAGCACCATGGATCTGTGCTATTGTAGCACCAGATGTTCCATTTGGTACAAAACCATACCCTTCAAATTGCCACACCCCTGAGTTGTAGTCAAGCCCCTGAAATATTAAATTAGAGTTTACTTGTGACACAAGGAAGAATACAGAAAGAGTTTAATTTTGATATACTAAAAATAATTAAGCATACTGAGATACGAATTTCCGTGCGAGGTTGAGTGTGGCTAGTTGGTTCATGAGGCTTGTCGTCGGCATAGACCCATAACCGATGAATTCCATGTTCATAGCTATACCTTTGGTCTAAGGGTATGTCATATGGTCTTTGCAGTTTCAAATTTGCTTGTGTCAAAGGAACAGGGATAAATCCAAGAGTAGGATCTCCATATGCTACTACTTCTAAGGAATTATCTACAGAGAGTAACAGAAGAAAAAATATAGATATAGATAGACTAGAATAAGAGAAAAGCTTAGTATACAAGCGATTAGGGCTTGTAACTATTACAAGTTCATTAACGCCTTATCCACTAAAACGCGCTGCAACTTCTACGTCACTTACACGCGCTATACAAAGATCTCGCGTTTGTATAACTACCAAATTTAAAAGATTTGTTTCCTTCTTTGTTTTCTTTCTTTTCAAATTTCATCGTTCTTCTTCTCGCGCGTCTCCCCCTAATTTTTCGATCGTTCTTTTCCTCTCCTTTTTCATTGGTTTGTTCTTCGTCATTGACGTTAGTTTTTCTCTCTGTAACTCCAGCTTCGTTTTGACATGGTGTATTTATAGTTTTTGACATTGTGTATTCTGCAACCTCTCTGTTGTTGATGACCAGTTTATTCCGAAGGTTGGAATGACCGTTACCACCCTTGAAGATGCTGGAAAATTTTACAGGAACTATACCAAGGTTGCAGGTTTTTCTACAAGAGTTCGGAGCACAAATAGAAAGGAAAACGAGATTAAGAATCAATTGATTACATCTAGCAGAGAGGGAAAATGAAACTCTCATAGCAAAGACTCATTTGATAGGAATTGGAATGATTTTCTGCTAAACTTTGGTCTTGTGGACAACAAGTGGCTTTCATGTAGTGTTGGGTTAAAATCTGCAGCAGAGGTGTAAATTTAATTTTTTATCAGGTGTATTTATAGTCTGTGTTTGGGTGTATTATGCAGATCTCTATGCAGACCGTCATATATGGGTTTCAATCTATCTGATCACCACTTCATATTATAGTACCTGTAAATCAGACATTTTGAATACACCAGAGAGAGTTTAATTAATTTTGGTCTTGTGGACAACAAGTGGCTTTCAGGTAGTGTTGGGTTAAAATCTGCAGCAGGAGTGTAAATTTAATTTTTTATCGGGTGTATTTATAGTCTGTGTTTGGGTGTATTATGCAGATCTCTATGCAGACCGTCATATATGGGTTCCAATCTATCTGGATCACCACTTCATATTATAGTACCTGTAAATCAGACATTTTGAATACACCAGAGAGAGTTTAATTAATTTTGATCTTGTGGACAACAAGTGGCTTTCAGGTAGTGTTGGGTTAAAATCTGCAGCAGAGGTGTAAATTTAATTTTTTATCGGGTGTATTTATAGTCTGTGTTTGGGTGTATTATGCAGATCTCTATGCAGACCGTCATATATGGGTTCCAATCTATCTGGATCACCACTTCATATTATAGTACCTGTAAATCAGAAATTTTGAATACACTAGAGAGAGTTTAATTAATTTTGGTCTTGTGGACAACAAGTGGCTTTCAGGTAGTGCTGGGTTAAAATCTGCAGTAGAGGTATAAATTTAATTTTTTATCGGGTGTATTTATAGTCTGTGTTTGGGTGTATTATGCAGATCTCTATGCAGACCGTCATATATGGGTTCCAATCTATCTGGATCACCACTTCATATTATAGTACCTGTAAATCAGAAATTTTGAATACACTAGAGAGAGTTTAATTAATTTTGGTCTTGTGGACAACAAGTGGCTTTCAGGTAGTGTTGGGTTAAAATCTGTAGCAGAGGTGTAAATTTAATTTTTTATCAGGTGTATTTATAGTCTGTCTTTGGGTGTATTATGCAGATCTCTATGCAGACCGTCATATATGGGTTTCAATCTATCTGATCACCACTTCATATTATAGTACCTGTAAATCAGACATTTTGAATACACCAGAGAGAGTTTAATTAATTTTGGTCTTGTGGACAACAAGTGGCTTTCAGGTAGTGTTGGGTTAAAATTTGCAGCAGGAGTGTAAATTTAATTTTTTATCGGGTGTATTTATAGTCTGTGTTTGGGTGTATTATGCAGATCTCTATGCAGACCGTCATATATGGGTTCCAATCTATCTGGATCACCACTTCATATTATAGTACCTGTAAATCAGACATTTTGAATACACCAGAGAGAGTTTAATTAATTTTGATCTTGTGGACAACAAGTGGCTTTCAGGTAGTGTTGGGTTAAAATCTGCAGCAGAGGTGTAAATTTAATTTTTTATCGGGTGTATTTATAGTCTGTGTTTGGGTGTATTATGCAGATCTCTATGCAGACCGTCATATATAGGTTCCAATCTATCTGGATCACCACTTCATATTATAGTACCTGTAAATCAGAAATTTTGAATACACTAGAGAGAGTTTAATTAATTTTGGTCTTGTGGACAACAAGTGGCTTTCAGGTAGTGTTGGGTTAAAATCTGCAGCAGAGGTATAAATTTAATTTTTTATCGGGTGTATTTATAGTCTGTGTTTGGGTGTATTATGCAGATCTCTATGCAGACCGTCATATATGGGTTCCAATCTATCTAGATCACCACTTCATATTATAGTACCTGTAAATCAGAAATTTTGAATACACTAGAGAGAGTTTAATTAATTTTGGTCTTGTGGACAACAAGTGGCTTTCAGGTAGTGTTGGGTTAAAATCTGCAGCAGATGTGTAAATTTAATTTTTTATCGGGTGTATTTATAGTCTGTGTTTGGGTGTATTATGCAGATCTCTATGCAGACCGTCATATATGGATTCCAATCTATCTGGATCACCATTTCATATTATAGTACCTGTAAATCAGACATTTTGAATACACCAGAGAGAGTTTAATTAATTTTGATCTTGTGGACAACAAGTGGCTTTCAGGTAGTGTTGGGTTAAAATCTGCAGCAGAGGTGTAAATTTAATTTTTTATCGGGTGTATTTATAGTCTGTGTTTGGGTGTATTATGCAGATCTCTATGCAGACCGTCATATATGGGTTCCAATCTATCTGGATCACCACTTCATATTATAGTATTTGTAAATCAGACATTTTGAATACACTAGAGAGAGTTTAATTAATTTTGGACTTGTGGACAACAAGTAGCTTTCAGGTAGTGTTGGGCTAAAATCTGCAGCAGAGGTGTAAATTTAATTTTTTAACGGGTGTATTTATAGTCTGTGTTTGGGTGTATTGTGCAGATCTCTATGCAGACCGTCATATATGGGTTCCAATCTATCTGGATCACCACTTCATATTATAGTACCTGTAAATCAGACATTTTGAATACACCAGAGAGAGTTTAATTATGGAAAAAAAATTTACTTATAATTGGATCAAATATATTTACACCATGTGTTCAATTTCTTAGAACAAGAAGATCAATAAAACCTAGAAGAACATAGAAGAACAGTAAAACATAGTTCTTCAATTTCGAAATCAGAAACAGAAATGTGGAAAATGTACAAGATGAGTAAAACAATAACGTACCTTGAATAATATTTTGTTGATGGTTTCTGCTATTATTCGCGACGAGTTCAAATGTCTCTTCAGTTTAGAATGTTGCTCGAAACTTGAGGATTTGTGTTATCTTTAAAGGAGAAGAGGAAGAGTGAGCCATAACGAGCGGTTTTTTCGAAGCGTAATCGTTCGAGTGACACGCGTGAAATTGACGCTCCATTTAAAGGGAGGGAGTGCGCGTGGATTAAACCTGAGTTGGGCCAACTTGTAAGGATTGTATGCATTATTTGCTTGTATGTGTAGCGGGGCCCCTAGAATAATTATTGCATGATGAGCGGCACATGTTTTTTTCTTTTTGCTCAACAACTACACTTGACAGCCATGATAAAACCTTTAGCAGCAGTGGCAGATACATATATAACTCCTAGTTTCTAATTAAGAATGAATCATCGAATTATTATTTTATCCTAATTAGTTGAGCCAACTAACCCCTTGATTGTTGTTTAGTATAAGGAAATAATAACTAACCTGATTCACGGGCTTGGTTAATTATATTAGATATATATGTCATTGCCAATGATCATCATCAGTGTCTTAATATGTAGTATTTTCTCTTGGAGTTTCATGTGAGGAATAATGCAGGTTAAGGCCTGCAAAAAAACTGGAAATAATGCCTCAACCATGGTCACCCTAAGGATAATCTTGATCAAAAGCTTCACACATGCATGATCCCCATGGTAAAGAAGTATATCCCCGAATATTCATTATATATATATATACCTTAAACCAAAAATAATATATGAATATGAGTGCAGAAAAGAAACACTTGCCAGAATAAAGTGAAGAAATTGGTAACGGAGGATAAGAGGGCAAGAGGCCAAACTCAATATGACAATGCATGCTATGCTGTGAATAAGAAAATATTGAAAACCAACTATTTTTATTTTTTAACAAAAAAAAATGTTTTTTTTTAAATTTTATCTATCTAAGTTAATATAATTCAAATCATTAACTTGTGTATTATTTTGGTAAAAACATTTAATGCATCACATGTCTCGCCATAATTAGTGTAAGAATAGTTTTTTTTTTTTTGGACAACCCCCAATCTTAGGTATCACAACATACACCCACGCATCAACACTTTGAGGTTTTATCAAACCTCATCGGAGTTCGAACTTGGTGTAACTTGTTTAAGAGGCAATATAATTGCCACTTGATCTAGGCCTCCGCTACTCCTTTGTATTGATTTAACTACATTGTCAAGGCCTATGCAGAAAATTTTGTTAAATTGAAAAAAAGACCCATGATTTGCCCTGGGCTCGGTTGGAGGCCCTTGTCTATAGCCAAAAAAGTTATAATATAGAATTTTCATTAATTAATCAATTTGAGTTGATAAATAGTTAGTTCACTTAATCAATTTGACTGTGAGTGTATATTAAAATTAGTCACTAAAATCAATCTAAAATACATGTTAAAATATAAATATACATTAAAAATAAATTAAATCACACATATTTTTATACACAAATACATTAGTAACACTCTGATGCACGCAAAATAAAAGTTATTTCTCATAATAATAATAATAATAATTTGATTTGTATTTGTATTTTTTAATTTTTTTTCTTTTAAGATCTTAGAAAAGAAAATGAAAAGGTTAATTGTAATAATCAATTAAATAGTATGTCCATTATCTACTTGCCACTCGTCGAAAATTACATGATTTTTTTTCATATTTATATGAATTTGGATTATAAAAAGGTCACTCCTTTGATAATACCCCTCAATTTATGAGTGTTCAAGATCGGACATATTTTTTTTTTTGTTTATAATTTTTATGCGATGTTATTTTTTGATTAGGTTCGGGTTATATCTCGAGTGATTCTTATCCGCTCTTATTTAAATTTATTTTTTATGATAAAAATATATATTTTAGAATAAAATTAATAATGTCATATTATATTTTTATACTTTAATTAATATTTTTTATATCGTATAATATTATTTTTATTTTAAAATAATTTATTTTAAAATAAATATGATATAATATTTGTTAAATTTAATTTTTAAAATTAAAATTTTATTATTTTGATATATAAAATTTACAAATTTATGTATACTAATTTGATCTTGAATAAATTTTCAGTTTAACCCAATTTGTTTCAAATTATTTTTGGATCAAATCAAAATAAATTAATAACCTTTTAATGTCCCAGAATATACTTAAATCCAACCTAACCAACTCATAAACATTCCTACATCAAATGCATGGATTTTCAACAAAACAATCATTTCAATACTTTTTTTTATTATCCTACGTTATAATGTATACTACTCCTACGAAAAAAGGTAACACATTGTTCAATTGACCGCTGGATATACGATTTAGGAGGCTCAGGATTCGGTGGTCCAGGAACCTTTGATTATTTAGTGGTCCAAGTAAAAAACATGTTTTTAGAATTTTTTTATCAATTGCTATGTAGTCCTTGAACTAATTTTAATTACAAATTAACCCCATATATTTTATTTAATTATAAAAATAATTTTTTATTTTATAAATTATTATTTTATCAATTATCAATTATATTTATTAACAATCAAATACAAAAATAACAACCAATTATATCCTCCATTCATCCTAATAATTCCAATTGATTAAAAAATTAACTTTGATCTCGTTACGTTCGTCCATGGCTTCCAAATCGTGTTTCCTTGAAATTCAATCGATTGGTTTTTCAAAACAATCGATTGAATAATAACTCAATCGATTGGTTTATACTATATCACAAAACAATCGATTGAAAGTTATAAAGTAGAATGGTAAAAAGCTTAAACCAATCGATTGTTTATACTTTCCAATCGAATGAATGCCTCAAAACAATCGATTGTTATTGTTACTCAATCGATTGAGTTCACGAAAACAACATGGATTTGCCAAATACAATCATTGGAAAGTGATGACATTGAAGTTTTAGCCAAATTCAATCGATTGGTAATGTAATCCAATCGATTGAAATGTGATGAAGTTGAATGTTTCGCTAATTTCAATCGATTGGTAATGGTACCCTCGGTAAATTCATCTCTGAAATCTTGTTCGGATTCATTCTGTTCATCCATCATATCTTGGTCACTTACTAGCTCTTCTTGTTGGTTAAAGTCATCGTCCTGCTGGTATTGCTCATTCATCTCAGTGTCTGTAAATATACCTGACATCTTAAAAATGTCCAATGAAAAAAATTATTTAATACACACAAAGTCATATATTTCTATTTGTGGTAAAAGTTAAAAATTAAAAGTAAATAATATTTAAACTTTTTTGTTTAACAAAATTAAAATAAAGTACAAAAATAAGAAAAAATGTGTATAGGAGTACATTCATTATGTTATAATTTTAATAATTAATGTAAATTTTAAAAAATTGGATAAATTTATATTTATTGTGATTACAATCAAAAGTGAATTATATGTATTCTTATAATCAAGAAATATACTTAACTTATTTTATAATAAGTAAGTCTGTCAATAATTTAATTTATTAAAAAAATCTCATTTTTTTATTTATCCTACAAAATAAAATTTCATATTAATAGTTTTGAATAAGACAATTAAAATAAAATTTAAAAATAAAGCTTGAATAAAAAAAATACAAAGTTTTTAATCTAAAAATATAAAATAGTTAAAAAATAGAATACTTATTTAAATATAATTTTTTAAGACACTCTATAACCTAGATGAATAAATATTATTTTTAAAATGAATCATGATATATTGATACAAAACTTATTGTATGTATTTTTTTAAAAAATTAATAAACCTCTCTAGTTAATAACAATATTGGAACCTAAATTTGAACGCTAATTGATATTATATATTGTGTAGGTACTTAGAGTATATTAGAGAAGTACGTTAATAATTTGAAGAGAAAAATTATTAGTGTAAATTTTTTTTTTTAAATTAATCCCTATTGAACTATTCTATTTTTATTCCTTCAAAACATATTTTAATAAAAATATTTGTAACAATAATTTACATCCAATAAGAATATCTTAACGAGCAGTTACATCATTCTGTCATGGGGTAAAATAGGGGTAAAATAGGAAAAAAATAGTCGACACCTAACTCTCTGTATTCCTAATATAAATTGTTATAGATAAGTATAGTTTCTTAAAATTTTGGGGTGTCCGGGCCACTACTCACCCCCTCTAGGTCCGTCGCTGATTGCTAGCTAATTAATTAATAATAAAAAATAATAACATCTATTTACTTTTTAGTATTTCTCAATTTCTATGCATTAATAAAAGATATTTTTAAATATTTTTTCTTACACAATCAATTTCACGAATAAAGTATCGAACAGAATAATTGCAAAATTAGAGATTCTATTCACTGACCTCGATTTTGTAATCAAAACGATGGTTTATTTTTTGAACACTACAATGAAAAACTTGATTGGACCTTTGATGATTGCTGCAACGGTGATTAATGATGAAGAAATAGTGGATATTAAATAGACGGATGAAAATTAAAAAAAAAATTGGATATTGAGTAGATGGATGTTCCAAAGAAAAACAATTAAATTTTTTATAATCAAAGAAAATGATACACGATTTCAATGGTGGGATTGAATAATTAGTGATGGATTATTCACCAATTTATAATGTTAATATTAAGGAAAAGATAAGATTAGTTTATCTACATAAAAATAAAACAGAAAAAATTGAAGATAGAATTTTAAAGATAAGATAGATGAATAATAAGATAATTTCTAAAAAGATAACAAGATTGAAATAGCCGCAGATCACATTTCAATCGATTGGGTACCATTACCAATCGATTGAAATTGGCAAAACATTCAACTTCATCACCTTCCAATCGATTGAATTACATTACCAATCGATTGAATTTGGCTAAAACTTCAATGTCATCACTTTCCAATCGATTGTATTTGGCAAATCCATGTTGTTTTCGTGAACTCAATCGATTGAGTAACAACAACAATTGATTGTTTTGAGGCATTCATTCGACTGGAAAGTATAAACAATCGATTGGTTTAAGCTTTTTACCATTCTACCTTACAACTTTCAATAGATTGTTTTGTGATATAGTGTAAACCAATCGATTGAGTTATCATTCAATCGATTGTTTTGAAAAACCAATCGATTGAATTTCAAGAAAACACGATTTGGAAGCCATGGACGAACGTAACGAGATCAAAGTTAATTTTTTAATCAATTGGAATTATTAGGATGAATGGAAGATATAATTGGTTGTTATTTTTATATTTGATTGTTAATAAATATAATAGATAATTGATAAAATAATAATTTATAAAATAAAAACTATTTTTATAATTAAATAAAATATATGAGGTTAATTTGTAATTAAAATTAGTTCAAGGACTACATAACAATTGATAAAAAAACTTTAAAAACATGTTTTCTACTTGGACCACTAAGTGGTCCAAAGGTTCCTGGACCACCGAATCCTGGGCCGGCTTAGGATTCGGTGGTCCAGAACCTTTGGACTACTTAGTGGTCCAAGTAGAAAACATGTTTTTAGAGTTTTTTTATCAATTGCTATGTAGTCTTTGAACTAATTTTAATTACAAATTAACTCCATATATTTTATTTAATTATAAAAATAGTTTTTTATTTTATAAATTATCTATTATATTTATTAGCAATTAAATACAAAAATAACAACCAATTATATCCTCCATTCATCCTAATAATTCCAATTGATTAAAAAATTAACTTTGATTTCGTTACGTTCGTCCATGGCTTCCAAATCGTGTTTCCTTGAATAATTAGTGATGGATTATTCACCAATTTATAATGTTAATATTAAGGAAAATATAAGATTAGTTTATCTACATAAAAATAAAACAGAAAAAATTGAAGATAGAATTTTAAAGATAAGATAGATGAATAATAAGATAATTTTAAAAAGATAACAAGATTGAAATAACCGCAGATCACATTTCAATCGATTGGGTACCATTACCAATCGATTGAAATTGGCAAAACATTCAACTTCATCACCTTCCAATCGATTGGATTACATTACCAATCGATTGAATTTGGCTAAAACTTCAATGTCATCACTTTCCAATCGATTGTATTTGGCAAATCCATGTTGTTTTCGTGAACTCAATCGATTGAGTAACAACAACAATCGATTGTTTCGAGACATTCATTCGATTGGAAAGTATAAATAATCGATTAGTTTAAGCTTTTTATTATTCTACCTTACAACTTTCAATCGATTATTTTGTGATATAGTGTAAACTAATCGATTGAATTTCAAGGAAACACGATTTGGAAGCCATGGACGAACGTAACGAGATCAAAGTTAATTTTTTAATCAATTGGAATTATTAGGATGAATGGAGAATATAATTGGTTATTATTTTTGTATTTAATTGTTAATAAATATAATAGATAATTGATAAATTAATAATTTATAAAATAAAAAACTATTTTTATAATTAAATAAAATATATAGGATTAATTTGTAATTAAAATTAGTTCAAAGACTACATAGCAATTGATAAAAAAAACTCTAAAAATATGTTTTCTACTTGGACCACTAAGTGGTCCAAAGGTTTCTGAACCACCGAATTCTGAACCTGGACTACATAACAATTATCTATTACATTTTATTCACTCTAATACTTTTACTTGTTTTTGTAAAACAAGTATTTTTGGAAATATAACTGACGCATTAAAAAGTGCAATATAATGTGTCTGTGCAACAATGGCTTCTATAATGTTGGCATGGTTCAATTTCGGGTGTAGGCTAACCTCCTCCTGTGGGTGCAAAAGGAGTGTACTATGGATGCCCATGCAGGGGTTCGATGTTCGGAAATTATTTAATTTCTTAATTTGTTTATGAGTAATTCATATATTAATTATAATCACAAGTTATGTTATTTTAAATTAAATAATTTATATAAAAATAATTTTATTTATTATTATAAATATTAAATTAAATAAATCATAATGATTTTTTATTTAAAATTAAATAACAATAAAAATTTTAGTTGAAAAGGATTGAGATAACTCTTTTATTGATTTTTAATCTCTAATTTTTATGAGTAAAAATATGTTCTCGCATTATGATATAATTTTTAGCGATTCAATATGAATAATGTTAATTTACCTTTATTGAAAAAAATTTGAAGGCTTATATTTGAAAATGTTTACTTTTAATTAAGCATTTGAATTTCGACCAATTCATTTATTTTGGATTTCTTCTTTTTGTTTTTTAATGGTTGCTTAATAAAACTATAGAACTGTATATATTACTCATTTGTGCATGTACGTTGATCGGTTTCAACCGATCTTGTTGGTTAAGCTGGATTGTTATTATCTTCAGCTTTAACTAGGGATGTCAATGGGGCGGGGCGGGGGCGGGGGATGCTTCCCTACTCCCGTCCCCGCCCCCAGAATTAATCTCCGTCATGGGGAGATAATTGTCTCCATTTCCGTTTCCCGCATTCTTCGCGTTCCCCGCGGGGCTCCATTCCCTATCTCCCTATGTTTAACATTCATATGGAAATTATAGTAAAAAAAATATAAAAAAAAAAACAAAAAAACAAACTAAAAAATATTATTACAAACACACAAACATATCTTATCTAAGATTATAAGTCCAGAAATACAACATAGCAAATCATAGTCTATAAAATAAGATTTTGAAATGCAACTTCCATTATAAAGAAAGCAATAAAACAAAGTCTTTAACATCAAATATTCTTTCATTGTCGGCATAAAACTTCCAACAAACATCTCCATGTTCTCTGTTAAAACAATAGAGACAAATATGTTAACATATAGTGACGAGAATGGAAGCAAACACGCAGACGCAGAAGTGGAGAGGAGAAGGACGTCGTGCCTGAGGAGAGAGAACGACGCGGTGAAGCTGCTAGGGTGACAGCGCAAGAGTGGCCAGTGGCTAGCTGTGAGGGTTTTGAAGTTTGAACAAAGTGGAGAGTGAGTGAGTGACTGGAGTCTGGAGAGTTGGGGTTTGGATGGGAATAGAGAGTTAGAGAGGGCGCAGCAACAAATGTGAGAAGGGAATATAGGGTTAAGGTTTTTTAATGGGTGAAATTACTAAAATACCCCATATGTTAGAAATAAAGTAAGAGTATTTAAGTAAGTTTAACAATTAAGGGAATTATCGGGGATGGGGCGGGGATCCCCGCTCGGGTCCCCGCGCCTGTCTCGGGAGAATTTCGCTCCCCATTCCCATCCCCATGGGGAAAATTCCCCACCATCGGAGCCCCATTTGGGGCGGTCTCCACGGGGATCCCCTCCTGCTCGGGATTTTTGACACCCCTGGCTTTAACTATGCTTTCCGTTGAAAGTGTTGTGATACTTTCTTTCACATTTTCAATGGATTTTGCTGCAGGAACGTTGTCGGACCCACTTTAGGTAGTGTAGGTTAAGGTCATATGTACGAGTCTCTCTAAAATTCTTTTGAACTTATTTGATAAAATCCGTGGCCATAAAAAACAAACAATAAAATTAAATGTTTAGATATTTAAAAAATAAAATATTTTAAAGACAAAAAATATATATTACACTATCATTTTTTAGTTTTATTTTTGAATTGTGTGCGAGAGTGTGTAAAAATATCAAAACAATAATTTGCTTGAGTCTATATTTCTTTTTTTATATATAAAATACTGTTACATTGGCTTTAAAAGGTTGAAATAAGTAAATAACTTCTTTCTCGATATTTTTTTGTGGCGTGGGATAAGTATCATAGTGGATGTTACAATACTCCTATATTATTTAGAATTTTAAAACTCCTTACGTTATTAATATTATAATTAATAATAATTTTATTTTAACCAGTTTTTCTTTTTTGATATGGACAAAGTTCAAGAAAAAACCCAAACTTACCCTCGACTCAGATACAACAAGAAATCTAGGCCATGAATTAATTTTTTCTTCAACTACTATATTGAAGCAGAAAATAAGGCTGCCTCCCCAATAGGGGTGGAAAAAAGTTAGACAGTTGCTAGAGTAGCCTGGCTTGTATTTGGTCTAGTCTGGCCTGACCTGTTATAAAATAGGTACAGGCTCAGATTCTTTTAAAAGTCTTAATATGCTAATAAATCAGGTCCAGGCTTATTAATTAGCCTTATTGGCCTGTCAGGCCTGTTTGGGCTTGTTAAAACATAATTAAATATATAAATAATTTTGTATTATTAACAAAATGATGAGATATTTTAAATTTATTATATTTTATTATAAATATTTTTGTATATTTTAAATATTTTAAAAGATTAAAAATTCTTATAAATATTAAATATGACATATTACAAATATTTTTATTAAAAAATAATTTTTTTAAATAATATTTTTATTTTTATAAAAAAATTATTAGTCTTTTTAACAGGCTTCAAGTCAGGCCAGACTAAATAACAAGCCAGACCTAATACTTTATAAAGAGCCTATAGCGGGCTGCAGGCTAGACTCAGGCTAATTAACTACATGACAGGTCAGGCCAAGCCTGTTAAGAGCAAAGCCTGGCCTGATTTGTTTCCATCCCTACTCCCCAATAACCACAAGGTTCAAAAACGCTGCCGCTCTGTCAGGAGTGTCAGGAGTTCCAAGCCGCTGTTTGTCACTGCACGCAACTCTTCCAGGATCCCTGGTCCCTGACCACTATTATGCCACTACAATACCTGGCGCGCTTTCCTTTCCAGTCGTGATACTTCCATGGTAGTCCAGAACTTCGACAAGACACCCGCTGATCGTCTTCTCGCCATCATAGGTTTAAACTTGGGTTTCATATATGCCGTATTGCATGTAGAAGACATGGTGAATCGGCCCTTGTTCCTCTTCTGACCTTCGTTGTTATTCTGTCACAGTTGGTTTTGTCTGCATGCTATTACTACTACAGGTAAACACTATCCTCCATAATTTTTTTTCGCTTTTGATTCATTGCAAAAATTTGAATTTTATCTTTTTATTTAAATAAAATGTAATAATTTTTTAATAGTATATCTATTTTTTATTTTTAAATATTGTTAAATCAATTTTTTTGCATTGTAATACTCATCTACTTGTTTTATACTTATTTTATTTTAGGATTTAGCAATTTGTCTTAGTTGATAATACATAATAGTTTATAGTATTTTGCTAGTAATACATGTTAAGGTTTTTTCTTGCTTGCAAATTGATGCTATTTTAAATGTGATATTATTATCGATTTGTGGTTATTATATTATATTTATGATGTTGAATTTTTTTCTCTTATGTAAATAAAAGTTAAAATTTAAAATGATTTTTAATTGGTACATAACTGATTGTTGTTGTAAGCTATTGTGATGATATGATATTTATTTATGATTGCTAAGATTGTTAATTTGTTTATTGGTTAATTTATGAGTTTCGTAGCAAGCCGAATGTCCGAAGACAACTCTACAATAGGCCCAATACAATCCAGCATTAGAGACTTGTGTAGTATTACTTTCGCCTTGATTAGCTCAAGACAAAAAATCAGCCGTCAAATGAAATGAATGAAAACATTTTGTCCTTTCGTGTTTTTGTTTCTTTTTATGGGCCTAGGGCCCTTTAGTCTAAAAGAAGAAAAGAATAAAAACCTTCACTATCCTCTTAAACCTCATATAATGCCACGATAAAAAGAAACTATTTCACTAACTGGTTGGTCTGAATAATCAACTTAAGTATCGAGATTTGAATTTGTCTTGTGAGTGGACACTAGACTCTTAAATAGAACTCAAGGTTCGAAAAATCGGACTGATCATCAAATCACTTTAATTATTAGTTTATTAGTTTATTGGTTTAATCAGTTTAATCGGTGGTTCAACCGAAAAAATTGTTTTAAAATAAAATAATAAATAAATTATAAATAAATATTTTAAAATATAATTATAATATAATATCAATATTAAAATAGTTTTCAAATTTAAAAAATTACATTAAATGTCATCAATCAAATTCATATAATCTTATTAATATACAAACTCAAGTTAAATAGTATAAAGAAATATCAAATATTAAATGTCGACATAAAAATTTATCAATCATCAAAATCTTAAGATGTTCTTGTGAGTTTCTTTTTTTTTTGGATAATTATTTAAACATATTATGTAATTGTGATTGTGATTTTAACTATTGTGCTAAAAAAATCTTCAAGTAACAAGGATATGTTGATGGTGGTGGTATCTTCTGAGGCATCAATGTCTCCTCATCCAGTCCTTCCAATTTCTTCAGCTAAAGCCATAACAAAAGGAATGGTACTAGAAAATGAGGTAGTTAATGGATCATCAAATGAGAAATTTGTTGTTATTGCAAGTGAATATGAACAGGCCAATGCACAAGTTTAAATGTAGCAACTTAACATAACTTAACAGAGCCAGAAAGAAAAAAAGAAGCAGCAACAAAAGTTAAATACCAGCCAGTGTTTTAAAATATTGGTTATGGCGGCGCCATGGCAGTATGGCGTGGCGGAATTTGGACTCGCCACCATACAAAGGCCACCGCAACGTGGTTTTCACGGCGGGTGAAAAGTCGGCCGCAATTGAAATGGCGGAAATGGCGGGGTTTTTAGGATTTTTTTGAAAAAAATTGGAGGTAATTGGGTAATTTAGGAAACCCTAAGTGATACCTGTAACCCTAATTAGCCTCTGTTATTAAAAAACTTCTCTTCTCTTATTCACGTCAAAAACGGCTCTCCGTCTCTGTTCTCTCTTCTCTGTGCTTGCCGTCGGCGCCGATCTTCGCCGTTGTCCGTTGCCGTTCGTCGCCGCCCATCATCGCTGGTGGTCGCCCCCCCATCGCCGCTGGTGGTTGCCGCCGCTCATTACCACAGTTCCCTCTCTTTCTGGTTCATAGTTACATACATTCCCTTTTTTACTTTGTTCGTTCAGTTCATCGTCTCCTTCTCTTCCCTCATAAACCTCTCTTCCTCCAAATTTTTCCGTTCATTTTAGTTCACTATATCAACTTGCAGACCAGCCCCTGATTCTAATACCCCTGCCCCTGTCCCTGTCCCTGCCCCTGCCTCTGCCTCTGCTGGTCATGCTGCTGGCACTGCTCCTGCTCATTCTGCAACTGTTGTCCGTTCCAGTAAAATTGAAGCAATGGGGGGGGGGAGAATGAGCCTACGGCAAATACTAGGAGAAGACAACAAAATAGAAAAAGGAAACAACCTGCAGCTCTAAAGGGGGAACCAAGTTGATGAGAGCTAGAATTTAGATGGTTTATTTCATCATTCTTTAGTTTAAAGACATGATGAGACAATGGCTTTGGTCTTTCTTTTAAGTTTTTAGTTTTTATGTTATATGTCTTATGTTTATTTGCTAAATTGCTGAATTTTCTATTATATTTGCTGCATTAATTGGATGTCTTATAACTAGAAAAATGATTATATAAATTAGATTTTATAGTTGATTATTTTTGCAATTTTTCTGCATATTTTTTTGTACATATATATACATTTTTTAGGTAATCCGCCATTTCCGCCATTTTCTGCAACGCCATCCGCCATTATTTTATGGTGGATTTTTGGCTCACCGCCATGAGCCGCCATCCGCAATCAAAAACTATGATACCAGCAACAAATAATCACTCTAAACCCTGAAATCAATAACTATTTCAACAAAAATTCAGAAATATCATACTTAAAAATTAGAAAATGGCAACAGCAGCATAACAAATCCATTTTAATCAATAATTTCAACAACACAAAATCAATGATTTAATTAATTTCAGATTCAGAAATCACAAATCAAAGTATCAGACATTCAAAACACTGAAATAGACTCAACAGTGATGACACTAAATTAAACAGAGCATTAGCAAGGAAGAAGAAGAAGAACATTAGCAACATTATTTGAACAAAAAATTCAGAAATTAAAAGTAAGAAGAAAAACCGAGCATTCAAAAACTAAACAGAGCCATCAGTAACCAGAGAAAAATTAAAAGAACCATCAGAATAACAAAACTTCAAACATTCACAGCAAACTTCAAACCATCAGAGTAACAAATCCATAACCAAACTTTCAGAGTAACAAAATTTCAAACATTCACAGCAATTAGAAAACAGAGTAACAAAACATTCAGAACCAAACTTCAAGGACCATCAGCAACAGCAACAGATCCAGAACCAACCTTCAAACATTCAGAACAAAACTTCAAACTATTGGCAAATACAAGACAGATTTGAACAAAACTTCAAAAATTGAAGAAGACTTGAACCAAGATCGAAGCAGACTTGAACAAAAATTGAAGCAGAGTTGAACAAAATTGAAGCAGACTTGATCTAAGACCGAAGCAGACTTGAAGAAAAATCAGAAATGGAACAAAAATTGAAGAAGAAGACCAAAGTGAAGATGAAGAAGAGAAGCCACTAACTTGGGTCCGTGCCGAGAAGCCAACGAAGATGAAGAGCCGAAGAGGAGCTGGGTTAGGCAGCGACGATGGAGGGCTAGGCGGAGGGCAACGCGGCTAGGGTTTCTTTCATTCAGAGTTCTCCAGAACATGGATGAATGAATGATTAGGAGAAGAGGGGGGTTGGGTCACAAGGGATCACTGAATCGGTGGATCCATTTCTATTTTTTTTTACAAGTTTTAAAACGGCGCCGTTTTATCCGAACCGGCCGGTTACCAGTCCGGCCCGACCGACTGGTTCTCGGCCGGTTCATCGGTTTTTCAACGGTTTTTCTTCGAACGGTTATAAGGGGAGGACCGAACCGCTTGTACCGTCGATTTCCAGTTGAACTGGTTTGATCGGACGGTTCGGTTCGATTTTCAGAACCTTAAATAGAACTAAGATCCACAACGAATTAGTTTTTGATTTGTCGAACTAGAGGATATCCATTTCTAAAAAACTTTGCATGAGATGTTTTCGTCTTTTATGTCTTACTTTTATAACTTTATTGTAATAAAATTATTTAAGAACAAAATTGTTAAGAGGCAAAATTTCTTAAGACCTATTTAAACATATATTTAAAGAGAAAAACATTAATGTTCTTGGTCACTGCTGTCATTTTGCTCCAATCATCATATAAGAGATTCTAAGTTTCCAATCCATTCACTCACGAAAGCCTAATTAACCACTCCATCGTCGTATCATCCTTCCATTGCATTGCTTGTTATAATCTCATCCTTGTAAGTTGTAAGATTGAGGTGTGAATTGAGTAAGGATGGCAACATCATTTGAATTTGTGGATACCTATCTTGTTTTTACGGAGCAGATAATTATTTGTTTCGTATCAGGACGAGTTATTGTGCAGGATAGGATAGGTCGGATTTAGGTAATATCCGTCCCTACTCGTTCCAGTATATATGTAATATATGTAAAATAATTAATAAAATGATTAATAATATTATATCATATTTAAATTTTTACATTATAAGTGGACTTGAGATTCAGAAAATACACTAATTTAGTCCCTAACTTTTCAATTGTACTATTTATATTCCCGAATTTGTTAAAAATGCACCAAGTTAGCCTCTTATCTATTCTTCGATCAAAATGTCTGCCGCCAAGAGTGACCTGACATTGACCTGAAACATGAACAAGAAGAGAGGATAATTTCAAAGAGTAGTGAAGCATTAACTCAAGCTAAATATATTGTAATTAAGATGAGTGTATTACAACATGAAAGAGAAATATATTCCAATTGAGAGCAATAATAAACAAATTCTCCAATGCAAAATGCAAAATCACAAGAATGTAGTGAAAAAAAAAAATTTAAAATAAAAACTCTAGAACTACAAAATTAGAAGCGGAAGAACCCTAAAAATCACAAAATCGGAATTTAGAAAGGTCAAAAACCCTCCAAAAAATTTGAAAAATAGAAATGCACTTGTCAATGGAGGTCATCTTGTCATTGAATTCTCCCTTCTGGATGCAAACTCCATAAAAACACTTCCTCAAATATATACCTCATTCTAAAGTACACCCCCATTTGTAGAAACATCACCACATTCGCAGCAAAAATAATTACATTTCCTAATTTCTGATCATTTTACCCCTTTCATAGCTCCACCAGTTCCACCATCTTCTCCCACAATGTACCAAAAAAAATTATAGAAGCTTTACTTTGGCACCATTTTGAAATCAGAGCATGAATCAAAGAAATAGGAGATTGTAAAAGTCAGTGAAGAGGATATCGACCTAGTCTTTGATTAGGGCAGCGGCGGCAGACTTGTAATTTATGAGAACGAAGAAGGAGTGGCATGAGAACGAGAGTATAGTAATGACAACGGTGAAAACGAAGAAGAAGTGGCGTGAGAACAAAGGAGAACGAAGAAGGTGAAAGAGTGAAGATAAACAAGGAGCGGCGTGAGAACGAAGGAGAAAGCGTTTGATTTTTGAGTGGTGGATTTGGTGTGAAAATAGGAAAAAATTATTTAGTGTATGGCGCAGGTTTGATTTTACGAGGAATTGTTTGTGAACTGTGAAGCGCACTACTCTCGAAAAGTGCCAGGTCACTCCCAGCAAAAAATATTTTGATTGAAAAATAAGAAAGGAACTAACTTGATGTATTTTTAACAAACTCAGAGACATAAGTAGTGTAATTAAAAATCAGAAATTAAATCAGTGCATTTCGTAAATTACAGAGAGTACTTCAAAGTTTAACTCGAAAAATCTTCATGTTTTGATAAAAAAAAAAATTTATTTTTCATTTATTCTTATTACCGCAAGCAAAGAAGGCGGCTTTGAAAAGAAAGAAGACGGAGATGGAGATGCGAAGCATGGAAGATACAGAGATAGCCACAGACATGACTCCATCCCTCGTCCCTCTCACTTTCTCTCTCCACCACTCTAACCTCCACACTCACTGCTCCTCTTGTTTCTCTCTCCTCCCTCCCTCTCCCATTCCCATCCCTCCCTTCCTCTACTGCTCTCCAACCTGCTCCGCCGCCCACCCTTTCCTCCTCCACCACTCCGCCGTCTCTCACTCCTCCGACCTCCGCGCCGCCCTCCTCCTCCTCTCCCACTACCGCCCCTCCGTCACTTCCTCTCGTGTCGCTGGCCTCCTCTCCAACCGCCACAAGCTCACGTGCCACCACAACTCCGACGAAGACGAGGTTTCCGAGAGAATCAGCAGTGGAGTCAGAGCCTTGGCCACTGCAATTACGGAGCTGCGAGGGGAGCTGGAGCCGGACGACGCCGTTTTGGAGGAGGCGGAGTGTGCATTGTGCGCGGTGCTAACGAACGCCGTGGAGGTGCAGGATAAGGAAGGGCGCGCACTGGGAATCGCGGTTTATGGTCCGGCGTTCTCTTGGATCAACCACAGCTGCTCCCCCAATGCCTGCTACCGCTTCATCCTCTCTCCTCCTCCTCCTTCTTCTTCTTCGCAGGAATCCAAGCTTCGAATAGCTCCATCTTCCTTTCGCGGTTCTCCTGATTCACAAGTACTTCCATCTACTATCTCTATAATAAGTTTCTTCAATTCTGTCTTTTTGCTTCTGTTCTTTGATGAGATAGGAATTGTGCTGTTTTTTGCAGATAGATAGTGGGGTTTGTACTATCAGTAATCATTTTCAGAAAGGTCTTCATAAATTTGTATTTTTATTTTTAAGTTTAAAAAAGAAATTCAAAAAATCTAGCTTTATATTTGTTACTAGTTGATTTTTGGTTTGCACTGTTTGGTGAATACTATGATAGTGAATTGGGGTTACTTTTCTGCATTAGAAGAAGAGGAGCAAAAGCAAGGCTATGGACCGAGATTGATTGTGAGGAGTATCAAGAGAATCAAAAAGGGACAAGAGATTACCATAGCATACACTGATCTCTTGCAATCTAAGGTATGCTTCATTTTTATTGATCCATGTATTGTATTGTATTGTATTGTTGAGTTCTAAGATCCTGATATGTATTCTCATTATGAAGTTGAAGAATCTAATGCATGTAACTATCAGATTGGTTGATGATGGTTTCGGCATTATGAAAAGTGTCTAAATTGTATTGATCAGTATATAGCTTTTGATTTTGCATGTTGCATTTGTAGGCAATGCGGCAATTGGATCTATGGTCCAAGTACAGGTTTATCTGCTGTTGCATGCGATGTAGTGTTGTGCCCTTCACATATGTTGATCATGCATTGCAAGTAAGTTGTCTTTGGAATTCACTTTCTACTGTATTTAGCTCAGTCAGGGTATCACCAAGATTAGTGATTTCTTTGCCTAGGATGTGGTCATCACAATCTGCAATTTTCCCAAAACATCTCAGGAAATTTCTGTTTCCGGTTGTGATTTTACTAGTTCAAGCTCCAGCTACAATCTTCTCAGAGACACAGCAGAAAGAAGACTGAATGATTCAGTTGATGATATTATATCTGAGTATCTCATGGCTGGTGATCCTGAGCCTTGCTGTGAGAAACTTGAGAAGATTCTTATGCAGGGTCTGTGCGACGAGTTGGACAATGTTGAAGAAACTCCACATTATAAGTTCATGTTGCATCCCCTGCATTACCTCTCTCTAAATGCATACACAACACTTGCTTCGGCATATAAAGTTCGTGCTAGTGATATCTTGTCTACAACTTCTACAATAGATCAAAACCAGTTAGAAGCTTTCAACATGAGCAGAACCAGTGCAGCATATTCCTTGTTACTAGCAACTACAGCACATCATCTCTTCAATTCCGAATCCTCACTGATTGCATCTCTTGCAAATTTTTGGACAGGTGCAGGCGAGTCTTTGTTGTATCTTGCCAGAAGTTCGGAATGGAGCAAGGTTTTCAAATCAAGTCTGGTTGCTTCTTCGGTTTCCAAGGTCAAATGTTCCAAGTGTTCATTAATGGATACATTTAGAGCCTATATGTGTAATGGTAGAATTAGGAATGATGATTTTGAGAATGCATCAAATGAGTTTCTTGATTGCATCTCACATGATTCAACACAGAAGGTTTGGAGTTTCCTTGTCAATGGTTGCCGTTTTTTGAGATCGATCAAGGATCCTATGGATTCGGGCTGGTTAGTCTCTACCAGCGATTCCAGAGCAACGGATCCCGGAGCTCTGGCTAAGAAAAAATCTGAAATATGTCACTCACACGAATCTGGAAATAGTATCCAGACCTGTGAAGAACAAACTTGCAATGAGAATGCAAGGGTACACATTTTTGAGCTGGGTGTACAATGCTTAGCATATGGAGGATTATTGGCTGCTATATGTTATGGTCACCATTCCCATTTGGCTTCATATGTTGAAGAGATTCTGGATGACGAAAACAATCTTATATTATAAATTTATAATGCTTCCATAAAGTATTGACTTGGAAATTAATTTTTCTAGTTGATACCTGTTCCTGATATTAGTTAAAAACTTCCAGTTCCAAATGAAAATATTTTACAAAACAATGCATCACATTTTTTTTTGTCAAGTAGTGGACAGTTACGCTTTGTGTGGATAGGCCCACAAGAGAAAAGCCCATAGGAGTGATAGTGGAGAGAGTGGAGACTGGAGACTGGGGAGTGGAGAGGGACCGATTGGTAACTTCCTTTGTTCCCACTATATATAGCGCACATGCAAAGCTGTAAATCCCTCAAACCCTAATCGGTTTCCGCTGCTAAAATCTAGATCATATTCTCCATTCTCTGGCTCTCTGCACATTTACGCCCAAAATTTTATCTGTTCAGGTGTTTTCTTATTTGTGATATTTCTGTGTGTTGAATTTTTGCTACTTTATTATGTTTTCATATTGTTGAAATTTTCAAAAGAAAAATGAAATCCGTACCTAAATTTTGACGCATACAATGTTTTCTGACCAGTTACATGAAGCTATGTTTGAATGATGAAAATCTTGTAGTTAGAACCCTAATTTATAGTTCATAGATTGCCCAATGATGCACAACATAGATTGTTGAGCGGCTACTCGTATTCCTTCATAATCTGATCTGCACTCTCTCTCTCTCTCTCTCTCTCTCTATGAATATACTATTTTTCTTTTTTTTTTTCCTTTTGGTCCCTCATCGCTCGCACTCTTTTCTCTCAAGTTTCTGAAAACCGAACCGGTCATATGAATCCATGTACGTATGCATGTATGTCAATGGCACTCTGATTGATGCAGAGACGGCTATGAATGGAATTCGGGTGTCCAAAGCCGCATATGATTCTCTATTAAGCTATGAGATCTGAGGGCTTTTTCTGACTATTATTATTGTTAGCTCACAAATTTTCTGTTGTTTTTGTTCGTGTATGTTAGTGCTGCCCAATGATGGAGAAATTAGACTATTGAGTAGCTACGTGGTTCTGTTTTCTAGCTGGACATGCACCATTGACTCTATCTCTCTCTCTTTCTCTCTCTCTCAATCCATCTCTGTGTATGTGTGGGTGTGTTTGTGTGTGTGTGTGACTGGATGAAGTACTCTTATATTTAGAAATAATAATATAATAATAATGATCAAGGCAATGGTGCAAGAAGGCTGTTAATGAAACCCGTTTAAGCTACACATGATTTCTGTATAGCTATGAGATCTGAGGGCTATGAATGTATTTTTTTTAGAAATGATAATTGGCATGTATACTTAGTAATCGGAAATTATAGGGTTCTGACATTTTAACAGGAAAATCTTTGAAGGAGATATCTAATTTCATGATCGATAGGTTCTACCCGGGAATATCAGCTTTGTTGGTGTTGGTATCTGGAGCTGTGTTATTCCTGCATTGTTCTTCGTAGCTGTCGGCTGGGCTAGTTAGGATATAAATAACCATTTTGTAATTTTACAGTTGACAAGTATATTATCCGAGCATGTTGATAAGATAATTTTATTCTAATTATGTTGCGCTGTTGTATTTATTTGATTTTTTGTTCTCGATATGACATCCTCTCTGATCCCAAATAAATTAGAGTTTTTCTTTAATTTCTCTTCTATTGATTTACAGTTTGAAAGAAAGAACAAGTTTTGCGATCCCGCTGTGCGTACACCGTCTATTGAACAACGCGTATACCAATTGATTCACAAACTAGAAGGCATGGTATTGAATGCAAAATTATAGGATTTTATGTATTATGTAAAACGAGGGAAAGGAAGAAACTCTTGGAATCTTGTAACACATTAACTGAATTAATTAACACAGTATCAACAAACCCTAACTAGTAACTAAAAATAATATTTAAAATAAAAATTGGTAAATGGTAACCGTTTAAACAATTTTTGAAACTAAATATCATTTTAAAAACTCAATATAATAAAAGGTCAAAAAGTGGTGAAAGCAGAAGCAGAGAGATGTTGGAAGCTAGGTGTCTGAAGAAAGCGGTGGTTCCGACCACCCTCATCGAGAATCCATCTCCCGGAAGCCTTCAATCTACTCGCCTCGCTCTCCATGTTCGTTCCCCTCTCTATCAATTCATTTTCTCTTAAAGTTTCTAACTTTCTTACTTTCTTCGTTTTTCCCTCTCAGGTCAGCCATGACTCTTCCCGTTCTTGTTTTCTCTACATAGCCTCTGGTCCTCACATCTATAATCTCCAGGTTCCTGCTTTTCACTTTTCATTTCAAATGCTGAGTTACGTGATTTCTGACTCTGTTTTACTTAACTCAAAAAAGCATATCTGATATGTAGATTGCTCTGGAAGAATCTTCAGTCAACAAAGGAAAAGAAAGCCTCTTGATTCCTCAACAAACTGAGGTATATTGTAAAATACCAGATGCTTAAATCATAATTTTTATTTATTGATTTAGCAAGTTTGCATAACATGGCATCTTGTAGATTATTGCCTCATCGATAATCAATCGCTGTCCTCATCGTTCCGAAATTCAGAGTATTGTTCTTGCCGACACTGAGAGTATGTGGTTAAACAGCAATACAGCATGATTCTTATTTTAAATCTAATACCCTGTTTAGCTACCTTATAATGCAATAGCATGCATGATTGAACTTGATGCATTTTTCAGGTAATGGCTACTTAATATTAGGAAGTGTGGATTCTTATGGTCATCTTATTGTATCCAAACTAGATACATCTGGTAGAGGTACTTATTTATTCTGACTTTCCTTGCACTTAGAATTAATTTTTATGTTCAAGTTTGCTTGGAGAAGAAAACATACTTGATTTTTGTCTAGAGGCAACTATGAACTTTTTGTCAAGTATATCATTTTTGTCTAGAGGCAACTAGTTAGATTTACATAATTTATTCCTTTTACAATGCTAAGATTCTAAGGAACACAAAAACCTGGTTATTGTATATACTGTCTTGCTGGATTCTGAGAGAAATAATGCTACTCAGAAAAGAAAAGAAAAAAAGTAAGCCGGAGTTTATCACTGACTTGAATAAGAGTTGCCTTTCTGTAGATGTTGACAGGCTTACGTATTCAGTGTTGCCTCCTGATAATGGTATTGGGGAAGGAAGTTGGTCAGGACTTTGCTTTAGCCCAAGTCAATGGTCTATGGTGAGCTATTTCCTTAATCAAATGTGTAGAGACCAAGACTAATATTTTACTTTCTTGTGATCTTAACCCTCTTGTTGATTATCGCTGCTGATGTTATTAAACTAGTGTGTAGAGTTAATATGCTTGCCCTCTTGGTTATGATCTGTGATATTTGTGCTGTTTTCCAGGCAGCTGTTGCACGTAGCTTTTGCAAAACGATTGATATTTATGACCAGGACATACATGTTCGTACGTTACGACCGTAAGGATTCTGTACAGTACTTCAACACTTTTATCTTAAATATTATGGAAATAGGAATAAGTATCTGCCCTTTATTGCTTCTCCATGATTCATTCTTATTTTTCCATCCATGCAATACCCTTTAGACTTGAATGTGACCTAACTTTGACAATTTACAATATTTCTTTGGCTATTTATTTTTGATGATCAGAAATTAAGAATTGTATGTTGTTCACTTTAATCTCAATTGTTGATTTCTCTCTTCTCTTGTCTTGGTTCACATTTCAGTTTAGTTCCTGTGCAGTGTGTTGTTTTTTTTCTTATTAGTCAAGGCAATCAAGTTTATGTATCTAGCTTACTTTAATTACATAAATTGGCTTATTTTCTTAATTTTTCTTTTTCGTTTCCTTGGACATAAGTGATATTAAGTGACCTGGTATTTACTTGTGGAAGCAAAGGAATAACTGATAAAATCTGCTAAATTTTGTATATGTTCACTTTTAGTTGCTAGAATTCCTTAGTTATTTTTCCATATTTCAGGCTTTGGCATCCTACCTCCTTAAACTTCATGCAGAATGTAGTTAATGGAAACCAGAGTCCTGTAATAGCTGTTACCGAAGGATGCCAGGTGAATTTTTTCAGTTCATAGTTTCTTTAATGCTTTATTGTCATTATGAATTCTTCCTTTCCTTATACCCTTTATTAGTATCTATTTCTGAGCAACATCATTTAATATAATTGCAGCTGACTTTATGGGACTTGAGAATGAAAGAAAATGGTGGTTGTTTACAACGAATTTGTGGTACCCCTGGTGACATCTTATATTCTGTCTGCAGTTCTTCCACTGGTAATGTTGCTGTGGGTGGAGCAGATCGTACTGTGACTGTTTATGATCCTCGCAGGTTAGTTGCCTTCTAGGCTTCTAGATAAAACAAGTATATGTGTTCAGCAATTGCCATTATAGAACACACTTTTTTTCTTTTGGTTTAATCCTTACCTTGTTGGATTAATCTTAGCCTGTAAATTACATTTGTATATATAGATGGTCGGCATTGTCTAGATGGGTGCACTGCTCTAAATTTGAGGTCAGTTTAAACTTTAAATATATTTCTCTGCCTTCATCTTTCTCAACTACTTCGATCCTGCTTTTGATGAATCTTTCATGAAGAAATTGTAATATCTTAGACATCTTTATGTATTTTACTGTTAGGGTATAAGTTTGCTGTGGAAACAGTTGTGAAAAATATTATGTAGTCGCTGTAATTATTGTTAAGTATTTATTACATTATTGCTATATGTTCAGGTTCTTGTGTATAATTGAAAACCCTATTTACCATGTACTTCTCTTTGTTCTAAATATGTGTTTAAAGTTGATTTCCTGTGTTATTCATTTTGGAAAATCTGAGTAGCTTTGCTTGGTTACTTTATATAACATTGATTATAATAAAGTATAATGTTATTATTACTGCAGATAACAGGACTTGCTTTCTCAACAATTGACCCTGATTACATTTATATTCAAGGGGTTGATTATGAGGTAACTCTTTTTCAGACAATTTTACAACCAACGAATAACACCATGTACAATGAGATAATGAGTCATGAGCATAATGTCGCTGCATGTGTTAAACTGATTTTCTGTGACTCACTATTCTGAGCATTCTTTGTAGTAAGATGTTTCACAGAATATTCCTGTAGATGCTCATAAGGCTAAACAATTTCAAACAGGTCTTGTGTGGAACTTGGAAAGAAACCAACAAATTGTTTTCATTTAGAGGTGACTCGAACTGGCTTGGCTTTAGTAAGGTACTGTAACTGAGTTTCTTACCAAATTTTCATTATGATTAGTTTGTTCTTACTTTTGTAGAAGTTGCGAATTTCATTCTTGCACTTTGCTTCTATCTAATTAATGTGTTTTACATTGCAGAGCTCCAAAGATGATGTTTTGGGTGGATGGTGTGATTCAGGTAGCATATTCATAGCTGATGTAGCAAGTGGAATTGATGAAATGATGTCTCTCTAGATTTCTTGGTAGCTTCAGTAGTTCAGTGTCTGTAACCAACCACAGTTATCTCTCAGCCCCAAAAAAAAGAAAAAAAAAACGAGAGTTCACATCACTAATTGTATTATTTTTGTGCAATGTTCCAATTTTGTCATTTTGATCATAAAGTTTCCATTATTTGAAAATCTCAATTATTGAAACTATTAATATGAAGGTTGATTCTGTGATTTGCATATATAAAGTCATTATTGTGATACTGATATGCCATTCAACATAATCATATAAATCATTCAAATAGCAAATGTACTTTTGCTACCCAACAATCTAAGCTTTCTTTTTAACTCCCTTGCATGCTTTTGTCCATTATTAAAAACTTTCAGCATCATGTCTGACCTTTATCATAATCATAGTATTGAAATGTTGTTTCTTTAATTACCTTGTTTGCTTCCTTTTGGATAAAAGAAGCTTATAGCATTTTTTGGTTTCAGTTCTAGAACTATAGTCCCCAAAATCAATTCTATCACCTCATAACTGATTTTGGATTTTCTTTATTTTGTAATATTTTCACCTTATTAGTTGAACATGGTCAAAAACCTCAGAAAAAATTTAAGTTAAATACGTTAGGCTTGTTTGAAATTAAGTGGGTAGTGATGAAATTTGATGTAATAAGAATTCGGAAGAGTAATGCTGCGGGATGAGAATACGTTGAGTTTTGTTAATTTAGGATGAAATAATGTTTAAAATGAGTCGTTGTTATAAAGGGGAGTTTTGTTTGTGTGTTGAAGGGGTTTTACTAAAAATAATTTCAATTATGCTTTCTGTGGTGTATGGAGTTCATACAAGAGAAGATAAATTTGCTGTGCGGGAGAAATTGAGTTATATTGTAGAGTTATGTCAGCTTTTATGGGAGACTTTAACGAGATTGTGCGGGAGAAATTGAGTTATATTGTAGAGTTCATACAGAGTTTTAGTAAGAATTGATAAAAGAAGATATGCAACTGGTGGCTTTTAGCTTAGCAATCTTGCAATTGGATTGACAGAGTTTTAGTAAGATTGGAGTGGTTGAAGATGTTTGAGTACAAAATCAGGAGTACACTATAAGAAGGAGTACAAAAAAGAGTTGATGAGTTTCTTTGTAATTTTTTTCTTTTTTAACTTTTCTATTTGCTTGTTAGTTATTGTGTTGAACTCTATTGTTAAAAAAAAAAATATTTGTCCCCAGTAATTGAATAGCTGATACAAGACTAAATCTAGTGTGCTTCAACCCTTGGTGTGACTTTTTCAAAGGGTGAGGGAGCTTTCTACCTTAGCCATTGAAACTCAAATCATGCTATTTTGTTGGGAAACTATGTAGGGATTGATTGTGATGCATAGAGGGACATGATCAAGAGAAAGGGGACCCTATCATTGAGACCCTCTATTGCTAAAGCAACTAACCAACTACCTCTTGGAAATCTTCCAAGTTTGATTTGATCAAATAACTAACCTTACCTATGAATGATATCCTCCCCCACCTCACTTTAATATTTGAGTGTCATGCTGTGATATCTCACAATATTGATTTTCTCATTAATGATTCTTGTCATATTTATACTTTTGTGGGATAATTCATAATTCTTAAGTAGGACCTCTAGAAAATGCAAATAAATGCCTATAAAGAAGCATTGAAATTATTATAATTAATCAGATAATAATTCTTTCAAGGTTTTTGGGATACTCTTATATCAATGTAAGTTAAACTCAATTCTTACACTGTTAAGTTTTTACTAATGAAAGTTTTTACAAAAACTAATAATTGGATTCAAAATTCATGTTATAGATCATATTTATAAACTTTATGCTAATTTAAATATTGTTCGACAAATTTTTTATGCACATATAAATCAACATAATATATATAAGTAAATTATTTGATACTTTTTAATAAAATTTTGCACAAATGATAAATATAACTTGTAATTAGAATTCAATAAGTTAAACGTTTACACACATTATTAAAAAGTTAGTCAACTTTTGCATGATCTATGCTCAATGAACTTCAAATATTTTACGTTAATAATATATAGAGGTTATAGGGATAAGATATATGCATCTTATATCAGTATATAGATTGATTAGACACACTATCCGATTACTGATCTCATAAAGTGTTTTTTAATTATTACTTTATAATACCAAAATCGTCTCAAACTAGTAGACTACAATATTCTTTCATCATCAATATGCATTACATAATAGTTAATAGTAAATACATAGTAGCCAACTAGCACCAAAGAAGAGATTTAAAGGAGGATTCATCCTGTACTTAAGCATATGATATATGATATATGAACATGATCAAAGATCAATGACACTAAATTTTAGGGATAATGTTTGGCGGTGATTTATCTGTATTTATTTGGCATTATTATATAATGTCATATTATGTATTATTATGCATATTTCAACCAAACTTGATTTTCTAAGTACATACATATTCAATTCAAAAGAAATTCGGAGGACCCCAACTCGTCCTATATATTTCTTTAAATTCGTTAAAAAACAATGAAATTTTTGTGATGTAATAAATAAACCTCAAATTTCTTCTTTAAGTGTAAATATTTAATTAAATTTGGAGAGAATTAACATTACGGAGTCTAGAAAAATTGAGATGAGCTTGTTATGTACAAATTGTGTGTGCTTGCCAGCCATAAGCCAGTGCTGATCATAAATAACTTTGTTATTACCTAGTCAAATAAGTACAATATAATATTTTTTATTTTATTTTACCATTTTAAAATAACATGTAATATCTGTATTTTCAGCAAATTCAAAAAATTTCTTTTCGTGATAATAATAGTAATAATAATATATAATATAAAAATTAAAGGACAAAATATTGAAAATATAAAGATCGGACAAAGAAGTTTTGCCAACTTTAAGTTGACACAAAGGCTACCATATCCTAATATGTTCTCAAACACATTTTTAATTATAAACATAAAATAAGAACAAAAAAATGAAAGCTTCACAATAAAACAAGTATATGATAATGACCACTAAATTATTATTCTATTCAGTACTATATCACCAATACATTAATTATCCAATTGATAAGACCTGAGAATCACATCACACCTATCAATTTCAACAATAATAAAATTGACTCAACAATAACTAATTAAATTACTTGATTATTTGTTATATTAGTCTTTCATTTAGAGCTTAATTTGATATTATTGATTCTAGAAGCAAAGGCCACGTAACATAAGCATAAGATGATTGAAGAGACCAAGTCTTTTAAGTTTTAATTGGTTTCACTCATCCGAGTACGTAGACTCGGTTCTGGTATACCGTATCCGGCCCCACGTGTCAATGTCACTTGAGCACGTGACCCACTCAGCATCAAGCCCTGTCTGCCCTCCACGTGGCATAGTTTCCCAACTCCTTAACAAACATCCTAATCACTCTGACATAATTGCCCCCAAATAAGGTGGCCAATTATCCTCTCTCTCTTTCTTTCTCCCAAAATCAATGGCTCAAATCCAATATACTTATTCATTGTTATGAGTTTTGACATTGCTACATTCCAAACTACATGATGCTTTCTTTATTTGACCTTTAAAATGAGAGATTCTAATTTAGTAGAAGAAACTAATCCTAAAAATTCAAATGCAACCATAGATGTCGTTACTTAAATGCTTTTTTTTATTAAATTATAAGTGTATTGCATATTTTTACTATATAGATAGATCTGAATTATATATTTATTATTGAATTGTTTTTAAAATTTAAACTAATCATAAAATCATTTTTTCTCTAATAAATTACATAAACAGTTAGAATTTGAAAAGATATAAACTTTTAATTAGTACTTTTTATGACATTAAAATAAGAATAATATTAAATTATTTTTAAAATATTTGAGATATAAATAAGACAAAAAAACATTAAGATTATTTTGATATCTACCTTAAATATTAATAATATATAGCAATATATAATGACATAAAAAATATCAACTTTTTTTTCATCTTAATTGCTATCCTCTAAATAAAGATTCATTTTTTTTTATATATAAATTATTTGGATGTATTATTCATAGTTACGAAGAACCTGTGTGTTTCTAATTAATATGAAGTCGACTTTATTTTTTAAATTTCAAAACATAAATAGGAGATACTGAATTTTGGGAACAGGAAAATTGATGATCCGATTTGAAGAGAGCTAAATTTAAATTTTGGGTATATTTGTGATATCTATAAATACACTAAATTTCACACATTATTAAAAAATACTAATATAAATTTAATATCAAAATTAAAAAGCATTAAATAAATGCTCCATCTCCGAGAAGTCACCAAAAAAAAAAAATACTTCATCTGAGTCTAATTTTTTAATATTTTTGCCGTAAAACATTTGGAAGAATCTATGTTCTTGCCACCGTGTCCGAACCGTGTGAGCGAGATCCGTGTGTATCTTTCGAAACCTTAATTTTCACTAATCACTGAGGATCAAAAGCTAAAATCCTGTTAACCAATCATTATAATATAATTTTTAATTTTGTTAGTAATAGTATTCTTTTTGACCTTACACTTTTTCATTTTTCTATTTTTTCCAACAACCATAAAACGCGGTCCAATGATCCTCAATATAAGTATATAAGTCCCTCTCCCTCTCACTAGGGTTCCACAAGCATTTTGAATTTCTCTCTCTCTTTTTTCTGATTTTATCTATTTGTGGCAAAATCTCCAACTTTTGGTTGCATTCTCATTCCTTGTCCAATTTCTTCGTGGGTTTCAACCAAATTTTTGTTTCTTTTTCTTTTTCAATTATTGGTGTTCCCAAATTGCAATGGCTAATGGGAAACCTCTGTTTTCAAATTGAAATGATGAACCTTTTCAACATTTTCAATTCAATTTAAGATTTTGGCAATTGAGTCAGAGTCTTACGTATAAAAAGAGGTCTTGTTTTTTTTTTTTTTTCTGTTTTGTTTTAAAGAGGGAATGTCTGCAATGATGGATGATCAAGGTTCCTCTGTTATGTTTATCCGTGGAAACCAAGTTCACTCCATGGATGGTTCAAGCTTGGAGCTGGAGTTAGAAACCTTCCAGAGACAAGTCACGTTGCGGTTCCTTGAGCTGGCCGCAGTTGGAAATGATGATTTGCTTTCACTCGCATGGATGAGGAAGCTCCTTGATATCTTCATCTTATGCCAAGACGAATTGAGGATGATTTTCTTCAATCACAGGGCTCAGGTCATGAAGCCCCCAATGGACCGAATTGTTTCTGATTTCTTTGAACGCTGCGTGAAGGCCCTTGATCTCTGCAACGCCGTCCGTGACGGAATTGAACAGATTAAGCAGTGTCAGAGGCTGTTAGAGATTGTTCTATGTGCATTGGATCAAAAGAGGATCATTGGTGAGGGCCAATGCCGCCGTGCCAAGAAGGCTCTCGCTGATTTGGCTAATTGTATGTTTGATGATAAGGAATCTAGTGCTTACATGGCTCTTAGGAATAGATCCTTTGGTAGAAACACTACCACTAAGGATTTGTATCAAATTCACAATCAAAATAGTAACTACCAACACCGATCAGTGGGCCATTTTCGATCGCTCTCATGGAGCGTTTCGAGGAATTGGTCTGCTGCTAAGCAGCTCCAAGCAATTGGGAACAGCTTGTGCCCCCCTAAGAGTAATGATCTTGTGGCCACAAATGGCCTTGCTATGCCGGTTTATACGATGAGCTCGGTCCTGTTGTTTGTAATGTGGGCTCTTGTGGCTGCAATTCCATGCCAGGATCGCAGATTGCAGCTCCACATTTTGATTCCGAGACAGTTTCCTTGGTCTGCGCCGTTGCTGTCGCTCCATGAGAGGATCATGGAGGATTCCAAGAAGAAGGAGAGGAAGAATGCTTGTGGCTTGCTGAGGGAGATTCAACAGATTGAGAAATGTGCTAGGGTGATGAATGAGTTGGTTGACACTTTGCAGTTTCCATTAGCTGAGGAGAAAGGAGAGGAGGTTAGACAAAGAGTGCAAGATCTTTCACATGTTCTTGAGGCCCTCAAGGATGGATTAGACCCGTTGGAACGCCAAGTAAGGGAGGTGTTCCATGTAATTGTGCGCGGCCGAGTAGGGACTTGACTCTCTTTTCTCTTATTAGGCCAACAAGCTATGCTGAATAAAATAATCATTTGGGTTAGTTTGTTGATGTTTAACATAATGTCATAAAATAACCTGATTTTACTGAAAAGTTGTGAAGAAGTAAGAGGTGGATAGAGAGATTGTATAGGCCATATATTTGAATTGATGATCACAATGACATTGTGGTAAGGGGGAGGTTTATTGTATCTATATACCATCTAAACTGTATAGAGTTTAAGACATTTTAAAGTTGACCTTCATGGTCTGCGTTGCTTGTTTTTCCTCCCCTGTCTTTTTTGGTTTGTAATGCTGCTGTTGTATAATCTATTTTTCTACAAATATTACAAGGCTTGGTAAATACATAACACCAAAAGAACAAGTTGTAGCATTTCCAAGCATTTGTGTGCAGATAAACAATCTTCCTCATGCTCTTATTTGTACAATTTGCTTGAGTTCAAAATTGGTGTGCAATGTGAACTTCAATTTGATCTGAGTATAAGTTAAAGTAACATAAGATATTTTATCATAGCATAAAAGGAAAAATAAATTTAATTTTTGTTACCTTCTTTTAGTTCTTCTGCGATGCACAAACATAAATACTAGAGACACAAGAAGGGCTGATCCTGCTATGAACAAAGGAACAAATAGTTTCTTTGTCCTTTTTGTTTTGTCATTGTTTCCTCCACTTACATCTTCCTCTTCACATTCTCTTTGCTTCTCTACCTCTATTATGTCACACTTTTCATGACCTTCATCTGTTGTGTCTTCTTTAACCTGAGAGTTCTCAGGGCCCATGCTTGACCATAATAATTCAGGAGGCTCTTTTCTTTTGATTTCCTTTGCCAGAGGTGGTGTTTCATCTCTTTGTGGTTTATCCATTCCTTTCTTTGAAATCATTTCAATTTTTGTTGGAGGTTTCTGCATTGTTTCTGCAACTTGTTTGAATCCGTTGACCTTCTCAAACTCGGGGGTTATGTCCATTATTATTGGCTTCTTATCTATAGCAGTTTGAATTGGTTTTACCTTCTCTCTTTTGCGAAGTTGTTTGGGATCCTCTTCAGGTTCTCCTCTGTTTTCAAAATTTTGCACTCCCCTTTCTTCATGAACAATTTTTTCTGATAAGTCTTGTTTCCTCAGCAACTCTTCATCTATATCCTTTGTTATTTGATATCCTTTCTTATCAGGGTTGCCGGTGGAAATCTTGGGACATTTGGTTCCCTCCTGATTATCTTCGAAGCCTTGATTTTCTGGGATATGTGCTTGAAAAGATTCAACTCGTTCATCTTCCGAGGGATCCACCGACTCAACTGACTTTCTGTAGGTTGTGTCAGTGTTTTTCTTTAGTAATTCATCAATAGCATTTTCTGGTGTTCTGTTTTCTTCATCTGTAGATTGCTGACTTAGTTTTGTGTCTTCTGTGCCATAGTCATGTTGCTTTTTGCCTGTTGATTCTTGCACATACTCTTTTGTTTTTGGTGATTTCCATTCAATAATTTGCTCTTTCAATTTGGGAGGTTCTGCTTCATTCTCAGCCGTTTCTGATTTTCTCTGATGCTCCTTCACTTGTGTTCTTTTTCTTAACTCTGCGGCATATTTAACTTCATCATTTTCTTCAGAAATGGTCTTTTTAATTTCTTCCCTGTTCCCAAGCTTCTTATCTTCAAGGTTTTGAACCAAGCATTTCTCTGTTTCATGTGTTGCTTCCAAATCTTTTTCGGTTTCCTTCCTTCCAGTTGTTGAGCCTGCATTTGATGCATATTGTTCTTTGGCTTCGGGCATCTTTCTCCCTATGATCTCTGCTGCTCCAATTTCTTTGCAAACATCTTGTTGATCTTTGTCATCAAATTTACTTTTGGATTGCTCAATTTCTTGCATTTTCTCCTCATTTTTTTCTCCCTTTTGAAATTCGTCTTTTCTAGTCTCCTGCTCGCTTTTCTTTAGGAGTTCTTCTAGAGGAACTTCTGGCTTCAAAACTTCCCTATGCTTGGATTCTTGCTCCTTCCTTCCGATTGAATTTCGCAAATCATTTGTATGATATTCCTTTTGTGATTTTGGAGATGGTTCATGTTTCTTTTTGCAGTCTTCTTGTAATGTACATTCTTCAACCTCAAATTGTTGAGTTGTTGGAAACCTTGGCTTAGCCATTTGATCTTCTATGGCTGCAGCTGCTTCAGTTCTTTCTTTCTTATAAGTGCACTGATCTGCACTTTCTGCTTCTTTTGCTTTCTTTGACTTTACGATATCTTGGTTCACACTTTGATTTCTTGATTCACAAGCTTCCTTCCTTTGATTTTCTTGAGATAACAGCTCAGTGTCATGTTTCTTTTCACTCCCTTGTTCAGTCTTTTTAACTCCCATATTTAATACTTTCGCATCTCTTTCATCAGTTCCTACAAGAAATGCTTTTGGATTTTTTTCCTTGGCTACTTCTTGAAAAGTCTTGGTTATTCTTTCACTATCTGACTCTTGAGTTGTCTCTTTTTCTGTGGACTCAACATTTGGTCCTTCCCTTCCATTCTTCTGCAGAGGAAATTCTCTTGCTGTTGTGCTTGCTTCAAATCTTTCCTCGCTCATTGCATCATGTTGACTTTGTTGATCTTTTTCCTTAGATTGAATCTTGGGTTCCTTTGTTATATTTTCCCTCAGATCCCCACTGGCTTCAACTTGTGTCTTTTCATGTTTCTCCCCTGCTTCTTTCTCCACAAATTGTTGTATTGTTGCACCCTTATTGTTGACATCTTTAGGTTCCTCCATCTTTTCCCCACTCTGCTGTTTGATGAACTCTTCTTTTGCTTCCTTTGCTTCTTCAATTGTTGCCATGCTTAGTTCAAGCATTCGCTTATTCATTTCCAGCACACATTGTTGATCTTTTTCCTTAATTTGAATCTCAGGCTCTTTTGTTCCTTTCATAGTTGTTTCATCTTGTATCTTTTCATGTTTCTCTCCTTTCACCTTCTTCATAGGCGGCTCAAGTTTCGCACCATCTTCGGCATCTTCTGTCTCCCCCACCTTTGCCTCACGCTTCTGCTTGACCAGCTCTTCTTTTACTTCTCCTGCATCTTTTATTTCGGCCATGCTTGCTTCAAAGCCTCCTTTACCCGTCGATTCTTGTAGAATTTGTTCACTTTCCTTAGTTTGAATATCAGGATCATCTATTTCTTGCTGAAATGTATCCCTTGTCAAGTCTCTCCTTAAACCTTCATTTGCTTCAGCTTCAATCTTTCCATTTTTCTCTCCATTCACTTTCTTAACAGACTGTTCAATTTTCGCACCCTCTTCTTTGAAATGTTTAGTTTTCCCTCCCTCCGGAAGCTCTTGTGTTTCGCTTCCATGTAGTCCTCTTTCATGAGTATTCTCTTTCACACTTGGTAGATCCCTTGACTTCATTTTTGGCACTCTAACTTGTTCATTTCTGTCCCTACTTATGTCTTCCTCAACAACCTTATTTGCTTCAAACTTCATCCTTATAGATCCCTCTTCTTTCAATTTCACTACACCACCATATCCAGGTTTTTCATTCTCTCCTAGGGCCATTGCCTCTGCCACCTTCTTGGGAACCTTTTCCTGCATTGCATCGAATACTCCTTCGACAACAATGTCCGGCAGATATGATCGATCTTTGACCTTTCTTTTATTGTCAGACTCCTCATCTTCCTTTCTTGAGGTCTCATTTAAGGTATTTTCCTCAATACTCCTGTTAGCTTTCTCTGTTCTCTGTTCACATTCATCATCACCATCGACAGTTTCATTCTTAGGCCTTTTCATGTCCTTCTTGATGGTCTCTTCAAAACTTTCAGTTTTGTCCAGTTCTGATGTTCTTGTTTCTTCAAATCTTTCCATACTAATAACTTCCTCAACACCTTCAGTTTCAGACTTAAGTTCTTCAAATTCTTTCTCTAACCTCTCTCCATGCTTCTCCTGAGAAAATCCATTGGCCTTATCAAGCATCTTTTCAACATTAGCTTCTTTCATTTGTTGAACCGCAGACTCTTCAGAAAATTCTCGACTTGAATCTCCTATGCTCTGTGGAATATGATCTCCTACATTTTGCTCTGAATCTGATTCCTTCATTGCTTCATGTTCTATCTTTTTGGATAACACTTCTTCCTTCTCCATAACGCTTTCACTGTCCTCCATTTCTTGAACTTCAGGTTCTCTGAATCCCCTTTCACTTGTCTCCCCAGTGCTATTGAAAATGTGATCAGCTTCACTTTTCTCTAATTCTGATCTCTCTCCATCAGATTCATCTTCCTTGACCTCTTCAATCCTAGCCCCACAAATCCCTTTCAAGGATTTCGGCATTACAATCTTCAATATTGATTCCTCTTCATCAAACTTCGCTTTGATCCGATCCAAAATCACCCCTTCAGGAATTTTGAAGGCCTTATTGAACTGTGTAATCTCAACATCTTTCTTGAGCATTACCCACCCCATCATCATCATTTCCTGAATTGGCTTCTCTCCACTAATTGATATCTTACTACCATCTTCACTAATCTTTATGTCAATATTATTCCTCTTATAACCTGTGTTTTAATTGATGCTTCTCAATTCAAATAGTACATTACATACTGAATGAAATGGCAAGAAACTAAATAAACAAAAAGAAAGATTATGAAATCTTTTGGACTAACCTTTAAGATGAGCAATGAGGATGAACATGGTGTTTGTTTCTCTAGACTCGAAAACCGGTCCAGTTCGATCCTTGGCTAACTGATACTGAGAGATGGAGGTAATGTCATCTCTTGTTTTAGTGATTTTGAGTCCTAATTCAAGCTCCATATTTGTTGCTGCTATAATATTTTCTTACAAGGGCATGCATAAGATTGAATATTTAAACCAGAAATAGAAGAAATGATACTTCTATTGTGTAGTTAGTATTAATACATGGGAAAAGTATATATTCTTTTCTTGCACCTACAATGCATCAAGGAAAAGCCTAACATTACATGATTCTGATATGATTAAAGTTGAACCATTTTACTTTTATTTTATTGATTAAAGTGAAAACTAATTTGGTAGCTTCTGTTTTATGTGTATCTTCCAATATAATCATTTAATTCTTAATTAGTATACCACCCTCTGGTTTTCTATTCTCAATTACAAGTGTATTTGACGACATGAATGGAATTTGGAAAAAGCAATGATATCTATCATACATCATCATATGTCTCCTATATATATAGTTTCAACTAAAAGACAAAATCATACTATTTTACACAATTAGAATTTTGGCATATTTATAGCATATTCTTATTTATAGTGGTACATGGATACATATGAAATAGGAACTAGTGTAGTAGTAAAGTTCATGTAACACTACATTGAAACTAAGTTTCATAACTAACTTTCCATTTATAACCAACCAAACAGTCCTCCGTTCACGGATAGGTTTAACATATAGATCAGATCAAATCAAGAACATGCATTATTAGCCTTTATCAATTATATTGCATGTGCCGCCATGTGTATGTAATGCATATGTGATTGTTAGATTGAGGCATTGTGATTCATATGATCTTCAATGCACATGAAGAATTGCAGATAATAAGAATTTGCCGTTACTACTTACCTTGTACGATTTAAAAAGATATTTAGTTAAGAAGACAAGTGAATTAATCATTCAATCAACTTAAATTAGTTTTTATAGTCTGTATTTATATATTTTATTTTGTAATTTTAATTCTGAACTAAAAGACATAAATCTATTTACTTCTTTTGAATTTTAGCCATCATTTCCAAATTTGTTATCATGAATTTGATTAATTTTTAAACCTATATATATATATATATATGTTATAAATTGTTGAAAAAACAATCATGTTTTATACTAAAAATGAGGATAATTTAAATTCAATCTGTTTCTGTAGGGGCAAAAACTTAAATTTAGTTAATTTAGTGTAAGAAAAACTGAATAATTAATTTTCAAAAGTTTTTTAAAATGCCGAGTTAGGTGATTTTTGACTCTGTTTTACTTAACTCAAAAAAGCATATCTGATATGTAGATTGCTCTGGAAGAATCTTCAGTCAACAAAGGTAAAGAAAGCCTCTTGATTCCTCAACAAACTGGGGTATATTGTAAAATACCAGATGCTTAAATCATAATTTGTTATTTATTGATTTTGTAAGTTTGCATAACATGGCATCTTGTAGATTATTGCCTCATCGATAAACAATCGCTGTCCTCGTCGTTCCGAAATTCAGAGACAGTGAGAGTATGTGGTTAAACAGCAATACAGCATGATTCTTATTTTAAATCTAATACTCTGTTTAGCAACGATACCAAATTTTAGGGATAACTAGAGGAAACTCTATCTGCTCATTCAAATGTTCCAGTTTTTTACATTCATAGTTGAAAGGGAAATCATACTTTAATGCAAAAGCAAAATAAAACAAAATTCTCTAGTAGCTTCTTCCGGAAGAACTTGCCAACACTTTATTTACAACATAATTAAGTGTCTCTGTTGACTCATTCGCTCCTAGTTCTCTTTTCTTGTTTGACATCATTCTTCTGATTCTGACGGCCTATAAAAAAAAATAAGCACAGATTAGACATGAAAAAAGAAATAACTTAAAACCCCTCACCACAAGAATAGGCTTCAGGAAGCAAGACAGTGATCAGTTATTCCATAAGCATTGATAAATGCAAACAGCCAAAACCCGCATCTGATTGCAACTTGATTTATAATGCATCTTGCTAGGTATTTTTAATTAATCACAAAGCAATGAAGACTATGAGGAATAACATAGTACAAACCTTAGAAGAATAGTTACATACCATTTTTCTTCTTCTTATCCTTATCCTTAATCTCACTGGGGACTGGCACGAGACTCTCTGTGTATACAATGTAGCTTGTTCTGGACGACATAGATATCGGACGAGCTTTAACATGTGCCAGATGATGATCGTAAGAAATTCTGTGTTGGAGGAGCTCTCCTCTGACATTATATTTGGCCAACCTTAAGTAGGGATCTATAGGTAACAGAACCGAATCTTGTGCAACAATGTCACTACCATTGGATAAGCATAGAGGCGCAACATCTCCACGAGGAATCTGATAGAAAGTCCAAGATGAATGCACTTTGTATTCTTTCATCACCCATATGTTAGTTTTTTTGGGATCATTAGAATACAAGGCCAGGCACCCTCCTAGTAGGACGAGATGAGTGCCAAAGATATAACCCATCACTTGTTCAGGCATAGATATGATTGAGAAACTTCTTTCCTTCAAATCAAATATAAGAATACTATAAAATCTAAAAGACGCCCAATGAATAGCGCCATTCAAGAAGAACCCACGAGATTGCCAGTTGCTAGTACCCAAGGGTTTGGAGAGTGCAAAATCAAGATTAGTCCATGAATTGGTTCTCAAAGACAAGCAATCAAAGTGCTCTTGGTCATTCTTATCCTGAGAAGCTACAACAACTAAGTAGTCATCTTGTAAAGCATCATAACCAAATCCATACAAACACGCAATATCGGGAAACATAAAGTACTTGCGACGACTACGAGAAACAATGTGAGAGTAGGAAACTTTTTTGCTGGATCCAATTAGTGGGTTCCATACGATTAAAAAATGCGGGGCACGGTGTAAGAGAACAAGCCCTCTGCAGGAGCACATAACTTTAAAATCAAAAGGTGTGTTCATCTTGAAAGGGAGAGATACCTCTTTTACTGCAGTGTGGCGGTGAAATACTGCCTCAATGTCAACGGAAAAGGCATTGGAGTAGTCATATATGAAGAGGCATACATGGGTGGGTGCGGCAGAGAGGTGAAGATGCGATTTTGCAAAATCGGGATCGGAAATGAGAGTGTTCCAAAGCTTCGAAACGCACTTGAGGCGACCGAGATCTTTGACAGGAACCCTAAGTAGGATTCTGTGAATCAGCTCAAGAGGGAGAATGTCGTGAATGCTCTTGCTCTTGTGATTCTCATTCTGCTGTTGCTTCTTCTTCATGGTCGATTGCTGTTTTGGTTTGTTCCCTTTGTGCTTCCGCTTCTTCTTATCCATGCTTGGAAATTGAAATGAAATGCATTGCGTTGAGAAGTGAAAACAGAGGACCCAGGGAACGCAAGAAGTATTTTTTTATTTTTTTAAAAAGTTATTTAACATTTAGATCTTATTTAGAGCAAATTACATAAATAAAACGGATGAGAGAAAGTATTACATAAATACAACATTTTAAAAAATTAGACGCAATTCGGACACTCTAACACGGAACCTGAATACACGTACTCCAGTGCACACTGTAGGGTATCGCGATTTATATAGTACACCAACTCCTTCATAATTCGTTATAGGGTCCCGCAGAATACGCTTTGGGCTTATCTGTTCATAAACCGCTACAGGATGTAGCGATTTATGTATTTGTAGCTTCTGAAAATAATCCGCCATAAAATCTAGCGGATTACGTGTAATCGAAAACCGAGTTAAGGTGTCGTGAGTTACATGTAATTAGTTTTGTTGTATTTGCATCTGATTTTTTATAGTTTAAAAATTTTGTTGCATTTTTTAGAATATTATATTTGCGTAACATTTTTTTCTACTTATTTTATTTATGTAAATTACTTTTATATTTATTTTTTTTAAATATTAAAAGTATTTTTAATTTTATTTGGTTAAAAAATAATTTTTTAATTAAGTAACATAAAAGACATATTTAAAAAATAAAACTTGTATGATTTTTTATTCTTAAAAACTTCTAAACTATATTCATAATTATACAAAGACAAGACATTCTTATTGCAATTACATATAACTAAAAAAAATTACAATTGTGATGGAAATAGGAAAAGAAAAAATTTTAGAATTAAAATAAAACTCATAATTGACTATAAACAATAAAAAAATAATGCTCTAAAATTAATCTAAACAGAAAAAAAAAAAGTACTTAAAAAATATGCTACTAAATAAAATTGAGTCTTAAAAAGTATTTTTGCTTTGATGCTAAAGGAGAAAATCTTGAGAGAATATATAGTAAAAAAATTGGTAAAATAATAAAATAAAAAAATTATTATTATTAAATTTGTAATTTTTATTATACGTAAATTTTATTATTTTAATTTAAAGATAGTTAAACATTTAGTTCTTTATTTTGTCCATTAAAAAAAGCTCATAATTAACCATAAAAAGTTAAAAAACAAAACTCTAAAATTAAATATGATGGGAGAAAAAAATATACTTGAAAGACGAGCTACTAGAGGAATTTAGGATTAAAAAAGTGTTTTTAACCTAAACAAGAGTAAATGTGGAGAGAAATTAGGATTAAAAAAAGTATTTTTATAATTATCAAAATTATTTATTTGGTTCCATCTTTTTGTTAAGTTATTAGAAAATTTTTAATAATAATTTTTAAATAGAAATAAATTTTTTCAATTTTTTAATTATTTTTTCAATGATAATTTTTTATTATTTAATATTTTTTTAATATTTGGTTGTCCTACTTGAAAATATATGATTACTGTTAGAGATCATATTTTACAAAAGAATTAACGAAAAAAATTGAGAGAACCAGAATGAATCCATTCCCTTCTCAAATACATACAACACAATTATCAATTTATGATTACAAAAATGGTGGGCTCATTGTTAAAGGTATTGTTATCCTGGATGCAGAACCAATGCTAATTTCATTGCAATCTAATCAAGTAAAATTTCACATGAATATAATATAGTGTTTCAGATTGCAAGCATCTAATTTTGTTTCTAATAGCAACAGGTACTCCAAAAATACCATTTTGTCCCACTAATTTTCTCTTGACTTCTGCATTGACAGGCTGTTTATGTTACCAAATGGTATGGTCATTTTGACTTTAATTCTTTAACCATGAGGATTTGATAGCAGCAGAAAAGACCTTAAAATGTAAATATAAGAAAGCATACGTTCCAGGCAAATTCCATTTCCATTTCCATTTGTTGACTTGGTGGAACGCGTTAAGCTAAGAAAAAGAGATGCAATTATAATGAAAACATAAGAAGCGAAGCAGCAGAGTAGGTGGGTACAGAACCAAACTAGTGATTATTTGATAAGTATCTGTATATTTCCCCCGCTATTTCTATCACTGATTTCACAAAGCAAAAATTGCAGATATATTACATCTGTGAAAGTGTAAGAGTCCCAATAGATCAGAATAGAAATCATCATTAATCTCATCTATCTGTCTAGTGTCTCAGATTGGCTCCGGAGTATGTCTGGAATGGTATTGTTTCTGATAAATGTGATGTTTTTTCCTTTGGCATGGTTCTACTAGACGTGGTAGGCCATAATGAAGGGCAAACTCTTGAGGAGATAATGGATCCAATTCTGAAAAGAAAGATTGCACCAGAATGTTGCCAGGTATTCACTAGTGTCATGCAGAGAGATGAGCGACCTACAATGGGCGAAGTTGAGGTATTGCTTGAGAATGCTCTCTCATTGTAGGAACAAGCTGATATTACAACCACCAATGCTGCTCACTATACTTTATTATCCACTACTTGTTTGTCCGATATATTTTCAAGTAGAATCAACTTTACACTGAGAGCTGTTAGATAAAAATTTAGTCAAATCAGTCAATAGCTCTCAATTATCAACTTCACATGAAGTTAACTCTCCTTGAGTTTTCACCATATTCTCAGGTTGTATAAGTAATGGTGATCTGACCTTTGATGCTTCAATGGAGGAAGGCTCTTTCTCGGAAGTAAGTAGTGACTAAGAGCAAGTATCAGCTGAATTTCATGTGCTTCCTTTGCTAATCCTGCTTCTGTTTCCTTCTTTTATTGATTTTGTTGTTGTTGATGTCTTCAAATAAAACTCTTAACGAGAAGGGTATATTATACATCAGATTTTGAAAATTGCCTCTGCGTCAATATAGTTCTAGCAGAATGATATGAATTTTCGACAAGTTTCACCTAAATTTGATGGATATTTTCTTTTTATTTTATTTCTGTATTTTTGCTTTCATAAGACTTTAAATTTAAATTTAGAGTAATGTTATATATCCAAGTCTTTTTATGAATTATGTCCAACCAAGTTAAATGATAAGACTTGGAATTGCAAGCTGTAACTTATTTTCGTTAAGTTAGACTAATTTGGTTGATCTTGGTTAACAAAAAGATTTGGATGTATAACATTATTTTTAAATCTATTCATGTTTTTAATTCTTTCTTTTCTAGGCTGAAAAATAATTGTGCAACTATAGGTGTAATAAATATGTAATTACGATAACATACTAACATTGATGAATATAAACATATGAACAAAAAACTAGCCGTTAGACTTTTCTCTCCATACTAGTGCGATCTTTCAAGCCTTAACCGTTTTCAGCCACCATGTCCGGCGACGGGAGGCCGGCAAGAGCTCCGGACAAAGACAACCAGTCCGAACAAGAACAAGATCTTCTCCAGAGAAGCATAAAAAAGGTAAAAAAAGGAGAAGCAGGATTTACGGAATCGTCGGTTCTTGTCCCTCGCGATGAAGATTGGATGCATCACAAAGAAGGTCAATCTGGAGAAAGATCTTACGCCGACATGGTTACAGGGAAGATATCAGATTTGGAGGACGACTCGCTTGAGGACGATTCTCGACTCTGAATCTAGAGATGAGGAGATGCAAAGCGATCAAGAAGATATCCCTGAAACAGCGAATGAAGATAGAAATAATGAGCAATCTAAAAGATCTGAGAAAAATGAAATCATAGTGGAGGACATGGGAGATGGGCTGTACAACATCATCATCAGCGAGAACACCAGAAATGAACTATTGAAGCCTTGGTGGAGATCTCTTATTGTCAAACTAATGGGAAGAAAAATTGGCTATGCTACTATGAAAAAGAGGATTGAAACCATGTGGGAAAGTTATGTAGGTATAGATGTCATAGACTTTGGTAATGAATTTTATCTTGTAAAATTCTATGCTCAGGATGACATGGATTATGCACTCTTAGTAGGCCCTTGGAAGATATACGACCATTGCCTAGCAGTGAGGTTGTGGGAACCGAACTTCAATCCGCTCTTGACCATCATTGACAAAATTACAGCATGGGTGAGATTACCAGGCTTACCCATAGAATTGTACAATGAAAGAATCCTCAGAAAAATTGGTGATTTAGTAGGAAAAACCTGCAAAGTGGACCACAATACACAACAGTTATGTAGAGGTAAATTTGCTAGATTGTATGTGGAAGTTGACCTGACTAAACTTCTGCTGGAAAAGTACATGATAAATGAAAAAATGTATCAAATAGAGTATGAAGAAATACACCAAATTTACTTCTCATGTGAAAAAATTGATCATGAACAAAAAGATTGTGTTATTTGGAAACGGAAAAAAGAGGAAGAGGCAAAACAAAACAACCATCAAGAAAATGAAGTTGAGAGACAACAAGAAAACATGAAGGAACAAGAGGAAGGAAGACTGAAAGGGTTTGGGAATGCAAAAAAGGATAATCCAAAGGGAAAGGATGTGATGGAACAACAAGATAACAACTTTGGCCCATGGATGTTGATTCAACGATAAAAAAGGGGAAAGAAAGAGGGAAACAAAGAGGGAGCCAGCACAAGTCGTAACAATGGAAAAGAAACTAGGAAGGTCAACCAGTCTAGATTTGTCATCCTTGAGATAGAAGATGAAGAGGGGATAAAGGAGAGAAAGAGGCTAGAATCGGTTGTTGAGTTAAGAAATTAACTAAATTAATTTGAATAATGCTAGGGAACCAAAAGGGTATTAGCCAAAAATCAGCCAAATATTTTTTGAGTGAATCCAAAATCTCTACGAGTTAATATATATGGATGTTTCTTCTGCTAAGTATCAGAATGTTTCTTTTTCATACTAAACAGATGTTCTTTTATATATTTTTTAAATTTTTTTGTATTACAAATGTAAATGTCTCTATTTCTTTAAGAATTTCATATTTATTTTTAAATTTTACTAAAATATAATTGGATATTTCTTTTGTTAACAATTGGGATGTTTTTTTTCATATTAAATGAATGTTTTTTTATATTTCTTGTATTGCTTCTCCAATTAATCCATACATCATTGCATTGTTTCTCTGGTCCAATGTAGTATATCTTAAACTGGTTCACTTTCAGGAACACCTTCTGGCCACATTGGTATTGTTATGTACACTGCAAACCTCTCTTTTGCTTTGATCTTACTAACCACCTTGAGTGCAATCTCAACTGGAATCAGATTTCTACAGCCACTATAACTATCTTTCTCCCACAACTGGCACCCTCCAATGAAATATTGGTTCTCAATATATATGAACTTATTGGCGCTCCTAATCGCTTCCACATAAGCCTCATGTATGCTTCTCTCAACTGTAAGCTTTCTAAACATTTGACTAGCAGATACATGATTCGGGTTTGACCAAAAGGAAGCTGAATTTTGAATCGGGCTTAATGAGGTGTTCCGTAATCCCAGGAGTGATTTTTGGGTTTTTAAAATATATTAGTCAAGGAGTGATTTCATTGAACACGGCAATTAATAACAAAAATTGAAAATTAAATAAAATTAAATTAATTAAGATTAATGTGATTTTGTTTATTTTTTGGCTGATCCCATTTTGGTTCCACATACTTTTCCTTAATTTGATGATGACAAACATTATGTTTAGTGTGTTAAACATCCAATTAGTTTTTAATTGAATTTGATTAAACATTGCAGGTCAAAGAAAAACAAAGCAACAGCCTAATAGGATGGAAAATAAAACCAACACTGGTGGGCTGTCGAAAACAAAGAAAGCCCAAAGAAAATAAAGCAAGGAATTCACTTGGGCTGATCAGGATGAAAGCCAACCCAAGCCCGAATGGAAGTTCACTCAGGCCTTCAAAGCAACGTTTACTTTTTTTTCAATTTCGATCAAAACTCAGAAAAGAGAGAGAGAGAGAGTTTCATTCTAAGTATTCACCAAAGAAGAAAGAAAGAGAAGGGTTAAACAAAAAGGTTGAGGTCTAATCACCAAAATCAACCCATCTTAGGCTAAGGCAAAGGCCAAAGGTAACTTATTTTCTCTTGGATGCATATTGCTTTCTTCTCCTCTTCCCCAACTCTCTGCCACTCCAAATTAGGATAAATGAAGAAAGTAATCTCTATTAAACTCTGCTGCAAATCTTCTTTTATAAGTTAGGTTCGGGTGCTTCTTCTTTCTCCCCCTATGTGATACATTATCACATAAAGGTTCTAATGACCATATCTCTCAAAATTTTGATAGCAAACATACAAGCCTTACAAATCTTGATTCATATGTCGTAGAGTGAATGGAGGTTTTGGCCTGCAAACGTGACCAACCACCATGAAGTGCTCTGAATAATATTCAAGTTCGGATCCTAGAATATTCATCATTCGTTTTGTACACATTAGATGTGCCGAATATTAAGTGTTATTATTTATTGAGAAGTACTAGTTAGTTAACTAATAAGTTAGCAGCTAACATTTCAATCAATAATATAATCCAATAATTTAGCATCGATTAAACATATTAATTAGAAATAGAATATGGTCAACCAATTTGATTAAATTTGGGTTGGAGAGCAAACCAACTTAATTTTGGATCTTGGATCAACTAAACAGAGAATACTAATAACAATGGATTATTATTGAATGAACAAAATTATTATAATCTATAAATTTTGATCTTTCTTCATCTTGATTCCATGTATGAAACTTTTTCTTTCCATCAATGAATATTGAAACGGTTCCACCATCAACATCATGAATGATATTGAGTCTGAACCACTTGTCATAAAGATTTTCAGCCACTAAATCTCTGCTGTAGTATCTCATTTCTCCATAATTATATATTCTTAGTATAAGTGTGGTAGCACCATGTGCAGCACCATGAATCTGTGCCATTGTAGCACCAGATGTTCCATTTGGTACAAAACCATATCCTTCAAATTGCCACACCCCTGAGTTGTAGTCAAGCCCCTGAAATATTAAATTAAAGTTTACTTGCGACACAAGGAAAAATACAAGAAGAGTATAATTTTGATATATTGAAAATAATTAATTATACTAAGATACGAATTTCCGTGCGAGGTTGAATGCGGATGGTTGGTTCACGAGGCTTGTCGTTGGCATAGAGCATAATCGATGGATTCCATGTTCATAGCTATACCTTTGGTCCAATACTCCAATGGTATGTCATATGGTTTTTACAATTTCAAATTAGCTTGTGTCAAAGGAACAGGGCTAAATCCAAGAGCAGGATCTCCATATGCTATTGCCCCTACGAAATTTTCTACACAAAATAACAGAAGAAAAACATAGATATAGATAGAATAGAATGATTATTGCATGATGAGCTGCACATTTTTTTTCTTTTTGCTCAACAACTACACTTCACAGCCATGATGAAACCTTTAGCAGCAGTGGCAGATACATATATAGCTCCTAGTTTCTAATTATGAATGAATCATCATATTATTATTTTATCCTAATTAGTTGAGCCAACTAACCCCTAGATTGTTGTTTAGTATAAGGAAATAATAATTAACCGGATTCACGGGCTTGGTTAATTATATGAAATATATATGTCGCTGCCAATGATCATCATCAGTGTCTTAATATGTAGTATTTTCTCTTGGAGTTTCATGTGAGGAATAATGCAGGTTAAGGCCCGCAAAAAAACTGGAAATAATGCCGCTACACTTAAATTTTAGCATAGTTAAATCAAAACAAAAATATTACATGGTGATATATATGTTGTGAATAAGAAAAGATTGAAAACCAACTATTTTTTATTTTTTAACAAAAAAAATGTTTAATATGTTTTTTTTTAATATTTATCTATCTGGTTAATATAATTCAAATCATTAAGTTGTTTATTATTTTGGTAAAAACATTTAATAATTAACAAATTTATCCTGACCATCATTATGCTTTTTATTTTTGGACAGCATCTGTTGAACCAGGCAGTGGGCATAAGTCCAGATCACCAACACTCTTCTGAATAAGAATAGTTTTTTTTTTTTTCTTTCATAATATATAACTTGAAATAGACAATAATATCCGTTCTAAAGGAAAACACAATAATAGAAATGAGACTTCTTTGTATCGATTTAACTACATTGACAAAGGCCTATGCAAAATTTTTTGTTAAATTGAAGAAAAGAACCCAAAAAATTTATAGTATAAATTTTTTTTTTAATTAATCAATTTAAGTTGGTCAAATGATTAACTAAGTGCACATTAAAATCAATTACTAAATCAGCTGTTAATATAAAAATACATATTAAAATATAAATACACATTAAAAATAAATTAAATTACACATAAATTTTTATACACAAAAACATTAGACACGAGCTTAAGCACGAGAACAAACGGGGGAGACTAAGGGGAGTCTTGGACTTTCTCATTATATTATAAGGATCGAACCTATCAGCCATAAGCTTTAGTTCCAAAGTAATAAAAGAAATATCGTAGGTCTTCCATCAAGGTCCTTCATCAATATGTTGGAAGACCTAAATAGGGATATCTATCAATGGCATTCATGGGCACGGGCTGCTCATGAATTGGAGTAAATCCTAGCATTGAGAAACAAACAAGGTATGTCTCATAGCTGCTACTTCTCTTAGAGTCTAGTCTTTCTTAGCAGCTACTGATCTACGATCCTTCACTCTGTCACTGTCTGATAGTCTTAGACCCACTTAAGGAATAGACCTATGGTATGGATATGGATGAAACCAGGAAGCCATCAAGCATACTTCCCTGGTCATCAATAGCACAGCTAAGGAAGAAGGCGATGTAGACGGGGTGTCAATGCCCGCCCCCGATAGTCTGGCTGGTTTCGGGAGCTAAACGAGTAACTCAAGAACGAAGTCCGATCAGAGGAGGCAGTCATTTGAATGCGTTATCGGGAATCGTCGTTCCAGGTCCGTAACCCAGCAGCGTAGCCGCCTCCTACCCCGTTCAATAGAATGAATTTGACTCGTGAAGGGAAGAAGGCTCATTCATAGCATTCACTTGTTGGGTTCGGGCGGGCTTCTTTCTTTCCCGGAACTCGCCCATTCACCTGAAAAGACGGAACTTTCTGCTTGATTCCTTGATGGCTGAAGGAAAGACTTCATTGGTTGCTTGATGGCATTCCCCGGACTACCTTTACCGGAAGGCGTGCACTTAACTGAAGTAATGGCAGTGGAACTCATTGCCTCTTTCCCTTTTTTCCCGTTCTGCTTGCTCCTCTAGCTCATCAATGCCGGAAGTTGAGCTGCTATCGATCCTGGAATCAAAGAAAGGTTGGGACAAATCGATTCCCATATCGTAGTATATGCTTGTCAGTTTCTGAGCTTTCGTTCTTGCCGTTTGGGCCTATCCTCGATCTCCCCTGTCTGCTGCTCTGCTTTAAGCCGAAAGAAGGCCAGCGCTGGAAGAAGACTTGCCCGAGTAACCTATTTCTGTCTGGTCGTACTAGGCCATTAAGGTCTCACTGCTAATGGAAGGGCGCGGCTGGCCGATTCCCTCTAGTCTAGTGGGTTAACTCATTAACCTTCAATGCGAGAAGTGAAAGTCAAGGGATTGGAGAATCTATAGTTTATGGTTCCCCTGTTCATGAATCGGGTCTGTTCCCGAATCTACTTTGAGACCTCCTATGAATCTAGAAAGCGAAGGAGATACCGCCAAGATGAGATCACACAAAATCTCTTCCAATACTCTCACGCACGCAAAATAGAAAGTTAGAAACTGTTTCTCACAACAATAATAATTTAATTTGTATTTTTATTTTTTAATATTTTTTTCTTCTAAGATAAAATGCTAATTGTTATGATCATTTAAATAGTATGCTTGCTATCTATCTACCACTCATTCAAAATTACATTTTTTTTCATTATATTTATATGAATTTGCATTATAAAAACGCCACTCCTTTGATAATACCACTCATTCCCAAAAAAATATTGATTGGATAGATAAACATTATATTTTTACACATTTAATTAAACAAAAATCAATCTATTTAAAAAAAATCTGCAACCTATTTGAAGTTATTTTTTATAATAAAAATATACGTTTTAGAATAAAATTAATGGTATCATATTATATTTTTATATTTCAATTAATATTTTTATATTATATAATATTATTTTTATTTAAAATTAATTTATTTTAAAATAAATATCATATTATTAAATTTAATTTTTAAAATATTTGTTAAATATGATATACAAATTTATATATACTAATTTTATCTTGATCAATTCACATTTTAACCCAATTTATTTAGAATTATTTTTAGATTGGATTAAAATAAACCAACAACCTTTTAATGTCAAATCCAAAATATACTTAAACCTAGCCTAACCAACTCATAAACACCCCTACATTAAATGCATGGATTTCATTAACAAAGAATATATTTTCTGACATCTTCTGGATTGTTACATCTTTTTTACTTTTTAAAAAACAAAATGTGTATAAAATACTTTGTGAATGAAATTATATCTTATTTATTTGTTTACATAAAGTTCATTGATGCTGTATCTGGGAGAAAGAAAAAAGAGATAGTTTAATACTTTTATTTGTATTTATAAAATAAGTGTTTCTTTTTCTTTTTTAATTACTGGTGTTTCCAAATTCTAATGGCTAATGGAAAACTTCTGTTTTTAAATTGAAATGATGAAATTTTTTAATATTTTCAATTCAATTTAAGATTTTGGCAATTGAGTCAGAGTCTTTTATATAAAAAGAGGTCTTTTTTTGTTTTGTTTTAGAGAGAAAATGTCTGCAATCATGGATCATCAAGTTCATCTGTTATGACATATGATCTCCTACATTTTGCTGCAGCTGTAGAAGCTGTTCCTGGTCTAGGAGATCCACCAGCTGATCCTTTATCCAAGCTGCAACTGTAAGAATGAGCGCAATAACCTGTAGGTTAGCCTCCTCCTGTGAGTACAAGAGAGTGGGAATGGTCTGCACAGCGCAATGCCCATGCAGGGGCGAGGAGGCTAGCTGCACAAATATTAATTGAAGAAGGGCTTTGATGGCCCAAGTAGAATTCATGTACCAGTTACCTTAATACACTTGTAATAGTGATAATTTGATTGTTCTGGTAATTTATCAACACATTTTCTGGTCTGTTTGCTCTATGCTCTGTGGAATATGATCTCTTACATTTTGCTCAGACTTCAATGTCTTAATTGCTTTACATTCTGATTTTTTGCTCTTTTTTCCATGGTTCTAAAAATCGGATCGAATTGGACCGGTCGATTGAACAAAAAATATAAACGATCCGGTCCAGTATTTAAAACTGCCAAATTAAAAATCGTTTAAAAACCGTTAAATTAGCCGATTGAGTCGGATCGAAAATTGACCGGTTCTTGTAAACGACGTCGTTTGATTAAAAAAATGCCAAACGCCAAACGCGTAAACCCCCCTTCCCCTACCACCCTCCCCGCTTTCGTTACTCATTCATTCATAATCAGAATCAGAAAAGCAAAGCTTCAAAGTTCAAAAATTAGGGTTCTGCCGGCGCCGTCCGTTGTTGTCGGCGCTTCTGCGGCCTCTTCCTTTCCCCCTGTCCCGAACCCAGCCCCTCTTGTAGCTCCGCACGTCATCCCCATCCTCCCGTGGCTTCTCTGGTTGAGGGTTGGAGCTGCTCGCTGTCGTGCCGCCGTCGTCTCCCTGCTCGCCGCTCGCCGTCGCGCTCACATATAGGAAGAATCATCGCGAGCGCCATCGTTTCCTCCTCCTCTCGGTCAAACCGTCATCTGCTTCTCAGCCGTCCTACTTGCCGCGGTCCTTATTGTCCACGAGACCACGACCTTCAGTCACGCCGCGTCCTCTATCTTAGGGTTTGTACCTTTCTTTTAATTTCTTTGTGTGTTTTGGTAATTTCTGATTTGATAAGTTTATTTCTCTGTTTGGTTCTGCTATGCTGCTGTTTTGTATGTGTTGTGATTTTATTATTTTAATTTACTGATTATTGATTATTGAATGTGTTGTGATTATTGATTAGCTTTGGTTCTTCTGCTGTTTTATGTCATTGTGTTGCTGATTGTTCTAGATTTCTGAATGTGAAATCATTGATTTTGTGTTGTTACGCTGTTGCTGCTATTTTTTTTTTTCATTTTTGTTGCTAATTGTTCTTGATTTCTAAATGTGAAATTATTTGATTTTTGTGTTGCTAATTAGAGTTTTTGTGATAGCTATGACCAAACCAAACATAATTAAGCAGTTAAGAAATACTCATCTCATAGGAAAGTCTCATCTTTTGAGACCGAAGATTCTTGCTGTGTAGCAGGAATGAATGCGTGATCCCCGACTCTTGATTTTGTACCCTATTAGCCTAGACATGCCATATTGTAATACACCTCCTAGTTTATGTTTATCAACTTGCATGGTCATCTTTTCAATGTGTAGACAAATCAAAATTGATTTTTGATTTCTTCACAAGTTCATATCCCAGACAAACATGTTATTTTTGCAGTGGGAGACCCTCTTTTAAATTCAGATGATAAATTGTTCTTATCTCGGTTAGTTTTGCTTTGATTTCACTTAATACATGCATACACCTCAAGCTTTAATATGTTTTGAGCCATAGTATTAATATGTTTTGAATTATCTACTTCAAATTTTATTAGGGAGCAGCTCAAAGTTGGGAGTGGAGTAGTTTGCGGCATTGAAAACCATCAGCACAATGAATAACATGCCAATAGACAATACTGAGTGATAAAACAGAGGTTTCTTAACAAGTCTCTTGGATTTTATGTTTTAGAAGCCAAAGGATTGATCCTATTTTAGGTATCTTTCTAAAGATGGTTGACACAGACTCTATTTATGAATTTTTACCATCCTCTGAAACCACATTAGATTGGAAGCTTGGAAAACATTTAATACTATCAATGTATTAACTATTAAACAAACATGTTTTGTAATTTTATATTATAGAAATAAACATGTTTTATAATTTTTATTGTGTTGACGATATATTTATTGTTTTTTATTGTGTTGATGAGAGTTGTTTTATAATTTATTTATTATTTTATTTTAAAACGGTTTTTCCAGTTGGACCACGGTTGGACCAATAAACCAGTAAACCAGTGAGTAGAGCGGTTCGATAACAGGTCCGGTTCTCAGAACCTTGCTTTTCTCTTACACTTTCTTCATCGTGGTTTGCATTCACAATGTTCTGTGGGATACTTGCACCTACATTTTGCTCTGAATCTGATTCCTTCATTGCTTCATGTTCTATCTTTTCGGATTACACTTCTTCCTTCTCCATAACACTTTCACTGTCCTCCATTTCATGAACTTCACGCTCTCTGAATCCCCTTTCACGTGTCTCCCCAATGCTGTTGAAAATGTGATCAGCTTCACTTTTCTCTAATTCTGATCTCCCTCCATCAGATTCATCTTCCTTGACCTCTTCAATCCTAGCCCCACAAATCCCTTTCAAAGATTTCGGCATTACAATCTTCATCGATTCCTCTTCATCAAACTTCGCTTTGATCCGATCCAAAACCACCCCTTCAGGAATTTTGAAGGCCTTATTGAACTGTGTAATCTCAACATCTTTCTTGAGCATTACCCACCCCATCATCATCATTTCCTGAATTGGCTTCTCTCCACTAATTGATATCTTACTACCATCTTCACTAATCTTTATGTCAATATTATTCCTCTTATAACCTGTGTTTTAATTGATGCTTCTCAATTCAAACAGTACATTACATAAAGAATGAAATGGCAAGAAACTAAATAAACAAACAGAAAGATTATGAAATCTTTTGGACTAACCTTTAAGATGAGCAATGAGGATGAACATGGTGTTTGTTTCTCTAGACTCAAAAACCGGTCTTGTTCGATCCTTGGCTAACTGATACTGAGAGATGGAAGTAATGTTATCTCTTGTTTTAGTGATTTTGAGTCCTAATTCAAGCTCCATATTTGTTGCTGCTATAATATTTTCTTACAAGGGCATGCATAAGATTGATTGTGTAGTTTTAGTAGTAATATATGGGAAAAGTATATATTCTTTTCTTACACCTACAATGCATCAAGGAAAAGCCTAACAAGGCTAACATTACATGATTTTGATATGATTAAAGCTGAACCAGTTTACTTTTATTTTATTGATTAAAGTGAAAACTAATTTGGTAGCTTCTGTTTTATGTGTATCTTCCAATATAATCATTTAATTCTTAATTAGTATACCACCCTCTGGTTTTCTATTCTCAATTACAAATGTATTTGCCGACATGAATGGAATTTGAAAAAAGCAATGATATCTATCATACATCACCATATGTCTCCTATATATATAGTTTCAACTAAAAGACAAAATCATACTATTTTACACAATTAGAATTTTGACGTATTTATAGCATATTCTTATTTATAGTGGTACATGGATGCATATGAAATAGGAACTAGTGTAGTACTAAAGTTCATGTAACATTACATTGAAACTAAGTTTCATAACTAACTTTCCATTTATAACCAACCAAACAGTCCTCCGTTCACGGATAGGTTTAACATATAGATCAGATCAAATCAAGAACATGCATTATTAGCCTTTATCAATTATATTGCATGTGCCGCCATGTGTATGTAATGCATATGTGATTGTTAGATTGAGGCATTGTGATTCATATGATCTTCAATGCACATGAAGAATTGCAGATAATAAGAATTTGCCGTTACTACTTACCTTGTACGATTTAAAAAGATATTTAGATTTAAAAAGATATTTAGTTAAGAAGACAAGTGAATTAATTATTCAATCAACTTAAATTAGTTTTTATAGTCTGTATTTATATATTTTATTTGTAATTTTAATTCTGAACTAAGAGACATAAATCTATTTACTTCTTTTGAATTTTAGCCATCATTTCCAAATTTGTTATCATGAATTTGATTAATTTTTAAACCTATATTATATATATATATATATATATATATATATATATATATATATATATATATGTGTTATAAATTGTTGAAAAAACAACCATGTTTTATACCAAAAATAAAGAATAATTTAAATTCAATCTATTTCTGTAGGGACAAAAACTTAAATTTAGTTAATTTAGTGTAAGAAAAACTGAATAATTAATTTTCAAACTTTTGATAGTGTACATTTTGATTATACGTACTGGTGGTGTTAAAAGTTTTTCAAAATGCTGAGTTAGGTGATTTTTGACTCTATTTTACTTAACTCAAAAAGGCATATCTGATATGTAGATTGCTCTGGAAGAATCTTCAGCCAACAAATGAAAAGAAAGCCTCTTGATTCCTCAACAAACAGAGGTATATTGTAAAATACCAGATGCTTAAATCATAATTTGTTATTTATTGATTTAGTAAGTTTGCATAACATGGCATCTTGTAGATTATTGCCTCATCGATAATCAATCGCTGTCCTCATCGTTCCGAAATTCAGAGTATTGTTCTTGCCGACACTGAGAGTATGTGGTTAAACAGCAATACAGCATGATTCTTATTTTAAATCTAATACTCTGTTTAGCAACGATACTAAATTTTAGGAATAACTAGAGGAAACTCTATCTGCTCATTCAAATGTTCCAGTTTTTTACATTCATAGTTGAAAGGGATATCATACTTTAATGCAAAAGCAAAATAAAACAAAATTCTCTAGTAGCTTCTTCCAGAAGAACTTGCCAACACTTTATTTACAACATAATTAAGTGTCTCTGTTGAGTCATTCGCTCCTAGTTCTCTTTTCTTGTTTGACATCGTTCTTCTGATTCTGACGGCCTATAAAAAAAGATAAGCACCGATTAGACATGAAAAAAGAAATAACTTAAAACCCCTCACCACAAGAATAGGCTTCAGGAAGCAAGACAGTGATCAGTTATTCCATAAGCATTGATAAATGCAAACAGCCAAAACCTGCATCTGATTGCAACTTGATTTATAATGCATCTTTTGCTAGGTATTTTTAATTAATCACAAAGCAATGAAGACTATGAGGAATAACATAGTGCAATCCTTAGGAGAATAGTTACATACCATTTTTCTTCTTCTTATCCTTATCCTTATCCTTAATCTCACTGGGGACTGGCACGAGACTCTCTGTGTATACAATGTAGCTTGTTCTGGACGATATAGACCTCGGACGAGCTTTAACATGTGCTAGATGATGATCATAAAAAATTCTTTGTTGGAGGAGCTCTCCTCTGACATTATATTTGGCCAACCTTAAGTAGGGATCTATAGACATTAGAACATAATCTTGTGCAACAATGTCACTACTATTGGATAAGCATAGAGGCTCAAATCGTGCACGAGGAATCTGATAGAAAGTCCAAGATGAATGCACTTTGTATTCTTTCATCACCCATATGTTAGTTTTTTTGGGTTCATGAGAATACAAGGCCAGGCACCCTCCTAGTAGGACGAGATGAGGGGCAAAGAGATAACCCATCACTTGTTCAGGCATAGATATGATTGAGAAACTTCTTTCCTTCAAATCAAATATAAGAATACTATAATCTCTAAAAGTCCCCCAATGAATAGCGCCATTCAAGAAGATACCCACAAGATTGCCAGTTGCTAGTATCCAAGGGTTTGGAGAGTGCAAAATCAAGATTAGTCCATGAATTGGTTCTCAAAGACAAGCAATCAAAGTGCTCTTGGCCATTCTTATCCTGAGAAGCTACAACAACTAAGTAGTCATCCTGTGAAGCATCATAACCAAATCCATACAAACACGCAATACCGGAAAACATAAAGTACTGGCGACGACTACGAGAAACAATGTGAGAGTAGGAAACTCTTTTGCTGGATCCAATTAGTGGGTTCCATACGATAAAAAAAATGCGGGGCACGGTGTAAGAGAACAAGCCCTCTGCAAGAGCACATAACTGTAAAATCCAAAGGTGTGTTCATCTTGAAAGGGAGAGATACCTCTTTTAGTGCAGTGTGGCGGTGAAATACTGCGTCAATGTCAACGGAAAAGGCATTGGAGCGGTCACTTATGAAGAGGCATACATGGGTGGGTGCGGCAGAGAGGTGAAGATGCGATTTCGCAAAATCGGGATCGGAAATGAGAGTGTTCCAAAGCTTCGAAACGCACTTGAGGCGATCGAGATCTTTGACAGGAACCCTAAGTAGGATTCTGTGAATCAGCTCAAGAGCGAGAATGTCGTGAATGCTCTTGCTCTTGTGATTCTCATTCTGCTGTTGCTTCTTCTTCATGGACGATTGCTGTTTTGGTTTGTTCCCTGTGTGCTTCAGCTTCATCTTCTCATCCATGCTTGGTAATTGAAATGAAATGCGCTGCTTTTCGCAATTGAAATTGCGTTGAAAACAGAGGACCGAGGAAACCCAAGAAGTCTTTTTTTATTTTTTTATTTTTAAAAAAAGTTATTTAACATTTAGATCATATTTAATTTTTTTAAAATATTAAAAGTATTTTTAATTTTATTTGGATAAAAAATAATTTTTTAATTAAGTAACATAAAAGAAATATTAAAAAATAAAACTTGTATGGTTTTTTATTCTTAAAAACTTCTAAATTATATTTATAATTATACAAAAACAAGACAGTCTCATTGCAATTACATATAACTAAAAAAAATTACAATTGTGATGGAAATAGGAAAAGAAAAAATTTTAGAATTAAAATAAAACTCATAATTGACTATAAACAATAAAAAAATAATGCTCTAAAATTAATCTAAACAGAAAAAAAATGTACTTGAAAAATATGCTACTAAATAAAATTGAGCCTTGAAAAGTATTTTTGGTTTGATGCTAAACGAGAAAATCTCGAGACAATATATAATAAAAAAATTGGTAAAATAGTAAAATAAAAAATTTATTATTATTAAATTTGTAATTTTTATTATACGTAAATTTTATTATTTTAATTTAAAGATAGTTAAACATTTAGTTCTTTACTTTGTCCATTAAAAAAAGCTCATAATTAACCATAAGAAATTAAAAAATAAAACTCTAAAATTAAATATGATGGGAGAAAAAAATATACTTGAAAGACGAGCTACTAGTGGAATTTAGGATTAAAAAAATGTTTTTAACCTAAACAAGAGTAAATGTGGAGAGAAATTAGGATTAAAAAAAGTATTTTTATAACTATCAAAATTATTTATTTGGTTCCATCTCTTTTGTTAAGTCATTAGAAAATTTTTAATAATAATTTTTTAAATAGAAATAAATTTTCTCAATTTTTTAAATTATTTTGTCAATGATAATTTTTTATTATTTAATATTTTTTTATATTTTTTTATCCTACTTAAAAATATATGATTACTGTTAGAGATTATATTTTACAAAAGAATTAAAGAAAAAAATTAAGAGAATAAGAATTAATCCATTCCCTTCTCAAATACATACAACACAATTATCAATTTATGATTACAAAAATGGTGGGCTCATTGTTGAAGGTATTGTTATCCCGGATGCAGAACCAATGCTAATTTCATTGCAATCTAATCAAGTAAAATTTGACATGAATATAATAGTGTTTCGGATTGCAAGTATCTAATTTTGTTTCCAATAGTAACAGCTACTCCAAAAATACCATTTTGTCCCACTAATTTTCTCTTGACTTCTGCATTGACAGGCTGTTTATGTTACCAAATGGTATGGTCATTTTGACTTTAATTCTTTAACCATGAGGTTTTGATAGCAGCAGAAAAAGACCTTAAAATGTAAATATAAGAAAGCATAAGTTCTAGGCAAATTCCATTTCCATATCCATTTGTTGACTTGGTGGAACGCGTTAAGCGAAGAAAAAGAGATGCAATTATAACGAAAACATAAAGAAGCGAAGCAGCAAAGTAGGGGAAATGGATCCTCTCCAGTTTTTTCAACACTTGACAAAATACAGTGTAATTTTTTACCTTTAATTTTAATAATGGGACCAAAAATAAATAAGAGAGAGAGTGTGATAAATGGTTAGATTAAACACTGCACACCATCCAGTTTTTTATTCACCGGAGAGAATCCTCTCCCCAAAGTAGGTGGGTACAGAACCAAACTAGTGATTATTTGATAAGTATCTGTATATATATATATATATTTTTTGGTTTTTTTTTTTTTTTGGGCAAGGTATATTTTTTGGTATTTAAGTATCTGTATATTTCCCCCACTATTTCTATCACTGATTTCACAATAATAGAAATGAGCCTTTTTTGTATCGATTTAACTATATTGACAACGGCCTATTCAAAAACTTTTGTTAAATTGAAGAAAAGAACCATGGTGGGCCCTGGGTTTGGTCAGAGGCCCTTGCCTATACCAAAAAAATTATAGTATGAATTTTTTTTTAATTAATCAATTTGAGTTGATCAAATAGTTAGTTAGGTGCACATTAAAATTAATCACTAAAGTCAATTATTAATATAAAAATACATGTTAAAATATAAATATACGTTAAAAATAAATTAAATCGCACATAAATTTTTATACACAAAAACATCAGTAATACTCTCACGCACGCGAAATAAAAACTGTTTCTCACAATAATAATAATAATAATTTAATTTGTATTTTTATTTTTTAATATTTTTTTCTTCTAAGATCTTAGAAAAAAAATGAAAATGCTAATTGTTATGAATTATGATCATTTAAATAGTATGCCTCCTATCTACCTACCACTCATTCAAAATTACATTTTTTTTTTCATTATATTTATATGAATTTGCATTATAAAAAGGTCACTCATTTGATAATACCACTCATTCCCAAAAAATCTTAATTGGATAGATAAACATTATATTTTTACACATTTAATTAAACAAAAATCAATTTATTTAAAAAAAACCTGGAACCTATTCGAAGTTAATTTTTTATAATAAAATATACATTTTAAAATAAAATTAATGATGTCATATTATATTTTTATACTTCAATTAAAATTTTATATTATATAATATTATTTTTATTTAAAACTAATTTATTTTAAAATAAATATAATATAATATTGTTAAATTTAATTTTTAAAATATTTGTTAAATATGATATATAAATTTATATATACTAATTTTATCTTGATCGATTCTCAATTTAACCCAATTTATTTAGAATTAATTTTAGATTGAATTAGAATAAACTAGTAATCTTTTAATGTCAAATCCAAAATATACTTAAACTCAGCCTAACTAACTCATAAATACTCCTACATCAAATGCATGGATTCTCATTAACAACAAAAAAAAATATGTTTTTGGTATTTTATAGATTGTTACATCTTTTTTATTTTTCAAAAAATAAAATGCATATAAAATGCTTTGTGAATGAAATTATACCTTATGCTAATGGGAAACTTCTGTTTTTAAATTGAAATGATGAAACTTTTCAACATTTTCAATTCAATTTAAGATTTTGGCAATTGGGTTAGAGTCTTTTATATAAAAAGAAGTCTTTTTTGTTCGTTTTGTTTTAAAGAGGGAATGTTTGCAATCATAGATCATCAAGTTTCCTCTGTTTATGATCTCCTACGTTTTGCTGCAGCTCTAGGAGTTGTTCCTGATCCACCTGCTGTTCCTGATGTCGGCATGGCTTAAAAAGTTGTAAGGCCAATTCTTCGGTATAGATAAGGGGGACAAATCTACATATATAGATATGTGCTGTTTGAATTTTAGATTGACAAGTGTCTATTGAATAGATCAATAGGACAAATTCTACTGCTGTTTCAGTTGCAGAAGTATTTGGACTAATGGTTGTCAGCAGGAAAGGAGTGTTACTTTTTGAAATTAATAGAAAAATTATTAGACTAATTAGAAGTAGTGCAATTAAGAAGTAATTGGGCCTATTCACTTTATATTACAGGATATTTTATGGACCTATAAAAAGAAGAACAATTTAAAACAACTTAGATAATATTTTTTAGACTATTATAAAATAAAAATTGCTTGAATAATATTTCTTTTTTTTTTTCCTAAAAGAAAACAAACTCAATCCTGACAAAAGGGCGAGAAAAAATCAACGTCTCAACCCCAAAATAAAAAGATCTCCCACTTTGCTTTGTCTTGATTCCCAAAGCCGGAAACAAATTACCTAATAATCTAGCTCAACTGAAAATTCAACGGTAATTAAATCACATTTGGTCAAGCAGGTGCCCATTACAAATTGCAGAAGTTATTACTTTAGAGAAAAACATTGTCATCAACAACTATAGAACTCAAAAAAATTAGATGAATTGTTTCGAACACAGCGCACATCTATATCATTATAAATATAGAATTGAACAGTCACAATAGGAATTAACTACTGTGCTCACCCGAAGTCACGCCACAGCCCGATTGTAATTCTTTTTGTCGACCGCGAAAGACGCAAGAACAAGATTTCAACAACAAACTCTTTGTAGCTGTCACATCAGATTCACGCCGTGGGCCACTGCGTCTTAGATGATGACGTATTTTCTGGATCTCCTCTCCGTCATCCTCGGCGCAGGTCACGGGGTCGAAGAAGAAGGCGCCTCCTCTGGTCCTTCTCCTACGGCGTTGAAGAAGATAGCGTGTCTTTGGGGCGCTTCTCTCACGGCGTCGATTAAAAAGGCGTCTATTAACTTTTCTCACGGCTGACGGCGATGCGAAGCGGGCCACACGAGGAGGAGATGGGGAGGCGACGAGCTGCGGTCTTCTCTCCTTCGCAGAACAGCAGCGGCAGCCATGAAGAATGAAGGAGATTCATCGTTCTTTTTTTCATATTCATCCGAGTCGGGTAGCGATTCGGTCAGTTCGGGCCTGCTTTTGGGGCCTGAACCTGTTCAAAAAATAAAACCAATAGTTGGGAATAATAATGGCTCAATCATTGAATGGTAGATCACATATTTGTTTTTGGGTCGGATTGGTCAAGCTTTCCGCTGCACCACAAGCTGTCAAGGCAGCCTTTGTCCCTTCTATAAGACACTTGTCGCTCACAACTTCGGCCAACAAAAATCTACACCTATAGATATTAAGTATCAATCTACATAGAAGACTTTGCCGAGTTGTAATACAGAGTCTTAGTCCAATTTAATTGCCAAAATGCCTTGGTCACATAGTATCACCTAAATCGAAAATGCACTACTACTGTCGTTTTGAGGTGTCTGTGCTAGTGTCGTTTCATAAGTTCGTTGTCGTTTAAGTCTTAACTGAGATTTGAGATCTGTGTCTTCTTGTTCATCAGAGTCGCAGAAATCCTTCCAATGCCACTCTCAGATGCAACTTCTTCACTCCCAAACGAACCCTAATGCAAATGGTAGGACCGAAAAGACACTTCCTTCCACTTATCTTAATCTCCGTTACCGCCTTCATCTTCTACACATTCCACCAGTCTTCACTTCCACCACCTTCCGCCCCCGAACTTAACCCCAATTTCACCCTCCAAAACCCAATTCGGAAAAACCCTAACCCTAGCTTCACCTTCATCATTAAAATCCTCGCCTTTAATCGCCTCGACTCCCTCTCCCGCTGCCTCCGCTCACTCTCCTCCGCCGATTACCTCGGCGACCGCGTCCACCTCCACATCTACATTGACCATTTCGCCAATGGATCATCGGAGATTGATGAGAAGCTTAGAGAATCACACCGGATTTTGGAGTTCGTCGATTCGTTTAAATGGAAATTTGGGGAAAAAGTTGTGCTTTACAGGACCCTGAATGCTGGCTTGCAGGCGCAGTGGCTGGAAGCGTGGTGGCCAAGCAACGATGACGAGTTTGCATTCGTTGTGGAGGATGATTTGGAGGTTTCTTCACTCTATTACGAGTTCGTGAAAGGAGTGATCATGAATTTCTATTACAATGCCTCCAATTATAGTCCTTCCATCTATGGTGTTTCGTTGCAAAGAGCAAGGTTTGTCCCAGGTACCATGTTTTTTCTGTTTATTTATTTTTCTAACGATTAATTCATTTGATTGATTTTGCTCAAAATTGTGCAAACTTATTTTAAATGTTGTTTTGTGTGTGTTTTGGAAAGTAGGTGAAGTTTTATGTATTGAAGGAATATGGTTTAATCATGTAGATTCCATAGAAATGGCAAAGTTCTTCATCTATGCTTTATCTGATTTTCTGATTGTTTATTTGATTTTAGAAGTTGTCTTTTAATACTTTCCAATTCTGATGGTGATGCTTAAAAATTGAGAATGGAAGCTGCGAATCCATGCATTTTCACTAGCTGAGTAGTGGGATACTTCCGGCAGTAGGATTTCGTGCCGGTGACAATCATGCTGAGTATAAGAATTTGATCTATGAGACACTGGTGTTTTAAGTTTTGATGGAATGGACCTTTTCTTTGTGTGTGATGATTATTTGAAAAATGAAAATGGATGTTACAAAGTTGAGAACGGTGGAAGAACCGCCCCAATCCCCGCCGTGGGGGATAATTGTCCCCATCCCTATTCCCCGCGTTCCCCGTATTCCCGCGGGGCCCCATTTCCCATCTCTTTATGTTTAACATTCATATGAAAATTATAGTAAAAAATATCAAAAAAATAAAAAAATAAACTAGAAAATACTATTACAAACACACAAACATATCTTATCTAAGATTATAAGTCCACAAATATAACATTGGGGCTGTGGGAGAGAACAACGTATGGTGCTGTGGGAGTTTTGGAGTTTGAACAAAGTGGAGATGGAAGAGAGTTGGGACTGGGAATAGAGAGTAGATGGCGCAACAAACAACACAGTGAGTAGGGAAGACTGAATAATAGGGTTAGGGTTTTTTTAATTGGTGAAATTACTAAAAAACCCTATGTTAGAAATAAAGTAAAGTTATTTAAGAAATTTCAAATATTCGGAGAATTATCATCGGGGATGGGGCGGGGATCCCCGCTTGGGTCCCCACGCCTGTCTCGGGGGAATTTTGCTCTCCATCCCCATCCCCACGGAAAAAATTCCCCACCATTGGAGCCCCATTCGGGGCGGTCCCCGCAGGGATCCCCGCCTCCTGGGGAATTTTGACACCCCTACTTTGTTGGACAACTTGGTGTAACTTTCTTCTTTTATCTGCTGCCTAAGTAATTATTCTCTGCTGCTTCATTATTTGTGTATGTTAATATGGGTACTGATGGTATAATTGGTTCGGGGCTGCAGGTAAACATGGAAACACATTACAGTTAGATGACCAGACACGACTATTTTTATACCAACTGGTTGGCACATGGGGTCAAATTCTCTTTCCAAAGCCTTGGAAAGAGTTCAGGTTGTGGTACGATGGAAACAAGGCAAAGGGAATTAGGCCCTTTCTTGAGGGGATGGTAATATTTCCTTTTTACTGTAAGAAAAAAATTTGTGTTCTTCACTCTTATCCAGTTCTCAGATTTGTTGAGTTTAGCATATAATTTTTGTTGCAAAATTGTGGGTAGGTGACTACAGGATGGTATAAGAAGATGGGGGAGAAAATTTGGACACCTTGGTTCATTAAATTTATTCAATCCCACGGTTACTTTAATATCTACCAAAACTTTCTGCATGAGAGAGCATTGAGTGTTTCCCACAGAGATGCAGGAGTAAACTATGGAAAAAGTGCTGGACCTGATTCTCAATTAATTGAGGAAAGATCTCTTGACTTCAATCTTTTGGAAATGCAGCCTCTGAGCAGTTTAAAATGGTACGATTTTTGTTTCAAAGAAGTACTTCCCAGCAAGGTGGTGACAAACATGGAAGAACTTGGATCTATGCTTCACTCTCTACCGAAACAAGATAGTATCGTCGTAGTTAATCTTGTTGGGGTGTCAGATACAGTAGCTAGAAACTTATTATGTCACTTTGAGAGGCTAGATATCAGGAATTATATATTTATGGGCCCTCCATCTGACTTCTTGTTTGATCTTGCAAGGAGGGGGCATCCTGTAGTTGATATGGACCAATTTCTAAGTAGTGTTAGAGTGTATAAATCGACTTCCAAAGGTCCCAATTCTGTTGCCATCAAGAGTATTTTGGCAAAGGCTTATGTAATTAGAAAGTGTATCCAAAATAGGTATAACACATGGGTGATCAATGGAAACATGCTTCTCAATTCTAATCTCTTGTTCGAATCCAGTGATCTCAATAAGGACTTCTTTGTTGCAAACAACTTGGATTTCTTCTATGCTAAAAGCTCATCTTCGAGTGAGAAAGTTTGGAGTAATGACTTCGTGTCGAAGGTTGTAGCTATGGCAGACTCATTGGCAAGAAAAGATGATGGTATAAGGTTTGCATATGTGGTAAAAAAATTATTGGAAGAGAGTGGTGCTAGGATTGGAAGAGTTGATGAAACTACCTTTGGAATGAAGATTTGTTCTGATGAAGTTGGGAAATCTTCTTTTGAGGATAAAAAGTTGGTACATTGGTCAACTGTGATGGAACTAGAATCCGTTAAAAAATGTCTTGAAGAGTTGAATTTATGGAGTATAGACAGTGATTTATCCTGCACAGCAGTTGTATGTCACAAGTCATAGCATTTTGTGGCAGATAGAAGTAGATTTACATTTACATTTTATCTCTTTCTATACTTTTTAATGCCAGTTTGGCTTACACATTCTTTTGCTCATTTTGTATTATCACTTGTAACAAAATTAAGCTGTGAATGAGTTTAGATGTGCTGGAGTTAATTTCCTGAGCTGCATTTTGTATACAAGGTTTACCTTTCATCACAGTCCTTCATGTTTCCTAGTTTCCTATGCTAATTTAGGATTTGGAGGATTCATGTTTGTTGTGTGGCTGTAAAACAAAGACTACCACGTAACTAAGCTCTGTATTTAAACAGGGATGAATGTAATGAACTTGCTAATATGATGAACAATATTTGGTTTCCATTACCTAAGAGAATTAAAGGTAAATATATGATTACGTTTATTCAAAATTAATTGTGTCCTCTAGAATTGATTTTGAGAAAAGTAAAAGCTTGTTAAATTTTTTTAATAAAAAATTATAATCAATTTTAACTAAACTAATTTCACAGAATTAATTCTACCTTTATGCAATTCTACAAATCCAAAACTATTAAATTAGTCACTTTAGTCCCTAATAAATTTTTATTCATTAAAATTTTTTGAAAATTACTTTCATTCAACATATTAATCTCTTTGTCGTTTTCAATTAAATTTTTAATATGAACAAATAAATTTTAAACAAATTTTATAATAAGAAAATTACATCCCAAAAAAATTACTATAAAATAAATTAGTTATTTTTCGTAATAATGAAAGATCAATCCATCCCACAAAGATAATTCTTAAAGATTTAAGAATAACAATATAAAATAAAATGGGGTTAGTTTAGTGGTTAGCTCACTAACCCTTTTAAGCAAATATGAGCAGATTAGTTTTTAATTTGTCGAGTTGGAAAATACGGTGAAAAATCAAAGAATAAGAATAAAAATATATTAAAATTAAAGTTATTTGAAAATCATTATGAATATTTGTTCTATTATCTTTCTTTCATTCATACACAACACAGTTACATCATAATACACTTATTTTTACATTAACATGAAAAGTTATAGTAGTAGTTAAATTTCACTCCCATTACTTAAATGAGTAGAAAATTGACTAAAAAACATTATCTTATTGTTTTTCCTTAACAATGTTTCTTTGGATCACACTTCCTTGGGTCCATGATCTCATTCTCAAGTCTCAACTGCATAGAATAAATAACAAAATTGGCTAAAATAAAAAATTAATTTAAATTGCTCTAATAATTAACTGATTTATTTTATTTAAATAAATATCAAAAATTTAAATTTGACTTTATATATTTAGTAATTTATTTATCAATAATAAATTTTTAAATAAATTTTAGATCCGTAACAAATTAATTATCAATCCTTAATCCGTTCAGTTAGGAAACAGGGTGAAAAAAAATTTGGCTAGAGGAAGTGCAAGCTGCAACTGTTGCAAGAATGAGTGCAACAAGTGTATTTATATATTTTATTTGTAATTTCAATTTTGAACTAAGAGACATAAATCTATTTACTTCTTTTGAATTTTAGCCATCATTTCCAAATTTATTATCATGAATTTGATTAATTTTTAAACCTCTATATATATGTTATAAATTGTTGAAAAAACAATCATGTTTTATACAAAAAATGAAGAATAATTTAAATTCAGTCTATTTCTACAGGGGCAAAAACTTAAATTTAGTTAATTTAGTCTTAGTGTAAGAAAAACTGAATAATTAATTTTCAAATTTTTGATAGTGAATATTTTGATTATATGCGCTGGTGGTGTTAAAAGTTTTTTCAAGAGTAGTTTTAATAATGGATCCTTTGCAAATAAATAAAGCTAACACAATTATTTAGGTGTCCTACTCCTACCCATCTTAATATCGAAAGGTTAATAATTAATCAGGAGTCTTCAACTCTTCATTACATAATTGCCTTATAGAAAATGATCAAAAAAGATAAATTGTTAATCTAATCAAAAGACTCAAACTATACTTTACAATATTATTATTTTATGAATATATTCAACATAGCACACATTATTACATTAAATTATTACATATACAAATATATATCAAGCAATTAATTAACACCAAAGAATTAAACACACTCCAAACTCAATGATTGAGAACCCCTAGCCGATAGTGCATAGTGAATAATTGGAAGATATATAGAAATACACATAAATATACCAAAAGCTTATCAATATATAAGAAACTAAAATAGAAGGCTAGGGTGTGGTGATGATAATAATGCTTAGGAGTTTGGTTATTGTTGTAATTATCATATAACTCTTTTATTAACGATAAAGATATTCTTTAACATTTTAAAACAAATGGTGGTGCTTCTTTCCATGAGCTTCTTCGTCTTCCTTCTTTGCTTCTTTTTTCTCATGGTGTTCATGAAAAGCATAACCACCAGCTCCGACGGCAGCGACCGCGGCAACCTCCTCTTCTATCTTATGCTTGTGAGCATGCTCCGGATCTTTCTCAGCCTTATGCTTCTCATGCTGTCACAAAATCAACAGTTGCATAAAAAAAATTAATTAATCTATATACTATTCCACTATATTAATTAACAATAGAGATGTGTGAGGATGTTACTAAAAAAGAACCAAAATTAAGAAAAAAAATTATCGGTGCCCATGATTGAGGATCAGATCTTGTGTAATATATATAATACACACCTCATTATTTTTTTTTCTTTATATTATGCAATTAACTAATAAGATAATTAATCATTCAATTAGTTGAACAATACATATAATAAGTAAACTTACTAGTTAAATATTAATGTTTGCTCTCCAAGAATTAAACTGAACAGATTAAAGAAGAATAGACAAAAATGATCTGAAGTACAAATTAAAAGAATAATTCAAATTAGGATATGTATATAGAATATTAATTTATATCTAGATGATATTTAATGATATATATAATATATAGGAGTATAATTAATTAATATTGATGATGAAATTAAGAGAAATAAATAGTTACCAAGGCATAGGCACCACCAGCAGCAGCACCAAGCTCGCCAAGGTGCTCATGGTGCTTGTGTTGTTTCTCCTCCTTCTTATAGTCAACTACCTCTTCAAAAGTGTTATCCTCATCCTTCTTGTGGTGGAAGAGGTGGTGGTGGTGCTTCTCCTCAGTCATGATCTAAAAGCTTAATATGAATTAAAGAAGTGATGAGTTTATGGAGTGATGTGAGAATTGTGAAGGGAATAGATACCTATTTATAATATATGATATATTATTATTGGTTCGTTAACATAACCAACGTGTTAATGGTTGTTTGGTCTGGTTGCTTTGCAGCTTTCTTGGTAGGCCATACCTTTTTTTCGTAGTAAAAATTTGGGTCCAAAAGATATCATCTTTTAATCTCTAATGATTTCTTCAAATTCATTGAATGTTATAACTCTAAAGTCTAATAATAAACCAGCCTAAACCAATAGTATTTGCACAAATCAAAATGTAATAATCTCTTGTTCATCAATTTAGTCAACGGCTACTCATATAATTAAAAAAAAATCTCCCAATAACACTGGCTAGATATAACCTATAATTTATGGGATAACAAATGGAGTTAGCAGCAATATAGAGTGAGATCCATTTAGCAGAAAGAAAGTAAAATTTTAAAGAGTCTCCCTAGGAGATAATGAAATACTTATATAATGACTATAATGGACTGTTTTTAAAGTCCAATATGAATTAAAAATGATTATTAACACTTTAAGGACTAATTTGGTATGATTTTATTGGATCTAAGATCGGATAAGGGTTTTAAAAATAGATCCGATTATTATTTCGGGTCGGGTCTGGGCCATGACTCGAGTCACCCGGTGGCCCGGTCATCATACACAATTAATATTTTGTGTTATTAGTGATGGATGATAGTTATTTTTATGTGGAATTTAAGTATTGTAAACCTTAATATTTTGTGTTATTAGTTATTATAAGATTATAAGTTAATGTTTTATGTTTAAAATGCATAAGATTTTAGACTAATTAATGCATAATATTGTGTTATTTGTATTGATTTAAATATTTGGTATTATTAGACAATATTAGTATTGATTATGACTATGCTTTAATTTTAAAAAAGAGTTGGTTCTTGTTATATTTTTTTAAGTGAAATTTACCATGTCAAATAATGGTTGGAGTCTTGAAAATTTGGATATTTTTACATGCTAGCTTATAAGAAGGTATCAAGGTAATGTAATGTTAATTATCCGATTTTCACCGAGTTTTTATTCGGTATAATCGTGGCTCGAAAGGGTATAGGTTTCATCGGGTCTAGTGTCGGGTTCTAGTCTAATAAATAGGTCCAATATATATTTCGCGCCGGGTCTGAATCACATCAAACCCAGTTTCACCCGATCCATACACACACCTAAAAAAAATTATAATATAGATTTTTTTTAATTAATTAATTTGAGTTGGTCAAATAATTAGTTAGGTGCACATTAAAATCAGCCACTAATATCAACTATCAATATAAAAATACATATTAAAATATAAATATGTTAAAAATAAATTAAATCACACATAAATTTTTATACACAAAAACATTAGTAATACTCACAAAAACATTAGTAATACTCTCATGCACGCGAAATAGAAACTGTTTCTCTAAGATCTTAGAAAAAAAATGAAAATGATAATTGTTATGATCATTTAAATAGTATGTGTGCTGTCTACCTACCACTCATTTAAAATTACTTTTTTTTTTCATTATATTTATATAAATTTGTATTATAAAAATGTCACTCCTCTCATAATACCACTCATTTCCAAAAAAATCTTAATTAGATAGATATACATTATATTTTTACACATTTAATTAAACAAAAATCAATCTATTTAAAAAAAACCTCCAACCTATTGGAAGTTATTTTTTATAATAAAAATATACGTTTTAGAATAAAATTAATGAAGTTATATTATATTTTTATATATATAATATTATTTTTATTTAAAACTAATTATTTTAAAATAAATATAATATAATATTATTAAATTTAATTTTTAAAATATTTGTTAAATATGATATATAAATTTATATATACTAATTTTATCTCGATAAATTCTCAGTTTAACCTAATTTATTTAGAATTATTTTTAAATTAGATTAAAATAAATTAGTAACATTTTAATGTCAAATCCAAAATATACTTAAACCCAGCCTAAACAATTCATAAACACCCCTACATCAAATGCATGGATTCTTGTTAACAAAAGAATATATTTTTGGTCTTTTTTGGATTGTTACATCTTTTTTACTTTTTAAAAAACAAAATACGTATAAAATACTTTGTGAATGAAATTATACTTTATTTATTTGTTTAGATAAAGTTCATTGATGCTGTTTCAGGGAGAAAGAAAAAGAGATAATCTAATACTTTTATCTATATTTGTAAAATAAGTGTTTTTTTTTCTTTTTCGATTACTGGTGTTTCCAAATTCTAATGGCTAATGGAAAATTTCTGTTTTCAAATAATTGAAATGATGAAACTTTTTAACATTTTCAATTCAATTTAAGGTTTTGGCAATTAGGTCAGAATCTTTTTGTTACGATGGGTAACCGGAGATTAATAAAATGGATGGCTTTGGTTGGCCCAATCATCCGCGGATGGTGGCTTCCGAGCTGGTTTGCACGTTGGAGCCTCCTTCCGACTTGCGCTCGTGAGTGAATGGGGGGTGGTACCTGCAAAGACACTCCGATGCCTAAGTTAGCAAGGGTGTGAGCAGGTCTAGAGAGTATTGGGCTTAGAGATACCTGAGTGTATTTATAGTGGTGAGCCAATAACCACCGTTGGAGTAATGCCATATCTTTAGGGTGTTAACCGTCCCATTATCTTAGGGAAGTTAAGATATGGCTTTATGAAGCTGTTAGAGAGATTTTAGGGGCGGTTACTCATTTGAATGAGTACTTATCTGCCAACTAATCTTCGTCCCGACTTCTTGGGAGTAAGTCGGGTTTGACACCGACTTCTAAGCGTGAAGGTTGGTGTTTAGTAAGGCTCAATCCTCTGGACTAGGCCTTTTATTTGGACCTGGGCCTTTATTATTGGGCCAGGGTAGGAACAGTGCCCCTACTTGAGCCCAAGGTCTTTATAGGACTTGGGTTCGAGTATTTTACTCGGGATCGTAGTCGACTTGTTGGAGGACCGACGTGATTTTCTGAAACCGACGTGACTTTCCGTGTCTCTTTGGTTCTGACGGTTATGTTTAATCAAGCGTCGTGTCCGTTAGGGATGTGCGTAGACTTTGGTAACGGTGCATTCTCATTAATGACTGCCCCGCTTTTACCATTATGCCCCTTAGTATGTTTATAAATACTTTCCCTCTCTTTCATTTTTTCGTTTCTGCAATTTTTCAAATTTCTTCTTGCTTTGTTCGTGCTTCATTCTTGCATTCGGAGACCTCTGCTTCTTTCAACCTTCAGTTTCGGATAAAGGTTAGCGTTTTACTTCTACGTCAAGCTTTGTGATTGCATGCTTTTATTTTCTTTGGAGAGGGAGAAGTGGCGTTGTAGGCTTTCGTATCCCCTTAGGGACTCTCGTTTTTTATTCTTTTTCCTTTTTCCTTTGTAGGTTTTCGTCGTATTTTTAGAAAATGTCTTCTATAGAGGCTCTTTCTCAATGGGTTGATGTCACAGTCCTAGGAGAGGAACCTTTGGTTGATGCGGAGTTTATTACTCATCTTCATACTCACCACAGGATTTGTGTTTCTGAGGATGACGAGCCGAAGTATGAGTTGGTAGTCCCGGGTCCAGAAGACCGGGTTTGCTTTGGGAGGGCCAATGAGGCATCTTCTCATTTTTTCTTTATGTATGAATGTATGATCACCCGTCTGGGTGTCTTTCTTCCTTTTTCGGATTTTGAAATGTCTGTTTTGCACCACTGTCGAGTTGCCCCTACTCAACTTCACCCCAACTCTTGGGGTTTTCTGAAAATTTATCAATTTATTAGTCAAGCTTTGGACTTCCCGACTTCTTTGAGGATTTTCTTTTTTCTTTTCCACATGACTAAGCCCTTTAGTGGGCTAAACAACAAACAGCAATGGGTGTCCTTCCGAGCCATACAAGGTCGGAGGATTTTCACCCTTTTTGACGAATCCTTCCATGACTTCAAAAATTATTTTTTCAAAGTACAAGCTGTAGAGGGTCACCACCCCTTTTTTCTGGATGATAACTCTTCCCCTCGCTTTCCCTTGTATTGGCTGGAGGCCTCCCCTTGTGAGAAATATGGTCTGGACGACTTGGATGAAGTAGAGGCTGCCATTGTGGGGTTCCTCCGAGAAGTGTGGGGGAGGGCCCCATATTTGGATACCAAGAAGTTTCTCCAAGGGTCTCCGACCTTTGTCCAGGCGCAGCTAGGTAGCTTTTTCTTGTTTTTAAATTTCCGACTTATCAACTGATCATCCCGACTTGTTTGATTCTTTAGCTATTGTTTTTCTCTTTCAGAAATGGCTAAGACAAATGCTCAAAAAATTTTCCAAAGGGTCCAGGAGGCCAAGTGTAACACCCTCACTATCAGAAGTCACATTTCCGGCTGCGCTATTCTGATAGCAAGAGGTATTACGACTACTTTACATACTAAATATTAGAATAGAAGCCTGTGACTCGACTCTGTATCGCTAATTCCTTTGAAAACCGGAAATAAATACTTTATCTTAAGAAAAATGCAAGCAGGCATAGATTCATATACAAGACTCCTTACATAATATCTCATAATATGATATACATATAGAACATACAACTCCTATCCCTCTTACAAACTTGTAATAACAAAGACGAGGGAAGAAAATAATCTAATTAACACAACAGTATATAAACCAAAATCAGTATAACTCTTCTTAATGCCTCTTCATCTGGTTCCTGAAAAGATAAAGCTGTAGGGGGTGAGAACCTAACCACACGGTCTCACCACGGAGTTTCAAAGTTGTCATAAGAAGATATCTAATAAGAAAACTGTTCTCAAGTTCAGTGATTATCATTGCTTTATGAATCTTTTAAAACCCATAGGAAATTGTTCAAAAACTTTTTCAAAGAAATAATGTTTAATCTTTTAGAAATTCAAAAGATTTCCTTTCTTATAAGAAAATCTCAGTCAGAAACCAACCACGCAATCAAACAACACAGTCATCAATTCAGCACCAAAGTTCATTCTCAAATGTAGCACGCCAGGACAAACACAAGCAAGACAGACAAGGAAAGCACAAATAGGTAGCAGTTACAGCAAATAGTTCAAGTAGCAGTTAAGAACAGTTTAGCAATTAGGCAAACCAAAACAAGTTCAAACCCAAGCAAAACATACAAATGTATATGATGCATGCCTGTCCTATGGCTGATGAGGCTCATCTGTCGGTTATCCAGCCAACCCGACAAGTCTGAATTGTCCTTAGACTGTCCCCCGACGTGCATCCCCAAGAGTCTATGCATAGCTTTTTCTCAAATAATCAATATTGCTCAATGGGGGTAACATTCCCGGGAATTTATATAGTGCCCGGTCACACTTACGTCGTAGGGTCAACAGAGTATCGAGTTTTCAACCTGGTACACGTGGTGGCAAGCCACGGCACTTAATCCAGGGAACCTCGTATCTCAGATATTTCAAATTCATAAGCCATATAAATAATTCATTCATCAATATCTAAGCCATTCTCAATATCATCATCATTCGTCAATCCATATCCCATTTCCAAATTCATTCAAAAATTATATTTCAAATCAATCCTCATCATCTTTCTTTCCGTTTCGTACACTAACAATTCTCAATCCAAAACATAACTTTTTTTCTTTGATAAGTGAAGTAATCTTAAATCATATAATGCTTAAAATTAAACCTTTTAAAATAACTACTTCAAATGAAACCTCTAATTTTATAAAATTTCGGCAGCATCTCCTCTAAAACTCGGATTCTGCCACCCTTTTCGGGTCCCATCCAAACATTTCTCAAACCTTTTCCAAACCTCAATCATTTTCCAAGATTCAGCTAGTTCCAATATCAAATTATTTTCAAAGCAAATCTGTGCCCATAATAAATCTCTTTTTAAAATCAAACCAGCTCAAATACTAAATCATTGATAAAGTCATTTATAAAGTCACTAACTCAAAATTAAACCATTTCCAAAGCCAATTCCTTTACATCATCAAAAATAGCTTCAAAACCAAGAAAAGCCATTTTTCATAATAATCAACTAAATAACCTTTCAAACTAATTTCTTTTCAGCAATCACAAACTACTCAAGCAATCAAGCAACCAGTCATTCAGTCCAGCAAACAACCACATTTGGAAGACAATTATAATCACAGGCATATGTTCTCTCACATTAATATCTATTTATCACAACTCTGTAATATAAATTAGATTTTAAGAAAAACCCCTACCTCGGTTTAGTCAAAGCTCAGTAGTTAGACTCATCAATTCCTCTTTTGTTTATTTTCAATTTTACAGCAGCGGCCACAACCTTGTTTATTTTCAGACAATATCAACAGCGGCATCAAGAATCGCGGCAACAACACTTTTCTGACATAAATTGGAATTTAAAGCGAAGTTGATATTGAGCGGAATAGAACAAAATTAGTAATGGAACATTTACGATAAATTAAAACAGAATCAAATAACCTCACCATGAGAAACAAAGCAGCAGTGACCCTTTAAACCGATCAGGCGGCATCTCCGGCACTCCCCGAAGCTCCGATGGTTCAATAACAACCTTAATTTTGACGCGCAAATACCGGAACCCAAACCTACGGTACCAGCATCTCAGAATCTCCAACAGATTGCAACAGAACATTAATTTCAATAAGTTTCAGAAACAAAGTGCTTACCAAGAAGACAGGGGTTCCGGCGGCAGTTTCCAACATACACAGGCTTCAAAGGCGGTTTTCGGTGGCAGCAGCGCTCTCCGACGGCAGAGGTGCGGCCAGAAGTCGCGGCCAGAAGCTTCGGAGGCGGCGGATTTGATGAGGATGGCCGGTGATAGGAGCGGCAACTGTGCGCGGTGGCTGGATAGGTCCCGATCCTCCCTTCCTCCCGGATCTCTCTTCTCTGCCTCAACCATGGACAACGGCGCTGACAGCTGCAGCAACGGCGACGGACTTCGCGGCGGGGACGGTGGCTGTGACAGGAAAGGCGAGCAGCGGCGATGAAGGCGCGGCGGTTCCAAGCCTGCGACCTCCCTTCACTCGCGAGCCATCTCTCTTCGCGATCTCAACAGCGACGGCGAGCAGAAGCGGCAGCTTCCTGGACGGCGGCGGCGGCGGCGGCGCAAGCAGCAAGACGCAGCGGCAGCGGCGGTCTGCGATGATGGCGCGACACCTCCACCGGCGCTCCTCTCTCTCGGATCTCCCTTCCCTGTTTCCTTCTTTCTTTCTTTCATTTCCTTTTTTTTTTCTTTTCTTGCTTCCTAGTGCTGCTGCCGTATGTGTGGTTAGAAAGGGGAAACAAGGGCGGCTTGGGTAGGTTAGAAGGAATTAGGGATTATTGCCTCAATTAAGGTTTCATTTGGGAATTTAGAATTAGAGTAAAATTCATATGAGTAATATAACAATTTTATAAAATTAAGAGTAATAGGATAATTAAAAACCTGTTTTAATCCAACAATAATATTTAAAAATACTATTTAATTATCAATTTACAAATTATTCTCAAATAAATAATTCTAATTCGATGATTATAGATAATATAATTAATTTTCTTTATTCATAAAAATTAAAGTATTAATTTCTAGAATCACAATTATTTAAATCAAATCATATAAATTCTTATTATTTTATGATTCCTAAACTTTATAATTTAAATATGCAAATTACCAAATAATTGTAAAATTAGATAAAATTTTTAATTTAATTATCAAAAATTGATTTAATTAGCTTTAATAAAATAATTTCTGAAATTTAAATCTTTAATAAATAAATAAATTGAAATTAGTTCACAATAAGATTTTCCGAGAATTCTGAGTCTTACACCCTACCCAACTTATAAAAATTTTCGTCCTCGAAAATTGGCGTATCACAGAAAACGTTACATGGTTTAACACTTTGTGTAAAAAGCAAAGAACTTTAGCATTCATATTTATTTAGTTTCAAATACTTTGATTACCACATAGCATAAAGATATAAGGGTAGGAGTGCAATTGCAAGACAGAAATTACAAAGAAAGCTTGATGCAAATGACGACATGGTTCAAACATGTAGTGGTAAGGCAAGGTAGTGATAGGTCATAAAATATGCTGGGGTCAAAACAATGTGCTTAACATTCGCACATTGATCTCGCACTAACTCAGACATTCAACTATTCAAATTTCAACATAACTTATCTCTACCACTCCCAACCGTACTTCATCGATCAATTCACCTGAGGGTTCTCAACCTCATTAAATACTTTGCAAATCTTAGTAGTCACAAACTTAACATCAATAAAACTCTTCCTCATGAAACAAGATTCCACAACTCTTTGCTACGTCGTATGTTTACAAATTTTACCTTTTGTGTTCATACCAAGCCTAGCGGTCGCACAAGATATCAAAACTAATCTCGAATATACTCAGAATTATAGTAGATCATAGAAAAGAAAGAACAGAGACAAGGACCGTGTTCGCAAAAATTTGAAAGAATTGTGGAAATCACAAGTAGACAAGGATGAACAAGCAATAAAGAGTGCTGGAAAGAGAATCAACTGATAACTTTAAGGATATCTCTTGAATCGAAGGAATTTGATAAGACCAATAAGATGAAAAACAATACAGTATGTTGAAACGAGTTTAAGCTGAGTCAGGTAAATATGAAGTTTATATAAGAAGAATATCCAAAACTAAAGGCAAAGCTCTCATAACTCGAATTTGATTTAAAAATATTCTCGAATATATTGTTCTTGAAGAATGGAAATCTTAAGAGAAGATCATTTCACGTTTTACAAAAAAAGATAAGTAACAAACATCTTTCAACAGAATAATAAAAGCATAAATGTAACATTATTTCAATATAAATTTCAAGTCGAAACAGACTACATAAAATTTGAAAAAAGAAAGATTAATTTGGCTAAAAGAAAAATTCTATTATTATTTTTTTTTCGTTTTTATGTTAAGCATGCATGAAAATTACGATCTTGTTGGAAGGAAATTTGAAATAAAGTTTTGCTTATAAAAGGAAAAGAAGATGCATTACAATGGAACAGATTTAAATCACATACAAAAGTTTTCAAAGTAAGGGAGTATAAGCTAAGTTAAAAGCGATTTTATTAAAACTTCAAGAGATGGTTGTGTCGCTCCAAAACTAATTCAAGTTATAGCAAAAAGAGGCATTGCCCAAATAAAGGAATGCAGAGTCAAAAACAACCTTACATAAAAATAAATCAAACCTTGTTTAAAAAGGCTAAAACAATACAATAATATACTAGAAATCACACTTTATAAGGACATTCAATAATATTAAAATGCATTAAGTGCGTTCAAAGAGATACAAATCGCAGGAAGAAAAGAATAAGTGACAGGGATAAGATTCATATGAATTCGGAAGGAGGTGTAGGATTACAACTAAGCAACAAGGTATAAACATGAAAAACATCTCAGAAAGAGCCATTTCGCATCTTAACAGGAAATATTGAATCTAGGAACTCCAAAGAAAACAAGAAAAGAATAATGGTAAATTGGATCAAAACAAACTGAATCCAAATTAGAAAAGCGCAACGTTTACAAAAATATGACGGAATGGTTCTAGTCACCATCAAACTAGGATGGTTAAAAGTCGTGAAGTATGTCAGAAGAAAGAATTAAAATACAAATAGGAAAGAATTTTGATTTCAAAGAACTTCAATAGAAACCATAGAATAGAATAGGGTAATTGTTTACAAAATTCAAAAAAGTCAATTAAAAACGTAAATATTGCATCTTGTTCAAAACAAATTCAAGTCAAGTTAGATTATGCAAGATTTACGAAATAAAAAATTAGTTAGGCTAAGAATAAAATATTTTCTCAAAAACCTTGAAAAACATTTTACATTATAAAATAAGAATTTGCATAAAAATAAATATGAGATTGGTAGGAATTCAAGTTGTAATCCTAGGAAAGAATTTGAATCTAAGAATTTCGAAAGGAACAATCAAAAGGAAGAATGGTGCACTCTTTTGAACTGAATCTAAACTAGGTTGAAAAGAATACTAAAAATTAATGGTAGCGTCCACAAGGAATGGATAAACTCAAAAAGGAATGAATTCACTTTTTCAAAAGAAATATAAAAGGTATTGCATCAAAACAACTCAGATTAAAATTAGATAAGCAAAATTTATAAAATAGAACTTAATCAAGCTATGAGTAGAAATATTTTCTTAAGGGTCTTGGAAAATACTCAGGTGCAAAATCACAAAAGTATACGTATAAAAATTGTGATAAAATTGGAAGTAAATCAAGTTGTAGTCAAAGAAGAAAATCCAAGATAAAAATTGTTTTCACAAATCTATAAAAGAATAGGTGAAGTATTGCATATAAACATATTTAAATCACATAAAGAAATTTTTAAATCCATGTAGGAAAATATATACTAAGTTAAAGTGGTCTCATAAAAAATTCAAAAGATGATTGCATAACAGAATTAAGCAGAAAAATAGTCAATTCTATTTTTTTTTTTTAAATCCAAAATGAGCTAAGATCACGTTAAGGAGATACACAGATTACGTAGAGAAATTCAAGGTTAAGAATTATGATGCCGAGAATTTAGAAGATAATCAAGAATATGGTAAGTACAGAATATACATTAGACATGAAGTAAAAGAATCAATTTACAAAGTTAGCTTAGTTCGAATCATAATTCTCAAGCTTCAAATTGCTCAAGATTTAAGGATCATGCATCATGCCAAAACAAGTTCAAGATCGAATCAATGAGCACAGGATTCCTAAAGAAGAGTATAATCAATGATAAAGACAGATATCTTTAAAAGACTCGAGCAAATTCTCAAGAATACAATCAAACAAGGTTATGGACGAATAATGAAATACGGTCGAAGAATGATCAATCATGGTTCAAGAAAGGAATCCGAGTCAAGGAACTTCAATGAGGATAGTAAAAAGAAACGATATGCCAACCTAATCGACGTAAGCAAGAATCACAAATCAAAACCAAGCATGAAAAGCGAATAATAGCATCTGCGAACCACCTGACTCGTATTATATATGACTCGCATATCGTCTATGATAACCCATTGGTGCTTCACATACATAATTCACTAGTGTTAAGCCGGCCAAACCTAATACCAGAAATTATGCAATGCAAGACTAATGGCATTAATCAATAGACCGTCATGTGTATAAAACTCTAATTCTCATTATCTGAACGAGACCTATTACATGACAGACGCAGAATATGCAATTGAAGCATAATCAGTCCATTCCTCAGGCTCTACAGGAAGAACCGCTCTGATACCATAATGTAACACCCTCACTATCAGAAGTCACGTTTCCGGCTGCGCTATTCTGATAGCAAGAGGTATTACGACTACTTTACATACTAAATATTAGAATAGAAGCCTGTGACTCGACTCTGTATCGCTAATTCCTTTGAAAACCGGAAATAAATACTTTATCTTAAGAAAAATGCAAGCAGGCATAGATTCATATACAAGACTCCTTACATAATATCTCATAATATGATATACATATAGAACATACAACTCCTATCCCTCTTACAAACTTGTAATAACAAAGACGAGGGAAGAAAATAATCTAATTAACACAACAGTATATAAACCAAAATCAGTATAACTCTTCTTAATGCCTCTTCATCTGGTTCCTGAAAAGATAAAGCTGTAGGGGGGTGAGAACCTAACCACACGGTCTCACCACGGAGTTTCAAAGTTGTCATAAGAAGATATCTAATAAGAAAACTGTTCTCAAGCTCAGTGATTATCATTGCTTTATGAATCTTTTAAAACCCATAGGAAATTGTTCAAAAACTTTTTCAAAGAAATAATGTTTAATCTTTTAGAAATTCAAAAGATTTCCTTTCTTATAAGAAAATCTCAGTCAGAAACCAACCACGCAATCAAACAACACAGTCATCAATTCAGCACCAAAGTTCATTCTCAAATGTAGCACGCCAGGACAAACACAAGCAAGACAGACAAGGAAAGCACAAATAGGTAGCAGTTACAGCAAATAGTTCAAGTAGCAGTTAAGAACAGTTTAGCAATTAGGCAAACCAAAACAAGTTCAAACCCAAGCAAAACATACAAATGTATATGATGCATGCCTGTCCTATGGCTGATGAGGCTCATCTGTCGGTTATCCAGCCAACCCGACAAGTCTGAATTGTCCTTAGACTGTCCCCCAACGTGCATCCCCAAGAGTCTATGCATAGCTTTTTCTCAAATAATCAATATTGCTCAATGGGGGTAACATTCCCGGGAATTTATATAGTGCCCGGTCACACTTACGTCGTAGGATCAACAGAGTATCGAGTTTTCAACCTGATACACGTGGTGGCAAGCCACGGCACTTAATCCAGGGAACCTCGTATCTCAGATATTTCAAATTCATAAGCCATATAAATAATTCATTCATCAATATCTAAGCCATTCTCAATATCATCATCATTCATCAATCCATATCCCATTTCCAAATTCATTCAAAAATTATATTTCAAATCAATCCTCATCATCTTTCTTTCCGTTTCGTACACTAACAATTCTCAATCCAAAACATAACTTTTTTTCTTTGATAAGTGAAGTAATCTTAAATCATATAATGCTTAAAATTAAACCTTTTAAAATAACTACTTCAAATGAAACCTCTAATTTTATAAAATTTCGGCAGCATCTCCTCTAAAACTCGGATTCTGCCACCCTTTTCGGGTCCCATCCAAACATTTCTCAAACCTTTTCCAAACCTCAATCATTTTCCAAGATTCAGCTAGTTCCAATATCAAATTATTTTCAAAGCAAATCTGTGCCCATAATAAATCTCTTTTTAAAATCAAACCAGCTCAAATACTAAATCATTGATAAAGTCATTTATAAAGTCACTAACTCAAAATTAAACCATTTCCAAAGCCAATTCCTTTACATCATCAAAAATAGCTTCAAAACCAAGAAAAGCCATTTTTCATAATAATCAACTAAATAACCTTTCAAACTAATTTCTTTTCAGCAATCACAAACTACTCAAGCAATCAAGCAACCAGTCATTCAGTCCAGCAAACAACCACATTTGGAAGACAATTATAATCACAGGCATATGTTCTCTCACATTAATATCTATTTATCACAACTCTGTAATATAAATTAGATTTTAAGAAAAACCCCTACCTCGGTTTAGTCAAAGCTCAGTAGTTAGACTCATCAATTCCTCTTTTGTTTATTTTCAATTTTACAGCAGCGGCCACAACCTTGTTTATTTTCGGACAATATCAACAGCGGCATCAAGAATCGCGGCAACAACACTTTTCTGACATAAATTGGAATTTAAAGCGAAGTTGATATTGAGCGGAATAGAACAAAATTAGTAATGGAACATTTACGATAAATTAAAACAGAATCAAATAACCTCACCATGAGAAACAAAGCAGCAGTGACCCTTTAAACCGATCAGGCGGCATCTCCGGCACTCCCCGAAGCTCCGATGGTTCAATAACAACCTTAATTTTGACGCGCAAATACCGGAACCCAAACCTACGGTACCAGCATCTCAGAATCTCCAACAGATTGCAACAGAACATTAATTTCAATAAGTTTCAGAAACAAAGTGCTTACCAAGAAGACAGGGGTTCCGGCGGCAGTTTCCAACATACACAGGCTTCAAAGGCGGTTTTCGGTGACAGCAGCGCTCTCCGACGGCAGAGGTGCGGCCAGAAGTCGCGGCCAGAAGCTTCGGAGGCGGCGGATTTGATGAGGATGGCCGGTGATAGGAGCGGCAACTGTGCGCGGTGGCTGGATAGGTCCCGATCCTCCCTTCCTCCCGGATCTCTCTTCTCTGCCTCAACCATGGACAACGGCGCTGACAGCTGCAGCAACGGCGACGGACTTCGTGGCGGGGACGGTGGCTGTGACAGGAAAGGCGAGCAGCGGCGATGAAGGCGCGGCGGTTCCAAGCCTGCGACCTCCCTTCACTCGCGAGCCATCTCTCTTCGCGATCTCAACAGCGACGGCGAGCAGAAGCGGCAGCTTCCTGGACGGCGGCGGCGGCGCAAGCAGCAAGACGCAGCGGCAGCGGCGGTCTGCGATGATGGCGCGACACCTCCACCGGCGCTCCTCTCTCTCGGATCTCCCTTCCCTGTTTCCTTCTTTCTTTCTTTCATTTCCTTTTTTTTTCTTTTCTTGCTTCCTAGTGCTGCTGCCGTATGTGTGGTTAGAAAGGGGAAACAAGGGCGGCTTGGGTAGGTTAGAAGGAATTAGGGATTATTGCCTCAATTAAGGTTTCATTTGGGAATTTAGAATTAGAGTAAAATTCATATGAGTAATATAACAATTTTATAAAATTAAGAGTAATAGGATAATTAAAAACCTGTTTTAATCCAACAATAATATTTAAAATACTATTTAATTATCAATTTACAAATTATTCTCAAATAAATAATTCTAATTCGATGATTATAGATAATATAATTAATTTTCTTTATTCATAAAAATTAAAGTATTAATTTCTAGAATCACAATTATTTAAATCAAATCATATAAATTCTTATTATTTTATGATTCCTAAACTTTATAATTTAAATATGCAAATTACCAAATAATTGTAAAATTAGATAAAATTTTTAATTTAATTATCAAAAATTGATTTAATTAGCTTTAATAAAATAATTTCTGAAATTTAAATCTTTAATAAATAAATAAATTGAAATTAGTTCACAATAAGATTTTCCGAGAATTCTGAGTCTTACACCAAGGCCAAGTCTCGCGCTCGGGCCGGTGGTGCCAGGGTTATCTCTCCTCCTCCTTCTCCTCGGAACGTTGGGACTCTTTCCAAGCCTATCGTAATTTCTTCTTCAGCTCCCCCTCAATCGCTCCCCGTCGTCCGACCTTCCCCTGATCCAAAGAAGCGCAAGACTTTAGAGTCTGGTGCTTCTGGTGAGGTTAAGGCGGATGCTATTGAGTTTGTCCGAAAGAATATCTATCCCCATGTTCGCATAGGCATGGATGAGGAGAGTCTCACGGCGGCGGGGGTTTGTGGCAAGCTCTTGGATATCTTTGAGAAGGCTCCCCTCAGCTCTTTAGGGACGACCTCGAAGGTCGAGGAGCTAGAGGGGAGGCTTCGCTCATATCAGGAGCATGAGGGAGAGTTGAAGAAGGAGATTGCCAAGCTGAGGGAGGAGAGAGATACCTTTCGGGAGAAGGGGAAGGCTTTGCAGGCCCAGTACAACATGGAGATGGAGTTGAGGAAAACGGCACAGGCCAGCTATCAAAGCTTATTCAAGGATCTTGTGTCTGTGAAGAATGATCTGCTGAATTCTCGGAAGGCATATGATGAGTTGGAGGACTCAATTGCTGATGGCGCCGAGGAGTCTTGGAGGATTTTCTTGGAGCAAGTCAGGGTGATTGCTCCCGACTTGGATCTTTCTCCTTTACATCCTGACAAGGTTGTTATTGATGGTGCCATCGTGGATCCTCCTGCCCCCGTAATTGTTTTCGAGTCAGAATTGAAGACTCGGGGGCAGAGGATTATTGAGTCCCCTCCTCATTCCAAAGACGCTCCGAGTTCTTCAGTAGTTCCTCCTATCTCTTCCTCTCCTATGGATACCTCTGGTGGCGCTCCTCCTGATTCCGGTGGTGGTGATCTTCCTAAAAAATGACTTGTGGCTATTTGGGGTCCGGCCTGTGGGCCCCCGTTTTTTAAAATCTTTATTTGTTTTTGGTTGGTGGCGTTGAACAATTTTCTTTGGCCTTCTGAGGCCGTAAACAAAATATTTTATGAGTACCCTTTTTTAATAAGGGTTTTAACTTAACAAAATAAATACCCTTTCTTTGGGATAAGGGTTTAAGTTACCTTATGCGTGTATGCTTTTTTGATTTTCTGAATTCCCCTTGACCTTTTCTTGAAAACCTTTCTTTTTGGCTTGTTTGTTTTTCTGAGCTTTTTGTTTAAGGATTTTTGGGACATCCTTTAAACTTCTTCCTAGGTTTTCCTATCTCTTTTTGTTATCCCTCATACTCAACTTTGTTTTAGCGAGTTCTTATGACTTAGGTTATTTTTGCGATGCGTTTTTCTTCTACTCGGTTCTACACTCCGATTTATGGATCGAAGTGTTCCCGAGCTTTCCTACTCGGGATCTCGTTCCGACTTATGAGTCGGATTTGTTCCCGAGTTTTTACGATCGACTCATATAACCTCTTTACACCGACTTGTACCTCGTCGTTTTATCCTGACGACCACTTAGGTCGATTCATGGGATTTTCACGTTTTGTCGAGCTTAAGTCAGCGCGTTTCGTAGAAAGACTTAGAAAAATAAAAAATAAAAAGGATTTTATAAGAGATATTGTAGATGAAAAGGATCTTTATTTATTGGGGAGGTACCTTTTTGCTACTAAGGGTTTTAATAATCTATTTCCCTTAGCCTCTACTATGATGCCTCGTTAAAAACCCTTCTCCAGAAAAAACCCTTTTGGGAAAAAATCATGAAGTTGGGAAAAGAGTACATCAGGGAGTAGAGTTCGCTTTTAGCTATAGTACCTTTTCATGTTACAAGCATGCCACGACCTCGGGAGCTCAGTGCCGTTCAGGTCGATTATTTTATAATAACCTTTTCCTAAAACTTCATTGACTTTGTATGGTCCCTTCCAATTTGCGGCGAGCTTTCCTTCTCCCGATTTGTTGATTCCAATGTCGTTTCTGATTAAGACCAAATCATCTGGAGCAAATGTTCTTCGAATGACTTTTTTGTTGTACCTTGTAGTCATCCTTTGCTTCAACGCTGCTTCTCTTATCTGGGCATCTTCTCGGACCTCGGGGAGCAGGTCGAGCTCTTCTTTGTGCCCCTGTATGTTTCCGATCTCGTCATGGAGAATTACCCTTGGGCTTTGCTCATTGATTTCTATTGGTATCATTGCCTCCATACCATAGACTAGTCGGAAGGGTGTTTCTCCAGTGGCGGATTGGGGTGTTGTCCTGTAGGCCCATAGCACTTGAGGGAGCTCTTCAGCCCAAGCTCCTTTCGCTTCTTGCAGTCTCTTCTTTAGTCCTGCCAGTATGACTTTGTTGGCTGCCTCGGCTTGCCCATTGGCTTGTGGGTGCTCCACCGAGGTGAACTGATGCTTGATTTTCATACTGGCTACTAAGCTTCTGAAGGTAGCATCGGTGAATTGGGTTCCATTATCCGTAGTGATGGAATAAGGTATCCCATATCTTGTGATGATATTTTTGTAGAGGAACCTCCGACTTCTTTGAGCGGTGATGGTGGCCAATGGTTCTGCTTCTATCCACTTTGTGAAATAATCTATTCCCACGATCAGGTATTTGACTTGTCCAGGCGCTTGGGGAAAAAGGCCTAACAGATCCATTCCCCATTTTGCAAAAGGCCATGGAGAAGTGATGCTGATAAGCTCTTCTGGCGGAGCCACCTGGAAATTTGCATGCATTTGACATGGTTGACACTTTTTCACAAATTCTGTGGCATCTTTCTGTAAGGTCGGCCAATAGAATCCAGCTCGGATTACTTTCCTGGCTAGTGACCTTGCTCCGAGATGGTTTCCGCAGATCCCACTATGTACTTCCTCCAACACCTCGGTGGTTCTCGAGGTCGGTACGCACTTTAACAATGGTGTTGATATCCCCCTTTTGTAGAGGATATTTCTCACCAAGGTGTAGTGTTGTGCTTCCCTTCGGATCTTTTTAGCTTCTTTCTCCTCGTTAGGGAGGATGTCGAATTTCATGTATTCAACTAAGGGGTTCATCCATCCGAGGTTTAAACCGACTACCTCAAGCACTTCTGATTTATCTTTTATTACTGAGGGTTCCTGGAGGGTTTCTTGGATCAGGCTTCTGTTGTTCCCTCCTGGTTTGGTACTTGCTAACTTGGATAGGGCGTCTGCTCTGCTGTTTAGATCCCGGGTTATGTGTTTGACCTCGGTTTCTGCAAAGCGCCCAAGGTATTCCAAAGTTTTTTCCAAGTACCTCTTCATATTTGGGTCCTTTGCCTGATACTCTCCACTTATTTGGGAGGTCACCACTTGCGAGTCACTGTATATCATCACCTTTGTAGCACCGACTTCTTCTGCTAGTTTTAACCCAGCAATCAAGGCTTCATATTCTGCCTGATTATTTGAGGCTGGGAATTCAAATTTTAGAGAAACCTCTATCTGGGTTCCTCTTTCATCTACTAATATTATGCCTGCGCCGCTTCCCGTTTTGTTGGAGGATCCATCTACATAGAGTTCCCATGTAGTTGGTTTTTCCTCTTGATCCCCTGCGTATTCTGCAACGAAGTCGGCGAGGCATTGAGCTTTGATCGCTGTCCGAGTTTCATATCTTAAGTCAAACTCGGAGAGCTCTATTGCCCATTGAACCATTCTCCCTGCAACATCCGTTTTTTGGAGGATTTGCTTCATGGGTTGGTTCGTGTGGACTCTTATGGTGTGAGCTTGAAAGTAAGGCCGTAACCTTCGCGAGGCTATTACCAAGGAGTAAGCAAACTTTTCTAGTTTGTGGTACCTTAGTTCGGGGCCTTGTAGAACCTTACTGATGAAGTAGACTGGATGTTGTCCGACCTCGTCTTCTTTTATCAGGGCTGACGAGACAGCCTTGTTTGCTACGGACAAGTATAAGACGAGGTCTTTCCCAGGTATGGGTCGGGTTAGAATAGGAGGTTGGCTTAAAAACTTTTTGAATTCCTGGAATGCCTCCTCGCATTTAGGAGTTCATTCGAACTGGCATCCCTTTCTCAATAAGGAGAATAGTGGCAGGGATTTCAATGCCGAACCTGCCAAAAATCTGGAGAGAGCTGCAAGTCGGCCGTTTAGCTGCTGGACTTCTCTCAAACAAGTCGGGCTTTTCATTTCTAGGATGGCTCTACACTTATCGGGATTAGCTTCGATCCCTCTTTGTGTTAGCATAAACCCCAGAAATTTTCCTGCTTCCACCGCGAAGGCGTATTTTGCGGGGTTTAGTCTCATCCCGTGCAGCCTTATGGTGTCAAAGACTTGAGAGAGGTCTGATAATAGGTCGACTTCTTTCTTGGTCTTTACCAGCATGTCGTCGACGTATACTTCCATTAGACTCCCCAGATGAGGGGAAAACACTTTATTCATCAACCTTTGATATGTGGCCCCTGCATTCTTTAATCCAAATGGCATGACCACGTAGCAGAAATTAGCTCTGGGTGTGATGAATGATGTTTTCTCCTGGTCGGGTTCGTACATCGGGATTTGATTATATCCCGAGTAGGCATCCATAAATGATAAGTATTGGTACCCCGAGCTAGAGTCTACTAGGGTATCAATACTTGGCAAGGGATAAGGGTCCTTAGGACATGCCTTATTTAAGTCGGTGTAGTCGACACACATTCTCCATTTGCCATTCTGTTTTTCGACTAGCACTACATTGGCTAGCCATGTTGGGTACTTGACTTCTCTGATGAAGCCAGCTTCCAGGAGCGCCTGTACTTGTTCTTCCACTATTAGGGCTCGTTCTGGGCCGAGCTTGCGTCTTCTTTGTTGTACAGGTCGGGACCCTGGATAAACCGAGAGCTTATGGGACATGAGCTCAGGGTCAATCCCAGGCATGTCAGAGGCCTTCCAGGCGAAGAGGTCGGAATTATCTCTTAGGAGCCTAGTTAACCCTTGTTTTAGAGTTTTCCCTAGGTTGGCTCCTATATGAGTGTTCTTCCCTTCCTCTTTACCAACCTGTATTTCCTCGGTTTTTCCCCTCGGTTGTGGTCGCAGCTCTTCTCTGGCCCTTGCGCCACCGAGCTCTATTGTGTTAACTTCGCTGCACTTTCCCCTTAGGTTTAGGCTTTCATTGTAGCACTTCCTTGCTAACTTTTGATCTCCCCTTACCGTTGCTATTCCCGCTGAGGTCGGGAATTTCATGCAGAGGTGAGGAGTAGATACCACTGCTCCGAGTCGATTGAGGGTAGCTCTGCCGATTAGAGCATTATATGCTGACCCCACATCGATGACTATGAAGTCTATACTCAGAGTCTTTGATTTTTCCCCTTTCCAAAGGTAGTGTGAAGGGGTAAAAATCCTAGTGGTTTTATTGGCGTGTCCCCTAGTCCGTATAGGGTGTCGGGGTAAGCTCTTAATTCCTTCTCATCTAACCCTAGCTTGTCGAAGGCGGGCTTAAAAAGAATGTCCGCCGAGCTTCCTTGGTCCACCAGGGTTCTGTGGAGATGGGCATTTGCTAGAATCATAGTTATTACCACTGGATCATCATGTCCAGGGATTACTCCTTGCCCATCTTCTTTTGTGAATGAAATGGTGGGAAGGTCGGGTGTCTCCTCCCCGACCTGGTAGACTCTTTTGAGATGTCTTTTGTGAGAGGATTTGGTAAGTCCCCCTCCTGCAAACCCTCCTGAGATCATGTGGATATGCCTCTCTGGAGTCTGCGGCGGTGGGTCTCTTCTATCCATGTCGTCTCGCTTTCTCTTTCCATGACGGTCCGACCTTTCTATGAGATATCTATCAAGCCGACCTTCTCTAGCCAGCTTTTCTATCACATTTTTAAGGTCGTAACAGTCGTTTGTGGAGTGACCATATATCTTAGAGAAACGGGATGTCTTTTGGATATGGACTGCGAGAAGGGACCTTCTCTGAGTCCATTGACTAATCCCATTATGACCGCCTCTGTGGGCAGGTCTTGAATCTCCAAACATGCTTTGTTGAATCTTTCCATATAGGCTCGCAGAGATTCTCCGATCTCCTGTTTTATTCCCAGGAGACTCGGTGCATGTTTCACTTTGTCTTTCTGGATTGAGAACCTCATCAAAAATTTCCTTGAGAGGTCTTCAAAGCTAGTAACCGACCTCGGGGGGAGGCTATCGAACCACTTCATCGCTGCTTTCGATAGAGTGGTCGGGAAGGCCTTGCATCGTGTAGCGTCGGAAGCGTCAGCTAGGTACATCCGACTTTTAAAGTTGCTCAGGTGATGCTTCGGGTCTGTGGTCCTGTCATAGAGGTCCATGTCAGGGCTTTTGAAGTTTCTCGGAACTTTAGCCCTCATGATGTCCTGGCTGAAGGGATCCTCCCCACCTAAAGGTGGTTCTTCGTGTTCATCACGGGAGTTGCGACTTTTGAGGGAGGATTCCAACTGTAAGAGCTTTCTTTCTAACTTTTTTCGTCGTTCTATCTCCTCTTTTAGGCTCTTTTCAGTTTCCTTTTGTCGTTCTCGCTCCTGCTCTAATTGTTCCAGGCGGCTCTGGACTAATCCCATGAGTTCAGTTACATGGGGTGGTCCTTCTTTTTCTGATTCGCGCCCTTCTGAGGAGTTCACCTTCGGATTCTTTATTCCGGATGTGCCTTCCCTGTGTTGATTATCGATTTCTTGGTGGAGGTTGAGGTCCACGTCGTTGTTGCCTGTGTCCAGATTCTCTTGTTCAGAGTCTGTCTCCACATGGCCTTCTTCGTGGGATCTGTTTGCCATCGTTGGATGATCTCTCAGGTCCCCGGCAACGGCGCCAATGTTACGATGGGTAACCGGAGATTAATAAAATGGATGGCTTTGGTTGGCCCAATCGTCCGCGGATGGTGGCTTCCGAGCTGGTTTGCACGTTGGAGCCTCCTTCCGACTTGCGCTCGTGAGTGAATGGGGGGTGGTACCTGCAAAGACACTCCGATGCCTAAGTTAGCAAGGGTGTGAGCAGGTCTAGAGAGTATTGGGCTTAGAGATACCTGAGGGGTGTCAGTGTATTTATAGTGGTGAGCCAATAACCACCGTTGGAGTAGTGCCATATCTTTAGGGTGTTAACCGTCCCATTATCTTAGGGAGGTTAAGATATGGCTTTATGAAGCGGTTAGAGAGATTTTAGGGGCGGTTACTCATTTGAATGAGTACTTATCTGCCAACTAATCTTCGTCCCGACTTCTTGAGAGTAAGTCGGGTTTGACACCGACTTCTAAGCGTGAAGGTTGGTGTTTAGTAAGGCTCAATCCTCTGGACTAGGCCTTTTATTTGGACCTGAGCCTTTATTATTGGGCCAGGGTAGGAACACTTTTATATAAAAAAAGGTCTTTTTTATTTTGTTTTAAAGAGAGAATGTCTACAATCATAGATCATCAAAGTTCCTCTGTTATGGCATATGATCTCCTACATTTTGCTGTAGCTGTAGGAGCTGTTCCTCGTCCAGGAGATTCACCTGCTGATCCTTTACCAAAGAGAAGAAGATACTTAAGGACTTTTTTTCATGTATATGTCAAGGTCGAGAGGGATACACTTGTCAGCATGGCTTAGGAAGCAGTAATCCAAACTGCAACTACAAGAATGAGTGCAACAACTCTAGAAATATTGAACTGGAACCATCATGTGAGTGCCCAAAAAGAATAAACTGTAGCTTAGCCTCCTTCTGTAGGTGCAAGAGGAGGGGATTGGTCTAAAAATATAATAATCTCTTATTCATCGATTTAGTCAATAGCTACTCATATAATTAAAAAAAATCTCCCAATAAGACTGGCTAGATATAACCTATGATTTATGGGATAACAAATAGAGTTAGCAGCAATATACGGGGAGAAGCGCGGTTAATCATGATTTGTGTCCATTTAGCAGAAAGAAAGTAAAATTTTAAAAAAGTAAACCTTTCTTTTGATTTAATTGTTGTATGTGTTATTAGTTATACTTATATTTTAAGGAAGTTTAGAAAACAGTACTTTTATTAAAATTTGGTAGTATTTAATCAGTAAAAAAAATAAATAATTTTATATTATTAAATATAATTTTATACCATTAAAAGTATTAATAATAATTAATTAATAATCACAAATTATAAAATCTACTAACTCCTTAATACTCTTTTATTTTTTAAATAAACCTTTGATTATATATATTATATTATCTAGACAGGATAATTCTATAATTAAAAATTAATTACTAAATCAATCTTTCTCTATTATATATTAGTTTTATACTAATATTTTCATAACAACTAATGCTTATTTTTATACAGATGAAGAGTACTTGGTATATAATTTATTTTATAACAAAAATAGATGTGGTGCCATATTCAGAGAGGGGCCATACGCCCCATGAACCATAACATATTTGGTAAACTAACTTTAATCAAATTACGATCAACACCGGTAGCATTATCATCATCCCCAGGATCACGCATAATCATATCTCTTGGTGACTCAAGGGCATCACTTTCACACGTGTCACCGTTCGAATATCGAATATCCTCCATGCAACAATATTCCCTGTCAAAAAGAAGTCTACTTCGTTTCATAACTGCTCCGACCGCCGTGCTCTTCCCCTCCCCCTCCGTACACGGCCTGTGAAAATACATCTCGCCAACAATCTGCACCAGATTCCATCCATTCTCCGATTCCGACTCCGATCTGAAAACATATCGCTCGCCGTGGCCTTGAAGTGTGCCGAGAATTACATTCACCAGTAATGGCTGTCTCGTTCTTGTCTCAGAGATTACGTAAACACTCGACGAAGAGAACATGTAACTGCGATTCACCAACACAAGAACCCTGAACTCTAGAACAGAGCCAAAGGCGTCAATGTCCGTCGTTTCAGTCGTAAACAACGCGCTGATTACCCCCGGGAGTTTTCTCCGGTACCAGAAGCTCACACTCGATGCACCCTCAGATCCGGCGCCGCGTTCTTCTTCCGGCGAAACATGGCGGCGCCAAGGGTGATATAATCGGATGAGATTCAAATCACTGGAGACTGTGCAATAAGCTTCCCAAATTGGAACCAGAGGACGAGGACCGCGGTGAATCATGAACTCTGACGATATCTGTTGCTGAAATCCGTGTACCACGGAATTCAATCGAAATCCTCTTTGATTCGGAAAAATAACGACCTCGAGTTTAGGTAACAAGCTAATGCAACCTTGAAGAGTTTTCAGATCTGTGCAGTTCCTGAGATACAAGCGCTCCAGGCTAACAAGATTGAACATGGTGAGTGGCAAATCATCTATGGCGGTGCTGTCTAAGTAAATTACTCGAATGTTTTCCATAGTTGCTACAATTTCTGGGAAGCACACAAGGCTTGTGCAGCCACTGAGGTCCAGAGTCTCAAGAGATGGAAGATTGATTTCGTCTACGAGAGTGCGGAGCTTGGGGCATCGTTGAACACTCAGCAAAATCAATTTCTCCAGAAATCCAACTGAGCTGTGAACTTTAACTAAATTTCGGCAGTTATCAAGACATAGTGCTCCTAGATTTGGGACTCCTGAAAGGTCGGGTACTTCTGTCAAGAATTCACACTCTCCAAAATCCATGAAACTCAAGGAATTGAAATTCTGCATAGAAAAACATGAAGATGATAGTTGAGAATTGTTACACGAATAAACATATTTGATTGAGTAAAATAGTAGGAAATGATGCATGCCTTGAGTGGATTGTCCAATTTGAGAGAACTGTTGCACAAATTGAGTATGAAGAGTTTAGTGGGATGAAAATCAGAGGGTAATGATGGTGATGGATATCCATCCCACTCCAACACTCTTAAACTGTTTGGCAGATGATCAGGACCAACTGAAAAATGTACATCCCAGAATATGAGAACTTTGAGATTCCTCATTTTCTTGAATGCTTTTCCATTCCAATTCACTCTACGCTTGCTTGAGTGCAAAATTATGACTTCAACTCTATCACTTCCCTGTATCATCATCATTGCAAACACCAAACATATATTTATATATATGTCAAATTTTACATGTAAGGTTGTAGAAATTTACAAGCTGAATACATAAATATAACATACCATGTCATTTTCTAGAACATCAACAATCTCCTCATCATTCCATAGTCTAGAACGTTTGCCAGGCTTAGAAGTTGACTCCCTTCTAACAATTTCTCTACCCATATCTTGAATCAAATCATGTATTCTCACACAATTATTATTCTTGTCAATCTTCATCAAAGATCTGTCAATCAAAACGTCAATACCATCTTCAGGGTGGAAACCACGGACATGTAGCATTTGCTTCACATATGATATCTTTTCCTTGTTGAAGAAACAAGCTATATCAAGAAAAATACTCTTCTCATCTTCATGTAATCCATCATAACTTACCTCAAGCACTTCTTGAATCTTCTTAATGGGAATTTTTTTGTACTTATCTAATGCAGAGCTCCATTGATCTATGCTCTTGTTATACAAGTTAGAGCCTATTACTTCCAAAGCCAAAGGAACACCACCAGCATAAGAAAGAACACGGTTGGAAATATCTCCATACCCTGACTTAACTTTGTTGCTTCTAAAGGCCTTCCAACAAAACAATTCAAGAGCTTCTTTTTTGTTTAACTCTTTGACCTCATAAATCTTGTTTGGATTCATCCCATATTGTGCTTCTAACAAATGTTTGTCTCTAGAAGTGATAATTATCCGACTACCTGAACCGAACCAATCATCGCCTCCGGCAATAGCGCTTAACTGGGTTAAGTCATCAACATCATCAAGAATCAAAAGAATTTTCTTTTGTTGAAGCCTCCTTTTTATCAATGGAATCCCTCTGTTTACATCTCTTATTCTTATATTACTCTCATCAAGAACTTCAGAAAGAAGTGTCTCTTGGAGTTGTGCAAGACCATGATTCTTGTTGATTGCATTTTCTCTAACATCAGCAAGAAAACACAAACCATCAAACTGATCAGCAACAGAGTTATACACAGCTCTTGCAAGTGTTGTTTTACCTATTCCCCCACTTCCACAAATCCCAATCATGTGTACTCCTCCATCTTCATCATTATTAGACCCAAGTTGTAGCAGAGACTTCACTTCTAGCACTTGCGATTCCAGGCCAACCGGGTTGTCAGCAACATGTAAAGGAGTGTAATTCAGCTTTTTGGAGATGTCACTAACAATGTTTTCAATAAACTTGTATTCCTGTTGAGACCTACATTTATACAAGTTCATATCAAGCCATGTTATGAAAACAAAGCATTATTATATATTATTTCACATACTTTTCTACTAAAATTAAACAATCAATTATTAAAATAATCCATGAGTATTGATTCTCTCGTGAAACCACTCATTCCAAGAATTTATACTAACAGAAAAAAATAATATTAATGATTATATTATAATATTCTTTTTTAAGTAAAAATCTCTTTTGACTTTTCTTGATTTTTTTGCATAGACCTTCGTATCAGAAATTATTCATCCTAAAAATTTAAAGCTAATAAAAAAAATAACATTAATCATTATATGGTTAACAGCTACATCATCAATAAATATTATTATTTTTAGTCAAACACTTAGCCAACAATAATTTGCAACAATATTTACAAGAATTTTGTACATAACAAACATATAGATTATTACCCTGGTTTGAAATGTGAACCGGACAAATTAGCTGCTTCACGTAGAGCATTCCTCCATTTTTGTACCTTGCCATTGTCATCATTCTGGAACCGTTCTTCATGTTTTGCTAATGCCACCGCAAAGCTACCTTTCTGATGGCGAACATCTGATGGATCCACATCATAAAAGATTGGCCAAACCAATCTTCCTTCAAGTTTCAACAGCTCAATAATCTTTGCAAGCTCGTCCAAACAGAAAGTAGATGATGCATAGTTCTTAGAGAACACAACGATGGCGATCCTAGATTCTTGAATAGCCTTCACAAGTGCTGGAGTAATTTCTTCCCCCTTTTGAAGCTCCTCATCATCAATGAAGGTGTGGATCCCCTTTTGATCCAGTGCATGGTAGAGATTACTGGTGAAACCGTTTCTAGTATCTTCTCCTTTGAAACTGAGGAAAACGTCGTAGATCCAATTCCATGTGAAGGAAGAAGAAGATGACGATGATGGTTCCGCCATTATCATATAATTTGTGAGCTTATTAGTATATTTAATTAGTTCCTAAATAAATAACAATAATATAATATATAATCAAATGTAGAGGGTTATGGATAGAGTCAATGGGAAAGACTTTGACTAATCAAAGTAAACGCCAGAGATAAGAGGAAGGTATATATGAAAACATACAGAAATTTCTTTAACTCAAAACTTATTAAAGTATTCTTCCACCGATAATAATAAATAAGTTTCACGGTACATAAATCAAGCCTAATAAATATAAATATAATGTTTATTATCTTATCTTATTTTTATATTTTTTTTATTTTATTTTTATTTTTATTTTTAATAGATAATATTTTATATATATTTAATTTTATTTTTAAAATATTAATTAATAATTAATAAAATTTTTTTATTTTTTTTATTTTTTTATAATTTTATTAAAATTATGATTATTTTTATATAAAATTAATAGCTAAGAATTTATAAATATCTAAATTTTTACTTTTAAAATTTATAAATGTTGATTGTATTTTTAAATTTAAAATGTGAAGTTAATCATAAAACTAAACAAAAATTAAGTTAAATCTTTGATTTAGATTTAAATTATAATAAATTTATTTATTACTGATAAAAATTACAAGAACAGATAATTGTAAATTTTACAAATATTTTATTTTTCTTAGATAATAAATTTAATTAATTTTCATTCGGAATATATATAGATAGGAAAAGTTTAGGGGCCACCAATTTTATCAAATTCTGGTCAATATGTAACTGGAAATGGATCCTCTCTAATTTTTTTAACACTTGATAAAATACAATGCAATTTCTCACTTTTGATTTTAATAGTGGAACCAGAAATAAATAAGAGAGAGAGAGTGATGAATGATTAGATTAAACACTGCACACTATCCAGTTTTTTATTCACTGGAGAGGATCTACTTCTCATATAACCAGCAAAAAAAAATGAACTATTAGATAAAATCTCACACTAATCTTACACCATTAAAAATTTTATTAATAATTATTTAATGACTATAAATCCTAAAAATTACTGATCCCTTAACATTTCTCAAATAGATAATAATGAATTCAACAGAGCAGTTACGTTTAATAAGAGCCTAGTTTTAAAGTCATCGTGGAACACTTGAAGCTCATAAAAACCTTTTCATCCCATGTGCTTGTAAACAGAAACAAACAAGTTTTCCACGTCATCAAGAATGGCAAGTCATCCACATCATCAAGAATCAAAAGAATCTTCTTTTGTTAAAGTTTTTTTTTAATTATTTAAATAAAATAACTATATGTAAACATAACAATAAAAAATTGTTAGAAGATTTAAAATATTTGATCGAACTATCTAATATAATGTGTTTATATTTTTAATATTACTTTTACATAAAAATAATTTTGTAACAAAAATGGTATTTTTAAAAATAATAAAATAAAAAATGCATTATTTCCTTTTTTATTTAAAATTGCATTATCTTTTTATATGAATGGATAAAAACCAGATTGTTTATTCTTATAACCAAATAAAATAATTTCTGCCTATTTTTATCTCATATAGTCTTTTCAATGTACGCCACATATTTTTTTATTAACCCTTAAACTTTATTATTTACCATGCTTATGATTACCCCACGTGACATGCTAAATTATAATCTGAATAAAGTAGAAATAAGTTACTTTAGTTTGACTTAAACAATGTGACTACCTAATAATTCAGAAATCAGAAATTAAAATTAGGTGAGCAAATTAATCTTAGCTCATAACCTTTTTCTAGCTCTGACGAAAAGCTTGACTTGACTAAAAACAAAGTAAGAAACTCAGGTTAGGTAACATTTTGTATGAAAGCAATATCGAATATTTTTTCCCATCATGTTACTTAGATTTATCACTTATTATTAATTATTAATTGTTCCACAACTAAAGCCGCCAATTTCGTTAAAAGGCTTAGTTTGTGCTATTTGCTAATTGCTACTAAAAATTTTCGTATATGAATCAAGTTACCAAACAATGTGTCAAGAATGGTAAGTCATAAGTGTATTTTTTATTTTAATGAAAAAAGTGTTCGTTAAATTTGTGCTTACGAGAATTACTCCATATATAAACCATCGTATTCATTTCTCATTTCATTATTCAAGTTTTTAGACATGTACATATATAATTAACTAATCATTTTGTTCAATAAATGATAATCTTTTAATAATTAAAAATGCTAGAAATGAAACAGAAATTTTAAATTTTAAATTTCAGTTTTATTTAGTTTGTATTTTGAATATGTATTTAATTTTAAAAAGACACTAAATCTATTTAAATGTGTTTATTTCAATTTTTTTTAAATTATTATAATAAAAAACTAAATAAAAGATCACATTTAAAGGATTCCTTAGTCTTCAAAAATCTCTTTTATCTTAATATTTTAGGAATTAAAATGCTTCTGAAAAATCACTAGAGAAAAAAATATATGAATTTAAACTTCTGTAAATATGAAGTTGATATACAATATATTTCATATTCAAGTAATAAAGTTTTAAATCAAGAATCCTTTAAAGATTCATTATTTAGTTACTATTTTTATTTTATACACAAGAGTTTATATTAAGCAGAATACTCATTCCAATCCAAAATCAAATCATGTCCCCATTGACAATAAATACGCCATTGGTATTTAAACTTTATAAAAAAAAATTCCATTCCTCAAGGCTTCTATTCTATGTATGTAAAGAAAGTGTAGTTCAACTCATGCATATAGCATGCTAATGGTTAATAAACTTCAATCAGAATTATGTTCTTTCACACTATATTAAGCAAACAAAATTTAATAGGAGCCCACTCACTCATCATATGATTGAGATTCTGTCTTTTTTTTTTTTTTCACTCAAATTCTGAAACTCTTCTAATGAATAGTACTGACTACTGATCAGTATATCAGTCCCTCTCCCTCTCACTAGGTTCAAATTTCCAACTTTTCGTAGCCTTCTCATTCCATTACCCAATTCCTTGGTGGGTTTCAACAAAATTTTTGTTTCTTTTTCTTTTTCAATTATTGGTGTTCTCAAATTCTAATGGCTAATGGGAAACTTCTGTTTTCAAATTGAAATGATTAAACTTTTCAACATTTTCTTTTTAAGAACAAAACTATATAGGCTTAGATTCTATCTAGCTCAAATATCAGGTGTAAAGAATACAAGCTAATTTTAAGCAAACTTAGTTATTCAAAGGTACAAAACATTTTTTCTGGACAAATCTATTTGCATATGCTTTTCACAAAGGAAGAGACGAACTCTTGAAAGATTGAAAGATGGTCCCGTCTAACGTCTCCATATAACAAAAGCAAACAAGAAAATGACAGTTAAAAGCATGCCTGCATATTTGATCCACTGATCAACACGGTTACGTATCTCAATTAGCCTCAAAACAGAATTTGACATCCCCACTGTGTTCAGCACATCCAATGCTTTCCTATGAGCACTCTGCAGTAATCATTTAGTGTTAACATTGCTAAAAACGAAATCTAAAGCATCATTTTAAATTTAGCTTTTCACCAAAGAAGAGGCAGAAGCTACACTTGTTCAAAACCAACTTATTAGTCACAAATGAAATCTGAATTTTAACTTGTTCAAAACCAACTTATATGTCAAATTTTACATGTAAGGTTGTAGAAATTTACAAGCTGAATACATAAATATAACAACATACCATGTCATTTTCTAGAACATGAACAATGTCCTCATCATTCCATAGTCTAGAACGTTTGCCAGGCTTAGAAGTTGATTCCCTTCTAACAATTTCTCTACCCATGTCTTGAATCAAATCATGCATTCTCACACAATTATTATTCTTGCCAATCTTCATCAAAGATCTGTCAATCAAAACATCAATACCATCTTTAGGGTGGAAGCCACGGACATGTAGCATTTGCTTCACATATGATATCTTTTCCTTGTTGAAGAAACAAGCTATATCAAGAAAAATACTCTTCTCATCTTCATGTAATCCATCATAACTTACCTCAAGCACTTCTTGAATCTTCTTAATGGGAATTTTTTTGTACTTATCTAATGCAGAGCTCCATTGATCTATGCTCTTGTTATACAAGTTAGAGCCTATTACTTCCAAAGCCAAAGGAACACCACCAGCAAAAGAAAGAACACGGTTGGAAATATCTTCATACCCTGACTTAACTTTGTTGCTTCTAAAGGCCTTCCAACAAAACAATTCAAGAGCTTCTTTTTTGTTTTACTCTTTGACCTCATAAATCTTGTTTGGATTCATCCCATATTGTGCTTCTAACAAATGTTTGTCCCTAGAAGTGATAATTATCCGACTACCTGAACCGAACCAATCATCGCCTCCGGCAATAGCCCTTAACTGGTTTAAGTCATCAACATCATCAAGAACCAAAAGAATCTTCTTTTGTTGAAGCCTCCTTTTTATCATTGGAATCCCTCTGTTGACATCTCTTATTCTTATATTACTCTCATCAAGAACTTCAGAAAGAAATGTCTCTTGGAGTTGTGCAAGACCATCATGATTCTTGTTGATTGCATTTTCTCTAACATCAGCAAGAAAACACAAACCATCAAACTGATCAGCAACAGAGTTATACACAGCTCTTGCAAGTGTTGTTTTACCTATTCCCCCACTTCCACAAATCCCAATCATGTGTACTCCTCCATCTTCATCATTATTAGACCCAAGTTGTAGCAGAGACTTCACTTCTAGCACTTGCGATTCCAGGCCAACCGGGTTGTCAGCAACATGTAAAGGAGTGTAATTCAGCTTTTTGGAGATGTCACTAACAATGTTTTCAATAAACTTGTATTCCTGTTGAGACCTACATTTATACAAGTTCATATCAAGCCATGTTATGAAAACAAAGCATTATTATATATTATTTCACATACTTTTCTACTAAAATTAAACAATCAATTATTAAAATAATCCATGAGTATTGATTCTCTCGTGAAACCACTCATTCCAAGAATTTATACTAACAGAAAAAAATAATATTAATGATTATATTATAATATTCTTTTTTAAGTAAAAATCTCTTTTGACTTTTCTTGATTTTTTTGCATAGACCTTCGTATCAGAAATTATTCATCCTAAAAATTTAAAGCTAATAAAAAAAATAACATTAATCATTATATGGTTAACAGCTACATCATCAATAAATATTATTATTTTTAGTCAAACACTTAGCCAACAATAATTTGCAACAATATTTACAAGAATTTTGTACATAACAAACATATAGATTATTACCCTGGTTTGAAATGTGAACCGGACAAATTAGCTGCTTCACGTAGAGCATTCCTCCATTTTTGTACCTTGCCATTGTCATCATTCTGGAACCGTTCTTCATGTTTTGCTAATGCCACCGCAAAGCTACCTTTCTGATGGCGAACATCTGATGGATCCACATCATAAAAGATTGGCCAAACCAATCTTCCTTCAAGTTTCAACAGCTCAATAATCTTTGCAAGCTCGTCCAAACAGAAAGTAGATGATGCATAGTTCTTAGAGAACACAACGATGGCGATCCTAGATTCTTGAATAGCCTTCACAAGTGCTGGAGTAATTTCTTCCCCCTTTTGAAGCTCCTCATCATCAATGAAGGTGTGGATCCCCTTTTGATCCAGTGCATGGTAGAGATTACTGGTGAAACCGTTTCTAGTATCTTCTCCTTTGAAACTGAGGAAAACGTCGTAGATCCAATTCCATGTGAAGGAAGAAGAAGATGACGATGATGGTTCCGCCATTATCATATAATTTGTGAGCTTATTAGTATATTTAATTAGTTCCTAAATAAATAACAATAATATATATATAATCAAATGTAGAGGGTTATGGATAGAGTCAATGGGAAAGACTTTGACTAATCAAAGTAAACGCCAGAGATAAGAGGAAGGTATATATGAAAACATACAGAAATTTCTTTAACTCAAAACTTATTAAAGTATTCTTCCACCGATAATAATAAATAAGTTTCACGGTACATAAATCAAGCCTAATAAATAAATATAATGTTTATTATCTTATCTTATTTTTATATTTTTTTTATTTTATTTTTTTTTTATTTTTAATAGATAATATTTTATATATATTTAATTTTATTTTTAAAATATTAATTAATAATTAATAAATTTTTTTTTTTTTTATTTTTTTATAATTTTATTAAAATTATGATTATTTTTATATAAAATTAATAGCTAAGAATTTATAAATATCTAAATTTTTACTTTTAAAATTTATAAATGTTGATTGTATTTTTAAATTTAAAATGTGAAGTTAATCATAAAACTAAACAAAAATTAAGTTAAATCTTTGATTTAGATTTAAATTATAATAAATTTATTTATTACTGATAAAAATTACAAGAACAGATAATTGTAAATTTTACAAATATTTTATTTTTCTTAGATAATAAATTTAATTAATTTTCATTCGGAATATATATAGATAGGAAAAGTTTAGGGGCCACCAATTTTATCAAATTCTGGTCAATATGTAACTGGAAATGGATCCTCTCTAATTTTTTTAACACTTGATAAAATACAATGCAATTTCTCACTTTGATTTTAATAGTGGAACCAGAAATAAATAAGAGAGAGAGAGTGATGAATGATTAGATTAAACACTGCACACTATCCAGTTTTTTATTCACTGGAGAGGATCTACTTCTCATATAACCAGCAAAAAAAAATAAACTATTAGATAAAATCTCACACTAATCTTACACCATTAAAAATTTTATTAATAATTATTTAATGACTATAAATCCTAAAAATTACTGATCCCTTAACATTTCTCAAATAGATAATAATGAATTCAACAGAGCAGTTACGTTTAATAAGAGCCTAGTTTTAAAGTCATCGTGGAACACTTGAAGCTCATAAAAACCTTTTCATCCCATGTGCTTGTAAACAGAAACAAACAAGTTTTCCACGTCATCAAGAATGGCAAGTCATCCACATCATCAAGAATCAAAAGAATCTTCTTTTGTTAAAGTTTTTTTTTAATTATTTAAATAAAATAACTATATGTAAACATAACAATAAAAAATTGTTAGAAGATTTAAAATATTTGATCGAACTATCTAATATAATGTGTTTATATTTTTAATATTACTTTTACATAAAAATAATTTTGTAACAAAAATGGTATTTTTTAAAAAATAATAAAATAAAAAATGCATTATTTCCTTTTTTATTTAAAATTGCATTATCTTTTTTATATGAATGGATAAAAACCAGATTGTTTATTCTTATAACCAAATAAAAATAATTTCTGCCTATTTTTATCTCATATAGTCTTTTCAATGTACGCCACATATTTTTTTATTAACCCTTAAACTTTATTATTTACCATGCTTATGATTACCCCACGTGACATGCTAAATTATAATCTGAATAAAGTAGAAATAAGTTACTTTAGTTTGACTTAAACAATGTGACTACCTAATAATTCAGAAATCAGAAATTAAAATTAGGTGAGCAAATTAATCTTAGCTCATAACCTTTTTCTAGCTCTGACGAAAAGCTTGACTTGACTAAAAACAAAGTAAGAAACTCAGGTTAGGTAACATTTTGTATGAAAGCAATATCGAATATTTTTTCCCATCATGTTACTTAGATTTATCACTTATTATTAATTATTAATTGTTCCACAACTAAAGCCGCCAATTTCGTTAAAAGGCTTAGTTTGTGCTATTTGCTAATTGCTACTAAAAATTTTCGTATATGAATCAAGTTACCAAACAATGTGTCAAGAATGGTAAGTCATAAGTGTATTTTTTATTTTAATGAAAAAAGTGTTCGTTAAATTTGTGCTTACGAGAATTACTCCATATATATAAACCATCGTATTCATTTCTCATTTCATTATTCAAGTTTTTAGACATGTACATATATAATTAACTAATCATTTTGTTCAATAAATGATAATCTTTTAATAATTAAAAATGCTAGAAATGAAACAGAAATTTTAAATTTTAAATTTCAGTTTTATTTAGTTTGTATTTTGAATATGTATTTAATTTTAAAAAGACACTAAATCTATTTAAATGTGTTTATTTCAATTTTTTTTAAATTATTATAATAAAAAACTAAATAAAAGATCACATTTAAAGGATTCCTTAGTCTTCAAAAATCTCTTTTATCTTAATATTTTAGGAATTAAAATGCTTCTGAAAAATCACTAGAGAAAAAAATATATGAATTTAAACTTCTGTAAATATGAAGTTGATATACAATATATTTCATATTCAAGTAATAAAGTTTTAAATCAAGAATCCTTTAAAGATTCATTATTTAGTTACTATTTTTATTTTATACACAAGAGTTTATATTAAGCAGAATACTCATTCCAATCCAAATCAAATCATGTCCCCATTGACAATAAATACGCCATTGGTATTTAAACTTTATAAAAAAAAATTCCATTCCTCAAGGCTTCTATTCTATGTATGTAAAGAAAGTGTAGTTCAACTCATGCATATAGCATGCTAATGGTTAATAAACTTCAATCAGAATTATGTTCTTTCACACTATATTAAGCAAACAAAATTTAATAGGAGCCCACTCACTCATCATATGATTGAGATTCTGTCTTTTTTTTTTTTTTCACTCAAATTCTGAAACTCTTCTAATGAATAGTACTGACTACTGATCAGTATATCAGTCCCTCTCCCTCTCACTAGGTTCAAATTTCCAACTTTTCGTAGCCTTCTCATTCCATTACCCAATTCCTTGGTGGGTTTCAACAAAATTTTGTTTCTTTTTCTTTTTCAATTATTGGTGTTCTCAAATTCTAATGGCTAATGGGAAACTTCTGTTTTCAAATTGAAATGATTAAACTTTTCAACATTTTCTTTTTAAGAACAAAACTATATAGGCTTAGATTCTATCTAGCTCAAATATCAGGTGTAAAGAATACAAGCTAATTTAAGCAAACTTAGTTATTCAAAGGTACAAAACATTTTTTCTGGACAAATCTATTTGCATATGCTTTTCACAAAGGAAGAGACGAACTCTTGAAAGATTGAAAGATGGTCCCGTCTAACGTCTCCATATAACAAAAGCAAACAAGAAAATGACAGTTAAAAGCATGCCTGCATATTTGATCCACTGATCAACACGGTTACGTATCTCAATTAGCCTCAAAACAGAATTTGACATCCCCACTGTGTTCAGCACATCCAATGCTTTCCTATGAGCACTCTGCAGTAATCATTTAGTGTTAACATTGCTAAAAACGAAATCTAAAGCATCATTTTAAATTTAGCTTTTCACCAAAGAAGAGGCAGAAGCTACACTTGTTCAAAACCAACTTATTAGTCACAAATGAAATCTGAATTTTAACTTGTTCAAAACCAACTTATATGTCAAATTTTACATGTAAGGTTGTAGAAATTTACAAGCTGAATACATAAATATAACAACATACCATGTCATTTTCTAGAACATGAACAATGTCCTCATCATTCCATAGTCTAGAACGTTTGCCAGGCTTAGAAGTTGATTCCCTTCTAACAATTTCTCTACCCATGTCTTGAATCAAATCATGCATTCTCACACAATTATTATTCTTGCCAATCTTCATCAAAGATCTGTCAATCAAAACATCAATACCATCTTTAGGGTGGAAGCCACGGACATGTAGCATTTGCTTCACATATGATATCTTTTCCTTGTTGAAGAAACAAGCTATATCAAGAAAAATACTCTTCTCATCTTCATGTAATCCATCATAACTTACCTCAAGCACTTCTTGAATCTTCTTAATGGGAATTTTTTTGTACTTATCTAATGCAGAGCTCCATTGATCTATGCTCTTGTTATACAAGTTAGAGCCTATTACTTCCAAAGCCAAAGGAACACCACCAGCAAAAGAAAGAACACGGTTGGAAATATCTTCATACCCTGACTTAACTTTGTTGCTTCTAAAGGCCTTCCAACAAAACAATTCAAGAGCTTCTTTTTTGTTTTACTCTTTGACCTCATAAATCTTGTTTGGATTCATCCCATATTGTGCTTCTAACAAATGTTTGTCCCTAGAAGTGATAATTATCCGACTACCTGAACCGAACCAATCATCGCCTCCGGCAATAGCCCTTAACTGGTTTAAGTCATCAACATCATCAAGAACCAAAAGAATCTTCTTTTGTTGAAGCCTCCTTTTTATCATTGGAATCCCTCTGTTGACATCTCTTATTCTTATATTACTCTCATCAAGAACTTCAGAAAGAAATGTCTCTTGGAGTTGTGCAAGACCATCATGATTCTTGTTGATTGCATTTTCTCTAACATCAGCAAGAAAACACAAACCATCAAACTGATCAGCAACAGAGTTATACACAGCTCTTGCAAGTGTTGTTTTACCTATTCCCCCACTTCCACAAATCCCAACCATGTGTACTCCTCCATCTTCATCATTATTAGACCCAAGTTGTAGCAGAGACTTCACTTCTAGCACGTGCGATTCCAGGCCAACCGGGTTGTCAGCAACATGTAAAGGAGTGTAATTCAGCTTTTTGGAGATGTCACTAACAATGTTTTCAATAAACTTGTATTCCTGTTGAAACCTACATTTATACAAGTTCATATCAAGCCATGTTATGAAAACAAAGCATTATTATATATTATTTCACATACTTTTCTACTAAAATTAAACAATCAAATATTAAAATAATCCATGAGTATTGATTCTCTCCTGAAACCACTCATTCCAAGAATTTAAACTAATAAAAAAATAATATTAATGATTATATTTCTAATATTTTTCTTTAAGTAAAAATCTCTTTTAACTTTCCTTAATTTTTTTGCATACACCTTCTATCATGAAACTATTCATCCTAAAAATTTAAAGCTAATAAGAAAACAACATTAATAATTATATTTCTAACAGTTAGATCATCAGTAAATATTATTATTTTTAGCCAATACTTAATCAACAATAATTTGCAACAATATTTAAAAGAATTTTGTACATAAGAAACATATAGATTATTACCCTGGTTTGAAATGTGAACCGGACAAATTAGCTGCTTCACGTAGAGCATTCCTCCATTTTTGTACCTTGCCATTGTCATCATTCTGGAACCGTTCTTCATGTTTTGCTAATGCCTCCGCATAGCTACCTTTCTGATGGCGAACATCTGATGGATCCACATCATAAAAGATTGGCCAAACCAGTCTTCCTTCAAGTTTCAACAGCTCAAGAATCTTTGCAAGCTCGTCCAAACAGAAAGTAGATGATGCATAGTTCTTAGAGAACACAACGATGGCAATCCTAGATTCTTGAATAGCCTTCACAAGTGCTGGAGTAATAGGAGCCCACTCACTCATCATATGATTGAGATTCTGTCTTTTTTTTTTCTTTTTTTCCACTCAAATTCTGAAACTCTTCTAATGGATAGTACTGACTACTGACTACTGATCAGTGTATCAGTCCCTCTCCCTCTCACTAGGGTTCAAACAAGCTTTTCGAATTTCTCTCTCCTCTGGTTTTATCTATTGGTGGAAAAATTTCCAACTTTTCGTTGCCTTCTCATTCCATTGCCCAATTCCTTGGTGGGTTCCAACAAAATTTTTGTTTCTTTTTCTTTTTCAATTATTGGTGTTCCCAAATTCTAATGGCTAATGGGAAACTTCTGTTTTCAAATTGAAATGATTAAACTTTTCAACATTTTCTTTTTAAGAACAAAACTATATAGACTTAGATTCTATCTAGCTCAAATATAAGGTGTAAAGAATACAAGCGAATTTTAAGCAACCTTAGTTATTCAAAGGTACAAAACATTTTTTCTGGATAAATCTATTTGCATATACTTTTCACAAAGGAAGATACGAACTCTTGAAAGATGGTCCCGTCTAACGTCTCCATGGTCCCGTCTAACGTCTCCATATAACAAAAGCAAACAAGAAAATGACAGTTAAAAGCATGCCTGCATATTTGATCCACTGATCAACACGGTTACGTCTCTCAATTAGCCTCAAAACAGAATTTGACATCCCCACCGTGTTCAGCACATCCAATGCTTTCCTATGAGCACTCTGCAGTAATCATTTAGTGTTAACATTGCTAAAAACGAAATCTAAAACATCATTTTAAATTTAGCTTTTCACCAAAGAAAAGACAGAAGCTACACTTGTTCAAAACCAACTTATTAGTCACAAATGAAATCTGCAAGAAAATGAACCATTTCTTCAAGAAGTGCTATGTAAACAACAGTTTTGACAACTATATATAACTATACAAAAAGTAAAAGAGATGTCTGTTTCGAACTTGTTATGCCGTTTCATTAAACACCTTTTTAACTACGGTTCCGCTACGTTACCAACAGCATATCTGCCAACTCTTATTTATAATTGTGTTTCATGGAAGTGTGTTCGTAGATGTGTCTAATAAAAATGTCTTTTTTATAACTGTGTTTAATAGAAGTGTCTTTATAGATATATTTTCTGGATGTGTCTCTTTATATATGTATTTAAAATATATTAATTATTAGACACATCTACGAATACACTTCCATGAAACACAAATATAAATAAGAGTTGGCAGAAGTTGGCAGATAATATGTTGGTACCCTATACTTTTCCTTTTAACTATTGTGTGGTTGTTGAGTATAGTTGTCAAAAACTAGTTGTTTACGTGAAAAGTTCAAAAAATATACCATCTTTCAATAGTTTTAATCTAAATGTTTGTTGATCCTATCTTTCATATCTTTCAGGCCATGGATCAGTCGTATTAAATGTATGAAGATACCTTCAAGCGTTCCCTTTGTCCATGTATTGATGAAAGGATGGTTTCTCCAAGTGCAGTAGAATTCTGCAGCTCAAGCCTTGAGTTTCGAACCGATTGCATAGCTTGTGCCTCCTCGTCAAAGATCCTCAAAACATGGCTGGAATCCCCATTCTGCCACATCAAATTAACAAAAAACAAATCAATCATGCATGCATCAAAATCAAGCAAAAACATAAAAACAGTAATAGAGAGAATCACCAAAACCAAAGCAAGATGAAAATTCAAGTACATACTGCTCGTCCCAGAAGCTCTGCTCTCTCTTTAACTTCTGTGATCCGTTTCTGATTTTTTATGTTATATTTATCTAAAGACTGTTTCAGAGAGTCAGCCTCTTCAGCAATCTGTTCCACTTTTCTGCACCAAAATTCACAACGCAACCACTTCAACATCAACCACTGGCCAAAGAAAAGAAAAAAAAAAACACCAGATTCCAAACTTTGCTACCACAGTAGTTACCGTATTGGAAAGTCTTCTTCTAAACTACAATGTTTCACCGATTGCAGATGCTTCGTTTATTTCAGAAGCATCATGGCCTAATAACTAACGTGTTGCAGAAACAGAATTTTCGATTAGAAATTATTCAGAATAGGTTAAAAAATGGAGAAGGAGGAGGATGATTCGGAACGAACCTTTTCCAGAGATCGCGTTGAGATTTGGCGGCGATGGAGTGCCAGAATCGATCCATCTGGACGCATAGGGATTGGATCTGAGAGATGTCGTTGGAGAGGGAGAGGGAGAGGGAGAGATCGGAGGAGGCGGAGTAGTCGAGGCGCTCGAGGCGTTCCACGCCGTCGCGCGTCTTCAGGAGGAGCTTCTTCGCGCTTTGGTAAACATCCGATAACGTTGCTCCGCCACCTTCCATGGTGGCGCTCAGTGCTGGTGGTGACTGGTGGTTTTTTCGGAGCTCCGATGAGAAGTTAAACGTGAGAGAGAGAGAGAGAGACAGAGAGAGAGAGAGAGGGAGAGAATCTGTGAATTGAAGAAACGTAGAAATCGGAGCAACCCGAAATATTTTCTTTTTTATTATAAAAAATGGTAGTTTTTTAACATTTTCTTTTAAAAATATTTATTTTCTAAGAATAAAAATATTTCTTTTCTTAGAGATTAAGCTCCTCGTTGTTCATAAAAAAAAATATACTACTTATTTATACTATATATTAAGATCTATGAAGAAAATTAGAAAAGTAATACAACAAATGAACAGATATTATGTCAACAGATAAAGAGAGAATACAAAAATTTTATTTGAAAAAATTTCTAATGTGTTGTATCATGTATGTACATTTTTTTTTATCTTTTATGTATACTTTTTAGTTTTTACATTCACATTTCATAATACTCGGGAGAAAAACAAAACAAATAAAAAATTTACTCAAGATATTTAGTATCATAGCATGTATGGAATTTTTTTTAAATAAATGTTACATGCATTACTTTTGTTTTAATATTGTGTATACATATTCTATTTTTGCTATTAAAAATAAATGATAAAATTAAAAAAATGAGATAATACAAAATGTTTAATTTTTCTACTATAATAAACTATCATTTCTAACAATTTTTATATATATTTAGTTAATTTACATTTTTTATTTAAAATTATCAATATTCAAATATTTTATGACTAGATTTTTTTTGGGGTCATTTTATGACTAGAAATGAGTGGTTGTAGTTGTACACGGGCTTTTGGGCTGGTTGGTTGAAGATCCCTTATATGATTTGAGAATTGAGACATGATGAAGCCCAAAGTAAAAGCCCTTTTCATTCTTCCATGGTTGGTGAGTTTGGATTCTTTGCTTCATTTTCTGTATTTGGATTCTCTGGTTTTGAAGAATAGTATTATCAAGAATCAGCATTTTATTCTCAATCTCCCCCAAATTTCTAGGGTTTTTGAGGATCCCAAATGGCGCTGAGGAACTTCGTCAACGAGATCAGGGGTTTGAAGGTGAAGGAGCTTCCTAACTACATCAAGCCCAAGTTATCTCTCGATTACATCAAGAACTCCTTTAACCGCGGATTGGATAACTACTACACCAAGTACATCGAAACCAGTTCTCCTGATCCACTCTACCATGTTTGCTTCGGCGGCATGGTTTTGTCCTACCTCGTTAATCTTCCCGAGGAGCGCCGCCACTACGAGCACCTCGAGCACGAGCGCCTCGCTAAGGCACACGGTTCCGCCGCCGCCCACCATTGATCTCCAATCGGTACTTTTTAATCTTTTTATTTTATTTGTGGTTTTAGGGTTTGTGATGTAGATAGATCTAGAATTCGGTTGGTTGTTGGTAATTTTAGGGTTGATTGTGTTAGGTCCTTTATATGTGGGTAGAAATGGGGATAATTTCCGTGGGTGAGATGTATTTGTAGAATTAATTACAAGCCTTAGGGTTTGATTTTGGTAACGTGTGATTGAAGAGGATTCTTACTGTGCTAGTCAATGCCGGACTTGGATAGATTAGTGAAAAGAAAGTGTTTGACCTTTTCTATCAGCAAGCATCTCAAGAGTCAAAGATGCAGTGGTGGATTGGATTTTGATGTAGTGAAATTTATATTGATATGTTATCAAATTTGAGTACTACTACTTTTGATTTGTTTGGATTGCTTGTTCGGTGTGTTTTCAGTTTGGTGATATGTTATATGTCTTTGAGAGTTTGAGGTGTAGTGATCAGGATTGCATTATGATCCATGCCTGTTTGGGTATGCTTGAAATGATAAAATTGGTGGAAGGAGTTGTTGGCTGAATTTTTTTTTTTGGGAGGTTTTGTTGTGATAATAAGTGGAAGTTCTCACCTTGGATGAGTGGGAAATGGAGCATCTTGCATAAGTTTCTGTATTTTTTGTCATTCCATCTTGAAATGATTTTTGTGTGAGCAGTTGTTAGCTTTGTTTGTCTGTTTGCTATATACAAAATTCTTTTGACCCTTTGGGAACTGCAGATGAGGGTGTTGTTTTAAATTGAATGGTGATTGATGATGATCCGTTGCTGCAATTGTGTATGAGAATAGAGTTATACTTAGTTTTGATATGATGGTGCATTTTGTTGAAACCCACCAAGGAATTGGGCAATGGAATGAGAAGGCAACGAAAAGTTGGAAATTTTTCCACTAATAGATAAAATCCAGTGCATGGTAGAGATTACTGGTGAAACCGTTTCTAGTATCTTCTCCTCTGAAACTGAGGAAAACGTCGTAGATCCAATTCCATGTGAAGGAAGAAGAAGATGACGATGATGATGATGGTTCCGCCATTATCATATAATTTGTGAGCTTATTAGTATATTTAATTAGTTCCTAAATAAATAACAATAATATAATATATAATCAAATGTAGAGGGTTATGGATAGAGTCAATGGGGAAGACTTTGACTAATCAAAGTAAACGCCAAGATGAGAGGAAGGTATATATGAAAACATACAGAAATTTCTTATGTGAACCAGTATCTTTAATTTAGAACTTATTAAACTATTCTTTGGGCCATAACAAATAAAAAAGTCTCATAGCCTATAAATTCAGTTCAATAAATTTAATTTTTATTATTTTATCTTATTTTTATATTATTTTTATCTTATTTTATCTTTATTTTTGTTTTTAGTAGATGATGTTTTATATATATTTAATTTTATCTTCATAATTTAATTAATTAATAATTAATAAAAAAAATTTATTTTTTTCTATTCTTTTACAATTTTATTAAAATTGCGATTATTTTTATATAAAATTAATAGCTAAAGAGTTTATAAATATCTAAATTTTTATTTTTAAAATTTATAAATGTTGATCGTATTTTTAAATTTAAAATGTTAAGTTAATCGTAAAACTAAACAAAAATTAAGTTAAATCTTTGATTTAGATTTGAATTATAATAAATTTATTTGTTACTGGTAAAAATTACAAGAACAGATAATAGTAAATTTTACAAGTATTTTATTTTTCTTAGATGATAAATTTAATTAATTTTCATTCGGGAGATATATAGATAATAATGAATTCAACAGCCTTAGCAGTTACGTTTAATAAGAGCCTAGTTTTAAAGTCATCGTTGAACTCTTGAAGCTCATAAAAACCTTTTCATCCCATGTGCTTGTAAACAGAACCAAACCAAGTTTTCCACGTCATCAAGAATAGCAAGTCATCCACATCATCAAGAATCAAAAGAATCTTCTTTTGTTAAAGTTTTTTTTTATTATTTAAATAAAATAACTATATGTAAACATAACAATAAAAAACGCTTGTTATTTTTTGTGTGGGAGAGAAGTGAGTGTATCTCACAATGGTGGGAGAAGAGAAGAGTTTTTCATTGTTATGGTGTGAACAAATCGGACCCTCCGATTTGTTTCATTTTTTAAATCAACAATCACAAATCGGATGGTCCGATTTGTGTTTTTGAAAATAAAAAAATTTTTAATGTTGAAATCGGACCGTCCGATTTCTATTTTAAAAAATAAAAAAAAATAAAAATGCAAAACGGACCATGCGATTTATAGCTTTTTTTTTTTTTATCAAACAAATCGGACCCTCCGATTTGTACTTTACTTTTTTTTTTCAAACAAATCGGACCGTCCGATTTGAATAAAACACCATATAAAAAAAAACACCTAATCTTCCCATAACAATGTATTACACATATATTTATACAATATAAAAAAAAATTAGCCTATTGTTAGAAGATTTAAAATATTTGATCGAACTATCTAATATAATGTGTTTATATTTTTAATATTACTTTTGCATAAAAATAATTTTGTAACAAAAATGGTATTTTTTAAAAAATAATAAAATAAAAAATGCATTATTTCTTTTTTTATTTAAAATTGCATTATCTTTTTTATATGAATGGATAAAAACCAGATTGTTTATTCTTATAACCTCAATTAAATGCTCCAACTTTTTTGGCTAGTTAGTGTTCCACGACTAGTAAAGTGTTGGTAGATTTATTATATTTACACAGGTGTATAGCTTTTTATATATATTTTTTATGATATAAAATATATTTTTTATTTTTTCTCATATTTTATAAATTATTTTTAAATAAATATGCATAATATTTCTCATTTACACACATTCTTTTTGGTCTTTATTTACACACATTTATGTGGTTGTTGGGTGAAATTAAATTCCTAGTCATTCCTTCGGTTTTTTCCGGATACACGTAGTCATTCTATTCTAAGCTAGCTCCGGATAGGTTCATGGTTATGTTAATTACTATTTTATAAATCAATTATATTAAGTATATATTAAAATTAATTATTAATATAAAATATATATTAAAATATAAACTATACATAAAAAATAAGTAAAAATATATATATATATACATAAATTAATTATATTATTTATACATTAAAATTAGTTATCAAAATAAAATATACATTAAAATATAAAATATACATTAAAAATAAATTAAACTATATATATAAACTAATTTTAATGTGTAAATATTTTTTTATATATAGATATATTTATGATTTGATTTTAGTATATATTTAATATTTATTTATAAATAAGAAAAACATACTTACTTTGAGCTTTGGAGAATGTTTTTATCTGAAAAAAATAATCATTTTCTAAAATAAATAAAAACACTTCATTTACATAAATTTATTTTTTATTTTTTTAATATTTAATCAATCTTGTCAACTTGATGTTGGGATCCAACTTAGCTCCATCTACATTGCAAGACTTGGTTTAATAGCAATTATATTTGTTTTGTTAGAAGGTACACGGAATTTTAATTTTAATTAGGGTGTGTTAGCAAATGCGTTTAAAGAGAAGAAGTACGTTTAGACATTTTGAAAGCTTCAATTTTTGATTTGGCAAATTTTTTATTCATGAATGTAAAAGTGATTTTGCATTCAAAACCACGTTTTCAAGAAACAACAATTTTAAGCTTTTGCGTTTACCAAGGGACTTTTAACCATTAATACTCAATCTTAATTTATCTTTTATCAACTTTATCCTTTATGCATAGTATTATTTATATTATTTTTGTTTATATAAACTATTTTTTTCTATTATTTACTATTTTTTAATTATTATTTATTTAATATTATACACTTTTATAATTGTATTTTTTGTATTATTTTTATTATCTTTTTATAATATAATTTATTGATCCTTAAGAAAGTAAATTAAATAAAAAATTAATTATAAATAATAATAATAAAAGATTATAATATACTAAAAAAGAGTACTAAGAGTATTAAAAATATACTATATAAAAAATATCATAAAAATTTTTTTGATTTATTTTAATTATTATCAAGATAAATATTTAATTTTTTTATTATTCTTAATACTCTCTAAAATTTATATTTTGTTAGTTTTAATCAAAAGTATATTTTGCTAATTTTTATATATTATTTTTATTTTAGTGTATAAATATTAATTTTATTATAAAATTAATTAATAAGATCTATTCAAATATTTAAATTAAAATGATAAGATAATATATAAAAATTATTTAAATTGATATCTATTTTAGTAATTTTGTATCTAAAAGTGATTTTAAATTGTGTAATTTAAACAACATTTTTTTACTATAATCTATTTTAAAATAAAAATTGTCAAACATAAATTACTTAATATAAATTTATTTTTTATCAAAATTTAAGTTTACAAAATCAATTTTATTCAAATTGTCATTTGTAAACTGTAATCCAAATCCATGCTAAAAAATTAATATATGAAACTCATAATTAAAAAACAAAAAAGTGTGTAAGGGTATAACTTATATAATAATAATAAAAAAAAAAAAAACTTAGCTCCATCTGAACTGTCTTCGTGAAAAAGCAACACGTGATTTTAAGTAGGAGATGAGTCAGATGACAGGACTACATGCCATAAATTGGCCTAGCTAAGGTCAACTTTAATTAACATTATAGAATTTGAATCTTTAAAAATGAACTTTAATTTTCTTTAGAATATAAAATATTTTTTTTATTATTATATCAATAAAATTTGTTTCCATGTTATGAATCCAGAGACAGTAAATCTTTCACTTAGGATACCTATTTTTGGCTGATTTTTTTATATGGAAGAAATATTAGTGTTTTTTTTTAAATAAAATTATTTGGTGTAATTATAGATAGATAAATTTTGTAAGTAAAATGTTGACAAATAAGAGACATGTTGTAATACGTGGGGGATATGTTAGACATGTGGCAGCATTTTAACCAATACATGAAGAGTGTGTTAGACACGTTGACGTGCTAATATATTGGCCAACATGTAGAAAGTGTGTTGAAACACTAATAGAAAGACGTATTGAATGATTTCCACAATATTATAATACATTTCAAATATTAATATTCAACTAAAACACCATCTTCATTTTTATATTAAAAATAATTTCTGCTTAATTTTATCTCATATATATTTAGTCTTTTCAATGTACGCCACATATTTTTTTTTATTAACCCTTAAACTTTATTATTTACCATGCTTATGATTACCCCACGTGACATGCTAAATTATAATCTGAATAAAGTAGAAATAAGTTACTTTAGTTTGACTTAAACAATGTGACTACCTAATAATTCAGAAATCAGAAATTAAAATTAGGTGATCAAATTAAACTTAGCTCATAATCTTTTTCTAGCTCTGACGAAAAGCTTGACTTGACTAAAAACAAAGTAAGAAACTCAGGTTAGGTAACATTTTTTATGAAAGCAATATCGAATATTTTTCCCATCATGTTACTTAGATTTATCACTTATTATTAATTATTAATTATTCCACAACTAAAGCCGCCAATTTCGTTAAAAGGCTTAGTTTGTGCTATTTGCTAATTGCTACTAAAAATTTTCGTATATGAAACAAGTTACCAAACAATGTGTCAAGAATGGTAAGTCATAAGTGTATTTTTTATTTTAATGAAAAAAGTGTTCGTTAAATTTGTGCTTACGAGAATTATTCCATATATATAAACCATCGTATTCATTTCTCATTCATTATTCAAGTTTTTACACATGTAGATATATAATTAACTAATCATTTTTTCAATAATTAACCGAAAGACACTTGGGATGCGTCAGAAGTATTTTAATTATTAATAAGTAATTAACCATAATATATAGGGAAAGTATGAGGAGCCAATGAGATATTTATACAATATGTACAATGGAGGTTTATAGAGTATTAGAGATATAATTATTAGTGTTACATTTTCCCATCAGCTGAAGCTTTTGGGATGAGTGGTATCATGACATGGTATTAAAGCGCTAGATCCGAAAGGTCAAAAGTTCGATCCTTGGTGAACCCAAAAATTAAACTAATTTTTCGAAAAGATGTTTATTATCCTTTGTACTCGGATGGTTATTCTAAATAGTATAGGGGATGTTCATTTCATAACTCAATAGCCATTGTACAAATAGTCCATTGTCTCCCTAGCGGGATCCATATATATAAATAAATATAAGAACACTAAAGACCATTCACCAATTAAATTAATCTCTAGTGTTTAACTTCAATTGTTTAAAAACAACATGGAGCATTATTATATGCACAACATCGTAACTTGATAAGGTTTATTTATATATTAATAGATTATATACTAATTCTAACCCCCCCCCCCCCCCCCCCAAGTAAAAGCAAAGTCATTATTAAATAACAGCCAACACACGTCATTAATTAGTTTATGCAATATATTCAATTTCTAATGGGTTATATATTCTCTTTAAAACATTGATGTGTGTTTGTTGGTTACTTTTAAGTTATCGAGTAACTATATATAGTTTAGGTGGCACCAACGAAGTAGTGGCAAAGAAAGGATAAGGTAATTTAAAGGTGAAAGAAGTGGAAGTGAATAATCAACGTTTTCCACTGTTATATTCAATTTCTAATGGGTTATATATTCTCTTTAAAACATTGATGTGTGTTTGTTGGTTACTTTTAAGTTATCGAGTAACTATATATAGTTTAGGTGGCACCAACGAAGTAGTGGCAAAGAAAGGATAAGGTAATTTAAAGGTGAGAAAGGGAAGTGAATAATCAACGTTTTCCACTGTTACACGCTATGTACTTTCAATGTTTTCAACGCACCAAAAGCAATAATAAGCATGTTCGTCCAAGCACAATCACCAAATTAAATATCTATATTTTTTTATGGAACTTATATAAAAAATTTAAGGTAAATTAAGTTAATAAAATAAATGGAGATTAAAATGATATAAATATCTTAAATAGAAAATTTAATTATTTTGTTGGTTTTTATAATTTTTATAAAAAATTTAATTAGGTTTTTATACTTTTTTAATTAGGTTTTTGTACTATTTTTTTAATTAGGTCTTTTTTATAGTAATTGACTTAATTTTACATAGAGTTAACTAAAAAAATTGGTGCAGAGACCTAAATAAAAGAAAAAAAATTGTAAGGACCCAATTAAAAAAAATTAGTGCAAATACTCAATTAAAAAGAAGTATAAGAACTTAATTAAAAATTTTACAAAACTATAAAGATCAACAAAATAATTAAACCTAAATAGAATTAGTTATAAATGTGTTTTAAATAAATTTATCTAAATAAAATTAGATAAATTTAACTTATATAAACACATATAAATTAAATTAATTTAATTTATTAATTTATCAACAAAGTAAAGCATTTAAGTAAATCGATTCAGACAAGTTCGAATTTACTAAAGTAGGTAAAAAGTTATATTTGGACTAATTTTTTTAGTAAATCTAATGAGTATAATTCAATTTATTATTATAAAAAATATATGATAAACCGAATTAGTTTAACTTGATTTACTGTCGTGAAAATAATTTTTAATTTAGTTTTAAAATTTATTTTAAAATATAAATATAATTAAATAATTATATAAAATTATTTATACTTTTAGTATATTAAAATTAAATTTATATTTATATTTCATGTACCATTTTATATTTTAATAACAGTTTTACTAAATATTATTTTCTAAAATTGGTCATCTAAAATTTTAAATTAATAATTTAGTCTTCACATATTTATATAATAATACTTATTTCGTGTTATGTATTATAGTAAATTGAGTTTGTAAACTGATTTGATTTATCATGTATTTTCTATAATAATAAATTGAATTGGATTGATTAAATTTATTAAAAAATTTAGTGCAGATATAATTTTTTACCTGTTTTAATAAATTGAAATGGTCTAATTCAATTTATTTAGATATTTTATCCTATTAATAAATTGAATTTATCTAATTTTATTTATATAGATACGTTTAAAGTAGATGTGTAATCAAATAATTTTATATAGGACATCTGCATAATTTTAATCTCTATTCATTAATGTAAATTACCTTTGAATTTATATCATGTTTTATTATTATAATTTAATGACTAAATTAACATGAATGCTATACCACCCCAAAGAAAATATAAAATATAGGATCTCTAAAAAATTCAATCAAGTTAGATGTATATTAAAATTAGTCATTAATATATAATATGTATTAAAATATAAATATATATTAAAAATAAATTAAATTATATATGTATTTATATATAAATTAGGGTGTTATTTTACGTTATTCACGTACTATTTTGTAAATTTATTTTATTGTTTAGTTTCTTAATCTATAAACAAATTAAATAATTTTATATATAAATATATAGTGACTGATTTTAATAAACACAAATATATCGTAACTGATTTTAATGGTTAATCTTAATGCACCATAGTATTTTCATACAAATTTATCACTATTATAAGTACCAAATATTTAAACTTTTATTTTTTTATAATCATATTACCAATAAAAATAGTTGACTTAATTAGCAAGAGTTAATTATTGATATAAATATAATAAATAAAAAATAAATTTTATTCAATTAATAAAGAGCACAATATTTTTAAATATTTTTACTTAATAACGAGTACTTATTAGTAAAACAAAATGTTTAAGAATGAACCCTAAATAATTAATAAAAACAATATTTTGCACAAAATTATTGAAAATATAAATTTACTATCCCTTATACCCAATATATATACACACCCCACCCCAATATTATAATAAAATAGAGAAAGAGAAAGAGAAAGAGAAAAGAGAGAGAGAGAAAGAAGAGATAGAGAGAAAGAGAAAGAGAATGGAGAGAAGGAACTACAACAACAACAACTACTGCTACTGGTGGTGGAGGAGGTGGTTCTTATCCTGTGTTCTCTCCACAAGGCTGATTCCACCACCGCAACCACCACCACCACCATGGAAGCATAGGGATACATTATTTTCTGACTTTAGTGTCCTATTATTATTAGCATCATGAAATTAAAGCTAAGTCTCCATGAGCAATGAGATTAAGAGAGAGTCCAAATTAAAAAGCTTATGTAATCATTCATCAGATCAAGAGGCGGCAGCATCAGCAACAAGAAGCATATATATATTATATGTATCTCTCTGGAAATTCAAAGTACCAAATAGTGCTCACTTCTCGTAAGTCTGTCAGGGGTTATAACCCCATATGCTTTTTTTTATTATTATTTATATATACATCATTATATTATTGTATTATTGCCCAAGTACACATGTATCAGTAATTAAATATTATTATATAAAATGGTCCAGCAAACCTAGCCTTATATATATGTTTTTAACTTTTTATTAATTTAATTAATGTTTATACTATGTTTTTCTTTTTCCATTTTTTTTATAAATATTATGGTCCGGATTAGAGCCATATATGAGTATCTGTGTGCTTGTATTTTTATGCTTTATCAAAATCTGGGCCTAACTATTTTTTTCTTTTTCTTTTTTTTTTTTGGTAGAATTACATGTATTTGATGATGAATTTATAAGATTTAAGAATATCTTCTTTAATTTGACTAAATAATATATAATTTTTTGCCCCTTAGATAATGGTGGCATATTTGCAACCACCATGCCCTCAAATAATACATGTTCTTTGGTCATAGCTTTGGAAAGAAAAAGAGTGTGATGAGGGGAAAGTATGATAAGGATATTCCATGAATATGCATGATATTGATGACTATAAGTTTGTTAAATGTTAGTTATTGTGTAACTGAGATAGTTGTTGGATTTGGTAAGGATGGTTAAAATATATAAAAAAATAAAAAAAACTATTTAAAAAATTAAATTCATAGAAATAATTTTACAAAACAACTACACATTATCCAAACATATTAAAAGGAAGTTAAAATTAGAGCAATATTGAAGTATAATTGGGGTATGGAAGCAAGAGATGAAATGTGGTTTTTGTTTGTATGGAATTTGGAACATGTTGGGTGAAAATCGACATCCTTTTATGGTGTTTGTTACCGAAAGCTATGGTGAGTTCCCATCCATTCATTAAATGTGTCTGTCAAAATAATAATGAAACATTGGTCCCAACTCCACTAACTTGGTGACACATCATTTAACCAGCAATTTATTGTATGGTACTATCTCTCACTGTTATTTTCACCATCACCTTAGTTTTATTCACTTTTTTTTTTACAATTAAATGAATTCTCCACGTGCCAACAAGGCAAGAACTACTTTAATTTTAAAGGAATTTACCAATGTAATTCTGTTTATGGAAAAAAAAAAAGAAAAATTGTGAAGTGTGAACTATTTACATATGGAAAATTTTCAAGTATTCTTAGATGTTTCAGTAATTTTAATAGTTACTTTTAATTATAAAAAATATATAATATATATTAGTTGATATTAACTACTAAAATTATTAAAATATTGATATTCCTAAAATATTTAAAAAAATTTCCAACACATTATTAGGTGGTTGATAATTGGTAAAGATAACTAACTGAACTGCTCTTCAGTATTGTACTTGAAATCACACGGTGGCGCACAAAATATTTGGAAAATTACTACTAAAGTTTCATCAGAAAGGACTTTGATTTGAAACTTCTGTTATTTATTTTATAAGATTCTAGCTTGAAGTTTGCTTTTTCCTTGTAGGACCAAATATATATATCCCTTTTTAATCATATGAGTAAGGTTATTTATTTATTATTTTCACCGAAAAAGTTAGGTCATCTTTTAATTGTCACATGGTCATAACTGCAACAAAATATTTCCTTGTCTAAAGAACCGCAACAAGAAAAGATATTTATTCTTTTTGTAAACTTTTACATAATTTTATCTATGTATGTGTGATGTTTTTTTCTTTAGAGAACATTAGTTATACGCATTCCTTCAATCAAGTTATATGCATTCCTTCAATCATGGTATATGTAAGGAGATCAGAAATGTTAGAAGATTATCATAATTTATTTTTTTTATTCAGTTATTAGTTATTAATATTTAAAAATATGAGCTAAATAATGTTGTTAAATTACTACATTAAAAAAATTTGGTGATTGTTAAAAATAATGACAAAAATAATAAATTTTAATAATTCTTTAGTATTTTTCATATGTAAAAAAGAAAAAATCAGTCATATGTATAAAATATATATTTAAATATATATTAAAAATAAATTAAATAATACATACATTTATATACAGATATATAATAACTAATTTAATTTCTGATTTTTTTAATGTACACATGGACTTTTGACATTCCTTTGATGTATTTAAGAAAATAATTAGTTACAAACCACTTTGATCTATATAATATACACGCCAGATTTTCTTAGATTCAAAACAATTCTTACAAGTTAAAAAAATGAGTCAAATTATTAGTATTTCGAATAATTTTTTAGTAACAAGCAATGTTAAGTGACTGTGTTGACATGAATGTTCACATGGCTTGATGCAAGTTTTTTTTTTTTCTTTTCTATTGAAACGGGACAAAAACCCCAAAAGCCAAAAAAAAAAAAAAAAGAAAACTAAATTCAAAGTAGATAGGCATAAGCATTAATGCAGTACCAAACTAATATTACAAACTACGAATATGCACCAAGTCCAAAAAAAAAAAACTACGAATATGCATCAAGCAATTTACATAGTACATTAGAACTTACAAATAAAATATATTATAGAATAAATTTGATGGAAACTAGTATCTACCTACCACTCATTGAAAATTACATGATTTTTTTTCATTATATTTATATGAATTTGCATTATAAAAAGGTTACTCCTTTGATAATATCCCTCAATTTAGGAGTGTTCAAGGTCGGTCATATCTTTTTGTGTTTATAATTTTTATCCAATGTTATTTTTGAGTTGGTTGAGTTGGTTTTGGTTATATTTCGGTGACTACGACCCGCTCCGATCCATTTCGATCCGAAGTTATTTTTTATAATAAAAATATGTTTAGAATAAAATTAATAATATCATATTATATTTTTATACTTTAATTAATATTTTTTATATCATATAATATTATTTTTATTTTAAAACACAATATTTTACTAGTTGAATGGTAAAAATACAAATCAAAACAAATACTTCGCGTTATAGAGTTATATCACTGAATGCTTGGCGTGCATGAATTTAAACAACAATAATTAGCACAATACAAGTAAATCAAATGCAAGAATTCTTCAATTTTGACTCGTCACAAATTAGTATCAAGAGGACTAGTTGATTTGTTTCAAACTAGTATCACAAATTTTGACTTTAATATACCTTATCATTAGACTAGTTGATTTTCCAAGAGAATGAATACGAATACACAACATTAAAATTAATTGCTTCCGAAGCAATTCTAGTGCCTCTAAGGTACAATTCTTTATTTAAAGTAACAAAATTACTACTAGACTAAGGAATAAGGATATTTTGGCACTTGACATTTGCTGCAATCACATCAATCCAAATATTCCGAAGGCTCCCATATTTCCATTACTTCAATCCTATGCTGTCTACACACCTTTTCCCTCCTCATGCATATAAGCAACAACTATGTTTTCAGACAGAGTTTGTAGCATACTAACACGAGGGTTGTAAAAAAAAAAAAAAAGATAGGAAAAATAAGAGGAAAAAACAAGATACAAGGAAAATATAATTGTACATTGAGCACAGATTGTTCTGTACTTTACACTTTAAACTATGAGGTGTACAGTACTATGAACTTAATGAAGATTGAATCCTATTTTCTTACCATGTATCTCTCTCACACTATTCACATGCCAGTTTTGTGTCAAAGCTAGTCAAGCAAATGGCAAAAGCTTGAAATGCAGAAAGTGGGTATCTATAGTCCATAGTGAACATGTCCTTACCAACTTTCCCAAACTGAAGAATAATCTTGTCATGGTCAGAGGACTGTGTCGGCTGCGACGGCGTAGGAGCGCCGGCCGGAGGTTGTGTTGCTGCAATAAGCTGAAAATTCTTGACGGAGGCGACCGTCACCCTTCCCCTAAAGTTGAGGCACCAACACTGAAGCTGTTCGTGCCATCTCGGTGCTTTGTTCTTGAGAACTAGAGGTATTTCTTTACCCTCCTCCCCTTCTTTACCTAGCCCAATTATGTCTGAGAATCTAGCGCTACTGAACTCCGATGACCGGTCAATCGATTTTGATGAGAAGGAGATGCTCCGGAAGGAATCCTCGAGGGTACGGGGAATTAGCTCTGCTTGGCCCGGGACACAGCCACCCGGCTCAAGGGATGACATAGGAATTGTGTGCATGGTGCAGTTCATCCTACGTGGACCCCTAGTACCAAGGACATTCAACTCATAGGTGATCCGAGCAATATTATAGCTGCCACTAGGAACCTTTGGAGAAACTTTTTTTGAATTAAACCTACGGCTTCTGCCCGGTGGTGAAAGTTGGGCAGTGCTACATGGGGGTTGTGTATCATATATTATAAACTTGGTGCCAAGAAAATTTGACCTGAAATGAGGGGAAATTCATGTATTCTAAGTATGGAATGCTAGACTATAGAAAAACATTGATTTCTGATTTTCTACTACATCCATTCTTGGAAGATTCTGAATGAAAGTGTTCTCTATATGAGACCTTGAGGGAGAATGAAATACCTCAATTTTCCAATATAAGTGCTACTAGATCTTGATATGTTATCTGCATCTGTTGATATAATATACTCCGTGCAAGTTGTCCTTCGGGTACGTTTGGCCGAAAGAAGAAATTTTCCATTTTCAACAAGCAATGCTGCCAAAACAGTTAAGAGATCAAAACTTGTCCCGAAACAATGAAATTCAAGTCCATAACTGTGCAGAATTCATATTTATATTTTATATGATATTGAAATGAAGTAGTAGCAATGCAGTTGCTAGTTCAAAATGCAGAACTATCTATGGCATTTAAATCGCGGGATTAGCAAAGAATTAATTAGAAAACGTCAAGTTCATTTATTGTTAATCCAGGGTATAATCAGAAAAATGAAGCTTTACTTCTACTTTCAGATAACCTCAGCAGCACAGAATCAACTCAACCATCACACATTAAATCATTTCAAAATAAGCCAACATGTACTTAATCTGCAATCAGACACTATACTTGTAATAATAAAGTTGAAAAGGATAATATAAAATCCTTGTACTAATGTTAAAAGTGGCATCAACTCTTACCGAGTAGTACTCAGTTCCACAGCAACATAACTAAGCCCAAAAATTAACAAAATAATAGGTCAATATAAATTGGAAAAAATAATGGGGAAAATGATTAACACCATTATGAAGATATACTTTAGTAGATCCATCCACAGATATATTCATGATTAACCTAATAACCAAATATAATGATCCACCGGAGAATGATCCCACCAAAGATTACAAGACAACCTTGGATTGAACACAAGATTTGGCTGATACATCATGAACAAGATTTCTAGCCCTTAAAATAAGATGGACCTACAAAACTATCCATATTCATACATCAAAGGGTATAAGCTAAAAAATTACATAGGTATAAGAATCGAAATCAATCATAAAACACGGTAATCAGATCAGCCCATATATATGTGTCAAAATGTAAAAATTGAGCATACCAGGACTAAGACAAAGGAATAGATGGTAAGTCAGATTAGATTTGTCTCTCTTGATGAAACACTGGATGAGTCCATCCCTAGAACCAGGCTGTAAAATAAAAGACGATGAAAAGTCAAAAATGAAAATTTATACTTCGGTCGTCCTCAATCATGATAATTTATTATGTACTACTCTCGTACTCCGGTATATATATATATATATATATAATATACAATATACAATTCTTTCATTTTTGCATCCCAATATACCTTGAATTCAGGTACATGATTACAAAAGGAAAAAGTCTCACCTGCTTCAGGGACACGGGGAAAGTAATCTTCCCACTGAACTCAGGACAGTTAATGACGTCTTTGCACATTTCTCTCCAGGACTTGCACACACCAGCACACGAAACCACATGCTTACGAGCAGGCCATGTACTCTCATCTGCTTCCAATCTTTTAACAACCTCACGGAGAAGCTCAGGCGGAAGACTAGCCCACTGGCTGTTCTGTATTACCGGCAGTTGATCCTGCAACTCATGGACCAAACTATGTGACTTGCCCCTTTGATGGCCGGAAAGCCTTACATCAAAACTCCGTCTTGACAAGCTTCCAAACCCATCCCTCACGTCACGAACAATACTCCGGAAGGACATTTGCTATAATACACTTAACAATTGACAATTCAAACCAAGATAAACACCACTCAGAGGATAATGTTCCAATCTAGTTAGAAGATGCAACAACTTGCAAGTCTTGGGAGTGTGAAGCGCTGCAAATCAAGCAAACCTAAGATTAAATACCAGCTTCAATTCTAATTATCAATTGGGGAATCTCAAAAAAGGAAGCCTCACGTGAATTAAAGGCTAAAGGCAGTATAAATCACTAAATCATACTTTTCTCAGAAACATATTTTCATCAGTTGAACCTCCTAAATATAATCTCTCATAAAAAGCAATTAAACTCTATCTAAATAGGAATTCAACCACAAAAAGTTTGCACTTTGCATGCATCAAAAATTAACCAAGCTCCCTACCACAAAGAGGAAAAAGAAAAAGTAAAAAACAAAAATAAAGGCAAAAGGGCAAAGTAGAGTGTCAGATCAAAAGCATAAAAAGCTACTACATACTTTGTATTAATATATGTGATTGTAACCTATTTCATAGGCATGATTTAGCATAAGGGAATCTAATTGCCCAATTTCTTTATATACTTTTCTTTTTCCTTTAAAATAGAAAACTATTTGGTTTGGCAAAGAAAGTTTCTCAAGATTCAAGAGACAGGAGCAAGCACACACATTGACATAAAGCTGAAATGAAAATATTAAAAGGTTTAGGTGAGATATTAATAATAACAAACCCCCAATACCGAATTTTAATGATAATTAGGCTCCCTAACCCCTCCACGCTCAAAGATCTATAACACAATTTTTTTATTTTTATTTTATTTAATTAAAATCTGAAATATCCACTACAAGCCTCAGATTATAAGAACTGCAAAATGCAAACAAAAAACAGAACCCTAAAAATTAAAAAAATATAAAAAATTGCAGAAATCAAAATCAAAGGATTATTAAAAAATAAAATAAAACAAGAGACCTGCCTAAATACTACACCAAATGAAACCCAAATGGAAATTCCAGAAACTAAAACAAAAATGGAAATTTTAGAAGCTTCAAAGAGAACCCAGAAGAAGAAACTTGAGAAAACTGCTACTTATACCACAAAAAATATTCTGGGTCTTGAAGCTCCCAGCACAAAGTGGAAGTGGAAGTTCAGCTGCAAAAGACTAAGAAACTTAATGAAAGTAACATTGAAGAAAAGGAAGGAAAATCAGAATAAGAAGAAGAAGAAGAAGCTTACCATTATTTCTAGCAATGGTTTCTCTCTTTCTTTCTCTCTCTTTCCGTGTCCGTGACACAGCCTCTGACCTCAAAAAGACACGCAGAAAACGCATTTATTCAATCCACAACAAAATAATAAAGTTGCTTAATTAATCACTATTATCTATTAACTATTTCTATTAATTACAAAAATTATTTATTTATTTTTTGCTTGTTATCTTAAGAAAATGGAATTAAAACTGATACCAACTTGGACTCAACGTTGCTTACTTTTTCCTGTGATGTTACCATTTTGCCCTTATAGTTGACTGTTGCATTGTGTTGAGAGGTATGACTTAAGACTTGCCAGTTGAGACGCGGTGCAGTGAATGACACGTGAGGATCACGTGACTAATATTTGGACATCCAGAAAATATTGTGATGGCTTGCTAAAAATTATAAATTTTTTTAAAGCAACGATGTTTTAGAAGAAAATTTACGGAAATTATTTTATTGTTGGTGTTGTGCATGTGAGTAAAATAGGAGCGAGATAAATGCATATATGGTGAGTTGTGCTTCTCGTGGTTAACACAAAATTCACATTGTAATCTTGTCTACTGTCAGATATTTTTGAAGATTAATTTTATGGTATTTTTATTATGGTGTTTAAATTGTTTAATTTTTTTTTTAAAATAAAAAATAAAATATTTAAAATAAAAAATTAAATTATATAAAATTTATTAAATATTTACCATTTTTAAATTTGCGAAATGTTCATGTTCTGCCATGCTTCTCGTAGATTGAGATGCTGAGCAAGCACGTCATTTTTTTTATCTGGTAGAATTTGAGTGGTGTAGATAAAAGTTTGGAGATGATTTCGTAAAGATGCGTAAAATATTTTTTTGTAAAGATATTTGTGTGTTGTATTATTGTTAGATGTATTAATAAATTGATTATTTTTAATTTATTAATAAATTAAAATAAAATTGATTTTTTTTATAATAATAACAATAAATTTAATTTTTTTAGAAATTTAATTGTATTTTTAAATTTTTAAGGATTTAAATATCTGAAAAACAAAAGTTAGGAATATAATTGTCTTTTTATCAAAAAGTTTAAATATATTCGATTTAGATGGTATAATTTAATCGGATTAAATCGGGTCTAATAATTATAATGTTGACAATTAAATTTATTATTATTGCTATAATAAATTGATTTTGTTTTAATATATAATAAAAAAATAAATTATTAACCAATTTAATAAAGATGTTCAATACTAATATAACATGTGTAAACGTTTTAAAAAAATATTTTTAATGTTTTTATTAAAATGGTCTCTTAAAAATTTTAGTGATTTATTGAAGTGAGTTAATCAAAATATTAACAGAATAATATTTTAATATAAAAATGAGTTAAAGCATGATGGAGAATAGTATGTACTTTATTAGTGTTAATTTTAAAGGTTTATAGTGTGAATATTTGAAGTGAGTATAAAATATATATTTTGCATATACCAATTTATGTGGAAGGCAAAATTCTTGATAAGTTATAGCAGTTTATAAAAAAATAATTTTCCCACGTAAATTGATTGATATTACTTAAAACATTTGTAATTTTTTTTTTATTTTACATTAAGCTAATTGAGCTTTATTATATAGTTAATATTCATTAATAAACACTACAAACTTATCATACTATTCATATATTTCAACTATCCTATACACATAAATTTATAGTAATTATTAGAACATATGTATTAATGTATGTATAACATAATGTGTTTTATAGTGTTAGTTTATTGATAAATATTAACTATAAAATTTTTATTTTTTATTTTGAACCACAAATTTAATAACAACATCAAAGTAAATCTTAAAAAAAGATGATTATATTTTAACTTAGATAATATTTATAACAATATAATCTTTTATAATTCTTATAAACTTAAGAACTATTTCTTGATATATTTTAATGTTATTATTTAAATTTTAGTTGTAAATAATTAACAATGAATATAATTAAATTTTACTGTTATAATTTAATTATTGATTTATATATAATCATTTATTTGTTTGTTGTATATGTATTTATCTGTTGTTATATATACCTATATAAATAAATGTATTAATATTAAATATAATATTAATAATTGGATATATATATATATATATATATATATATATATATATATATATATATTAAAAAAGTAGAAATTTCTCCTCGCTAAAAGTTAGATCTTTTTTTGAATAAAAAAAAAACTTTTTGCTGCTTCGGAATAATTTAAAAAGAAATAAAAAAATCTCTCGTCCACTTTGAGAATGGTGAATCCACCATTTTAAAATTTAACATTATATATTTTTATTTTTTAGAATAATACTAAAAAAAAATTATATCCAAATTTTTATAAATTTTTAGCTGAAAATTTAACCAAAATGAAATTTATATCTTTATATAATTATTATATATTTAATTAAATTATTTAATATCATACGTAATTACTACTTAAATATACTTTATAATTTAGTTTATATTGTATCTATTCATAAATAACTAGTATATATTGGCACCGTTGCACCAATAATCAAGCATGAACGAAAAGCTGGTGTATGTATATATATATAATATATTTTGCAAGAAAAAGAAATAATAATTACTTGTTGAAAGTGGTGGAAGAATGCACAATTGCATCAGCAATTAGCACTAATCGATCTCTAATAGGACCAGAAAATATTATAACTGCTTCCTTCAATATTCATGTATATATTTGTTTCTTTAAAGTTGCACCAGTTAGGTACGTAATAATCTTTTTTAAAGTAATAATTAAGTTCACATGGTCCACACATGTATGATCTTTGACTCTCTAAATGCTTATTATCTACTAAGTCAAGCATAGACCCCATTCATCTTCATCTGCTTATATGTTCAATTAACTAACTTCCTAGCTAGGCCTACTTATTGTGAGAACAATTTTAATGCAATCTTTTTGGTTGGGAACTTAATGCAATATTTTAAACTTGGTTATTTACTTCACCTAAAATCATCACAAGTAATAAACATTTGAATTGTTCATATATGATATTAATTGCTGCCTAAATAAGTAATTAATTCAAATTAGTCGAGTAGTCAATTTATTTGTTTAGTTAAATAAATATTAAGAATTTAAATTTTATTTTATATATATAGAAAATTATTAATGGTGGTTATAGATAAGATTAACTCTTGGATAGATTGATTTAGAAATTGAGAAAACAAAAACATGTGATGTGTGAATAGACTTGTAATGACATATTTGAATCCTATCTGTGTGTTAAGTATTCAATTGGCATTTACTTGTTAAGAAATTTCAAGAAGCATGCATATATATAATTAAAGCTATACATGCATATTCATTAACGACGGTTTCTCTATTCTGTTGCCTTTTCTTTGGCTCATATATTTAGCTTCTTGCATTTAACCTTGGAGCAATTAATTACTATATTAATCTAGCAATAATACTTTCTTAATTAGTTCATTATTATATTTATAGTTCCCTTTTTCCGACCTGTAACGCATTACCTTTTTAAGGTTCTGATTCCACAATATATATAATAATTAGATTCGCACTTAGAAACCTTAATCATCCTTATCTTTTTAAGCTACTAGATTTGGAAGATCCTAATAACACTAATGTATCTATAATAACTTCAAGGGCCAGCCTAATTCTCTTATGGGATATCAACCAAAATCATGATATATATATATATATATATATATATCATTGATATAAGTAAAAGAAAATTAGAGCCAACACTTTTATTAAAATTTGGTCAGTAATATTTAATTATTAAAAGAAAAGTGAATAATTCTATATAACTGGATGTAATTTTACACAATTAAAAATATTAACGATAGTTAATTAATGACTATAAATTACAAAATTTACTGTCCTCCTAACACTCATATAAGACTCTAAGTTTTCTTTCTCTCTCTATATATTCTCTTTCTTTAAATATATTTTTATTTTTCAAAGAAAGTGATAATACATGGCATAGCACTATAATTAAGTAGCTAATTAGAATTTAGGTTTATAATTGGCGTATTTACAAAGCTAAAACTAGTGGTTACTACTTACTGGCTACTTCTTATTATATTGCAGTAGATAGCGGTGTATATATTTATTATTATTAATGATTTTATTATGTCTTTGTTATAGGAAGCATGTTCATAGACTCACTCATACATAAGAAATATACGAACCAAAAATACAAAACAAACAAACAAGAATATTCTCCATTCACAAGAGTGAGAGATCAAACTTCTACTTACTTTAATAAAAAATCTAATGAAATTATTACTATATCTGTCCCGCTAAATCTACTCTCTTTATAGAAGATATTATTTTGACATCAATGTTTTTTTTTTTTGGGCATTCGCATCAATGTCTTTTATCAATCGACACACATTTTCCTTGCAGTTTATCCAACACAATCATTTTTGGTAAAAATCCGTCTTTTTGTTTTTGGGCCGGGCCGTACTATGGGTTTGGGCTTGGCACAATATGATGATTCATTCTTCATACAACATAAAACACATACACTAGCCTGTTCGAGGCTGACCCAAAAGTCCAAAACTATGTCAAAAGAACAGGCTGGCCCAAAAAAACGATAATAACAATAAATATTAATACCAAAAAAAACAAATAAAACATTTGTGGTCACGCAATGACAATTTATTTGTCTCGTGAGTAATTACAATCGGATTCGAAACTTTAGATGAGATTAAGCAGTGAATGAGAAGTTGGAACTCTTAGGTAACGTTTGGTGAAGAGACAAAAATAAAAAAACTGAGACTGAAGACACAAAAATAAATTTTAGTATTCTGTTTGATGCAAAGTGGGAAAAAAAAATTAAAACAAGAATGAAACTCTAATTTAATTTGTACAAAAGGTAAAATTGGAATTAATTAATTGAAATGAGAGTATTTTAGATATAAAATATTATTAAAGTTTCAATTTCTGTCTCTAAAAATTTCAATTTCCTGTGTTCTTATTTTTGGAAAGTACTAAAATACTAAAATTTTAGTACTAATTTTTGAACCAACAAACATGGTATTCAGTCTCAATCTCTCGGTTTCTGTCCTAATACCTCAAAATAAACACCACTATCTTAAAGTGTTGTGTGTGTATATATATAGCGTGTAGTATGAGTGAGTTTGTGATAATGGAATATTTAGAATAGAGAATTATCCAACATATTAAAAAAAACTTACAGAACATTTATTAATAAATATTTTACTCTTTTTTAATAAATAAATTCATATTTATTTATAATGATAAATAAAGTGTAAGTCGATATCTAAATATCTAATGTTTCAAATATAAACTACTCTTTGTTCTTTCTTGATTGGTAAAGGACCATAAGTTACCAACTGAATTAATCACTTGTAAACGTTGAAAACAATTACACATTATTACATCAAAATAACATAGTCTACACACTGTATATAATCTATATCTATATATAAAATAATAAATAAGATATTATATTTAGTTATTTACTGATATATGTTGTCTAAAAGAAAAAGTAGATGGAAAAATAATGATACTACTAATTAAAGTTGATAAGATATACACAAGACATTTATAAATTAAAGAGGCATGCATAAAAGGAAGGGCATTCAACAAAACATTATGGGACAGGGAAGACATATACATATATCATTTCTTAATTTTTTGTCTAATCAATCAGATTCTTCAATTCTGTATAATGCACTCCAATCTGTTTTCCTCTTTAATTTGTTCAACTTCTTCAACTTCATGATTTTTCCTTTCTACGCTCTCCTTGCTCTTCCCCCACAATACGCTATACAATCCAACAACCAATAAAATAGTGCCACCAATACTGCCATAATTAAAAAAAAATTATGATTAACTAATAAACAATCTCCATATTTATTTTACCAAAATCCAATAATAAAATATTTTTTAAGAAAAATAAAAGACAATGAAATTGTCTTTATTTTTTATAATGTTGCTCCATTTATAAGTGTTTGTATTGTATTTTTGTATGAATATATAAAAAAAAGTAGCATTATTAAAATAAAAGGGACAATATTCATTTTCAAAATTTAAACAATAATAATACATCAAACTCTTTAAACTTTTCATATTTTTTAATAAGTATTTTTAAAATATTTAGTAGCAAATAAAATTCACATTTCTGTTTTATAAATTTTCCTATGCAATGTTTTAAAGGTGTTAGTTCAAAATAGAAATTTTATATTAAAAGAATTAAACATGTAATTCATGAACTAAAAACACTAATTTTTCTTATATCATTAATAATCATCGGGTAAAGTATACTTTTTGTTCCTAAAATTTGACAAAAGTTTCAAAAATACTCATAAATTTTATTTTATTTTAATTTTGTCCTAAAAGTTTTTGATTTGCATCAAATATACTCCTATTAGCTAATTTTTCAAATAATTTGAGACCGATTCAACAACAATTTCATAAGAATAACCCTTCAACACAAGCAAATCAAACATAATTCTTATGCATTATTGTTAGATTAATCTTAAATTTTTTGAAAATTTAGCCGTCGAGGGTATATTTGATGCAAATCGAAAACTTTTGGGACAAAATTGAAACAAAATAAAATTTATGAATATTTTTAAAATTTTTGCCAAAATTTAAAGACAAAAAATATACTTTACCCATAATCATAATAAATGTCTTTAATAAGCAATGTAATGGCTAATATAAGTAGCATCTTGAAATAGAAAGAAAGATGAGAGTATAATTTAATGTGAACCTTCCCCAGTAAAGTGTTTCTTTCCACAAAAGTGCTGATAACATTGCTGTGATTATGAGAGCAAGAGGAGTGAACATGGCTGTGAAAACTGGTCCTTTTGTCTCTATTGTACACACTTGTAGCCAATAACAAATCCCTGTTACAATTACACCCTGCCAATCACATTGGAATATATATAATTAAATTAAGTAACATTATTTAATTAATTTCATTATTATATTTTTTTTTCATTATTATATTTTTGTTGTGTGCTTAACAAGAACAGGGACAGATAGTAACTTTTATGTGCTGAACAAAAATTGATACTAATCAAAGTGTAGAGTGGACCATTATTGAGATCTTATATGTCAACTTTGTTCTCATATGATGTGACTATAGGGCATTAAATATATATATTTTTTCTATGTCATTCTCCAATGTCCTATCCCCTAGAAGGAAAATGCAACCGCATTTTGGACCCCAAAAAAAAAAAAAATCCACTTAGCTCAGGATAGTGATATATAATTATATATAGAATAGTAGTCCAAGATTCTATGTTGATCTTAGTCTACAAAAACCAAATATATAAATAGTAAAAGAAATTTCCTTTAAAGAACAAAGCCATATTTTATGGAACCAAAATTTAAATTTGCATATATAGTAATTTAAGTGTTTCAAACTTTAATAAGAGTTTTACATTTACATGTCACATTACTTTTCTGTACCTAAGTTTACCTATTCAATTAGGCATGTTGATTAATTAACATTAGTGATTTACTAACATAATCTTTTTTTCCTTTTTGTTTTCTTAAACATGATTAGAATTAGAATATATAATATAAGAACATACACAATAGGCCACTGAAAGAAGATGAATATCCCATCCAAGCTTCCATGATGATGGATCTCTCTCCACTGATAAAGCCAAAACAGATGATTGAATGAAGCTAAACAAGCATTGAACACTTGTAAGCCTAAATTTTGCTGGATATTCCTTCACAACAAATCCCTGTGTTGAGTAATTCAAATCACAATCATAAACAGATTAATATATTACTAACTACTAAATATCTTCTTTTTTAGTAAATCTAAAGTACAGGCATTATTTCTCTCTTCTAGAATCAAATTAGGAAATACTTGTAATAATCATGTATGTAGATAAAATTAGTAAAATTATTTGCCAATATATAAGTCGTATCTTATTCAAACTGATAAAAAGAGCTAAGATTAATATATTACTAACTACTAAATATCTTGTATTGGGGAAAGAAAAGATATAAAATAATACGTTAGTCCTTTTTTTTAAATAAATCTAAAGTACTGACATTATTTTCCTCTTTTAGAATTAAATTAAGAAATACTTGTGATAATCATTTATAAGTAGTATCTTATTCAAACCGATAAAAAGAGCTAAGATTGTACTTAAACTCTCTAGTAAGAAAATAAAAATAACTAGTTACATAAAAAAGCTTTACAAAGCACTTTCCTAAGTTTCCAAGGAAATAGAATCAAATAGGAGAATAAGCAAAAACATTATAAGTATAATAGTGAAAATAGAATTGATGATTATTGATGAGATACCTGCAAAATAAGCCATAAGGACCAAGCAATGTTTGCTGAGAGCATCATAAGAGCACCTTTGATATTATCCCCTTTGGAGTGAACCACAGAAGTTGATGATGATGATGATGAATGGTTCTGATTTTGTGGATACCATCTCATGAAATCAAGGGCAGGTCCTTTGAATAAGGCAAATGTTATTGCCCCAGAAAGGCTTAGAGCAGAACCAAAAATCTTAGCAACTCCATGCACATTTTTTATGGAAATGCTTTCCACCCTGAAATTAAATAATGAAACTTTCCAATACCCTTTTGAGTAGATGCCTATTAATGAATTCTTATTTATTAAATTTTACCTAATTAAAGCTGCCATGATAAAAGTAATAGCTGGGACAGTGTTAGTGGAGGCTGCAGCAAATGTTGCAGAAGTGTAGTTGATTGAAACATAGTAAAGTGTTGAACTTGTTGTCAACCTGCACATTTAACACATGAGAAATAAAAGCAAAGTGTGTCTTAGAATGTTATGTCACTATCTTAGAGTAGTATTAATATATAGTTTATTCATAATTTCATTCATACCCAACAAGTGAAATAAGAAACAACTTGCACAGTAACTTGCATGACAAGGGAGCACTCTGCTTACTACAAAATTAACACACACAACCAAAGGAGAATTAGAAGCCTAGTAATCACTAATAAAGGTTAATAATAATAATAATTTAATTGATGATGAGAGAATTAAACCTGTCAAAGAAAGCAAATGGAGATAAGGAAACTGATGCAAAGGCTTGTCTATAAACAACAAAAACAAAAGGGTTCATTCCTTTGGAAATTGCAGCCTTAGATAATAAAGCCATGCCTGCATATACAAACTGAATAAAGAGCATTGAAACATAAGGCTTATTTTTCTCCACAATAGCCATATAGCTTACAAAGCTCTTCATATTTTAATAATTTTTTTGAATGAATGGACTATAAACTAATAAGAAAGTTGTGTCAATATATATAAAGGCTTTTGGAACTGATGAATTTTGCCAACTATGCTAGAGCACTTATATATTTATATCAAATAAAGGGCACTAGAATAATTAAGGTAAGGTAAGGTAAGGCCCCTCCATTGAATGAAAAAAGTGAAATCATTAAGCACTAGTAGTTGTATCATTTTCATGGTAGTAGTAGCATATAGCAGAAGCAGCAACAAAGATACTGTGCAAGTGGACAATCAAAATGTGATGTATGTTTTTTTTTTTTTTTCCTTGCTACCAAAGTAGAAGAGTTAAGGGGGAACCTTTTTCCAAGCACTAACACTCATAGTGCACAACAACAAGCAATCATTCAGTTATTTGTTGTTTGTTTGGTGTAATGGAATTGAAATCTTGTGTCTCATTTTTCTATGGTAAATATATTACTATATAAAATTAGAAGAGAGTTTTAGAGTAATGGTTGAGTTGTCTTATTATATTTTTAAAATTACAAATTTAAATCGTAAAAATAGCCAGTAATTTATCATATTAAATTATCTATATATTACACTTTTTAAATACAATTTTTTTTTGAATCCTACATTAACGTAGAATATCTATGCATCAAACTACTCTTTATCTTACATAAGATTATAAGGTTATGGAGAGACGAATTTATATTAGCTAGTGTGGGGGCACAAAATTTTATATATAATATATAGTAAAAATATTTTTTTGTCCCCACAAAATAAATAAATTTGACCCCATTCACTTGATTTATTTTCTTGATTTACAATATCTATATATAAATAAAAAGAAAAGAAATTAAATGACTTTATTATTTATAAAATATTATATTAATTATTTAATAAAATAATTAAATAAATAATATAAAAAGTTAATAATAGTAACCTATTCAATTTGAATTATTTTAATTTCTCAAAGTATTATTTTTATTCAACTCTTATTTTTCTCTGCTCTCTAACTCTCTTTCTCCTAATTTAGAAATTGTTCAAGTAGTCTAAATATATAATGTTATCATCTGTTTCTTTTTTTGAATGTTGCTTTGCTTCATTGACTGCGTGAATGTGTGATTGTTGCCTCTATTTCTAAGAGTAATATCTTCCGTTCAAATATATTAAGGTGGAAACCCAAATGCAGTTAATTTTACGTAAAGTTAATAATTGAGAATTGTTAAATAAAAATTTGATTAAATCAACTATTCTCAGCTATCAACTTCATATAAAGTTGACTACACCTAAATTTTCACCATATATTAACTTCCCTTTACCAACTCGAATTTATCTTTTTTATATGATTTTATTTAAGATCTTTTTAATGAAATGAGAGTTAGTTCATATATGTGAAAAAAAAACTTTTATGCCTTATTGCATTTTTTTTCTTTATTTATGTGATTAATTTTATCACAAAATAAAAAAAATTATAGCCAAAGCAGCAGTAGTGTGTTGTGTATATATGGTTTTATTACTATTTTACGAGCTATTTTTTATTTTGTTTTATGAATTGATTTTAAAATTTTACTTATTAGGGAAGTTGATTTTAATTTTAATTTTGTAATGTTAAATTATTAATAGATTATTGTTTAAATAATTATTTTATTATTTTAATTTATTTGTGAAATAATTTAAAAATTAATTATATTTTATAATAATAAATATAATTATAAAAATAATTATTATTATGTTATATATATATATATATATATATATATATATATTATACATTGTTCCACTAATGAAATTTTTTAAATCCGTGACTGAGATTATGTATGTGATATCATGTATATATATTTGCCCTTAGCTTGCTTGTTCCTTCTTATGAAACCAATTTTATCAAAATGAATTTATGCATGATTTTACAAATGGGGTCATGATGAAATTAAACTAGAAAGATGACATAGATATAGATACATCCACATGCAGATATATGATAGCTATTTTTACAAGTGTGTATATATAGTCGACTCACAATAGCGAAAAGTTCAGATCAATCAAATAGAGTGAGAAATGGTAATAAGCAACTTAATTAATTATCACTTGGTTGAATAAACAAGAAAAGGACTATTTTTAATTAACCATCCAAATTCGTTATTTACTCATAGTCTTTTTATTATTTAGTTGACCAACTCTCAACAAAAGGACCATTATTATAATAATTTGAAATTCAATCATATAATTTTAATTTTTATTAGAGTTAAGTACGATTTTAGTCTTTAATATATATACTAAAAATTATTTTCGCCCCACCTTATTTTACAAACAAAATTGTCTCTAAAATTCGTATTAATTTTAAAATGTTTTTTTGAACAATTATGTCCCTCAATTCGTTACTGTCTATTATTTAATTTTTATCAAAAAAAAAAATAATAATAATAATAATAATAATAATAATAATGATGATGATCATTATCATCATCATCATCGAAACAAATAAAAAAGGGAGCATTGTGTGAAAAGAAGAAGAGCATCGTCTTTTTCAAAAGCTCAGAGGAGAAAAGTAGCGCTAGAGTTCAACAGCAAAGCATTTCTATCGTGGAAGTCGAGTTTATTACTTGTTTGCTACATCACAAAATATTTGGTTAAAGAATTTTATCTCTAGGATTAAGATTATGGATTGTATCTCTAGGTCATTGAAAATATATTATGACAGTTCAATTACTGTATTTATGGCTAAAAATAATAAAAGTAGTAGTCGAAGTAAGCACATCGATATTAAGTGCTTAGCCATTAAAGACCGAGTTAGATCTAATGAGGTACAGATAGAACATATTAGTACTAAACAGGTGATAGTTGATTCTTTGACAAAGACATGCCACCAGGATTATTTAAGGATTATATTACTAATATGAGTTTATATTCTGTAAGATCACTTTTATGACTTATGTTGTATTATATAATATATTTGGATATAAAATTTTTATTATTATTTATTTTTCATTTGGTTAATATATATGTGTATACATGATTGAGAATGACAAATAAAATTTAGTGAAGAACCTATAATAAGCATTTGACTTATTCCTATAGAAATACCACATAAAAAATTTATTCAATTAGGAGATGTTATATTGTAATACATAAAATGTAATACTCGATTAATGAGAACATACCACTATGATTCATGTAATTATACAGACTATACGTAACAAATGTTGGACCTAAGTGGAAGAATATTAAAAATAATAAAGATAAGATTATTGAGAGTACTTAAAAAGAGTATTAAAATATACGGGTGCTATCGGTTCGGTTTGGTTCGATTTTAGACAAAAACCAACCAAACCGATCTGTTCGATTTTCACAAAGTATCAACCAATCAGTTTGCTGTTTGTACAACAATCGAACCAAACCGAATCAAAAGCAGTTTAGTTCGATCGGTTTTTTCGATTTTTAAATCCTAACTAATAGAAAATTAATCTCAGTAAAATGATGTTCTAAACCATCAATAAACTGAAATAACATTACATTACATTCAAATTCAACACAATTTCAACTCATTTCAACAACTAAACATAAAACAAACACATTTGTTAACTCTAAAATTTTCATTTCAATGCATTACTAAGCCACTTCTTCGATTCGGTTCAATTCGGTTCTAAAAACCGAACCATACCGATCGGTTTAATTCGGAAAAAATAAAAAAACCGATTTTTTCGATTTTTTATTTGGTTGTTGTAAATTTCGGCTCAATTTTGCGATAAATTTCGGTTCGATACAGTAATTTACACCCCTACTAAAATATGTTTATTTTAATTTAATAAATAAATATTAATTTTTATTATAGAAAAGTATTTAAAAAGTTTAACAATTTTTATATATTATTTTTAATTTCATAAATGAATGTTAATTTTTATTATAATAGTAAAAAATTATAATATATTAAAATAGAATACTATAAAAAAACTATGTAAAAGCTATGTAAAAATATTAAAAGAAGTATAAAAAAATTAAATATACTTACAAAAATAACATTATAAATAAGATTACTGAGAGTACTTAAAAAGTACAAAATAAATATTAATTTTTATTATAAAAAATTTAAAAATATTAATTTTTATTATATTATTTTTAATTTTATAAATAAATATTCATTTTTTATTATAATAATAATAAATTATAACAAATTAAAATAAAGTTAAAACAATAGGATATAACTTCATAATTAATAAGGTATGAGATTCAGTTATTTGGATTAAAAAAAGATAAATCGAGAAACTATCACCTACTCACTAAATTAGTGATTATTAATCAATAAACAAAATTTAACCGTAATTAATAGAATAGAGCTTTATATTAGGTATTGTACCTGCACATTATGGTCCTTCTAGAAAGAAAAATTTTTACATAACTCAAAACTCTGAGCGGATGAAACTGCGGTGCTACAAATAGCAGCGAAGAAAGGATAGTGGTGAAACTGAACCTGCTCTTAATGGCGCTCGTGGCCTTCGACAAAAACGGGCATCGAGAGAAGAAGACAAAGTATTTAAATATTTATTAAATAAAATTAATATTTATTTAATAAATAAATACTAATTTTTTATTATAAAAAAATATTTAAAAAATTATCAATTTTTATATATTATTTTTAATTTCATAAATAAATATTACTTTTTATTACAATAATAAAAAAGTATAACATATTAAAATAGAACATTATAAAAAATATTAAAAGAAGTATAAAAAAATATACTTAAAAAAATAACATCATAAATAAAATTATTAAAAGTACTTAAAAGAGTACAAAATAAATATTAATTTTTATTATAAAAAAGTATTTAAAAATTGTCAATTTTTATATGTTATTTTTAATTTTATAAATAAATATTAATTTTTATTATAATAATAAAAAATTATAACATATCAAAATAAAGTTAAAAAACATAACATATAGCTTCGCAATTAATAAGGTATGAAATTCAGTTATTTGGATTTAAAAAAAAATTGAGAAACTATTACCTACTCACAAAACTAGTAATTATTACTCAATAAACAAAATTTAACTACAGAATAAAGTTTCATATTAAGTATTGTACCTATACATTGTGGTCCTTCTAGAAAGAAGGATCTTCACGGAACTCAAAATTCGAACCCGAACCTGCTTTTAATGGCGTCGCAGCCTTCGACAGAAATGGCGTCCCGAAGAAAAATACAGAGTATTTAAATATTTATTTATTGAAATTAATATTTATTTAATAAATAAATATTAATTTTAATTATAAAAAAATAATTAAAAAGTTATTAATTTTTGTATATTATTTTTAATTTCATAAATAAATATTAATTTTTATTATAATAGTAAAAAAATATGACATATTAAAATAGAATACTATATAAAAAATATTAAAAGAAGTATAAAAAAATTAAATATACTTAAAAATAACATTATAAATAAAATTATTGAAAGTACTTGAGTTAAGAAGCAGAGTCTTTTTATAAAAATTTATTCTGTCATTTGGATGATGTTGATTTGGGTTACTTTGGTGATGTGCCTCTTTCTTCTCTTCTCTGAATGAAGAAGATTGCAATAATCTTATGGCACCAGTTACTATGGAGGAAGTCAAAACAGCTGTTTTTCACATGAACTCTTTTAAAACTCCAGGTCCTGATGGATTTCAAGCTTTCTTCTTCAAAGAATATTGGGAGATCATTGGTCTTGATGTTTGGAAGATGGTTAAGCAGGCATTCTCCGGTGTTACTCTTGATCTGAGAATATTGGAGACTTTATTGGTTCTTATTCCAAAGATTGAATCACCGGTATCTATGAAAGATTTCAGGCCGATTAGTCTCTGCAATATAGTTTACAAGATCATCACGAAGGTCATTGTTAATAGGCTTCGTCCTCATCTTGCGGAGATTATTGGCCTGCTTCAAGGAAGATTTATTCCGGGACGAGAAACTCCTGACAACATCATTATTGCTCAAGAAGTCTTCCACTTTATGAAGAAGACTAAATCAAAGAAAGGCACACTGGCCTTTAAGATTGATCTGGAGAAAGCTTATGACAGAGTTGATTGGAGGTTTTTAGCTCATACCCTTAAGAGCTTTGGTTTTCCTATTCCTACAATTAATTTGATTATGAATTGTGTCACTGCTTCTTCCTTATCTATTCTTTGGAATGGGAATCGTCTGAATGGCTTTACTCCTAGCCGAGGTCTTAGACAAGGAAACCCTATGTCACCTTATCTTTTTGTGTTGTGTATGGAGCGATTGGCATGTTTTATTAGTCATCAGGTTGATTTGGGCTTATGGGAGCCGGTTACTATTTCTAGAGGGTGACCAAGAATATCCCACTTAATGTCCGATTGGCATGTTTTATTAGTCATCACCCTATGTCCACTTATGGTTTTTGCTGCCATCAATTTGAGTCACAGTCAGATTTATTTTCTTGTGTGCCTTTGCTACCAACTCCTTTATCTTGATTTTGGATTAGACTCCACCTTCTTTTTAAACTGGTTGCCTAGCTATTTCGAGTGGATTATGTCAACCCTGTGTATTTTCATGTAAGTATGTTGTAAATTTATGCTCCTTAACTGTCATGTTGACACTCCCTAACCCTGTTTGCATAAAGCATTAAAGCCAAAAGGGCAGTCCTTCGAACAAACAGCTCTCACCCTCACCAAATTACACTTCTTAAACATGATACTTCTAGCTGTATAAATTGCATAAGTCAACACAATATTTTCAAATTCTTGCCTAGATGCATAAAGTGTTCCTATCGTCCATTTGTAGTTGGTTATATCCTTTTGAGGTTTGTGTACTGAAAACCTTTGACCCTCACAATCTGATCCACCATCAGTATCCTCCTCATGATCATCCTCTTCTAAGTCATCTCCACCAATCAGATGATCTATTTTCAATTCATCACTATCTGCTCATTCCTCATCATTTAGCTGAGTTGTCCCAATCTTCTTTTCTTTGATAACAGTAGTTATCTTTGGCACAAAATTAATTTCTCTAAATTCATTGTCATATTCATACTCTTTTTTACTGTTAGTGAAGTGTATGTTATTTGCACTCTCTCCCTCCTCATTGGATGGCAAATATTCAGGGTTATTACTGTCTTTATCACTGGTTTCATGTTGATCTCCTCCAATCTATCCTCCACCTCCTAACTCATGAATTTTTCTTATTATGTGCCCCACTTCCCTCAACTGCTTCTGGGACAGGGTCATCAAATACAACTATATAACGACCAGCAACATTACGTTTCTCACTTTCAACACCCTTAGTTACACTCCCTACGTCAATGTAACCAATTTTCGAAATTTTTTTCGCATTTCCAACATCATGGACTACAAACAACTCTATCAAACTCATCATCTCAGCTATTTTGCACATTTCAATTGCATCTGAGCCACCTTTTAGCATCTTCAGGTTATTCTCCAAATCATTCACGATTGGATCTTTATACTATAATGCTGCAATGTTAGACTGCAAGTATCCAAACTGTCTTAGTTCTTTATAGGCCTCAAACACAGACCACCGATCGACATCAATGTCTTCAATAATTGTAGTTTGTCCATTCAAATACTTAAATACCGCATTCTCGTATCTGAGTACACCCCATGATGCACCCTCATATTAATGTACACCATTTTCTACTCAAACAACTCTGTTATTCAACACAATACATTATCACAACAAACAAGAAAGAAAAGAAATAAATAATCACAAACCCTAACTTTATCCACAGTCACCGCAGCCTACATTAAACCCTTAAACAACTCAGACGAAGTAACATTGTTGTCAAGCGCAAACCACCCAAATGCAATAAATAGTTGACATGAAACGACAATGCATAGAAAGTAACCATACTTTAACAACCACTGTCTCTAAATATGAAGATGAGTCACGAATGTCACACCGCATCCTCGGTGAAACTTCCAACAACAAAATCTCTTCAACCTCTAGTGTAGACTCTCTTTGCAGGAACATTTTCAAGGGTTTCACACAATCGTTTCAAATATCAAGTGTGTTCAGGAATATACATTAAGTTATTTGAGAAGAAAAAAATGATTTTGTGGGAATGACATTAAGCGACACAAATTACAAAGAATAAAATTATCTTTAAAAAGATTTTTTTTTTCAAAAGGACCATTTTAAAACCAACACAAACTAGATTTTGTTTGCAAAATGAAGTTAGGGACTAAAATAATTTTTTACCTCTACGTTAGAAATCAAAATCATACTTAACCCTTTATATTAAAATTAAGATACAAAACCAATAAAAATTTTAGAATAACAAATCAAATTTCTATACTACCAAAGAAGACTGATAAAAGAATAAAATCTTAAAGTGAGAAAATTTTTCAATAGAAATTTCATGATTCACAACCTTACTTTAATTCCTATACACTTTTAACTAAGTTTTTTCATCTCTAATTAATTTTCTTCGGCTAAATTCATCACATACACGCATGAGACTGAGAAAGGCAAAAGAAAAAGAAAATCCACATCATAATCTTTTTCAATTACTAACTTTGGTAAATATTTATATCATTTCCTGTTATAACTAAGCATATCGACTGAAAATTAGGTTGCTTGCTCCTATATTATACATATGTTACTTTTATCAAAATAAAAAAAAATCATCTGATATTTAAACAATCATACTACGTGTAAATAAAAAAATAGTCATCCGTAAAAATATATATTAAAATATATAAATTATATATTAAAAATAAATTAAATTATATATATATATACACAAATATTTGATAACTAATTTTGGTATTTATATAATTTTTTATATTTAAAATAATCTATTTATAGTAAAAATATGTAGTTAGTTCAAATAGTAATATAGCTAGTCACAAAAAAAAAGTAGTAATATAGCTAGTAGCATATATTTCCTTGCTATTGGACATGTTAAAAATAGTATAAAATGTTAAAATGTTAAAAGATTTCAACGGTATGTATGTAGTGCTTGCTATATTATATGGCATGTTTTTTGAGAAGGTTGATATTAATGGTGAAATAGATTTCCTACCCAACTTCGTGCCATTAGGATTTGCATTAGAAGAAGAGGGTATCTTATTGGTAATGCATATATAGGACAATTATCAATAAGACTCTCACCTATCCCATCAATATTTTTGGCACCACTAACATAGTTGAGTGGATAACCACTAGAAACCTCTCTTCTGAGCTCTCCTATTCAATCTACTGTGAAAAAAAGAAAAAAAAAGGGAAAAAAAAAACTTGTACTAGCTAGCTAGTGATGAGGAAAAGGTTAGATACACAAGGATTTACTAGGAGTATCAAAGGATCTTCTTGCTCCTTCAAAAAAGTTAAATAGGGGCAATGAATGGATCAAAAAAATAATAACAAAGAAAGAAAGTAATATTGAATTTTATTTATTTGATATTAGTTATAATAATTAAAATCTCAATTTAACTTTTAAAATTTTTTGATATTATAATTTTAAATAAATCAATTAATTTTATAAAATTTATATTAGATATAATAATTTTATAATTTAAATTATATTAAAATTTTATGTTTTATATATTTAATTTTTTTTTAGTTTCACGTAAAGTCTCCATTTTCTTTTCCTTGACGTTAGCATATAATAATATGATGCTTGTATCACTTTAGTATAATATGGATATATGCTGCTTCCAAAAAATGAAAAGACCTTGAGATATATATATAATTTTGTAGAAATATATATAAAAAATTAGCTGTATACTATCAAATCAATAAGATGTGTTTAGATCATGGAGCTTAAAAGGAGAAAAGGGTAAGTAACATGGTGTGCCTTTTTTATTACTACAAAATTTATAATATGTTACATATATTTTATTTTTCAAATGGTTATAATATTTGGTTTAATTGAAAAGTTATGAGATCCCTTTCCAAATTAAATCCCTATCTAATAATATCCATAGCGACATGATATTTTTTTCCCACCTTGGTTTGAAACCAAACCAAGAGTAGTGACACTCATGACTCAACTTCATTTCTAAGAAAAATATTGTCATCAACTTTATTTCCTGTATAGCACATACATGATTGCTTTAATATTCAAGTACATAGCTTTAATAATTATTATTAATATTTTTGCTATTCAATACCTTTTACGGAAAATTTTCTTTCTTACAATGCCTTTAATTTATAGTACATTTTTGGCAAGCTTCACCATCAACACAGCTTATAGTAATAAATTAATAATAGAAAACACAGAAGAAATAACAAATAAGTACTGAATCACTAAAAAATTGTGTGGTGGAAATCCATCTAACACAGTACTATGGTAATAATAATGCATGTTTTTTTTTTTTTGTCTAAATTTGATTGGGAAGGTTATTGTAGCTTAGTGCACTGCATGCATTGTACAATTATGTATAATATTTTGTCCGTGGCCATTATAACATATCATTATATTACAAACCATAATGTTGAAAAAATACATGATAATCTAAATTATTTTATTTAACTTAACATTTATAATTTTATATATATAATATTATAATTATATATATAAAATATTAAAAGATTAATAAAATTTATTATTTTGATTAGTAATTAATTATTAATATTTTAAAATATAAATTTAAAATATATTATTAAATTACTAAATTAAAAAATTAAATTAATAACTTAAAATAATAATAAAAAATAATAAATTTTATTGACTTCTGAACATTTTTCATTATATATCATTTATTACTTTTAATAACATTCAATAATATAAGCGATAATTAAAAAATATATAATAAGATAATGTTGAATTATTTTAGATTATTTTTTATTTTTTTTAAATATTTTTATTTGTCTAATATATTTTAAGATTTAGAATTTATAAATTAAATGTGATCTTAATTATGCACATTACAGTTATTATGATGATATGAATTTATCCATTTATAGTACGCTCCCCATAATGATGTTACGCATGAGAGTGGCCAAATATTTGATGCAAATTAGAACATAGCTTATTAAAAACTGTTATTAAAGTGAAAAATACAAAACTAAAATAAATAATACAAAAATTAAGCACTTATAGTCATTTATACAGTTTCATTAATTATATAATTAATGAGTTGTTTATTGAAAAACTAGATGCATAGCAGTGACGATCAGATAAGGGAGAATATAATCCATTCAAGCTTCCATAAATAAAATGGATTATTGACCTGAAAAATGAAACATAGTTGTTTGAAATGACTTCTATAACAACCATAATGGTGTTAATATATATCTATGATCATTATTGCTTAAGTGGTTCCCACTGTGCTGTTTTTTATTTATTTACTCACTAAAATTGACCAAATCCAAATTCAAAATCCTATTCAAATATATAATTTTTCTATACAATTAATATTTACGTGCAATTATTTTTATAAATTTATAGTCAAAAATTATTAAATAATAATTTAATCAAACATATAAAATCATGTAACAGATTTTCAACTAACAACTACTTCACATAAAAATGCATATGAGTTTTTACATTATCAATCAATATATTGCAAATTGTTTATACTAATTATAAGAGCAAATTATCACATTGCCATTCTCTAAAGAACTTCAAATATATATATACTACTATATGCATGATTCTAGAACTAAAGAGTTTACTAGAGACTATTAATGGGTTTCTATTCTTATTTCAATATCTTCTATTTCAAAGTTTTACAAACAAAAATATAAAAACTTTTGATAAGAGGTATATGAAAATCAAGAACTTATTATTTTTTTTTTTTTATTCCATCCTTGGTTAATTGATATCTTGCGAATTGAAATGGAAGCCCATCCATAAATAACATAGGGTTCAGCACTAAGCCATTGTCCATCTCTTAAGTCTTAAGACAATGATTCCATATTCATAGCACTTATCATGGGGGCACATACCTTGCTAAAAGATCGAAACATGTCTATCAAAAGATGGAACTAGTTTATACACGTGTTTAATTAATTTTTTGTAATCTGTATTATGTCTTTTATGCGTTAATATATATGCTCCAACAGGAGTGAAGAGCATTCTTGAGTTGCCTATTGACTATTGTCTTATAAACTCAGTACGAGAGTTGGAGTTGACGCAAATAATAATAATAATAATAATAATAATATTTTTTCTCTTTAAAATTTGTCTAAAATTTTAAAAATATCTCTAAATTTTATTTTATTTTAATTTTATTTTTAAAATTTTTTATTTACATCAAATATATCTTTTGATAGTTATATTTCCAAAAAATTTAGGTCTAATTCAATAATAATGTAGAACAATTATATGTCTAGTTTGTTTATGTTAAAAATTGTTATCGTAAAATTGTTGCTGAATTGATATTAATTTTTTTGAAAAATTAGCCGCCAAAAATATATTTAATGTAATTCGAAAATTTTTTGAACAAAATTAAAATAAAATAAAATTTAAAATTATGTTTTAAATTTTTAATAAATTTAAAGAACAAAAAATATATTTATCCTAATAACAATAATAATAATAATAATAATAATAATAATAATAATAATAATAATAATAATAATAATAATAATGTGCTCTCTTCATGATGTTCTAGCTGAAACAGGAATTTTCTTATCCATATGTCGTCCATTTGTTCATCCTCTGGCCATCACATTTTAAACATGTGTGCTTTAGGAATGAATAACGTCCCCAACATACAGTTATGTACTATATATATTCGTCTTTAATTCGATAAAATAATATGTATATTATATGTTGAGATTAAAAACGTTTACCCTTGTTGTATGTCGAGAATAATATATATTTGATCATACATATACTAGTTTAAAAGACAAGGCAAAGAAGGATAGAAGTTGAGAAGGAAGAAACACACATAAAAAACATGTTTGTAATGTGAGGAGTGTGGTTACGTAGATGATAACATAGAGATTAAACTTGAAGAGTGATTCTATATTAGAATTGAGATCGAATAAATTTAAATTAATTTTAAAAATTAGTTCATAATGTGAGGAGTGTCTCGTATTTATAGAATATTTAGAGATTTTATTCTTGAGAAATATAATAAAATTTGTAAGACATTTTTTTTACATCTAAAATATTTATCAAAAGTGTGAATATTTGTAAGTAGGTAGTCTAATAATATTAAATAATAAATTTTGATACTATATTAGAATTGATATTGAGTAAGCAGTAACGCCTAACTCAATCTCAAAAGCTAATTCACAAAATAAGGAATATATATCTCATATTTATAGACTATTTAGACAAACATAAACATAAGATTTGTGATATAAAAGATGTCTCACATTTATAAAATTTAGTAAATTAACAAAAAATAAAGAATTATATTATCTTCAAATATATATATATATATATATATATATATATAAAAACAAGTGTCGGAGATTTGAATCTCGTTTTATATATGCAGTAATCTATTGGTTAGCAACAGACTCTTAAATAAAGTTTAAGTTCGCAAGAGTCATTGACATATCGAACTAGAAAATACACACAAAAAATGTTTATAAAGATCATCGTACTACGGATTCTGACTACCGAGTGATATTAAACTCTTAACAAAATTTAGGGATAGTTTTATCAATGCATGGCTTTAATTAGTTTCGTTGTGTTAAACCCAATTAAAATGGCTCATGAAGGATTGAAGTTTAGCTTCAAGGATATTAATAATTAGTTGCATAGTTACCAGCTATATCCATAAGATAGGAGGATCCACATATATAAATCTACGGTCAAAATGTAGATAAAAATACATGAATATATATATATATACACACACACACAATTCACATCAATAATGCATTGATTTTTTTTCTTCCAAATGACATGCATATATTATTATCATGAGGACCCTCTTGAGTTAAAAAATCCCTAAAATATCTGGTTTTTTTCTTCGTTGCCTAATAATAATGAAAATTATTGAATTATTGTTAGTTGATTCTTAATCAATATATAATGACTATTCATTCAACCATATCCTTTTAATACTGAGGGGTTTTTTTATCCAATTTGAAATCTTTCAACTCTCAACCATGCAACTTAATTATGGTAATAATCATTTGAATATATAGTTAAAAGATAACGCATTGCATATATCCATTTTATAAAAGAAAACTAAAAGCACCATATAGACATATAGTCATCATTATGAAAATGAACACCCATTAAATTCTTGCATACACAAAGTAGCTTGATCCATTATTATCTCTCATCAATGGTACACGTACAAAAACATTGAATATAGTTAGTTAATTAAGCATGTGTTGTTGGTGCAACACTGTTCCATGATAGGGGTTGGATCCATTTGTGTCCCTAAAGCCCTACCACCACATTCTCCATGAAATTGCACATCAACATCTACGTGTCAATGAGGCCACATCTACTAACCATAATCACTATTCTTAAGACTATTTTGAATAGGACAAACCACTTTTCAACAAGCTATTGGTACTGTTTATAAACCTATTTATTTATTTATTTATTTATTAACGGCAAAAGTAGTCCAAAGACTTTTGAAGTCTTTGTTTTATTATTGATGTTAAGTGTGGATTTCTATTCTATTATCATGTATTGGTAAGATAGACCTTAACAAGTAACGGTCCCATATTCTTACATCATGTATAGTCAATTGAATTTTTCTATTGAGAATATTTATTGTGAGGTGAGGTTCTCTATATATATATATATGCTCCGTTATATATTAATTAACATACATTTGCTTTAAGGAATATATATTCTAAAAAAATAATATTGTCACGTCTATTTTGATAATGTCTGAACAAATTTATATCTATATATATAATACAAAAAAATTATGTATAAAATGACATTATAAAAATAAGAATGACATTATCATTTATCTATAATAAAATCTATGAAAGAGGGCATGCACATGGATATTGGACAAGGAAATCGAAGAAGTAATCCGAGCTTTAATGTCCATTAATGGTAAACTGGTAATGGGTATGTTCCTTCTAAGATTCTAGTGGGATAGTCCCCAATCTCCGAAGAAACATGCAAGATATTCAACACCTTTTTTTTTTAATCTGAGATTATCATGATAATTATTAACAAAGTATTTAATTATTTATTATACTTTCATTTCAGACATATAATATCTTAGGATACTAGTTGAATACATATTAGATATGATTTAAATATTTGTAAAATTAATTAGAGAAAGTATAGGGAGCCAATGACCTAAACGTACAATGTGTACAATGAAAGTTTAGAAAGTATTAGAGATATGATTATTAGTGTTACATTGTCCTATCAGGTTACGTTTTTTGGATGAGTGGTTTCAGGACATAGTATTAGAGTTCATTTTATTCATAAACCAAAGATTTAGCCCATTGTACACATTGTACGTTTAGGCCATTGGCTCCCTAGCACTACTCAATTAATTATTAGTGAATAATAAATCCATCAACTTTTGATAAATTTTGAGTTACATGATTATAATGATTGAATTAAATAAATCTTATCTAAACGAATTAAATGAATAAAGAAATGAGTTTTTAGAGTCATTTATTAATTAGTTCATCATGATAATGTTAATAAATTAGAGTTTGATAATTAAATTCTACTCTAAAGATTAATAAAGAGCCAAAAATTATGAAAGGAATTATACTTTATTCTTCTCTTATTCTAATTAGTAAAAATATATTACTTTATACTATTAGATGTCGAAAAATATTATTAGATGCCAAATTTTATTAGTAAATTTAATAATATACTATCCACTTAATATTGAATTTATAGAGTCACACACTAATAAATATTAAGATATTTATTAAATTATTTAATTATTATTTTGATTTGATAAGATAAATAATTATCTTAATTTAAATAGAATATTGTTATTTTTTGTTAGAATCAATAATATAATAATTTTAGATAATTTAAAATGTTAAATTATCATTAAAAATAATCAATTATTTTATCATTTTAAATTTTATATTTTTAGATTGAATAAGATTTTTACTAAATTTGTTTAATATATAACCTTAATATATAATAAGATAAAATATTATTTAATATATAATTTTAGGAGTACTAAAAAAGTACTTAATAATAAGATAAAATATTATTTCATATATAATCTTAATTACATTCTGCTTCGAACTAATTTATACGTTTTCCGTCAAACTGCTCTCTTTAGTATGAATTTAGTAATTTTTATTATTTACTTTGATTTTAAAGGATTTAATTTGTTATAATTTCGTGAGTTAGATTAATTTTATTATTTTTATTTAATTAATTGATAGGTTAATTTGTATTATTTGGTCTATGTATAATATAATTGATATTTCTAAGGTTAAATTGTTGAAAAAAAGTATTGTTGTTATTATACAGTCAAATAGGTAAGTAGAGGAAGAAATAGAAAAAAGAAGAAGAAGATGCGCAAAAAATTGAATCTAAGGATTTATGATTTTTAATTTTTATTATTTTATGATAATTCAAAATAAATGAGAATATAAGAACGCGTACTCCAAGTGATGTTGAGCCCTTTAAGTTTGGCGCGTGTTACAAGTGATGCAGGAAGTTTTGAGCCCTCTAAATTTTGGCGAGCTCGCTGCGGAGGAAAGCCACACCATCGCGGAAGGAAGAAGGCGTCGCTGTGCCTCCCGTCACCGTCGCCGTTGGTGCTCCGTCGTCGCTGCCGTTCCATGGAGATGCGTCGCCATCGCTGAGTGATGGAGGAAGAGGACGCACGGGAGGAGCCGTTGCTGCTGGGTTGCTGTTCTACCACCGTCGCTGTCACGTGATGGAGGAGGGAGTTGTTCTGCCACCATCCGAGCTTGCTGTTGCAGTTGCCCATACCGCTGCCGTAGCTTCTTCTTTCTATTATTACTTTTTAATTGTTGTAAGACATTCTTGCTGTTATCTTAATTTGAGTTAACCCTGAATTTTCATAGCTGTTCCTTTTATTTGTTTTGAATTCAACGGTCTTACTTGTTGCCGTGGCCACCTCACGTTGAAGATGCGCAAAAAACTGAATATAAAGATTTATGATTTTTAATTTTTATTATTTTATGATAATTCAAAATAAATGAGGAATATAAGGACGCGTGCTCCAACTGATGCAGGAAGTTGAGCCCTCTAAGTGCTATAAGTGATCCAGGAAGTTTTGAGCCCTCTAAATTTGGCGCCACTGAGATCACTAAAAAAGTTGTAGAAGAGCTATTGACAAAAAAAAAAACATTTTTTAAATAATAAAATTAAAAAAAAGAAAGCTAAGTCATATATATTTACTATTTAAAATAATTTATTTTTACAATTATATATTTTAAATTTTTTTATTAATAAAAATAATAATTATTATTAATTATTTTTTTATTTTTAATTAAATAAAAAATGCATAAATCTTTTTTATGTATTTTCTTAATTTTATTACGTACTCTTTTTATTTTATGATGTACTCTTTTAATTTTATCATACATCAATTAGAAAATGTAATTTAGATATTATTACAATAATAAAACTATTTCAAATCTTCATGTAAAATTTATCCTTTTTCAAAATTCTTAATGCAAATAAAATATATAAACATTTAAACTATATTATTTTAATTTTTAAATGATGATGTTTCTGCGTGCAATATACATCACATATTTATAGGCGAATAAATAAATTTGAGAATTTTTTTCTAAAGAAAAGGTCATTCTTTATATTTCTAAAAAGGTACCAGAAAATAGTTGAAAGTAGAATTAGTAAAGGAAATAGAGAAAGAGAGAATTGCAAAGAGAGAGTAGAGTCCAAAATTGAGATGTGCATTGAACTGTATTGTTGTATTTTTTAGAATAAATGATGATGAAATACATAATAGAATACATAGGATATATATGTACAGTTGCAAGTGTAACAGCTCAGCATTCTAAAATTTAATTAGAGTACAACTAACAAATTAAATTATTTTCTACACACTTCTACATATTTCCTTCCATTCTTAATGATAATGTTTTCATTCCATTAGTGATGGTGTAGCAAATTTTAAATATCAACAAATATATAAATAATCTAAATTATTTTTTTTCTTAAATTTTTTTTTGTTGGTTCTTTACATAATATTTTATTTTAAAAAAAACTATGACTTCATCTTTGTTCTCTTGTGAAGCAGAAATATCAATCGCCAAAAGTTATAATTTTAACTAATTCTACTAATTCTTCCTATTAAAAAAAGTTATTTTAGGTGATAAGAATAATGATTACATCACATAATATTTGTCTTTTATTTTTTTGGAATTGATTATATTTTCTATATTAAAGATGACAGGTTTTTTTTTTGGGACCTTAGGATGAGATTTGAACACTCGAACGATTAAGAGAGGCAATCATTTTTTTTTCGGCAAACTGAGACCCAATAAGTTTACTAGCCAGCCTACATTCATATGATTTCATTTTGCTTTCTTATTTTAGGCCAATTAACAATAGTTTGTTGTTAATATTTAATTGGACTCCAATTTGGGCCCTATGGTAGCCCAATGACCCTTTATGGACTTATCTTATTCTGGGTTATGTGGTTGATCAAATCCATCTATTATTTTTAGGCTGGAACCGTTTTTTCATTATTACTATGACTGAACTACCAACCAAACAAAATATGACCCGAAAGGCCTGAACTATTTATCCAAAAAGCATTAGTACCAAATTAACTTCATTACCTAAAAGGCCCAAAAAGACCCAAATTCTTAGAAGAATAATAAAACCGCTTAGACATGACCCCCCCAAAAAAATAACTAAGGACATACACCTAAAGTGTCATTTTCTTTGACCAAAAAAAAAAAACGTCATTTTCTGGTGTGATGATGATAACCTTACAAAGGGAGTGATAGGATTAGTATTAGGCTAGATCACTTAGAGAATTATACTATAAATAAGAATATGATATAATAATATGAATGGTACGATATAATAAATTTTTTTTTTAAATTTCTCTTTTATATTCTCTTTGATTATCTTTAATTTTTTCTAATTTTTCATACAAATGAGTACCAGAAAATCAGTAATTTTTAATATTTGTTGTCATTATTTAATTAATTCAAATACTAATTATTTTTAATAAATATATTTTATTTATTTATAACGTAAATTTTAAAAATGATAGATGCAGACTATATTGATTCATATATACAAAATTTAGTATATATAAGTATAAACTATATATTTTTTATGTATAAAATTTATATAAATATGAGTATAAATTATTATTGATCAACTACCGACTAAAAATAAAAATATTTAGTGGTAATGTATAATTGCTCTATCGCTATTAAAAATAATTATTATTCGTTAAGTTGAAGAAAGGATATATGTATATGTATATGTATGGGTGTTGAAGAGGGCACATCTACCACCATAAACTCATCATGTGGATGGGTCCTACCCTATAATATGACCTACCCTTGCTCTTGTTCTTCGTGTTTGCCCTCAAATGGTAACCAAGCACAGTAACATCCATGGTCCCTTCAAGCTTTTAATTCTTTGACACTTCCCCTTGATCTACCCCTTAACCATATCCAATTCCACATGCTAATTAACATTTTTATGACCTAATTAATTTCTATCTGTGATCATACCTTTCTATGGAAAGTAAATAGCAACATGCATGGAATGGAAAGGTCCTTCTTCATTTGTATAAACACTTGCTAGAAAAAAGCAATTTGGTACAATATCTCACTTGCTTGAACAATAATAATATAATCATCAAAATTTAAATTTAACTGATAGTTAGTTAATTATCATTCACTTTGATAATTTTTTTATTATTTATTTTGTAAATTTATCGTAATTTTTTTATTAATTTTGACCTCTTCCAATTTTATTATGATATATATTTTAATGATCAAGTTGTTGTGTCCATTCAAATAAATATTAAACTTTTGAATATCGTCATATGTATATAGCAAGAATTCTATTAGAAAGTTAATGGAATATTTGTATAATATGTATAATTGACTATTTATTTAACTTATGAGTTAAAAAATAATATCCAGAATAAAATATTACTAATTTCTCAAACATAATACACTTGTATTATCTAGAATAACCATCCGAATACCAGATTAATAAACATCTGATATCTTATTAAATTGAATATTCCTATACCCTTATTATACATATTATATAAATACTCTATTGCATCCCTATACTTCCTCATACAAGCATTATAAACTTTTAATATAAATAAAATTCAGATTGGTAAGAGATTAACTTTTTACTATAAACTAAGAGGGAAAAAAATTAGAGAAGCAAATAATAAATGATGAAGCTAAGGGAATTGTGAAATTTACTTGCTAAACGTTTGCATGAGCATTTTCACATGTTCATGATACGAGTCATAACAGTTGGTGGATGCAAGAGAAGAAAATGCAGCATGCATGTGCACCCACCATATGATCATGATAATAATAACAATAATCTTTTTAACTTTCTTCTTTCTTGGACCGACACCCCCTTTAATACTTTCTTATTCTCCAGGTGGTATATGTATACATAGTATTTTTTAATAAAATAAAATAAAAATGAATGAATAATTTTTCAAAAGTATTATATTTATCTTAGTATCAACAAAAATTGCGTGTGATTGGCTGGCTTGAACATTCAATTCTTTTCTTGTATGAGTTGATGTTTACAGCATACTCACCTTTTCTAGAAATTATTATTAATCTAATCTGAACGTGAAAATTATTTATCTGTTTCGTTAGATTCCCAAATTTTATTTTCTTGAACATCACTCTAATAATAATAATAATAATTAAATGGTGGCATTCGCATAACCGAAGGTATTAATTAGTTGGCTATATAACCAGCTAATAAATACCTGTCATCAGCTAATATATAATAGAGTACGACTAATTAACTCTAAATGATGATAATATATATGATAATTTTATAGTTATATAATATAACACATTATTTATATGAATAATGATGATCTGTTGATTTTGTTATTTCAGTGCAGATAGACAGAAACATAAACTATTAGATGTACACAATACAAGCATGTATAAATGTCAAAGTTAATATTAAAAAGAAGTTTCTAATTTTAAACGTAACCCCTACGTGTCATTCTTCTTGTTTCCCAAAGGATAGAGCTACTACTTCGGGATTGATCAACTTATAATTAAAAATAAATTATTAAATCAGTTAAAAAATATAAATTAAAATATAAAATATATTAAAAATATATAAAAATATTATATACACATTAAAAATTTGTGTATATATATACGAATTGTTTTATGTAATCTAAATATATATTTTATATTTTAATATATATTTTATATAAAAGTAAAATTTAATGATTAATTTTTATATACGCATAGATAATTTAGTGGATAATTTGATGATAATTTTTTACGTGTATACAATAATATTTTTTATTTTTAATTTAAATATTAAATTGTTATATATTACAGCTACATCAATGGAGGAAAATGCATCCAAAGTATAATAATTACAGCCTAAAGAAAACAAATCATGGATTTGACCATTTAAAGTTTGAACCCTGTCCCATACACAATGCAAGTTGCCACCCCACCAAAGATAATTATGGAATAATAATATATATGTATAATTAAATATCTTCTTATTGTTACTCCTAACATCTTCTAGCTACCACTAAAAAAATATCTGCTAGTTAAAAACTTGTTTGTTTATGTAATTCTTCATTATTATTATTAATAGGTCACAATCGAAGTATTTAATTTCTTCCATGATCTTGAAAGGGATTGAACTACCATCAAATTCTCTCATGGCCTTCTAGCAAGTGAAATAATCAATATAATTAATAATCTACCGAATTAGTTAATTACTTCATACACTTTGTTAATAATAAACTATTTGAAAAATACACCTAATGGATAATTGAGTGGTAAAAAGGAAGGGAAAAAAAAGTGAGATATATAAATATAAATAATGTTAGGGTTAAATTAAAACCACATGGATGAGATAAGATTGGTAGGATTCATTCATTCACATGCCCTCCATGTTAAGCAACTCTTTTTTGTCTACATGTATTGGGATATATAAATTATAATGTCTTTTCAAGGTTGGGTTTGGAAGCAAGCGTTAGTTATATATATATATATATATATATATGCATTAAACAAAACATTATATCAAGGTAGTTACATTATTACATCTTCAACATCATTATATTAATTAATTTTTTTTTAACAAAAGGATGAAGATTACTACTGAAAATTACAGATGAATAAATATAACTCTCTTTTTCAAACTTAAGTTGACATCATTTATAAGATTCATATGTATATATGAGCTGTGTAACATACATATTATTATTATATATAAGTAAATGTGTTTTGTAAGGCTCCATATTATTCTAGGTTTTTTACTTATATAGTTATATAAAGTAGCTGAATTGTGCATAGCCGCCATCTATTTATGTTAAAAGTTTAATTAGAAAGATAAAATTTTCAGCTAATATTAATTAATTTTTTAAAATTATGTTTTTACTCTAAATTTTATAACTTTAAATTATACGTATTAGTTGTCAATAAATTTTTGGTGACCACTTTAATAAAAATAATAAAAATAAAAATATTAAAAATATTTTTTTAAAAAACGTTTACATGTATCGTGATATTATTGGACATCTTTATTAAATTAGTTAATAATTTATTTTTTAATAAATCAGAACAAAATTAGTTTATTATAGCAACAATAATAAATTCAATTGTCCGCACTATAATTATTAATCTGACCGATTTATACAATCTAAACGGAATCATGTTTAAATTTTTTGATAAAAAGACAAATATATCCATAATTTTTGTTAAACAAAAAAAACAAAAAAAAAGCATGATCCAGTGGATTATGTGAATTGGTCGATTCGACCGAATCTGATAACAATTGGGTTTATTGTCATTGTTAAAAAAAAATCAATTTTATTCTAATTTGTTAAAAAATTAAAAAATAACCAGTTCATTAATACGTCCAATAATAATATAACACATAAATATTTTTACATATCTTTATAAAAACATCCTCCTAAATTTTTTCAAAAAATTGATCCATTTTGAATTTAAATTTAGATTTAAAGAACTATTGTAAGAGGCATGCTAATATATACTAATTTTTAAAAATAATTTAGGTACTAGCTAGGATTAATACTAGCTGTCTAGCCCCGAATGATTAGGTTCAATTGTTGTTCTATATATAATTATATAGAGTCACATGTTTGAATTATTATATTAGATATGGAAAATTGGAAATCATTTAGGAATTAGGATAATATTACTTCACAATATCTTTGTTATTTATTATTATATCCATCACGAATAATCGCTTTCTTTATACATTTCATTTGATTATCATTTCTATTACAAAACATATTTGTACAAACCAAACAAAATAGTTTCAAAATCTAAAGGATAAGATCTTTTCAATTAACACAAGGATCAAATATATAGTGCTATGCTATGCTATGCAAATGATGAAACTTAAATATGTCAACCTATGATGGATTTTCCATCCTATGATCAACTACATCTTTAAAATAGATTTTATATTTTTTGTTATACACAAAAAAGCTAAGGAGATATAATATTGGCATCTTATATTTAAGAGGAGGCATATTTAAAGGCACCTATATGACTTATACGTAATATAAAGTGGACATTAAAGATGAAAATCATATAAAAAAGAAAGACACAATCCACCCATTATTTAATTTGACGGAATAATATCATAGCATAATATGTTAAATATAATATTTATATATAATTAGTTGGTTTAGATATGTACATTATTTATTTGCTTTATCTCATTAATTATTATTAATTTTATGTTTTATTTAAATTTTCTGATCTAGATATACGTGTATTTATTTATGCATTCTTAAATTATTGTATATCCATATATAATTTGTCTTTGACTAATAAATTGATTTTTAAATGTAAAAAAAAAATAACAGAAAGATATTAATATTTAACACCTCTTGCTTTGATCACTCAATTGGAGAAATTAACTTTCGTTCAACGCTTATCTTCATTATTTTATAACAGAATTTGGTGGCGGTGGTTGGTGAGATTCCGTTATAATAAATTATATATAATAAACTTTTTCCTTTTTTGGTGATAGATTATTTCTTGATTTATAAAATAAAATTATATATTATTTACCCATTTTTTTATAATATCCCATCCCATCCCATTCTAATTTGACAATTTGAATGTAAAAATTAAATGTTGTTGAATAACATTACTAACAAAATTATCCGTTGCACTTATATATAAGGACTAGTGATATTATTTGCTAGTAAGAAATAAAGGAGAGAATTAAAAAAAAAAAGAGAGAAAAGGAAGTAATTAATTAATTTATATATTTAACATGACCCACTTCAAAACTATTGAAGCCATATAATATTCTTTTCTTTAGTGAAAGCCATATATAATACTATTGGATCGTAAAGTCCACCACGTTGAAGCACGTTGTGGGGTCATTGGAAATTAATGAAAACTCTTCAATTCAAAAAAGTAGAGATAACAAAATAAAGTAATAAACTAATTTATTTATTTATTTACAGAGATAAATAAAATAGGAAAATTGACTCAATAAATCTATCTATAATCACATATATACACCATCGCAAAAAATAATTGGCAAATAAATCATATATGTGAAGAAAAGTTAGAACTTTATAGAAGATTGTTTTTTTGCCATCAAAATATTCATTCTATTTATTATGTTAGGTCGTGGCTAACTGAATTTTCCACCGGTTACTTCCACTTCATAAATGGTCTTTGCTTTACACATAGCCACCTATATCTATCTAACTAAAAAAAAACATCAATTAATTCATCATTATCAACAAATTAGGTTAAAGTTATTACTTTTCTTAACCAAACTTCAAACTCAAACTTCGTCAAAATTGTGATCTAAGTGAAGCTGCCCACGTGGTTGCATGATTACCTTAATTAATTTCTTTCAATTTATTAAAAAAAACTGCCAGATTTCTTTGACAGTTTGTAATTGACTTAACAATTAATGTGAAGTAAAAAAAAAAAGTTTTTCAAACTTTCATATTATTATTAGTATTATCTCTGAATTTGACTATATATGTATATATTGTTATATTATATCATTATTTTTAACCAAAAAAATTGTAATTAAAATTTTTTGGTCAAGTGTGTATAAATTAAAGAATAGTAATATAAAATGTGATATTTAATATATTCAACTTCAAAATATTTCAAATTTAAGTTTTTTAATGTCATTTTCAACAGCCATTAAAATTCTTTGAATTTAATTTGGTTTTTATCAATATAATTTTAGAAAAAAAATCCTAATTTTGTTCTTGAATATTAATTGAGAAAGTAAATTTGGCTATAATTAAAATTAAATTAATCTCCTTCTCTGATGATTGCCACTTGAATTATTACTGTTTGATAACGTGTATATAAAAAATATTGTTTGTATATTAAAATTAATTATTATGTATTATGTATAAATATATATTATTTAATTTATTTTTAATATATAATATATATTTTATATTAATAATTGATTTTAGTATAGGTAGAGTTGGTGTATGTTTATATACGGCTATGACTATATTATTCCATGATTAATTAAGTCAATGATAATTTTTTTTTCACGGTATTTTCGGCTCAACAGGTCAACGACTAATTCGTTGCGATACTGAGTTCCATTTAAGAATTTGTTGTTGGTCAATGGGTTACTGTATACACAAGGCAGGATTCGAATTCCTAACATTTACTTAAACAGACTAATGAGCTAATCATCAGAACAATCCAACTTAGTTTGATATTATTCTTTTTAAAAGGGTTCATTTAGTAAAAAAAAAATAATACATATAGCAATAATCCCAATTTGCCAAACGTTCACTGAAATCCAAAATCCCCCAACAAGCAAATGGGCCAACCTATTATCTTCATCGTCGCTATCTACACTCTGTTCCCACTACAACAACTCTTCAATTATTTTAATTTTCCCAAATATAATAAAATAACAAAAATTATTTCTCCCTTATCATAATTTTCCTTAAAATGGATTATTTATTTTTTATATTTTTTACCTTATATTCTTTACGTATGTGACACACATAGAAAGCCAAAGTAACTCTTGCTTGTCTTTCATTTTCAATCAAACAAGAACAAAACACAAATAAATAAATAAATAATATTTAAAAAATAGAAGACTCTATAGCCTAACAATTAATGAAAAAAAATATTAAAAAGTATGTTATAATTTACATCACACGGGAAGAAAGTTGCTTGAGCTCAATTAATGTCTAATTTTCTATGATGAAATAGACAGAAAGATCCCAACCCAAAAAAAAAAAAAATAAAAATAAAAAAATTATTACCCTCAATAAGCATACTCCATGCGCATAAAAAGCCTTTAGAGTATTCACCCTCTCTCTTCTAATTATTATTATTATTATTATTTTTTCTCTATATAGCTATATGCAGCTTGAGGACTCATCCATCCTCTCTCTCATCAATAATAAGCCAGTTATGGCGGTTACGGCGGTGGCGGCACCGGAAGAAGATGGTGTCAAGGGTGGTGGTGAAGTGGTGGTTGGTATGGAAGAAGAAGAAGAAGAAGAAGTAGTGAATGCAACAAATTCAAGTGAAGAGAATAATAATAGTAATAAGGGAAGAGCAGAAGAAGGTGGTGGTGGTGGCGACGACGGCGGCGATAAGATGAGCTTTGGTGGAAACCGGTGGCCACGGCAAGAAACTTTGGCTCTCTTAAAGATAAGGTCAGATATGGATTCAGTGTTTCGTGATTCAACTCTCAAAGGTCCACTATGGGAAGAAGTTTCAAGGTATATAAAAACATAATATATATAATTCTTAATAAATAAATATATATTATTGTTATTATTATTATTACTATTATTGTTTTTTTTTGTCGGTTCATCTTTCTCTTCTACTCTTCTTCATTCTCTTTGAAATTAGTTTTGGTTTTGAATGAACTATATATATTGTAACTTGAAGTCTTGAAGCTCCTCCTAGATCATGCATGGAGATCTATGAACTATTGTTGGTTTCTAGATTTCTTTTCTTTTTTTATTCCTATTATTAACACTATAGAATTCAATTATCAATATTTTTATTTTTCCATGTATTTCATTTTGAAGATCCAAATAATTGTAATTAATTGAATTTTGTTTTTATGAGAGCCGTTTATGTAATGTCCATCTAATAACCGCAATAATATATCCTTTAAGGATAAGACTATATAATTCATTGATGGTTGAAATTATATGGTTCACTGTTTGTGATCAATTTTCTCTATTCTTCTCATTATCTTGGATATTTCAATGTTCATATATAGTTTCATTTCTTTCATTTTTTTGTCTTATATATATGTTACACCCCATATCATCAGTTATATATGAACCACAAATCCTTATTCCTTCTAGTCAATTAGCCTTTGTTTTTTGAGATAACTAATTAAATATATATAATATATATTAGCTTTAATTATTTATATTCTTACTTAATTTCCTTCTTGTATGTCTCAAAAATCCAAGGCTAAAGATATTTGTGATACAAATATTATAATAATGCAGGAAATTAGGAGAAATTGGATACAAGAGAAGTGCAAAGAAATGCAAAGAAAAATTTGAGAATGTGTATAAGTATCACAAGAGAACCAAAGAAGGTAGAACTGGAAAATCTGAAGGAAAAACCTACAAGTTCTTTGATCAATTACAAGCACTTGAGAATCACAATCAATTCAATACAAACCCTCTTCCAAAATCATCACAACCTCTTTTGCCAGCAAATCCTACTCTAGTCTGTTCTTCGACATTGCCGTCAACAACTTTAACTGCAGCAGCCACAACCAACAACATAAGTAGTACTACTTTTGCACCACATTCCTTTCCTAATAACAACAGCATGAACCTTTTTTCATCACCATCGTCGTCACCAACATCTCCATCATCCTCCACAGCTTCAGATGAAGGGTTGGAAGAGAGGTACAAGAAGAAGAGGAAATGGAAGGACTACTTCAGGAAGCTGACTAGGCAAGTCCTTGCAAAGCAAGAGGAGATGCAAAATAGGTTCTTGGAAGCCATAGATAGAAGAGAAAGAGAAAGAGTAGCACAAGAAGAAGCTTGGAGGTTGCAAGAGATGTCAAGAATCGCCAATGAACACGACGTACTTGTGCAAGAGAGGTCAACAGCTGCGGCCAAAGATGCAGCTGTTATCGCTCTCTTGCACAAGTTATCCGGCCACGAAACACAATCACTACAGACACAGATACAGATACAGACACAGATACAGATACAGAAACCAGAGACAATTAAGGCAAAGAATAGTAGTAGTAGTGAAATAGTTGAAAGAATGAGTTGTTCTTCGTCTTCAAGGTGGCCAAAGGGTGAAGTTCATGCATTGATAAGGCTAAGAACAAGTCTTGATTCGAAGTACATGGAGAATGGACCAAAAGCTCCATTATGGGAGGATATATCAGGTGGAATGCAGAGATTAGGGTACAACCGAAGTGCGAAGAGATGCAAAGAGAAATGGGAGAATATAAACAAGTACTTCAAGAAAGTGAAGGAGAGTAACAAGCAAAGGCGTGAAGATAGCAAGACTTGTCCCTATTTTCATGAGCTTGAAGCTCTTTATAAAGACAAGATTAGCAACAACACCTCCTTTGGAAGTTTCCAGAATAATATGGAGCCTTTGATGGTTCAGCCTGAGCAACAATGGAGGCCACCACCTGAACCCAACAAGGACAACAATAATGCATCAAATGAAGAAGAAGAAGAAGAGTATGATGATGATGGTGTTGAAGAAGAAGAAGACGGAGATAGTGTTGGAGAAGAAGAAGAAGAAGGATTGAACCGTTATCAGATTGTGACAAATAAAGTTTCATCAGTGGACACAGTTGAATAATAATGAGACAAGATAAGGAAGTTTCTGAATGGTGGAGGCATATAGTAACTTATTTCATATACTTTTTATTTCAAATGAAACTTAGTTGCAGTCGATTTCACGTGAAGTTGATAGTTGAGAGCTGTTAGATGATTTGACTTATTTGACTAAATTTTCATCTAACTGATCTCAACTGTCAACTTCACGTGAAGTCGACTGCACCTGAGTTTCAACCTTATTTAAATTTCAATTTTAATTTCAATAGATATATTTTTTTCTGGGGAGGGAGGGATTATAATTAAGAATGTTACTGGGAAAAAAAATTGTCATAGAGAGATTGTTGTGCATAAATCATGCCACAAACATACACCTGCTCTAGGAAAAATATTCAATTCATTATTAATCAAATAATAATAATTATATGATTATAATTATATAAGGACGTACATAGAGAAAACCAACTGTTGTTTTAATTTTTTTTTTCAAATTTTCAATGATATTTTTTCTGATTTTCAGTGTCATTATCTGTAGAAATATGCATAACTTAAAATATTTACGATTAAAATGAAGTAACTGTAAATATATAATATAACAAAAAGAATCCACATTTTGATCTATTTAGTTGGGTGAAATTTCAGATGAAGTCGACTTCACGTGAAGTTAATACTTAAAAGTCGTTAGATGAAAATTTAGTCAAATCAGTTAAATCATTTAACGATTTTTAAATATCAACTTCACGTAAAGTCGACTGCACTTGAATTTCCACCGTTGATAGCATCAAAGTATGTATATATGGTTGTTTGATTAAATTGAAATGGTAGTTGAAACATACTAGTTGGAGCATGAAAAGGTGATGATTGGGGGTTGTGGGACACATTATATATTCCGGCCGCCATCAAAATAAAAGGAAGAGTCACATGGGCCGGCATGGCAAACTAAAGAATAAATGGTGGCAGCAATGTTCAGTGGTTTCAGGCTTATGATTATTTAATTATAATAATAATTTATGAGATATGTTTGTTAGTGTAAACTGTAAAGTGTAAATGAGAGAGGTCCCATGCCCATGGCCATAGGAGAGTCACATGCAGGCCAGTTATAGTGTTGTAATTTTATTTTCCTTCTATGTATATAGAGGAGTATTAGAGAGTCGATAACTTTTGTAATTTATAGTTATTAAATAATTGTCAATAATATTTTTAATAATATAAAATTATTTATTTTTTTAATAGTTATATACTCGTTAGAATTTAATAAAATTATAGCCCTTAAATTTTTCCATATATATATATAGTTCCATTAGGGTGGTGGAGATGCCACTCAAACCACTTTCTTGTACTTTCATTTTTTTGGAAGTATTGTGGTTGTGTCTTGTGTGGGTGATATTGTTAATTAATTCGGAATTTTTTTATATTGAAATTAGTGTGAACATACTATTAAATAGAATTTATTATTTGAAATGGTTAATGTTAATCATAATAATACAATTAAATTTTTTTTATAATTATTTTATTTTATTTTTTATTTGCGAAAGAATTGCTTAGAAATTATCTATTTTTATTATAGAAAATAAAAAATGATTTTATTTTATTTTTAAATAAAATTCTAAAAAGATAAAAGCACTAAAAGTCAACATTCAAAAAATTTTCACAAACCCAAACAAGCTTTTAAGTCATACCATAGTCGTTTATAAGAAAGAAATTCAATATTATTGTTTCCTTTGTTAATATACCCCTAATTTTTCATTATCTGATAAAAATAATCACTACATGTAATGGGGGTGATGATAAGAGAACCAACTATAATTAATTATTTATAAGATAAAGTACTAATTAGTTTCTAATGTCACAATTTTGTTCTAATTAATTATTATTAACATTTAATTATTTACACCCTCTTCGGAGCTACAATTGCCACAAGATGACAACTTTACTAGAACCACCATTTATTGGGTCCACCATCAAGTATATGTGTGTGTTACAAAAAAAAAATTGTATTTCATTAGTAATTACAAATTTACAATATTACATACTATCGTATGTTCATCCGTGTTGACTTTTTTTCAGACCAATTATTTCTGGATCAACACTATAATATAATAATGATATATTAGAATCACCGAGAAGGTTTTAGAAAAAGAAAACATAAATAAACAAATAATTGACCATAATACAAGGCGCAATGAGATAACATATAGAATCAAGTAGATAATATTTGATGTTTTGACAATGTAAAATATTTTATATAGTTGTATAATTATATCTATTTTTTAAATAATTATTTATATAATTAATATAAAAAATAATTATTTTTATTGATATAATATTATATAATTAAATATATATATAAAATTATTTTATATCAACAGTATATTAAAATTAAATTCATATTATCATATAAATTGACTGCACATACATAAAATATATATATATATATATATATATATATATATATATATAATTGTATTTAATTTTGACCATATACCTAAATTGCAAAGTTTTTGGTTTTGATATAATCCCTTCAGTCACTCTGAGTTATTACTTTAATTAATTTGCTACTCTTCTCAAACAATTATTGTTGCTTGATAAATGTATATAGGTCTCTTGTCTTGTTGCCAATGTCATATGTATTGTTTCTCCTTATTCTATAAAATAATAATGCAAGGTACAACATACAATAACAATAACAATTTGTGTCCCTTCCTTATCGCTTGTTAGCTAAACAAAAAATGATTGTACATACAGCCAGGTACGGCCAATTATTTCAGCATTTTTAATTTGCTTGATTCCGTACATATATATACTTGGTGGAATAAATTTTTTATTTTTAATTTTTAACTTTTACTATGAATCAAATCTTTAAGTTTTCCTTTACTTTGTGGAATAAAATTTAAAGGTAAATGGTAGGATGAGTTGGAGTAAAAAAAAATTTTTTTTTTTGAGGGAATAATATGGTGGAGCAATGAGCATGTGATATGTGAAATTAAATTTAAAAAAAAATCTTAAAATTGTGTTTTTATCATTTAGTCAAATTTTAATTCACTTATTTTTTATTTAACAAATAAAACATTTGACTATATATAAAAATTTATTTACATATCACTTTCTTATTGTTCAGTCATATTGCTTCACTTAGAATTTAGGAATTTTTTTGTCCATTTTATTAGAGAAATTACTAAATTTAATTAATAAGTGAATAAAGTGCGTCTCATGATAGGAACATTTTGTTTGAAAATTGAAAATGTGTTATTTGGGTGACAAGAAAATTCACTGAAAATATCAATAAAAGTTAAAAATTAAAGATTGTATTAGGAGAGGGGATTTAATTGCATTATTTTGACAAGTCTTATACTGGCTGAATGACTTGACGGATGATGTTGCAATTCATTTAAAAAAAGAAAAGATTTTTTCCATTAAATAAAAAGAAAAAAACAAAATCATAAAGTCTATTTTTCTGAGTGGTCCCATTTTATGCAATATATTGGCAAAACAAAAGGCATCTTGAAGAATGGTAAGGTACATGTTTCACGTCAAGAACAAGTGCACCACACATACATAGGACAAATAAGAACATTTATATAGTAGCTGCAAGAAAAAGAAAAAAAAAGGTGTATTAAGTTTGTGTTTGTATTTTTTATTTTTAATATTTCATAAAAAAATATAAAAAGAGAAAATAAAAAATTAAAACCCTAGCACTAAATCATCACATTTGTTTAAGTGCAGATGCAAACTCAGGTGCAGTCGACTTCACATGAAGTTGATAGTTGAGAGTCGTTAGATAAAAATTTAGTCAAATCAATCAAATTATGCACCTGAGTTTTCATCTTAAGTGTACGAGTGAGTTAACAATTTGATTTACCAAGTTGGGTAAAAAATTGATAAATGGTCTTTCCATTATTGGTAAATGGGCTCTGAGTCAGATATATAGGTCTAATGGGCTCAACTGTTAAACGCCTTGCTGGCCCATTAAAGAAAAAAAGCCCAAAGTCCTCCACAATTGGCATATGTTTCTATGTTGTGAGACATAAAAACAAGATTTTACCAATTAAACTAATGATTGCTTAATTAAGTTGGATTAAGGTATTAATTAGTAGTGAATAGTAGTAATGATTTAGCAATTGCTTTCAGAGAGTTCGCAACAGCATAACACATGTCCTTTTCAGCTTATATATATATGTGCTTTACTAAATAATAATATAATTAATCATTGCTTACTTCAGCTAATTATATCCCAAAGTCTCTAGATTAACTTTTATATGCCCCATCACGCAAAAGTCATCAATCATATTCTATAAATTTTAATTATTATTTGAAACTTGACAAAACCATGATCTTATGGTCTTGAAAAATGGATTACTTAGTAACCAATGATATATATGACACACATCCCGCCAAGCAGAACCAGGACAGAACTCACACTGTTCCCTTTTGTTTAGATTAATAGCAAATTAATTAAGGAGTTGGACTTGGACCACAACTATTTGCAAAATTAATTTTTTATTGTTATACATTAATATATAGCTCTAAAGAGCATCTAATTTCGGGGTTGATGCGGCTTCTTTAATTTGGATCTTCTCCAAGTTGTGCTGTATGTTATGTATATATATATAGTATTTATATTATATATGAGTATATATTTAAATACATCTCTAAAAAAATTTTGTAATGAATATTTTTGTTTTCAACTTTTTTATTATATTAAGATCTTTAAATTTAATAAAAGATATATATAGTTCATATCTTAGTCAGATTTATTGTTTTTATTTAAATAAATAAATTCTAAAAAATATAACGTAATGATTTATGTGTCTTATTCTTATAGAATTTAAAAATTTTAAAATAATAAAAAAATTTTAAAAACAAAAGCATTCAATATATTTCTTTTTAAAAATCTATTTAAATAGATACTCTTTATATATCATGTGAGTTAGTTGTGATTGCGAAAGAAAATTAAAGAAAATTGTTATTCTAAGAATAATGTATAGGTCTTACTTAGGATATGCACATTATTTGACCTCTAATTATAATAGGGTCAATTTCTTTTCTCAGGAGAAATAATTCTATATATTGAGATTAATCATTTTGAATTATTAGTCGTGGATTACTTGACCCATTGACATAAATTGAAAGAAGAACAATATAATATTATTAAAATCAATATAATTAAGAACTATAAAATAATTTAAACGTTTTAAATTAAAGGAAAAAATACATAAATAAACTAAAATAATTTAATATTATGTGATTCACTCAAATAAAAAAAAAATATTACATTAATTCTCAAAATTATATTTTTATATAATACTAAGAAATTATATTATTCTCAGCCCAATATATTTTTTTATCAATTCTTTTCGTAACACAATAATCAGTTGCTAATTACTATATTAGATAAGAGAATGATTGAAAATAGTTCAAATGAAGTTATATAGTTACTAATTCAATAAAAAGACATGCTTATCCTCAACTCAATAACCTTGTAACTTTGAAGATAAATTTTTTTTTTTAATGGATTAGACAACCCCGATTCTAAGTACACAATACATTCACACACTTCTCATACTTTTACTATATTTTTTTTTTCAATTGCAATTTCTAAGGTTTGAATCCTAGACTTTTGAGGTGGGAAGGAAGAGATATACCATTTGAACTAAGGTTCATTGGCAAGATAAGGTTATTTTTAAAGAAGGGAGTTACCAAAGATTATTGAAGTCATTTCACCCATGACATAGGTGAAGAAAAAGAGAAATGAACGAAAAATTGTCAATTCTTAATTGAGAGAATATGTGTTAAAATCTATAAGACAAAGAAAGACATATGTTGATATTATGTATAGTATGACTCTTAATTCCTAATTTTGGGAATGCTTTTTCTTTCTCCTTTTTAACAATAACACCAATTTTTTTGTCAATTTCAGATGTGGCTTAAAAATTAATGGTGCTTTTGATTCTTATTTATTTTTTTTCTTCTATTTAATCATAAACTCTTAGTTATACATATTTTTTATTCTTACCTTATTTTTTTTATAATCTCATATCTGTTGTGTTAACAGCGGTTTGAATTCGAAAACACTTCAATTTTAATTCAATTTAAAAAAAAATTCATGTAAATTTTCTCAATTTTTTGAGAAGTTCCGGTAAAAGAGGAGTGTGTACATGGGCTACTCAGTTTAGACTAGATTTTTCAATAAAATAGAATAGTAAACTACTATAATTCTATAAATCACTCACAAGATTTAGATTTTAGACACAAATAAAAATATATCAAAATAATAAAATATATTTAAAATTTTTTTAAAATACGATAAAAATAATAAAAGAAATAATTTTTTATAAATGATAATTTTTCAAACTTTTGGTTATATCTATCAATGTTCTTGTGAGTATTATTTGGATCTATATACTCTTATTGTTTAAAAAAAATTTCATGTCCTGTTCAAGCTGTAATGTTATAATTTGATAAATTAAAAGGGGATAAAAGATAGAAAAATAAGTTATTCTCATTGTTAAAGAGAATGAAAAATCTTCTTAAAAGATATTTATTGAGTTATTATACTTTACATACTATGTAATTTTTATGTACTCCCACAAAAAAATTACAGTAATAAATTATAAAAAAATTAATTTAGGTAAAACCGGAGGGATTAAGAGAGAATATTAAAATATTATTAGAGTTGTTAATAATTGAGAGTTAAATTAGTAATGGCTAATAGTTAGTAGATAAATATTTATAAGATTAGTTAAAAATATTTTATAAATAGCATGACTCTTGTATCAACTTCGATACAATAATTTTACATATAATATTATCTTTTCTCTGAAGATCATCGCTTGCTCTCTCTCACTATCGGCGGCGGCCTCAGCTCCGCTGTCACTATCTTCTTTTTCCTTTTCTCTTCTGTGTCACTGCTCTGCACGTGTCTTCTTCCTAACGTTGTCTTCTTCGGAGTCACTGCGCCGCACGTCTTCTGCGTCACTACCGCTCGCCTTCTTCTCCTAACAGAAAGTCTTGTTCCTCCTTTCTATCAGGACCAGAATTGCAGCCCAAGCCGCACCTTTTTTTTCTGTCTTCTTTGCGTTTCGCGCCACACACCTCTTCCTCTAAGTTACCGCGCTGCCAAAAAATTAACAGAGAAAAATAAATTCTTCCCATTATTGAAGAAAATGAAAAATTTCCTTAAAAAAATCTGTTGATTTATTACATTTTATATATTATGTATTCTTTATGTACTCTCACTAAAAAAAATTACAACAAATAAACTTACATCTACTATTGATAAAAAAATAATCTAACTAATATTGTTGAATTTTTTTCTTAGTGCTTACCCAATATATGTTAAGATACCGGTTTATCAGATTTTATTTTTGTAAGTTAATACTATTTGAGAAGTTTTTATAATTATTCTGCTAGTGGATGTTACACTACTTGCCAAACTGGCGTCGGAGTTGCCGGATCTCATATCTGCTGGTTAACGGTGGTTGGAATTGGAGAACAGTTCAATTTTAAGAAGAATTTTGTATTAATTTTCTTAATTTTTTTGGAGGAGTAGTTTTCGCTCAAATTGATCCTCATGTTATACTTTTTAGTGAGGTGAGTGTCCATGAGCCACTCAGTTCTCTTAGATGGTTTTAGATTTTTAGACAATGATTTTTTATAATGTTATTATTGAAGTTTAGTTTTCATTATTTTATAGTAACAAAATAAAATCGTTATCTTTGATTATTTTAAAGAACGGTTTTATAATCGTTACTAGAATTTTTGTTTTTAAACAACGGTTTTTTAATGTTGTTTAAATAATTATTATACAAAAGATACGCTTAAAAATCGTTGCCAAAGTTGCTATACTTTAAAACCGTTATGTTAAATGATTTTAGACAACGATTTTTATAATATTGCTATTAAAGTTTAATTTTTCATTAAGTTATAGCAATAAAATAAAATCGTTCTCTTTTGACTATTTTAAAGAACGATTTTATAACCATTACAATCATTTTTTATTAAGTAACAATTTTTCAATATTTAAATAATTATAAAAATTAAAAAAAATACATTTAAAAATAGTTCTCTATACATATTAAATTAGTAGAAAACTCAAAAATTATTGTTATAAATCAATAACAAATATTATTTATAAAAAAATAAATTTAAAATAAATTTATAACAAATTTTACGTTGATCTCCAAACCATATTTTTATATAAATCGAATTAAACTATTCTCATCAGTAGACATTGTGTTCCACTATCATAAGAAATTTAACTACAGATAATATTTATATAATAAATTAGTTTCACACTAAATTAAATTATTCAAATTCCATTTATATATATATATATAACTCAATCCATCGTAAATCGGCCTAAACTGATTCGATTTATCATAGCCACTATTTTGAATAAATCGAATTATGCTTATTCGATTTATTATGAGCATTCAATATTTAATTTTCTAATTTCATATCTAATTCGATTACATATAATACATCATGTTCTGATAAATCGAATGAGTGTGCTTCGATTTACTTCATTCGATGTACATTTTTTAACTAAATCGATTTAGACCAATTCAAACCACCAAAACTCATAATAAATTGGCTCAATCTTATTTGATTTACTGTTCATGCTAAATCAAATTACACTAATTCAATTTATATATATTTATACATGAAGAGATTCACGTTAAGTTTTTTATTTTGAAAATATACACAAATTTGAGATCTATTTAATTTATTAACGTGAATTATCATAAATTAAATATATAAAATTAAAGCACCAAGAATAGAGTACCCTCTAAATGGAATATAAAGGTGATGAAATTGAGCATCCCCATGGACCATCATGGACAACACCTGCTTCAATGGCATCCACCTTTTTCAGATGATGCACTTTCTTATATTTGGTCCATACAATATGTATACACTCTCCAAAAGCAATGATTACACTCACATTAATTTAAAAATAATGAAAACAAAAAACTTTGATAATTAAATTGTGAATAATAATACTTATTCTTTTTGTCGGAAATAAAAACAGGTTTGTGATGGATTTGATATATGAGTGTATATATATATATATATATATATATATATATAGTGGACAATATGCGCAACAAGGACTATAGTCTATAGCTAGGTAGCTACATTATATTTATAACAACATTGCATGGGTCTATAATAATTAATAAGTAAGGACCCTGATTTAATTTCTAAATTTACTATTTTATCAGCACTGTTTCCAATGATGTTTGTTACATTACATATTGAATAGTAATAAGATTCCAATTGAACAAAGGTGTCTTTATTATTTGTTTGATGATTTGAAAGTTTTATTGAAAATTTGGGTTCAGTCCCTTCTGACTTCAAAATAAATGTCTTCTCTGTTCCTTCAGAGTAACTAATGTACAATACCATTTTTGCTAATGTTTATTATTTATTTGATTGGTGAAGCCACTCTGATCAAAGTTAAATTAATTATAAATTACAAAAAAAAAAGGATTATAAAAGAAAGTTATCTTAAATTGGATTAGTAAAAATAACATTCGCCATAAAAAAAACATAGAAAAAAAGAAAAAATTATAGCAAAAGATAATTAAAATCATCATGAGAAATTTGCATAGTAATAATAAACTAATAAATATATAGATAGAATAGAAAAACCAGAGAGAGAGAGAGAGAGAGAGAAAATCAACACATCTGTTGCTGACAACAAATCTAAAAATGAGCACAAAACATTCCATGTGTAATTAGTTAAAGACACTATATGAAAATAAAATCCAACAACAAATAATGTGACTCGTTTATTTTACACCTTTATGTAAAGTAACAATTTTGAATTAATCTTCCTCTTTATATATACATATGTGAGTCATTTAGTTTTTATAAACTTTAATAAACTAAAATAGTTTGAGATAACAAATAAGATGGATGAAATTAGTTCTTAAATAAACTTAAAAAGACCAACAAATTTGAATCATATTTACATTATAGAAAAAAAAAATTGTGTAGCTACTCATCATATAAAAATGTATGTGAAAATAATATTTAAAATTTGTTATATAATTTATCGTATTTCACTAAATTGCTTAATATAATACATATTTATATCTTAATTATTAATTTTATATAAAAATTATTAATAAAAAACTATAACAAGATAAACGGAAAGTCACCAGTCAATTATTATTTTAAAGTCAAATAAAAATAATGTACTTTCGAGAATTCGACCAATCAAGTTAATCTAAAATTCAAGAAATATAAGAATTAAAATTAAAAAAAAATATCTTTATAGAATTCTTATCCTCAGTATTTATCATTTTTTACAGTTAAATTTCATAAAAAATCATTCGTTAATTTTTTTTCTATTACGTAGAATATGATCTTAATTTAGACTTATAATATAATTGACTTCTAGATTTTTTTAAGCCAAAAAATTTCAGGTGAGTAGTCTCTAAAAACATTAACCCAATGCAATAAATCTTTTTATTTTGTTCAAGTTAAATTCTCTAGTTTTGAGTGCGTAGGTAGATAACTAAATTTGAAATTGTGTTGGATGGAATTGAAAGAATGGAGAATGTACAGTGAACAGTGATTGATGGATTAACAGTTAAGACTCAAGAGTAGTACCATCTCTCTCTTACTTTCTTTTTGAAACTGCAAATGCAACTGCAACTGGAACTGCTGCGTTTTATGTCTGAAACTGTTGCTATGTAACAGAATATTTATTCCAATCCGTAGGTGCGGTAAATGCATGCAATGACATTCAATTATTATTATTTTAGGTGGGGTCCACCAACATGCAAATACCCACCATTGTAGGACATACTCCTCCCAAGTCAATGTTATTGCCATCTCCATGGCATCTCCAATTTTTCAGAATAATTTTTATGTATATATAAACTCATATACATCATCAAAATATACACTAGATTTTTTAGAATGATTGATATATATCGAATATATTTTAAGTTCTTGTGGGTAACAAAACACCATGTATGCAATTATTTTGTTTTCTCTTTATCTTTTTCACTCTTTTTATGCATTATGGGTTTTTCCTAATTAATTGAATTAGTTAATGATTTTTTTTTGTCTGGGTTTTAGTCCAATTTTTTAAATAAAAAGAATTAATTAATGACTAATGAGTCTCTTTTTCTTAACATTTTTTTTATCTTATCTTAATTTTTACCCATCAATTAAAAAAAATTAATTAGCACATAAAATAAAAAAATCAGAAGAAGCAGCGTGAAGGAATTTCGGTTTTGAGATCATAACCAGAAGCTAAGGAATCTATTTAATTAGTGATTAACGCATGAGATTAATACAAGATTAGGTTCAATGGTAGTATACTAAAAGAAAGAAAGAATAAGTTCAAGTGCTGTGTACGAAAAGTACTAATAATTCAAATATATAATATATATAATATGATACCTTTAATAATACGGTACGGTTGAGTGTTCCACTAGAATTGTAACTTATCAATTTGATTATTAAAGTAAACTTTATTCTTTAATTTAATTAAAGCTAAGTATATATAACAAGATAATAACAAACACGTTTTCTTTTATCTATGGATTTTTTGGTTATTTCTAAATTCATTTTTTTTTCTTATGTTATGTTATTTCCCCTCAAAAGATAGAAAGACACATGAATAAACATGTTTTATGCAATTTTTTATATAAAAATGACATTGTAATTATATTTGTGATAATATATAATTATATTATTAAATAAGTATTATATAATTGTAAGAATAAACGTAAATTATTCTTAAAACGGGATCTTTTTTGCATTATTACTGCCAAAACTAATTAATAAAACTAATAGAGGGAGATTTGGGTGGTAGCAACAAATATTATATTTATATATCACAAATCCAAAAGTGATGACCTGCATATTTTAATTTGAACAATTTGCAAACAAGTAAAATATGAACCAAAGTAATTAAATCTTATTAATGAAAAAATATAACTACTTATTATTTAAATTAGTAGATTGTCAAAGTATATATATATATCTAAGCACTAGCTACTTGTATAGATATAGTTTTTTTATTTTTTAATTTAAGTATCTGATGATTTAGGAAAAGTAAAAATATTTTAAAGAGAAACGCGAAGAGTGATTAAAAAAAAATATAAAAGATATAAGTATCTAGTACTAACATTGTCAGCAATTTAATGAATAATTTGAATGTGGTTAATTAAGAAAATCTTAAATGTTATAAAAGTAAAAAAAAAAAAAAAGTCTTGCATTCATAATAAGTATTCAACATTTTCACAAAATATTAAATTATAAACAAAACCCAGCATATTTTTTATTATGGGAACACTTAAGCATATGCGATTGAAGGTTATGTATTATAATTTACTTTATTGGTCACATTATTAAATTAAATCCCAACAAAGAAAAAAGTTGAAAAATATATATTAGAGAATTAGAAAATGGAAACAGCGCCGAATAGGATACCCAGCCATAACCCATCAAATCATTATGCCTGTAAGCTTAAAGGAAAATATACTGAGCTGTAGTATTCCATATGAAAATTCCTCAATTATTGCATTTCTCATATTTACATATAAAAAATATACCAAAAACATAACAAAATAATCTCCGCAGTTATATTCCAATATTTTCAAATACCAGATTATAGAGGTGTTAAAATTAGGTATGTATTATATTCCATATGAAAATTCCTCCATTATTGTTTAATTTGTATTTTGTATTATAAATTTTAGCTAATTTCAAACTCCATGATTATAAGATGAAGTGTAATTTTTAGTCATTATTTATCTTATGAGTCACCCTTAATTATCTTAACAAAATGAGTTAATTTATCACTTTCATGGAAAAAAACACATAATAATTAATTATAATAAGTGGAGCTGATGAGACTGATGACATTGGAAGCTTGACAAATTAAAAGATAAAAAAATGTCAGCAACATGTTGGATTAATGGATTATGAGGCTGATGAGGGATGATTAACCCTAATACATCTTTTTCTTAATACTCATGAGTATTGATCATCACAATAATTAAGATATGATAAAAATTTAAGTTCAGTTAATTTTATCTAAAATTAATAATTAAAAATTATTAGATAATAATTTAATTAAATCGATTAAATTATTTAATAATTTTTAATTATCAACTTCATACAAAGTTAGTTATCCGTAAATAGGTACATCATATAAGAGTTTAATTAATTAAGTGTACTTAGCAAAACCCTTATTTACAAAATGGTATATATGCAATGGTAGTATAAGTGTTAAGTAGCTAGGTTGTTGGTTCTTATACATATCATGATCATCAGCATCTATCAACAACTCACAAGATTCCTAATGGGACCCTCCTTCCTTTCAAGGATTTTATGACTCCATGTGTGATGCTGGCATTTTCTGCTACTCTAAGGGCCCTTTGCATTCTTACAATATATACACTGCCCTTTCCCTTACTCTATGTCCCTACAATTTTAAGCTCTCATTCTCACTTTCTCATTCCCTTTTGTTTTTTTTATCTCCTCATCATTTTTCTAATAATGTGTTTAATTTGTGCATGCAAATTATTGATATAGAAACAGAAAAAGAACAATTAGTTAGTTAATCAAAACAAGAGATCAGAAGAGAATATAAATCACTGACAATCAACATTGTAATTGTAATAATAACAAAATTTGAAAAGAAAATAAAAAGCAGATCCCCATCCTCCTATCCCATTTACATCACCATGATACATGAAACAAGAAGGAATAATAGAAGTAAAAAAAAGAAAAAGAAGCTAAGAAGAAAAAACAGCTAGTACAACAGCAAACAAACATTCATCAAGGTCTCATTATTCATATTATTATTGTGGAGCCTTAAGCTTCTTAATAAGCCTGAATAATCATCTCTCTTTTCTGTCTACCTTATTTATTTAGCTCAAAAAAATAAATAATTCTCTTGCTATAAATAAAATTAAAGAAAAAAGAACATATAATCTTTTAGTGACTATATGCTATGGTAGCAAGAACCCCCACCAATCCACATTCTATACCCATGTGTCTTACACATGCATTTCCATATTCAAATTCTCCTCAACCACCACCACCACTGCCGTCGCCGCCGCCGCCACCACCACTCACCTTTAATTCCCGACAACCCCTGCCCCACAAAACTTTAATCTCATTGGTCCAACTTTTCTTCTTTTGGGCCTTCTCACTCGGCAGAAACTGGCTTGCTTGCCACAATCTCAAAGTTACTACCACCTTCGTCGTCATCATCATCGTCTTCGTCGTCGTCTTCATCACCAATATTATCCTTCTCCTCGTCCTCATCCTCATCATTGCCTCCCTTCCGAGCGTCTTCCATGGTTACTTCTCGTGGCTGCGAGGACGGCTGCTCCGTCTGAGGAGGCCACTGCTGCTCCGGCCTTACCATTAACGGCGTTGTAGTGACAATGGCGGGAGCAGCGTCATGCTTGCCGCTATTCCTCTCCCTGTAAAGAGCATCAAGCTGGTGAAAATAGGGACAAGTCTTTGAATCTTGAGGCCTCTTCTTGTTACTCTCTTTGACTTTCTTGAAGTACTTGTTGATGTTCTCCCACTTCTCCTTGCACCTCTTAGCGTTCCTGTTATAACCATGCTTCTTCATCAACGCTGAAATCTCTTCCCACAATGGTCCTTTTGGTCCATTCTCTTGGTACTTCGCATCAAGGCTTGTTCTCAGGTTTATCAGCGCCTCAACTTCAGCTTTCGGCCACCGCGAAGAACTCGCCGCCAGCGGTGACGAATTATTATTATTGTTGTTATTGTTATTCTCTCCATTGTTGTTGTTGTTGTTATCAACAACTTTCACCATCTCCATGCTTGGTGGCGGCCGTGGCGGTGTGGGTAATGGCGGCACCACCACCGGCGGGGTAGGTTGCGTTTGTTGTGGCGGTGGTGGTGGTGGAGGAGGCGGTGGTGGCGGTGGTGATGGTTGAGAAACATTGTTGAATGGCGGTGTAGGAAGGTTTTGTTGGTCGGCAATTTTGTGCAAGAAGGTCATGACGGCTTGGTCTTTGGCGGCGGCGATGGACCTCTCTTGAGCGAGAATCTCTCTCTCTTTATTGATTCTTTGTAATTCCTGAACTCTCCATGCTTCTTCTCTAGCGGATCTCTCTTTCTCCCTCTTCTCTATTGCTTCAAGGAACCTCTTCTGCAGATCCTCCTGCTTCTCTATCACCTCCTTCATTAGCTTCTCAAAGAACTCCTTCCACCTTCTCTTCCTCTTGTTCCGCCTACTCCCTCCTTCGATCGTCTCCTCCGACGAAGTCGAAGAAGAGCTCGAATTCGAGAGTAGCTCCGCCGGAATACTCGGAAAAGATGAAGCAGGTGGCGGTGGTGGTGGTGGAGGAAAATATACAGGATTATTATTATTACTACTATTATTATTATTATTACTATTATTGGGTTGAATTTGAGGCATTGAAATAGTAGTAGGAGCTATTGATGGAACAGTAGCAATACTAATAGGTGGTGCTGATGTTGTGTTGGTGCCACTACTTGCTACTACTACCTGTTGTTGTTGTGGCATTGTTGTAATTATTGGAGGGGATGGCAATGATGCAGTTGTTTTTACCATTGAAACTGGTGTTGCTTGCAATGCTGATTTTTGAGGTAATGCTGGGGAATGAATAATTGGGTTGTTTTCAAGTGCCTCTAATTGATCAAAGAACCTATATGTTTTTCCTTCAGATTTTCCACTTCTACCATCTTTCGTTCTCTTGTGGTACTTGTACACATTCTCAAATTTCTCTTTGCATTTCTTCGCGTTTCTCTTGTATCCAAGCTCTGCTAGCTTCCTGATTAATTCATTCATTAATTAAATTAACCCCCCCAAATTCATTAATTAGGCTAGGATAGATGGGATGGAAGCATAAGATAATGAATAAACATACACAACATTAGAGATTAGAGAGTAACTGAATCACAAGACATGATATATGTATGTTTGCCACGGAAAACACATGAATCCAAGTTGGAACATTTTGCAATCCATCTAATTAGCTTAATTACTTTCAATTTCCCAACTAAGAAAATCTTGCTTTTCGGAGACTCAATTCACGCTGGTAACTAATTGGGAAAAATAGAATACAGCATATCCCATAAAATCAATGTCAGTAAAGAAAACAAAAATCACTCACCGCATCCAATAAGTCATATATAGACAGATGCTATGCTGCACAAACTAACATACGCATCTAAATTATTATTATTCTTATTTTTAATAAACACACCTATTACCTATGCTTGAATAAAATTAAACACCTAGGGAGAAAAGAAATAAGAGAGGCTTAATTTAAAAAAGAATTGAAAGAAAATAACAAAACACTGCAATTAATAGGTGATAAGGAAGAGAGAGAAGAGCGAATTGAAAAGTGAAACACATTACCAGGAGATGAAATCACAAGAATTTTCAGATCTCAGATAAGAAGAAGCTAATAAAACATGAAGACAAGGAGCAAAGAAGAAGAAGAAGATAAAATCAGAATCGAATGAGTTATTATTTGTTACATACCTTGAAACCTCTTCCCACAAAGGACCCTTAACACTGGCATCACGAAACGCCACGTCCATATCCGACCGTATTTTGAGCAAAGCCAAAGTCTCTTGTCTCGGCCACCTGTTCCCGCCGAAGCTCCTCTCTCCTTTCTCGTCGTCCCCGGAGGTCGATCCTCCACCTCCACCACCACCACCCATTTCAGCAACACCGTCATGATGATGATGCGGTGCTGCTGATACTGACTGTGGTGGTGATGGTAGTGGTGCTGATGCAGTAGCCACAGCAGCCGCGGCAGAAAAAGTCGCGGTTGTTGCGACTACTGCATCTGCTCCTCCAGAGCTGCCTCCTCCTGTTCCCAAAACAGCTGAGTCCCCTAGCATAGGACTCTTCTCTTTGTTGTTTCCTTCTGTAGTCTCTCTCTCTTTCTCTCTCTCTTTGCGGAAAACAGCACAGAACCAAAGCAATTACAGAGGGGAGCAAAAATTAAAATTAAATTAAAATTTATACATGGTGCAAAATTAAAAAGAAAAAAAGTGAGAACGGAAAAGAAAAAGAAAAGAAGAAAAAAAAAATGGGTGGTGAATTCTTTTGAAAATAGGGTTATACTCTTATACTGTCATATGATATATAATCATGTGTGTTGTGTAGTTTATGTATGAGAGAACGTGTGCGTGTTTGGTGAATTTTATTTTTTTATTTTTATTTTTATTTATATTGTTATATTATATATTATTTCGGTGGGATCTGCTTGCATTGCCAATCTCAATAAGTAGTAATAATAATTTGCATTTTTTATATTTTATTTAATTTTATTCATTTATTTTTTAGATACTTATTAAATGATACCAATTACGGTAAGGTTGTTTTTCCTTTTTTTATTTTTACATTATTACTTTTTAGAAAAAAAATTTAAGGTGGGAATCTTGAATCGTTTACTAAATTTTATTAAAATGTTTTTTCCAGAGGTATCATCTGGGGGGGTGAGATGTAAATTCATGAACCTGGGATTTCCCTCTCTTACATATAATAATAAAGTGGCACAGAAAGATATATACAGAAATATTAATTATTTATTTAATTTTGTACAGAGAAAAATATAATAATTAATTAGTTATTTCTTATTAAATTATATTAACCAGTTTCAGAGTGTTTTGAACAGCTGCACAAGGAGACGATATAGATATAAGTTGGTTTTTGTCTGTGCAGCTAAATTTAGTTAAAGGCCGGCCCATCTAGGTCAGCTTTTTTTTTTTTTTACTTTTTAATTTTATTTTCTTTTAATAAAAATTATATATTTTTTTTCTAAGGATGAAATAAGATGAAGATTATCATTTGCATGGAAATGACGAAAATGCCCCTAGAAATGGATCTATATATGCATTGACCTTTAATGATTGAGCTTAATCTATGGTGTGGTTTTATTTAGATTTCAGCGGGTTAGTGATGTGTGCTTTCAGTGCTTCTTGCATTGTATTTAATAAGAGGGGTCTAATCTTTCATATTTTACTTTCACAATGTTATAACCTATGTGATTCCCAAAATGTCCCTAATTTTGTAGTAATGCATGTTTAATTTGAATAAGAAAAGGAACCCTATTTTTGTGGTACTACTCAACATGTGGCCTTAAGGGTCCTACTTTGATGGTGACCGTTGCAATTTTGACAATTCGTCACTCTTAATAGTTAATTGACAAAAAGAGGGACTTAAAAAAATATCTCTTGTTATATATATAAAAGAAGAAAAACAATGATACCTATAGAATAAAGTTGAAATAATGATATTCACACAAATTATTATTGTTTCGTGACCAATTGTATGAATGTAAATGGTTTGAAACAAAATCACCTAATCATTTATTTATTTATTTGTGTATATACTTAAAGAAAGTAGTGTTAGATAAAGTATATAACTAAAAACAGGTCCATGTTATTAGGCCAAGCTATTTATGAACAGAAGTAAATGGTGGCCAACTCTGTTGGATTTGTGATACCTACCGTTATAAATGGCATCAAAATTTTGATGGCCAAGACTGTGTCCACCATGGATGAATAGGAGAATAATTATTGGACTGTGAAAAATAAAACTGAGAAAAAAAATAAAAATGATAAATAATTCAAAAGTAGTGTTGCTAATTTCTAATTATACCTATTGCAAAGAATTTTAAAAAACATATAGATTTTTTTTGTATTTCTGACTATATCTTTTATCCAACCGTCCAAAAATTAATTTGTCGCGAACTTAAACTCTACTTTAAGATTTATTGCTGTCTAATGTATTATTGTATGCATACGATAAAATTCGAACTCTCAAAACTTATTTAAGTAGACGAGTGAATTAATAATCACTAGAGCAACTTAATTAGTTGAGTAAAAGAAGCTTAATTTTGTATTAATGAAAATATATAATTTCATTCAAATAAATTGTTTAACTTAAACTTACATATAAAGAAACTAAAATTGGACAATATAAAGCCGTTGGTAGTGGTGTGATTCAATAGATGGTTTTTTTTTTTTATCTACTTTATTTTGTTGTGTATATAAAAAGTTTGAGAGTACAATTTGCGGAGAATAAAATAAAAATCTAGCGGGACCAAAAGGATCTCCTGATACTTAAATCATATATATGAAGTTAAGCTTATGGATGGACCCATATACATATTATATTATTAATAATATTATTGGTATGATTATGGTATATATTTTTCAAAGATAATAGCTCCTACCCATATACAATTATGGCACCATCTCTATATGCTACGCAATGCAATGCAAACGTTACGTTTCTCTTTCAAATTTTAAATTCCAAACCCCTCTTTCTCCTAAGGATTGTGGCACTTGATGCTATTGAAAGTGACTTTCTATTGTGATAAGATTATTATTCAATCTTGAAGGTTCAAGTTTTTTCTTTCCAATATTATATATATAATACTACTTTTGTTTTCCAATATTTTTGTGTGTGTTTTTAATTTATTTTATTTTAGGATCCTATTTTGAAGCTGGTGTTATTACATGAGATAGTATAAGTAATAGTAATTTTTAACATATCCTCTCATAATTAAAGAATTAATTATCCTCTATAACTTGTTTAATAGTTAACGAAAGAATTGAGTTGTCATTATGGTTAATATTAATTATATCTTTAACCATAGTTTTAATAACTAAATAAATCAACCATGATTTTTTAAAAAGTAAGTTCAATTTTTCAAATGACCCATTTTTTAAAAAAATCTGTTCCAGTTAAAAAAAAAAAGAAAAAAAAATGTAAAAAAAAAAAGTTAAAAAAATTGCAAAATGAGACTTTTTTAAGTTTTTATAATTTATAGAAAAAAAATTTACTATGATTAACTTATTTGGTTATTAAAACTAGGGTAAAAGATATAGTTAATGTTAACTATGATAATACAGTTTAATTTTTTCAATAACCATTATACAATAAGTAATATAGATTAAGTAAACTCTTATTTATGAGATGGTTGATTAAAAATTACCGTAAATAATAGTTATGGGAATAAACATATGCATTTCGGGTAATTGACTCTTTTAAGGGTTGTAGACCTTTTGGATTGGTATTTACGAAAAGTAGGCTTATTAATGTATGTCAAACTTTTCGTCAATTATAGATTTCAGTTAAACTACTATATACAAAGTCATAGGCATTCTTAATGAAAAAAAAAAAAAAAAAAAAAAAAACAAATAAACAAACAAACAAACAAAGAGAGAAGAACTTAACATGAAAGATTGATATGAAGACTCCCATGGTCAATGAGATGCGAAACAGCCTTTGATTAAGGAAAAAATAATAATAATGGGATAGTGAAAAAATGAACGTATGAAACAGATTTTCAACTATGGAGAAATAATTTGAGTAATGTGATATACATCACTTCTGTTATGCATGTATATTTTTTATTTTAACATAAAAAATTAAAATAATTGATAAGAAACGAGGGAGGAATATAAAATATTTATATCTTTTATTTAATAAATATATATATATACAAAAAATAATGTAAATATCATACTACTAGAAAATATAAAATTACAAACGGATTTTATTGTTGAAATTTGCGACGGATTTTTCGTCATAAATAAAAGAGTGAAATTTTCATGAATTTTACCAACGGACTCAAAAATCCATCGAAAAATTTTATTATCGACAAAAAATTCATTGCAAAAAAATTTATCAACAATGCAGATCTATTATCGATAAGTAAATTATGTTGGTGACATAAAATTTGTCGATAAATTTATCTGTAATAAATTATTTTTTGCATTGATAATGTCATTTCTTAAATATTATACCACCTCTTATTTTTAAATTTCCATCTCATTATTCATAATATTTTCCTCCTTTCATACTGGAATATATTTAAAAGATACTAAGTAAAAAATTGATGAGTCAAAAACAATAAGAAGAGATTGTGGAAATGTAAGCATACATTTAATGCAAAAAAAAAATCATCAATAATTGAATATATAATTAGCTGTTTATTTAGAGACATCTACCACCATTATGTGCATACAAATCATATGTTTACAAATTTAATGACAACAATGTACGAAGGGTATTTTGGTCCAAGAAGAATATGGGGGTAAACAAGACAGCCAGTAATTGTATGAATATAATGCTAAATTGATTCTGAGAGGTGGAGCAGTTAGGTTAACATCAATAAGAAATAGGAATAGGCAGGCATGCATGCTCTTCTTTTTATTTTTTCTCTTGTTAAAATAAAATATGTACATTATTATTATATTAAATTTTATTTAGAGAAATGCATATATAAAATAATAAGTTTTGGTAACCAAATTTAAAAAATTATTGCTACCAAAAATTCACTTTTATTAGTTATTTATTTTATTTCAAATAATAATAAAAAAAAGTTGCTAATATATTTATTACTGGCAATTGAACATTAGCTGTCTTATATTTTGTCGTTAAAAATTTTTAATGAAAATTATACAATTGACAATAAAGACTTTTTTAATGACTATAAAAATATATAATTGTCATTATAAATATATAATAATAACAATAAATACATAATTATCACAAAAATATAAATTAAATAAGATATACAGTAATTATTATTATGTTATTGTTTTGTTGTAGTGTATTAAGATCCATATATGTATATAATATTTTAAAATTAAATTATTTAAACACTACTAATATTCTCTCTAGCCTTTGAATATGAATTTTGGAATTTTTTGGTATAATTAAAATAAACTATTTAGAGATATTAAATTTCTATTATTTGTGAACGCATGGGAAAGTAAAAAGAAAATGAAGAATAAAAGTATTCTGAAAACACTTAATTACCTGAAATATATGGAGATCACTACAACTACAAAGGACCACCACCAAAGTTTTGTTTGGTCAAAACTATTTTCTGGCGTGACTACATCTATTATTGTGGCTGCATATTGATTTGCTATTTTCATGGTTATTGTTATTTATAAGACAATAATATTATTTTCAATTTACATAGTAACAATTAATTAAATTTTTGCTACCAATTTTTAATTAATGAAAATGACATGGATGATATTACTGAGTTATCTGTTATCATCATGTAATTAATATAAATGTTTGACTCTTATAATTTTTGTGATAAATGTTTAATTTGACTCTTATAATTACTACCTCTACTATCCATATATAATTGAAAAACATTATAAATTAACAATATGTAAAAATTAATTTATAATGTTGAATATATGCAAAAGGAATGAATAAATATGTGATTGACCAATATTAATGATGGTTAAAACAGAAAAAAAATATTTTCAGAAAAAAAAAGTGGGCATGCCATCATGATCATAACATTTGCCATGCCATGCATGCCTTTTATTTATCTTTTTCCTTTGGCATTATTTTTCTTTGTGAAAACTCAAGTGAAGTCGACTTCACGTGAAGTTGATATTTGAGAGTCGTTAGATGAAAATTTAGTCAAATCAGTCAAATCATCTAATAATTCTCAGATATCAACTTCACATGAAGTCGACTGCAATTGAATTTCCACCATTTTTCTTTTTTCTCAACAATAACTTATTGGTAAGACACATTACTTGTCTTACAAAACATGTAATTAGGTTTTTACAAGTATATTTAGTTGAATATAATGTCCTATTTGCTTAGCTGGCAGAGCTTCTTGTCTAGCTGGATAGTACAGATGCCTTGTAATGTAGAAGAAGAAGGGAGAAGAAGATGCCCTACCCACTATGCATGCCCACTATTTTGGTATTTTACAGCCTAACAGATACCATACCACAACTGTAATTATTATCTTTCTCCAACCTTTCTTTGTCCCCTCACATGAACATATATAAATACATATAATAATTGAGTGCTCTTTAGTTAAATATATAGAAAAATAAAAATGTTATATACACTATTATTTTTATAAAAAAATTTTGAGAGTCAGTAATTTTTAGTATTTTTTGTCATTATTTGACTAACATAAATATTTAATTATCTTTAATAAATAAATTTTATTAATTCATGTGTATAAACTCAAAAAAATATGAATGAAATATAAACTATATTAATTTATGTGTATAAATTCTGATAAATAAAAATAAAAACTATATACTTTTTTAGTGAAAAATTCTGTAAATATGAATGTAAATTATTATTAATTATATACTAATAAAAAATAATATTTATTAGTTATGTAACATTGTTTTATTTTTATTAGATATTATATTGAAATTGAATAAAATTATTTCAGAAGTAGTGGAATTTGTTTCAAATTTATAAAGATGTTTTCAATCAGCATAAAAGTTGTAGCCTCAAATTCACAAATTTTAAATATGAAAAATAACAAATGTGAAAAAAATTATATTTTTCTTCAAAATTTTTAATCTTCAAATAAAATAATTTTGATAAAAAGATACATGCAATTTCAACCAAAATATTATATTGGCTGAAGAATTAGGTATGCATAATCTGCTACATGCGGCATGCTGTGTAATAATATATAATTAGATTACATGTGATGTCACAAACATAATGAAATGCCAATTTGCAACTTAATTAATCTGTAATTTTATTTTTGTCGAAGTTGTGTCATGGTAAAGGTTGACTAGTTATTACACATTTACATTTTATATTAAAGCACATTCATCATCATCAATCCCATTATATTGAAAATGAAGCCCAATACTTAAACCATTTGTTTGCCAGTAAAATTATTTCAGGAGAAGCACCGACAAATTAAAAGCCCTCGGATATATATGTTACCCAATGCCATCATTTTTGTATCCACCTTCTTTTTTTTATCTGAAATTTTTAAATTCGAATTAATTAGTTTTTTAAAAAAATAATTTTTTAACATGATAAACGATGGATATATTATATTTTTTATTAATTTATTATATAAAATTTAATAATATTTATATATACCGCTAATTACTGTGACGTATTTATTTATGAAAGAGCATCATATTTTTAATAATTTTTAGCGTAAAACTTTACCTATTTGAGTAGGATTTGTGATAAATAAAAAATAGTTGATAAAAGTTATATAGAATATGCACCATAGTAAATAATATTCATGTGGCAACAACAGAATATGCACTACAGTAAATAATAAAATAAATAAACAATTCTATTTTATTTTACATTATCTATTAAGAAAAAGACATATATATGTCTAACTATTATTTATTATTATAAAAGAGTTAATTAATATTTTTTTATTAATTTTTTCGTTCTCTTTTTATTTGATTTATGTTTTTTTTTATGAATTTTGATATCATTATAATATTATCTATTCTAAAAGTTTAAGTCAATAAAAAAATAATATGAATAATTATATCGGTAATATTCAACTATGCCAATACACAGTACCTAGTGCTATTATTATTTATTTTTTCTGGAGTTTAAACACTATAAATAAAAATACACTTTATTTATCTCTATATACTCAACACAATATATACCTAACTAAGAATCACGAATAATCTTTTAAAGGTTGGCCATTATGATGTACTTATCACATCTTTCAGTTTGTGCTGATAGCTAGCTAGCTAGTATTAATTCTTTTTATTTTCTAATTTATTTAACCATTATATTCAACCAACTAACGAAACAAAATAGAAGGGTTTTTTTTTTTTTTCTACAAAAGTGGGATAAATATAGGTGCTATACTTAATATACACATCGCGCCGATCCCATTAATTAAGAAATACTCTATTAAGAAAAAGGCTTATACATACAATGAATGTAATAATTGTATAAAATAAACTAATTAGGGTTGTTAATAGTACATACCCAGCTTTTCAGATGATGAGAACATAGCAAGATTTATATAATATGATAGTTTATGTTATATATATAATTAACATTCTAGTTAGTTATTAGTGATGTAAATTTTACTAGTGGGAGAGATTAAACTCACATATATATAAGTATGTGAGCAACTAGGTTAGTCGCTTACAATGTAAAAAGATTTTATCTTATACTTCCATATTAAAAAATGATAACTCTTGATTTAATTAACGGAATGATATGATCTAATCAATAACTAATAGATAAGTATGTAAATATAAAACATTTGTAAGTGTATGTCGTCATATCACTCATTATAAACAAAAAAAAAAAATATATAAAAAAAACTTTTTATTAAAACGGCGGTTACACAAATAATGGGGACTGCAACTTGCAAATTGCAACTTTACATAACAGGATGATATATATAGATGATGAAAACTTTGAAACGGAATAAATATAAATAAGCTAATTAAGAATAGAGAGTGTACTACTATTATAGTAGTGGAGCTTATATATAATAATAATAACAATAATATGTTTCATCATTTGGTTATTATTAATTTAAAAATATTATTTATATATTAAAATTAATTATTAATATAAATATATATAATTTAATTTATTTTTAATATATATTTTATATTAATAACTAATTTTAATAACTGATTTTAATATATATCATAGTTATTAATTAGTGTCAATATCACTTGTCTTTTTTCCCGGAATTGAAGAGGAAAAATGCGTTCTACACCGCAAAGGTAATTAATTAAATTACACGCTTTGAAGGTGTGACGTATGTGATGAAGAAGAGAATAATTCAGAAGGAACATACCTCATACACCACTTTTTATTTTTTAATTTTTTTTCTAGCTAATTAAGAAAAAAGCTATTTTTTCTCTTAAAATTAAAAAAAAAGGGGCAATGCAAACCGACCCAATGAAAAAGAAGTTCCTGAAAATAGGGGGGAAATGTAGGAAGCGGTTGTCATCGTATTTCTCTCCTTGTTGTTATGTGACTAAAATTAAAAAAAAAAGAATATGATAATAATTAAGAAAGATAGAAAACGTATAGATATACCGTATACGTATATGTAGACATTAGATACGTAACAGAATATGTGGATGTGGGTATGAGTTAAGAATTACTAGAGTAGGCATATGATAAGAAAATATTAATAATAATATTATTTTGACATGTAGACAAAAGGTTAACTTCACATGGGGGTGTGGTTGTGCATGTGATGTGAATGTACACTTACATTTTCTGTCTACCATGTGGATTAACCCTTAGATTTTTCTGTCACCAGCTAAGCAATCCACCAAGTTGATTCTTTTTTTTGTCCCCCCCTCCTCCATTTATCTTCCATATCTTACCCCCTCTATCACTCTCATTATTATCTCCAAATTAACTTCAATTTTACATTCACAATTATAAGAACAACAATGTTAGGAATAAAGAAGGTACCAGCTAAAAATCAGTTAAATATCTCTGAAAGAATTTAAAATTTTTACGTAGATGGTGCTTATGTTAAGTATTAGGATATTTTTTTTATTAAATATTAGAATGTTTTTTTTTTATACTAAATGGATATTCTTTTATATATTCTTTGAATTTTTTTGTATTAGCGTAACACCCAAAGAACTTCGAGTGTGAGGTGTGAAGAAACGAGTTTGATTATGTGCCGTGATCCTAAGAACAGTTTTGGAAAGATAATACTTAAAAGTTGATTTTAATTAAATAGTAATTAATAAAAAATATTGTAAATTAAAAAAAATAAATTAATTAAAAATAAAATATAAATTAATATAATTTTATTTAGTTTTTTGTTGGTAATCTCTTGGTTCCATTTCCATATACTTTTCCTTATAAGAAATTAATTAAGTCTAGTTTATTTTAAAAGCTAGTTCAAAAAATAAGAATTGTCTATATTTATAAAGAACAATTATCAAATTTTTTATTTTGGATAATGTAAAACTTAATGAAGATTAATTATATATTGCTATACTAGAAAAAAAATCAATTTTTTAATTTATTATTTAAAAAGGTGATAAAAACATAAAAATCAAATTAGATTATTATATAAAATATTATATACCTTGTCATTTTATTTTTGTTGCAAACGTTTATTGCAATAGTTTTATTAACTTTTTTTTTTTATAACAATTAAGATTACTTATTATAAACAAACATTTTTGTGATCAATTTAAATGCAAGTTGGAGCAGCTAGCTTGGCATGATGAATATATAATTATGCTACAATTATGCATAACTTTTCTTCAAAAGCTTGACACTTGCCTTGCCTCTTTTTCTTTTTATCATCATAATAAGCTTTATAATTCATAATTAATCCTACAAGTTTAATATTAAGACACTTATTTTTATTTATTTATTTATTTTGGGTGAATAATGGGGGCGCTCTTATCTTTCATTTGATTGATCAATATAATTTATTTTTCTTGAGAAAATTCATTTCATAAGCTACTATGATTGTTTTGTATGGAAGGTTCCTTAGTGGAATGTTCAACCATCTTCCTTTCTATGATTCCCCTTTGGTTCATTATGTTATAACTTTAAGAAAGCTTATTGATTTGCATATAATATATGGTGGTATATATATATATATAGAGTAATTAAACAACATTAAAGAAAAGAGGTAGTGGAGTGTAAATTGGAAGCAATCACAACCATGTGCAAAAGATTTGATCTTTAATAATAATCTGCTTATATGCTTATTATTACATCTCTCACTTATAAGTTACCATAATAAAAAAATAAAAAATAAAAAATAAAAAAGATAAAAATATTCCTTTCAAGTTATGTATGTACCATAGATTCATTGGAACATGAAAGCATGTGCAAACACCACAAGGTAAATAAATAATAATGATAATAATAATAATAATAATTCTTAGCAATCCCAAGGCTATAGTGTTTATCATTATTATCATTTATAGGTGATTTAACATATGCTAAACTATAACAACCACAATTACCAAAGCTATATATATGTACTTATCAAATCCCACATGCCATTTTGATTTTTGCCAACCCTAATTTTTCAAGATTCAATTAGAACCACATTTATTTAGAGATGGGCACAATAAATGGGCCCCAATGTGGGCCCTAAGAAAAGAATACACTTAAAAAGCCCATATCTAGCAAGGGATGGTGGGGAGCCCATGTTACTCATAAAGAAAAATTCACAATTGAGACTTGAGAGAAGATGCAAAACAATAGCACACACATTCCTCTCATGTCTACTTCTTAGTTTTTTTATTATTATTATAATAATAATAAATAACAAATAAACCCTCAAAAATTTATATTTCGCATAGATTAGTTCCTAAAAAAAATACCAATAAAATTCTTCAATATGACAAATGTGAATAAATTAGTTTAAATTAAAACTTTTTACCCTAATTATAGAAACTAATTTAAAGATAAAGTGTTCGCATATGCTATTTTGAAAGACTTTATTGATATTTTTTTTAGAAAAATCGAAATATAAACCTTGAGGAATTTATTATTATTATTATTATTATTATTATTATTATTATTATTATTAGTTTCAATAATAAATAAAATTATTTTGAGTTGCCACCAGTCCCCCACCACCTTTTTCTTTTAATTTTAATTTTCACTTATATCTATTTCGGTGATGTAAACTCAAAGGGATAATTGGATAAGCTTATTGGTGGCATTGCCAAATATCAATGGACTGTAGTAAGTTAGTGTTTCATAACTCATTTTCTATCTTATATTCTTATTTAATTATCATGTTGAAGAGAGGACCACAAAGGCAAAAATAGACCATCAATCTCAGCACCAACAACAGATAGATAAAGATGAATAGTTTTAATTAAAGTATTGATTAGATCAGAGGGTAAATTGTAAAAAGGGCCTTGGCAAAATTTATTAAAGTTGAAATAAAAGATAACTAAAAAGCAGCAAAAGATGTAACTCTTATTACGCCACGTATTACTTTAGTGCCGTCATAGCTACATCTTTTTCATTTATGGTAATTTAATACTTTGTATATATACACTCTTTTATTCATGAATCATGAATGAGATATGCATTATTTAATGATAATTTTTTTTGAGTAAAGTATATTTTTTGTTTCTGAAATTTGGCAAAAAATTTTTAAATATTTTTAACTTTTATTTTATTTTAATTTTATCCCAAAAGTTTTCGATTTATATCAAATATATTTTTAACGGTTAAATTTTTAAAAATTTAAGACTAATCTAACAATAATACATAAAAATTATGCTTGATTTGCTTGTGTTGAGGGATTATTCGTTTGTTGTTAAATCGATTTTAAATTTTTTAAAAAATTAGCTGTTAAGAATATATTTGATGCAAATCGAAAATTTTTTTGACAAAATTAAAATAAAATAAAATTTAAGAATGTTTTTAATTTTTTTTTATCAAATTTTAAGAATAAAAAATATATTTTATTTTTTTTAATATATAAAACAAAAGAGAGTATAAATAAGGTTGAAAAATTTTGTATATGATTTTCAAAAATGTGAATTCTTTCAAAATGGGTTATATAAGTTAATTTTGGGAAAAAGTGTCTAAATTTTTTTGTAAATTGCGAAAATAATATGCTTTTTTTAATAAGTTGCAAAAATTAGACCAGTTTATATTCCTGTACGTCATTTTAGCTAATTATTTATGTGAATTACATCAACTAAAGAATTATTTAAAATTTAATTTTCGTATAAATAACTGATTTATTTAGTTATTTAATATAAATTTAATTTTAATATATTAATGATAAAAAAATTACATAGTGAATTAATTAAATTTATAGATTTAAATAAAATTCTAAGTAATAAGTTTAAAAATTTGTTATTTTTGCCAATGCAAGTAGTTTTATGTTTTTTTTTTTTAAGTTATGAGTAAAATTCGAATTCCAAACTTTTAATTAAGAGTGAGGAGATGATGTCATTTTAACTATAGTTCATTGGTATGTAAATAATTTTATGTTACACCATGTATAAAAATTAAATTGTATTTAATATTTGGGGTCTACTTTGTTCATTATTATTCACAGATTTTGATAAGTAGAAAAGAGAAAGAAGATGGTGCATTTTCACAGGGTGGAAATTGTCTTCTTATGGGGGCTTCATTGATTCCGATTACCTGGCGTCAGTGACATTAATACATCAACATGCATGCATGCCACAGAAAGTTTCAATTCCATTTTTGGACAAAAACAGAACAATTCGGTGCACACTATTTGTGGCAATTTCAGCTTCTCAAGAAAATGAAGCCCAAAATAAGTATATCCATTAATAATTAGAGGTGTAAAATTAAAATTATGAATGCCTTTTTTTAAATATATTTTTATGTGTATATATATCTTTCACTTTGCATTGATTTTGAATGGAAGAAGAATTTTATTAGTGGTACCGATTGAATTGTTAAATAGAATTGATGAGAAAGCAATGAAGAAAATTAATAGATTATTGATCAATTTAGAGAAAGGCAAACTATTAATATGAACATATTATGCGAAATCGTAAAGTAAATACTCATGTAAAAATATTTTTATGTAAAAATTATAGTTAAAGAATTATTAAATAATTTAATTAAATTATTTAATATAATATCTATTTATATTTTATCTATTATATTTACATGCATAAAAATATTTTATGTCAGCTGTTATCAATTTGTAAATATTATAGATTCAAGAAATAATTTGGATCAACATTTAAAAATTTTAATTAGTAGAATTAAAAATTAAAAAAATTTAAAGATTCAATCAAAATTTAATTGAATATAATGAATAATATATTTATATATAAAATAGGGCAATTTACCAATTTAAAATAATTGGTTGAATCCTTTACCAGATTACAACATTTGGAAATTGGATACCATTTTGTCTTGAATCATTTTATATAGAAACAGTGGGAGGCAACCACGGTTTCCAAATCTACATAAACCTGGCAGGTAGCCAGGTTTTATGAGCAAATCATGTTGTATGTAAACCGTGGTAGGCAGCCACGGTTTACGTGAAGAAAATGAAAAGCATAAACCGTGGTAGGCAGCCACGGTTTATGAAAAAATGGTTTCATACATAAAACCCTAGAGGCAGCCACGGTTTATGAGTGTGCAGTATAAATAGCAAAGCCGTGGCTGGTGAGGGCGGATCATTTGTGATATTTGATAGTAAGGAGAAGGTTGGTGGGTGAGAGAGGGAAAATTTTTTTTTTTTGTTAAGTTGATTGTTTGAGAAGTTGAACCGGGTTAGTGGAGAACCAATGGAAGAAGAAGACCGGATGTACCGGTTAAACCGCGTTGCGCATGTGGCTGGATTTATCGACCAAGAGGTTGGTTAAACCGGCTTTTTATTATAAATTTTTGTTTAATGTTGTTATTATTAATGGTAAATGTTAAATTAATATTTTAACAGTTATAATAGAATTTTTTGCTGTTATCATGATAGTGAGTTTTTTATATTTATTAAATTTGTAATTTTTATTATTGGTAGAATTAATTTTTTAGGTTTAGGTGTTAGTAATATTGTTAGTGTTATTTTTGCTGTTCTTGTTATGCTTAGGGTTTTTTATTGATATTACTGTAAATTGTTGCTATTGTTGTCTGTTGAGAGTTCGCTATCTATCTTTTTACAGCCTGCTAGGGTTATTAGTGGTGTGAGAAGACAACAGAATATGCCTTTACACGAGCGTATCATACCGTATCTAGAGACGGCGGGCTTATATCACTTGGCTAGGCTGAACAGTCAGTGATTCTGGGTTGATGAGCCTCTACTTAGCGCATTCATTGAGAGGTGGCGTCCTGAGTCCCACACATTTCACATGCCCTTTGGGGAGTGTACGGTGACCTTGGAGGACGTGGCCTATCAGCTGGGTTTACCGATTGATGGTGAGCCTGTGAGTGGCTGTCTTAGTGAGTTTGAGAATTTCATGGAAAATGGAAGACCGGCATGGGTGTGGTTCCGCGAGCTGTTTGGGGAGTTACCTCCGCAGAATAAAGTGAAGCAGATGACAGTGTGCTACACATGGTTCCATGAGCGGTTTCGGGTTTTGCCAGCAGATGCTACTGACGACATCGTGCGTATATATGCGAGGGCCTATATTATGATGCTGTTGTCATCTCAGCTGTTTGCGGACAGAACGCCAACCGTGTCCACCTTCGCTGGTTGCCTTATGTGGCATCGTTGGATGACTTGGGTAGATATAGCTGGGGCTCGGCCGCGCTGGCGTGGTTGTACAGATGTCTTTGTCGTGGAACAAACAGAAATGTTGTCAACTTGGCTGGGCCACTACAGCTTCTACAGTCTTGGATCTTCTGGAGATTTCCTTGTCTGAGGCCTAGTGATTTCAACAGATTCGGCTTTCCACTTGCATCCAGGTAAAGAAATATGATTTTAGAGTTAGAAATTGTTCATTTACATCTCCCATTACATTTTATGACATTCTTTAAATTGAACTGAACTTGTAGGTGGGCTGGGTATCTACCGAGGAACGATGCAGTAGATCAAAGAGTCGTGGCTGCACGCCTTTGTTTGGATAGATTGCGTGTGCATGATGTGAGTAATTTACTTATAGTTGATACAGTTATGTTTTCCTTGTTATAAAATTTGTTTTACGTAACGTTTCATTATGTGATGTAGATCGTGTGGGAGCCCTATTCCTCTCCGGATGTCTTAGCTGTTGTTCATCCAGAGATACTACTTGACGAGCACCGCAGGCTATGGACGGCAGTTACCAGTCTCATCTATTTTGCTGCGATTGAGTGGCACCAGATGGATAGGGTTATGCCTCAGTTCGACGGGGTTCAGCATCTCCCTCGTTTGGCTCTTAACATAGATTGGCTTCATGCGAAGGACGGCAGGGGTGGAGATAGGTGGTTCCCCTTCTATTATAGGGAGTGGCATGAGCACTGGCAGGATCGACATGCCACAGTTTTACTGGTTGACCGAGTCGCTGATCCCGGGCCATCAGCTGAGTACCTGGACTGGTGGTGTCGTGTAGCCCATAGATTTTTATCCCCGGAGGTTGCTTTTCAGGATCCCAGGCCTATTGTGTTGACTGAGGAGGCTCGTCACAGAGGGTCATCACAGGCACCTCCGATGGTGCAGGTTGTCGACAGACCGGACAACCGCCGCGTGGACCGGCGTAGGCGTATCGGCACACGTACTACGGATCGAGAGTGGCGTTGGTTGGCCGACCACTTAGAGGAGGAGCAGGTTGTTGGTGATCATGGAGGTGATGTTGATCATCGTGTTCCTCAACGTAGGGCCAGAAGACATGGTCAGCGGGATGGTGGTGGGCGGGCCCGTGGTAGAGGACCATCCGGAGACTATCACAGTGGTCAGCATGCTGTTGGTGAGGACATTGGTGGTGTGGCCACAGGGATGGATCAGGGTACGTTTGAGGTGGGGGGTTCTTCTCAGATGTTCCAGAGTGGTGACACCTAGGCGTTCGCCGACTTTACTACCGCGGCCATCGGTATGGACATTGATGATCCTGTGAGTCAGTCAGAGTTCTTCAGAGATATAGCAGACATCTTGGGGGAGGATGATGGCACTCATTATAGGCCACAGATGGATGAGGTACATTCACAGTTTGCCGAGCACCAGCCACATGTTCAGGATGTACAGCCAGCTTTGCCGGTTGACCTGAACGAGCCTGCAGCTTCACCATCGGACCCATGGTTCGCGTTAGGAGGTACCCCTGCTTCGGCTTTCAGCGTAGTTCCTCCTCAGGCACCGGTGCCACAGGTGGATCAGAGACCGAGGAGGGTTCGTCGTGCTCCTTTATGTGGCACTGGAGGTCACCTTATTGGTCAGTTGGACGATGATGACAGTGACACGATTGAGGAGTCTGATTAGTTAGCTATGTATTTTCCATTTTTATATGTACTTTCTTTCATTATGGTGTTGGATTAATGTTTAAACATTTATTTTGTTTTACGGTGTTGTATCTGTTTGCGATGTATCTGACTATTAAGTATGGTTAATGATGTAGTCGTTTCGAGTTTGTTTGTGTAAACAATACAATGACATTAACACTAAATTAAGCTGTCTTAATTTTTCTGTCTTAATTTTTCTACTAAACAAACAAATATTCTTTTACCACGATACAGAAACATATGAATAACACCAATGCTAGTTATAAGACAGAAATTTAACTTACATGAATAACCCAACAACAAGCTAAATAATACATCCTAATTATCCCCGCCAGCAATATTTCTTCGCTGGCCACAGTTCCTCCTCGTATGACCTGGCTGTCGACAGAGGCCACAGCGCTTGGGCTGGTTCTCAGCAGATCGATCCATGGCACCGCGGATCCTAGTTGCCTTCAGCCGACCTTCCCTGGCTCGCCTCATGTTAGGATCAGGAATGATAGTTGGTCCGGCATATGGTGGCCATAGGCCTTCTGGTATGGGTGGAACAAACCCGTGACTGTAAACTTTGAACACCTCACTCATACGATACACCTCATGCACATATGCTGCCCAATTAAGCCGGGAGTGGGCGCAACAAGCAATCGCGTGACAGCATGGATAATGGAGTGCCTGAAAGTACCCACAATCACATGTGTGATCCTTCAGCGAAACTCTTTAGCTACCCAACGAGAAGTTTCCAGTCGGTGTCGTCTCAGCAACCGTGTACTCCGACTGGTGCCTGTCGTACAAGGTGACGGTGAAGCACCTTGACTCTCTTATATTCCTTTCAATACCGTTGACCAATGCCTGACAAAATTCTTGTCCAGATCCAAGTTGCGCCTCTGCTGTTTGTCCCCGGAGAACGAATAGCTCAGCAAGCCTTCCGTATGTGGACTTTACCAACGACGTCACCGGGAGGTTGCGAGTTCCCTTCAAGACGGAGTTCTCACATTCACTGATGTTTGTTGTCATGTGCCCGAACCGTCTACCGCTATCCTGGTGTTGCGTCCACTTCTCATACTCCATCCGGTTCGCCCAATCACACATGGCCAGATTCTCTGTACGCATGATGTCGAACCAGTAATAGAACTCCGCCTCAGTTTTTGCGTACGCAGCATTAACCAGCATTCTTCTCGCATCTTTACCTTTAAAAGAAAGGCTGAAATTTGCTGCCACATGACGGATACAGTACGCTCGATAAGCACGTGGGGGCAGCCAACCATTCACGGGATCTTCTAGTGCAGACTTGATACCGTTATGCCTATCTGAGATAACAAAGATACCCTCCTGTGGAGTCACATGCCTTCTTAAGTTGGACAAGAAAAAAGCCCATGACTCGGCATTTTCTCCCTCCACAAGGGCGAATGCTATCGGGAGGATGTTTGAGTTCCCATCCTGTGCAATCGCCAACAGTAAGGTGCCTCCATATTTGCCGTACAAGTGGGTACCATCAATACTCACAAGCGGCTTGCAATGTTGGAAGGCCTCAACGCAAGGTGGAAATGTCCAGAACAGACGGTGAAAGTACACTGTTGACTCATCAATCTGGTCCCCAACTCTAACAGGAGACGTCTGCAACACAGTAACTGTCCCGGGCATCGTCAACTCCACTCCTAGCATCCAACGTGGCAATTTGGCATAAGACTCTTCCCAATCTCCATATATTTGTACAACTGCCTTCTGTTTTGCTTTCCAAACCTTCCGGTAACTGGGCTTGAAGCCGTAATCAGCTTCAGTCGCTTGTTGCAACACCTTGATCGGTACTGCAGCATCCGCACTAACCAACGGAAAAATCCTCGCACAGATAACGTGGTAATCAAGCTGACGGTGATCACTGGAAATAGATGTAGCTAAGCAAGTGTGGGGACCGTTGTACCTCCTAACCTCCCAAGTGCCCTTCCGTGCACGGAGCGAAATCCGAATCAGCCAACTACAACTTTTGCCGAAATCCTTGCACTTTCCATGATACTTCAAATGGTCCGATTCTAACACTCGGTACTCAACACCTCGACGGATGCTATAGTCCTTCACACTAAGAACAGCTTCTTCTTTACTCTGGAAGGATTGCCCAATCTGAAATTCGGTTGACGAACCACCTACTGTAGCAATTCCCGCCGGATGTTCACCCAGAGCCTCCAAGTTTAGCGTCGAGAAGTGTGGAGGGTAATGCTGTGTGCCGGAACTTGAAGGACCTTGTTGTGCATGTGGATTAGCACCGGTGTCATCGTCGCTGTCCCCAAAGATATTTACAGGCTCCTGGTCAGAGTCATCGTCCCGCATTGCATTCTCTACTCGATCAGGTTCCCCGAATTCTTGATGTTCATCATCTGTGGCACGACCTGATTCCCCCAGAAATGCCTGCTGCAGGACCCCTTCATTAGGGGAACGTACAGTAGGAACTGCCACTGCTGGTACCAGATCAGCCGCAAAGGAAGGAGAGGCAACCTGCGGAACAGAAGACCGGTTCGCTGGCGCCGAGCAAGACGCACCGCCTGCGGCAGTCGAGCTATGAACAGGAGCCGATGCCCCAGAACTATCCAGAGTTACCTCCAACTTCGCATACAACTCGTGTATTCTGACCTCAGGAAAACTCCTTACGCAATGAAATAGAACCCTAATATCTTCGTCCGCCGCTAACACGAATGTATCATACATCACACCGCTGGAAACTATAGCGATGGGAATCTTGTAGAAGATCTTCTTCACAACCTTGCTCCCAAAAACCCCAAGCTTCTGCAAGATGGTGCTCTTCAAATCTGACAAACTGTTTGACGAACTAACAAATACACTCAACGGTTCTCTATCAGTGAACTTCACACCATATTTTTTGCTTTTTTTTATTTTTCCAGAGCAATGCACTAAGACAAGAACACACTCTTCCTCACTTGACATTGTGATAATGATCTCCTCAGCAACTACATTCTCACTCGAATATATATAGATTTTCATTATACATAAACCGTTCTAGGTTACAGGGTTTTATGCCCATTGAATGGCCTTCATAAACCGTGGTTGCCAGCCACGTTTTATGCTTTTTCTTCTTCATAAACCGTGGCTACCTCCAGCAGTTTCTGGGTTTCACTAATAAAGAGTAAACCGTGGCTGCCTACCACGGTTTACGTTGTGCATCTCCAACATATAAAACCTCCCTGCCAGCCACGGTTTATGTGTATCTATAAACCGTGGTTGGCTCCCACGGTTTACATAGAAAACGAATTAAGACATTCAGGTATCAATATCTCTATTGTTGTAATCTGGTAAACAAATCTCTTCTTTATTTTAATTTGGTCATTTGCCCTATAAAATATATATATTTTTTGATTTATTATTTTAAGTTAATTAACTACTAAAAAGTCATACTAATTTCACTAATTAACTAATTTTTTAATTTTTTAACCAATTTGTCACAACTGATTTTTTATTTAAATAGAATTAATTTAATGATTAATTCTTGATTAACCTGATTGACCGTTCAATCAGGTTTTCAGAACTATAATTTAATTTGGATATCATCATCGCCCAAATTCAAGTATATATACATGCATGCATTATTTTTAATCATAATACAAATATAAATTGATAAATAATTAATTACTTTTAAGCATCAGCATAATCATATAGGTTATGTGCTAAAGCTAACGAGCATCTTTTGGTAAAAACTTTAATTTCAGATCAACTGTTCATTATATCCCTACTTTAGATATTTAAATTACTATAAACTTCCGTGCAAGATAACTTAAACAAGTTAGGTTAGTTGTTTCTAGGATAATGCTAAAACTTCCTAAGTACCTTTTCTAAGTGGCCTAAGTTTTGTTCCTATGACTAGCCACTAATTTACTTTTCAATGAGAAAGAACATTCACATGTTTTGTTTTCCTTTTTTATTTATTTATTTATTTTTTTTTTGAAATCAAGTATACTTAGTTTGAAACAGTTTCAGTTTTGTTGCTAAAGAAAAACAACACCTAACAATGTATCAATGATTGGTGTGTAATAATATATAAAATTATTGAATCAAATTTTAAGTAAATTAGTCAACCTTGATTGAATCCGAGTTCATACTTAGAACTTGTTGTTTTGATACCTTTCTTCTTTTAATTATATATTTAGAAAATAACTTCATTATTATAGTATAAAGCAGGCAAATATTAAAATTATCAAATACCAAAATAAATTAAAAAAAAAAGGTGTGAATTGAAAAGCTAAAACCGTGAGTCTCATCCTACAAGTAGGAACATGATTAGTAATGATTTCAACTTTCAAGCATCATTGATTGAATTGAATTATGTTTTTTTTTTCCCTGCCACAATTTAACAACATTTTCACCCACCTTAGACCAATAACCAAAGATAAGAACAAAAACGAGTGACTGTGATAAACCAAACTTTTAAAATTAAAATGGCAGCATTTTCTTGGCACCCAATTTGGTAAAAACCACTTTCTCATAACAACCAACCCTACACCCTAAGAAAAGACAAAATATCTGTTTTGGTGTCAACTTAGGGAAATATTTTGCTCTAAAAATATTTTTATAATAATTTTCTTATTAGAAAAATATTAGATGATCAATATTTTCTTTTATATTATTAGTCTTATATTTAAGTAGATACTAACCACCTTTTTTTATTTCATTAAAAATATTAGTCCCTAAAATTTGGAAAAAAAATTTATGGTGTTCTAATTATCAGAGGTAAATATTATTATGAAAGAATTAAAAGATGGTAAAATTAATTTCCAATAAAATAAAATAAGCAATTTTAATTTTACTTATCTATTTTTAACATTATAAATATTTTTAAAACACATTAAATATGATATAAAACAAAACATACAAATAATTCTCCTCTTTTTTTTGTTGGACTTGAATATGATTTTTGGGGTTTCTTTGGACTTAAATATTTGAAGTACAACCTTTTGCAAAGAAAATCAATTGGACTTGAGTTTTAAAACAGATAAAAGCCCATGTTTGATACATTGTTAAACCATAACCATACAATAAAAAAATCATACAATAAAAAACAATAGAACTATGGCCTTAGGGCCCACAAAGTCCCAAAAAAAGAAAAAGAAAAAACGAGTAAGTCCCGATAAAATATTGGTGGATGACCATGAAAAAGAGAAAGAGATGAGAATTTTAGAAAGGAATTAGAGTTTTTATAAAATTAAAACGAGTGTTTTTAAAATTATAAAAATAAAAAATATATATAATTTTTATAATTATGATAATTGTTAACTGACACTTCAACATTTAACCATAACTTCAACTAACTCAATTGACGGATGGTCAATTTTGTCAAAATTAATTTTTTTAAGAACTTTTTTGTCGATAACATTTTTAGGTACCATTTTATCTTTTGCACTGAAACGAACTTGAAGTTTAGACTTATAACTAACCAGCATAGCATCTCCATTAACAATCCATCTCAAAAGCTTAGCTTCAGGAGGATCATAATGTTCAGTAATAGTTTAAACAATACTATCCTCTAAGGGCAAGATTGATTCTGAACAAGAATTACAACTAATTATGTTAATTACATCCAATCATATATGTGACATTGATCAAATCAACCCAACATGCTTGATTTGGAGCATTTTTCATCCCAAGTGATATTCTGAGGGATTGGCAACTTCAAACTAGGTAAAATTATTGAACTTCTTTTAGTCTTGTGCTGTTAAATAGATGGCAGGTAAGACAGTTCGGAACAACAATGATTTCAAGAATTTAAAAATGAAATGGCATGAATATGGAAACATATAGATGCTAAGTTAACTGATTAATATTCCAAAATAGAAGAGATCTTAGATCCACCAATGTTTAAATATAGGACCATCGTCGGCAAAGCCTCCACAGAGATCATCGTGCATCACCGACTCGAATTGTGAAGTTCCCAAATCTAATTCCAATGGCTGAGAATGATTAATTGTTTCCTAAGTTTCCCCACCAAATATGTATACTTTTGTCTAAAATGAACCAAAGATAACTAAACTAAAAACTCGAAAGGAAGGACCTTGCATGTAAAGTAATTGCCAAAAAGCTTGTAAGTAAAATTTGCCAACCTAGTTCAATCCAGAAACCAATTCCTTTCGCTTCAGCTCTAAAGCAAGACGTTCGTTCTCAAGCTTCATCCTTTCATTCTCCAGCTTCAACTTCTCCAACTCCCGATCTTTCTTCTTACTGAACTTCTGCCACTTGAATCTCTGCTTCTCTACTTCCAACATCTCAATCTGTATCTGTAATTTCTGTTCTTCTAACTGAATTGCGCGAGACTCAACCCATTGCTTCTGTAACCATGCTGCTCTCAAGTTTTCAGGTAAAGCTTGATTTACATCTGATTGGACCATCTGTCCATGAGTGTGCAAACTTTTGTTATATTCTTGACAATTTAGAGAATTCCCAAAAGCAGAAGAATCTTCTTGTCCTTGTCCTTGTCCTTGTTTTAATTTCTTCATAGGTCCGACTAATGCCCCGTGGATTCCTCTGCAATCCCCATGGGAAGCATGATTCTCTTCAAATTCATCATGATCATCAGTTTCCATATCTTGATCATCTTCGTCATGATCATCTCTACTTCGGAGAGCTAGCTGCAGCGATCGTTGCAATGCAATGTCATGGGGTAAATGCAATCTATTATTATTATGGTAAGAACACATCTCCTCATAAAAAAGCTGTTTTGAGTTTAGTATTTTCCGAACATCATCCTTTTCTTTCTCAGAAAGATAGTCAATTACATCCAACAGCGCCGGATTTTCAACAACCTGACAAGAAGTACCCCTGCCAAGCATTTCATTAAGCCTTTTATAGCGTTTATTGAGATCATTGAATTTATCCTCACATTGCTGAGGGGAAACATGATAACCTCTTTCAGCCATGGCCTTGGAAATAGTCTTCCATTTGCCCTTTTTTTGAAGGACCATGAATTTTCTTCTTCCGGCACCATCAGAAGACGAATCCTCGCCTATATATGAAACAGCTGTTATCATAAGCTTCACCATCTTATCGGTCCACTTGATCCGTTGCCAAGGCGACCCCTTCTTCGTTCTGCCGGCTTCATGATGACCCTCACCACCATCTTCAGTCAAACTCGGCTCTTCTTCATCGCTTAATGAGTTTTTGTTTCTATCTCCCTTACCAAACTCAGCCATTGACATAGTCTGATCACACATGGTTCCCATTGTGAGTGGAAAATTCGAGGACTTCCCCGAAGACCCGTGGCAAGGATGATTTTGATGCTGGGTCATGGTATGCGGCGCATGCTGTGATTGGTGATGAAGCCGCATTGAAGCAGGCAAATCAAAACCACCAAAAGAAGCTCCACCTTGAACAGTACCACCCTGTGGCAAATTCCCTTCCATTGCTTCACAAAGAAACCACCCACCAGAATCAAACCAATGAACTCATTCCACCTTAAATCCTATAAATGCTGTTCATCAAACCTACAGATTAAAATCAACAATCCAATTTCAATGAAATCCACCAAGGTCCAAGCAAACCCTTTTCAATCCCACCTACAATCTTCTAGAATTTCAGCTAAAAACACACCACCTAAAATCCACCCCCCATAAAAAAAAAGGAACCCTTTTCCAAAACACCATTTCATATACCAGTATTTGCAGCCAACAAGAACTTAAATTTCACAAGCCAATACCAGTTCCACAAACACCCAGAAACAAAAACTAGAAGAAAAGGCTGAACAAAATAATAATAATAACAGCAAGAGCAAATAAATTAAAATAAAAGGGAAAAAATAGTGCAAAAACCTTTGAGAAGATGAAGAGTGAATGTGACTGTGGAAGTCGAGGTAGCTAGTTACGAAATGGAAAATCAGGTGAGAATCTGAGAAGCCCAGAAGCAAAGACAGAAGCTTTTTAAGTGAAAATGAAGGCACGTGAGTGAAAAAGGGTTTAGAAAACGCATATGAGACAAGAGAGAAGCAGCCCAAGACAAAGACGGGTTTTGTGGTAAGCAAGCAAGTTCCCTAGGTAACTGTTCTGTTCTATGCCTTGTAACTTTGTAACTTGGAACTTGGAACTATCTATCTATTAATCTATAGAAAAATTTTCAAATAGTGTGATACTCTTATTTCAGTAATTTTTAATTGTTAATTTTAATTATAAAATATATCGATATATTTAAAAATTTTCTTAATTTATACATGAATATAACTATGTAAGTGGACTGAAAAACTAGTAAAGTACATAAAAAAGGATTAATTTATGAATAGTTTTATAATTTTTTTTATGTATGAAACTATGAGTTTTGTTAACTTAATTTAATAGTAATTAAAATTATTTTTTATTTTATTAACACTCTCATTTTAAAAGAGTTTAATTTTTACTCAATTACCGAAAAAGGTAAAATACTATAAGAAGGAAGAGCTTAACTTTATTCTGAAATTGAAAAAAAAAAAGAAGCTAAGATGAAGAAGTAAATGACATGAATTTCTACAAAGAGAATTACTGAATTAGCTACATAAACATCATGTAGAGCACAACACTTATCTTTTTTAAAAAATTAAGTCATTTTTCAGAAGTCCAATAAATGTAGCCTATTATGATGTTCATTATTATAATTAAAAAAATTTATTTTTTCATTATTGTTTGGTAATCATTAAGTATATATATTTTTATAATATAATGGATAGATTTATTATTTCTTCTTATTTTTTATTGATACATCAATAATTTTAATATTAAAAAAAATATTTACATAAATAATACAGATAACATTATTCATTACTATCAAGAAGTTGTAGCCACCACTCTCCAATAGGAGAAACCATACTGCTCGCAGAGGTGTCATATGCATACAAGAACTTTTAGTATTACTTTCATAATAAGTCAAAGAGTTTAATTTTCATCTTAAAATATTTTACACTGTCATATAATTATAAACGTTTTTTTAATAATTATTTATATAATTAAAATAAAAAATAATTATTTTTATTAATATAATATTATGTAATTAGATGTATCTATAAAACAGTTTTATACTGATAGTTAGGGATAGTAAAGTGGGCCGGCCTGCTCTAATCTGCCCCGCCCCGCTTAGGTCCGTCCCGCCAACTAAAATAGGTTCAAAATATTAGCTTGCCCCACTTTATGGCGGATTAGTGGGTTGGTGGACTAACCCGCTTTACTCTTTTTTTTTGAAAAATAAAATTCATTAAAATTAACTAAAAAATAATAATTAAAAAATTAAATACAAATAAAAAATAGTCAAATTATAATATAATTTTTTACTATCTTTTTTTTTTTAATTTTTAACTTCAATAAAATTGTTCAAAATAATATTTATTAATAAAATTATCTTTATTTTAAAAAATAAATCACATCATTTCTTACAAATATTGTAAAATAAAATAAATAAAATTAATAACTAAAAGAAGAATAAAAAAATATTTAAAAATTATATAATTATTAATTTTATAATAATAATTATTTTTTTATTTATAAAAAAAGAAAAAAATAAAAATATGGTGGATTTTTGGGCATAGGCCCATTTTGATGAACCCAACCGTAAAAGGCCGTAACCCAAATAAAAACATATTCCTGCACCGTGCAGGAACCCTGCAGCACTGCACCGGAGATGAGAAAACAGCGATTCTACAAGCTCAAAACCTCAAAACCCATCGTCATTCTCATTTCTTCAATTTCTTCTTCCTCTTCTTCTTCTTCACATTGACACAAAATCGGAAACTTTGAAGGATGAAGTTCCAAATAGAGGACGTAACAGTGTACTTCCCCTACGACAACATCTACCCGGAGCAATACGCATACATGCTTGAGCTCAAGAGAGCGCTCGACGCAAAAGGACACTGCCTCCTCGAGATGCCCACCGGCACCGGCAAGACCATCGCACTCTTATCACTCATCACCAGCTACGTCCTCTCCAAGCCCCACGCGCCTCTCAAGCTTCTCTATTGCACGCGCACCGTTCACGAGATGGAGAAGACTCTTGCTGAACTCAAGCTTCTCCATGACTACCAGATTCGCCACCTTGGTCCCGCAGCTAAGATTCTTGCGCTTGGATTGTCCTCCAGGAAGAACCTCTGTGTCAATCAGAGGGTTCTTGCGGCGGAGAATAGGGATTCCGTTGATGCTGGCTGCCGGAAATTGACCGCCAGCTGGGTTAGGGCGCTTGCCGCCGAGAACACCTCCGTGCCTACCTGCGAGTTCTTCGAGCAGTACGAGAGGGCTGGCTCTGCTGCGGTGCTTCCGCCTGGTGTTTATACATTGCAGGTTCTTTTCTCTTTCCCCCTTAAAGGTTTGATTTTTGGATTTTGGATTGGCTTGTTTGTGATGTTTTGTGTTTTGAAGTGTTAGGTGTTAAATGACTGTGAAATGTACTTAGAGGAATTTAAGTTTGGTGGGGTGACATGATTGATTTTGAGCAGTTTTAGGATGCTGTTTCCTCTTTGAAATTTTTATTATATAACCTTTTGTAAACTGATAAAATTTCAATTTTTGATTGGTTTTGGATATTACCTGGTGCTGAGTTTTTTATGTTGCCTGAAAAGTTGGATTTTGATCGGTATGGAGTGTTCAATGATTCTAAAATGTTCGGGTGCTAGGTGATTTTGATTGTAAAGTTCAACTTTGATCATGTTTTGATGCTTACTGATCCGTTGGCTAAAAAGAATTTGATTTTTAGTGTTGCCTATTCTTATTAATGTTCAGAATCTAAGTGGTGGCTGAGTTGAGTGAAGATTTCAATCTTTTGCATTTTCAGCTGTTCTGCAATATTGTGCTTTTTTTACTTACTTGACTTTCTGATGTGATTAATTGTGGATTTTTTTTCGTGCGGTTGTAGGATCTGAGAATATTTGGGAAGGAAAAGGGGTGGTGTCCTTATTTTTTGGCACGACATATGGTGCAGTTTGCCAATGTAGTGGTGTATAGCTATCAGTATTTGCTTGATCCTAAGGTAGCTGGCATAATATCTAAGGAAATGCAGAAAGAGTCAGTTGTTGTATTTGACGAGGCTCATAATATTGATAATGTGTGTATTGAAGCACTTAGTGTGAGTGTGAGGAGGCAGACTATTGAAGGTGCTAGAAGAAATCTCCATAGAATGAGCCAGGAAATTGACAAGTATGTACTGCTTCTAATTTCTACGTTTCTCCTGCTGTCTTGTTATATGGCTCCATTTTTTTTACATGACAAGATGAAGGGTTTTGTTTTGGTGATTGTTCAACTTCTGAATAATAGTATAGTGTCCAAAATATTTTTTCTGCTTTTCATTTGCTGGCTTGATTAATAAAAGTGAAGTATTTTGTATGCATTAAATTTTGCTATGGGTGCTTGAAATCCCTGCCCCTTGCCTTCAATTATTGTGCTATTGTTGCTTTAGTTGCCTTATCTAACCATAGCTGGCATTTGATATGGATTCACTTAACTATTTGAACTGGTAGGAAGGTTCAAGGCCACTGACGCCGGTAGACTTCGTGCTGAATACAACAGGCTTGTTGAGGGATTAGCACTAAGAGGAGACCTCCCAGGTATGTAGGAATGTGAGGCTTTTTATTTTTACCGTCTTAATGTCGCCACCAGTCATCACTAAACGAAACTTCTTTTCTTGGCATAGCCACGGATGCTTGGCTTGCAAATCCGGCACTGCCTGATGATATACTAAAGGAAGCTGTACCTGGAAATATACGCCGTGCTGAACATTTTATGCAAGTTTTACGTAGATTAGTTCAATATCTTGAAGGACGCTTGGAAACTGAGAATGTGGAGAAGGAAGGCCCTGTAGGCTTTGTTACCTCCATTCTTAACCATGCTGGAATTGACCAGAAAACACTGAAATTCTGTTATGACCGGCTGCATTCATTGATGATGACGTTGGAAATTACAGATACTGATGAGTTCCTACACATCCAAACTATATGTGATTTTGCCACACTTGTGGGCACATATGCTCGTGGTTTTTCCATCATAATTGAACCATTTGATGAAAGAATGCCGCATATTCCGGATCCTGTATTGCAGGTTAGCGATGTTCTGATATATTTCCACCCAATTACTGTTTTAAACCTATTAAAATTAGTACTATGGTTCGCGAGATTTATTTGGCTCTTATGTGGATCAATCACATTTTCATACTTTTGTTTATCTATGATGTTTCAGCTCTGTTGCCATGATGCTTCTCTTGCCATAAGGCCAGTGTTCGAGAGGTTTCAGTCAGTTGTGATTACATCAGGCACACTTAGCCCTATAGATCTGTATCCCCGGCTTCTGAATTTCAACCCTGTTGTTAGTCGAAGTTTTACAATGTCCTTAACAAGAGATTGTATATGCCCCATGGTTCTTACCCGTGGCAGGTATTCCTGTTATTCTAGTTTCGCTATTTAAAGAGGAGCTTGATGCATTTGTTCCTTCACCTGTTTTGTTATCTTCTTAATTGTTAATCTGGTTGTTGTTTCAGTGATCAGCTTCCAGTCAGTACCAAATTTGATATGAGAAGTGATCTGGGTGTAGTAAGGAATTATGGAAGGCTCCTGTTGGAGATGGCTTCAGTTGTTCCAGATGGGATCGTATGCTTCTTTGTCAGCTACTCATATATGGATGGGATAGTCAATACCTGGAATGAAACTGGAATCCTGAAGGTACATGATTACTTTATTTACCTGATTTCCTACGTCCTCTTGCTATTAATGTCCATTTAATTGTTTCGTCGAATCGTCGTTCTAAAAAGCATCTCGTTGGCAGGAAATAATGCAGCATAAGCTTGTCTTCATAGAAACCCAAGATGTAGTCGAAACCACATTAGCTCTTGACAACTATCGCAAGGCCTGTGATTGTGGAAGAGGCGCTATATTTTTTTCCGTTGCTAGGTAAGTTGTTGAAAACATACTCCGAAATCTGGTTCATCTGTGCTTATGACTGTAAGTGCTTGTTTCAGGGGAAAAGTTGCTGAAGGTATAGATTTTGATCGTCATTATGGGAGACTAGTAATCATGTTTGGTGTTCCTTTTCAGTATACATTAAGCAAGTGAGTCCTGTTTATTTAAGGTTCTGAATAAGAGTAGATTACAACACTCGGATTTTCCCTTTCTTTTTGCTTGTGGAAATTATGGAGCTTAGATTGCTTGTTTCACTTACTAGAGCACTAAACTTTCAGGATTTTGCTTGCACGCCTGGAATACCTGCGCGATACTTTTCAAATTAAGGAAGGAGATTTTCTTACTTTTGATGCCTTGGTATATTATCTCTCTCGTTCATAATTGTTGATGCTTACTGAACGTATTGAAAAACTGATCCTTGGTAACATTGTTTGTGCATGAATAGAGACAAGCTGCTCAGTGTGTGGGTCGGGTAATCCGTTCAAAGGCTGATTATGGAATGATGATTTTTGCAGACAAAAGGTTAGTATCCTTTCATCAACACATGAGATCATTTGCAGAAAATGAGAGGGTTCATGTAGGTTATTCTGCAGATTAAACATAGTACCTGTGATGAATGCATCACTTACATGGTTTTGGCTTCCTTTTGATTTTCTCTTTGATAGAGTTTCGCGAGTAAATGCTTGTTGGTTATAATTGTCTGCAGATATAGTCGTCACGACAAACGCTCCAAGTTACCTAGTTGGATACTCTCTCATCTACATGATGCCCACCTAAACTTGAGCACAGACATGGCTTTGCATACGGCACGCGAGGTATGCCTTCCTTGTCATGGTCAATTTGTATTTTTAATTGTGCAGTCAAGCTGATTTTGCACCAAAGTTTACAAAAGTTCTTTGTATATCTTAGCATGATTCACAATTAGAGTTATCATACTCACCAGTGATATAAATATCTGATAATATGATTGCGCAATGACAACTGATCCGCCGTATGCAGTTTCTTAGGAAAATGGCACAACCTTACGACAAGACCGGTGGCAGTACCGGCAGGAAGACACTGTTGTCTCAAGAAGACTTGGAGAAGACGGCTGATGGAAGCTTTGTTGAGTCGTTGTTTTGAGGCTTTTATTTGTTTTTTTGGCTCCCAAATTTTTTACTTTGAGTGGGGATGGGTAGCTCTTCCCTTTGGATGTAAAGAAAGTGCATATTGGCGAAAATGGTGCCATGCAGCATGGAAGGGACCCAAAACCTTAGATTTTATGTTCTGTTGAGGCTTGTAATGGGATTATTGGAAACTAGGTAACTCTATATTTACTATACATGCATTTTTACCATGAGTTCTGTTCTTTAACTCATCCTCTTATATTTACAGTTGATTAAAATTTAGTTGCTTCATCTGATAATGTTCATATGTAAATTTAAAACTTGCTTAAAACATAATGTGATTTTCAAATGTTAGGAATTGTGTGAAATTTGTTTTATTGTATTTTTGAAGTATATCAATAAATTAATGAATGTTGGATCAAACATTTGATTTCTTCTTTTTTCTTGAAAACAAAGAATTATAAGAGTTTTATAGAGAACTAATTGTGTATTACACTTTAGTAAAAATAATTAATTTTTATCAATTATATTATATGTACACAAAATATTTTTTTTTTCAAAGATAAATGTTATTTTATTAATATAAAATAAAAGTGTTTCCATAAGGAAGTACAAAAGAATCGGGTATTTCTATTTATTACCAACTGTGACTGAAAGACTAAGTTTAAAGAAGAGTAAAGTAAGAGTAAAGAAAATTAGCAGCATTTATCAGGTATGGCACAAAATTATCACCAACATATGTACACAAAATATTAAACACATATTAAAATATAAAATATATATCGAAAATAAAGTAAACAATACATATTTATACATAAGTATCTAATAATTAATATTTTGTATACGGATAATATTTTTAAATTTTATATTTACTACTTAAAAAAGTAATCTAAACATATGAATCTCATTAGAAGACTGTTAAAATCTTTACACATCAAAATCAACTAAACAAATTCTCAATACTCATAATTGTCATGGATTAATTACTAACATAAAAAAGATCAACTGCAGCTTAAAAAAGCACAAGGCCAACATTGTATGATTTATTTGTGGATTGGGCCATGGAAAATGGGCTGTTATAACATAGGCCCATTAGAATTCACAATAGTAATGGTCCTCCCTCGCTCGCTCCATTGACTGTGTGTGTGGGAGTCTCTCTGTCTTCGAAGAGAGAGAGAGAGAGAGAGAGAGAGCAATGGCTGCTGCAGAAGAAGAAAGCGCTGTGAAGGAGCCTTTGGATCTGATAAGGCTGAGCCTCGACGAGCGCATCTATGTCAAGCTCCGTTCCGACCGTGAACTTCGCGGCAAACTCCATGTATCTTCGTTTTCTATTCCATTACTCTCCGCACCTCTTTTCTTAGCTTCTTCTTTGCGTGCCCTACTTCACTTCAAATTTGCCTTCTTTACGATTTTAAGCTCGTAGCTTTCTGTTTGCTTTCACTGCGTTCATTCTTTTACTTGAGTAATAGCTTCACAATGAGAGTCGCAACAAAAAGGGGGAACTTTTTAGGGCTTTTAAATTAGTGATTTAAAATTTCAAATATCTCGTTTTGGATATTGTTCACGTTCCCTAATTAGTCCATTTTGGGTTTGCAAACATGAATTTTCAGGCTTACGATCAGCATCTTAATATGATCCTTGGTGATGTTGAAGAAATTGTTACTACTGTTGAAATTGATGATGAAACATACGAAGAAATTGTGAGGGTAAGTAAGAAGTTGTAATGAGCAAGGTTGTCGTCTATATCAGCACAAAACAAAACATAGAACTGTGCATCGTTACTGGAAAATTTGATTGATTACATACTACTGCTTAGTAAGAAAACATTATACTATATATTATACAGATTTAAGATATCATCAGAAACTTCGTTGAATGAAGTTTAACTTTGGGACCATTATTGGAATGTAGAAATGTCATCAATTTGTCTAAAGCCGATTTGTTTTGCTATTTTGGATTTTGTTCATATATATAGGGAATGCACAATTTCATTTCAACATAAGCAAACTAATGCATGTTTTATTTATTATTATTATTATTATTATTATTATTATTATTATTATTATTATTATTAAGAGGAAGATGCTTTCCTCTGAATGAGTTGTTTTTGCTTGTGATTTCAGACGACAAGGCGTACTGTTCCTTTCTTGTTTGTTAGGGGAGATGGAGTGATATTGGTTTCCCCGCCGCTGAGGACTGCATGACAATTGACATGGAGGGAATCTTTGTATTCATTTTAATGAAGATTATCAATCTTGCTGAAAATGTATTAGCTTGTTAAGATAGTGGTTATGATTAGATTAGTCCCTTAATTGCCGTGTTTGCTAGTGGTTCATTTCTGTTTGAGACAGATTTTAGTTTTATTGAGCATGAGAATCACAGCATGTACATGACTAGACTCTTGGTGGCAGTGCAGCATTGTCTTTACTTCTAAGTTGCTCTATAGATATGATTCTTGATAAGTCTCACTTCGTGAAAGAGTTGATACCATTATGAGAGAAACTAGTATGCCTTAATGCTATAAGATTGAAACTATTACAACCAGTTGAAAGAAAAGGATGCAGTTATCCTTCTTTCATTAATATCCATGTTATCTCAATCAATTTATTCTTTATTCACAATTTGTTCTAAGATGCATGGATTGAGTGCATGGCGAAAGGACACTCTTTAGGGTGATTCCTACTTGGCCTCAGCAGCATAAAGAGCTTTGATTTCCTCAACATCATCGTAGCTTCCAAGGAATATGGGAGATCTCTCATGTAACTTCTTAGGAATCAAATCAAGTGCCTGTTAACATACATAGCCAATATGTTACTTCTTTGCAAATTAACTCCTTCACAAAACCATGCAGCAAAAATGGTGGGAGCGAGAAGAAAAAAAATATTTTTTTAAAAAGAAAAAGTTCTTAAAAACCAGTAAATTACCCGTTGTTTGCCAGTGAATGCTTGTCCCCCTGCTTGTTCCATCAAAAATGACATTGGAAATACCTCGTATAGTACACTACACACAAAACAAGCTAAATTAAGGTTCTTTCTTCATCTTGGTCGTCTTCTTCTTCGTTTGGCTCCATATATAGAACAAAAGTAAAAATATTAAATTATTAATAATTCAGGGGCAATAAAAAAAATTAGTAATGCAGGGCTTGACATACCGTAGTTTTCCATTGGGACTCTTTTTATCAGCAGGGTACAAAAAAATACCTCCATATAGCAATGTTCGATGAACATCAGCTACCATACTGTTAATGTATATAAAACTATGTTAGAAGAGAAGATGAGTGGCAATGAATAATCACACATGTTGAGAAACCATGATACCTTCCAATATATCTTAGAGACTTTGGTGATGAACCATCTTTGGGGAACTTGCATCTCTCCACATAACTTAAGGAAAAACATGATTTGCAATATTGTCAAAAGTTGCAGCATAGTTTCCGGAAGGGGAAAACTTTTTTACTATAAACATTTCAGAATTCAAACGTACAAGGCAGTAGGACCATCCCAGTTCTTAGCATTTCCTTCATTCACTGAATAAATCTTGCCTTTCTTTGGGATCTGCAGAGTAATAGTAGTAGCTTAGCTTGCATTGCATAACGTGTTTGAAGTTTGAACAGATTGAAATTTGTATCCAAATACATTGACTAACGAATTTATAAAAAAGTAACCAACAGATAAAAGTGAACATATTTGTCATCGATGAATGAGCAGAAATAGTAGTACTACCTTGATGTCAGGGTGAGTTAGTATGAACTCACCAAGTGATGGGTCAAGCGTGAAACCATTAACACCACTACCAGTGGTTAACACAAACTGCAAAAATCAAAATCATCATCATATCTCAAATTTTAGAATAATCAAAGAGTTGTTTAATTAGTGATGAATTAAGTGTATGATGATGATACCGTGCAAGAGCTTCCATACATACAATAACCAGCAGCCAACATGTTCTTGCCAGGTTGCAAAACATCTTCTAGTGTTGGTTCATTCACATCGTTCACCATATAAATCCCAAATATCTACATCAAGAAAACACAAACTTGAACACCACCTTATAAGTAACATAAAATATGTATTCTTTATTGGAATAATCATCCAACTTATCTGGTTTATTTGAGACGTTGACTTTAGACATGAAGATATATTTGTTTCCTATCTATAAGATAAGAATATAATTATATAAGATCTGAATTATTTGACACCTTATTAAATGGTAACAAGCCTAAACCATCCAGACAATAAAAAATATAATAATTCATGTGTGCATATCCTCTGTCAATTAGCATACACATTCCGTGTGGATGCAAAGTATACTAAATTCATACGTATAAAATTGATAAAATATAGAAAATTTAGTATATTAACCAATATTAACCAATTATAACTTTAATTTTTATGTCGAAGACAACCAATTATGTATTACCATATTAATAAAAATAATTAATATAAAAATATATTACTTAAAAAATAATTTAAATACATGAATCTACGTGCAAATGCATCAAAAATTAAACTCATCAATTATTAGACAAATGTTATTAACACTATCTATATATGTGGAATTGCAGGTAAGAAAGGAAGATGATAGGTACGGTGCCAATTGAAACGCCACAATCAATGTTAGAGGAACCATCCAAAGGATCAAAAACGACGCAGTACTTTCCACGCAAAGAAGGCTCCACGAAGGTTGCTTCCTCGTCTTCTTCCGAAACCAATATGCTCTGTTAAAGAAGAAAAAAGAACAATCGATGATGAACAGAGAGGCAAATAAATCAAATCAAATCACATGAATGAATGAGTGAATGAACTAACGAACGGATCTTACAGTTCGGCCACTGCTAATCAAGGCCTTGATGAAGACTTCATTGGAAAGCACATCCAGTTTCTTCTGCTCTTCACCCTTTCATGTTCAATTCAAAGCACCAAACGAACATAAATGAAATGAAATGAAATTCAAATCGAAATGAAAACGAAATGCAAATCCAGCCAAATTTATATATATTACCTGAACGTTAGTCTCTCCAGCAAGTCCAATGAGTTTGGCGAGACCAGCCTGCGATGCATGAAATGAAGTGAAATTACATGAAATGAAATGAAAGTGAATTAGGAAATGAATTTAATTAAGGTACCTTGTTAACAGAAGAGCAGACGAACTTGCAAGCAAGAACAATGTGACTGAGTAAGATGGTGAAGTCACCGCGCGATTCAGGGTGCTTTGACTGTTCGTTAAGCACGAATCGTGTTATGGTCATCAGGTCCGTACGGTGTGCATCTGCGCTGTGGTCCATTCTCTTCAAGCTTAGTGACTCAGATTTTGATGCTGCGATTGGGTTTTTTTGAGTTTTCAGTGATTCAAGTGACGGAAATTCAACGAAGAAGAAAAGGAGGGGGTTTATCTATCTGATCCCACTTTTTGACTCGTGGCAACACGCGCTAACTTCCATTATACTCTTTTCGATGTGCGTGCCACTGTCAGCACTCTCTCATCCTTGCATTCCTTCGTTATCATCATATCCCTTCCTTCCTACTCAGATTTTTGGGGAAAAAAAAAATTAAATAAGAAGAATTAATTAAGTGAAGTACGTATATCATGTCACGTTTTCCAAAATTAACGAATAAGAGAAGTTAGAGAGCAATTTTTAGGCAAATTTTAATAAAAGTGTTAGTTCTTAGATTTTTTTTAAAATTAAATTCTAAAATAATCTCTGATATTAAAAAAAAAAAGAAGAGTCTTGTGCGCAAATTTTTTTAATGCGAGAAAAAGACGTATATCACAGGATAATGTAAGAAGATAAATATTTTATGTTGTTATAAATTATACAAATTGGTGTTTTCGATTTTTTTGTATTGTTTTATTTTTTAAAACAAACAATCACATATTAGACGGTTAAATTTGTAGTTTAAAAAATAAAAAATATTTAATATTAAAATTGGATCTTTCAATTTTTATTTTTAAGAATAAAAAAATTTAAAAATACAACCCCGATTTGATCATGACTTTTTTCATACAAAAAAAATTTGCATGGTCCAAATTTTTTACACTGAAAATTGAACAAAAGCTATCCCACAGTCCCACACATTAATGTAACACCCGAAGAACCCATAATCATGCAGAAGACAATCGAGATTTTCATAACAAAAAAAATAAACCAATCTTGTGTAATAATAATAATAATAATAATAATAATAATAATAATAATAATAATAATAAAAGATGTATTTTATATAATATTTTAAATTTAGATGTCCTTCGTACATATGCGTAAAGACATCAGAATAAAAAAAAATTACCAATACACATTATTATTACTATTTGTATTTAAATTATGAAAGCTTAATAATATTAAAATATCAAAAAATGTAACCAAATCTCATTTAATTTAGGAAAATTGAGTAATATTGGAGCTAGTTTGTTTCATTTATGTCATTTGTCCTTATAAATTTAATTTAAAATTCGAAATATTAAAATATTCTTATGGCATTCTTATAAGATTATATAATATTGAAGTTAGAAATTTGAATTTAATTTAAAAAGAAAAAAAACGCTTGTAACTACATTTCGAATTCAAATCTAAATCCCTGCGGGGATGCTGTTATTTTTTACATAAAGGAGAGTAACACACTCATTTAACCCTACTAAAAAAAATCTCACCTCTTTATTAGTCTCTGATTTGGAGGTTAGAGTGTCATTCCAGTCCCATCGCCATATACACAATCAGATTCTGAATTTAGCATTGCGAGATATATATGGGTGGAGTTGATCAATGGGCAAGCATACATCAAGATTTGTTGAACCAAATTACAAAGCGGTTCTATTCATACGATGAATACCTTCAATTTCGATTCGTCTGCAAGCAATGGAACTTCAATCTTCCACAGAACCCCAGTGGCAACAAAGTTCCGTGGCTGCTATTGCCTATTGCTAATGCTGCTGCTAAGAGATCTTCCAAAAAACCTAAGATATATGAAGGTACCATTTCAAAATTAACTGAGAGACGAACCCGTATCTTTGAAGAGGAGGAGATTTACTATCTTACAATGCCAGAGTTGCAATACAACAAAATTTGTGGATCTTGTCATGGATGGATAATAATCGTATTATTATACGAAGGCACCATACAAATGTTAAATCCATTTACAAAGGTTAGCTTCGATCTTCCTCCAATTTCAACTCTTCCCAATGTAATTGATATTCATGGTGACAAATGCACTTTTAATTTTGAGAATAGGGTTGGCACTCTAGATACGATTTCAATGCATAAAATGAATGTTTGGAAGGTTATTACGAATTCAGCACCTAACAATGATCTTACAATGATTTTATGGCCGTGATCATATACGGATGTGGTATAAAATTGGCCTTTTACAAGCCCAATAATCCGAGATGGATCAAGTTTCCAACAAATCATAGGTCTATTGTAGATGTCATATTTTTTCAAGAGAAGATATATGCAGTGGGCTATGACTTCCAGATATATGAATTTGATACAAAGGAAAAATTAGAGCTAGTGAGAAGAATTTATGAAGGGACAACTCGTCATGGGTATGAGCCCTTAATTTTCCATTATAAATATTTGATTGGTTGTGATGATGGAAGATTATTGATGCTCGTACGACATATTGTTTCTAGGAAGCGAACATTGCGTCTGAATATGGAGACTATCGGATTCGATATTTATAAATTGAATAAAAATGCAAAAGTATGGTCAAAAATATATAACTTAGAGAATTACGTATTAATAGTTGGACTCAATTCTTCGATTCAGATATTGGCAAGCAATTGCAAAGGAAATAAGATCTATTTTAATGATAATGGATTAAATCCATCGAATTCGAATGGTGTTTGGCATCATGATATTGGCATATTCAATTTGGAAGATGGTAGCTGTAAAAGAGTATTATCAGCTCTTAATTTTTTTTGTTCTCCTATTTGGATATTACCCTAGCTTAATCTTTTTTTTTTTTCTGGACTTTTTATTTGTACTTTTGGATCTAGGCATGTTTGCCTTATTTTTATTATTACCATACAAGTTTGATATATAATGGTGAGATATATTTAATTATTTTAATTATATATTATTTATTTGTGTGCGTATCTATACTAGAGTGAGACCCTAAAATAAAAAATTAAAGATATATTTTAATAAATATTATATTATTTAAAAATTAATTAAAATATACGTAAACTAAAATTAATTTTCACTGTCAGCACTCTCTCATCCTTGCGTTCTTTATTTCGTTATCACCGTAAACTAAAATATATGGTTGCACAATATATTTTAATTTTAGAAAATCATATACAAACACTATCTGAAAATATAAGATCAAGGTCATAGTTAACCATAGATATGTAGTCAATTATCAATTCATGTATAGAAGTTATGGAGCTTTTAAATTTAGCAATTAGCAACACATAATTGACGGGGGTCATGTTGCATTATAGAATAACAATCTTACACAAAATTGCACTTCAGACTTAACTAGGAGGATCAAAGAAAATAAGAAATTAATTAATCTGAAGTACGTATATGATGTCACGTTTTCTAAAATTGACGAATAAGAGAAAGTAACATAAGTTTTATTTATGTTGAATATTATGGGTTATTTTTGCACATATAGATATAATAAAGAGTAAAAATTTAAATACAGTGAAATTGATAATTAAGAGTCGTTAAATGATAATTTAGTCAAATCTATTAAATTATTTAAATTTATATAAAATTAACTGCATTTAAGTTTCTATCATAATAAGATGGTGTGCATTCTTTTATTCTTGAGTATAATTCTCTGCTAATGCTAGGTTCCTTCTTGAAAATTGGAGGAGTAACTAATCTCTTGGAGCCAATTCAGCCAAACATATTAAGAGGAAAAAACAAAACTCACACTATTTGATGTAATAAAAGATATTAAAGAAAGAATTGAAAGATATAGAGGTAAACGTGTTGGTATTTTCAATGGCACTTTTTGTATACAAATCCAGACATGATCCCTTCAAATATTCTCCTCCTCTTACACACAAAATATATTATAGTACCTGAACAGAGATATTAAATCTAAAATAATTCAAACAAAATTTTTTCTCTAATTTAACTATCTTTCACATTATTAGCGACAAATTTTTTCGACGAAATAAGTTACTAATATGAAAAATACTACGCATTTTTTAAATTTTAATTTTTGGTCTTTTTTTTAAGAGTTATTATTATTTAATTAATTTAAATATCCACTTTTATATCTTAATTGTTCAAAACATAAAAAATATTATTTCTTTTTTTAAATTTAATAAAAAATAATATTTAAAAAATACTTAATTATACCGAATTAATATATACTATTATTAGCGACGAATAATATCCGACGATAAAAGTGGTATTCCTAACTGTCAGTAAATATATCTAAAATTCGTTGCCAATTAATTATAAGTGGAATGCAACATTTAGTTTCAGCCAATTAGCAACTTCTATAAAATCCGCCATTAAATTTTCGATCATTAAAGTTCTCGCTTATTGGTACGAGGAGGATACAGTGATGAAATTTTTAATAAAACATTTTATCCATCACTAGAATTTGTAAAAAAAACAGTCGCACACTAATTTTTCCATGCTAATTAGGTTAAATCCTTGCAAAAGTTCATTAGTATCGTGAAAGATTTCAATAGCAACAACAAGTATTTAGGATGAATTAAATTTAAATAGAATTCTACATATACTTTTCTAACTTTATTTAGTCTCGTCCGATTCAATTCAAATCAAAACATATTTTATAAATATCATTAATTTAGTCAACTTATTGATTATGCTTTTTAGGAAGTAAATAACACGCTTACTAAGTTACTATATAACGTATAAAAAATACGAAAATGTTTAGGAGACACGAATTTTTAGCCTATAACTACTTTATTTATATCACTTTTTTTTTCAAAGATATATTTTTTATTGCATAAAAAAAAACTTTACACCTGGCGTACATTAACATTATTATATATAATAATATAATATACATATACCTTACACGCATATACAACCTTAATTTCATTAATTGGATGAATATCAATATCATAATTGCCTTGAAAACTACTGGATCAATATCATTTAATTAGTATTAATAATATTTTATTTTTCTTTAAGAACTATCATATTTTTTTTGGATCCCGCTAGGGAGATAATGGACTATTTGTACAATGTGTACAATGGGTTATTGAGTTAAAAAATGAACATTCCCATAATATCTAGAATAACCGTCGGAGTATTAGGGATAATAAACATCTTTCCGAAAAATTAAACTAATTTTGGAGTTTACTAAAGATCGAACTCTTAACCTTTCGGATCTAGCGTTCTAATACATGTTATGATACCACTCATCTCAAAAGCTTCAACTGATGGAAAAATGTAATATTAATAATTATATCTCTAATACTCCATAAACCTCCATTGTACATATTATATAAATAATTTATTGATTCCTCGTACTTTCCCTTTTGTAAATGTTCAATCATTATTCAATTTTGTATAAGACTTTTTTATTCCCTTTTGGAAAAATTTTCACTCATCTCAATTTTGTAAATGTTCAATCCTTATTCACTGTATAAGACTTTTTTATAAGCATTGCCTTAGTTTTTTATTTATTATTTTATATTTTTAAATTTTTTTTTCGTTTATCACAATCTTTGTCAAGTATCAACCATCCTATTAATTTTTTCTATATTATAGCATTTGAATTTGACCATCTTATTTAAAAATTAATTCATATTTTCTATATTTTATATTCTATTTTATATTTATAAAAGTCAGTTTATAAAAATATAAGTTGCACAGTGAAATTTGTAAAAATATCTTTAACTTAAGATTTAATTCTACATACATAAATATTTATAATTTCATATTCATAACATTCATAATTTCATATATATAATTTTCATAATTAATGTGTTTTTACAATTAATATTACTCAATTTGAAATAATGTATTCTTTAAATTACCTCACATGTATATGTGCTAATGAGTCATAATTTCAAATTATTTTATATTTTTATTTAAATATTAATATTATACTTATTTATTAATTTTAATCTCATCAGTTAATAATTACATTTTAAAATTTATTTCATAAATTTTTTCATGTTTCATTTCTATTTTTTTATAACATATAGTCTTTATGTATAATATAAATTATATAATAATTTATTAAAATATCTCTAATTTAACCTCTATAATTCAAACATATAATATCCATTAAACCTATCAATGGATGCTCGCCATTATAATAATCTTAAAATGAGTTCTAATACTATGAAGTGCTAATGTGTTGGTTGCTACAAATTAAAAATACTAATTTTGTAGCTTTCATTATTCATGAGTGGTGCAAGCAAGATAGGCATCTATCAACTCAGTGCCCTTCTATGTTCCCAAAACCAGCTATACATAGATGGGGTTTGCTATGGTGTCTATATATAGTTGCCTCATTTACCAAAGAAAAAAAAAACTTAATTTAAAAAAATATAAAAAATAATAATTTTTAAATATTTAAAATTTACTATAAAAAATAAGTTCGATAAATTTAACATCAAATTCATAAGCATAGTTATAAAAATCAAATCAGATTGATCTATTCGACTGAAAAATGGATAAACTGAATCTTAAGTTAGTTCGGTTTATTTTTTAAACCGTATAAAAAAGAGAACCAACGTAAACCGATAAGAATCAAAATAAACCAATCAAAATCGACGAAAATCGATATAAATCGGTCTAACCGAAATAGTCTGTTTGAAAAAAAATTTTAAAATGTCTCCACCAGTTTTTAGTTTTCACTTGTCACTCAACCATTATATTTCTTAACACTGTATGTGACAAATATTAATTATATAGTATACATTTAATTACATAATTTTATAAATATATAATTTAATTTAATTTTGTATTCTTTATTTTTTAAATTAATTATATTTTAATTATATATTATTATTAATATAAATATAAATTTCACTAAACATTTATTAATCTGCTTGATCTATTTTAATGCTAGTATTGTAATTAAAATTATTTATTTTGATATTAGTGTTAAAATCTACTAATATTATAGTTAGATGATAGGCCTTTTGAATTAATTGTTATTTTTATTGTGTCAAATTAAGATACTTTTGTAGTATTGTTGATAAATTTTATGGTTTTTTTATATTAATTATTTTTAGAAATTGAGACTTAATTTTTTATAAAATATTAGTGAAGATATGTGTTTTAAATTTTAGTTTTAAGTTTTTAATTATTTTATATTTTTTATTTATATGAGACCGATTTTATCGGTTTAACCAGTAATTTATCGATTAAACCAATAAATCAATAAACTAATAGTTTGATTGGTTCGATCACTAATTCAGTTATGATAACTATGCTTATAAAAAAAAATTTGCCTACATATATATGCCTCGGAATAGATTCTCTCAATTATTAAAAAAATTAAAAATTTAAAGTATAATTTTTAACTCTTTATTATTTTTTTCATATTTATTTTTGTCTTATTTATAAAATTAATAATAAAAAATTATATTTTACTCCATCCATGGTTAAAAAAAGAGGATGCATTTCCATATATGCATGCATTACCATGATCTGGTGTCGTGTAAGATGGATCAAGAAACCTACGACATTGCTTGCCCAATTTGACAAGTGCCCCCAAAAGCAACTACCTCCATTTATCACTATTAGCAAGTTATATAGTTGGAATGAAAATTTTATATAAAATTAGAGTAGTAATTAAAAACGTGAAATATAAAATCATAAGATAATTAGTAAAATCGTATGATTTTATAAAATAATCATAACTAGTTGATTTAATTAAAATTATAATATTTATAATTGTATGAGTTAAATTAAAATCCTAACTTTTTAGATATATTCATAATTAAGCACGTGTAATGTTGTGTATTATTTGTCTTCCCTATCTTTTTTCTTTTACTTTATTCATGTAAAAAATATAATAAAAAAGTGATATTATTAATTGAAATTTAAAAATGGTTAAATCTATTATTCTCATTTTTTATTTACAGATAATATTTATTTTGGTCAACAAAAATTAAATGAATGAATTTATATGTTCTTTAACTTTTAAATATACTTTACTCTAAAAATTTAATTAAAAATAATAAAAAATAATTTGTTCAATAAAAAATTTATCAAAAGATTAAAATATCCGATTTAAAATCTTTTAAAAATTAATTTAAATGTCTACTATACTTTTAATTACGGTCAATATGATCCACGTATTTCAAAGTTGATTCATGTAATTTAATTGATATCTATCGAGTTTGATTTAATTAAATTCTATCAAACAATAATATCAGACACAATATTAAATATGTCAATTAAGTAGCCATGACAAACCAAGATAATATTTAAACAAAATGATCGAGAACTTCTAAGGTGGAAAAATTAGATAAATAAAAAAATAAAAAATAATTATTTTTGAATTAAGATAATTTAATTTACATATGATAAAAATTATAAATTTAGTATTAATTAATTACTTACTTTATATTTATAATTCTTTTCATTTTAAAAGATTTTTTTCTATATAAAAATACTATATATACATAAAAAATAAATTACTAAATTAATTACTATCTATTTATATATGGTAAAAATTTAAATAAATTAATTTTATATAAAACTGATAATGAGAATCATTAAATAATAATTTAGTCAAATATATTAAATTATTTAATGATTAATTTAGTCAAATTTATCAATTTTTTAACCAATACACATACATAAATAACTAATTTTCAAATAAATTAATTTAAAAATTACCTATAAATTTAATTAGATTAATGTGCAAAATTTGTTTCCTATAAACGGAGGACAGAAGCATGAAACGCTTCTCTCTGCATTAATGGGAAGAATCCATATCCCGTCCCGGTAGAAGCACTCAACATACAAAATCTGCAAAAATCAAAACCAGCCACAGCGAATTCTCCAAAATACCCTCACATTCTTCCTTAATTCACCTACTTCACAGCCGCTGCACTATTCCCTTTAGCTCAGGGTTACATAGTCAATTCACATCCAAGTTCCTCTACAAAAAACCAACGCTGCAGATTTTTCTCCACAACGACATCGTTTCAACCAGCATTAGCTCCTCGCCACCGGCCAACGGCGCCGCCGAGAACCGTCTCACCATTCGATTTCCATAATTGCCCTTTCCCTGGGCTTTCAAATTCGATTCCACAAACCCTGAAAAAGCGAAAAACCTTCGATTTCGATCGTTAGGGTTTTTCGTTCGATTTGGGAATTCTTTTGAGGATTTAATGGCGGATCGCGAGGAAGAGGATTTGCAAATGGCGATTCGGATGAGCATGCAGCAGCACTCGCCGCCAGAGCCGAAGCGGAGCAAGCCGAGGGACGCCGTCGCAGGGGCCGTATCGGGTTTGCCGGAGGAGTCGCCGGAGGCAAAGAGCCGACGGATGCAACGGGAGCTCATGGCCGCGGCCGCTGAGAAGCGGATGATGGCGATGGCTGCGACGTCGACGGCGACGGTGAATAAGAGCGATTTGCCGACGGCAACGGGAGCGGGTAAAGGCGGGAAGGGCGGTGGTGATGTGGTGATGACAGAGGAAAAGGGGAAAGCCGTGCGTTCGGAAGGTGGGAGTGAGAGGTTGATGAGTAAGGAGCTGTCTGCAGAAGAAGCGAATGAGTTGTTTGCTCTTGTGTTTGGGAGTGAGGTCTCAAAGGGGATTCTAGCGCAATGGTGCAATCAGGGTATAAGGTATTCTCATGGCTAAATTCTGTGGTGAATTCTTTATTTTAAAGTTTTGTTGATAATATTTATTTACATTTTCCTCCAATATGGAAATTTTGTAGTTAATTTGCATTGTGGTTACTGAAAATGTGAATTGATTTAAATTCCAATCTTATATCACGAATTAAGTTCTTATTTATTGTTCAATGGTGAGGTTGAATAATTGAAAGACTCATTCTTATGCTTAATTTGAATTTTGTTCTATGTTGAACAATGTGTATATCTAAAGTTCAAAATATGACTTTAGTCCAAAATTGTGCGAGGAAAGTTATTTTGAGATGGTTATTTGGTTTATGAAAGCTTGATGTTGGATGTTTTGATGTATCAAATCTTCTGTTGCATGTGGTTTTACTGAATTCAACAAAATGGAAAGGATAATGTTGCCCCCTTTGTTTGTGAATTTTCATGGAAGAAAGGTAAGGGAACTAGTCTGTTCTTTAAGCTGTCAATGCAGAAAAGTGAAGGGGAATTCATTTATACGGCTTGTTATTTACACCCTTTTTGTGTTTTCCCTGTGAGACAAAATACAAATGCAGCATACTGGGAAAAAAAAGAAAAAACAAAAAGGAGAAGCTTCATTACTATATAAATTTAAAATAGCCTCATCATGATTTTCCAACTAAATTCACTGAAAAACAACATGAACTAATGACTGCAATAGGATCTTTGCATATATGCCACCAATGTGCAGATAGAGAAACGCCACATGATGACATGAATGCAAGTAATTTCACCGTGGTGTATAATTCATTAATAGATTACTTTTTTAATTGTCTAAAAAAATTATACCATGCATGTCATCCTTTTCTAGAAGGGTTTTGAATTCTTTCTTTCATGTACTTTTAAATTATAATACGTTTATCTGCCTACTTCTTGATGCTATTACCATGTAAACTTTCCTATAGGTTTAGCTCTGATCCAGAAACATCAATGGGACTAGTGCAGCATGAAGGTGGGCCATGTGGCGTTTTGGCAGCTATACAAGTAATGGTCCCCGTTTTTTAGTGTTTTTTTTTTTTTTTTTTTTTTTTTGGGAAGCTGTTGAATTCTGTTTGTAACTGTTCAATATCGTTTTGACATCCAGTCTTCCATCTATTGAAAGCCGAGTCCTGTTAATATCCAGTGCTACAAACATCATTTGTGTGTGTGTGTGTGTGTGTGTGTCGTCATTCTGAAATTGTAATATGTAATAACCCCAAATATCACAATGTTCAACATTCTCAGATAATAAGTTTGAAGTTTGGTAACTTGAATATGATGGGTACTACTCCTGTTATTGTTTTAATTTTGTTGTACACCACTAGAATGGGATCCTTGGAGTAACGGTTGAGTTATCTCCATGTGACCTCAAGGTTAGGCTGCATACATTACACCTTTTGGGTGTGATCCTTCCCCATACTCTGCATTAATGCGGGATGCTTGTGTACTGGGCTGCCCTTTTTTCATGAATTCTGTGTTCCCTGTGTATATATTTTAGGTTTAAATAAATGGATTTTAATTATGCCCTGTTTTGCTTATTCTCGGTTTCTTGATCTTTGACCCAAATCATCCAACCAATAAATTAATATCAGTTTTATTTTGCTTGGTCTGTGTGAGCATGTATTGAGATGTGCTAATGTGCATTATTTTTTTTCTCTTTCTTCTTCATTTTCTTTTGTGCTGATGTAACATTTTTTCCTTTTAACTTTGCAGGCATTTGCGCTCAAATACATTCTTTTCTTCCGTAATGAGTTGAAAGATGCATTATTCATGCCACAGAACCGGGTCTTGAGGGGATCGTCTTCTAAAAGTCAATCTGTTCCATCAAATGTTTTTTCTTCACTTACTGAAGATCTAAAAGTAAGGTGATTAACTTATTCCTGATCAGTCATTTTTGTTAACTAGGTAAATGCATTAATTTTAGAGATCTAGTTCTTGTCCTTTGTACTAAATTATGTCAATATCTTTTATATGTAATGGTTTTAATGGGGATATGAGGGGGGTTTGGTATTTCCTAAAATACCTTCCATTATATATAATTCATAAAAAAAATATTTATTTGTTGACCTTTATACATTGGCATATTAAATAAGCATCAAACAAAGATTACCATAAGGTGTCCTCAAATAAGTTTTGTTTTTCCTTCCATTTCGTTTCATCTATTAATCTCATTGAGCATTGGTTATGAAAATCAAATGTCTTTCTACATGCTTCATTGCTTTTTAGTTTTTGATGTTGACAGGTATACCCTTTAATGGTAACATGCGCTTTCTTCATTAATTGTTTTATTAATTATTTAATATTTTTTTTAACAGTGCCCTTGTAAGAAGCATGAGTGAAATATTGTTCATGTGTGGAAATAATGAAAGGGCTGTGGTTGCAACTCTGAGCATTCTAGGGAGTGACATTCAACATTCTGAAAATCTTTCTAGGGATGAGGTAGCTTGAATTTTCTGTTGATATTGGTAGTGCAACAGCATGTTGCAATAGTCTTTTGCAGTTCTATACTCCTGCTACAATGTTCTTATTGCTAAGTCAGGTCTTGTTTGATGAATAGGTAATTGCAAAAGCACTCGAAGGTCTTTCCATAGAATCCGGCTTGGATCTGCAGAAAGTTCTTAGAATTGAAACATACACGTCGCAAGCAACTGCATTGAAGAGACTTGAAGCAATGATTCCATCATTCCAAAGCCGTATGGGGGCACTGCTTTTCCTGATATCTGCTTTACTTTCCCGGGGACTGGTATGTTCTTTTAGTTGCAATTGCATCTTAAGAATTCCATGACTTGGCTAATTGTAGTGTTGAATGGGATTGTAATTAAAAGCTTTGAATATTCAAAGCTATGCATAGGAAATCTTCATGCTTAAATAATTTTTAATTCTTATTTTTTAGAGTTTCAGAAAAAAGAAAAAAAGGATGAGCTTACACTTACAGATTTGGGGAATATGGTGGCCAATTAAGTGATTAAATGCCATTGAATAATAACTGAGAATTTGCATTTGTTATTTTTTTTTAAATGTGTACGGGTTAACGCTTGCAATATTTTCCTTTCTTGTAGGACTTGGTTCAAGCTGACAGGGATGATCCTAGCCTACCGCTAGTTACTGCTCCTTTTGGGCATGCATCACAGGTATTTGCAGACAGGCAATTGAAAAATGCTGCTATCCTTTTTACTACTGTGTTTGTGAAATTCTCTGATATAGCATATTTTAAGGTTGTTCTTTTTGGTCGAATTTTTTGTTGTAGGAAATTGTGAATTTACTGCTGTGTGGACAGGCTGTCCCTAATGTCTTTGATGGCAGGATGGATTTAGGTGGAGGAATGTTTCTTAAAGGTATATCCCAGTGTGTAGAAGTTGGATTTCTCACACTGCTAGAATCCCTTAATTTCTGCAAGGTGGGTCAGTATTTGAAATGCCCAAAGTGGCCTATATGGGTTGTTGGGAGTGAATCCCACTACACAGTACTGTTTGCCCTTGACACAAGTGTTCAAAACGAGAATGAACTAGAAGAGAGGGAATCACAGATACGCAAAGCATTTGATGCCCAAGATCAGAGTGGAGGTGGTGGTTTCATTAGTGTGGAGGGTTTCCATCAAGTTCTCAGAGAAACAAATATCAAACTCCCACAAGAGAAGCTTGAGCACCTTTGTGGTACAGGCTTCATTGTATGGAGTGAGTTTTGGCAAGTAATTTTGGATCTTGACAAGAGTTTGGGAGGTTTGAAGGATTCATCGGGACTGATGGGTAAGAAGGTTTTTTATCTCTACCATTTTAATGGGATTGCTAAGTCAGATCTAAATGGCGGTCAATTAAACTTTAGGGGTGAAACTCCATTACAAAGACCCAGACTCACGAAATTGAGAGTTTCGGTTCCTCCAAGATGGACGCCTGAGGAATACATGGCAGATGTGCCGGTTTCATCTTCTTCCGGTGCAACTGAATCTTCTGGGAAAGACACTGAAGTATCAAAACCCGAGCCTTCTCAGCATGCACCTTTGGTAGATTGCATAAGGACTCGCTGGCCGCGTGCCGTATGCAGTTGGTCAGGGGATCCTCCTAGTATAGTCTGAGGGGTTTATATGGGGCCGTTTTCCTGTGGTTTTGTAGAAGCAGAAGAGGGTAAGAAAAACATGGTTCAACACCTGCTATGCCGCAAGATTGAAAAGAAAGAGTTGAGGTTTTCATAATTCACTTTGGTGTCGCACTTTAAGGCACCTAATTTGGTTCGGGTATCTTAAATTTTCTCCAATATGTGCAAGGCCCTTGTTCAATGTGGAGCAGTGTATCCGACAAGAACCTTAGATTTTGTCATGTCATTCAAAAGTTTAGAAGGAAGAGTGGTGTTATATTTGTTGTTTAAGCCAAGTTGTAAAGTCCCTTTTAATGCACACTTGGCCGTCTCAGTTAGAAAGAATTTAGTTCTTGGGGGGTTATTGAATAAACTTGAGTATCTCTTTGTTACCGTTGAAGTTGTTGTAATATTAATTTTTTTCTTTATAAATTTTTATCGTTATTGGCTTATGAATAGGGGAATATTAATATTCATATTTGTATTATACTAAAAATGCTTGCATATATGATATGTATATCAAGCAATGCTTGTTTTGTCAGGGTCTCGTTGTTGTAGCATTCTCTGGTGCTAATTGAACTCTCAAGGCCACACCATTCAACTATTAGGGTGTATCTAGATAACGGTAAAAAGTGGGTGGAAATTTCATTGAAAACGATGAAATTTTATTCCCAATTCATTCCAAAAATCAAATACCCCTTATTGGCTTGCTGTACAAACTTCAGAATTCGAAACAAACAAAAATAGAATGGCTTATTATGTAGTTAGTGAACCTCTATACAGTAATGGATTGTGAATGTTTTCACCTCTCCTCTCATCTTCGTACAATCAATACTCTTATTTGAATAGTGGCCTTTTAATACTGTTGAGACAGTTTAGGGGATGAAGCACAAATAATTGCAACTTTGAAAGGGAAACCGTGTTTAATGAGAGATTTAATATATCTTATTTGCAAATCTAGTAAGATTTAACTTCTTTATCATAAGTTTCAATTATTTATATATCGATACAAGAATATGGCGTCTTCATCATGGGTTTGAAAAAAATTCCTCTTATATTGTCCAATGACATAAGAAGATTATTGTCAAAACCTTAACAACTAAAGTTACATCCGTTGTCCTTTTATATTTCAAGTTATATATATATATATATATATATATATATATATATATCTTGAACCAAAATTGGAGAAAAAAGTTGACTCAACACCTATCCTGTCCGAATCCACATGTTCGGTATTCTAAACATAATAAGAAAGAAAAATATTATTTGTATTATGTTTGTATATATTTCTCTTTTATATTTTTTAATTGTGATATTAAAAGTGATTGATAAGAAGCGAGAGAAAATATAAACTTTGTTCCGTATACAATGAAAAGAAAATGTACAGAAAAGATATATATAAAAAAGTGTGCAAACATAATTTCTCAAGAAAATAGCATATGCCAGAAAAGGTTGTATCATTATCAACATGCAAAGCAATTCAACATGGCCAGTGACCATAGCATATATTGGCATGTTCTTCCTATTGGAACTTTCTCCCTTTTGTGATGTTGCTTTAATTTATTAGTGTATGGAAACAACTCACATAAAAGTCTTTACGTGAATATGATCATTAATTTAATATTTTTATTAAATTATTAATTTTATTTAAAAATAATTTTATGTAGTCACCTAAGTACATACCTTTTAAATAATAATAATAATAATAATAATAATAATAATAATAATAATAAGCTTTAGTTCATTACCAATATAATTATCATACATGAAAAGAAGCACTTCTTGTATACAAATTATAAAGGGGAAACTCAAGTACAGTCGAATTTACGTGAAGTTGATAATCGAGAGTTGTTAGATGATTTGATTGATTTGACTAAATTTTCATCTAACACCTCTCAACTATCAACTTCACGTGAAGTGGACTGCACCTGAGTCTTTACCAATTACAAAAGGCTTTGAAACACTACAAAGCCTTACCCTCATTTTATGCTAAGTAACAAGACAACTTTAATTTTCTTCAACTTATATGCTCTCATCTAATCATTTCTAGTAAAAAGACAAGGAAATGCATGAGTGCCTTCCTTTAATACATTGTTGATTTAAGAATATCTTAAAATTTGAAAATAACATATATATCAAATAGGTAGTAAATAACAAAGGGTGTTTATAGAATAATTAACATAATATGACAAAGTAATAATTAAAGAGCACTTGATCCTATCAACTTGGTAAGAGCAAAAGTAATAGCCATGGCCATCCAACCACCAAGAAGAACCCTTAAAGAAGACCTAAAAACAGGAACCTTACCAAGAACAGCACCTAACCAACCAAACAGAACCAAAGCAAAGGTTACAGCAGCCACAACCACACCAAGCCTCACCTTATATTCTCTTATGAAAGAAGCAGAAAGCAATGGCACCATTGCACCAATAGAAAATGCCAAAGCTGATGCTGCTGCTGCTTGTAAAGGGTTTGGCAATCTTTCTTCTTCTTCTTCTTCTTCTTCAGAATTGTTGTTGTTGTTGTTTCCTCTTTCTTTGTCCCTCTTCATTTGAGCGAGTTCAACGTCGAGTTGCGAGTAGACAGACACAAACTCACCTATGGCCATGCTGCAAGCGCCGGCAACTAAGCCTGCAAAACCGGTGAGGATCATGGCTTTGATGTCTTGTTTCACTGCTCCAACACCCATCATTAGTGATGCTGTTGAGACCAACCCATCATTGGCTCCAAGAACAGCAGCACGTAGCCATTGAGATCTTCTTGAGTAGTCAAAGAAATCTTCTTCTTCTTCTTCTTCCTCCTTCTTGGTTTCAATGATCTCAAGTGGTGTTGTTGTTGCTTGTTGCTCAAGGTCATTGTTGTTGTTGCTATGAAAGACTTGTTTGTTGGTGTGATTGAGGGAAGCCTGATTTGATGCCATGAAAATGGAAAAGAGTAATAAGAAATATATAGAAAATAATGAATGAAGAAGAAGATGAAGAGTGTGGTTGACACACGCTATGAAGAAGGGTATTTATGGATAAAAATTTTGTCTATGTTGCAGGCAAATGTGGGACAAACCCACTCATCAAAAGCCAAAAACATTTTCCAAACCACCATTTCTTAATTGGTATTTAAATCATCAATAACAATAATAATAAAAAAATCAGTTAAAATAGTTAAAAATTATTTTATTTAGTATTTATTAAGGTGAAAACTCAGGTACAGTCGACTTCACGTGAAGTTGATACTTGAGAGTCGTTAGATGATTTGACTGATTTGACTAAATTTTCATTTAACGACTTTCAGATATAAACTTCACGTGAAGCATGAATTTTTACCATTTATTAATTATTATTAGAATAATTATATAATTTTAAATATAATAAATATAAAATACGAATATTATATATATAAAATTATAGATGTTATATTATATAAACTTTAGATATTATCTCTCTATCATTATTGTTAAATGATATTTATGTGCAATTTATTTTTAATTATAATAATAAATGTAATATAAAAAAATAATTATGTTACACGTATAAAAAAATTAATTATTTATATAAAATATATGTTAAAATATAAAATATAGGATAAAATATTTTTTTCTTAATATTTGCGATTTGTTTAAAAAAATATTCCTAAGTACAAATTAAAGTTTATACTTTTTCTTCTAAAATAATATACATTTATTACTTTTTGATTCTTTGTATTAGATTCATTTCTACGTCTAATTAGAAAGGAAGATATAAAAAGTGTACTAAAAAAGGGTGCAAAGAACACATCTCGTTAAAAAAAACCAAATATAATAAAAATGCATTATTTTTTTTAAAAAGGTACACTTTAAAATATATCAAAAAACAATACAAACTAATTAAATATATTTTTCAAACACAACTAACCCAACTATAATTCTAAAATTGGTATATAATATAGTAAATGTTGCCTCACTTATTAAAGAATTGAAAAAGCTACACTGAAGATTTAAGGCAAAATTTATTACTCATGTATTAACATAGCTATTATTAATGGATAATTGGATATGAATGTGATGAGGTAATTTATTTACTGAAACTGCGTTTAGTTTACTGCAAATTAAACAATTGAATATTGAACCTTTTGCTTTACAGGGTTTACTCGCTGTATAAACCCTAAAATAACTTTAGGCATGTAATTCATAACATGGAACCCAAAAAAAAAAAAAACTAAGAAGTCAAAATCACTATATATCAATGCTTTTGTTCACTAAAAAAAAAAAAGAAAGAAGAGTAGTATAGTACCTCTTTTTTAAAGTTACAAATCATAAATGGGAGGCACTGTTGATCAGATAAAAAACTTTACACACCAATCAACAGTATATTGAATCCCAGAAACAATTCAATAATTTTATTTAGTGAGAGAATGATGGAGAGAAAACAAAGCACTATTAAACATAGTTTTAGTACATAACATATGCTATATTTATATACATTCCAATTGGGAAGGAATAAATAAATAAAAAGAGTATATAGAATAATAATTGAACTAGAGACAAATAGTAGCCATAGAGAGAAGAGGATTAATAGAGATCAAACTATATACGTCATCTAATTTATCTCCAAATAAAATTAATTAAGGTAAGTTTTACCAAACCCAAAGTTCATGAGATGAGTCACAAAGAAGGCATGAACCACACAAGGGACAAAGATATTGATGATATTGATACATATAATGTCATATGCAAATGCAACTTAACACAAGGGAATAAAAAAAGGTGCATTATCCTTGTTTCTTCAGTTACAATACAGCAAGAACAACAGGATTTCGTGTTGCATTTGTAAATAAAGCAAAAATCATGTGATTCCTATTTAGTTAAGGTGTAAAGTAATGCTTGTTTTTGTTCCTAATATATATAATTTATGGGTCGGTTGAAAGCAACGAATCTTAAGCATATAAAAGGGTATGTATGTATGTATGTAACGTGTAATATCCTATTATAACGATTTATGTCACGATGAATAATGATTCACTCATAATAATATATTGCTGAAATATTGGAAATGATTCTTGGGCTTATATTATTGTTGGATTATATATATATATGCATTTGTTGATGAGTTACCATGTAATATTTTCATCATGATAACACATAGTGGAATATAGTACATACTTTAATTTGCCATTATCAAATCTTTTTGGGGTATCCATCGATAAGTACGGTAGTTAATTTTTGGAATAATCCATTTATTAAAATTTTAATGTTTATTTATTTTTGAAGAAATACTAAACTCTCTTAATAAGAAAAGATGATTTTTTCTATTAAATTTTTAATATTTATAGTAACATGCTAATTAATATATAAATATTCTTTTCATGATGAGTCCTTATTATTATTAGCTTTCAAATTATGGTCTACAACTTAATTCAAATATTTATGAGAATAATATTCAAACAAAAATCTTAATTACCGGAATGTTCTTATTTAAATGATGATTATTTATAAGGGATAATAAAAAATATAACCATAATATTCATTTAATATGTGCTCAGTGAGTAGTCAACTTAAATTAATTTAGTGATTAATTTATTAATTTATTTAATTAAATATTAAAAATTTAAATTTTGTGTATATAATAATTTAATAATTAACAATAAATTTTTAAATAGAATTTTGATTCGCAACAAATTAATACGTAGCACTACACTCATTAATATTGACCATAGCAGGCTTGGAATCTAGCTACTTCGGGTGATAAGGAATAATAGAAAGAACATAAAATAGTGCAAGAAAAGATAATTATATTTTTACCATAAGGGGGTAAAGACTTTAAGAAAAATATTTAGACAATCTATTAGACATTAGTATTGATATATGTAGGTAAAGTTTACAGTTTGATATCTCTGTATGATTTTTCGAATTATATATCGATACTTAGCTGTAAAATTATTTGATATTGATCAATCGATATTTTATTAGATAATGGTTGGTTACTATTAAGCTCTTATACTCTTAGTGTGTTTCAAGTTGAAGATATTTTATATGAAGAAAACCGAGAGGGTAATCAACCCAATCATATCTTGAACCACTACTAAGAGCTGATGATGATTTGTGACTTGTACCAATTTGATAGTGTAATAATATCTATCAGATTATATTTGTTGTTAGAATTAGTTTTAGATATTGTAATCGTGCTTATGCACCTAATATTGTCTCATAAATAGATATTAAAAATTACAAAAATTCCGTCAATAATATAGATATTGACTCAATTCATGTATCATAGCTTCAGGCCGTAACAAATGTAATTATGTTCATGCATATATACTTCAAATATATATAAGAGTGTGACTATAAAATAAAACAACTACTTTACATTCCACCCCAAAACCAATTATCAAATCAGTTATTTTGTATAAAATATATATTAAAATATAATATAAATATTAAAAATAAATTAAATAACGTATATATTTATACATAAATATAAAATAATTTAATAATTAATTTTTAGTATATATATAATATTTTTATAAATTTATATCAAATCAGTCATTATATATTTAATAAAAATATATAATTTAATTTATTTTTTATGCTGTATTTTTTATATTTTAAAATATATTTTATATTAATAATTAATTTTAATATATATCTAAAATATTTATAAATTTATAACTAACATTCTTCACCTTAATATTAAAATTACAAAAAGAAAAAAAAATTTTCTTGTTTCACATCTACATATATTCATAATGATTACAGTCTATATAGCTAGGAAGAGCAAATGAAAATTTTCTTATAGTGCCTTCAAACTTGATATAAGTTGTTTAAATTATTTTAATGGCCCATCAAAACCTAATCTGACTTGAAAAATAGAAGTAATTAATTAATGAAGGGGGAAAAGCGCCCAATAGCTAAGCAAGATTTATATGGAGTGCTGAAGAGGAAAGCACTAAAAGCATTGTGAGAAAAAAAAAAAAAAAACAATTGCATGATTGGAATAGAAAATTAGATAATTTAAATAAATAATGGGAGGGAGTGTGCATTCCACACGAATACCAATATCTCTTCCAATCAGAGACATAAACCAAAGTTTTTCTTTTCAATTTTAATTTGCACTCCAAACATTACTTCCACTATTTTGGTGACACCAACTTGTGCTCAATGGATGAGACTGGTGAGGATTAATTCAATAAGCTAAGGTCCACAAACTTTGTCTCATTATATTATTGATTTCCACAATAATTCTAAAGTAAGTCCCCAGAGAAGTAAAGGTGATTCTATTATCTACAATAATAATGACATCCATTAACTTTACATCTTATTGGTGTATGTGGTTAAGTAAGTTGATTAATTACTTATTGTTATAATAATATAATTATCAGATACAACTTTAAAAAATACATTATAGTAGCATATACATAGTAGTACATTGGTATTTTAATTTTTTAATTTCCACTAAAGAATTATTGGAAGCAAATACGAATTAAATATTATTGAAGAGTTCCTATAATGTCAAAAAGTTCTGTATAGAATAATTTGTTTAATGATTTATTGAACTGAAAGGTACCAGAAATTTTGAAAAAAAATTTACAAAAAAATTGAGATGAGAGAGCAAAGGTGATTAAAATCAGGGATTCATTATTAGAGAAGTAAAAGATTAAAGTGTCTCAATTTTTTATAGTGGATTTTATACATTGTTAGTGGAGATTGGGTATGTGATTACAAGTTAGTTAGGCACTAAGTCCAGAGTGTAATAAAATTGTGTTAAGCTATCATAACTGATTTTGCAACTGAGGCTGAGTCTGAAAGGTTGGAGAAGGTTTTGTACTGTGTACACTAACATGCCCCCCTTCAAACCAAAGATTTTTTAGGAATCTACTTCGAACACTCTGATCAAGTTTCGAAACTTAAGGAATGCCGCTGCTGAGAGGGGCTTGGTGAGTGTGTCTGTGAGTTGGTCTTGTGTTGGGATATGCTGAATGAAAAGCTCCTTTTTTGTGACAAAGTCTCTTACAAAATATTGATTGAGAGCGAAGTGTTTTGATTTATTGTGTAGAATCAGATTGACAGACAGAAGAACAACACTTTAATTGTCACAGTATACCACAGGCTTGGCAGAGCATGGCATTCTAATCTCAGTGAACAAGTTTTGCAACCAGACTATCTCGGTTACTACATCTGCAATACCTCTGAACTCTATTTCTGTACTAATTCTTGAGACTGCAGATTATTTTCTACTCGTCCAAGATATTAGGTTGGGACCTAGGTAGATTCCATACTCGTTGGTGGACTTTCTGTCATCGATGTCACTGGTCCAGTCTGAATCACAGAAACCATAGACTCTGAAATTTGTGCACTTGTTGAACCTCAGACTATACTGAGTTGTGCCTGAGAGATATCGGAGGATCCTCTTTACTGCTTTCCAGTGAGAGTCAAGAGGATTGTGAAGAAATTGTGCAACTTTGTTAACTGAAAAGGAAATTTTCGATCTTGTGATTGTAGCATACTGCAAGCCTCCAACTATCGATCTGTAAAGTGTAGGATTATTAAAACTGCCATCATTAAAGGCTGACAGCATAAGAGAAGAGGTCATAGGAGTGGGCACAGATTTGGCATTGCTCATTTAAGCTCTTTCTAGGAGATCCTGAATGTACTTTGTTTACTTTAAGGTTACTATCCCGTTGTTGCTATGTTTGACTTCAATGCCAATAAAGTAGTTCATTTCACTTAGGACTTTGAGAGAAAAGGTGTTGTGTAGCTGAGTCATGATGGAGTTGATCTCTGATTCTAAGTTGCTAGTTACCGAAATGTCATCCACATAAACTAGGATGTAAACTGCTGAAGAAGAGGTGAATCTGGTAAAGAGAGACACATCTGATCTGGTGTTTACAAAGCCAAATTTGAGGAGGGTAGAGCTGAGTTTAGTGAACCAGACCTTTGGAGCTTGTTTGAGGCCATAAAGAGAATGTTGCAATTTGCATACTTGATACAAGTTTGAAGAGGCAAAGCCCTCTGGTTGTTGTATGTATACATCTTTACTGAGGTCACCATTGAGGAATGCATTGTTGAAGTCGAATTGGCGTATTTTCCAGCCTTTTGCAAGCGTAATGTTCAGCATGACTCGAACGGTTGTTGGTCTGACCACAGGACTGAAGATCTGGTCATAATCAACTCCTTGATTTTGGTGAAATCCCTTTGCTATAAGCCTTGCCTTGTATTGTGCCATCAGGGTTCTTTTTTACTCGAAATACCCATTTGCAACTTATGAATACTGAGTGGGGAGGTGGATCAACAAGTCTCCATGTGTTATTTTTCATTCGTGCTAAGTACTCTTCTTCCATGGCTTCTCTCCAATGTGGGGTGGCAAGGGCCTGAGTGATGGACTTCGAAAGACTGTTGGTTGAGTCTGTGCTTGAGAGTGTGGCAGTGAGCACTCTTGACTTAGTGATACCACTTTTGCTTCTGGCTTGCATGTGGTGTGTATTCTGCAAAGTACTGTTGGAATGAGTGTTAGGTCTCAGCTGAGGAACTGGTGCAGTGGTGTCAGTTGTAGGTTGCACACGAGGGCCAGTTTTCACCTGCAAAGGGACAGTTTTAAAGGAATCTGCACTTCCAACAAGGTTAGTTTCAGATTCAGAGTCAATGACATGAATTTGTATAGTTTGTAATGAATCAGATAAAGTATTGGTATTAGTGGGAGATGCATCATGAATGTCTATGCAGGGTGGTTGAAAAATGTAGGTACTTGATGGTATGCTTTTGGTTGTTTTTGGTTTGTTGAAGGAGTGTTGGGAGTTGAATAATGATGGAAAGGGGAATTCAAGCTCATTAAAGATAACGTTCCTTGCCATATAGATTCTTCCTGATGGAAATAAGCATTTGTACCCTTTGTGGTCAGGATTGTAACCTATGAAGATACACTTGGTGAACCTATTATCTAATTTATGTTTGTGGTATAGTTTAAGCTAGGGGTAGCATGCACAGTCAAAGACTTTTAGGGATTGGTAATCTAGTATGGTGTTAAACAGAGTTTCCAAAGGGAATTTGAGGTTTAAGGTTGGGGTTGGTAATCTATTTATGAGATAGGTTGCAGTGAGGACAACTTCATCCCAAAAGGAGAGAGGTAAGGATGCATGTGACAAGAGGGTGAGGGAGGTTTCTGTCAAGTGTCTGTGTTTTCTCTCCACACAACCATTTTGTTGATGTGTGTGAGGGCAGGTAAGTATGTGTTGTATGCCTTGGTCTCTGAGATATTGGCTAAAGGTGTTTGACATGTATTCTTCTCCATTGTCAGTTTGGAAGGCCTTGATATTGTGTCCCGTTTTATTTTCAATGAGGGTTTTGTATTGAAGAAAGGCTGTGAATGTTTGGGTTTTAGTTTGTAGAAGAAAGGTGCATGTGTATCTACTGCTGAAGGCATCAATAAAGCACGCATAGTATTTGAACATGGATTTGCTTAGGTGAGGAGAGGGTCCCAAAGATCAGAAAAAATCAACTCAAGGTGTTTAGTGTATTAGGAATGGGATTGTGGAAAGGGGAGTTGGTGGATTTTGTTAATGGTGCACGACTCACAAAAGGCAGGGGTGCTGCTGGTAAGAGAAGAAGGAATGTTGTGCTTGGTTAGTATGGTTTTAGTGATTCTTTGGGAAGGGTGACCAAGTCTCTTGTACCATAGGTCAAAGGAGCTAAGGGTGTTGGTTGGAGTTCGTGTGTTAAGGTCATGGAATCAGCTGTGGTGTAAGGATGCAGCAGGTTGGGAGGAGGGCTATTGGTAACATCATTAGCAGTGGAGTTTGTGAGAAATGCAGCAAACTTACTTTTAGTGGCACAATTAGAAAGAGTAGGTTTATCAGTGATAGGGTTGACATAATAATTTGTAGTTACAATAATAACAGTAGATTTGTTAGAAGAAACACAAGCAAAAGAAATATTAGAGTGAGCAGGGCTATGACAAGCAACAACAACAACAACATATTTATTTGAAGAAATGGGAGTGAATGGTACATTTGCATCAAAATGTACTGCATTAAATGGTACAGATACATCAAAATTCTCTACTTTATTACACAAATTATATGCATTAGCATTTGTATCATCAGCATTGCTAATTGTATTACACAAGTCACTTGTATTTGTAATTTAGTATGTGCTGCTGTATTTTGGTATTTCTCTTTTTGTTCCTTTCTCTTTTTCACTTTTTCTTGTCACATTATTGTTGCTTGCTGCTTTTTCATTTTCATTTTGTGCTTTCCTGTACATAGTGATAGTGTTTGCATTTATTTTCTTTTTTTGTTCAGCATCAAAAGCCTGTGAAGCTAGTGCTTTATTTGGCTTCCATATTTGACTTGGTATCTGAATGTCAGTGAACTTATACAGCCTATTTTTAAATTTGCCTTGGAACAGAATCCTCTTGGACTCTTGACATTTAACAACACATACATAAGGCCAAAACTCAAAGAGCACACCATTATTTAGTGCAAATTTGGAGACACTAACTAAATTCTTTGAAATGGTAGGTACATGAAGCAAATTCTAGAGTTTGAAATTTTTGTTTGACATAGATGCATGCATGATAGACCTTCCAATATTAGCAATAATCATACCTTTTTCATTACCTCTAAACACTTGTTCAGGTCCTTGGTATTCTGAGCTACTGAGTAGATTCATCTGGTCAAATGTGAGATGATGAGAGGCTCCAGAGTCAGGATACTAGCCATTGTCAAAGTTATTTGTGACGAGCAGTGCTTTTGGAGGATTTTGATTGCTTGTGGTTGCTTGTTGATTCTATTAGTAAGGTGGCTGTGGTTGTTGGTAAGGAGCATGTGAGGTTTGTTGATGGAACATGCTGTTTGGTGGTGGAGGGCCACCATTGGAGTTGTGAAACTGGAAATTTTGGTAATGCTAGTTGAATTAGTGAAAGCATTGCCAAACTGTGTGGCCAATTATTCCACACAGCTGACACTGAGGTTTGCTTCCTGACCACCAATATTTGCCTCCTCTGAAGTTCCTTTCTCTGCCTCGCCTTCCAGATTGTCCTTTGGCATAGTAGCCTTCATAGGACTCTTCTGCTGGAAATTCACTACTTGCCTTGTTTGATCTTGATTCGTTTTTAGCTAGATTTGCATGAACCATAGTTAGGTTTGGTTTTCGAAATCTTTCATTTACCTCTTATTGTGCAAGAAGCTGTTATTCGAACTCACTAACAGTCATCGAGTTTATTCTTGAGTTTACCATGGTAATAAACACACTGAATTCTTCATCTAGTCCTCCTAGCACAAAATCAAAATGTTCTTCCTTTGAAAGTGGTGCACCGAGCACAAAGAGAGAGTTAGCTACCTTGTTAATTTTGGCTATGTACTCAATTACTGTAAAACCTTGTTTCTTTATCATCTTTAGTTGTGCCTTCAACATTCTTATCTTTGATTTTTACCTAGATATGAAGCATTCTTCCAGTGATGCCCAGATTTCGTACACATAGTCATATTCAACAACTCTATTCATGAAGACTTCGTTCATGGTAGAGAGCATCCACACCACCAAGCACTCATCACGTTGCTCCCATGCTTCAAATTCTTGTGAGATCTTTCCTTCAAGTCGATCCTGTTTTGAATTGAATTTCTTGGAATTGATAGCGTGGTGATGTGATTTTGCAATTTGTTGGCTTTGACACATTGGTGGACGAAATTGTGATCACTGTTCTTTGATTTGCATTTATTGTAGAATTGTGGAACTTAGGATTTTTGGCACGAGTGGACACAACTCCGTTCAACTAACCAGCAAGTGTACTGGGTCGTCCAAGTAATAAACCTTACGTGAGTAAGGGTCGATCCCACAGAGATTGTTGGTATGAAGCAAGCTATGGTCACCTTGTAAATCTCAGTTAGGCAGATTAAATATTGATTTATGGTTTCAAAAATTAATAATAAAAAGAAATAATAAAAGGGATAGAATACTTATGTAGATTCATTGGTAGGAATTTCAGATAAGCATATAGAGATGCTGTATGGCTCAAGGACGCCTGCTTTCCCACTGCTTCTACTCAATCCTTCTTACTCCTTTCCATGGCAAGCTTTGTATAGAGGTTCACCATCAGCGGTGGCTACTTTCAATCCTCTCGGGAAAATGATCCTATGCGGTTGTCAATCGCACGGCTAATCGTCTGGAGGCATCACCCATGGTTGATGGCTACATTCCATCCTCGCAGTGAAAACTAATGCTCACGCACTCTGTCACAGTACGGCTAATCACTGGTTGGTTCCCGCTCCTACTGGAATAGAATCCCTTGATTCTTTTGCGTCTGTCACTAACGCCCAGCACTTGCAAGTTTGAAGCACGTCACAGTCATTCATTACCGGAATCCTACTCGGAATACCACAGACAAGGTTAGACTTTCCGGATTCCCAGGATCCTACTCGGAATACCACAGACAAGGTGAGACTTTCCGGATCCTCATAAATGCCGCCATCTATCTAGCTTATACCACGAAGATTCTGTTGGGGAATCTAAGAGATACACATTCAAGCTCTGTTGCATGTAGAACGGAAGTGGTTGTCAATCACGCGCGTTCATAAGTGAGAATGATAATGAGGGTTATCTAACTCATCACATTCATCATGTTCTTGGGTACGAATGAATATCTTGGAATAAGAATAAAGGAGGAATTGAATAAAAGAAAATAGAACTTCATTAATACTTGAGGTACAGCAGAGCTCCACACCCTTAATCTATGGTGTGCAGAAACTCCACCGTTGAAAATACATAAGTGAAAGAGGTTCAGGCATGGCCGAATGGCCAGCCCTCTCCATGATCAAGTGACCGAATGATTAAAGACTTAAAGTGGTCAAAAGATGTCTAATACAATAGATAAATGTCCTATATATACTAGACTAGCTACTAGGGTTTACATGAGTAAGTAATTGATGCATAAATCCACTTCCGGGGCCCACTTGGTGTGTGCTTGGGCTGAGCTTGATCTATCCACGAGCTGAGGCTTCTCTTGGAGTTGAACTTCGAGTTATGACGTGTTTTGGGCGTTCAACTCCGGATCATGACGTTTTTCTGGCGTTTAACTCCAGACAGCAGCATGTACTTGGCGTTCAACGCCAAGTTACGTCGTCATTCTTCGAATAAAGTATGAACTATTATATATTGCTGGAAAGCCCTGGATGTCTACTTTCCAACGCCGTTAAGAGCGCGCCAATTGGAGTTCTGTAGCTCCAGAAAATCCATTTCGAGTGCATGGAGGTCAGATTCCAACAGCATCAGCAGTCCTTTTGTCAGCCTTCTTCAGAGTTTTGCTCAAGTCCCTCAATTTCAGCCAGAATTTACCTGAAATCACAGAAAAACACACAAACTCATAGTAAAGTCCAGAAATGTGAATTTAACATAAAAACTAAGGAAAACATCCCTAAAAGTAGCTTGAACTTACTAAAAACTCCCTAAAAACAATGCCAAAAAGCGTATAAATTATCCGCTCATCACACATGTAAGAGCTTGACGCTTCCATGCTTTGAAATTGTCTTTGTCGAGTTTGATTGTGGCTGAAAAATTTGCAATTGACGCCATTGAGGTTAGCTACGTTGCTTGAGATTATGTGGCGGAAGAGATGTGGTGATCCATGGATCAGAACCGAAGTTCTGATACCATGAAAGGTACCAGAAGTTTTGAGAAGAAGTTTACAGAAAAATTGAGATGAGAGAATAGAGGTGATTGAAATCAGGGATTCATTATTAGAGAAGTGAAAGCGTAAAGTGTCTCAGTTTCTTACTATGAATTTTATACATTATTAGTGGAGATTGAATGTGTGATTACAAGTTAGTTAGATACTAAGTTCAGGATGTAACAGAATTATATTGAGTTGTCATAACTGATTTGCAGCTGAAGCTAAGTGTAGAAGGTTGTGAAAGATTCTAGATTGTGTACACTAATACGAACATGATAATTGTGGCATTGTATATTAATTAATAAATCTTGTAATTAATTAAAGTTTAAACTATGGAGCTACTAAAATAAGATGTGTTTATAAAAAAATAATTGTTTGAGATATAATTATTTATAAAGACATTATATACACATTAAAAATTAACATTAAATTAGCTATTATATATTTGTGGATGAATATATTATAATTTAATGTATATTTAATATATATTTTATATTAATAATTAATTTTAAAAATTGATGTACATTTAATATGACTAAATTATTTATATAACTCTTCTTAATAACGTAATAATTTAGAATACGTGATTTTATGACTGAATAATTATCAAATAAAATTCACTAATCATATTTTATTGTTGTGATTTCATTGACATTTTGCACTAACAATGAAAGAATGAACAAATGAAGATATACTCTATAATAGCCCTTTAATTAGTAGCATATATATATAACAAAAGGTTCTTAATGTGACCTTTTTTTATAATTACAATGCTTTCTTTTAATACTCTGAAGACATGGATAAATATTTGCGTTAATGATAAATAATTTTTTAAACTACAACTATGTTAAATGTATATAAAATATAAGTCATTAAATCAATTATTTGTATATTAAAATATACGTTAAAATATAAAATATATATTAAAAATAAATTAAATAATATATATTTATACACAAATACATAATAACTAATTTGTTAATTGATTTTTTGTATAAAAATATTTTTATTTTAAATATAATAACTAATTGAACTAATTTCATACCATACATATTAATAGGATTTTGAGAGAGAGTAATGAGATTAGAGAGAATGAATGATTGTGATTGTATTGAGTATTATGATTGGTAATTATTACATGCTGCTGCTATAACCTACTATATATAGCAACCATTCATAATTCTAAATTTATTATTTTTTATTTTATTTAATAAATTCTATAATAAATAAATATGAAATAAAATAAATTTAAATTATTTAGATTGATTATTTTTTGTTTTTCTAATATTTCCAATTTTATTATATCAGTAAGTCCTAAAACAGAATCCTCACAACTAACACTAACTATTCACATCATCTTGATCTTGATCTTTAATCACATTGCTATTACTACCTCTATTATATATTATGAAGAGAATCAGGAATCAATTTTCTTAAGTTATTGACTAAAATTGTAAACATGAAATCGACACATAGAAAATTCAGCTCCTTAAAAGTCACTAGATCAATAGTCCCTTTAATTAGGTTAATTAAGTGCATGTTTTAATTTCTGTTGAATGAAATCTTCTCCCAAAATTGCTCTTTAATTAAACGAAAGTGTAGTATTAAAACAGTATAGTTGAGAATAGTCCCTTATATTAGTTAGCATGAACTTTAAGATATGCTTTAATATCAAAAAAAAAAAACTATCTTTTACTTATTTTTTACAAATCATGCAATTAATTAATTAAATCATACGACTGCTATGATGCTTGCTTATTGGTCCTCAAAATAGTTTTATTAACTACCCCCGAAAATGTCATCATATAAGCTATAAGATATATATTTGATCAGATAAATGGCGTAAACATTATTATTAAGAATCTTATTAATGGTTCCAACTATTATATAAAGCAAAACAAAAAGTATACAAAATTAATTAAAGCAGAAAAGCTTGATTGAAGACACTGTGATAGTCAAGTTCAAATAAAGAGAATGTGACTAATAATGAATAAATTAAAGTTGCATGATATTTCGTTAAATGTTAAAACATTTTTTAAATACATATATATATAAGGCAAATTTTGAACTATATAGTTTACACATTTGTTTCAATAAGGACCTTGCGCCTTTCAATTTTCAATTAATTTAAAGTTGGAGATTCCTATCTTTTATTAGACATCTTGACATAAATTTAAAGGTATATGTAGTATGATACACTATTACATATTATTCTTGTATTACATAAACAAATGGAAAAGAAAAAAAAATGAAAAGAAAGAAATAAAAAAAGAAAGAAAGATAGAAAGGTGAATGAGAGGTTTTCAAGAATAATAATGCATGGTCACAATTATTGCATGGCATTAATTAACAACTATAGATACGATTATGTTACGTGTATACTAAAATAGCTACAAAAACTAATTTAGTATAAAATATATGTTAAAATATAAATATATATTGAAAATAAATTAAATTATATATGTATTTATATATAAATTATATTGATAACTGATTTTAGTAGTTGATTTTAGTGTACGAATAATATTTTTAAATTTATTATATTGTTGTTTTATGGGTGGTCAAAGCAATGCATGAACATCACACGAACAAGCTAAGGAATCCTACCATATTAGTCCAACTCTTAAAAGAACCAAGAAAGTTAGATAAGAAAGGCTCAAAACGAAAAAAAGAAAAAGATCCTATTCTATAGCATGCAAAAAAGATGAAATTTCACTAGCTACTTAGCAAGAATTCTTAATCATTTATGTATATATGTAGGTTTACTTTATTAAATTACTGCTTTTTACATGTACAAACTTTTTTAATTTGTGTATTTCGTTTAAAAATTAATTGTATAATTAAATTACAATTTCAGTGATGTGTTAAGCTGTTAATAACCAGCAATAGCATTCATCAAGAAGTATATATATATACTTTGATTAATAAATTGCAATTTAAAATAGAAAACTAATAAAAATGAAAAGGTAGTTTTGAACATATGTCAAAATGTATATTTATCTATCTATAATTATATATTCATTCTTTCTTCTATTTTCTCGCTTGAACAAAAATAATTAAATAAACGAATGGCCGTATTTAGACATAACTTTAATTTCTATAGTATATATATATGTTACTTTCATATATACAATTTTTTTTACAGACTTTCATATATATCAATAATTACCTAATAAAACAGAAGATACCACTATCAATATAATCTATGCCTTGATCAGTATTATTGGTTTTATAATGTCATATGGTACTAAAAATGATTTTCCCCTTATTTTTTTTTATAAAACTATTTATATTAAAAATTAAAACACTTAAGTTAATAAGACGAGATACATAAATAATAATTTAAAAACTTAAATTAATAAAAAAATGCAGAAATAATTATATATTTATTTTTTTTAGTTTATCCAAACGGTATCTCCAACTCGATAGATTAAAGACTAATCCGTTGCGAATCTGAGCTCTATTTAAAGGTCTGTCGTTGGTCAATAAATTATTACAAGCATAAAACAGAATTCGAACTTTTGACACTTGATTAAGTGGACGAGTGAGCTGACTATTCGATATTTATGTTATTGTATTGTAAGAGAGAGTGAGCAGTATTGGCCCATCTGCATGCCCCTTAATTAGGGTACAATGTTGAGTCGTACCCTCAGCAATAATGAATGATCACAATGTTTTGTTTTTTTAATTATTAACCTTCAAAAGAATGCAATAAAGTAGTGTATGTTGTGGCAAATGATAAGGAGCCATGGAGTCTTATCTTGTCTAGAGTTGACCAAATCGAATTCCATGACATTTTGTTTGTTGGAATTTGTAGATAGAGTGATAGACAGAACATTAAGATAGATGGATAAATAGATGGACACTTTTATTATTAAGTCAATAAATAACGACGACACATATAAAATGCGTGTACGGGTTAATTAGTAGGCCAAAATAGTTAATTAACATTTTATGCTTTTGTTGCTTGATAGAGTTTAGTGCATTCCACGGTGAATCATAAATGGATTCCATTTGTAATATGCCATCCATGTTCAAAGTTAGAAATGAATGGTATCAACTATCAACAATGAAAACAACCCAAAAGCTGGATAGGTAAGGAAAAACTTAACATCTATAACACACACACATATACTAGTAATGTTTACATATATAGTTATCCAATTAATTAGACGGTTAAAAATAAGTAAATTTTTATAACGAATACTAATGTATTTCGAAAAAAAAAAAAGGGTAAGAAGTACAATATTTTTTAAATTCTGAATCGTAAATTATAAATACTAAATTTTAAACTTATATTATAAATTATTCTAAATTCTGAATAATTTTTTTAAATTCTTTTATACCATGGTGTAATATCTGAAAATTAAATTTATATCTAATTATGTATTAACACTTTATTGAATTTGTTTGGTCATGACATTTTTTCTGTTAAACACACCAAACACACCCTTTCTAAAAAAATAATCAGCTCCGTATATATTAAAATAAATAATTAATGTAGAATAAAATAAATATTAAAAATAAATTAAATTATATATTTGTATACAAGTATCTTATTATGACTAATTTTAGTAGTTGATTTTAGTGTTTTTTAAAAAAAAAAGAGTGACACCAAATGGAGCTCTCAAGTGTAATTATATATTTTTTTTCTTGGTTGAAAGCTGGAATTGGGCTGGGCTTGATATAAATTGTTCCAATATCTTTATATGGATAAGCCCAATAATAAGATGCACTAAATTTAACATCTCTACCCACTGACAACAAAAAAAAAACATTCTAGCCCAAAATATAACAATGAAGGACTATAGCCCAAAAAAAAAAGAAAAAAAAGCCTCCTTTAGGGATGCTTATCCCTTGATGTGCATTATCTATCACATACTTCACTATGGAGAGAATCCTCTAGCATAGAATACCTAAGAATCTTGGCTTTGGAGACGAGAAATTGCATTTTTTTTGCCAATTTTATGGTGTCTATGAGTTGGTGACTAAATTTTGTCTAACTTACATTTTATAGTAAATTTTGATTTTTTAATAATTATTTATTGTTATATTTTTTAAATTAAATATTATTTTTAACCTTTTTTAATAAATAAGCAACATCGTTTAGGCACCATAGCATTCATTTTTTTTTTCTTGGGAGAGTGAAAGAAAAGTGAGTGGAATTTTCTAAAGTTTACGAATTTGGTATAAAAAGATGGAAAAAGTGATTGAGAAGATCAAATATAAATATAAATAAAAAAATAGTCACCTTTATATGTTGTAATAGAATTAAATAAATCAAGGGATTCGAATGTTGATTAAAAGCTAGATATAATATTGATGAACTTCCAGATGAGTTTGTGTACTCTTTTTTTTTAAAGTAGAAGTATAATTTTGGTGGTATATTTTCCTCAAGAGGGTAGTGATTAAAGGGAGATAAAAAGTAATGAAAAGAAAGGCAAGCGAAAAGAACAAGGCCATAGCCACATTCACATTCACACTTACATTCTAGTAATTTGATTGATTTGTAAAGTGAGATAATGCATAATTTGATGACCCAGTGAGGAAAGGACACTTCCCCTAAACTTTTGGCATCCAACAAAGAAAAGAAAGTCAAATGTGTTATGTCTGCTGTTGTTACTTGGTTTTCCTTCCTCTAACATACAAACACAACCACCCACCCAACCCAACCCAACAACAACAACCACAACCTCTTCCTTCTTATTCTTCTTCTTTCCTTTCTTCTTCTATCACTCACTTTTTTTCCACTTTCTCAACAAATTAAAAAAAGATATATATACTTCCTATTTCTTATTTCTATTTTTTTTGTTTTATTTTATTACTAATAATTATTTAGATGGACCCGAAGTTCATGGGAAAGCCACCTCCGGCCACCACCGTAGAGATAGAACGCATGCCGGAGCGAGGCTCCCACCACCGCCGCTCCCACTCCGACACCTCTTTCCGCTTCGCCGGAAACTTCGACGACCTCCTCCTCTTCGACCCTTCCGACCTCGACATCTCCAACCTCCCTTCTCCTCTTCCACTTCCGACGCCCGCCACCGCAAGCGGCGGAATCCCCATGGCTATCGATTCCGATGAGTCTAGCGGTCAGAGCGGGATGGGAAGAGCCGGTGGCGGTGCTCCGATCGGGCACCTACGGAGCTTGTCAGTCGACTCGGACTTCTTCGATGGCTTCGGGTTCGGCGGCGCCGGAGAGGAGAAATCAGGCGGGAAAAGTGGCGGTGGAGGAGGAGAGAGAAGAGTTGGGCATCACCGGCATAGTAATTCGATGGATGGATCATCAACGACGTCGTTTGAAGCTGAGTCATCGATGATGGATGGTGTGAAGAAAGCCATGGCTCCTGATAAGCTCGCTGAGCTTGCTCTTATTGACCCCAAGCGAGCCAAGAGGTTCCTTCTCCTTCTTCTCCATATCTCTACAAATACGTAGTAACTGATTTCTTAACTGAATTAGTAACTGAATTCGAGTATTTACATAACACCTTTTGTTATTATTATTATTATTAATTCAATAAAAGCTATTAATAGTTTATGCGGAATTTGTGATGCTAATTGTGCTCGCCTTACAGTAATTAATAAAATGATAATAATGTAATGAAAAATAGTTGTTGGTGTTTGTAGGATTCTTGCGAATAGACAATCAGCTGCAAGATCAAAGGAGAGAAAGATTCGGTACACAAGTGAGCTTGAGAAGAAGGTGCAGACTCTTCAGACGGAAGCAACTAACCTCTCTGCTCAACTTACCATGCTCCAGGTTTGTATAATTCTATCTATCATGTCCTTTCATTTTATTTTCAATCTCACTTTGTGTAACTTTTTAGATGAACATCAAAATTTGGTAACTTGTTCTTACTAGTGTTTGATTGATTGATTGATCAATGATGATGGAAGCCCCCTCATTAATCTATCTTTAACAGTGATGTGGATATACATTCTTTCTATACAGGTTGTTAGATTTGTGGTCACAACTATTTATGGAAACCCTACAAAAATATCTCACTCTGCTTTTTCCTTTGTGGGGTTCTAAACATTTTTCATTTCATGAAATGACAAGAATTATTCAATACATATCTGTTTTTCTTGCATTTTTCCTCTTTAGCAGTTAGCACACAAATCTTTTATGTTTATTTATTCGTAAAGGACCAAACAGATACTGTTGAAATCAGTTGTGAATTATTTCCCAAAAAAGGGTCCTTAGGAAAAAGAATTAGCAGTTTAGGAACTTAGTAACAGTTATAAACTTGAAGCCTTGTAACTGCATTTATGTTTATGAAAGTGAAATGGTTCCCTGCATTTTTGTCTACATTTTCAGCAAAATAAGATGTTATTCTCATTAACTCTGAGATGGATGTGTAGTATGCAAAATCTAGCTGAATTTTGTCGAATTTTCAGTGTGTAGCATTAGTTTTTTCGATATTTCTAGTTATGTCCAATTCTTGTACAATATCTTGCGCGATGCAGAGAGACACGACAGATTTAACTGCGGAGAATAAGGAGCTCAAACTGCGGTTGGAGGCTATGGAACAAGAAGCACAGCTTAGAGAAGGTATATTCATGGTTTTGTCCTTTATCATAATAGGATATTGAATTCAATAAATAACAAATCTCAATCATTTCACTGTCTTTTTTTGATATCAATGATCTTATGTACTTCAAGTTCATCAGTTTCCAAAATTGTTCACTATAATTGGAGAATCCTAACATAAAATATCTTCAGTTTCTTGGAAAAGAAGTCATCGGTTGCCTTTTCGTATGCTTGCTCGCAGATCTCAATTCGGCATTGAAGGAAGAATTGCAGCGCCTTAGAGAACAGAGTAACCGCTTGGGTGCTATGAGTGGTGGTAACCATAATTTTGGTGGTATGTTCTCTCAATTGGCTTCTCAATTAGCCATGCAACAGCTGAGTAATCATCCTCCGCCGCAACAGCAGCAGGTCGGCGTGCCTCCTCATCCCTCTGATCAGCCTTTCCAAGGGCAGCACGGGCAGCGACGCCCGAGCTTCATGGACTTCAATCAGAAGAAGTAGCTCATAGTTGCATGAAGTAAAAAAGGTTGTTACAGGGAATATTCATCTCAAGTAATATATCTTGTACATTATATACACACACATAGATATATATATGTATGACATGTGAAGCTTGTGAAGGGTATCCTTGTACATTTCAGTTTCTTAGAAGTATATCATGTGAAATATGATTTATGGTTCCTTGTTGTTGAAGTCACAATTTAACATAGAGATGTAGAAGGACAAGATGATCGTAGATGGTGAATCAAGTGTAACAGCTTCTGGTAATTACATAGCAGGTTGTGGTAAGTGCATGATTTTATGTAATTTCTACTGGGAAAATAATTGAATAATATATATATCTTTGGAAAAAGTCATTATTACTGGTTTTTAAGATTTTCATTGAAAATTATTATTTAGCAAGAATAATAAAATCTATAAAAATGAAACATGGTTCAACATCAGCCACCTACATTGATGTTATTGAAATCAACATCAACAAGTGTCGGTGAGGACATCAAAGTTTAAACTTTGATAAAGCTAACTAATAATTAAAAGATTAATTATATCTCAATAAGGATTGTGTCTTATGCCAATAATTGTAGGAATTATTCTGGTCAAGTTTGTCATGTAAATTTAACAATACTTTAGTGAAATCATATCATAACTGCTTTTGAAGATATTCCCTAGGAGTTGTCATTATTTGGTTCAAATGTTATTATCATAATAATTATTTATTAAGATCAAGACAAGGATGGCCTTATAATAACTCCAAAATATGGACCTTGTTCCTTGTAGTCTGAGACTGTTGCCGCCCTACCCTTTATATATGAAAAAGAGTGAGGCACATAAAAGATAAGGATTCAAAGTTACATAGTTCCTTTGTTGCATAATGTACTAATAAAAAGTTCATTGTTGTGTACATTGGATATAGCGAAAAGCATGATTGACTATTGGACTCACAAGACTATATATATATATATATATATATATATATATATATTTGACTAAGGATATTGTGAAGGTCTTATCTATGGAGCCGAAACCATTGACTATTAATTATTTTTTATTCTCATTTTTTTGTTAGAGGAATATTCATTATGTTGGCTATAGTTGTAAAGTTTTATAAATAAATCTCTTGAAAATCAAGAAATTCAATTGAGTAGGTCATCATATTTTGGACCCTTAGTGTAGGTCAAACTTTTTTCTTTTCAATAAAAAGAAAAAAAATGATTATTGGTTATATCCATTTTAAAAATAATACTAATATATAGCTTTCCCAAGGACGGCAAATTGAACATTATTTGCATTTTTCAAAGATGTCATGAATTGCCACCAAACAAGCTTGTGTCAACTTAGCAATCAACATCACATGACACCACCAAGAACAATGAAAGACTCTATGATTCATAGTGGAGATACCAATAAAGAACATTGGAATATTGGAACACTATGCATGCATGTCGTCACCTTTCTGAAACTATTAACATTGGCCTGCAATTGGACGGCATATATATAAGTAAAATTCAAATACTTGGTATTGAGCAAAGTGTTCAATGTTTGTGTAGTGACATTGGAAACATTTCATTGATCAAATTCACAATGATGACAATAATGGGGGTCATCAATTTGGTTATCTTCTTGATCGTTTCATTGTTTGTAGTATCAATTGTGGTGTTGATGTATGTTACACGTTCTCCTAAGGAAATGAAAGGCATCCCAGGAAACCTTGGATGGCCAATTTTGGGTGAGACTCTCTCATTCATCTCTGACTTTTCAAGTCCATCCGGTATCTTTAGCTTCATGCACAACAGACAACAAAGGTAACAATTCAATATCAATTCATTGTGGTCATACAATGACTCTATTTTTATTTCTATTTCTAGCAAACTCTAATGTGTGCTAACCAACTAATTAAGCAGCCCAATATTAATTGGGTGGTAACACATAGCATCACAATTTACAACATTATACCATTATATATACACCAATCATAATGTTATGTGTACCTATTTTTTGTGTTGAATATTATTATGTAGTAGGAGAAACAAAGAGAAAAGAAATATAAAATAAAGTTTTTTTTTTTCAATCTCGTTAGGTAACTAACATAGAATTTGTTAACTTCCGTCAACTCTTTTTGGAGGTGTCTTTTTTGGAGGCTTTTTTTGGATGTGTCTGTGTCTTTTGTGATTATAAAAGTATCTTTTTTATATTGGATGTGTCTGTTAACGGAGGTGTCTTCGGTGATACGGCGACGGCGCAAGTACCACGATGACGACAGCACCTAAAGAGGGGTGGGTTGCGATCGTGGGTTAGGAGGAAGACGAACGTTGATCACAGTGACCTTGTGGGTGGTTACTCAACACAATCCTTATTATTCAAATTTCTCATTAATATCATTTTTTGAAATTCAAATTTATTAAAATAATTTAAAATTATTAATTATTATCTGAGTCGTCAAAAGTTGGCAGATTGACTCTTGGTACTCAGTACTCTTCCTTTTGGTTTTAGTACAATTTTTTGAAAATATCACATCCTTTTTATTTTCTTTCATATTTTTAGAATGTTATAAAAATTAATATAAAAAGTAAGTTGCCTAAGAGTAAATGGAAAAAGAAAAGAAAAGAATTTTAGAGCTTGTTTGATATACATTTTCATTTTCATTTGTATCTTGTTATAGATATGGAAAGGTATTCAAGAGCTTTGTACTGGGGAGGTTCACAGTGTTCATGACAGGGAGAGAAGCAAGCAAGATATTACTAACTGGCAAGGATGGGATTGTGAGCTTGAACTTGTTCTACACTGGCCAACAAGTTCTTGGCCCCACTAGCTTGTTGCAAACCAATGGAGAACCACACAAAAGGCTAAGGAGGCTCATTGCTGAACCTTTGTCAATTGATGGCCTTAAAAAATATTTTCACTTCATCAATACTCAAGCAATGCAAACCTTAGATCATTGGCAAGGAAGAAAAGTCCTTGTTCTTGAAGAAGCTTCCACAGTTGAGTGACATTATCGTTTTCTATTTTCAGTATTTTACCAAGAAAATTTAGAACTTTATTTTATTTGATTCGAACATTGCAGTTTACTTTGAAAGTGATTGGACATATGATCATGAGCTTAGAGCCAACAAGTGAGGAGCAAGAGAAGTTTCGGTCGAATTTCAAGATTATCTCTTCTTCATTTTCCTCCATGCCTATCAAGCTTCCAGGAACTGCTTTCCATCGCGGTATCAAGGTATCAAAATCTATGTAACTGGCCTCTGATGACTGCATTTCCATTGCTTTTGATTCAAAGACATTGATATTCATGCGCAGGCTCGAGATAGGATGTATGAGATGTTGGATTCTATAATTGCGAGGCGAAGAAGTGGCCAGGAGTTTCAGCAAGATTTCTTGGAGTCCTTGATCATGAAGCATAGCAAAGGAGGAGCAGAAGGAGAAGATGATGAGAACAAACTCACTGACAAACAGTTGAAGGACAATGTACTAACATTGTTGGTTGCAGGACATGATACCACAACTGCTGCTCTAACATGGCTCATCAAATTTCTTGAAGAAAATCTTCATGTCCTTGAACAACTCAGGGTCTAAACACATTTTCGTGTCTCTGTCTCAGTGTCCTGTTATGTGGTTTGAGTAGTTTTCGATATGTTAAATGCATGGTTTCTTTTGCAGGAGGAACATAGAGGAATTATTGCAAATAGAAAGAGTGGAACAGATCTTACATGGTCTGAAGTTAATAACATGCCTTACACAGCCAAAGTGAGCATAACATGTGCACATATTAGTCTATGAGCTTCCATTCTAGCTTCTAAGATTTCACAATTGATCTTAGTTACTGGTAAATTTCAATTCCAGGTGATCAGCGAAACCCTTCGACGAGCGACGATATTGCCTTGGTATTCAAGAAAAGCATCCCAGGATTTTGAAGTTGATGGTATGGCATTACATACAAAACATTTGTGGTTTGTGTCCTATTGAAATGGTTGTGATTTGTGCAACATACAAAGTTGATGTTGGATTGTGTAGGATATAAAATTAAGAAAGGTTGGTCAGTTAATCTTGATGTTGTTTCTATACATCATGACCCTGAAGTGTTTCCAGATCCTCAAAACTTTGACCCCTCAAGATTTGATGTAAGTTCCTTCCTTCTCAAGGCACTCCTAATTACCCCTTACTTACACTAATTTATGCATTCTTGAATCAATGTATACAACAACAAAAAAGCCTTATGTGGAATCGGCTGCATGAATTAAACAACGCTATTGAATTCTATTATGTATTATGTCTACAGTGAGACTGTTCACACGGATCAATATATACAAAAACAAAATACTAATCTTTTTAAAAATTTCAGGAGCCCTTAAGGCCTTTCAGCTTTCTTGGATTTGGTAGTGGACCACGTATGTGTCCTGGAATGAACCTTGCCAAGATTGAAATCTGTGTCTTCATCCACCACCTTGTTACCAGATACAAGTAAGATCACAAAGCAGTGGAGAATATAATCTCATTTCACAACTATATTAACCATTTTTCCTTGTTTATTTATGTTCTCTATATATAACCAAAGTTGATGTCACAGGTGGAAGCCTCTAGATAGAGATAATTCAGTTCAACCAACACTTGTGAGGATGCCAAAGAACAAGTATCCTGTGTTGGTGGAGCCACTGTAAAAAATTATTCCTCTTAGTATCCAGAAAGCAAACAATTGAAGCTTACACATCAAAGGAAAATCAGGAATAACTAGAGTTGTCTATGGAGCAAGATAACCAAGCACAAAATTCAACTATTCTCTTTCAATTCTTAATCAGTTTCAAAGAAATGGACCAACCCTTAGAGAAATAGCTGCATTGTGTATATAATTATATATAGCAGTATGTAACAGATGGTAGCTAATAAAGAAAGTAACAATAAAATACTGCACTTCAACTTATACATCATCTTTATATGCTTCCCTTTTTCTCAACACATTTTTACATTCACTGCATAATTTAACATTCAATAAAAAGTGAAACATAACAATTCTTAAACTTGGGATAACAAACTGAAGTGGCTTTGATTATAGCTCAGAACAACCTAAGATTATAAACATTACATCAAATACAAGGTTTTTTTAATCTTTATTCATGATCATAATCTATAATAACAGAAGAAAATACTAATTAATAGGCTGCAAGACCTTTCTCCACACTCTGGAACTGAATTGCAAATGCTGCTCCATTGAGAGCTAAACGATTATTTCCATAACCATCAGTGTATATCCCAACATCTTCACAATCTGAGGTACTGCTATCACTACAGAAAACAAACTTGTAACCATCATTATAGTAATTAATCTTGAAACTCCCGGTTCGAATTCGATCACTCAAGTAGTCCTGAGCATTGCCAATGGCTACATACCACATATTGGCAGAGTCATCCAAGACAACAATCCAAGTGGATGAGTCACCTAAATTGGTGAACTTGATAGAAACAAATCCGTCTGTTTGGATGACCATAGTTCCGTCCGAATTCGATATAGAAACCGGCAATCCAAGGATATTCTGTGAGGGATTTTGGACAACAGCAAGAGGGAGTTTCAAACCAATGCTAGCAATGGTAACTCCACCACCCTCACCCTCAGAAACCGGAAGAACATAGTAGTCGCCGCCATTTTTTACAGGGCTATTATCTGTATCAAACACAGTACCTGCAATGACACACTTAAATTTTATGGTAAATGCAAAGAGAAGGAAAAAGAGTGCAAGAAATGAAGAAATTCTGGCCATTGTTATGTAATATTAGGAACTTAGGATTTGTATAATGAGAATGTGTTTTGTTTCTGTGTGATGGTAAAGTTTGAAGGTTAGTACCGTGTACTTATACATCAAAATTTTGACTAAGACACTGTAGATTTTCATGGAAAACATGGGAAAATTTCTGATGTAAAGTGAGTACTCATCAATAATGCTTTTGTTGATAAAAACTAGTAATAAAATTGCACCATAAACGTGTGCAATATTTTATGCTGCAAAAGAATTTCTACTTTATAGCTGCATGAGAGATATTCAGGATTTTTTAGCAGTATAAAAATTTGACAAATGTAGCATGCATTATTGGTAGATCACTTGCAAAATTTTGTTAAGATGCTGTGACTAACTAGTTTAATATATTATAAATTCTATCTAGTATTCATGTAAAGTATAACTCAAGTTAATCTCAACTTTCTTGTATTTAATTGTAATTTATGTATTAGAGAAAACAGTACTGCTAGGGCCAGTATATTTTGTAATTTGTAACCATCAATTAGTTATCATTAATATTTTTAATTGTGTGAAATTATATCTAATGGTGTAGAATTACATACTCTTTTCTTAATGGTTAAATGTTGACTAGATTTTAATAAAATGACTGTCCTTAAGATTTTCTCTTAGAAGAAAATGACAAAAAAGTCCCTAATAGTTTATTTTAAAGATAAATAAGTTTTCGATTAACAAAAAAATACAAAAATGTTCTCCATTTTTTAAAACACGAGATATCTAAATTTCTCTAAAAATTTATTTGTCCTTGATAAAAAAATTTAAATATTTCACATTTTAAAAAACTAGAAACGTTTTTATATTTTTAATTAATAAAAAATTTATATATCTTCAAATTAAAAAATTAGAGGTTTATTTATCTTTTTCTTTATGTATTGGGTATATATATATACAAATAACCTTTGAAGAGTTTATACCTTAAATGTAGAAGCAATATACCCAGCACTTGAGAAATAAGAGCAAATAGAATCAGAGTTTGGAATTTTTTATGTATATCAGAACATTTTTATATTTGATATCTTGGCAAAAATAATACACATGACATCTTATACAATAAGTTATATTTTCAAATCCATCCTTTAGTGCAACAATTCCATCCTTTTGCGTTTGATGGAGACAAAACATTTTATTTTTGTTAAACAAGAAAATAAGATAAAGACTTTTTCTAATGAGAAAAGTATGAATGGGTTCAACTAACCACCACTAGTAAACTTGAATGTGGATATTTTAAAATCAGCCAACTAAAATAACCCGTTAATAAAAAATTCCAAAAGACTAGTGTTTGTAAACAAAGGAAAGAGAGAGGAAAGAATATTTGTACCTAAGCCGGACCATGAAAAATTATCATATAATAAATCTCTTCCTATTAGATTATCCAAATAACTTATAATATGAAAATATTTAATTGCATAAAGTATTGAACACGTTTTTTATGAGATTTATAATTTCCCAACTGTGTAATATTTTAATTTATCATCTAATAGTAGGTAATTTCTATGATAATTATCCAACTTTGAGAAATTAATTAAAATGATAAATATATATATATATATACTAAATCTTAAAAGTTATGAGTTCAACTTTTGGAGTTAAGAAAATGTGTACATTAGTCTAATTATACTTAAAAATATTATTTGAGAGAAAAGTTGAGGAAATAATTTTCAATTCCCATATCTATTTGTATACATGCCAAGTTGATACTTTACTTTCATTATGGATCTTATTTATAGATTTTGAAGATGAATATTTATCCATGAATAAAAATGAAAGAATAATAGAAGTTAAGAAATAAGCTAAATAATACAATCACAATAATATAATTCAACTTAAAAATTAAAATTTATGTATGGAAAACTATTAACCTTTTTTTTTTTTTGGGTGGCATCCTCATTTGATGATTGCCCCTTTTAGAGAGAAAGTACAAAATGGATGTAGTGATGTAGTTATTGGATAGTGGAACTGATACAGGTGGGTGTGTGTCAGTCCAGATATCCACCAAAACTGGACAACAAAATAACACATTCTCACGTCTTTGAAAACTTTAACCCATAACAAAAAAAGAACTTAGGTTTAGGCATTTTGCTTATAGTAGTAGTTGACATGAGACACTAGTTTAATTACCTCTTTGCCCCCCACGACATGGAGGAAGACGACCCGCTGATCTACCGCCTCCCACAGGACACACTGCACCAGATCTTCTCCAGCCTCCCACTCCGGCAGGTCATAATCTGCCGTACACTCTCCAAGTTCTTTAACGCCCTTCTCTCCACGCCTTCCTTCCTCACCCTCCTCTCCACCACCCTCCCTCCGCTCCACCTCCTTGCCCTCCGCCACCCGCACCACCACCACCACCCTTCCTCCTCCCTCCACCTCTTCGACCCCGACCTCAACCGCTGGCTCCGCTTCCCCCTCACCTTCCTCCCCTTCCGAAACCCCAACCCTGTCGCCTCCTCCCACGGCCTCCTCTACCTCTGGGCTCTTTCCCCCTCCGACAACACCAAATCCCTAATCGCCTGCAATCCACTCACGCGCCACTTCCGCCTCCTCCCTCACCTCGGCTCCGCTTGGTCGCGCCATGGCTCCGTCCTCGTTGACTCCTCTAACCGCGTTATGGTCCTCACCGAACTCGCCGCCCTATATTTCTCCGGCGACAGCAACCACCAGTGGATGAAATTCTCCTCCAATCTTCCTGCGAAGCCACGGAGTCCGGTCCTCGTCGGAGACCGCGTCCTTGCGCTCTGCGACGTCGGCTCGCCGTGGCGGAGCCAGTGGAAGCTCTTTGCGGCGGCTGCGCCGCCACACGCGGCGTTTCAGACGTGGAGCAGGCTGGAGCGGCACGAGTGGGGTGACGTGTTTGATATATTGAAGAGGCCGAGACTGGTTCGAGACAACGGCGGCGATGGAGGTCGCGCGACAGTGCTGATGGTTGGGGGATTGAAGTCGTCGTTCTCACTGAACGCGCCGTGCTCGACGATCTTGATTCTGCGGCTTGATTTGAAGACGATGGACTGGGAGGAGGCAGGGAGGATGCCGCCTGAGATGTTCCGGTGCTTCAGGGAGTCCAGCAAGTTCAAGGTTTTTGGAGGCGGAGACAGGGTTTGCTTCTCGGCGAAGCGGATCGGGAAGAAATTGGCGCTTTGGGATCGGTCCGGGAGCAGCAGAAAGGTAGGAGGAGAGTGGCGGTGGATCGATCACTTGCCGGGAAACGGCGAAGGGCTGTACCGAGGTTTCGTGTTTGAAGGGAGGCTCAATGCTGTGCCTTGATCATTCTCTGTGCTTCAAGGGTATGTATGTTGATGATGATGATGAGCTTTTATTATTGTTTTTGTTAATTGTGAACTCTTTGCTGTGTTGTAAACTTGAAAATTGTATCATTATATGTTATTACTTTTTCTCTTTGCAAGATTTTCGCTGATGTTGCTCTGATAAGCTTGATTTAGATGTTTACAATTTAGAAAACTAGCAGTTTGGTGTTTTATGATCATGCTGATGAATCTTAACCTTCAAGCTAAGTATGGACTATGGACTTGATTCTATTCAAATTGGCCCAGTGATATAGCTTAGTTATATGATATAAGCTGATATGTTAATTTATCTTTTAGCATGTGAAAATAGGATTATAGGATGCTTTTCCTTGAACTGCTTCTTGAAAATTAGTTCATGACCCTGTACTATTATTATTACTCAGTACAGCTTTGTAAGCAATTTGTGTAGAATTTGAGCTACTGGGAAAAGAATATATATCTTAACTTGTTATTTGATAGCTTTCCAAATAAGATTGTGAATGTTTGAGGAGTGTATGAAGAATTTTGCTGCAGAATTATAATGAAACTACTTAGCACTGAAGCTCACTAGTTTTTGTTGAAATTACACTGTATTACTATATCTGCATTCTTAAATGTAATTAGTATGCAATATCAAAGGCTTTAATTATGAAGTTTCCATTAAAAGTAGGCTTAAGTTTAAGATTCTGTGAAATGCTGTTAAGATCATTTAAGTTTTAGCCTAGGATTACAATGACCATTTGATCCCAGTTTGGATTTGCCTACCACTCTACCAATCTGGTGTGTGTGTTGAGCAAAACTCTTTCCTTGGTGTTTGTTTCTAATTTGTTTGAAATCGGGCACACCAAGTCTATGTTGTCTAAAGGAGAAGATATCTTTGGTGGAGATAAGTTCATGGACCAAATATGTGTGTATGCGTGTTGAATTTTCTCACAAAGTGAACTAGGAATAATTTCAGTCGAGTTTTCTGAGTCAAACTTTGACATTTTTAGGAACACCACCACCTCCATATGGATAAGGATCTTGTTCTTTTCTTATGACTTTTTTGTTAGCATCTGGAATCTGAGAAGGTTTCACTAGAATACATTCATATTCATTCATTCATTCATTTGTTTGGTTCCACTGTGCATATCTCAAGCAAAGGTCAAAACTCTAAACATGAACATAATATTTATTATCCTCACATATTCTTAAACACCATCCTAAATGCTAATTGAAGTAAAGAGATTAACATTTTTAAGAAGGAAAACCAAAAACGTAAAATCATTTAGTAATTAAGAAGATTTATAGGCGAATCTATTAAGAGATAAGCTTCACGAACATGATTCAAAAGTAGAACAGCATATATGCCATTTACAGAAACAAACCCCTCTGGAGGTCCAACCCATGTACACTATGATTCAAATAATTTATGTATGTATTATTTATCTATTACGGATATATAATTTCAAAAAAAAAATGCTATATACCTCAACTACTACGTATAAAAAGAAAGAAAAAAAAAGCCTGATATATTTGGAGAGATGTGTATATTTTTTATTTCTCCCCTTTTTTTGGATGTAATTGGAATATATATTTTATTCTTGAAAACACAATTTATTTGAAGTTTAGAGAATAATTAAAAAGGAGTGATTTAAAATTCCTAATAACAACTTATATGAGCTTTAAAAAGAAAAAGAAAAAACCTTATACTTGGGGGGACAATGATAATAGTTATAGGACAAGGTCAATTCATACAAATATAAATTTAGGTCAAACAAGCCCACTATTATGATTGAATCATCAAAATAGCTTTCAACTCAGATGGACAAAAGAAAAGCAATATTAGAAAAATGAAATGCTAAAGGACCACTTATTGGGCCATAGGCACATTGCACCTATTTAGCTAATGGAAAGATGATAACTTCTTAGGCTTATCAAAGACGAAGTGGTGTTTGTGATGCAAACACTTCATAGCACAAACCACTTACACTTCTATGCGGATATCAATAGGATGAGGTTTAAACTTAGGATTTTATATAATTATACAAATCCTTTGTCTTTTGAGGACTCTAAAGAGCTATAAATTATGCAAAACTAGGTTGATTAACCAAAGTACTGGTGCACTGAACAACTTTATCAATGTACACACATGAGTAATCATTATATTATTGAACATCACTTATAAAGATATTAAAAGGAGAATACTTAAAGAAACAAAAGGAAAAATCAGGTCCTATACAGCTATATTATTATTAATGTATACTTATCAATACTTTTATTTATTAATACAGACACATGGGAATATGTGATACGGTGAAAACTCAGATGTAATTGATGAGAATCATTAAATGAGTTAACTCAATCGTACCTTACTCACGGATTAATAACATGTTAGTGCTAACTCTATTTGACCCTATCCGTAAGTCATAAACAAAATGTAATATTCAATAATTTGATGAGATTTTGGAGTTATAATTTAGTATTTATATATCATTAAATAAATTTGGTTTTTATATATACAAAAATATTAATTATTAATTAAAAATCCTGACTTAATGATTAAAGCCTTTTTATATAAACCAAAGGTTTTTAATTCAACATTCTAGCTTCTAAGTAAGATTGAGTTTCAATTCGTATCCTATTTGACCAGTAAATCAACCATCCGACCAGATTAGATATTTGCAGATAGGATTGTTGCTGCTACCCTTATCAGAAACTACTGTCTATACGGGTGCTGGCAAACCGTTTAGCGATGGTTTCACAAGTCGCCACAAATAATCCGTCGCTTTGTCAGTTTTCTTGCAGTGACCCACCATTTTCACAAAGTATATAACTATATATATCTAGCTAGTCCATAGCCAATAGCCATTTTCTTAACAAAGAAAATTGGTTCATTATTGTGGTTAAATTACTTTTTATTACTGTTATTATTATTTATATTATCTTGATTCTCATTTAAATAATGTGTCACGGTGGCCCCCTTAGGCTAGCTCCATTATTTATTTGGATAAAAACACACATGCATGACACACACATACTATGCTTCTTGCTTACGCCGTACCCTTGCTGTGCACTGAATAATAATATCTCCAGAGAAATTGACTGGTAAATAATGATTGTATGTGTGGAGCACCATATATTAAAAATTAAACTATTCCCAAAGATAAAATTAAACTAGTTGCAAATTTTCAATTCTGTATTCATAACGCATCCCTGGCCCCCCGGTGGATTCTTATATGTTAATATCCAACTAATGAATTCCATGACTATTTAAGAATGAAATGCTTTTAGCCACGCAATTCATGTGTCTTCACTTGAAAATATAAACTAATAATATCTGGGTTGATTCCTTTGATTATGGTCTTATTAGTTTATTTTAGTTGAATCTTACCATAGCCATTAAAATAAGATAAAAGTTTTTAAAGGCATCCAGTAGGTTTGTTGGATATAATGTACTCCTATATATGCAATGCGCATATTAAAGTCCAATCATGCTACATGTGTATGTGTATAAAAAAATAAACTATTAAATTAGTTATTTATATAAAATATATATTAAAAATATCTGAAATAACACATATATAATATAATAATTGATTTAATAATTAATTTTTAATATATAGATAACACTTTTTATTAAAGGTTTAATTATTCTATTAGTCCTTATAGTTTCGCGAAATTTTTAATTAGGTCTCTATACTTTTTTTTCCTTTTAATTGAGTCCTTGTACTAAAATTTTTTTTAAATTGGGTCCCTACACTTTTTTTTTTCCTTTTATTTAGGTCCATATACCAATTCTTTTTTTTTAGTTGATCCCTATAAAATTAAGCCAATTACTAGTAAGAAGGACTTAATTGAAAAAAAAATTAATACAAGAACTCAATTAAAAAAAATATAGAAATCTAATTAAAAATTTTACGAAACTATACCGATCAACAAACTAATTAAACCTTTTATTAAACTAAATGTTTAGTTTATGATATGCAATTACGCAAGCCATAACTCAAGCTTTAATATAATTGATAATTTTAATAAGCTATTCTATCAAAGGCCATAAATAACCAAATAATTACACCATATTATAAATTATATTAGTAGCTTAAATTCAGGAAAATTCTATCTTCTAAACGGCTTGTTTTCTTTTCTAGGACAACCTATTTTTTATTTTTCTTTTTTTTCTTTATTTCAATATTCATAGATTATACATTTGTAATATTTATTAATTAACTTGAATGTTAGAGCGTAGTGCGTAGATATATCTTATTTATTTTTAGTTTAATTTCAACTACACCTATAAAAAAAATTCTAACAACAACTCTTCGATCAAATTGTATAGTTCAAATTTGAGATAATACTCAATTAGATCCTTGAACTTATATGCGAGTTTCAATTTAGTTTTCGAAGTTTTAATTGACTCTATTTAGTCTCCAAATTTTATAAATGTGGCTCATATTGATCCCTGAGATGATTTTTAGTATAAAAACATTAATGGAGGCACTATTATAGATTATTAGATGTCACTTTAAAACTTGTAAAATGATGCAATTTTGGTTTTAGTATTTAAATAGTTTAAAAATGGCATCGTATTACTTATTTTGTTAGGTAAAAGTTTAATAAACACCATTTACGATGTTTTTGGATTATTTGAGTGCCAAAACTAAAACGACATTATTTTGTAAAGTTTAGTGTGACATCCGACTGTTCACGATGGTATTCCGTTAATGTTTGTACCTTGAAAATTGTTTCAAAGACTAACATGAATTATGTTCACAAAGTTTGGGAATTAAATAGAGACAATTGAAATCTCAAAGACTAAATTGAGACTCAGGTGTAACTTTAGAGACCAAATTAAGTATTATCTCTTCAAAATTTTCAGTACTTCTAACCCCACGGATAACTCTATTACAAAAACTTTAAACAATGAATCACACATTTTTAATGAAGAGTTATGTTATTGTTATGTATATACTAAAATCAGTCATTAAAATCAGTCATTAATATAAAATACATGTTAGAATATAAATATATTAAAAATAAATTAAATTATATATTTATTTATACACAAATATATTAATAGTTAATTTTAATAACTAATTTTTGTGTACAAATAAATTTTTGTTCAATGAATTATATAAGCTGGTTTGCTGTTTCTAATCCAACACAATTAATAATGGCAATATATATTAAAGTTGTGCAAATAAATTTATCTACTTGTTGACAATTACAAAAGCTGTTCCTTTACTATTTTGGAATTTGAAAATAACGGGGTTGCAACTTGCAATGCGCTCTGACATAGCAATTTCTGATGCCACCGATGAAATATATTTATTTTGATGCACTCGTAGGTAAAATATTTGATATTTACACGAGTAAAAAAAATAATTATTTTTATTAATATTTTTTTTGATGATTTAAAAAAAATAAACAACTAAAAAAAACAAAAAATTGCTTAAGAAAGACAATTTTACTGAATACTACTCTTAAACTCCTTTCATGGCAACGGAAGCTCCACTTGTGAAGAAATGGTCTTCATTATAGTTTTTGCCATAATATCTGCTACTGTATTTGCATCACTCAAGATCAACCGAAGATCAGCACGCCATTTTCAAGACATAATATCTCGAATTTTTAACACCAAATGATCAATAAACCCAGAGCAATCCTGTAAATTATTGATAATAGTAAAAGTCTCCACACAGTCTGTCTCACATATAATGTCTCTTTGTCCTGAGTCTCATGCTAAAAGAAAGTCTCTCCAAATAGCAAACAACTCTCATTGCAAAATGCTATGACTCTCAGTTGTTTCCAGACAGCCTCGTTGCCACATTCCCTTCCAATCTCTGCTAACACAAGTAAAACTAAATCGAGCATCATTGTCAGGATAGCTAGCATCACAATTAATCTTAAAGGTACCCATTGAAGGGGGAATCCAAGAGCCACTAATGGTGGAGGGGATAGACAGTCGTTGCAACTCAAATATTTTGGAGCTCCTTTTCCAAAGACAAAGCCGTACCAATTACTTGTGGTCCAATGCTCATGAGGATGAAAGATCTCGTTATTCCTCGAACGCCAAATCCACCAGAGACCAGAAAAGAATCTAAAGGGGCGTTGTTTGCTGTTATGTAAGAACCAACTCATCAAATTCACTAGTTGATCGGAGATTCCTAAAGCTTGCCAAACTAGTTGGGCTTTTGGACAATCCCGAATACAATGTAAAACCGATTCCTGACCTGAGAAACATCGTGGACAGCTATCCGTGTGCGAAATGCCCCTCATAAAATGAAATGCAGCAGTAGGAAGAGCCTCCCAAAGACATAGCTAGGCAAAAAATTTGTGCTTTTTCGGAACATGTTGACACCAAAGCCAAAGCCAATTACCCCTATCCTCCCAACTAAACATCTTTTTACTGAGCCACAAATAACCACTACGAGCATCATAAACCTTTGAAGCCGCACCAGTCCAACACCAACCGACTTTTGAACCAGCTTGAACATCCGGGTTGTAAGAGTTAATGTTGCTTTGTAGAGAGTGATTCAGAGGAGAATATATATTCTCAAGGTTTAACCAAAGGTCCAAGATCCTGAGATTCGAATAAAAAATGTGAACATAATCCATCTCCTGACACAGTCGCCCCTCTCTTCTCATTTTTGAAAACCAAAAGTTCTGTTCCAAATTTCAATGCACCAAATAAAACCTTCCTTCATGATATCCCAGGCTCGACATATACTCTTCCAAACATAAGATTCCCTTCCTTGAGACCAACTGAAACAATCATCCTTAGAATAATGGTATTTCTCCGTCAACAGTTGAACACATAGCTTGTCCGGATGGTGAAAAAGTTCCCAAACTAGCTTTCCAAGAAGAGTAATATTAGCACAAAAAGGGTCTCTAATTCCCAGACCTCCAAATTTCTTAAGGGTGACCAACACTTTCTAGTTAACTAGATTCAGGCATCTACCATCAGCTTGACCCTTCCATAGAAAGTTTCGCATCATGGATTATATCTTATTAGTTGCCCCTTTAGGGAAGAAAGATACTTGCATGCGGTAAGTAGGAATCGTAGTCTCTACCGAGTTGAGCAAACAGAGTCTTCCTGCCTTATTAAGCAATCTCCTTTTCCAGCTGGCTAGCCTTCCCTGAATCTTGTCCAGAACATCGTTGAAAGTTGTGCGTGTCACCCTAGAGTGATTAAGGTTCACCCCTAAATACTTGCCCAAGTTCTAGACGAATCTGGTGGAGGACACTCCGGTGAAAATCTCTTTTCTTGTCGCTAAAACATTCCTGAAGCATAGCGCTTTAGATTTCTCCACATTAACCTTCATCCCAGAGGCTCTGCAGAAATTTTCCAAAGCTACCATTACAGTTTGAACTTGCTATTTTTTGGCTTTACAGAAAAGAATCAAATCATCGACAAACATCAAATGAGAAATTTTTGGACCCCCTCTAGAAACCACAAACGGCTTCCACAAGCCCTTATCAACTTGCTGATTAATAGAATAGGACAATCTCTTCATACACCACAAACAGATACAGTGATATAGGATCTCCTTGCCTAAGACTCCTGCTCGGAGTGAAGCTATTTAATCTATCCCCATTTCAGAGGATAGATAGTGAGGAAGCAGTGACACAACGCATAATCAGATTGATTATCGGAGGAGGAAAGCCAAAACTCACAAAGGTTTGTTTCAGAAATCCCCAGTCCACTCTATCGTACGCTTTCTTCAAATCAATCTTAAAGGCCAGGGTGCCTTTCTTTGACTTTGTCTTCTTCATGAAATGGAGAACCTCTTGTGCTACAATGATGTTGTCTGGGGTTCCTCTCCCCGGGATAAACTCTCCTTGAAGGGGCCCAACAATCTCTTTGAGATGGGAACGAAGTCTATTGACCAGGACCTTCGTCATAACTTTACAAACCATATTACAGAGACTAATAGGTCAGAAATTCTTCATGGAAATCGGGTTTTCTACCTTCGGAATAAGAACCACAAGAGTTTCCATCATCCTTGGATCTATATCCAAACCAGAGAACGCATGACGAACCATAGTCCAAACATCAAAACCAACAATCTCCCAGTATTCTTTAAAGAAGAAAGCCTGAAACCCATCAGGGCCCAGCGCCTTAAAAGAATGCATAGTGAAAATAACCGACTTAACTTCTTCCAAAGTAACTGGCGCTGTAAGGCTACAACAGGCTTAATCATTCAGGGAAGGCAGCGGCACATCACCAAGACAACCTAAGTCTACATCCTCCGACTAGCAGAATAGACGTTTGTAAAAGGATTCAGCTTCCCTTTTAAGGACCTCCGGGTCTGTTTCCCACACCCCATCTTGAAGAAAGAGACCATGAATCTTATTATGCTTTCTCTGCACAAGAGTTTGGACATAAAAGAACTTGGTATTTCTATCCCCGAATTTTACCCACTGCTTTCTGGATTTCTAAAACCATAGAAGTTCCTCCCGCACAAGCGTGTTATTAAATTCCTCAATCAGCTGTTGTTCTTTTTGCTGAATAGACAAATATTCCATTACTTCTAGTCACTTCTGAAGGAAATTAATATGTCTCTCTAATTCATATTTCCTAACGAAAATATTATCGAACACTTTAGAATTAAACTCCAAAGAGTTCTTCTGCACTTCTAAAAGCTTGCCATGCATCTCTCTGTAGCCAACCTGCCATGTCTGGTTCACAATATCCCTGTACTCCGGATGAGTTGCCAAAGCCACAATAAATCGAAAAGGTCTATTCTTTTTCAGTTGGGGACGACCTGTACAGCGACTAGGATAGGACAATGATCAGACTGAAGCCTATTTAAAATTTCTGCGTAAGCCTCTGAAAAGAGAGATAACCATCTACTGTTGATACAGACCCGGTCAAATTTTTTCGCCACCTCAACACCATTTTTAACACTTCTGTATCAAGAAAACCATCTTGTAATAGTCTTCAAGTCAAACAGATCACTATCCCCTAGAGAGGTAGCAAGCCGATCTGCATGGTGACTCGAGAAGAGGCAACCCTTAGATTCATGAGAGAATAGTACTTCATTAAAATCACCAAAAATAATCCATGGCCCGCAGAAAGACGAAGACTGAGTAACAAGATAATTCTATAGCAGAACCCTGGTATTAAACTGAGGACTACCATAGATACCACTGCACCTCCAAATCACATTATTTATCTGAACCTCAACTGTAACACACTGATCGAAAGCATTAACCTATTTGCAGTGAACACCCTGCATTGCAGAAAGGAACTAAATACCCCCTTTATGTCCTGACGCCTCCACTATACCAATAGGGTGATAACCAAATCTTTCCCAAAACAGTTTCAAGTGTTGAAAAGGACAGTGAGTTTCAACCACAATAAAAATTACAAGTTTAAATTTTCTAACTAGCTCTTTACAATTCACCCGGGCTAACTTATTAGAAGCACCTCTAATATTCCAAACTATTATATTTAAACTATCCATAATATAAAATATAAAAATATAAAACAAGAAAATCAAAGTGCTTCACCAACCTCAAACCGAGGCTTGCCCAGCGGAAGTGACTCCCGCGATCTTCATGTTTGCCGGATCTCCATGGAATATCTCCTTATTCCCACCTACCGACGCAGCAACAGCCGGCAACGCACCTTCCTTCTCCAATGGAACCGCCATGATAACACCTTCCTTCACGGCTGCATGAAGACATGATGATGCTTCCACCACCGTGCCTCCACTCTTCTCAACTGGTGAGCTCTGTAAGGATGCCGGCCTTAGTCTTTTCCGGAGAGAGGAGCCGCAAGGCATTAGGGTGTGTCGGGTTGAAGAGATTGACGTCTCACCAACACGGAAAGTACTGTGTCCAACCTTGACTTGTGACCCGACCCTGGCGCGATAGGAGCTGGATCCATCCGTGTGCGAGAAGTGGATGGTAGGCCTGATTACTCTATCTGAATCGGTTCTGGATTGAGTGCCTCTTTGGACCTTGTTAGATTGCTTCTGGTCCAGCTTGGTTTTACCTTTCCTCACAACTTGCTTCCAGCCTGGTTCATCATGCATGCAAGCCTCCTCAACGTTATTTTTTTTCAAATTATTAGCTTCCAAATCCTCTTGCAAACTCGGTGCAGGATTCTCGCCAGTAACACCACCTACCACATCAGGTTCTACTTCATTTGAATTGTAAATTTTAGGCTCAGGATGTGGCACTGCCGTTGTACCATCCCATGACTTGGTGACATCAGAATCAGCACTCTTTCCTTTCCTAGAGTCTCTACCCAAGCACTATGCCATATCGTGACTATAATGTGCACAAGAATTACAAATTAAATTTAAACTTTCATACTCCACTACATGAGTTATGCCTTCCACAATGATATGCTTGATCACTGACAATCCTAAATTTATTTGAACACATACTCGGGCATATCGTCCTCTCTTGGCCAACTTAGTGGCTAGGTCCACTTTGATAGGAACTCCTATTGCAGAAGCAATACGCATCATGGCCTGTTCCTGATAGCACTAGATTGGGAGTCCCGAAATCCGAACCCATACAAGCGTAGGCCTGAAGGATTGCTCACATGGCCGAAAATTTATATCCCACGATTTTATAGCAACATAGTGCCCCTTAATCCCACCAAGCATGACCTTATCACGATCTTCACCTGCATCGAGTTTTACTATGAAGTACCTAAACCCCACATCAAGCAGATCAAAGCCACCTTTGATGCGCCAGAAACTTGTGTGAAAGAGCTGTGTAACTATAATTTTTTATCAAGAACATTGATCACCAAAACTTCTCGATAAGACTCTGCCAAGCAAAGCTTGGCTTCTTCAGTGAAGTTTACACATGGAATTTGGGGATCGCCCTACTTGCTCACCACCATTGCTATACTATCCCTAAATAGAGATCCTGCAAGTGTAAAGGCCTTCGATTTCTCTGAACCAATGACTTTATCTCTAAAGAAGACTTTGAAAAACTATCTCAGTGAAAAAACCCTCCTTGACACCGGATGCACCCTATCTACACTCTCCCCTTATCTCTTCCGACGACATGCCGCTATTTTCACTGTGTTTCGCCCTCAAACACTCTTTTCCGCTCTCCCCTTTTCTCATTCTCTTTGAATACCGAGTATGTACTCTTTCTCTACTAGAATTTGTATTTCGAATCCAATTTTAGTTTTGATTAAATATAATATTATGTGATTAAATATAATTATAAAATTATTTCTTTTAAGACTACTGAGTTCAACAATGGACCAACATTTTCTCATTGTCTTAATCATCATATTCTTTTTCAACGTTAAGGTCAATATCAAGCTTACATACACCTTACCCCACACACACTAATGTGATTACGTCGCATAAACATGAATGATGCTAAACATTAGTTGCGTCATATAGGAAATTTTCCACCAGGAAATTTACTAGTCTTACTTGCAATCATGATCCCCACTTTGCAATGGATTAATTTTTTAGCTTAAATCTCACATTATTATTGTTTACCAAAAAGACTAGTACTAAATAAGTAAATATATAGTTACAATCTACAATGTTCTCATGTGTATATCTAGTCGAATATATTTTATCTTCAATAATTTTTTGTTCTGGAAAAATGATAGATAATCAGCTAATATAAGTAATATATACAATTATAATGTCATGCCTTTCTTCTTCTTTTCTTTAGGCGGTGTATATTTCTCTCATGTATGTATTCTCTCATCATCTTTAATAATATAATCTTGAGTATCTATCATAAAGTGTAATTGAGAATTGAACTTGTAATTTTATGATTGTATAGTAAACTCTTATGACATCCACATATTAATCACATGAAAATACTCGTATTCAAATTAAACATTATTATTGATGTAAATTGTCCATATATATGAGACCTTGACGTAGACATACATAGCCAAAACCCAAGAATAAAGCTTGTTTTTTTCACTTTCAAACCACGCCCTAAATAAAGGATCTCAATCTCTTATTTATTAGGTGCTACCTGTATATATATATATATATAGAATCAAATTCTCTACTCAATATATATATATATATATATATATATATATATATATATATATATATATATATATATATATATATATAGTACAGTATTTCTTCATCATATTCATTCAAAAAATGGTCTCCAAAGTGGCAACAATATAGATATATTATTTGGAGGGCAATTTAGGCTACAACATTTATTTTCAAATAATAATAGAATATGTTTCAGTTCTTAGATATTCTATGTGATTTGAGGAACACTACTATATTTTGTTCTTAATTATATATATATATATATATAGAGAGAGAGAGAGAGAAGTGCTAGGAGTCCTAACCATCAATTAACTATTTTTAATAGTTTGAAGTTACATCCAATAATGAGAAATCACTCACTTTTTTTTTATGGTTAAGTGCTCGTCAAAAAACACAAAAGTCGCTGGCCCTAGACTTTTTATATATATATCTTTGATTTTCCTAAAACATCCATCTTCATATCAGTTTGCTAAGAATATTTTAATGAATAAAATTAATTTAAATAATATGTAGCATAACATAATATAATATTGGCCAACTATATATATGCAGCTAGCTATACGTATATAAATGCTGATTGATTGAAGAATAATATTTAAATTTTTCACATATTTTGAAGGGCATGTTGGTTATTATGTCTTTTTTTTTTTAATCTTCTCCAATTAAAATTGACATTATCTTATATATTGTGGCCGTAACTTTTTTTCATTCCCAGCTAACAGCCATATCAGCTAATGCTGAATGAGAAGAGGCAGTCATTTTTATTTACCTTTTATATTATATATTCATATATTCATATTAATTAACTATTTCTACTCTAGTATCTATCAAAAATATCACGTCAACAAAGAAAAAAAAAGAAGTATTTAACAAAAATTATAAACACTAATTTATATAATTTTATTTAAATAATTAATTTTAAAATTTCTGTTTTAACTTTTAATAAAAAAAACACTAAAAAATAGAAAAAATACAAAATAAAAGAATTCACACAATTTTTTGCATGTGTGGTGACACATAACTTCTGATACATTTCACGTATTAATTAAGAATTTATCACGTATCAGACAAGTGATGAAAGGTTGATTGAGTTATATATTTTTTTTTATTACGAAATATACTTGTGGTTGTCATGTCTATTTTTAGGAGAGACTAATAAAATATATAACTCAAAATATGAATACTAGTTTATATGTTCTTATTTAAATAATTAATTTTAAAATTTCTATTTTAACTTTTAACTTTTAATAACAAAAAAACACAAAAAATAGAAAAAAAAAGTTATTAAGTAGAAAACGGACACAATTTTCTACATACTACAGGCAAAGGATGTTGTGATACGTAATTTCTTAGTTCTAACATATTTCACATACTAACAAAGAATCTGTCACGTGTCAGACAGATGTTGAAAGGTTGAATTATCTTTTTTTTGTATTGAAAAATGCACATGTAGTCCTCGTCTATATGGATGCTGCCATACGTGTTTGCTTTCAGGAGAAATTAGTAAAATATGTAATCCAAATTTGAACACAGTCTATATGATCTTATTTAAATAATTAATTTTAAAATATGTAATCTAAATTTGAACACAGTCTATATGTTTGTTTGAGAGAAAAATGGAAGGAAAGAAAAGAAGGAAAGAAAATGGGAAGGAAAATGATTATTTTTCATTGTTTGGTTGAGAAAGAAAATTAGAGGAGAAAGAAAATGAATGGAAAAAACTGATGGGGCCCACCAATTTTTTTTCTCTCCAACATTGGAAAGAAAATGGAGAGAAAACTAATATTTCTCTCTCTACTTCCAATACTACCCCTTCACTTTTTTAATATATATTATAATATAGGGGTAAAATTATTTTTTTATAACATTTCTTTCCTTCTTATTTTCCTTCCATCCAAATACATCTAAAGAAAATAAAAATTCACTCAATTTTTTTCCTTTCCTTTCTTTATTTTCTATTTTCTTCCTCTCTATTTCTTTCCTTCCAACCAAACATAGCCTTAATAAAAAAAAGACACCAAAAAAATAGAAAAAGGTTATGAAGTAGAAATAGAAGTAGAAGAATTGACACGACTTTCTGCATGCTGCTGGTGAAGTATGTGGTGACACGTAACTTCTGACACATCTCACGTACCAACTAAGAATCTGCCATGTATCAGGTGCTAAAAGGTTGGGTTATCTAATTATCTTTTTTGTTGCGAAATTCACATGTGGTCGTGTCGTTTGCATGAATGCTGACATACGTTTAGCTGACACAATTTTCTGCATGCAGCAGGCGAAGTATGTGGTGACACGTAAATTTCTGATACATTCACTAATTAAGAATTTGCCATGTGTCACGTGTTGAAAGCAGGGACGGATCCAATAACAATAATGAGGGGACACTAGTCCCACTGTGTTTTTTAATATTTTTTAAAAATAATTATACATAATATGTCTTCACTTTGAATTTTAAATGACCATATTACAAATAAATTAAATTTAATTGGTCAAAATTTTAAATTTATTTTTTTATTTTTCTATTATTTTAACTATTATTTAATTTAATCAAATTTAATTTTTGTGCCGTCACTCTTTTATTTTCTTAAATCCTCTTCTTATTTTATATTTTCAACCTTTATTTTCTATTTTTTGTCTAGTAGTCATCTTCTCTTCATCAAGAAGTGAGTTTCAAATTCTCCATGTAACCATATTTTTTATATAGCTCACAATGACTCTATGTATCTTCCAATTTTATTATTTTTCTTTTTGATATTTTCAATTGCAAATTTTAATTCAAACAATTATAATTTAGGTATTAATCTAATATTTTATTATCTTCATGACTTTGTATATTTTATTTTATTCTCAATTTATTTATCTATATTACTTATTTTTTATTTTTTGTTCTATTATATGTACCTATGTTACATATAAATTTTAAAATAAATTGATTAATTTATTAATTTAGAATATATTTTTTTAAAAAAATAGTAATAAAAAAATATTTTAATTACAATACATAATTAAATAGATGTATAAAATCTTTCATCTAATATTATATCAAAATTAAATTAAAAAATATATAACAAATTTAATTATTTAAAAAAAAAGTATAAATTTTTAATTATTTAAAAAAAATTATAAATTAAGTTCTTATTATTTTATATAAACATACTTTTTATATACAGATTTAATTTTTTTAGTCTAATTTTAAATTATAAATATTAGTGTATCATTAAATACTATTGTGTCAATTAATTCGGTCTTTTATTATTAAATGTGCATAAAAAAATTAATTAGAATAATAAGTTATTTATAATTTAATTAAAATATTTTAAGTTCAAGTTTTAGAAATAAAAAATATATTTTTATAAATTATATATAATGAATAGTATTTTAAGAATAAAAATATTCACTAACTCTTTTTAATTTTTATATCTCTATATAATTAATAATGTTTAATAAAATTTATTTTAATATATATTTTTGTCTTTACTTCTAAAATTTTTTTGATCCATCCCTGGTCGAAAGGTTGAATTATCTTTTTTGTTGCGAAATACACAAATCGTCATATATATAAATGCTGGCATACGTGTCTACAGAGAATCAGAGACGGATAAAATATATAACTCAAAATTTGTATAAGAGTACAAAAAGTACGTACAGAAAAAAGAAAAAATGTTTGAGCATAGAGGTGGTCAATGATTAAAATACACTACTATATCTTGTTCTTAATTATTATACTAGTGTAGTACCCGTGCCATGCACGGACATAATTTATGCATATAATTATGAATTAATTGAAACAAATTAAAAAATAACTGTTGATGACTACATACATAGAAAATATTTAAAGAAGTGAAGAAGAATATATAATAATTATTTAAAATAATGAAAAGTCATGATTAATAATATTATGTATACGTATTGTTGTTAAATGTTTATATATAATAGGAAGTAATTAATTTATGTAGTTAAAACAAAGTTTTAAAATAATGATGAGAAATAAATTTGTTTATGTATATATATTTTCACGACGTTTTAAACCAATATGTGAATTGAATAATAAAAAAATGAATGGTTAATCTTATATAATTTTATTAATAATATAATTTAGTAATAAAGTAAGATAAAATTTTAAGATATATTTTGAAAGACTTCTCTGTACACAACATTTATTGTTGCTGAAGTAGATATACATGTGTTATTTTGAATCAACACTCTTAAACCTAGCTTAGATTTAACCCTTGATAAAGCAACATATAGTTGTCCATGTGTAAAAACTGGCTTGGGTAAATACAACCCAACTGTGCTGAGAGTCTGTCCTTGTGACTTGTTAATGGTCATTGCAAATGAGACGACTAATGGAAATTGCCTTCTTTGGAATCTGAAAGGTAACGTTGGATTATTAGGAATCATGTTCATGCGAGGTATTAGAACAACATCTCCTGCTTTATCCCCGGTCAAAATAACACACTCTATTACATGATTACCTAATCTCCTTACCTGTAATCTTGTACCATTGCAAAGTCCATTAAATTGGTCAATATTTCTTAGTAACATAACAGGAACACCTACTTTTAATATAAGTTCATGAGGTGGTAAACCTGAGCAGTTAATTGCATTTAGTACGTCAGGAGTAAATGTATCAAGCTCTGACTCCATGCTACCTTCTTCAACGCACATGGAGTCAGAACTTAGATAAACCTTCTCGTCTTCTTCAATATGCTTCATTATATGATTATTTACCTCGTGCACAACATCTAGTGTAGGAGCAAGAATGGTTCTCTCCTTGAAAAAAGTTGACTGCTTCAAATTAGTAAGTATATCAGGATATACAAACCTAATGATATTGTCAAAGCCATCAGCATTGTCCTTAATTAGAATTTCTTCTGGAATATTGACCTCAGACTCACCATCAATTGAATCTCCTTCAAGACCATCACCAATTCTAAGAAGCCATTGAGCAAATTGTTTGATTTCAATAGAATTAGATTCAGGCACACCAACTGTAAGACGCATATTCTGAGAAAGAGTAATTACTTTGCATGATGACCACAGATAAGATGAGTTAATTGTAGCTTGTACAATATCTTGTCTAGATCCCATAGGTATGACAGGTAGAATTTGTCTAAAGTCACCTCCAAGTACAACTACCTTATCACCAAAGGGTAAGTCTTCATTGTATGATGATGAAGATCTAAGTATGTCTTTTAAAGACTTGTCGAGTGCTTCATAACAAATCTTGTTTAACATCGGAGCCTCATCCCATATAATAAGCTTTGCTTTGCAAATCAACTTAGCAAGCGGAGACCCTTGTTTTATACTACATACAGAATCTTCATGAAGTTTCAAAGGTATCTTAAACCTAGAATGAGCTGTACGACCTTTTGGAAGCAAAAGAGATGCAATTCCACTTGAGGCAACATTAAGAACAATTTCTCCTTTGACACGAATAGCTGCAGAAAGTGCCCTATATAGAAATGTCTTACCTGTTCCACCATAACCATATATGAAGAAAAAACCACCAAGGTTATTATTCACGGCTTTGCTTATTCTATGAAAAGCATTTTGTTGTTCACAGTTCATTTCGGACAACATAACTTCTAATTCGTCCCTTAGGGCAACAATATCAAAAGTTAGCTCGTCAGCTATTATCCGATCATCCAAGCCATCAATGATATCTAAATCAGGGAGAGGAATACCATTAAACTCTCGAAGTGACCTACCATTAGCTTGCAACATCATCTCAACCTTTGAAAGAGTCATATTCAGTAGTTGATCATCACTAAGCTGAATGTCTAAAATGAAGATGAAAAAGTTGTTAAGCAATTGACGATGTATTTTAAGATAAAGAATATTATTTAATCCTATAAGTGAAATTGATTTAACATGTTGAATGATATACCTGGATTAAGTGTTGAAATTCTATGTGAATGTAACAAATCTTCAGATAATTGTTGGTAGCACTGCTGCCATACCAATTCAGGTCTAGATATGTTATTAGAAATCAACAACACAACAAACAAATTTCGTAAGTAGTTTCCAGACGCCCAAGTGCTTGCTTCTAGAATTGCATCAACAAATTCCTTGTCATCTTGTAGGAGTCCCAAAGCATAGCATGTTTCCTTGAATGAGTTGTATACCACACCATCCACAGTACGTAAATCAGTAAAACTCATGCATCCTCTTTGTATGTTTAACAATATTCTCATGTAATAATCCTCACCGTTACCACGTGGAACATGAGTCAGCCGTCCAATAGAAAAGCCTTGTTTGCGAGGAAACCACATGCATGAATCATCTTTCCATACAAATTTTGTAGGAAATTCGCTGTATGTTAAAGATCTAGCAAAAGGATACTCACGATTAGCCAACATCCAAGCAGCTAACTTAGTAACCTTACCATCTACATGTTGAATAACATCAGCAATGTTCTCATGGTCCTTGAAAACAACTGGTTGCTCGTCAGGTAGGTGGAATGGTAGACGAATCACTGCAGGTTCTTTAAGCTGAATCTCATAACCAAATATCCGCCAAGCTGCCTCACATGCAGAAATGTAACGACAATCATAGTAGTTACGTATCTCATCAACAACTTGTTGAGAAGACCCATCACCAGATGTTTGGTAAAATGAGGCAGTAACCCTATCATTACCCTTATGGACGTACTTGAATAAATATTTAATAGAAGAAGTCTGACATGTATGCTCCACGTTAATGTGACAACCATACTTTAAGAGTAGATCAGGATTGTAAGGTACAATATAAGAATTATCCAAAATTGCATTCTTCTTAGTTATTGTATGACCATTATCCATCCTTTTATACTTTGGGAAACCACCCTCGTCAATAATCGTTCTATTTCTGAATGGCTTTGGAAAAAACTTAGAACACCTTCCATTTATCATGCATGGACTACTGATGTTGTGCCTCCCACATGGACCATGAACCATGAACTTCTCAACAGCTGCATAAAGTCTAGGCATGTTAGTCTTATCAGGGATTTCAGCAGATATTACACGGTCAATATCGTCGGGTGATTTAGGCTTATATTGTGGTTGCATGAACAATAGAATGTGAGCATGTGGTAGACCTCGTTTCTGAAATTCAACTGTGCACACATCTGTATAAATAATTGACATCAGAAAACAAACAAAAAAAGTATAAGAATAATAAATTAATATATATATATATATATATATATATATATATATATATATATATACATATAACTTACATGCAGAAATATTGCCAAACAACCTCCCATTCTTGAAATCAGATATCAACTCATCTAACTTAATACTAAAGATTCTTGAAGCAATATCAGGACGATCCTCTGCCTTAAGGCCAGTGCCATGTAAAAGGCGTTTGATCTCTTCCCATTCAGGATTGCAAGTAATTGTGATAAATAACTGGGGTATCCAAAATACTTGCAAATGGCAAATGCATCTTTACAATTATTAAACATGTATCTAGGACCACCAGTGAAACTGCTTGGAAGAATTATTCTTTGACCAGAAAGAATCGCATCAGCTTCTCCCCTAACTAAAGATTCATGCAATGAGTTGTACTTGTCAACCCTGAGCTTAGGTTGGTTGTTGCGTAAATATCTAAGACGCTCAGACTCAATCATAGTATATGAATCAACTAAGAACTGCTGAAATAATCTTCTTGAATGTAATAGTATAGATGACTCTTCCAAACGCATTTGTATTCTGTATGAAAAGAATTCTCTTATGCTTATAGTCTTTCTCTTCTTAGTACCAAAAATATCAAACGTGGAAGAGTTCTCAATACCTGGCCTAAAACCATCCTCCCCATAGGGAAAAATCAAAGGATACTGTAGAGACAGGTAAGACGGGTCAAGGACATCTATCCTTTTTAGTCTGTTAGAGGTAGTCTCAAGAATGATGTCTCTCTGCAAACTTGACTCATCAATATCACCAACAATAAGTATTGCAACCTCAGAAGCTGTTGGGAGGTTATACCTCCTGCCATCCTTTTCCCTTTTTCTAATTAGTTTGAGCTTGATATTAGTTTTTGAATCTTCTTTGAAGCGATCGCGTGCATATCGAAATGACTTTGCAAGAGGATTGTGAAGATCCATCATTTGTTTCAACTCATTAACAATTGTTTGCTCAATAACATTATTCGAATTGGAAGACCTGTTTAAACAAAAAAAAAATTATTGCTACTCAAACTTTTGAAAATATAATATTTTTATTAAACTATTAGGAAATATTCTATAGTAAATAACATAGTATATTTTGGAAAAAAATTATGTACCTGATGGCAGATATGCGATTTTGAATCTCATTTTCAGTGTCGTATATGTATAACTGTGCAAACTTTGGAATATCACTTGGTGAGGGAAGCAAACTTCCAATTGAATGGTAATTTTGACCACTAAGAGAGAACGTAGGAGGTGCAGATCCATTGTTTATATTGTGATTAATTTTACCAGCCATGGATGTGAAGCAAAACATGGAATTAAAAGAACGTATGTTCTTGCGAAAGTATCTACCACGTTCATCATCCTCAAAATGCAAATCTTGTAGAATCTGGGGTGCCTCCCTAAGAAAAGGAAGTTCAACCTTCCCACTCATGCAACATGTGCGGAATATAGGGATATTACTTCCTTTGCTCTTAGATAGCCTTTCACCGTCCCACATCATAGCTTTGCAATATCGACATACATGAATTGGATCCCCAGCATCCCAGGTAACTAAATTTAATAAAAAAATATTTAAAAAATATCATATACGGATACTTTTTTTAAGAAAGGAAACAATAAATATATCTAAAATATATATTTTAGGTTAATATCTACCTGATTCGCATGTCAAATTGCAATTGGATAATGTGTTTAAGCTAGATGACCCTAAAAAAATAGTATTCATTAAAAATGTGAAAATTAAACAAATGAAAAAAGGAAGAAGATTTAAACGAAAAATATGACAATTAAAAAAAAACCTTTATTATTATTATTATGAATTTCTTGTTGAATATAATCTGAGTCAATCACTATATCATCAAAGGCATCAAGACCTGAATTAAATAAAAATATTCAGCAAAAATATCCAACAATTGTTTGGATTATACAAAAGAATAATAATTAAATAAAACTTTATAACACGTTAAATATATGTGAAAATAATTTACTTTCATAATGTCCATTGTTAACATGTGATACCGGTTTCTTATTGTAGACAACTTGGTTAGAGCTCTCACCATTGAAGAGTTGAGAAGAATTAAACAACTCTTTGCTATTTCTACGTAATGATTGGATGATTGATTTCTCCCTAAGCACTGTACTCTTACTTGGGAGTATTTGTGTGCTGCCATGTATATTTAAATGTTTATAATTATCCAATTATAGTGAACTTAATAAATACTCCGAATATATAGTAATTAAATCTGAAACATAGAAAATTAAAAAAAATATGCTAAACAAAAAAAAGAGTTTTACCAAATATAACCTATTTAAATATTACATTGAATTATGTATAGAGTACAAAAAAACTTATCAGTAATTAAATGTTAACTTGAATTATGTATAGAGTACGAAAAAAAGAGTACGAAAATAGTTATTAATAATTAAATATTAGCTTAAATTATTTATAGAGCACGAAAAAAGATAGATAAAATACTAAAGATGTTGAAGAAAGTAAAAATATAGAAACAATAATATGTGAAAAAATGTAATACCTTTAAATATAAGTTACCTTGGTAGCATATGAAGTATAAATCCACTAAATATATAACAAATGAACATTACATTATTAACGCATTTAAATAAAAAATTAAGAAAAAATTGAATCAAATTTTTCTATGAAATCACTATATCTAAGATATAAATATAGAAATAACTACAAAGTGGTTACCTTAAAAAAACTATTGAATTTTTTTGTCCCTTAAAAAAACACTAAAATTATATAAAAATAACAACAAAGATGAAAAAAATCATACCATAATCCAGGATAATGTGTTTCTTGTTAGTTGAGTTGTTAGTAACATGAGGATTAATTAAACTTGACCTTGAAGTGTTAGCCAATTGCTCATTGTAATTCTCTTTTCCCTTATTTTCTGAGAATGTATTTGATGAGTTGAGCACTGCCTGGTCAACTAAAGGAATGACAAAAGGTTGAGTAATGATATATATAAATATTTGGTTCTATAATAAATGTGAATGAGAGGTCTTACCATTTGATATATTGGACAGAGGAGTTCTGGAATGTTAAAAGCTATTATTTTGAGAAACTCCATCAACAGTTGAATATACTTGATTGATACATAACGTTGAATTGATTTTCTTATTGAGCAAATATTGAGAAACAAAGCCAGTACTTAATGAACAAAAATCAGTTATGTTGTTATTAGAAATCATGTGGGACCTTCTCTTCATTGGAAGCAATGTGTTGTTTGCAAAATCTGGTATTAATATACATAGTATGTTAACAAAGATTAAGAAAAATATAAAAAACTTAGAAACCATATGAGTATAATGATCATATTACCATTCTCAGAAACATTCTGTATGGAAGCTTGTATTTTTCTATTTCTCTTCTCCTTGATGATACAAATCCTCCTCAGCCTAGCTAACTTAGGACTAAGCTTATATTCTGCTGAATCCATCTATTATTTGATAATACTTAACAAAGTTGAAAGTATGACCATGAAATATATCTGAAGTATAAATGATGTAAACATTAAAAAATATAAAGGTGACGGGAGATTGTGAAAATTTATTTAAAATTTCATGTGATTCAAAATGTGAGAAATCATGTAACTAAAAATATAAAAGCTACCTAAAAAATTGGAAAGAAACAACTAATTCCTTAAATAGAGTCAAAATCATATATATGTTCAAAAATGTGAACATCAGTGAATGAAAAAAGAGTAATGTAATGAACTCTATTGATTGTACATGTGTACTTGAAAATGTTAGCTCCAATGAAAGTGTAAAGAAATACATGACGGTTAAGTAACTAAAAAATGTCCATGAAAAATACGGTTTATATAATGATTCCATCGCATGGCTTCCAATCTTAGTATTCAAAATGAAGCATTTGTTTTTGTCTAAAATATGGTCAATTCATGTTTAAATAATGTTGGTTAACAAAAAAATGTCTAAATCAAACAAAAAAAAAAAGATTAGAACTAAGCTGATGAAAACTTTGAATTAAGTTTCAGCATAGTTTTAGTAACATATTTAAAAACGAAGTTGAGAAGAGAGGTTATCGATGAGTATATTGCTATGAAATTAATAATTGTAATATTGAATCGAATAATTTAGTAAAAAAATCATGTAAATATAAATGATAAAATAAATAAATAGCAAAATAGAAATTAGTAACTTAGGATTAGATATTACACGGGAAAGACGAACAAATTTTAAAGTAACTCACTGAACCATAAAACCTCCCCTAAAACCATGATTAAGAATGGCTCGTGAAAGAGGTAAACACTTATAAGTTATAACTATTCAACGAAAGAATGGTTCAGAGGATTACTAAACAAAATACAAAATACTTAACAAAGCTGAAATCTAATCCTAATAATCTTATCATCGAAAATAAAGCAAGAATTCAGATCTTCATGATTTCAGCCAGCATAATAGTCTCATCAATTGAGTTAACTGTGAGCCTCACTACACTTCCCGGCCTAAGGTGGTTCTCAGTTAGAAACTCTCTCCATCCATTGGTCATGAACACCTCAAATAAACGATTAGAAAATGTCCATTGTAGAGTCATGTTGTATGAACGGCCACCTTCCATAATGAGTCTAACGTGAGTACACATATTAGGGAATGCTTTGAAGACAAACTTGATTGGTAGTATCTGAAAGATACAAAATGAAAAAAAATAAGTAACACATTGTACATATTTGATTAGTTTGAGTTAAATATAATATTTTCAAAAAAAAAAAAAAAAACATTACCAATGAACCAGAAAGAAGTTCTTGTTCTGTAATGAAACATACGTATGATGATGAGTATGAAGAGTTGGGTTCCTTAGTAGGGAGAAACTCAAATAAAGAATGAGCATTATATCCAGCAGAAGAAGGATGGTGGTTGGGAATAAAAATAATCTGTTCCTCACTGGATAGCTTAAAGAAATCATGAAACTGTACTGGTATCATCTTTTGATCATTTATATCTGGTTCAAGGTGAGAAATCCCTTTAGAGCTAATCACTGGATCAGAATGTGTGAAACCTTCAGATATGAGTTGGTGATGGTCATCCAGAGGAACAACATTTAGATCAATTAATGTTGATTGACAACTAACTGAATGCATGTCCTGTTTTGGTTGTGATTTTTTAACGGAAGTGGTGGACACCAACTTAGGAGAACTTCTCAATGTAGAGTGCAGCTTCATATTCTTTTTAGATGAATGCTTGTAACGTTTGTGATTCTTCTTTGATGGCTTGTAAGTAACTTTTTGGTAGTGAATAGCCTCAAGTACATAATGATCTTCTAATATACACTCTTTACCTTTAGACGTAAATTTTGAATGTAACAGTAACTTCATATCCGAAACACTGGCAGACAATTTATTCATGAACCTGTCTCTAACCATGATGACAAAGAAGATGTCCTTGTAAAGATACCTTAGCTTAATGGTACCTCCATTGAATAATCTATAGAGATTAACTAAGTTCTCAAGACCTTCGATTATAAAAGCATTCGAATGACCTCTTAGAATACGTAACTGAATCTGGTTATGTTTAGAGTCAATAATCAGAATTTTATCCTCAAAGGATTTCTTGTACTCTCTGTAAAATATGCTGGGAATCTCATGGATGTTCTGTGACCATAATATAAAATTAGATCTATGTATGAATATGTATGAAATTAACTAAACATTAGGAACAAATTAAACCAGAATTATTAAATAAATCAAAATCAAAATCAATAACAAAAGGGTTGTTGTTGTGAGGGAGAATATAATACCGAAAATGGGTTGATATATAGGTAAAAAATACGACTCTCTTCCACCAATTTATGAGAGCTTTGTTGGGTCTTCATCTGATATGAGAAAATGTCAATTATTCTAGCAAGATAAGTAAATCTTTTGGGGAAGTAAGAACTAAAACAATAAATGAACTGAAGCTGGAAATGAATGTTTAATAAAAGAAAAATACAAATACCTTTTGGGGAAGTAAATCTTTTAGAGACACACAAATGTAACTATTTTATTAAAAGTAGTATGAATGAAACTGGTGAAGAGGACAACAACATTTATAAACTTAACCATATATGTTTATAAATTCAAAAATCGTTGTAGTGCTGTACTTATAGAATGCAATTGAAAGAAAAAAGAAGGAAAGAATATTGTGTAAAAAATATAAAATAAAATTTTCAAAATGATGATACTATGGATGTCATATCTGTGAAGCTATAGCTTAGAGGTAATTATTGAATGACTTTTTACTGATAGCAAATAAAGATCAAGAAGAAACGTTTACTATTTCACTGAGAATGTAACAGAGTACTATAAGTAAATGACAGATACATGAAGATGAAGTTTACTCAATTAATGTTTATTGGTGGAGTAAACTGATTAATGATTACATGAGAGAGTATAGCTTGTGGAAGGGTAATGGCCTAGCAAACCATTGGTCATGAAGAAATCATAGCAGACCGTGGGAAAGAAACCAAACAGTTATTCTTCATAAAAGCTTATAATACAAAGAAAAGAAGACAACAAAAGTCTTAAATAGTAAAAAAAGATTGTGTTCATTTAAAAAATTGAAAAAGGGTAATGAATTCTCAAAATCTGTAGTTGAAAAAGGAACTAATGATGCATGTATGACACGAAAAATCATGGTTGGAATAAAAAATTAATATAAAATACAGGAAATAATGTATAGTTCATTCACATTACTTGGCATTCAGATCTGTTATTTAATATCAATATGTTATATAGGTTAAAATGTAAGAAGCTCATGTTTAATAACTATATAAAAAATTCTATAGGAATATAGAAGAAAAGAAATAACTAAGTTAGAAAAATATTATTTTAAATATTATGATACTTTGGATATCATAGCTTCCAAACTGTAGCTTAGGGATAATTATTGTCTGATTACCTTATGTCAGAAAGTAAAGATAAGGAAAAAAAATGTCCTGGTTTTATCGAAAATGTAAAAAAGTACTAAATATAAAAGACAAATATATGAAAATTAACTCTTACTCAATTGATCAGTATTGGTGGAACTATGTGAGTAATGGGTACATGACAGGGTAACTTGTGGAAGGTAATAGCTTAGAAAAGCATTGGTCACAAAAAATCAGAGCAAATAATGGGGGAAGCAAAAGGCCAATTACAGTTCTTCAGATTGGAAATTGAAGTTGCAGACACGGCTAGTAGGTGTACATGATAACCAATTCATAAAAAGAAGAGAATTTTTTAAAAAAAAAGTCAAGTTAAGGTGGACAGTTTTTCTGAACTAAATGAGAAATTCATGATACATAATATTCAGCAAATTTATTATCATATCATTTAAATTAAATGGAAATTTAGCAGCAAGATAGGTAAAGATATACATGTAAATTTGTAAGACATACTTGTAATTTTTTTTCTTTTCAAATTTTAGACAGGTAATGTTTAGAGTACTAAATATCTGTGTTAAAAAAAGGTAAGTAATAAAAAATCAGCTATTACATGTGCACAATGTAATATTAGAAAAATTACTAAATGAATCATATAATTAGCAACGTGTATATAAAGATTCAACATTAATGTAATTATAGGTGAAAATTCTAATATATCGTGATTTTAGTTCATATATCCTACATTTATGAAAACAACATGATACAGGTGGTAAGGTAACAAAAACGAAGGAAAAAAATTCCAATGAAAGATAACTAAACTTTCTTATATGTTGTTGTATGAGTTCACTTGATGAGTCCATTCATGGAAATTAAACTGAAATGAAAAAACGATGATTAGTGATATTAAGAGACTAAAAACTAAATTAGTTGCTTTGATTTTATTTGGACAATCTTAATTTAAAAACTTGAGAAAACATAGCTAATAGAACATCACACAATGGAAAGATATGATCTGTAGAAGAATTCAATCAATTAAGAAAAAAAAGCGGTTTAGTGAAAGGAAAAAAATAAAATACATTGCTAAAAAGGGAATTAAATAAACACTCATAACAATACATGATCCCGGTTAAAGGAAATACATAACTTAGAGATAGAAGTGATCATGAGAGTGAACTGATCGAGAATATGATGAAAGAAAATTAAAACATAAGTAATTAACTAAATGCATGTCAATATAGTTTACATTGATAATATCTTTATAGACTAAGGACCTTGAGATGCATGTTAGATTCATCATTGGGGTATACAGAAAATCTCAGTAAAGTGCCATGTCTGAATCCATTAGACTTTGCAAGATGCTTCCAACCTCTAGTCAGATATAGCTGAATCTTCCTTTTTTTATTCCAGCGTAATCCCAGTTGGTATAAACATCCATTATCAAGAACAACTTTCACATTGTCAGGCTTGCTTGGAAAAGCATTTTGCGCGAATCTGGTGGGCAAAACCTGTTAAAAAAAAATATTACTACTAAATTGTGAACAAATTTAAGAAAAAAGATATAAACTCTGAATAAATATAAACTCACCACAGCACTATTTTGAATCTGGTTGTATGAAACTTGTTTAATGCACCAAAAAGCATTATTAATTAAGTAGCAGGTGTCTTTGGTATTAAAATCTAAAGTTTTAGCACGGCGGACATAACCTGACTTTAAGGGAGTGGAAGAACCTAAATCTATGTTGGATGTAGTTCCATTTTTAAAAGAGCCAAAGTTAAAACCCAATGCATTACCATAAAGAACAGGTAAAGGATAATCCGTAGAGTTGTTGCCAATATTATTAACTGAACCATAACGAAATGAATCCTCATAGTGTTGGAATTGATAAGAGTTGTTTGCATTTGGATTTGTTGTCATTAGCTGGTTGTGAACATTATATTGAGTAAAGGCAGAAAAGCTAGCACCAAGATCAACCTTCTGTGTAGGAAAAGAACCATTAGTGTTACTATGTGGAGTTGAAATAATAGGAGAAATAGGAGTATAAGAGTAAGCTGGGTTTGTATTTTGAGGTAATGAATGTGGTATATCTTGAAGGATATCTGCAACTGACTCAGTGTTTAAATCTCCAGTGGGGTGGTCTACAATCATCTTACACATGTTATTGTCTTTGACCTTTAGCAAGACAAATACATCTTCCCCAACATACATTAACTTCAACCAACCACCTTTCTTAAGAGAGTAGAACTTCAGTAAATTTTCCAAACCAGATAGAATATAACCAGATGTTTTGCCTTTCCCCAAACGCAGTTCTATTTGATTATCATTGAGATCAACAAATAACATCCTCTCCTTGAGATGATCTTTGTAGGTGCGATAAAAAATTGAAGGCAACTCGTGCATTATCTAATACATAAAAAAAATAAAAGGTGTTTAAATATTAATATACAAAATAATTATTGAAAAAGTGCAAATATTGATCAATAAATAAGTTGATGAGCAATCATTTAAGAATATTACCCCAAGAGGATCCACTTGCATGTAGAAAATTCTATCATGGTTAAATTCGGGAGGCATGAAATGAGTAGTATCCATTTCTGATATTAGTAAGTAACAAAAATAAGAAGCAAATTTAAAGGTATAATGGTATAAAAAACTGATTTTGTGTAAAAGATATGATATTGAAGAGACAGTATTGAATTCGAAGAAGAAAGAAACTATAAACGTAAGAATGAGGAAGAACCTGTTAGTTGTTGAAATATCTCTGGAAAAAAGGCAATGAATTGCAAAGGGTAGATGTACTTTATATAGATGTAATAGTCTTCTTGAAAATGGTAATGGCTATAGTAAGTACATATAAGATATAAGATATAAATTACATTAGTAGAGTGGGGATAACCAAAAAAATCTTACATAAGTAGTTAGTGCATGTTGTAAAATATCAATGTGTCAGGGTAATGTCCTGAAGAATCAAGTCTAGTGAGAATAGTTGTATGTGTACTCATTGCATAATAAATTAGTACGGAAATAAAAAAATAAATAAAAAAGATTAAATTTTTAGCCATTAAATTAGAAGGAAGTATGGTATAAAGAACTGTTTGATCAATAAGAAAAAAGAGAATATAAATATAATGTGAATATAAATATAGATTAATAAGAGGTTATACATTAAGAAGAATATATAGAACTTAAGGGTTTTTAATACACAATTTTAACTGTGATATGTTAGTCCATGCACGAATTGGTTGACATCAACCTGTGAAATAAGTGTAATTAGATTTTATTAATTAATAACGGTATTTACATGACATTTTGTTAAGAAGATGTCAAATAAAAGTACTCATTGTGTTAAGATTTAAAAAAGGAGTGAATACAAATTGTAAATAAAGGAATAATGAAAACAATAAAAATAATAAACCTGATTTAAATATATGAAATTGAGTTAATAGATAAGAACCAAGCATGAGTTACATATGACATAGAAATTTGGATACAACTTACTATAATAGAAGGACTATGAATTGTGTGCATAGCACTAACATTCTTATTGGAATAAAAGACACATTGAGACTAACTTAAAACATAACCTTGATGTGATTAAATCACAACAGACATTATTTAGCAATCAAAACGAAACTACAGAAATATAAGAAAGGTTCTTGAAAAGCTATTCTTCATGAAGCTTTGCAACATTATGAACTTCTTCAACAATAATCTTCCGAGACTTAGTAGATGACTGGTTCTCAGAATCTGGATAAACATCAAAAAGACTTTTGGTACATGAAGCAGCCTCGATGAGTCCCCTTTTTGGAGTCGAAAATGATTCAGTATTATCATCACCAATTATCTCAATGGAAGGCGAACCTGTTTGCTGTATAGAATGCAAAATTGCAATTAAATTATATAGTTAATTATAATAGCCCAAAATGGTAAGGAAAAATGAGGAATCAAGAATTTGTAACCTTGGGAGTTTCAGTAGAGTCGGAGAGAATAGTAATAAGTTCAGAATTTTCATGGACCAAATTTTCCTGAAATAAAATTAAAAAATATATATATAGAATGAACCAATAATATAGATTTAAAGAAACTTGAAATCTTTGTAAACATACATTATATATCTTGTGTTTATCAAGAAATTTTGAGATGATTGAATTATCAGCACAAAGCTTAAGTACAACAATTCTGCATGGTTGGAAAGCATTGATATCTTCCATCTTAACTGATATTTTAAATATGAAGTTCTTGCCAATGAAAGCATTGAGCTCCTGAGGATATTCATCCTTTAAACCTCCCTGATTAAAATGTAACATATGGATTGAATTAATGAGGCGGAAATTGGCATATTAATAACAAAAAATAAATTAAAAAATAGAGAAAGATTTAAAAAATCAGATACAACCTTGTTGACATGAGACAGGCGCATATCAGAAGCAGATACACCAAGGTATCTGCTGGCTTCTTTGTCGTATAGTATAAAGGAGGCGGTATCTAATTCATCAGCAACTCTTAAATTTATACTGAATCTGAACATGTTTGATGTTAGTAAACAAAAAATTTGGCATTGATGAAGGTTAACAAAACAAAAAATTTGGCATTGATGAAGGTTAACAAAAAATAATTATAAATATAGAACTATATACCTAGGAACATGAGAATTTGGGAATGTGTCACATGTAACACAATGGAATGAATTCTCAGATTCCTTTAGAGCATGGAAACAATGCTTGCAACTCTTGTACCACCAGCCACTCTTGTAGTCAATAGCAACAACAGTCCCATATGTGACATAGGTACCATTCTAGAAAAAAATGGATTTAAGATCATTTCAATATATATATATATATATATAAATAAAGGAAATAGAAAAATCAAACCTCAGAGGATTCCTTAAGATCACATATGTTCTTGAAATTTGTTTGGTTAATAAGATCATCCTCAAGAGAGTATGATGGTCCATCAGATAATTGAGACAGCTGGTTTGCAGGTGGAACCCCAATCATTATAACACTGTAACAATTATAAAACAACGAAAAAATCAGCTTTGAATAAATAATAATGATTGAAAAAAATATAAATTAATCAACGTTACCTCTTTCTAAAATCCTTCACCTCTGGAAAGTCAGCGTTGATGTACAAAATGGAGTTGCAATTTGTATTAGATACACCCATTGAACCTAAAATTTGATATAAAAAAATATAAGAATGTAAATAAGAAAGTAAAATTTTACATGTTGATTAGTAGATTTGGATAGAACATTTATACTAACCCTTGAAGAGATTGAACTTTGCAAATTGAATTATTATTATATACTCAGATGTGGGTTGATCCTCAATATGCTTAACTAACATCTTTGCATACTCTTCCCACAGAGTACACCTAATTTTACCATTACCCCTATTTAAAAATGATATAACAAATTTAACGACGGTGAAAAGGAGTAATGAAATTATAAAATATAAATAACAAAGTTTAATAATATATATAATGGTTGGGAATACTTCATATCATCAAGTTCAACCACAATGTATACACAGCTCTTGCCATTCCTTGTAAACTCAATCGTGTCACCCTTCCCAGTAATCAAGCCAATAACATCTAGCAAAAGAATAGGAAATTACGTGTATAAAAGCTGGATAACATAAGAAAAATTGATCTTAAAAGTTCAAATAATTTATACCAATTAAGTGGGACTGAGGGTTGGAATGCTTGAGTATCAGTTCATTAGATACGAAATGGAAACTATGATCAATGAAGCCAGGCTCATCAACAATCCTAATCTGAGTTTCTCTCTTAAAATATATACGATGAGAATGAGTTGTTGGTTTGTACTTCTGATCATTTAGTGACAATGAAAAGTTGGATATTATGTATACTTTGCCATCAGATAAGTCACCCTCAAATAGTCTCCTGAGAGGATTCCTTATGGTACATTGAATACGATCTCCCTGAAAAAGCATAAAGATATAAAATTAATAACAAATTCTTTGTGATCTACTAAAATATCTTATATGAAAATTAGCAAACTACACAAACCATTTCATCCATCACGACCAGTTCTATCATCGGTTTCTGATACTTAAGCTCAGAATAAGTTAGTGACCAAGACTTAATGAGCCTTACTTTGATTTGATAGACCTGATTTTCAGATGAGGGGTCTATATCCTTCAAGAGAGTAAACTGTGAAGCCATTTCAAGTGAGAAAATAATTAAAGAAGAGGAAAAAAGAGAAAGTTAGAAAACTAATAAAGAGTGGGATATAAGTTGGATGTGAGGTATGGGGAGTGCCTAGAAAGCAAAATATATAGAGGTTGGAACGTGACTGCTTAGAAATTGGTAACAGGACACCATAAATGGACAATAGCAATCAAACAGGAAGAAGTGATGAACATGTTAGAAAATAGTAGTGCATGAATCAGAAAAAGACAAAAATATGTAGAAGTGGATGAAGAGTAATTATAAACTATATGTTCAATGAATTCATAATGCATGAGAAAAGTGTATGTCATCTTATATAAAAAAATAGATCATGTACATTATTAATTAATTTTGAAGTTTAGAAACGTCGAAAATGACATCGATAGTGAACGAAAGATAGAAACTGTACTTGTATGCTTATGAAGTACAACTGAAAAGTTAAATGTATGAAGTTAAGTTTTGTTGACTACATGACAACATTATAAAAAGAAATTCATGACTTAATAATTTTTTTTTGTTGTTCAAGTGTACCTAAAATACTTAAAACAAAATTATACTTTGGATGAATACCTGGTCAGAATAAAAAGAACATTGAAGTATGATACATGATCAGTAATTAATTAAGCATTTAATTTGAAAGACCGATATACTGAGTACATAATAAGACTAAATATTAGCTAATACTTTTCTGAAAATCATATTTCATATAGGATTCATTATATTGTCTAGAAAGTGTGATCAAGTAAGAAAGAAAATTGTTAAATGTCTGAATTATATGAAATGAACCAATAAAAAAATATTAGATGTAACAAAGAAATTTAACATCTTTTCCGATACAAATTGTGTGATTTTCAAAGAATTAAAACAACTACTGATATGAGAAACACATGGGCTTAAAGAGGATTGATTACATTAGCTTAAGTAGAATAATAATATTATTCGAATTGGAATGGAAAATTAAAGAAATAGAGCAAAATTTAGTATTCATATACTTCAGATGAAATAAGGATTAAGTAAGTCAATCTTGAGGTATGATACAAATATACAATGAACGTAAAGGATGCTGTCATAAAATTAAAGTAAGTTAAAAGGAAATTTGGCATTAATATAATGAAGATGAAATTACAATATAGCCATAGTTGACATAATGAAACATTACAATTAGGAGAAAATCATAACATAAACTCAGACGGCAACAACTAAACTATGATATTGGCAACAAAATTAAATACTAATAATTGAAATCGACATGGTGGTCTCATCATCAGAAGAAACAGTAAATCGAAGAAGACTTCCAGCCTTAAGTCCATGTTTCAAGGAAAATCTACGCCAGCCTTTTGTAAGAAAAGCCTCAGAAGATGTTGAGCTTCTCCAGCGTAATTTCATCACAACATTTGGTCCATCAGGTTGGATGACATTAACATGATCAAATCGAGATGGGAAAGCCTGGGAGGCAAATCTTGAAGTCAAAAGCTGAATAAAAAATTTATTCAAAAAAATAAAAATTAGAAAAAAATAAATACAATCATAATGATGATAAACAAATAGCAACTTGAATAGAGTAACATGCAATGTTATTACCATAGAGTAGTTTGAAGAATGAGAAGCGGATACAGGCTTCTCCAAAGTGTACACAACAGGAAAAACAGGAGAAGGTGGTTCAACATTAATATTAACCGACGGTAAAGAGAAAACTACAGGGGTAGAAACAGGTTGCTGGATATCAGGCAATAAGTGGGAATATATGGAGAGGGAAGGTTGATCATTAGATACATGATAGCAACTCGAAAAACTAACATTCAAAGGATTAGGACAAATTGAAGAAGAAGGGACCTCCTCAAATGACAAAATTTGTTTAAAAGGATCAGAAATATTTGCAGGACCAATAACCATTTCACATGGAATATCGTTGTCCGTAACACTGTCTTGGATGTGATCTGCAATGCAATTAGAATAAACAGGGAGTTCTTTATGTAAAAAATCATGAACAACATGAACAGAAAATGGTGACTCAAGAGGTGATGAGTTATTAAAAGAACTTTGATTAGATTCATTAAGGGAGACATTAATATCTGGAAAGTTTACAGAGTGTAAAACAGGATTAAGAACATCAGTAGACTCTGAAAGATCTATGACATCCTTAACAGAAATAGATGGCTTAATATCACCAGAAAGCTTAATTGGAGGAAAACAGGGCTCTTTAAAACGCATATTGTGGTCCTTAACTTCAAGAATAAGAAATTTGTCCTTCCCAGCATAACAAATGCTCAACCAACCACCTTGTTTAAGCCCATACAACATGTAAAAATTGCTGTAACCAGCAACAATTATTGCAGTGCGGTGACCCTTCTCAATGATAACTTGGAGCTCATTGCCAGAGAAATCATAAAAGGATAAATTGGTGGATAATTCATCCTTGAATCTCTTGTAAAAAATAGATGGCAATTCACCCATCTCCTGTTGTAAAACAAAAATTATGATTTATTATGTCAGCGTAAACAAACCAAAGATGAAGATGACTTAACAAATAGAAGTAAAAAAAAAAAAAACTAAAAAAAGAGATTATTCAATTGATACACTACCATATCAGGATTAACTTCCATGAAAAAATAACGGCCTTGATCATGAAACTTCATTCTGGATAGAAGAGCTAAACGTAAATAATAAGAAAAGGATGTGATGGTGGAGTGAAAAGGAACTAAAATAAACTAAAAATACGTTGATCAGTAAAGAACCATGAGAGGGTATGGTAGTATAAATAGAAAAAGTGGTTAAATGGAAATACTTACTCTGAATTGAAAATAAAAATCAAACCAAATATTTAAAATATTAAAAAATTAAATTACAATAACAAACCAATGAGAGTGTCATGCAATCTAGAAAATTGTACAACTGATCATGAACACAGAGTAGATAAGTCAGAAAGATTTTAAAATTATGTTAACAATATAAAGCAAGCAATGATGATTGGGCATTGATCAACATGAGCAATCATGACAAACAGAAAATTGATTGCAATTTAAGTGAAAAAGCAGTAACCAATTGACAAATCAAAAGTGAAGAATATGACAAAGGTTTAAAAATGATAACACTGAGAGGTGTATGAATTTTTAAAATTATATGGTTCAGTGTACATGAAGTACTTGAAATAAATATAATAACAGGATAAAAAGTTCATTCACGTATGATTGAGATCAATACATGAGATAAGTAAACAGTTCCTATAGCTGTAATAAAATTTTGTACTCGGGACGTTCTCCTTACTTTACAAATATACTCAAGCTTGCATAATTCTCAGCAAAAAAATTGTATCTACTATAAATATCCTTTTGGCTAAGATAAATTATGTAGCTACTCTTGTTAGTATTCACTTAATATAGTTATTTATTTTTTATTAAACATTTAAAATCTAGTAAAATTTAGAAGTGAATTATAGTTAATTATAAAGGGATACTTGTAAATACAAAAAAATAAAAAAGCAACATATTCAATAAAAAAGTTACATATTTAATTAAAAATAAAAAATTTACAATCTAATAAAAATAAAAAAGGCAAGAGAAAAAAAAATAAAAGAGTACATACAAAAGGAAGGTGTATGAATCACTAAAACATAGCATGTAATGGATGGTATAAGCCAATAAACCAATAAGAATATATGTATGAATCATTACATGGCATGAGGTAGATGATATACATATCATGAATAGTACATCCATAGTTGAGAGCATTGACACGTTGGAATTCCACTATTTTCAAAACCTTGCTTTATAAGAATGTTATAGGATAGTCCAATCTTATATATATCTATGATTTTTTCAAAACATTCATCTTCATATCAGCTTCTGCATGCTAAAAATATTTTTATGAATAAAATTAATTTAAATAATATGTAGCATAACGTAGTATAATGTTGGCCAACTATATATATGCAGCTAGCTGTACGTGTATAACTGCTAATTGATTGAAGAATAATATTTAAATTTTTCACATATTTTAAAGGGTATGTTGGTTACTATGTTTTTTTTTTTAAATCTTCTCCAATTAAAATTGACATTATATTATATATTATGGTGGTAACTTTCTTTCATTCCTAGCAAGCAGTCACATTATTAGCTAACCCTGAATGAGAAGAGATAATAATTTTTATTTACTTTTTATATTATATGCTCATATATTTATATTAATTAACTATTTCTATTCTAGTATCTACCAAAAATATCACGTCGACAAAAAAAGAAGTATCTAATAAAAATATGAACATTAATCTCTATGATCTTATTTAAATAATTAACTTTAAAGTTTTTATTTTAATTTTTAATAAAAAAATATAGAAAATTAAAAAAGAAATTATGAAGTAGAAAAACTCATACAATTTTTTACATGCTATAGATAAAGTATGTAGTGAGATATAACTAGTGACACATTTTACATATTAACTAAGAATCTGTCATGTAACAGACACATTTTATATACTAATTAAGAATCTGTCATGTATTAGACATGTATTAGACAAGTGTTGAAAGATTGGATTAATTATTTTTTGTTGTAAAATGCACATGTGTTCGTGGTCTACATGAATACTGCTATACGTGTCTACTTTTAATAAAGATTGATGAAATACATAACTCAAAATATGAACACTAGTCTATATAATCTTATTTAAATAATTAACTTTAAATTTCTGTTTTAACTTTTAATAGAAAAAAAAGATACCAAAAAATAGAAAAAGGTTACGAAATAAAAGAACTGACACAGTTTTCTCATTGTTGTAGGCGAAGTGTGTGGCGACAAATAACTTCTGACACATTTCACATACAAACTAAGAATCTACCACGTATCAGGTGCATAAAGATTGAGTTTTTTTTTTTGTTGCAAAATGCACACGTGATCGTCATCTACATGGATGTTGACATACATGTCTGCTTCCAGGAGAAACTAATGAAATATGTAACTCAAAATATGAACACTAGTCTATATAATCTTATTTAAATAATTAACTTTAAAATTTTTATTTTATTTTTTAATAAAAAAAAAGCAAAAAGTAAAAAAAAAAGAATTGACATAATTTTCTGCATGCTACAGACAAAGCATGTAGTGAGACGTAACTATTGACACATTTTATATATTAATTAAGAATCTGTCACGTATCAGACACGTATCAGACAGGTGTTGAAAGATTGGACTTTTTTTGTTGCAAAATGCACATATGCTCGTCGTCTACATGGATGCTGCCATACGTGTCTGCTTCCAGAGTAGACTAATGAAATATATAACTCAAAATATGAACACTAGTCCATATAAACTTATTTAAATAATTAATCTTAAATTTCTATTTTAACTTTTAATAGAAAAAATAGACACCACAAAATAGAAAAATATTACTAAATAGAAGAACTGACACAGTTTTTTCATTGTTGCAGGTGAAGTATGTGGTAATGTGGCGACATGTAACTTTTGACACATTCCACATCCCAACTAAGAATCTGCCATGTGTCAGGTGCGGGAAGGTTGAGTTATCTTTTCTTTTTGTTACAAAATATACACGTGGTCGTTGTCTACATGGATGCTGACTGACATACATACGTGTATGCTTCTAGGAGAAACTAATAAAATATGTAATTCAAAATATGAAGACTAGTCTATATGATCTTATTTAAATAATTAACTTTAAAGTTTCTGTTTTAATTTTTAATAGAAAAATACCAAGAAATAGAAAAAGATTAGAACTGACACAATTTTCTGCATGTTCCAGACAAAATATGCGGTGACACATAACTTTTGAGTTTTGACACATTTCACATACTAATTCAAAATCTGTCACGTGTCAGACAGGTGTTAAAAGATTGAGTTTTTTTTTTTTTGCAAAATGCACACGTGATCGTTGTCTACATAGATGCTGCCATACGTTCAAGAAATACTAATGAAATATGTAACTCAAAATATGAATACTAGTTTATATGATCTTATTTAAATAATTAACTTTAAAATTTTTGTTTTAATTTTTTATAGCAAAAAATAGCACCCAAAAAAAGTATGAAGTAGAAGAACTGACACAATTTTTTGCATGCTGCAGGCAAAGTATGTGTTGACACCTAACTTCTGACACATTCACATACCAACTAAAAATCTACCATGTGTTAGGCGTTGAAAGGTTGGGTTATCTTTTTTTTTTGTTGCGAGATGTACACGTGGTCATCGTCTACATGGATACTGACATACATACGTGTCTGCTTCCAGGAGAAATTAATGAAATATGTAATTTAAAATATGAACACTAGTCTATATGATCTTCTTTAAATAATTAACTTTAAAATTTTTGTTTTAATTTTTAATAGAAAAAGATACCAAAAAATATGTAACTAAAATTTTTTATAAGAGTACATAGAGAGTAGACACATAGGAAAAAGAGAGAATGTTTAAGCATAGCGGTGGATATGGGGTGGATTTAGTTTTGAATGACCATAAATTTATTTAGTTAAAAGGTCAATCGTGTTGTCGGATCGGGTGTTGGTTAGTGTAGAATGGGTTAAAGAGTTTTTTGAGACGCGGCCTAAAGGTGAGGAGAGAGGTTTATGTCCGTTGATGGATTTTATGTTATCGTCTGAAATACTTAGTTCGAAAGAAATAACAGGATATTCAGAAATTAAGAAATAGGTGTTGTGGAGGTTATTAACAAGTCGATTAGAAGTTACAAAGAGTTAACTGATTTTGATCTTTCTAGTTGTTGATGGCAATATTAAGGATAACTACAGTTTAATTTTATATTTTGTTACTTAATAATTTTATATTTTTTAGCTATTCTATTTTATTGTGTTGAGTTTTTTATTTAAAAAAAATCTTTTTTGTTTGTTTTGGTTATGTAAAAAATTATTTTTGAGATATAATTCATAAAAAATAAGGGCAAATGACATATTTAAATAAAATCAATGAATATGTTACCCAAATGTACAAAACAGAAATATGATACGTGGTTGTGCAAATTCTTATATTATATAAACCGTGGGAGCCAACCACGGTTTACTATTTGAACATAAACCGTGGCTGGCAGGGACGGTTTCTGGAAGATAAAAATTGAGCATAAACCGTGGCTACCAACCACGGATTACGAAGGCAAAAATTCATGCAAAAACCGTGGGTAGCTACCACGGTTTATGTGGATATTGGCTTTGAACGTAAAATCCTGTAGGCTCCCACGGTTTACGTTTAGAATACTATATATACATAATCCGCTGAAGATGAACACGGATCATTTGGAAGGGGAAAAAGAAATCTGCAAGGTGAGTAGTTGGAAGAGTTTGAGAGAGTGGGTTGGAGGATTTGGTGGGGTTTGGGTTGTGGAATCATGGAGGATGAAGCTCGCTTGTACCGACTAAATGGTATTGCTCATGTGGCTGGATTTATTGATGATGAGGTTAGTCATTATTATTTTAATAAATATACAATAAATATTGTTAATATTATTCTTATTATTTATATAGTAAATATTATTGTTTCATTATTAATTGAGTCAATTTATTTTATTAGTATTGTTTAGATGATTATTTATTTAGATTATTAATTTTGTTACTATTATGATAATCGTAGTTATCAGTATTACCTTTATTTTTATTAGTAGCTGTAGGTGTTGGTCTCGTAAATGCTGTTATTCGTAGTTGAGTTATTGTTGTTGGTATTTTTATCATTATTTTGGCTTTCGTGATCTTTCTTAGTATAATCTAAAAGAAAATGGAAAACATATGTTTATATTTATTTAAATTTTTTTATAAATGGAATATGATTTGTTTAGTATTGGTCGTATGTTGAGGGGTTTTTTTACCTACATATTGCAGCCCACTAGGGTTATTAGTGGCGTGAGGAGGCAACAGAATATGCCTTTACACGAGCGGATCATACCGTACCTGGAGACCGCCGGGTTGTATCATTTGGCTAGACTGAACAGTCACTGGTTCTGGGTTGACGAGCCTCTACTCAGCGCATTTATTGAGCGGTGGCGTCCTGAAACGCACACCTTCCACATGCCATTTGGTGAGTGCACTATCACGTTGCAAGATGTGGCATATCAGCTTGGTTTGCCGATCGATGGGGAGCCTGTTAGTGGGTGCCTGACTGACTTTGAGAATCTGATGGAAAATGGCAGACCGGCATGGGACTGGTTTCGCGATTTGTTTGGTGAGTTACCTCCGCAGAATAAGGTAAAGCAGATGACAGTGTGCTACACATGGTTCCATGAGAGGTTCCGGGTTCTCCCAGCGGATGCTAGCGAGGATACCGTGCGTATATACGCGCGAGCTTATATTGTCATGCTCTTGTCCTCCCAATTATTCGCCGACAAAAATGCGAACCGGGTCCACCTTCGCTGGTTGCCTTATTTGGCGTCGTTGGACGAGTTGGGGAGATACAGCTGGGGTTCGGCGGCACTTGCCTGGTTGTACAGATGTCTCTGTCGTGGGACAAACAGAAATGTTGTTAACTTGGCCGGGCCACTGCAGCTTCTTCAGTCTTGGATTTTCTGGAGGTTTCCCAGCTTGAGACCTGGTGGTTTTGATGGATTCGGGTTTCCGCTTGCATCGAGGTACCCTTTAATAATTTTGGTTTCATTACTTGTTAAACAAGCTATTTACTTCTTTGTGATGACATTATTTCAATTGTAATTGTAGGTGGGCTTCTTATCTACCTAGAAACGATGCAGTGGGTCAAAGAGTCTTATCTGCACGCCTTATGTTGGATCGATTGCGTGTCCAGGATGTGAGTCATTTAGTTTTTTCTCTTACTTGGAATAGTGTAGAATTTATTTTATGCGTTGACGGAGGTGTCCTATTTTGAAACAGTTTGTGTGGGAGCCATATTCATCTGCCGAGGTTGCTTCTATTATTCATCCGGAGATACTACTTGACCAGCACCGTAGGTTATGGACGGCCATCACTAGCCTGATATATTTTGCTGCGATTGAGTGGCATCAGGTGGATCGGGTGATTCCTCAGTTCGGCGGTGTGCAGCATCTTCCTCACCCAACTCTGAACATAGATTGGTTACATGGCAAGGATGGCAGGGGTGGAGACCGATGGTTCCCTAGATATTATCGAGAGTGGCATGAGCATTGGGAGAACCGGCTTTATTTAGTCATACCGGTCCAGCGAGCCGCTGACCCCGGTCCATCAGCTGAGTACTTGGACTGGTGGTGCCGTGTGGCCCACAGATTCCTCTCCGCAGATGTTGCATTTCAGGATCCGAGGCCGATTGTTTTGACCGAGGAGGCTATTCACAGAGGGTCGTCCCAGGCCCCCCCAGGGTGCACGTTTACGACAGACCAGATAATAGGCGTGTCGATCGGCGACGCCGTATAGGCACCCGGATTACGAATCGAGAGTGGCGATGGCTGGTCGATCGTATGGAGGAGGACCAGCCAGTTCCTGGGGTTGGTGATGCGGTCGATCATCGTGTCCCTCGTCGTAGAGCCAGACGACAGCCTGGACCGGATGGTGGTGCACGTTCACGTGGTCGAGGACCTGCGGTTGAGGATGAGGTTACTCAGCACGGTGCTGCTGATGATGTCGGTGGTTCAGCTACAGGGATGGATCAGCCCACGTACGATGTCGGTAGTAGCTCTCAGATGTTTGGGAGTTTTGAGCCACAGGCATTTGGTGACTTTACGACCGCTGCTGTCGGGATGGACATAGATGACCATGTTAGTCAGTCAGAGTTCTTTAGAGATATAGCAGACATGCTCAGGGCGGACGATGCCACCCACTATAGACCAGAGATGCCTGAGGTTCATCCCCATTTTACTGCTCAGCAGCCACCCACTACTGATGTTCAGGCTCAGTTGCCCGTTGACCTGAACCAGCCTGCAGCTTCTCCTTACGAGCCTTGGATCCCGTTGGGTGGGACACCAGCTTCAGCATACAGTGTCGTTCCCCGAGCGACAGCAGCAGTAGAGCCAGAGCAGAGACCTAGGAGGGAGAGGCGTCCTCTTTTGTGTGGCACCGGAGGTCATCTTCTTGGTCAGTTTGACGATGATGACAGTGATACCATTGAGGATTCTGACTAGTTATGTTTTTTATTATCTTGTTGTTTTGTGTTCTTAGTATGATGTTTAGGGTGAAACGTTTTAGGTGTTATGTGAAATATTATTAGCCATTTAATTAATATTTATAAAACTATCATTCTGTATGGCTACGAAGGTGTATGTGATAATTATTTAATATATTTATATCTATGACAATTACTGATGTAAAAAAAAAACTGAGTTAAACATTATCACTTTAGTTCACTAAACAAACATTTTCACATTCATTTTAGGATCAAACCTTACATAACTTATACCAAGAGTAACTAAAATAACTTAAACAAAAAAGACAACAATCTCAACTTCATAACATCTAAGAACCCCCTCCAGCATGATGCAGTCGTTGCTCACAGCTCCGCCTCGTATGCCCAGGCTGACGACATAGTCCACATCGCTTCGGCAGGTTATCGGCAGTCCGATCCATACTACCACGGATCCTGGTTGCCTTCGGACGACCTTCCTTTGCACGCCTCATGTTAGGATCGGGAATGACGGTTGGACCAGCATAGGGGGGCCATAGCCCTTCTGGGATAGGCGGAACAAAACCCTGCTTGTATACGTTGAACACCTCACTCATAAGATAGACCTCGTGAACATAGGAGGCCCAATTAAGGCGTGAGTAGGCACAACAAGCAATTGCGTGGCAACAGGGATAGTGGAGCGCCTGAAAGTGGCCACAATCACATGTTTGGTCCTTAAGGGAAACTCTGTAGCTACCCAGAGAAAGGTTCCCAGTCGGTGTTGTCTCGGCCACAGTGTACTCGGATTGATGCCTGTCGTATAACGTCACTGTGAAGCACCTTGATTCTCTTATGTTCCTTTCTATAGCCTTAACCAAAGCCTGACAAAACTCTTGCCCGGATCCGAGTTGTGCCTCTGCTGTCTGTCCACGGATAACGAATAGCTCTGCAAGTCTCCCGTACGTTGGCTTAACCAACGATGTCACCGGGAGGTTGCGAGTTCCCTTTAACACGGAATTCACACATTCACTAATGTTGGTTGTCATGTGCCCGAACCGTCTACCACTATCCTCATGTTGTGTCCACTTCTCGTATTCCATCCGATTGGCCCAGTCACACATTGTCGGATTCTCAGACCGCATGATGTCAAACCAATAATAAAACTCTGCTTCAGTTTTAGCATATGCAGCATTGACCAACATCCTCCTCGCATCCTTACCTTTAAAGGTAAGGGCAAAATTTGCAGCCACATGACGGATGCAGTAGGCACGATAGGCATGTGGAGGTAGCCATCCAGTCTCAGGTGCCTCAAGTGCTGACTTGATGCCATTGTGCCTATCAGAGATAACAAGGATGCCCTCCTGTGGCGTCACATGCGATCGTAGGTTGGACAAGAAGAAAGACCATGACTCTGCATTTTCTCCCTCAACAAGGGCGAATGCGATGGAAAGGATGTTCGAGTTCCCATCTTGCGCTATGGCCAATAGCAGCGTCCCTCCATACTTGCCATACAAGTGGGTGCCATCAATACTGACGAGGGGCTTACAATGCCGAAATGCCTCGATACACGGTGGAAATGTCCAAAAAAGTCGATGAAAATACACCGTGGACTCATCAACCTCACCCCCAACACGAACAGGAGAGGTCTTCAGAACAGTAACTGCCCCAGGCATGGTAGACTGTACACCTAGCATCCAACGTGGCAACTCCGCATACGATTCTTCCCAATCTCCATATATTTGTGCCACTGCCTTCTGTTTGGCTAGCCAAACCTTCCTGTAACTAGGCCTGAAACCGTAGTCTGCCTCTGTAGCTTGTTGCAATACCTTTACCGTAACCGCAGCATCTGTCCTAATCAACGGAAGAATCCTCGCACAAATAACGTGGTAATCCAGCTGCCGGTGATCACTCGATATAGACGTAGCTAAGCAGGTGTGTGGGCCGTTGTACCTCCGAACCTCCCAAGTGCCCTTGCGTGCACGGAGCGCTACGCGAATCAACCAAGTGCAACCCTTGCCAAACTCCTTGCATTTTCCATGATATTTCAGATGATCTGATTCGATGACCCTGTACTCAACACCTCGACGGATGTTGTAGTCCTTCACACTCAACACAGCCTCTTCTTTACTTTGGAATGACTGCCCAATCTGAAATTCCGTAGAAGACCCACCAACTGTGGGACCACCATCAGCCGCCTGTTCACCCAGAGCCTCCAAGTTTAGAGTCGAGAAGTGTGGAGGGTATTGCTGAGTGCCAGAACTTGAAGCCCCATGCCGTGTAGGTGGATTGCCACCTGTGTCATCATCACTGTCCCCAATGATATCTACAGGCTCCTGGTCAGACTCATCATCATACATTGCGTTCTCTACTCGATCAGGTTCTCCAAACCCTTGCACATCAGGAATCAAGCCTCCACCGGTGCCCACCTCATATGCCTGCCCACGGACCCCTGGATCCTGCAAAGGTGCAGAACCAACAGCCTCCAATCGATCTAAATCAGCCGCGAATGATGGGGATGCCACTAGCGGAACAGCCGGTGCTATCACAGGCATCGAACAAGACGCACCTCCTACGCCACTTGAGTTATGTAATGGAGCTGATGCCCCAGAACTATCCACCCCAACATCCAACTTTGCGAATAACTCGTGTATTCTGACCTCTGGAAAACTTCTGACACAATGGAACAGAACCCTAATGTCTTCATCAGCCGCTAGCACAAAGGTGTCATACTGAACCCGGGTCGAGACAACTGCAATGGGAATCTTGTAGAACAACTTCTTCACAAACTTGCTACCAGAAATCCCAACCTTCTGTAAAATGCTGTTCTTTAGATCTGACAACGTGCTTGTTGAACTGATGAAAACACTCACCGGTTCTCTGTCAGTGAACTTCACACCATATCTTTTGCTTTTTTTAATTTTTCCAGAGCAATGCACTAGAACAAGAACACTCTCCTCCTCACTTGCCATTATGATAATGATCTCTCGCTCAGGCACCTGAATCTCACCAACATATATATAGATTTTCACTCCTCATAAACCGCTGTAGGCTACAGGGTTTTATCTAAAGTAACATTCCTTCATAAACCGTTGCTTGTAGCAAGGTTTTATGAAGAGATTCATGTCCACATAAACCGTGGTAGCTACCCACGGTTTCTGCCTTAATTTTTGCCTTCATAATCTGTGGTTGGTAGCCACGGTTTATGCTCAATTTTTCTCTTCCAGAAACCGTCCCTACCAGCCACGGTTTATGTTCAAATAGTGAACCGTGGTTGGCTCCCACGGTTTATATAATATAACAATTTGCACAACCACGTAACATATTTCTGTTTTGCACATTTACGTAACGAATTCATTGATTTTATTTAAATATGTCATTTGCCCTAAAAAATATATAATTTACTATTTAAAAATTCAAATAATTGACTCCTTAATTAAAATATAAAATATATTATATTAAATTAATTTTATATTTATAATTATTATGCACATTTAATTTATAAAAAATACACTGCTAATAATAATAATAATCCACCCACCTTTAATGCACCTTTTCGTAATCCCACCTCACTGTCCACATACTTTAGTCTAATACTCTAATTTGCAGTGTTTAGTGGAGTATTAATTATGATGTAATCTAATAAAATAATTTTGAATAATATAACGTTAAAACTATAATTATGTTAAGTATATATTAAATTCGATTATTAAAATTAATCATCGATCTAAAATACACATAAAAATATAAAATATATAATAAAAATAAATTAAATTATATATATTTATACATAAATATATTATAACCGATTTTAGAATGCAAGTAACATTTTTATTAAAAAATAATACTAATATTTATGAGGTATCATATCAGTCAATCTATATCATTACACATGGTGCACTGTTTATTTCAATTACTTTCACAGTTCACTACACAATTACTCTATTAAAAAATCTCCACATATAATTGCTACTAGTTTATTATTGTAACCGGCCACCAAAAAAAAAAAAAAAAATCGTAGGTATTTGTTATCCAAATCCAAAGTCCATAGTTACTATTAAAGGCATAATAATATACTGAAAATATTTTATTTTAATATGGAAATTCCCATAATATGTAAACTTGTTCCGTTTCCTTTTTTTCCTTCTTAGCTGACTTCTTCAATCTTCAGCTCTCTCTTAACTCTAACTGGATCTCTCTCTCCAAAACGCGATTCTCCAGTAAGTGTTGTACGGTCGTGGAGGACGAAATTACCCTCCGTTTTTCTCCCAAATTACCAACCTCTGTCCCCGTCTGTTTCTTCTGTTTTCAACTCGGATTCTAATTTCAGTCAAAGATTCTTGCTCACTTTCTCTCCTCATCGGAATCCTCTTCCATTTTCTCTTCTATTTTCCTTCTCTTTCTCGGCCGAATGAGCTGAAACTGCAGAGAGTAACATTAAGAGTGTGTTTGTGTGTGTGTGAGAGAGTAATGGATTTCGTTGAAGGTGTCGGAGAGAGCTCGTCGCCGCCGCGGACGTTCGGCGGTTTCAGCAACTACGACGTCAGGAACGATGTCTACACTCGCTTGGTGGAAACCGGCCACGATCAGGCTGTGTCGAATCCCGATTTTCGAGAACTGCTTGAAGCTCACTTCAATCGCTTGCCTCCGAGGTAAGAAAAGAAAATTTGATCGGTGAAAAACAGATAATCTTTTGTCTTCTTTGTTTTTGTGTTACTTCATTTTTTTTTCAATTTATTTTAATTCATTTTCGGTTATTATTTTTAGATAGGGCAGTTTGAATTTTGGTTATTGCTGTTGTCTTTGCATGCATTTATGTGCGCTTTCAATGGCTGATTATTGTTATGGAGTTCGTGGCAGATTATGGTTTTGCATCGTAATGATTGGTGGTTCAGTTTGAGTTTACCGAGGTGGAATTTTGTGTTGAAGAACATTTTATGCTGATCATTAAGTAGGATTTGCTTGAATGAAGATTTATTGTATTTTGATTTTTTGACTATATCAAGCTAGCTTTTAATAATGATAACGGAATTTGGGAAGCATTTAAGTATCTCTTCTTGAAAGTAATCAGCTTTTAAGGGGGAAAATGTTGGAGCAGTTTAACTGCCTTTCTGCCAGACATTTAATTTGGCATCATTCTATCGGTCATCACAAGTACATTTTGGAGGCATTCGTAGTTTGATGTTTTGTTGAAGACTTAGTGGTGAAACTAATATCAGTTTGCTTCCTCAGATTGATGCTAAAATGTGTATTAGGTTAGCGTTATGAAGTGCTAGGTGATTAAGTCATTTGATTGCGTAAGGGATATCATGATACACTCATATGTTACATGCTGAAAGAGGAGATTCAGAAATATGGGTATTTTGAGATTGGGTGCACTTGTAATCCCATCTGTTGCTGTTGTTTCAGTTATGGGCTTGATGTTAATGTGGATAGAGCTGAAGATGTTCTATTGCATCAGAGTCTTCTTAGTTTGGCAAGGGACCCGGAAAAGCGGCCTGTCATCCATGTACGCTTCTTGGAGGTACCACTTTTTTATCTCATTTGAAATGTTTCTAGAAATTGTTTCTAAGGTTCTTTAGGAAGACCTGACAAATGCTACTTCGTTGAATGATTTGGATAAGGGGGTTTTATCTGATTTTGGACTTTAATGTATACACTAAGCAATAAACATTTGTTGCTTGTTCCCATTTGAACTACTGCTTTGGTATGAGTTTACCAAGGGCTAAAAATATTACCTTTCCCTGTTCTGAATTTTTTAATTTGTTATTTTGTTAATTGTTACATTTTTTTGTGAATATACATAATCTTCTTGTCCATCACTTGTTTGACAGAATATTTCAGCTCAGACAGATGGTGAAGAGCAAGAAATTGCAAGTTCTCATTCTAGCCCAGGGCCATCTAATGATGCAACTAATGGAGGAGCTGTATCCTCTCATAAGAGGTGTGAAATCCAGTTTATGTTTAGTACTCTATATATACACAAGTATGCAGAAAGGTCTTCCTAACTATTAATTTATTAATTATATATTAATTATGTCTTGTCTTAATGCATCATTTACATCATTCTTATAAGTAGGACAAGGGATCATGCAACTGACTTTGAGCCTTGCTCGAAGCTTGAGGGCCTAAATTTGGATGTTAGAAAGAATTCCAAGGATATAGAGGAAAGATTTCTTTCAGACAACCTATCCCAGAGGTATCACTTGAACAAAATGATAATGCCATTTCTTACTCTTTTTTTCAAATGAGCGATGACGTTAAATTCATCAAACATAGAATGGACTGAGAATATTTTCCTATTTGGAGTTGGAGAGACAGAAAAAGTTTAGTTGAAGTTGAATTGTCTACCTTTTCACCTATTTCCAAACTTATGAGCATTGAGCAGTTCTGTTTGCTGAACTGCAAGTTAAATTCGAAAGTCCAGTTGATGCACCGAAGATGATTTATCTGTAGCTGAAAACATATTTTCCAAATTGTAATTAGGCCACTATGTCCTTTGCATGCATGTTAGGCCTTAAAGGAAAAGAAAAAGGATGATGCAGCCAGCAAGATTCTTCTTCATTGGTACCCTAATAGAAGAATCATGTGTACCATGAAGAAATGTCAATATGTTGGAGAATTGGTCTATAGTTTAGGAGGATGCCTTATCCTCCTTTTTACTTCTACTCTGTTTCTTCTCTTTCTCTATGATAACTTTGCTTCTTCCATAAAAGAAGGAAATAAAGAAAAAAAGTTTAGCAAACTAATTAATATTATTGATCAACTATAGATTTTCAAAATGTAGGAGTTTGTCTATTTTCTATATTTTTTTAAAATAAAATTGATGCAAGTGTTGATATGCTATGTCTCACCTGCTTGATGTAAAATAATACATATGTGAAATGCAGGCAGGAGCATTTAAATTTCCCAATCCATGAAGTGATATTTTCCACCCTTGACAAGCCAAAGCTTTTAAGCCAGGTTTGTTTGAAAAGTTTACCTTGTCTTTTTATAAAATAAAATGTATATATTTTCTTTACTTCCTCCAGCCCTCTCTTTAAAATATCTATTTAAGTTTAGCTTCCATAGTTATATCAACTTAACCAATAACGGGAATGAAATGGAAACTCTATCAAAATTAAGATATAATGCATTTCAACACTAGGAGTGATTTATTAAGTGGTAATATAGAGCATGCTGTCATTCCTAGGCTAGACAAAATGAGTTACTAGAAGCCATGGTGTGGGGTGTTGGATCCCATTGTTTTCATAATTCACATACAGTTTTCTTACGCTAAATAGTGACAAGTGATTCTTACAAAAGTATTCTGTCATAATCTGGAAGCAGTTAGTACCAAATATAAATTACCGTTACTGGAGACCAGGTGTTGACTAAGAATATGTAAGGAGTAAAAATGGGCCTATAGCCCAATTAGGACATGTTTAATTTACTCCTTACAGAATACTGGTGTGAATTTTACATAAGCGATTGGAGGTGGAAATTGGGATTCCCTTTTGTGTAATTGTTGTTTAATTCAGTTGATTTTTTAAGCAGGAAATTCTATTTCTGTTTATGACTGGAAATTTACTTGATGTATTGCATGGTTTTTTTTATGGGTACTGTTTTCTTTAGCTGTCAGCTTTGCTGTCTGATATTGGGCTTAACATCCGTGAAGCACATGTTTTCTCCACCACTGATGGCTACTCTCTCGATGTATTTGTGGTGGATGGATGGCCAGTAGAGGTAAGATGCCACTTGCAAAATATGCCATCCCATGTTTCCACTCCCTTGAAAATTTTATCATTGTTGTAACTTTGTTGCATTTTCCCATTTAAACGTTATAAAGGTATCTATGCTATTGTTTATGCCTAATGTCTCTTTAATTGATTATATAAAGTATTCCATGTACATTTCTATTTCTATTTTTGTTCTTTTTAAAATTCTCTGAATTGCCCTGGGGATTCAACTGTATTTTTGGTGTTGCTATCATGTATCATCTGACCTTTAGTGAACACTTTGTATTGGCAATGGCATTGGTTTGTATCCTAAATTTTGTAGCTGCATCTATCCTAGTCACTACATCTAATGATCTTCTCTGACTTCTAATTTGATAAAAATGAATGCCTCTTATGCCTGAAATTGAGCTTGTAGATTATTAAGGAGTATTGATATTATTTCCCAAACAACAGAACTTTCTGTTTCATCATAATGTTTGCTGACCATGCAATCTTGTACTCAGGAAACAGATGGTTTGTATGAAGCTATGGAAAAAGCAGTTGCAAGAAGTGAGGTGCGTCATGTGTCCTTGACTTTGTATTTACAAATTCATTTTTTGAACTTTACGTATGAGATTTGGTAACAACATCTGTTGTAATCTGTAAAAATGACTAAATAAAAGTAGTAGGTGAGCCTATATTTTGTTCACCCTGTGAGTGCAACCCATCATTAATATTATTTTGTTTGGATACCACTCTCTAAACACGTCTGTTTAGCTCATTCTCAAGTAAATTTTTCTGTATGACATTTAATCACATGTTCTTCCTTGCCATAGGGATCATGGTCACGCTCTTCAAATTCTCTTTCAGCTGTGGAGAAACCCTTAGCTGCAGAAGCAAAATGTGGATATTGGGAGATAGACAAGAGGTTGTTGAAGATAGGAGAAAGAATAGCGTCTGGATCCTGTGGAGATTTGTAAGTTGGTTTCATTTCATGTATAAATATTTGTTCTCATTTATTCCCTTCCCTTCTCATGTCATACTTTCTATATATATTCTTAGTTCTAAACTTTTAATTGGCATTATGATTTGTCCACAGGTATCATGGGGTTTATATAGGGCAAGATGTTGCTGTTAAGGTTATGAGATCTGACCAATTGAATGATGCTTTGGAGGATGAATTTGCTCAAGAAGTTACAATTCTAAAGTTAGTAATTTGCCACATTATGCTGCACAACATACTCTTTCTATTTTTTGTTGGATTTTTTAATGAATTCATTTTGTGAAAGGTGAACCTTCTCATTTTGGCTTTATCCATATTCCATAATTTTCACTGTAGATCTTGTGTAAAGAGACTTTGTATTACTGAATGCAGGCAGGTGCACCATAAAAATGTTGTTCGTTTCATTGGTGCATGTACAAAGTCTCCAAATTTGTGTATAGTAACAGGTATGGATCTGTTCTTTGATAAAATAATAAAAATATCCATTTGCGACATGAGGGTTACTAACACATGACAAAACTGAACTATATACTAGCCCAAGCCACACGAACCTTATGCAGTTATGCACATCTGCTACCCCATGTTTGGATTTCCATCCAAAAGGGGCTGCTATTTCCAAATTTTAGTAACCTGCACAGATGTGAAAACTGCATGGCCAATCACCATTGGCGATGAAAGTGCATATGTACCTACTTTGATGAGACTTTTAGGATTTTCGCAAAATAAAATTATGCCCTCTATTTGTACAGATTTCAGAAAAATTACTTCAGCCACCGTGGGGGCTATATATTTTCACATACTCTTGAAGACTTAAACAGTCTTGTATATCATATCACACACCAACAAATTATTTGAAGGCAGACATCTAGATAAGTTTTGGTTTGACTGTGGTAGTTAAACCTTGTAAGCTCAGAAATTATTAGCTGATTTTTTTATACACTTTATCTCCAATCCCTTATTATGTTGTCAATTTTCTTATCGTTATCATCCATCTAAACATATTTCATACTGGCAGAGTATATGCCCGGAGGAAGTCTGTATGATTACTTGCACAAAAACCATAATGTCTTGGAGCTATCTCCATTACTGAAGTTTGCAATTGATGTTTGCAAGGGTATGGAGTATTTACATAGAAACAACATAATTCACAGGGATTTGAAGACTGCAAATCTGCTGATGGATACAGACAATGTAAGAATTTATGGAAACTAATAATTTTATCTCGTAAACAGCACTAATAATCCATATTCATGCAATTATCTTTCAGCTTGTGTATTGTTACCATGTTAGATGAATTCCTTTGTAAAGGCAAGGCTTGATGTCTACTTGCCTCATCAATAATTGTCATAGATTTGCTCAATTTTGAGACTGTTCAAGAGCTGGTGTGATGTCATGCTTTTTGCAAAAATGTGGTCCTAACTTAGAGCTGAAAGTGGAAGACCATACATCCTGTACTACAATACAGTTACAGAATTCATCCTATATTTAGTCCCTCGTTAGGATTAATACGGTAAACTACTATGATATATTTGAGAATAATTTTATGCCAAGTATTCTAACTTATGTGGTGATAAACTAATCTTTGGTGGACATGTTTAGGAATTTTCTCTAATTTTAAAGCTTTTTTGTGCCAACCTTGTTTGTCTCTAATTTTCTCTTGTTTTTCCTCTGCAGTACTTTCACAGGATTCATTACTAGCATTCTAGTTAGTTGAATTTTTGGGGCAAATTAAACTTATAGATACACTGTCCTCTCTTACGTGTATTAATTTGTGGATAATGACGTACAATTTTGAAATTTTATTGTTGTGATTGACATTAAGTTTATGTTTGAGAAATAGTTGCTTTTGTCTGTTGGCGGGTGTGTGTATTCACTATCAAATTATTTTATTAAATATGTTTTGCTTTTCATATTAGGTTGTTAAAGTAGCAGATTTTGGCGTTGCTCGCTTCCTCAATCAGGAGGGAGTGATGACAGCAGAAACTGGGACATATAGATGGATGGCACCAGAGGTTTGTCGTATGAATTATAATAATAATAAAGCCACAGAATTTTAAAGTTTCTTCTGCATGGATGCCTAAGTTTGATCAAGTACATATTTACATAAGCAGGATATGGGCTTCTTCCTTGGTGTATTTATGTGCATTTTCTTCCTTTGTTCTGCCTTTGCTGTTTTGTTTGATAAAAGATGTTTCATGAGAGGGTAAACATATATTCATTGTTGTCTTACACGTAAAGCACAATTGCTTATCTAGCCAGTTTTGACTTTGCTTGACACACCATGTACATTGTAGAATATGATGTCTCTTTGTTTCACACGAATATGATGTGTTTTTCTCTGCTTTTTTGGTCCTTTACAAAACCTAAGACTGAATGAGAAAAATGGCTGAAAGGTAATAATATAATGCAGATCAATCAAAATCTATATTTTGATACACACGCGCACAAACACACTACTACTTGATGAACTTGCTATGTGGTATATTTGTCTCAGTCTTGCTTTACTTTCAGTATCTTATTGTTGTCGGATTTTCTCAAGGTTATAAACCATCAGCCTTATGATCAGAAAGCAGATGTGTTCAGTTTTTCTATAGTACTCTGGGAACTAGTGACGGCAAAGGTATGGCCTAATAAATTGAAATCATACTAGTTTATTCCATTATTCTTCTTTCCTGAATAATATGATTGACATAAAAATATATTGTTAATAAATAAATTCTTTGTCACGTTCATCTGGTATTTCAGGTGCCTTATGATACAATGACTCCGTTACAAGCTGCCTTGGGTGTCAGACAGGTTTGCTTTCCTCGTAGTGAGACTTTATTGTTTAAGCAAAATGATTATATTCTAAAATTGAAAACCTCATAAATTAGAGCCATAAGGTACATGTCAATTTAGCAGTGTGCATGTACAGTTCTACACTGTTTCTTTGCAACATAGAATTTTATTTCTTGTTCAAAAATCTTGAACTGGGATTTTCTTATTCAAAATCAAATCAACAAAAATGTTAATCAGCAATTGATATTATATTTATGCCCTCAAATTAATTGTGTGATAAAAATTTCGACCCCTTTTTTTTGTTGAGAAATAACTATTTAGCAATTTTTTGTTAGAGATGAATGTCATATCTTACAGTTGCAATCATTTCAAGTCTTATTTTTCCTCATGTATGACTATAAACCATTAATTACAGCGTCTTACAAGAAATAGAACTTTACCAAAGGAGATGGCTTTACATAAATAAGTATGCTAAGTTCAAAGAATGCATGCTTATGGGAGCATACATGCACTAAATAGATTATCCTTTTCTAGGGACTGCGCCCGGAACTTCCAAAGCATGGTCACCCTAAACTATTATATTTGATGCAAAGATGTTGGGAAGCAGATCCAAGCAACCGGCCGAGTTTCCAGGAGATAACGGTTGAACTTGAGAATCTTTTACAACAAGTTGAGGTAAATCATATTCCTTATATAAAAATAAAAACATAACTTCAGCTTGTAGTATTTGGTAAATATGTCATTCCGTTGGCCTGATTTCAACTTCAACATGCAGAATGATTCACAAGCTAATGGTGCTTGACATTCTCTGTGCAAATACCTTAAGTTCCAGTTATTTTCATGTCGTTGGCATCAATCTGGTTTTCACTCTCTTTTCTTCATTGGCTAAGCTATAGAGTTTTTTTTTTTGTGTTCCCTTTTTGCATCGAGAGAGAAAAATATATAGAAGCTGACCAATACAAAGTTGTAAAGAGACACTAACGTTATAGCTGATAATACTTTTGATATATCCCTGGAAAAATTATGTTAAAATTAAACTACATTATAGACCTCAGGCAAAATCGAATTAAATTACATTGTAAAAATTCTTCTACAAGAGAAATACTATGTTCCACATGGTTAGTAAAATGGGTTTTCTGGTACACCGGAATATATAGAGGGTAATTCATTGGAGAATGGAGAGCTACTTATTTGGATTGTAAATTAGTTATTTGAATCGATCTAATCTTTAATTCATATGGAGTATGATCGAATTTGTAGGTCAAATATCTCTTATATTTAGAATTGTTTAAAGAGTTTATCTATTTTGTATTCTAAAAGTATATGTTAAGTTTACAAATTAAGAAAGTTTTTATTGAAAATATAAAAATTTTTGAATTTTTAATGCATTTGTTTTATATTTATTAAATAAAAATATTTAAAAAATTTTACTAATAAAAATTTTATGTGCCCTTAGTTTTTTAATTTGTTTTCTAATAATGTACGAATAAGTACAACTAATATATAGAACGAATCAATTATATTAGTTTTTTTAATTATGTTAATTGTCTTCAATTGAATGGATCATATGTCATAAAACACTAGTTTAAAATATGTATATGTTCCTACCAAAACAAATATTTATGTGTAATTAAATATATGTACTTATATGAATGAAATAGCTAGTTACGGAAGAAAACGTGTCAGTATCTTCAAAATATGCAGCATAATATAATGTGTATAAAAGTATGCATCTTCATCTTTTTTATTTCTTACTTTCTCAATACCATATAAAGAGTAAATAAACTTGGCATACAAAATATAAAAAGAAAACTTTTGGTATGAGATATGAAGTTTATGTACATCCATATTTCTTTCTATAATCACTAAATATAATGGCTTAGATAGTTTTTTTTTTAAAGATATGTTTTAGTAATTAAAATTTAATATATATAATCAATTAAATTGTATTATTTTTGTTAAAATAAAATCAGACATTAATTTAATTGAAAAAATGGTAAATTAAATTTTAAACTAATTTAAATTAATATTATTTTTTATAAAAAATGACTACAATATCTTTATTATAGAAAATAATTAAAATATTTTTATTATATATATTAATTTTAAGAATCATAAATTCTAATCTTTTACTTTTTTTACCGTCATAGGATTAGAGTTTTGAGTTTTTAAATATATAAAAAATAATATTAATTTAGATTAATTCAAAATTTAATTTATCATTTTTTTTAGTTAAATTAATTTGTCTGATTTAATTTTGATAAAAATAACACGTTTTAATTGATTATATGTATAATAATTTATTACAAAATATCTTTAAAAAAAATATTTTAGACGTTTTTATAAAAATAGTTCTAAATATAATAGGTTTGTGACACGAATTTATCGATCCGATAGTAATTAATTTCAACTATTTGTGCCGGTCACATTACATTGTCAAGGGATATTCCATGAGCTATAACAATCGGCCAATTCTCCGGTGTAGAATGACTTGCGCTTTCTGCATGTGTAGAAGTGCAGTGGCAGATTTTAAATATGACAGCTGTCTCTAGAGATAGACAAGTTCTGGTAGCTGGTAGGAAGTGCAGAAGGGGTCTTTTATTGTGGTCACGTGTGTTCTGTTATGAGGAGATTAGATTAGCAGAAAATTGTAATTAATATCACTGATATTATTGAGTTAAGAACGGGCTTGATTTGTTGGCCATTTTTTCCTTTACGTTTCTTAGGTATAGATAAAGGGCCTTAGACAAAAAAGCCTCCATTGCCATGATAATGGACATTAACACAAAAAGACAGTTATACACCAAAAAAAAAACACAAAAAAAGTTATAGAACATGACAAAAAAAAAGTTGAGTATTTGAAAATAATATGCACTTCCACCATTAGATTTGGATTGTTAGTCACCTCGTATCGTATACACCACATTCACTCACACACTAAAAGATTCATTACACTATTATGGACTTCTCAAAACGTCAAAAACGTTCCACAAATTCAGATCCAGCATGAGCGCCAGAAAAAAAAACCATTACCTCCCAATTGATGTATACTGTGGATACCAGTATTGGCTTAAAAGGGGTAAATGGATCAACTTTGATGAATTTAAATTGTTTTCAATAATTATAAAAAAAAAATGTTTTCAATGCTGCAACTTTTTTTTTGTCACGTTCTATAACTTTTCGTTTGTTTATTTTTTGTGTATAACTTTCTTTTTATTTTAATGTCCACTATCATGGCAATGGAGTCTTTTTTGTCTAAAGCCCTTTATCTATACCTAAGAAACGTAAAAGAAAAAAAGGCCAACAAAGTCAAGCCCGTTCTTAACTCAATAACATCAGTGATATTAATTACAATTTTCTGCTAATCTAATCTCCTCATGACAGAACACACGTGACCACAGTTACGTTTGTTTCTAAGAATAGGATAGAACAAGATATTAATAACAGATGGATAAGATAAGATATTGAAGTATAAAGACACAAAATATATTTATGAAAAATTAATAAAAATAATAAAAAAAATAAGTTATGTCTCTTATTAATATTTTTGTGTTCTTCTTGTCAGAATAGACACAAAAGACACTAATTTTGTATCTCTGAACATATTGTTTTTGTTCATATTTCTTCTACCAAACACAATTTTATATTCCTATTTCTATCTCAATGTCCTATTCTTATAAACAAATACAGTCTAAAAGGCAGCATCTCGCACTTCTTATCAACTACCAGAACTTATCTATCTCTAAAAACAATTGTCATATTTAAAATTTGCCACGACACTTCTACACATGTAGAAGGCATCAGTCATTCTACACCGGAGAATTGGCCCAAACGAATAATGCAATATCATCAAGGTAGGGCTGCACAGATCTGGCCCGGCTCGAAGGTCCGGCCTGGTCTCGAACACTTTACGGGTTAATTTGGTGTGATTTTATCGGGTTTATGACCGGGTAAGGGTCTCAGAAATAGACCCGGTCATTATTTCGGGTTGGGTCCGGGCCATAGCTCGGGTCACCCGAAGTCGGCCCGGTGGCCCGGTCATCATACACAATTAATATTTTGTGTTATTAGTGATGGATCATGACTATTCTTATGTGGAATTTAAGTATTGTAAACCTTAATATTTTGTGTTATTAGTCATTATAAGACTATAAGTTAATGTTTTATATTTAGAATGCATAAGACTTTAGACTAATGCATAATATTGTGTTATTTGTATTGATTTAAATATTTGGTATTATTGGACAATATTAGTATTGATTGTGGTTATGCTTTAATTTTAAAGAAGGGTTGGTTCTTGTTATATTTTTCTAAATGAATTTTACCATGTTAAATAATGGTTGGAGTATTGGAAATTTGGATATTTTTACATGCTAACTTACAAGAAGGTATCAACGTAATGTAATGTTAACGGCCCGGTTTTTATCTGGTTTTCACCCGGTATAATTGTGACCCGAAAATGTATTGATTTCATCGGATCTAAAGTTAGGTTCGGGTCTAATAAATAGACCCGGTGTATATTTCGAATCAAATCTAGATCTCATCAAACCCGACTTCACCCGTCCCATGTGTACCCCTACATCAAGGCATCAAGTACCTTCATATGTGATTTTCTTTTCCTTTGTATTATTATTATCTGACTTGATTCATTGAACTATTAATCATTATCACCAAACAGCTGCGCAGCACAATTAGTATGTATATATGGTCAACAAAATATATTTAAAATAAAGTACGTTGCCATATTTAAAAAAAAGAGCAATGTTAGGGGTCAGCAATTTTTGTGATTGTTAGCCATCAACTAGCCATCAATGATGATTTGATGGTGTGAAATTGGTGTGAGATTTTATCCAATGGCTCACCTTCTTCTGCTGGTTATATGTTGACCAAAATTCAATAAAACTGCTGACCCCTAGACTTTGACTTTTCCTAAAAAAAATCTACTTCAATTAACGAAGTAAAATATTGCTCCAAATTTTGGCCACGCTATTTTTCTCATTTAAAATCCATCATTGAGGTATATAAAATTAAGAGAAACAAATTATTAAAGTGAATAATGATTAGTAGTATCTCTAAACAGGAGAATCCAATGAAACCGCAATTTTCAATAGAATAAATCAATAATACCTTTTTTCCAGTTTTCCTTGTCTACGAAAAAAAAAATAACAAAAAAATTTCTCTTCCAAAACTGAAAAAAAAAAAAAGAAATAAACGTTAAATTAAACATAAATTATTTTTAATATGGAAAGAGAGGTGGTATTTTGGTTGAATATTGATATTTGAAGTGTATTACGGTAGTATGGAAATCATTCAACACGCCCCCCACGTGTTGCAACACGCCCCTCACGTGTTGGCTAAGAAGCTGCCACGTGTCCAACACGCCCCCCACGTGTTGGCCAGAATGCTGCCACGTGTCCACCACGCCCCCCACGTGTTGCAACAGGCCCCCCACGTGTTGGCTTCCCACTCAAAAAATCCACCCATCTGTAATTACACCAAATACTCCCATTTTCAACAAAAACACCAATATTTTTTCCACACCAAAAAAAATTAGCCTAAATTAAACTATAACAAAAGAGAAGAGATGAATTTGCATTGTTATAGAACCAAATTGTTTATAAATAATAATGTTGCAAATTATACCCTGAATTTCTGAAGTTGTCTTATTATCTATAGCTGTATAAGATTAGTTGAGAACCTAATTGTAGATCTGAGTTCACACTAATTCATATGTAGATTTTATATTTTTTAACTCTAAGTTTGTCTAATCTTTTTGGTTGATCCCAACCACCTGAATTAAATATTATATATGTATCTTCTAATTATAAATTAGCCGACAAATGTCCTCCCTTGTCGTCAAGCAACGAAACAATAATTAAATTACAGAAACATACTTCAACTTCTTCCATGTCGAATCACTTCTTCATAGGATACGTAGTTGCTACTTGCTAGGGTTTCATTTGAACAACGTAAGAGGTTGAGCTTAAATAAAGAAAAAGTCTAAGGAACAGCAACTTTTGTATTTTTTAGCCAGCACTTAACTATCAAAACAAAAGTAAATGATCTCTTACCATTAGATATAATCTTACACAATTAAAAACACTATTAATGACCAATTGATGGTTACAAAACACCAAAATTGCTGACCTCCTAGCATTCCTCTTAAATAAAATTATTTTGATGTTAAGGCTTCATTCGCTAACAGAATATAAATAGAAGAGAATTATTTTGAGGAATTTAATTTGGATGCACTGTTCTGCAATTACATCTATTTTTTTGGATGATAATTTAAAAGTAATTATTTTTAAAAATATGATGTTACCTAATTTGATGCACGTGTAAAAAATTACTTTACACTGAGAATGCATCAAAATTAAATTCTTATTTTGAGATACAAACTTATTTAAAAATAATAATAAAACAAACATAAAAGTAAGCAAAATATTTTTGTGCTTTTCTATTTTTTGTTTGAAACACTTATCAAACTATTTGTTCTAGAAAGGAGTTGAAGTTCACAAATTAGTAAATCTAAATTACTTGTAGGTGACTTAATTAGCTTGTAAGTATACTTATTCTTGTTACTTCGTGTACGTGTGTACTTACATATGTCATATATGTGTTGAAAATAATTTACAATAAAAGAGGAAGTTAATTATTGTGAAGCAAAAGTTGCTAAGCATGAATGTCCCTTGGTGCACAAGTTATCTTTTTTATTATTAGCTACTCAGTTTCTTCTGAAATATTGTCATTTGAATAGTCGTAATTGGAACTATTAATAATTATAAGAATGATTAAAGTTACTGAATAGTAATTTACTAGTGCTTGAAATAAATTTTTAAATAATAAAAAATTATATACGAAAAATAATTTTTAGATTAACTAATTACGACTGAACACAATTTAATAGCATCCATAATGTACCAAATGAATTTACTATTTTTTACTACTGTGTCTTTTCATTGGTCAAAGAATAGAACCGTTGACAAGGAAATATTGTATTGTAAGTTTGTAACCTATCAAAGTCTTGTAATCCTAATCTCACCTAACCATATGATGGATCAAGTGGCAGCAATTATATAAAAAAATATTGAACTGTAGGGACCTTGTTTTGTTTATTCATACCTTAACAATATTCCCTATAACAAGTGTCTAAAGATATTAGTTAGTGAACAAAGAAAGAATAGTGCATAAATATTTACAAAAAATAATAATTAATCAACCACTATTTTATAAAAAAAATATATAACTATTAATAAATTTTATTATTCATTTATTATAGGTTAGTTATTCTATTATAGTATGTATAATTATTCTAGTGATTGATTAATAGTTGGTAGAATATATAAAATAGTTAATTTAATGATTGATTTATATTATACATAAAATATTTTTGTTTCAAAAGTAAAATGATAAATACATTTTTAAAAATTTATTGTTCGGACATATTAGTGACATATTAGTTTTAAAAAAAATACCAATAAAATTATTTAAGATAACAAATATAGATACATTATTTTTAAATTAGTCTCTATGATTAGAATAAAAAATTTTAATTTAAATTAATTTGTCTATATTTATTATGATAAGGGAGTACATGAGAGTACATATATATAATATGAATTTTTATAGCATACAGACGGATACAAACTAAGAATACTGTGACAAGTGAAATGCAGCTGCACTCAGAGAAATAAGTTTGAAGAAATTTCTGCAACTTATCGGATGGGCTGATGGGAGGAGCTACAACTAGTTAAAGAATTAGCTACATTGCAAATACTTTTAGTATAGCTTCGAGCTTGGCGATGGAAGCAATAAGGCAGCTTTGTCTTTCTGATTCCTTGTCAAATCCAGATTCCTTAAGGCGTTTCCAAATATCTTCGTCACCGAGAGAGTTTCTCAAAATCCTAGAACTGGGCATTATGGATAAATGCTTCGTAGAACCAGCGGAAGTAGCCATTGACCGAGGCGTCGAAACCTCCGTCTCTTAAGCTCCGTTCAAATCTCTTATCTGCTTCTTTAGGGAGATGGACAATTGGTTCTGTTAATGATGATGTTGGTTCGGCTGGTATGATGCTGCTTCAGGTAGTAGTTCTATTGATGATGATGCTGCTTCGTGTGGTGGTTATGTTAATGATGATGCTACTGCAGCTGATTTGCTAGTTCTATTGTTTTATTGGTGATTGTGCTGTTGTAGCTGCAGTTGGTTCTAAATATGTTTATAGTAATGTTCTGAAAATCGGACCGAATCGAACGGTCGAACCAATTCAACCGAAAACTATCAAAAAATGCTGATTTAATATACAAAACCGTAAAATTAAAAACCGTTCAAGAACCGTTGAATCGGCCGGTTACTGACAAGTCGGATCGGATTGGAATCTAGCCGGTTCACAGAAATCGACATCGTTTTCTTTCTTGAAAGGGAAAAAATTGCACGTCATCCCCCATTCCCCCTTCTCCAACTCCTTCCTTCATCAAACCCTAGCCTCCACCAAAGAAAGCAAACCCTAGCCTCTACCAATAGTTGTCGTCGTCCGTCTGCTCAACTCCCCTGCACATTTAGTCTATGTTCACTTATCTTTTCAATCATTTGGTTGCCAAAGAATCAAGGAGTTTTAATTTTTATTTGTTTTTTTAATGAGCTTCAAGTCAATAAAATTATTGAATGTGACCTCTATGATGTATTGCACATAAGATGCTTTTCCATTCAAATTTAACCTTACATAAAGGACATATATATTTGGTAACAATTGTAATTGAAAGCTTTCAACTGGTACTTTCTCATGTTTTTAGAGTTTTGCATATTTCTAATAAGCTTACCTGTATAAAGCACCTTATAATTTATTTATTATTTTATTTTAAAACGGTTTATTCGGTTGAACTACCGGTTGGACCGGTTAGACTAATAAATCAGTGAATCAGTGACTAGAACGGTTTGATGATCGATCCAGTTTTTTGAACCTTGGTTTATCAAAACATAGATAGGAGAGTACACGGGGAATACATATATATTGTTTATTTACTAAGACAAAAATTATGAAGGATATAATCATATACAAATACTCATTAAAATATACACTTATTAAAAATATGTATTTTATGTCTTTAAAATATGGAGACACAAATTTTTAACTTTGAAAAACTAATTTTTTTTTTATAATTTTTTAGTTTTATCTAACTTACCAAACACAACATAAAATTAATATTTTCTTATGTTTATATACTCTTGTGTATTTTTACCTTTATCTCATTTATATTGAGACAATAATTAAATACAATGTTTTTTATAGAATAATTTTTCCAAAATATAAATTTTAAAAAATTATTTCTCATTTTACTTTTATTTTAATTATATATGTATTAACTTGTAATAAACCTTGCATGTGAACCTTGGATATAAATTTAAATTTTTTTAGCTTTAAATGAGAATATTTAAGTGATGTGGAGTGTACACTAGAGATTCGGACTAATTCTAAAGCAAATAAAAAGTATGCAAATAATGAAGAAATTTTATTTATTTAAATTATAAAATTGGCTTGGAAACCATTATAACCACAAGAAATGCATGTAATTGTCAATGACACTTGCCAAAGCAGTGCCTTACAACTCCGCAAACACACAATAATAATTAAGAATTTTAATATATAAAGGGAAACATACAAAAGGAAATTATTGGAATGGAACCAATCATATTACAAAGAAAACATTTTGACACTTCTTTTTCTTATGTAAACAAAACAAAATGCGGAAACTTTGTTTCCCATGGATTTCTCGTATAATAATGTTGAAGTGCTTCATTCATTCTGCTATATCCATCACTTTATTTATTTGAAATATTCTTGAAACCCTACAAAATACAAACATATCAACACATATTATTAATCAATCTGTCCCTGTTCAGGAAACAATAAAAAAATTATTAATAATTAATCAATAAAAATTTAAGATTTATAATTTTAAATTTTAAATTTTAAATATTTTTATTGTACAAATTTGTTGTTGTCTAATTATTAGTTAATTTTTATTATTTCTTTAATATTACCGATTTTTATACAAACGACTCCTAATAATATTGGTAATATGACTTTTTAATAATAAATGTGACTTTGCATTTGTGACTTTTCAAACCAAATTACTCCCAATAAAAACGAGAAAAATATCTTGATTCCATTTAAGAGTATTAATGCACGCGATTTAAATTTTCTGGGTGAGATTTAAAGGGAAGAAAAGTATTATCTGATTAATAGCTCGCACGTTGCTGTGTAAAGAAAAATGAGTAGGGTCAATGCTTGGCATATTAAAAATACAAAACTTTTTTTAAAGTTTAAAATGTTAAATAATAAAAATATAAATAATTATATATTTAATATGTATAAAAGTATATTAAAATTTAAATTTTTAATTATTTAAGATGTCATGATATATATTATTTTTATACAAAAATTTAAACTGATAAAAAAATAATTAAATAATTATATTTTTAATATATTTCTTTAAATAAGAGTATTTTTTGAATTTATTTTATTTCTATTTATATATATTATTTTTTTATATTTATCTTTTCCTATTATATTTTTTTGTTTTATTAAAAATCAAACTTAGCTTTTTATCTTTCAGATATAAAATTATAATATATTCCATGATACCACTTTTCTAAAAAAAATTACACCATAGAAAAAAGTGATATAAATAATTATTTTTCTAATATAAGTTTTCATACTATATTATAAAATATTTTTAATTTAAAATTATATATATATATATATATATATAATCCATAATATGCACTTTATTTTATTATTATTACTATCTTCTATAATATTTGGTTGCAGGAAAAAGGTGGAAACTTACCACGTAGGATAATAGTTGTAAACTTCTATGCTAAATATACCACCATCTAGTAGTGGTGGTATGGTGGAGGAGGTGAAGCATAGACATAATGTGGTGGAGGTGGTGAATAAACTGGTGGAGGAGGAGACTTATATTTGTAAACTGGTGGTGGTGGAGATGAGTACTTGTAGGGCTTCTTTGGTGGAGGAGGAGGAGAAGAATAATGGTAGGGTGGTGGAGGAGGAGATGAGTACTTGTAGGGCTTCTTTGGTGGTGGTGGAGGAGAAGAATAGTGGTAGGGTGGTGGAGGAGGAGACTTGTACTTGTAAACTGGTGGGGGAGGAGATGGGTATTTGTAGGGTTTCTTTGGTGGTGGCGGCGGAGAAGAATAATGGTAGGGTGGTGGTGGTGGAGATGAGTATTTGTAGGGTGGTGGAGGAGAAGGGTATTTGTAGGGTGGAGGTGGTGAGTGAACTGGAGGAGGCGGAGAGTGATAGTAATATGGTGGAGGCGGCGAGTGAACTGGAGGAGGAGGAGAGTGATAGTAATATGGTGGTGGAGGCGAGTGAACTGGAGGAGGAGGAGAGTGGTAATAGTAAGGCTTTTTAGGTGGTGGTGGTGGAGAAGAATAATGGTATGGTGGAGGGGGTGAGTGAACTGGAGGAGGCGGAGAGTGGTAGTAGTATGGTGGAGGTGGGGAGTGCACCGGTGGCGGCGGAGAGTGGTAGTAGTAAGGCTCTTTAGGTGGTGGTGGTGGAGATGAGTAGCCGTAGTTATTGGCTGAAATTTGAGATGGGAAGCTAAGAGCTATAATTGCTAATACAAGAGTGAGTGTAGAGGCCATTAGGGACCCCATCATGTTTTTAATCTTAATTAAGGGTTTGTGTATGCTTTAGCAAAGGCATTCCCACCCCCTTTATATAGTTTCTTTCATATTTGTGGTTGGTGTGTATATGATAATGATTTCATGTACTATACATTATATATATTTTTTTTTCTTTCTAAAAGTCATATGAAACTAGCTTTGTCCATCTACCATGCATTATAAGGGGTTATTCCAATAGCATGACCTTGTATAAACGGATGAATATTTCTATTCTCTTAATTACTTGGCTTGACCTAACTTTTATGCCATGTGAAAATTGAAATCCACAATTTTATTTTAAAATGTTATAAGGCTTATTATTATTATTATTATTATTATTATTATTATTATTATTATTATTATTAGGGATATGAGTAAAAAATACAAAAGAGAAATATGTTTTGGGACAAATATTTTACATATTTAAATTCTATATCTCTCTTATTTTTAAATAAATCAATATTTTTTTTCATCAATTAATAACAAAGTCTTAACTCATATATAAAAGCTTATATCTCTCAATGTTTCTATATTTTCTTTTCTTTGTACATTTCTCCAACTTAACCTTTGAGATTACTTTTGGGTTACTCTAATTAAGATAGACTCATAATCTTAATTAAAACTATTAAAAATATGGTGAATAGATCACGTGTAATTATTTCCTTATAAAATTAAAATTTAAAAATTATTAAATAATAATTTAATTAAACTTATTAAACTATCTAACAAATTTTAAATATATATCAATTTTATAACAAAACAACTGTTAGTAAATTTTTACCTAAAATTGGTATATATATATATATATATATATATATTCAACTAGGCATACGATTTACATCTGATAATAAGGAAATGAAGTCGGCACTAAAGTTGTATCCAATTGAGTGTAGCATAGTCGCTTATCATAACTTCATTTATTTAGTATTAAGTCACAATGAAAATCACTAAATTACTAAATTATATGTATAATTTGACTATTAATTATCCTCTTGTGTTGGCAACGTGAAGAGCACACACCTTGGCCAGTTGTTGTCCTGCATTACAACAATACAATTCTTAAATCAATTTGTCATATTATATTTTACATAAATATAATCACATTTATATAGTATACATTTTGCCAAATATTATTCATAATTTTTTTTACGGTACTTTTTAGTCTGATAGACTAAAAATTAATTTATTATAAATTGAAACTTTATTAAAAAATTTATTATTAATTAATAAATTACTGTATATACAAAACAAAATTCAAACTATTTCTAATACTTATTATTTAAATGACTAATAAACTAACTACTATTAGAATAACTCAATTTAGTATATTCATAATTTTATTAGACTCTTAGCTTGATATTTTTTAAAAAATATTATTTATATATTAAAATTAACTACTAAAATTAGTTACTATTATATATATATATATATATATATATATATATATAATTTAATTTATTTTTAATAAATATTTATATTTTAATATACATTTTATATTAATATTAATTTTAGTAACTGATTTAATTTTAGTATATATATAATTAAATATTTTTATATAAAGATATTTTACATGTTACCCAAGTGGGCTACGGATGAACGCGCATTTGGATTTGAAAGGGACAAAGCAATCCATGCACAAATCAATCAATTACTAATAAAGTAACTGCTAAATTAGCTGGTAATAATTTTGACACTTCATTATGTTACTAATTTTCTTCATAAGATAATATAATAAGAAGAAGTAGTCACCAACGAACCATTACTTTATTAGGCTTGCTACACATACAAGTCTTTTTCACTTACAAGTTTTAGAAGTTGCTACACATTAAAGTCTTTTAATGCGTTATTTAATTTCCAAAGCGCTACACTCACCGTGACTTATGAACGACTCCTCTTCCTCTTCCTCTTCCTCTTCCTCTTCTTCACTCACCGTGAATTATGAACAACTCATCTTCATCTTCCTTTTCCTCTTCCTCTTCCTCTTCTTCTTCTTCTTCTTCTTCTTCTTCTTCTTCACTCACCGTGGATTATGAACAACTCATCTTCCTCTTCCTCTTCCTCTTCCTCTTCCTCTTCTTCTCCTTCTTCTTCTTCTTCCTCCTCCTCCATGTATTTCTTCGTTATTCTCTTTGCCTTTTCATTAGTTGTTTTATTTGCATTTATTACTGGTATTCTTGCTTCGTTTTTTTTTCGATTTTCATGGTTTCTGAAATCAAGCTTTGAAATCGTTTTGAAGATAATGAAACTTCAGAAATACACCCAAACGATTATAGAAAATACACCCAAACGATATTTCTTCGTTATTCTCTTTGTCTTTTCATTAGTTGTTTTACTTGCATTTATTACTGGTATTCTTGCTTCTTTTTTTTTCGATTTTCATGGTTTCTGAAATTAAACTTTGAAATCGTTTTGAAAATAATAGAACTTCAGAAATACACCCAAACGATTATAGAAAATACACCCAAACGATATTTCTTCGTTATTCTCTTTGCCTTTTCATTAGTTGTTTTACTCGTTTATTACTGGTATTCTTACTTCTTTTTTTTCGATTTTCATGGTTTCTGAAATCAAGCTTTGAAATCGTTTTGAAAATAATGAAACTTCAGAAATACACCCAAACGATTACAGAAAATACACCCAAACGATTATAGAAAATACACCCAAAGGACACTTTATGCATAATTCAGAACTCTTTCTCTTTCTCCTCCTCATATTCTGCTGCTTCTTCTTCTTCAAAAATGATTTCAGAGCTTGATATCAAAAAATAATGGAAATCAAGAATAACGAAAAAAGAAAACAAAGAGAAAAGCACGTAAATGAAGAAGGAGAAAGAGAAGGCAAAAAACGAAAGAAAAGAAGAAGAAGAGGAGGAGGAAGAGGAAGAAGAATGTGCAGCAAGAAGAAGAAGACGATGTAGTGAAATTGTGCCGTAACGGTTGAAAAAGGAGAAAGAAAAAGTAAGAAACGAAAGAAAAAAAGAAGAAGAGGAAGAGGAAGAAGAACGTGCAGTAACGTTCAAGCGCGTTAATATAATAACTTGTAAAGACTTGTATAAAAAAAATGCTTGTATATGGAGAATTTCTCTTACTTTATTATTATTATCATATATTGGCCTTCGTACGTAAGCAATTATTTTTGTAATAATTAAAATGAACGCGCTAAGTCTCTTGTAAAATTATTATTATTAGGTATATCTATCTAATCGATTTGTCGTTTTCTCCCTCTGTATTTTCTTCAACTCATTAGAGAATTTTGAAAACTGTAAGAAAGAGAACACGTACGGTTGCCTATGTTTACTTTCTCCTCTTATCTTTTAAGTGTGTGGAATAACAATACGAATATAATCATGGACTTACATGGTAGCATTCAATGGTTTCAGATTGAGCATTCAATATTAACAAACTTCAACGAACTTGAATAGATTGAATAGTAATTTATTTGTGTTAAAAGTATAATTATTTATGTATTTTTATTTATTATTTTTTGTTTATTTTAAATAACTATAATATAATAATAAAATTTTTATAATTTAAAAGATTTAAAATTTAATTTTTATTTATTAAAAATAATTAGTATAAAGTTAATAAAAAAAGCCTGGACAAATAAAAGAGAGCATGACAAATCTCATTTTATATTGCCATCAACAATAAACTTATGTATGTGTTAATTTTATCGTATTTTAAAAAAAAATATGAAAATGAATAAAAATAAAACATTCATATCTTTTATTTGCCTTTCAAATAAAATAATATCAAAAATATTTAATAAACAAAAAAATTAATTAAAAATATACCTAATAACTTATTTTATTTAATGTTTATTAATTATTATGATAATTAATAAATATTAAATAAAATAAATTTTAATTTTTTTTGTGTTTCTAATATTATCGAAATGATATATAGTTGGTGGGAGGCTAGCATAACGTATGGAATTTTGCATTGCATAAGTAAAAAGACAAGATTAGCCTATATATATCACTCTTTTTAAACCTTTTTTATTTTAATTTTTAAGCATATTCACTATCTAAAGCAATAAAAGGTTGCTGTATGAAAATATTATACGTAACTTTGTCTTCCAAATAATGCCGGTGACTTAATAATAACACACACACACACACACACATATATATATATATATATATATATATATATATATATATATATATATCCAAAATTAAAATATTTATAATGTCCGTAATATATAATAAGGATGGTTTGATTCTTTTTTATTTATTTTAAATAGTAGTTACAATGCAGTTTATTATTAATACTTTAATCAATTAGAAAATGTGTATGTGAAGAAAGCAGGCTCATGTATATCCACTATATATGCAGGGCGGATTTAAGGGGCAAGTGGTGGCCTTGCTCCCAATAAATTTTAAATTTATATATTATTATAATAGATATATTATATAGAATAAAATTTAATAATATAATAATAATAAAAAAAATTTAATATTTTTTATATATTAAAATTTAAATTTTTTTACATATATTTATATTATTTATATTTTTTATTTAATTTAAAATTTTTTTATATTTATTTTTTTAAATTAATTTTAACTTTTATAATTATATAAAAAATATTTTAATATTATTTTTTTAGTTGATAATTTAGTTGTTTTTTTATTATTTTTTATTACTTTTTATTTTTATTATTATATAAAAACACTTTAATATATTTTAAATTCACATAACAAAATTATTATTGAGATTAATTTATACTATTTTATATCATATTTTATAATGACATAAAACATAAAAATTTAATTCGCGGCATATAAATACTTACTAAAATAAATTAATTAACAAAATATTTAAAAATAAATAATTTTATATTTTGTTAGATATAAAATTATAAAAAATTATAAAAAAATTATAAAGATTGAGATAATAATTCTTTTATTTAATAAGTATTTATTATTTTTTAATTAAAAAATTAATTATAATATATCTATTATCAAATATATAACATTATATTTAATTATATAAAATTTTAACTTTTGGATCCCTTCATAGTTAGATTCCTAGATCTGTCTCTTGTATATATGAGTACATGGATTTTTAAAAAATGTAATAAACAATTCGTTGAGATCTTGTGCATTAACCATTAATTATGGCCTTTGAATTTTGACCCTAATAAAGGCTATACATGTACAACGAGCACAGGATGAGAATATATACTATCATTATATATACATAACATTTTTCTTTATTCATTAGTGTTTGTTTAGATATTTTCCCACCAACAACCATCTCACCTAAAGAAATTGAAATACTTTAATAAATTAATTTTGCAATAATTATGATGCATTTTTGCTTTTTACATGAGAGAGATGTATATGTATATGCTTAGGTAAAAACTTAGATGCAGTCGACTTTACGTAAAGTTGATACTTAAAAGCTGTTAGATGAAAATTTAGTCAAATCAATCAAGTTATCTAACGATTCTCAAGTATCAATTTTATGTGAAGTCAACTACAACTGAATTTCCATCGTATACTTATTAATAACTTGGAGGATCCTAAAAAGTAAAAGAGATCAGATGGGAAGCATATACTTATAAGTTGTTTAAGTATTAAAAATTTAAAATCAAAAGGGATCGGAAAGTAAGATGTAAATAGAAATTTATTTCACACTCTCATATATTTATTACAAATCAATGAGTTATCTTTTGTCCCTACACGGTAACTAATTAATTAAGTAGTTAATAGGTTTGGCAAGCTAAGCTTATGGATTTTGTTCTAGATCTACCCTCCAAAAGTAGGTCAAAGCTACAGAATGTTCCTTGGAATGGCAATGTGCCTAACCTAGCTAATAATACCTCCAAATTGAAGTGTATACATATATAGGAGAAGAATTGGTAGAGAATGTAAGAGGCAATACCAAAGCTATTACTTCTAGGTATAGTAGTATTGGTGAAATAATAATGAAAGAGAATGAAGTGTAAAATTATATATTATACAAAAATAAATATAATATAGATGTTAGTTCACAAGTTAAACTATTAGTTATGAGATAATGACATCTTCCTGGTCATAATTTGATTAGTTGCAGCATTCTAATCATGGTTTGAAATTGTATTATCTGAGGTAATCTCAGTTAATGATGGATATATATGAAACAGGAAGGTTCTATATATTGCTTGTTGGCCTGAGTAATATATATTTATATTTTTTATTATAGATTAATTTAAAATTTTATTACTGACGATTAGGACATTAATTAGTGATATATTATTGATAGGTAAATAATTTTTTTCCCATTAATCCTTAACGATGATTAGGTAGCCGGTACGTAATTAAAAAAATAGTTTTTTAAATTAAAATAATTTGTTTTCTTAGTGACAATTTAGCTGTCAGTGATTTAATTATATAATAAAATTAAATTTTAAATATTAATTATTTACCAATGATAAAACCGTCGGTAAACTATTTACGTTAATAATATTATTACACGGGTGGAAACTCAGGTGTCGACCGTTGACTTCACGTGAATTAAGTTGATAACTGAGAGTTGTTAGATGATTTAACTAATTTGACTAAATTTTCATCTAACAGCTCTCAATTATCAACTTCACGTAAAGTCGACTGTATCTAAATTTTCACCTATTACACGCAAAATAATGTAAAATAGTGCAAATATTTACTAACAACAACTGATAATTTGACCGTCGATAATCTTAAACCTCAAAAAAATTTTAATTTTAAGGCATCTTTGTGATTTATCAACTACTTTTTCCCATTTTAGACTTGCTGGATTCTTAGAAATATGTGCATTTTTTCCATTTTAGGTGGAGCTTCTTATCAACGATCTAAAGAAAAAGTCATATATTTTGTCCAAGAATTGGAGCTGCTTCTATAGGAACTGAGGTGCAACGACCTTAAACAATAGAAATTAACCAAGTTTATAATTGACTGCCACATAAAAATATTAATTTAATTTTATATTAAGAAAAAAACTAAAACCAATATTTTGTAGCTAACAATTAGCAAATACTTTTTTTCTTTTCCTTTAAATTCCTTTTTTTATATTAATAACTCAAATCTTTAATCCTTACTTGTTTATTGGTTATTGATTAAAAAAAAGATTGATTTACTAATATAATCATTTATATTTGATCATCTCACCACAAACTGTAAATCAAAATTTTCTGATGCCTTTGATGAATACTTTTCTTAACGAAATCTCTGCTTTTTGTTTTTACAAGCTAACAAGTAACCTTCAGACCTAGTGTGAAGTCCCACCTCGATTAAAAAGAGGAATAAAACGTGTTTTATAAGAATGTAAAAGCTTTTTTTTTTCTGTGGAGATATTTTGATGGTTGAGTATAGAAATTTTGTTATCATTCCTATATTACCATAATAAAATCATGAAACTCAAGAGTGTCAAAAATCTATCTTTTATTATTGTTGTCTATTTCTAGTTTTTCATATAATAGAGCCAATATTAATTCATCTAATAAGACAGTAGAACAAGTAAATGAATCACAGCCAGCTAATAATTTCAAAGCGTGTTTTTATGTTATAACTTATAAGATAAACAATCACAATGAAAATGAAAGTAACTATCTCTATATATAGTTATAATAAGTAGTGAAAGTAACATATATATATATATAGTACTCGTTATTAAGTTTCTAATTTGTTCTATTCTTAAGCTATGTTAGAAATATAATTATTATCTAGTGTTATCTTTTTTTGTTAGCTTAAGTTTTTAGGATGAGTAGTTTCATGTCATGGTATCAAAATTTTATGTCTGAAAGATCAAGAGTTTAATTTTTTGCGAACTCCAAAAAATGATTATTGTGGAGTCCATGGATCTACTTGCAAGTAGTGCAATTCAATTGGATATTGAAAAGGGGCAATTTTTTTATATTAGAAAATAAGATATGATAATATTATCATATTTTTGTGTAATACGTTAATATAAAAAATAGTTAGTATAAATAAAAATCGTGAGTATCAATTTTAAAAATGACAAAAATTCAAACAAAAATCGTGGATAATGATTTTCAGAAAATTCCTTTTTAAAAAAATCGTTAAGGAAGAATTTCTAAAAAGTAAATTGTTAGTCACATATTCAATTTTATAGAAATGGTTAGTAATAATTTTTTTAACTGGTTCAAACTTCAGTAATCATTAATCGCATTTTCTGATTAACGTAGATTTTAACATCCTAACAACATATTATACTATTTTATTATAATATAGACGTATTACACCATTCCAACCTTAGTGAAAAACCCATAAACTATGTATATATAATTCAATAATTATTTTTAAGAATCTCAGTTCCTTTTATTTTATATTTTGTTACTGTTGTAATCAATCAAAATGTCAATGTTTCTTGGTATGATTGATTTGGGTAGTTAGCATATTAATTTGGAATTTGTATTGTCTAAAGAGAGATTCCAAAAGAGAGGACACAGTTATAGTTTGAGACATTACTGAAATATTGGTCATTATTGGCTTTTACGTCAAACGTTAAGGAATGGAGTTCGTCAATTTATGAGGATAGGTTCGTATAATATACTCAATTCCAAGAATATTTTTTTTCCAACTTATTAGAGTACGTTATTCTATAAGTAGGGGTGTATATAAGATGTAACCTATTTATTAGGCGATTAATTTATGTATAACATAAGAATAAAAGTAGTAGATTAAGTACAAACATAACTAAGCTGGATCATTGTGGCAGAGCTTGAACAAAATTTTGGGGGCAAAAAATTTAATATAAAAATTTAAGGTTAAACTTATTTAATGTAACTTTTTGAAATTTTGAAGGTAATATCTTACTTTTTTTATGATTTATTAAAGTAGAAGAACTATTTATAGGTGTTGATATTATAGAATTTATATATTCTCCTTATTGAATATTAGTCTTTCTCTTAAAAGATATATCAATTCTTTAATTTTTCATTATTATTTTGTATAAAAATTTAAATATATATTCTGTAAAATATGTAAAAAAAATAGAAAGATAAATATTAAAATTTATAATATTTATTGATTTTTTTTATCAATTTATACAAATACAATAATATCAATACTTATTGAATATTCTAATATTTTTTTATCATATAAAAATTAAATTAAATAAACAATAATATATAACATAATATTAAATTAAACAAATAAAAAATACCTAATTTTAGAATGAGAAGCAAAACATGTTTTTATAATGAGAAACAAAGCAAGTATGATGATTTTTGTTAGATAACTTTTTTTTTTTGTTAGATGTGTTGTAAAGCCAATAAAGATCCATTCTAAAAATTATTATGCAATAAAAGTATGAGATAAGAATTACACCTGGATATCCTAAATTATAGTAAAATATTTGAGCCAACTGAACTACTCTTTATTTTTTGAAAAATTACTACTAATTTTTTTATAAAAAATTTGGGGACCATGATCCTATTGCCCTAGTTAAGCTCCGCCATTAATTTTAGTAATTAGTTTACTAGTTTATTTAATTAAATGTTAACGATTTAAATTCTGTCTTGTATATGTAGTAATTTATTAACTAACAATAAATCATACTATTTATTTGTGGTGTTATATATATATATATATATATATATATATATATATATATATCACTATAATCTTTTTGCTAGTTATGTCAAGATGTAATATAATTTTTTTTAAAAAAAATTCAAACTAAATTCTAAATTAATCTAAAAATAAAAATTGGATGAAATAAGATATTTTAATATATAATAAACATTATAACAAATTAATAAAACTTATTTTCAATTGAAAAATCTTATCTATTTATTTTGATAAAATAAGGGAAGAAAAAAAAAACAATAAATGATAAACAGATATAATGAAAAAATATAATAAAAAATCATTTATATCATAAAGTAAATAAGGATTTTTCTTCCGTCAATCAAGTAGCTAGCATATATAATTAAGTGCTCTTCAAAACCTAAAGTCATAGTATATGTACGGTAGTATAATTAACATTCAAGATATTTTTTCAACTTCTATATACATGGCCAAAGAGTATATAGTCTTGGAGATTATTCTTTTACTGGTTTCATAGTTTTTTGAAATTTTATCATAAATTATTAGCTGGACATCATGATAATATAATCTACCAACTTGATATTGCGTGTGACTTATTATTTGTGTTATTTTTTATATTGTCCAATCACCAACGACGGAAATCAGCCCAAGTCAAATTCTCTAGCATAAAATCATCGCTCATTTTCAACATGTCGTTAATGTATTAGGACCGATTATATCATCAATCATATAATCTTTAACTAAAATATAGTTGATTATTTTATTAATTTTTATAATTTTATTAAATTTTTATATTTTTTAATTAAATTTTTATATTATTTTTAGTTTTATAATTAAATTTTATATAAAAATATTAAATTAAATAAATATTTTTTTGTAAATTAAAATATTTATAATTAAAAATTTAATTAGATTTTTTATCATATATTTTTTAAAAATAATATTTTATTAATTTTAATATTTTTTTATATAAATAATTTAATTATAAAATTACAAATAATATAAAATTTTAATTTAAAAAAATATAAAAATATTTAATTACAAAATTAGTAAAATTACAAAGATCAATAGAATAGTTAAATATAAAATATTTAGCTAACATATAATCTTCGAAAGATATATTAATAATGAATTTTTATGTAAAATATAGGATAAAACACTAAAATAAGTCAAGGGATAGATTTATTTACAGAAATTTGTCAAACTAAATTTTGGTTCATGAATCAATCAATGTACGTTTAGATGTAGTTCGAATCAGATTCATTCGAATTGATTGATTCATGAATCAGAATTTAATTTGACGAATTTCTGTAAATAAATCCACCCCTTAGTTTAATTCAGTGTTTTACTCTAAAATATGCAAAAGTTAAATTTTAACGTATTTATTATGTATTTATTAAAAAAAACAAATATCTAATACCTTTCGAATATTTTTGCAATTAAAATTATTTTTCACACAATTAATAGTAATTTTTTTAAGAATTAAATGTTAGTGTTGTTCATAGAAATATATTTCTTTTATTATGATATTACCTCAAATCCTCAATCATTTAATGCATGTAACAATTAATTTTAGTATATATATATATGTGCACGTTAATTTAAAAAATATTATCCAAAACAATAATATTAGGTGATTTGTAATTATTAATTAATTATTATTAATATATTTAATAATATAAAATTATATTTAATAGTATAAAATTATATATTCTTTTTTTAATTATTAAATATTAACTAAATTTTAATAAAAATACTGGTCGGATAAAAGACTTTCTCTATCCAAAATGCATGATGTCTTTGTAACCATTATTATTATTTATTAACATTTGTTTGGTATATATATGCTCCTGTTTTAGGTAAAAAATGGAGAGGTACAAGTTGATAAGACTTGAGTTTGTTATATATTAAGTTGAGCAACTCTTTTATTTATGATTTTTAGAGTAATAGAAAATTGTTTCACATCAGCTACCGACACAGAAATGATAGCATGGGAGTCGATGCAAATTCTAGAGCATACACCATCAGAATTCATGATATTTCATAATATTGTTCATAAATATACAAAGTGTGGTGAGCTACTACTTATTGAGGTTCATATTTTGTTAATTAAGTTGTAAATTCATTAAATTTAGTATTATATAATACACTAGCTATTATATGTAGATATGATACAAGCAATATTTAGTTTAATAAATTTTATGCTCTAGATCTTCATGTGTTAACTAGAGTATATTAGAAGCATTGCATTGTTATATGTTAAGTATATTAAAGTGTGATATATTGAGAAAATTTTGACAATAAGATAAAATATTTATAATATGAAATAAAATGAAAGAAACAAAATAATAGAATCAAATTTAATAATATAATAAAGATAATTATACATAATTTTTATGTATTATTAAATACATTTTTAAATTTTGATAGAGACATTTATTTTTACAAAACTATAAGTGGATCCGATTGGTTAAAAAACGGATCCACACAATTAAAAGAAGAAGAAAAATTAACTCATAAAAGCAAAAGCAATTACTAATAATTCTTAATGTTGGGCTAAGTTTAAATATAAGTCATTTTCCGATTACTAGTAATTCTTATCCCTTAAACTAATTTTTTTGTTTTTTTTTTTCCGTACTTCCGATATAATATTAGCTAAATAGCGACACATTGTATCTATTGATATAGTCATAACTTTCTTTACTCTATACTTCTTCTTTTTTTTTCCACGCATAATAATTAAGTCATTGTTAGCTATTTTAAAAGTTTTAATTAGGGTCTTGATGGATCCGATCGTATTCGCATATCCGCGTTAAATATTTGTATCCGATTCAAAAATTGTGAATATGATTCGATTCATACCGTTTACAGATCGGATCGCGAATATCTACTCTACATTCGTATATCTGATCCGCGGATTCGCAAATCCGCACAATAATAATTAAATATATATATATATATATATATATATATATATGTCTGGTATTATATTTACTTATTTATATATTGTATTATTTTATTTTTGTTACTTAGAAAAAGTTTGATTAAAAATATTTTAGGAATAAATAAGTTTAAAAATGTGAAAGAAATATTTTTATTGAATTTTTTACATAGAAATATGATTAAAAAGAGAAAGTTCAATTATGCGGATATATCCGATATCCGATCCGATCCACACATTTACGGATCGGATCAGATCGATTCCGACACTAAAAACGCGGTTATCATATCAGATCCAATCCGATAAAAATTATGCAGATCGAATCGAATTTTTGATCATATTCAATCCGATCCGATTTGATCCACGTACACCCCTAGTTTTAATATTTATATACAACTACACAATTGAAAATTTGTACACGGCTAAATTAATTTAAACATAAAAAGAATAATTAAAATGTCAAAAAATAAAATATAAAAAATATAAAAAATAACTATATATATTACTTGCATGAAAATTTGGTGTAAAAGCAATATTTCTCCAGAGTCAAAGTAGTTTAGAACCACATTCATAATTTCATAGTAGCTAGCATCAAAGTCTTTAGTATTTGGTCTCTTTTGTTGGTTCCTGAATTGGGACAGTTTCCAAACATAACCCCAAAAAAGGTGGGTGTTTAATTGTGAACACTAGAGCTATTCAACACTGACTTTTGCTCCATGGTGAGGTATTCTTTGGGTTTGTGGAACCCACTACTCAATTGTTGTGAGGTCCCTCTATCTTCCAAAGTTCCAATATTATTTTTCTCGATAAACCAAAATATATATATATATATTCGAATTATTTTAGCACAGATAAAAATATTTTCAAATTTTATATTAATAAAAAAATTTACAAATTATTTAAAAATGCGATAAAAATATTTAAAAAATATTATTTTCATATAAGTGACAAATGACTTTATATTTGAGAAACCATACATATATATTCAATATCCAACATATTTTTTTATTTTTTAAAAAATATTCTCAAATTTTGTTATTGATAAAAATATTCATAAATTATTTAAAAATATGATAAAAATACTAAAAATTTATTATTTTTTATATAAGCAACAAATGACTTTATATTTGACAAACCGTATATACATTTGATCAAATTTTTATAAGAATATTTATATAACTATTAGAAAATACTCACACAAAATTAGATAAAAATTTGACTTTTAGATTTTTTTATTTTTAAAAATATTATTGGTCATTAATAAAAAAATTACAAAAAATATATATTTAGTGAAAATTATCAAATTTTAAGGATATAAATATTATATTTTTTTAATCATACTTACAAAATAAATGTATAAAAATTTAATTTTTAAAATATTTTTTAAAAATGCATGTTTAATGTTAAACATTTTTATCGTATTTTAAAAATAATTTGGTGTATTTTTGGTGGACCTTATTTTTCCACTTCCTCCATGCATAATAGAAATTACGAATCCAAGGATTTAATTTTCCTCGTATGCCTAAAGTCCACTTTAATGATGTTGATGATTCCTCCAATCCAAACCCAATTCATAAAAAATTATTCGGGACTAGCTTTAATAATTATAATTAACCAAGTAATATTGTTAATTTTGGGGGGATTTTTAGTGTTAAATAATCTTTTGTGTGTGTGTATATTAGAGATGTATGTGTTGTAATATCTGTTTCATTCATTTATTAAATATACTGAGCCTTATTCAATTAGCCATGCAAAATACTTACTTTAATTTTTCCTTAGTCAATATTATATTTATATGCGATAGCTCTCTATTATTGTGAGTGCCAGCAACATGCAAATATATGTTAGTTGAAAAAATAAATTAATCATTATATCATTTAAAAATTCGTACAATTACCTGTTCAAATTTTTTTAATGAAGATTATGGTAATGATAATAATAAATATATAAGTTGATATCTGATATCCTAACCACAATAGATTATGTATTAATTAAAGTAAGCTCAAAACTGTGCTTAAATTCACTAAGATGGAGCTAAAAGAAGAATATTGTAAGCTAATTTGGATTAATCAACTAGTCAGCGACAAACCCTTAAATAAAATTCAGATACGTGATAGATTAGTCTTTAATTTATTTGATTTTAGGAAATACTATATGAAATAAAAAAATGAATATTATTGCATAACTACAAATAGTAAATATAACTACTCTATGATCTTAGTGACCTAATAAAGCAATTTAGATTTTAACTAAATTCCATTATGCTTGCACGCAACTTTCTTGATTATTATAGTTAAATGCAAAATAATCAAGTTAGGCCCATAATTTTGAAGATGCGCCATGCAAAAAGAAACTAATAACAAATAGGAAAAGTATAGGTGAACAATGAAAATATTAAACAATGTAAACAATAGATATATCGGATGTTCATTTTACTAGTGTACGGATGGTTATTTTAATATTAAAAATTAGAAGGTTAATTTGGAGGTGTAGTGTGTTTTTATTTGATTGGTGGTTGTTCATATTGTTCAACAAAGTCATTGTCCCCCTAGCATTCCCCTAACAAATAAAAGTTAATTCCCATTTTGACAACAATGCTTTTGAACATGGCAGCAACTCATAAAATAAATGGATTCATTTTTTCCATTCCTTCATATGGTGCATCCCCCAACTCTATTCTAAGAAAACATATATTTTCCTTAGACCAAAAAGAACATAATTAATTAATTAATTAGTCTACAAAATAATAACCATATTTAGAGAGCAATTGCTTCTTTTTCTTTATTTGCTAATAATTCTATGGTTATCCATTATCCAAATTCCAGTTGTTCTTACACATGAAAACAAATGGCTAGCTCAATTTTTGCAGTGTCCTAATATCTTGGATTCAAAAGGATAGAAGTAAAGAATCCTCATCAACTTGTAGAAAATGATAAAAACAACAGGACAATAAAGAACCCCACACGCTTATAGTTTGTAGTTTTTTTAACGAATAAGAACAAACCACTGTCTTAGTTGTGGCTAAGGTTAATTAGAACACTAAGCACATTAATTAGATATGTAATTTCTATAAAGGGAGGAGTCCAAACCATAGTTTGAAATATATAAATTGAGTTTCATACTCATTTTAATGTGTAACAACTTCAAAGGTTACTTTCTTGTTAGACCAAACTATGGTTTGGAAAGTATAAATGAAGCGCACCATTGCAAAACTAAAGTTTTCTTTGTATCCTTTTCTTTCTTTTTTCTTTTTATTCTATTTGAAAATTTTTATTTGTTTGTATATGGGAAATTAAAATATGATTCAATAACGAAAATAAATTAAAAAAAAAAAGTCGCTCACCTACTGCAAAATGACACCAAAATAAAGGTTGATAGAGATTGGCCAGCACTAATAGAATTTCAATCACTAGGAGTTGAAATAATCCATCCATTAATTTATTTTATTTTCTTAAAATAATTATTTTGGTACTACTCCCAGTAATACGGTATCATGTAGCTATCACAAGAATTTCAGCCCTGCCTCTATGTGCAATGCAAGACGTAACATTTTTTATTTGGCCACCACTGATATAAACAAGGCAAAGATAATTTTTCTAAAGTTGTTTACTTGCCTACACTTAAAAAATATTCTCTAAAAATTATGTGTTAATAATAAAAACGTAAACTATGAATAAAATTGAATTAACAGGTAAAAAAAAGATTTAAGAAAAAAATAATTAAATTATCCAAACTAATAGACAAAAATTAATGATTTTAAATAATATTAATTTGAATAATACTTAATTTCTTAAATCAATGTAAAATATTTTTTTTTCAAAATTTCAATTTTACAATAAGTTTTATTTAAAAAAATTCAAAAATAAAATAAGAATTGCTATACTAAAAATAGAATAATTAGCAATAAGAATTGATAGATTGAAATATAGATTTTCAAAAATAAAAAAAATTGTTAAAAGAATTATAAAATTATAAATAAAAAATCAACTCGTAAAGATGATTAAATTTGCAAAATAAAAAAAGTATCAAATATTAATGAAATGAAAGCAAAAAAATAATATTATAAAATTTATAAAAAATAATAAAAAGATAAAACAATTCTCTAATAAAATTTTTGTTAAAAATTTAAATTTTAAATAAATTAAAAAATTGATATCAAACCTAAAGTAACTATTTTAAGAATATAGCTACACTTTTTAATAATGACAATCTTTTTAATCTATACTCATGTGTCAAAAATTTAATATATGACAATTTTTTCAATGGATGAAATTAACCGCCTTTATTTAAAAACGTTTTAAATGTCTTTGCCTTCGTTTTTTGGTAAGGATCTAAGCTTATTACTTTTAAATAATATATTGTAAGTTGAAACAAGAATAAGTATCCCTATTTTAAATTTTAATGTAGTTTTTATGTTGTGAAAACATAGCTTTGGGTTAAACTTTTCTCTAATAATGAACCAACACAAATTAATTGAAATTCAATGAACTGAAATGGTGTACTAGATATGTTTCAATTATATAATTTACAGTAAATTGAATTTTGCTTAGATTGTTTATAATGAGAAACATCAATGGAGATAACATCCATAGAGAAAAAGTTTTGTTCCAATTGTTTTCATTTATGTACCCAATAAAAAGATATAAGATTCAATTGACTATAGTATACCATTTTAGTTCATTTCTACAAGATGTACAAGCCAATACGAATGAACTTTTAAACTTTTAAACTTGTGGTTGAAATAATATAATCGAAGGTCATGTTACTACTCTCATATTTACTCAAATTTTATTGAGTATTTGAACATAGCTCCTTAGGCAGGTTGAAAAGTGGTGACATTTTGTTAGAAAAAAAAATAATACGCTCTAAGTGAAAAATTTCATTAATATATGATTTTAGTACCATGTATGTCTAGTCTAACACAATGCTCATCTTTAAAGCTTTTTATTAAGTAAGAAATATTATAATCCTTGTTAATTGAACAAATCTTAGCTCGTCACTTGTTACATTTAAATAAGATTTTTTTTATTTTTTGTTTTTTTTTATCTTTAATAACAAATGACTCTTTAAAGAGCACTGCACTCTTTACTTTTTCATTACTTTTTCAGGAGCACATTAATATTTGCCCTAACATAATATCAATATATAAATAACATTTGCTTCTATCCCCTTAACTCATGCCTTCTTTGATCTAATAATTCATGCTTTCTTTGACCTAAAAATTACTCATTACTCATGCTTTATACATCAAAGCATCTTTACCTGAATGAAAGACATTTAAGATGGCTAAGATCACGCAAGTAATATGATTGGACGAAAATGTTGCCAAAGACCATATTTGGACATCTTAAGAAGAGTGGGTTTCAGTCCATGCAAGTTAAGAAATTTTATCGTACGTTTATTCATACTAAACTAACTCATGTCGTTGGACGAATCCGCTTAACTAGGCAGTTATGAGTCATTTGTAACACGCCCATTTGTAGTAGCAAACTAAGCCTACTGGCGAGTCGTAACTCATTTAGACAGCTCTAACCAAAGTGCATATGCATACCATCATACCAGAATAACGGTGAAAAAAATTGAATACCACATTGTTTTGGACAACACAATAAAATCTACTATAAATCAGACAAAATATCCATAACAAAGTTAGCAATAATGATACACCACAGTAATATGTAACCCAAAATATCCACATTTGTTAGATTTGTTTAAAGAAAATTGTGCTTCATCTTGGCCTATGTGAATCAACTCACCTCTTGCCACCGCCACCGCCACGAGGTCCAGCTCCACTTCTAGGACCAGGAAATCGAGAGAACTGAAGCCGAAGGTGACTAGACTCGGGATTGAGTTCATCTACTTTGTACCCTGCATCATAAAACCAAACGGTTAGGAAATGCTAAAAATAACCTCTTATGCACAATTTAGAGAATCATTCAACATCGATTATCACTAACTTCACCTCAATGATCTGTTCGTAACAAAATTAGAATACCAACCGATTGTTATACAGTATAAAATTAAGATAACCGAAGAGAGCAAGAGGAGAATAAGACAAATTCCTTTCACTACTTTATTTCAGGGGATCAATGTATATATAATATATAACCAAAATTTAGTCATATATTACTAGATGAGGAAAACACAATCCTAAAATGGAAGAGAGCAGAAGTTCAGAAATACCCAAATTAAGTACCTCAAGGCTTTTTTGTCTTTTACTATGATTCATAATTATAACGAAATAGTCAAATTTAGGGTATCTACCAAACAGGTTAATGTATCCTCTAATTTGATGAGCTTCATCTAAGTTATCACATACTTAAATGATTCAGTTAGATGATTCACATGAACAAATACAGAATTTTAGTAAATGCTACCTTGCAAGGCACTCATTGCAGTTGCTGCACAAGCTGGATTTGCAAAATCCACAAAACAAAGAATAAGAGGATCTCCACCACGCTGCAATGATCATAAAAGAAGTCACAGTGAATTTCAACTGATCATCCACACACTCAAAATTGGAGAAGCTAATAATGTTACTAACAGTACACTTACATGTTTGGATTCTTTGCTCACAAGCCTCACTTCTCTATATCCAACAAAGGGACGAAAAATGTCTAAGATAACATCAAGGAATGTGAAAAACAGAATTAAAACCAAAGAAAAGCTCATAAAACAAAAGTAAATAACAGAATTGAATTCTAAAGCAGTGCATCTGCAGAAAAAGGATACGAGCCACTTCCCTTCTTTTGCTATCAGAAGGGAGACCTTCAACATATAAAGTACTTGAAGCATCCGGAGGTAGAGGAACCGTTTCTGGCCCTGGCCTAGAAACTGCATCTCCTGGTAGCTGACCACCATAACCAACCCCCCGCCCATTTGGAGCAAGATCAGGACCGCCAACTCCATGACGCCCGATTAGAGAAGGATCACTTAATGATTGACCTGGCAATCCACCAACCCCCCTTGACAATCCGAGACCACCAATTGTACTCGCTTCGCCGGAAGTGAACGATGAAAGTTGCTTCAAAATCATATAAAATGTTACTACAAAAAGCAAGAGGCAACTAGAGAACCCAAAAAGAAAAATATACTAAAAAAAACTTGATAAAATATTACCCCACTCTGAAGGTAGCGGTCATATGCAGACCCAATTGTTTTTGTGTCCTTTATCATTCCATGACCAGTTCGGTCATTGTCACGAGCAATATAATTATGCAACTCATTACCTGATGTCAGACCAGAAGTTGGTATATCTGCAAGGTGAAAATAAAAGTGAAAACCTAACAAGGGAGCAGAAACACAGAGTTGACAAAATACAAACACAGTAAAACTAGTTTAGCTTATAACTCTGCCCATGTTAAATTACAAACACAAACTCCACGTATAAGTTGAAAACATTATTTAGTGGAACAATCTCTATTCAACCAGGTCCATATAATGCATGGTCCATATAATGCATCTGCTTCCAATAAACCCCTTGTAGACATTTTAACTTCCAAATAAACATTACCCATCCCCTCTATTTCCTTTCAAGTGAAACATCCACTAAAGCCAAAACAGAGAAATGGGGAAAAGGTCAGTAGGAATAAAAAACAAAGCAATGCCACCTGGTACAAATTTTTGCTATATGAAAATACAGCAAATAACAATTAGATTGATGGAGGAAAGAAGATGGAAATAAAAAGTAGTCATTCGAATAATTGCATAATCATGATTAACATGCGTCTTAAAGTTATTCCTCTCAATATTTCTTTTGATCAAGTTAGTCCTTCAATGTATATTTTAGACATCGATTTGGTACTTAGCATTCTATTTATTTTATAACATGAAGGACCAATTTAATGTAAAATATCTTTGAAGAACCAAATCAATGCTACGGGTATATTTCAAAGACCAATCTGAGCATCTAGTTATTAGCATATTAGACCTACCTATCATCATAATATGTAAAAACAAAATAAATAAATAAACAAATAGGGTACACCCTATTTGAATCCCTAAAAGATACATGAGTCACCCCATTAGGCCTGGAAATGCCACTCCAATTGTCCAACTATTTTCGAATCCAAGGGACTAATACAATTACAAAGATCTCCGAAGACTAATCTGATAGTGCATGTAAGCTATGGTGAGGAACTAAGTATTATCAACTACATTATCCACAAGGTTGCACTCTATAGGGTACAAACCCTATACGAAGCATAAAACACGAAACGCCATGCTTACCTCTAAATTAACAAAATTTCCAAAGAACAGAAAGCGATCACCTTCTCACACTAACTTAGTTAGCATCACACAACACATCTAAGAAGCCGCCCCCAAACGAAAGAAAAACCTAATAAAATTACTCGAAACAGATCCCAGAGAAGCCAGAAACTAGTAAAATTGCATGAAAAGGCCGAATCCAAATTGGTAAAACATAAAACGAAAGAAATATTTAAAATTTGAGAGGAGAAATGAATGGATTGAAGAGGGAATTACCGTAGTCGGAACGAGGTCGCTTGAGCATGCCGGCGTGAGGGAGCATGGCCTGCTGCTGGCGGTTCCAGAAGCCGTCGGTCATGGCGAGGGATTGAGAAGGAAAAGGGGAACGAGGAAACCTTAATTTGGAGAATGAATTTTGGAAGAGAAACCCTAATCGAGCGTAGGGTGCTGATGATGCAGCTGAACAAGCTCCGTGCTATTTTCTCACTCCCTTCTGGAGCTACCCCCGTCTACCCCAGCTTCAGAGCAATATAATAATAATAATAATAATAATAATAATTTAATTCTTATGATCTTATCCTTTTTTCTGTTTTTTTTTTTTGGGATCTTATCTTATCATGATTATTTGAATGAGAATCAAACATTTTTCAATAAAAAATCAAATGTTTTTAAATTTTATTTTCATAAATTTTATATGTGTTTTTTTTTTTTACAAAATTATTATTGTAAGATTTCGGCCTATTGGGGCAGTTTTTATTAATATGATAATAAATGTATAAACGTATAGATATATAAATGTAAATATGAAGAATAATAAATAATTAAGAAAATAATTGACAATTATAAAATACAATCCTTATTGTATATTGCGATAAATTATTTTCATAGCAAATTGAAATATTCTATTCTTGAATTAACCTTTTCCATGTAGAAGTGCAATAATATTGGAGAATTGATTTACAAGACTTGGCATTTTTGTTTTTTGGTTCGAATTGGGTTCCTATAGACTGTATTATTTCAAACAACACTGGGTTATTGAACTTCAGAGTATCAATAAAGTTGAGATTTGGCATTTGGGCTTTTCATTGTTATTGGTCCATCTTATCTTGAGTTAGAATCCATAGAAGGAGAAACAGTCTCTTTGCAGAAGAAGACACAACAAAAGTTCATGATAAATATGTTAATACATTATAGTATTTAAGTATGTCTAAACGTGTTCGAATTTTTTTATTATTTTTTATTAAGATACAATTAAACACATAAAACACACGTGTCAGACGAATATCAATAAATATCATCTCAAAAATATGTCTTATACGCAGTCGCGGCAAATCAGGAACTACCCATGCCTCATAGCCAAAATATCATTGTCTCTTTTGTTTTTCGGTATTATAAGGATTTAGGATTTTTTTTTTGTTTACCCAAATGGTATCCCCCAACTCGACAGGTTAAGGACTAATCCGTCGCGAATTTGAGCTCTATTTAAGGGTCTGCCACTGGCCAATGAGTTGCTGCATGTACAAGGCGGGATTCGAACTCCCGACATTTGCTTAAGCGGACTACTCGACCAACCAAGTTGGTTAAGGATTTAGGATTTTATCATTGTAATTTGTCTCATTTCTTTCCTTTTTCTCTTTTCTTGCTTTAGTGTTTTTCTTTTGGACAATGGTTTCGTTTTTTTTGTTTGGTCAGGAGACATGGCTCTGTGTTTGTTTAAGATGAAATTCTCTAACTGCTTAAGGTAGGTTAGATGGGTTACACTAATGGGCTAACTTTTAGGACCGGTAATGCAATAGACAATAGGCAAAGGCCCACTATCCTTAACTAATTGTACCACCTCATCAGTATTCATATTCAATATAGATTAGAGGCCTTATTAAATCCTTTTGGAACATTAGCCATAGGTACTGTTTTCCACCTCTCACAAGCAATCCAACCCAGAACACTAGAAAAAGACAAAGCAAAAAGTTTTACATGTAATTTCTTCTAAAATTTTGTTAATACATTCGAAAAAAGAAGGAATTCTTGAGTTAAAACTTTTAACTGAAGTCAAAAGTTTCCATTTGAAAAATTTTAACGAGCAAATATCTTGTGTTAATAATTTTAATTTTTTAAAAAATGGAATCAATTATTAGATTGCAAAATATAAATTAAAAAAAAAAGCTTCAAGTTTTCGGCACATGTCTAAAATGAAATAAACCATTTCTTAGAACAATAAATAAGGTATAAGTAGGACCAGCTAACCTAGTTGCCATATAGGATTTGGGTTTTGATTTTTTGATTCTTTGTTAATTCACTTTACGGGGAGTGTTAGATAAATAATGGTTATTTTAAATAATATGAACAATCATTAATTAAATAAAAATATATTACATCTTAATTTAATACTACTAATTAAAATTAAGATTAATTTATTTTTTTAATCCTATTAATTCATATTGTTTACACGTTATTCTAAAATGTTGTTGATTATTTATACTATTCCTTCCCTTAAATGTATCGTCTTGTTTGTACCGTGTGAGGATCTCTATCAAAGTATAAATAAGTAAACAAATATTTAAAAAAAAAAGTAAAAAAATAATTCACTTTAAGTTTAAGGGACCAGCTAATTAAAGTAATTAACCACCACGCATTGTAGCGAAGCATGTGGGGCTTCTTGTTCTATCTTTTATTTTAATTATTTAATGTATATTTTATATCTGAATGTTTAGAAATGATTTGGATTTTTTTCAAAATCAGAAATATATAAAAAAATCAACTATATCTAAATAAAATATAATTTAAAAAATAATTAAAATATTATATCAATTAAATTATTATTTAATTTTTAAAACTAAATATAGAATAAATATTTTGATGACATTATTTATTATCTAAAAAATTTAAATTTCGATTCTTATGCCATCACTTTAAAAGATTATATTTTATATTATTTTTTTAATATTAAAAATCTCAGTAAAGTTAGTTAGATGCTAATACACAAAATGATCATTTTTAATAAATTTTAAAAAATAATTTATCATTTATTTTTAAATTTATAAATTTATAAAAATATAAATTTTTTAAAATTTAAATTTAAACACAAAATTTAAATTATTTTTTATATTTTATTTAAATTTAAATTAATATATTTTTTATTAATATTTATGTTTTAAAGTTCAATAAATTGATTTATTTTCTCCTGTTATAATTTTGCTGGTATTATCTGTATAAAATTGTACAAAAACAACTTTTTTTTTCTATTTTGCAGACATTAATTATAAAATTGTATGATACTATGTAAATTAATAAATGTTTGTATTTTGATGTAAAATAATAAATATAAAATTTTATTATTTATTTTTAGTTTTTTACCTAATCACCTCTATCATTGTGGATGCCACCAGCATTGCGTTGTAAATAACTAAATATAGAAATCTCAAAGGATAATAACAGGTCTATGCGTCAAATTATGGAAGGATAAAAATGAAAAAAGAAATTACTAATCTTTACCATCAGAAAAAAATAAAAGAGTAGGTAAAATATAAAATTATACAAAACATTTAAAATAAAACTGAAATAAAATAAGATTTTACAAAAATATTATATATATATATATATAATTAGTTGATAAATTAATTATTTATATATTTATATATAAATATATGTATTATTTAATTTATTTTTAATATATATTTTATATAAATAATATATATAACATAATTGTAAAATTTAAATGTAAAACTAAAACCAACTTCAACATTAAAAATATAAACAACATTTCTCCTTTTTTTTTTTCTCTTCCCGTTGGGTGCTATATATATGCTTGTGTGTGGTGTGGCGCCACTTGTCCTTATCTCTTTCCATTTTGCTATGTTATTCACTTATTTATGACTAGTGTGAAAAAATTTGGTAACATTATTTATTATAATTTATTATATGTGCCAGTATATATTAAGACATTTTTTTTTAGTTGATAGCAAATCATAAAAACACACAAAAAATTGTTGTAGCAACCATTTATTCAAAAAAATAATTGATGTTTAAATAAAAAAAGACAACTAACCATTTAGAAAAATAATTTTGTAATATCATCCATCTTTAATTTGAATCAATAAGTGAATCATCACTCATGTAACTATCTAGCTAGATGAGTGCACATAGTTATGATGAATCAATATAACTACTCATCTAATGACTCATGCATGCTCAAATTAAACAACTATTCACTACAATTACAGGATATTTAACAAGAATAAAAATAAAACAAAAATTCAGTGTTGTGTTTACATGTATGTATTTTATGAGAAGATGATACTCGATAAAATGTGTCTTTATTATTGTAATAAACATTTAAAAAAAAAACACAACATGGTCATTAATTTAAAATAAAGATACTTTTTGAGATTTTCTACCTAAAGATACCCTTCGAAAAATTATATCTAAATATACTCTTCTTAATTTTAATATTAGTGCAACTAAGTATCATTTAAATATTATCTTTTATTCAACTTTTAAAAGAAAGAAAAAATAAAATACAAGTAATTTCTCTTATTTTTTAAAAGGGGATGCTCCCATAGAAATTTTTTTAAAGATATATTTTAATAATTAAAATTTAACACATATAATCATTTAAATTATGTTATTTTATCAAAATTAGGTTAGACAAATTAAATTAATTTGACCAAAAAATAGTGAATCAAATTTTGAATCTGTCTAAATTAATATTATTTTTTATAAAAAATGACTACAATACTCCTATTAAATAAAATGATTAAAATACTCTTATTATATATATTAATTTTAAAAATTCTAAATTCTAGTCCTTTTCTTCTCTATCGTTATAGGGTTAGAATTTAAAGTTTTCAAAATTTATATATATATATATATATATATATATATATATATATATATAAAATAGGAATATTTTAGTTGTGTTTTATAATAAGGATATTGTAGTAATTTTTATAAAAAATCTTAATTTATACCGATTTAAAATTTATTTTATTAATTTTTTTGCTAAACTGATTAGTCCCGTCTAATTTTAATAAAAATAATACAATTTAATTGATTATATATGTTAAATTTTAATTTTTAAAAATATCTTTAAAAAAATACGTTTTTGACATCTTTATCTAAGTGACTCCCTTTTTAAAAAACTAATACATAAAAATGGACATTCAAATTAATTAAAAAGTATTCAAATTAATTAAATAATAATAAATCCATAAAAAGATTGACCAAATTAAAGACTGGATTTTAAAAGATAAATAGTATCTTTTTAATAAATAAATAATTAATAATTACCTCTAAACTTACTAATACATAAATATTTATCGTACCTCTATCTTTCTTTAAAAACGATTAATCAATTGAAAAAGATAGAAAAATTGGCTTACGAATTACATATATGCATTAAAGAGCAACAATGCAAATAAAAGAACAATGTAAATTTGTGTAAAAAAATAATTAATTTTTTATTTTATAAAACGAGCTCCGATTATTTTTAAAAACACAATTGTGTATATGTAAGTTTTATAAGTCTTAGGAATTTATTTAAATATGCCGCTTTAATTTATTATAATGTACTTAGTTTTATAATGATTAACAATTTTAATGTAAATATAGTAATATACTTATATATTGTCTAGTACAAACTAATATTGTTTGTTTAACTACTACTATTTATATACAAACAACTATCGGATAATTACAAATATACAATAAATTTATTGTCCTCCTAACAACAACAAAGCCTATTGCCCTCTTAATAATTGATTATTATTTCAATTTTTCAAAACTGTGACATATGTGAAAATTATACACCATAATTTCTTTAGTTTTACTATATTTAAATAACTAATTTTAACCTAAATATTCATGACAATTACAATTTTGCGTAATAACTAGGAAAGATTGTATTATTGTTGGACACTATAGTACTATACGTTTTTCAGTTTTCGGTGATTGCTTGCGTATATATTGTAAGTATATAACTATGATTAGAATGCAGAGTGAGAAAAACAAACATGTAGGTCCCTCATTTTCCTTTTACTCTTTTTCTCCTCTTCTGCAATGAATACCCTCAGTATTCTATGCTTTGTTTGATGTATATGAATTCTTCCGTATATTTTTTCATGCAGCAACTCAAATCCATTAAAAATATACCAAAACCCATATCACATTCTGTGGCTAATTTTTTTATAGAAAAAAAATATTGATGTTAATTTTAAAAATAGAATTATTTGGTATAATTATAAATAAATAAATTTTGTATATAAAAAGTTAATATACAAAATATATGTATATGTTGGATAAATATTAATATTCTGATTAATATACAAGATATATATTAGATATATTTTTTATACATTCATTATGTAATATATTTTAAATATTAATATTTAACTAAAACACCGTAACTCCTCATTTTTATTCTCTTTTTATTGGCCTTTGTCATCAGCATTGTCATCATAGTCAAAGTCAATTCTATCTCCCAATGTCTTCTCATAGTTTTTCAATGCATAAAAATATTTGACAACAAAAAAACATTTGATAAAAATATTTTTAATTAAGAGATGTTAGTTAATATTCGATTAATGAAAATTTATTATTATGATTCGTAAAATTTGTCTTAATTGTTTAAGTATAATATGTAATTAAATGTTGGATTAAGTAGGAGAATGTTAAAATTTTTATTCTAATTGTGATCCAATTTGTTAATATAAAAATTAGTTTGTGTGGTATTATAATTATTAATTAATTATATTGACAGTTGATCTGTTCTTTGATAAAAAAATATGACTGTTCATAAATTTTAGAAAGTTTGGATCTCCAATTCTGATCACACAATAAAACAAACATATTTAATTCCATCTGGTTTGGTGATTAAAGAATTAGAAGTTTTAAATTAAAATCAAAGATTTTATTGGCAATGGTACATAAATTACTATTTTTTTAATAATAGAGTCGTAAGTAATAAAATTTTATAGTTCAAAATAATACTAAATAAAAAATATTAAGAATATTAAAATAATTATAGAATATCCTTTATTTGACATTGTAAAATTTATTATTGTAATTCTTGTGCACTGTTTATTATTATATTTTTTTATAATATGTATTATTATTTCTACTAGAAATGATAAATTAAATAAAAAAATTATAAATAATAAAAATATAACTAGTAAAAAATTAGAATCTAAAACAATAAAAAAAAATAAAATTATCGAGAGTACTTAAAAAGTACAAAAATATATTATTTTATATGTTTTTTTAATTTAATAAATAAATATTAATTTTTATTATAGAAAGAGTACTTAAAAAATTGTCAATTTTTATATATTATTTTTAATTTCATAAATAAATATTAATTTTTATTATAATAATAAAAATATAACATACTAAAATAGAGTATTATAAAAAATACTAAAAAATTAAATCTACTTAAAAAAATAATTTTATAATTTAATATTATATTTTTTTAGTAATTAACTAATTATTTATTTAAGAGTGATATTAACTAATATTATTTAAATAATATTTATTTTATCAAAATTAATTTTAGTATATAATTGTTAAACATAAATAATATAAACATAAACTCATTTTCACTTAAATAAAATTTTTACAGAATCATTTTTATTTATATTTCAATTTAACAAATTAATGTAAAATTCTAAATTTTTCATTGGACCTTGAGTGTTATTAGACACATCCTAACAACTGACAGAAAAAAATTACAGGTAAGACGATTTCAAATTGTTGAAGGAGAGAAATTACACAATAATATTATAAATTACAGACAGGACGATTTCAAATTGTTGAAGGAGAGAAATTACACAATGATATTATAGTAATATGCACAATATGATTTTGGTAATACTACAATTGTGAGACAAACGTATTCTAAACAATGGCTACTAATTTTAATAAACGGTTTTATTGGATAATTTTAATTTAAGTTGCTCGTAATTTAAAATTATTTATTTAAACACATAATTTAAAATTATCAATTTAATATAATAAATTTTGTAAAATTTTTCATGTATTCTCTTATTTTCTTTTGGCAATTCATGTACTCTCTTGTTTAAAATGTTTAAATTATATCGTTCAAATTATATTAAAATTCTATCATCCAAAATAATATTAAATAAAAAATATTAAAATAATTATAGAATATGTTTTTGTATGATATTATAAGATTTATCACTATAATTTTTATCCACAATTTATTATTCTAATTTTTTATAATATATATTATTATTTTTATTAAAAATAATAAATTAAAAAAATATTAATTTTAAATAATAATAAAAAATAACTAGTAAAAAATTAAATTATAAAATAAAAATAAGATTATTGAAAATATTAAAAAAATAATAAAATATATTATTTTATATATTATTTTTAATTTAATAAATAAATATTAGTTTTTATTATAAAAAGAGTACGTAAAAAATTGTCAATTTTTATATTATTTTTAATTTTATAAATAATATTAATTTTATTATAAAAGTAAAAACTGTAAGATACTAAAATAGAGTATTATAAAAATACTATTAAAAAATATTAAAAGAAGTATAAAAAAATTAAATATATTTAAAAAATAATATTATAATTTAATATTATATTTTTTATAATTAATTTATTTAAAAGTGGTTTAATTAATATTATTTAAATAATATTTATTTTATAAAAATCAATTTTAATATAAAATTATTAAATATAAATCATATAAACATAAACTCATTTTTACTCAAATAAAATTTTTACAAAATTAATTTTATTTATATTTTAATTAAATAAATTAATGTAAAATTCTAAATTTTTCATTGGACCTTCAGTGTTATTAGACACATTCTAACATTTTACAGAAAAAAAATTACAGTAGGACAATTTCAAATTATTGAGGGAGAGAAACTATGAAAAATAATGCACAATATTATTATGGTAGTGTTACGGTAGGTAACCGGAGATTATCCCAATGGACGGCGTTCGCGGCCCAAGTGTATAACGGTGGAGAATTCCTGATAGGTCCGCAGCTCGGGAGGCTCCGTCCGACTTGTGCTCGCGTGTGAATGGGGGGTGGTACCTGCAAAGACACTCCGATGCCTAAGTTAGCAAGGGTGCAAGCAGGTCTTAGAGAGTATTGGACTTAGGAATACCTGAGGTGTGTCAGTGTACTTATAGTGGTGAGCCAATAACCACCGTTGGAGTAGTGCCGTATCTTTAGGGTGATAACCGTCCCTACTATCTTGGGGAGGTTAAGATATGGCTTTATGAGGCGGTTAGAGAGATTTTAGGGGCGGTTACTCATTGAAATGAGTGTTTATCTGCCAGCTAATCTCACATCCGACCTCTTCATACCAAGTCGTGGTTGACACCGACTTCTTATGTGAACGGCGGCGCTTAGCTAGGCTTTAATCCTTTGGATTAGGCCTTTTAATTGGACCTGGGCCTTTGCATTGGGCCAGGGTATGAACAGTGCCCCTACTTGAGCCCAAATCTTTTTAAAGTTTGGGTTCAAGTATTTAACTCGGGTTCGTAGTCGACTTGTTTGAAAGAACATGGATCTTGGAAACCGACGTGATTTCCGCGACTTTTAGTTTCTGACAGTTACGTCAATTCAAGCGTCGTGTCTGTTGAGGGTTTATTTAGGGATTGAGGGCTTTGGTAACGGTGCAGTCGCATTAATGACTGCCTCGTTTTTACCATTATGCCCCTTAGCCTATTTATAAATACTTTCCCTCTCTTTCCATTTTCCGTTTCTGCAATCTTTCAAACTTCTCTTTATCCTGTTCGCGCTGCATCCTTGCGTTTTAAAGACTTCTGTTCTCTCCAACCCTCATTTTCGGATAAAGGTTAGTTCTGTTTTTCCCATGTCATTTTTGTTTGCATGTTTTGTTTGGCGAGTAGATAGGTTGACCCGTAGATTCTAGTTTCGAATCTTTCTTCTTTAGTGGCCTTGTTTTTTGATTTTCTTTTTTCTTTTTCCCTTTTGTAGGTTTTCTGCCACTTTTCTTTACATAAAAATGGCTTCTGTAGACATTCTTTCTCAGTGGGTTGACGATACGGTCCTTGGGGAGGAACCGTTGGTCGACGCTGAATCATCACTCACCTCCGAACTCACCATAGGCTCTGTACTTCAGACGAGGACGAGCCCAAATATGAATTGATAATCCCGGGTCCTGAAGACCGCGTCTGCTTTGGAAGGGTTAATGAGGCAGGCCCTCATTTTTTCTTCATGTACGAATGTATGATCACCCGTTTGGGTGTTTTTCTCCCTTTCTCGGATTTCGAGATATCCGTTTTGCACCATTGTAAGGTTGCCCCTACTCAACTCCACCCCAATTCCTGGGGTTTTTTGAAGATTTATCAGTTTATAAGCCACGCTTTAGACTTCCCGACTTCATTGAGAATCTTCTTTTATCTTTTCCATATGACTAAGCCCTTTAGTGGGCTAAACAACAAACAACAATGGGTATCCTTCCGAGCCATTCAAGGTCGGAGGATTTTCACCCTTTTTGACGAATCTTTCCACGACTTCAAAAACTTTTTCTTCAAGGTTCAAGCTGTAGAGGGTCACCACCCCTTTTTTCTGGAGGAGCATTCCTCCCCTCGCTTTCCCCTTTACTGGCTGCTGATGAGCGGATAATTTGTATACTTTTTGGCATTGTTTTTAGTATGTTTTTGATATGATATAGTTAGTTTTTAGTATATTTTTATTAGTTTTTAGTTAAAATTCACTTTTCTGGACTTTACTATGAGTTTGTGTGTTTTTCTGTGATTTCAGGTATTTTCTGGCTGAAATTGAGGGACCTGAGCAAAAATCTGATTCTGAGACCAAAAAGGACTGCAGATGCTGTTGGATTCTGACCTCCCTGCACTCAAAGCGGATTTTCTGGAGCTACAGAAGCCCAATTGGCGCGCTCTCAACGGCGTTGGAAATTAGACATCCTGGGCTTTCCAGCAATATATAATAGTCCATACTTTGCCCAAGATTTGATGGCCTAAACCGGCGCTCAAAGTCACATACAGAAATTCCAGCGTTAAACGCCGGAACTGGCACCTAAATGGGAGTTAAACGCCCAAACTGGATTAAAAGCTGGCGTTTAACTCCAAGAAGAGTCTCTACACGAAATTGCTTCATTGCTCAGCCCAAGCACACACCAAGTGGGCCCGGAAGAGGATTTTTATGTCATTTACTCATTTCTGTACACCCTAGGCTACTAGTTTCTTATAAGTAGGACCTTTTACTATTGTAAAAAAATCTTTTGATCACTTTTAGATCTCTAGATCATCTTTGGACATTCTTGTTCTTAGATCATTGGGAGGCTGGCCATTCGGCCATGCCTAGACCTTATGCTTATGTATTTTCAACGGTGGAGTTTCTACACACCATAGATTAAGGTGTGGAGCTCTGCTGTACCTCGAGTATTAATGCAATTACTATTGTTCTTCCATTCAATTCCACTTGTTCTTTTACCAAGATATCACTCGTTCTTCAACATGAACAAGGTGACTGACAACCATTCTTGTTCTACAAGCATCTGAGGCTTAGTGAATATCTCTTGGATTTCTGATTGCATGATGCATGGTTGATCGCCTGACAACCGAGTGCTCGCCTGACAAACGAGCCAGCCATTCCGTGAGATCAGAGTCTTCGTGGTATAGGCAAGAACTGATGGCAGCATTCAAGAGAATCCGGAAGGTCTAACCTTGTCTGCGGTGTTCTGAGTAGGATTCAATGATTGAATGACTGTGACGTGCTTCAAACCTGTAACCTACTGGGCGTTAGTGACAGACGCAAAAGAGTTATTCTATTCCGGTAGGGGAGGGAACCAAACCGGTGATTGGCAGCACTGTGACAGAGTGTGTGCATTAGCTTTCACTGCGCGGATGGGAGGTAGCTGCTGACAACAGTGAGACCCTATACGAGCTTGCCATGGAAAGGAGTAAGAAGGATTGGATGAAGACAGTAGAAAAGCAGAGAGACGGAAGGGAAGGCATCTTCATACATTTGTCTGAAGCTCTTACACCAATGATATACATAAGTATCACTATCTTTATCTTTTATGTTATTTTCGTTCATCATCATACATTTGAGTTTGCCTGACTAAGATTTACAAGATGACCATAGCTTGCTTCAATACTAACAATCTCCGTGGGATCGACCCTTACTCACGTAAGGTTTATTACTTGGACGACCCAGTGCACTTGCTGGTTAGTTGTGCGAAGTTGTGTAATGCCATGGTATTGAGCGCACCAAGTTTTTGGAGCCATTACCAGGGATTATAAGAGTTGTGAAAAAGTATAGTTCACAATTTCGCGCACCAGCTGCCGGGCACCCCTTGCGAAAAGATTGGTCTAGACGACCTAGACGAGGTGGAGGCGGCCATTGTAGGGTTTTTCCGAGAAGCATGGGGGAGGTCCCCATATTTGGATACCAGGAAAATTCTTCAGGGAACACCAATTTTCGTACAATCTCAAATAGGTAGTGCATGCATTCTTTATTTCCGAGTTGTTTCCGCCGACTTATATTTTACCGACGAGTTGTTGACTTATATTTTACCGACTTGTAACTCGGTTGTTATTTGTTTTCTTTTGTAGATATGGCAAAAAAGAATGCTCAGGAGGCCTACCAAAGGGTCCGGGAGGCTAAGGCGAAGTCCCGGGCTAGGTCCGGGGTGGTCATCTCTCCTCCCCCTCCACCTCCTCCTCCTAAGAACACTGGCACTCCTACTCAACCTATTGTACTCTCTTCCTCGAGCTTGCCCCGACCACCCCCCTCTGCCCAAATTCTCTCCGAACCCGAGAAGAAGAAGCGCAAGACTTCAGAGTCTGGCTCTTCTTCCTTCGATGGTGGGGTTAAGGCGGATGCTATGGCATTCGTCCGAAAGAACATCTATCCTTTTATACATATGGATGATGTTTCTGTTCGAAACCACCTTACCACCATGGCCGAGGAGAGTTTTAGGACGGCGGGTGTCTGTGGCAAGCTTTTGGATATTTTTGAGAAGGCTCCCCTTAGCTCCTTGGGTGCAACCTCGAGGGTTGAGGAGTTGGAGGAGAGACTTCTCCTTTTCGAAAAATATGAGAAGGAGTTGAAGGAGGAGAGAGATAAATTGAGGAAGGAGAGGGATCACCTTAGGGAGGAGGTAGGTAAGCTCCGGGCTCAGTGCACTTTGGAGGCTAACCTGAGGAAGACGGCGCAAGACAGCTACCATAGCTTATTTCAAGATATTGTGACCGTGAAGAAGGACTTGCTGAACTCCCGAAACGCATACGCCGAGCTGGAGGACTCTATAGCCGATGGTGCCGAGGAGTCTTGGAGGATTTTCTTGGAACAAGTCAGAGTTATCGCTCCCGACTTGGACCTTTCTCCACTACACCCCGACAAGGTGGTTATTGACGGCGCCATCGTTGATCCTCCCGTCCCCGAGGTCATTTCCGAGTCAGACCTGAAGACTCGGGGACAGAGAATTATCGAGTCTCCTCCTCGTCCTACGGATGCCTCAGGTTCTTCTTCCGCTCCTCCTCCCGATTCTGGTGGTGTTCCTCCTGGTGGTGGTGATTCCTCTATTCCGTCCAAAAAATAACTTCTTTCTCTTTGTGGCTATATGGGGGCCCGCCCTGTGGGTCCCCTCTTTTTTAAACTTCTATTTATTTGCTGGTGGTTGTGAACAATTTTTCTTCTGGCCTTTTAAGGTCGTAAACAAAATGTTCTGTTTGTTACCCTTTTTTGGATAAGGGTTTTAAACAAAATAAATGCCCTTTTTGGATAAGGGTTTTCTAATCAAAGTAGGCGCCCCTTTTTTGGATAAGGGTTTAAGTTACTTTGCGCGTGTGCATGCTTTTCTGCTTTGAATATGTTTGATCTTTTCGGAAAAACCTTTTGTTAGCTTGCATTGTTTTCTTGAGCCTTTTTCGTGCAAAGACCTGTATGCAAACTTTAAGCTTTCTCAGGTTCTCATATCTCTTTTGTTATCCTTTATACTCAACTTTTGCTTTAGTGAGTTTTTATGACTTAGGTTATTTTTGTGATGCGTTTTTATCTACTCGGAATGTATCCGAGTTTTTCTACTCGGGTTTTTTCGTCTTCGACTTATGAGTCGGACTGTTCCCGAGTTTGACACGATCAACTCATATAACCTCTTTACACCGACTTGTACCTCGTCGTTTCATCCTGACGACCATGTTAGGTCGGTTCATGGGATTTTCACGTTTTGTCGAGCTTAAGTCGGCGCGTTTCGTAGAAAGACTTATATATAAAATAAATAAAGGAGGATATTTAAGAGAGATATAGTAAATGAAAGGATCTTTATTAATTGGGAAGGTACCTTTTTTGCTACTAAGGGTCTTGACAGCATGTTTTCCCTTAGCCTCTACTATGATGCCTCGTTAAAAACCCCTCTCCAGAAAAAACCCTTTTTTGGGAAAAAATCATGAAGCTGGGAAAAGAGTACATCAGGGAGTAGAGTTCGCTTCTAACTGTAGTACCTTTTCATATTACAAGCATGCCACGACCTTGGTAGCTCAGTGCCATCCAGGTCGGCTATTTTATAGTAACCTTTCCCTAACACTTCTTTGATTTTGTACGGCCCTTTCCAATTTGCGGCGAGCTTTCCATCTCCTGATTTGTCGACTCCAATGTCGTTTCTGATTAGGACCAAGCCATCTAAGGCAAATGTTCTTCGGATGACTTTCTTGTTGTATCTGGTAGTCATCCTTTGCTTTAGTGCCGCTTCTCTTATCTGGGCATTTTCTCGGACTTCGGGGAGCAAGTCAAGCTCCTCTTTATGCCCCTGTATATTTCCGACCTCATCGTGGAGAATTACCCTTGGGCTTTGCTCATTGATTTCTATGGGAATCATGGCTTCTACCCCATAGACTAGTCGAAAGGGTGTTTCCCCTGTGGCGGATTGGGGGGTCGTCCTATAAGCCCACAATACTTGAGGGAGCTCTTCAGCCCAAGCCCCCTTTGCTTCCTGTAGTCTCTTCTTCAAGCCTGCCAGTATGACTTTGTTAGCCGCCTCGGCTTGCCCATTGGCTTGTGGGTGTTCTACCGAGGTGAATTGATGTTTGATTTTCATACTAGCTACCAGGCTTCTAAAGGTGGCGTCGGTGAATTGGGTTCCATTGTCTGTGGTTATGGAATAAGGTATTCCATACCTTGTGATAATGTTTTTGTAGAGGAACCTGCGGCTTCTTTGAGCGGTGATAGTGGCTAGTGGTTCCGCTTCTATCCACTTTGTGAAGTAATCTATCCCCACGATCAAGTATTTGACTTGCCCTGGTGCTTGGGGAAAAGGACCTAGCAAATCCATTCCCCACTTCGCGAAAGGCCAGGGGGAAGTTATACTGATGAGCTCTTCGGGTGGAGCCACGTGGAAATTTGCATGCATCTGGCATGGTTGGCATTTTTTCACAAAGTCTGTGGCATCTTTCTGCAAGGTCGGCCAATAGAATCCTGCTCGGATTACTTTCCTGGCCAGCGACCTTGCTCCGAGATGGTTTCCGCAGATCCCACTATGTACTTCTTCCAACACCTCGGTGGTTTTTGAGGTCGGCACGCACTTCAGCAATGGTGTTGATATCCCTCTTCTGTAAAGGACATTTCTCACCAAAGTATAATGTTGTGCTTCCCTTCGGATCCTTTTAGCCTCTTTCTCCTCTTTGGGGAGGATGTCGAATTTCAGATATTCGACTAAAGGATTCATCCATCCGAGGTTTAGGCCGATTACCTCGAGAACCTCTTGTTCCTCTTCTGTTTTTGATACCGAGGGTTCTTGGAGGGTTTCTTGGATCAGGCTTCTGTTGTTCCCTCCGGGTTTGGTGCTTGCTAACTTGGATAGGGCGTCAGCTCTGCTATTTAGATCCCGAGTTATGTGCTTAACTTCGGTTTCCGCAAAGTGCCCAAGGTGCTCCAAGGTTTTTTCCAAGTACCTTTTCATGTTTGGGTCCTTCGCCTGATATTCTCCACTTATTTGAGAGGTCACCACTTGTGAGTCGCTGTAGATCATCACCTTTGTAGTGCCAACTTCTTCTGCTAACTTTAATCCGGCAATCAAGGCTTCATATTCTGCCTGATTGTTTGAAGCCGGAAATTCAAATTTCAAGGAGACCTCTATCTGGGTCCCTTTTTCATCTACCAATATTATGCCTGCGCCGCTCCCTGTCTTGTTGGAGGATCCGTCTACATAGAGTTCCCATGTAGTCGGTTTTTCCTCTTGTTCACCTGCGTATTCTGCAATGAAGTCGGCGAGACATTGGGCTTTAATTGCAGTCCGAGTTTCGTATCTCAAGTCGAACTCGGAGAGTTCTATTGCCCATTGAACCATTCTCCCTGCAATATCCGTCTTTTGGAGGATTTGCTTCATGGGTTGGTTTGTGCGGACTCTTATTGTATGAGCCTGAAAGTAAGGTCGTAGCCTTCGTGAGGCTATCACTAAGGAGTAGGCAAACTTCTCTAGTTTGTGGTACCTTAGCTCAGGGCCTTGTAGAACCTTACTGGTAAAGTAGACCGGGTGTTGACCGACCTCGTCTTCTGTGATCAGGGCTGATGAGACAGCCCTGTTTGCGACGGAGAGGTATAGGACGAGGTCTTTTCCCGGTATTGGTCGGGTCAAGATAGGAGGTTGGCTTAAGAATTTTTTGAACTCTTGGAACGCCTCCTCACATTCCGGAGTCCATTCAAACTGGCATCCCTTCCTTAACAGGGAGAATAATGGAAGGGATTTTAGTGCCGATCCTGCCATAAATCTGGAGAGGGCTGCAAGTCGGCCATTGAGCTGTTGAACCTCTCTTAAACAAGTCGGGCTCTTCATTTCTAGGATGGCTCTGCACTTATCGGGATTGGCCTCAATCCCTCTTTGTGTTAGCATAAAGCCTAGAAATTTTCCTGCCTCTACTGCGAAGGCGCATTTTGCGGGATTTAATCTCATCCCATGCAACCTTATAGTGTTGAAGACTTGTGAGAGGTCGGTTAAGAGGTCGACTTCTTGCTTGGTTTTTACTAACATGTCGTCGACGTATACCTCCATTAGGCTCCCCAAATGGGAGGAAAACACTTTGTTCATCAGCCTTTGGTACGTGGCTCCTGCATTCTTCAGTCCGAATGGCATGACCACGTAGCAATAGTTGGCTTTTGGTGTGATGAACGATGTTTTCTCCTGGTCGGGTTCATGCATCGGGATTTGGTTATATCCCGAGTAGGCGTCCATGAATGATAGGTATTGGTACCCTGAGCTGGAGTCTACCAGGGTGTCAATACTCGGTAGAGGATAAGGGTCCTTAGGACATGCCTTATTCAAGTCGGTATAGTCGACGCACATTCTCCATTTACCATTTTGTTTTTTGACCAGCACTACATTGGCTAGCCATGTTGGGTATTTGACCTCTCTGATAAAGCCGGCTTCCAGGAGCGCCTGTACTTGTTCTTCTACTATGGAGGCCCTCTCTGGGCCGAGCTTACGTCTTCTTTGCTGTACAGGTCGGGACCCTGGGTAAACCGAGAGTCTATGGGACATGAGTTCGGGGTCAATCCCGGGCATGTCGGATGCCTTCCGGGCGAAGAGGTCGGAATTAGCTCTTAGGAGTTCACCCAACCTTTGTTTCAGGGTTTCCCCTAGGTTGGCTCCTATGTAAGTATTTTTTCCTTCCTCTTCTCCGATTTGTATCTCCTCGGTTTTTCCTCCCGGCTGAGGTCGCAGTTCTTCTCTGGTTCTTGCTCCACCCAGCTCTATGGTGTGGACTTCTTTGCCTTTTCCTCTCAGATTTAGGCTTTCGTTATAGCACTTTCTCGCTAATTTCTGATCTCCCCTCACCGTTGCTATTCCCCCTGGGGTTGGGAATTTCATGCAGAGGTGAGGAGTTGATACCACTGCTCCAAGGCGATTAAGGGTAGTCCTGCCGATTAAGGCGTTGTAGGCTGACCCTTCATCGATGACTATAAAGTCTATACTTAGAGTCCTCGATTTTTCCCCTTTTCCAAAGGTGGTGTGAAGGGGTAAAAATCCCAGTGGCTTTATTGGCGTATCCCCTAACCCGTATAGGGTGTCGGGGTAAGCTTTTAACTCTTTTTCCTCTAACCCTAGCTTGTCGAAGGCGGGCTTGAAAAGGATATCCGCCGAGCTTTCTTGATCTACTAGGGTTCTGTGGAGATGGGCATTAGCTAGGATCATAGTTATTACCACGGGATCATCATGCCCGGGTATTATCCCTTGCCCATCCTCTTTTGTGAATGATATAGTGGGGAGGTCGGGTGTTTCATCCCCGACCTGATAGACTCTCTTCAGATGTCTTTTGCGAGAAGATTTGGTGACTCCCCCTCCCGCAAATCCTCCTGAGATCATGTGAATATGTCTCTCAGGGGTCTGTGGTGGAGGATCTCTCCTGTCCATATCATCTCGCTTTCTTTTTCCATGGGTGTCCGACCTCTCCATGAGATATCTGTCAAGCCGACCTTCTCTAGCCAGCTTTTCTATCACATTTTTGAGGTCGTAACAGTCGTTTGTGGAGTGACCATATATTTTATGGTACTCGCAATACTCGCCGTGACTTCCCCCTTTTTTGTTTTTGATAGGTCTTGGGGGTGGCAGCCTTTCAGTGTTGCAAATCTCTCTGTATACGTCCACTATAGAAGTCTTTAGAGGAGTATAAGAGTGGTACTTCCTGGGCCTCTCAAGACCGAGCTCTTCCTTCTTCTTGACTTCCCTTTCTCTCTCCCTGGAGGAGGAAGCGGGTCCGGGTCGGGAGCTCAGGTCTCTTAGCTTTGCATTTTCTTCCATGTTGATGTACTTCTCGGCCCTTTCTTGTACATCACTTAGAGAAACGGGGTGCCTTTTAGATATGGACTGTGAGAAGGGGCCTTCTCTAAGTCCGTTGACTAACCCCATTATTACTGCCTCTGTGGGCAGGTCTTGGATCTCTAAACATGCCTTATTGAACCTTTCCATATAGGCTCGTAGGGACTTTCTGACCTCCTGTTTTACTCCCAGGAGGCTCGGTGCATGTTTTACTTTATCCTTCTGAATTGAGAACCTCATAAAAAATTTCCTGGAGAGGTCTTCAAAACTAGTAATGGATCTCGGGGGGAGGCTATCGAACCACTTCATCGCTGCTTTCGATAAAGTGGTCGGGAAAGCCTTGCATCTCGTAGCGTCGGAGGCATCAGCTAGATACATCCGGCTTTTGAAGTTGCTAAGATGATGCTTTGGATCCGTAGTCCCATCGTAGAGGTCCATATCAGGGCTTTTGAAGTTCCTTGGAACTTTTGCCCTCATTATGTCCTCGCTGAAAGGATCCTCTCCGCCCGGGAGTTGATCTTCTCCTTCATCGCGGGAGTTCTTGAGGGAGGATTCTAGCTGCAAGAGTTTTCTTTCTAACTCTTTTCGCCGTTCCATCTCTTCTTTAAGGTACCTTTCGGTTTCCTTTTGCCTCTCCCGCTCTTGTTCCAATTGTTCTAGGCGGCTATGGACCAATCCCATTAGTTCAGTCACGTGGGATGGTCCACCCTTTTCTGATTCACGCCCATCTGAGGAATTTACCTTCGGATTCTTTACTCCGGAGGTGCCCTCTCTGTGTTGATCATTGTCTTGATGTTGGGCTGTGTCTTCATTGTCATTGCCCATGTCCAGATTCTCTTGCTCAGAATCTGTTTCGACATGGCCTTCTTCATGGGATCTATCTGCCATCGAGGGATGATCTCGCGGGTCCCCGGCAACGGCGCCAATGTTACGGTAGGTAACCGGAGATTAGCCCAATGGACGGCGTTCGCGGCCCAAGTGTATAACGGTGGAGAACTCCTGATAGGTCCGCAGCTCGGGAGGCTCCGTCCGACTTGTGCTCGCGTGTGAATGGGGGGTGGTACCTGCAAAGACACTCCGATGCCTAAGTTAGCAAGGGTGCAAGCAGGTCTTAGAGAGTATTGGACTTAGGAATACCTGAGGTGTGTCAGTGTACTTATAGTGGTGAGCCAATAACCACCGTTGGAGTAGTGCCGTATCTTTAGGGTGATAACCGTCCCTACTATCTTGGGGAGGTTAAGATATGGCTTTATGAGGCGGTTAGAGAGATTTTAGGGGCAGTTACTCATTGAAATGAGTGTTTATCTGCCAGCTAATCTCACATCCGACCTCTTCATACCAAGTCGTGGTTGACACCGACTTCTTATGTGAACGGCGGCGCTTAGCTAGGCTTTAATCCTTTGGATTAGGCCTTTTAATTGGACCTGGGCCTTTGCATTGGGCCAGGGTATGAACAGGTAGTATGCACAATATGATTATGGTAATATTACAATTGTGAGACAAATGTATTATAGACAATGGCTACTAATTTTAATAAACGGTTTTATCGGATAATTTTAATTTAAGTCACTCGTAATTTAAAATTATCTATTTAAACTATTAATTTATTATAATAAATTTTGTAAAATTTTATATGTATTTTCTTATTTTTTTTGTAACTCATTTACTCTCTTATTTAAAATGTTTAAATTATATCATTTAAATTATACTAAAATTTTATCATCTAAAATAATATTAAATAAAAAATACTAAAAATATTAAAATAATTATAGAATATGTTTTTGTCTATATTATAAGATTTATCATTATAATTTTTATTCATAATTTATTATTTTAATTTTTTATAATATATATTATTATTTTTATTAAAAATGATAAATTAAATAAAATTAATTATAAATAATAATAAAAAATAACTAAAAAAAAATTAAACTATAAAATAAAAATAAAAATAAGATTATTGAAAATACTTAAAAAAATAATAAAATATATTATTTTACATATTATTTTTAATTTAATAAATAAATATTAATTTTTATTATAAATAGAGTACGTAAAAAGTTGTCAATTTTTATATATTATTTTTAATTTTATAAATAAATATTAATTTTTATTAAAATAGTAAAAACTGTAAGATACTAAAATAGAATATTATAAAAATATTATTAAAAAATACTAAAAGAAGAATAAAAAAATTAAATATATTTTAAAAAAATAATATTATAATTTAATATTATATTTTTTATAATTATTTATCTAAAAGTGATTTAATTAATATTATTCAAATAATATTTATTTATAAAAATTAATTTTAGTATAAAATTGATAAACATAAATCATGTTGAACTTATTTCTACTCCAAATCAAATTCTAGAAAATCACTTTTATTCATACTCTAAGTTTGACAAATGTAGAATTCTAAATCTATTCTTAATATATAAAAGTAGATGGATAAGTTTACCTACATTACTTTTAAGATATTTTTTTTCCTCCTACTAATGCCATGTTACCAACGTCGTTTATTTGACAAAATTTTAGAATCAACCATTCAATTTTTGCCAAATCATCTATTAGTTCTATATCAGAAAAAAATATATACAAAAAAATATTCTTAATATATAAAAGTAGATGGATAAGTTTACCCACGTTACTTTTAAGACATGTTTCTCCTCCTAGTAATGTCATGTCGTCGCTTACTTGACAAAATTTTAGAATCAACATTCAATTTTTGTCAAATCACCTATTATTTTCAAATAAAAAAATAAAATATACAAAAAAACACCCATAATTAAAAATTAATAGTGTATAATCAAATTTATAACTTACAAACACTTTGAATCTATATCCCTATATTTATTATATCTTACCGTTATAAACAATACAATAAATTTATAACCCCCGATAATTAATTTCTATAAATAACTCATTAAATGTAATCAACATCCATATTACAAATGTCATAATAATATTAATCATAATAAATTTTACGTTACAAATATTTAAATTCCATACTATTTGACCTACTTATGTAAGTCTCTTATCACTATTTCTTCAAATAACATCAAATTTAGCACAAAAAAATTATTTTCGAACGACACAATATCTCAAACTTACTTCATTCTTTGAACAATATTACCAAACAAATAGACAATTGATTTATCAAAGTTTACGTGGTTCGTCTATAAAAAACAAAAACAACCACAGATGAAGAGGAGCCTCTTTGCTTAGAAATGATTATATTAGATGAAACGGAGACAACTATATTTGTGGCACATGTAATCAAACACCACAGTATCCAACAATAAAGTAACTCTATATACTTTTCATAATCCCATCTATCAAATTATTAGTTACTAACCACTGACGGACCCAGAAAAATTTAGTTGTGGGGGCAAAAAAATAATAAAATTTAGGTATAGGTATATTTTTTTTTGTTCTTCACAATATCCAATAAGTTAAGAACTAATCTATCATGACTTTAAGTTTCATTTAAGAGGACCAATGAGTTACTACACACACGAAATAAAATTCAAACTCCCAACACTTGTTTAAGCGGGCGATTAAGCTAATCACTCGACCAACTCAAATTTATTTAGACATATTTAAAATTTTAAATTAGGACTATCTATACATATTGATAATAATTAAACACATACACACAATCACTTATTATAGTATTTAAAATAATAAAAAGTAATTTCACTCAATATAATATTCAAAATAATAAAAAATAATTTATAATGACTTTTTTTATTTTTAACATGACTAAATATTATTTTTTTATATATATTCTTAAACAATTATTTTACTTTTTATTATCTCATATTTAATTATAAAATCTACTTATTATAGTTTTTATGGTATAAATAAATCTTTTATCCAAAATAATTACTATAATTAAGACCATTTTAATAATAAATTATTAATAGAGTATATTAATATATAGATAATATGTTTTTTATGTTAAATATTTTTTAAAAAGTCACTAATAATTTAAGTTGTATTTAATTAAAAAATTAAGTTTCAATTTAATTTTCAACTAATTAACTAATATAATAAAATTAATTATTATTATTTTTTGAGTTTATTTATCTTTTAATTTTTATTTTTATACTAAATCAAATTTAACAATATAATTATTATTAAATATTAAGTTTAATAAAATATTTTTTTAACATAAAACACAAAAAAGTATTTATATTTTATTTTGGATAAATATAATATAATAAAAGGTATATATAGGTATTTATTTTTTTTTAAACTCTGTGGGGGCAAATGCCCCCTCCTCCTCCTTTAATGTAGGTCCGTTACTGTTACTAACTCAATACTTGTTTCAGATCAAAGAGTTACAATAATTTTTGTACTATTTGACGACGAAAAAAAAAATTGTTGAGCACAACTGTTTCAAATCTAATGACATTTTCAGAAAAGTAATGACGTTAAAGTACCACCTCAATTGAAAATTTGTGCAACCTTATAACCTTGTGTTTATATTTAAAGTCAAAGTAAATAATTTTAATCTAAAAAAAATATTGTCAACAATACACTGTTATCAAGATATTTGTTCCAACCAAAAACACTGAATCTCAACACCCATTACAACATGCAAAGATGGAACAAATAATATAATAGAAAGTGCATACAATTCAACAATTCATAAAGAACATGTTTTTTAAAAAATCTACTACAGAAAGAAGAAAGCAACCACTCTAACAACAACCAATAAAAAAAGAGGACGAGCGCCACATAAGAAGAAAGTGCTTGTTTGGGCTCCATTATTTTGATAAAAAAAAGATTTTTTTTCAATGAAAAATTTTTCTTTTATTTTTTAGTGTGTTTGGTAATTTTTGAGTAGTAAAAGTAAAAGCACTAAAAAAATCAAAAAAACATCTTTTTTGAGAAGCTGTAATTTACATCTTTTTTTAAAAGATCTTTTTTCCTTAAAAAAAAGATGTTTTTTATGTAATAAATAAACAAAAAAGTACTTTTATATTGTTATATCCAAACATGATTGATAGATAAAAAGATCTTTTTGCATGAAATATCCAAACATAAAATTACTTTTACTTTTCCATAAGATCTTTTTTAAAAAGATAACTCAAAAAAAGATCTTTTCTTAGAAGCTCACCCAAACAAACCCTAAGTCCATCAACTAAAACAAATACAAAAATTAAATCACCAAATAAAAATATCACTTTGTACAACTCCAACATCCAAATCCTTTGTCTATAAATTATTTTAAATAAAATACCTTTCAAATTTAACTTTAGTTTACACATTTAATTTAATTTTACAAAATATAACAATTTTAATATTTATTATATATTATCATTAATTTACCGTTTCGTCCCGCATATGCGCGAGTCTCATTTTAGTTTTTTATTAGACCTTGAGTGCTAAATTATTAATGTTCAAATTTCATCATTTATCCAAAATTACTACAAAAAGAACAAAAATTAAAAACTCTAAACTCTTTGGCTCAATTTTCTCGCATTCAAATTTTACCATTTATTCAGTAGACAAAATATACTAATGGAAATTAGATACATTGCTAACAACTGATCTGAAGAAGTTATAGGTAGGACAATTTCAAATAGTTAAAGGTATAATAGCTAAAATCTCGATTTAACTTTTAAAATTTTATGATATTACGATTTTAAATGAGTTTATCGATTTTATAAAATTTATACTAAATCTAACAATTTTATAATTTAAATCTTATTAAAATTTTATATTTTACGTCTTGATTTATTTTTTCGATTTTACATAAAATTTTGATTTTTTCTACCTTGCTTGAAAGAGAGAAACCGAAAAAAAAAATGCACAACACTATTCTAGTAATACTTTTTTGCCAAGTAATTGATATCATCTTCACATTCCCTCTTCAAAGGACTTTTGTATGTATGTAGTAAACACATTAAGATTAAAATTATAGATTGTATTATTTCTCCATTGAAGTTATTTCCATAACAGAGTTAATGTTGATAAAGAAAAAGTGAAAAGTGTAAAAGGTTAATTAATAATGATAATAAAAAAAATTTAAAAAGTGATGTGATGATAGTATTATATATGTATACGTATGTAAGCAACTAAGTATTGTATACAAATAGCCACAAAAGGTTATAAATACAAGAGATTAAAATAATTGTTTTGACAACCAAACAAATCCTTATGGCATTAACTCTAATATTCACCCCCCTAATTATTCAAGAACCACATTACTCGAATAAAAAAACAAGATATGCAACCTTACCTTAATTTTACTTAAAAAAATATGACATTATACCCGTTATGATTTTAGATTACAATTTTGCTCTTGATTTTTTACGAACTAATCATACTATTTTTGATGACTTATAATTATCATTTTATTCTTGCACTCTTATAAAATAATTTTTTTATTTTATCCCCTGTAATTCTAAATTATTATTTTACTCTCGAATTTTTATAAAATGTCCATTTACCTGTGATGATCCCAAATTAAAATTTTGTCCCTACACTTTTTAATTATATTTGTACTCCAAATCATTTATAAAATTACATATTTATCTCTAAACTTTCAATATTCATATTAGGAACCCCAAAAATTTCTTTCATTATATTTTTACCTATTTTTACATTAATTTTCACTATGTTTGATTGTTTTCTATCTGGGCTTTAATTTATACTCTTTTCACTTCTATTATTTCCTCATTCTCCTTTTATTTTAACTTCATTCTTTATGTTTTTATATTTTTCATAATGATAATTTTACCTCTCTTTTGATGTTTTTTTAATTTTTCCCTTATCTATCTTTGACTTTATTAACATATTCTTAAAGATTTCTCTTGTAATAATGTCTAAAATTTATCTCTCTTGTATCATTCTTTTCATATTTATAGCTTAATCCTTAATAGTATAATTAAGCATAGACATAATATTTTCCGGAACCTTTATTTACTTTTAGCCATATACATTCCAATTATTTACATTTATTTTAAGCAATCAAACAGGATTAAATATATACATTCAAACATTCAATTTCATTAAGTTTCAATCAAAAGCATCATTTAGGTTTTATGACATATAAAAGGCCAATTATGCTAATCTAACTTTTACTTTAATTCCAATTTTTTTAGACACCTCTTGAAAATTCTCTAACACCACTTTTTCCTATATTACAATAAAAAAATAAGACAAAGAATCCTTTTTGGCTGAATTTTAATGGAGAAAAAGGGAGATATTTTTTTGCCTTTGAAATTTAAAACTTGTAGCTATAGATTCTTTGAAACACTTAGAATATGATTTATGATGAATAGGATGAAATCAAATAAGATTTTTTTTTATGATGCATATATGGCCGAATCCAAAGAGAGGAGAAAAAAGAAAATTTTCTCATCTATTGAACTTAAAAATGATGTTTTTTTATTCCTTAAAATTCTTAAATATAATTTGCTAAACAAGAAGATAAAAAAAATGAATCATCTTCCGTAAAAACATAAGGCCAAACCTTAAATAAAGGAAAAGAGAAATTAATTTTTAATTTAATTTTAAAAAAATTATATGAAAATAAAGAGGAGGATGAGAAGAAAAGATTAATTATTGAAGTGATATTTTAATTTGAGCTTTAGTTTTCTCCTAAACCAAGCTTGAACATAGAAATCATGAAAGTTTTTTTTCTATTTTGAATAAAAATAACTATTTTTAATTACGTTGACAAAATTATCTATAAAAGAACAAAATTAATATTATATTTATAAAAGATAAATTATATGAAAAAAAATACTAAAATCATAAAAACGTTATTGTAAATAATTTTGTTTAAAAAAAATTAATATTTTTATCGTACAAAATTTATTTTTTATAGATATGATATTAGTTTCTTCTTTTATAAATAATTTTGTTAACATTATAAATATCAATAGATAAAAATAGTTATAATATATATACTCACAAATATTTTATATTTATGGCTTTATGTATCTATATATTCTATATACATTGAACTATACATTATAAACAAGTAGGAGTGATAAAGGCTGAATTCATGACTCATCAGACCAACTTACCCAACTTGTCAAAAAAAAAAAATAATAATAATAACTAGGCTAGAATTTGAAATTCGTTAAAATTATATCGCCCAATTTATTATAAATTGGTAGAAAAAATCAACTCAGTAGAATAAATATTTTTTTAATAACGAAGTGATTAATATTATAAAATTAATAATTATATAATTTTTAAATACAGTCGTTTAATTTTGTTATTTTTTATTTTTTTTGTTATTTATTTTATTTTATAGTCTCATATATGTACTTTAATAAAAATAATTTTATTAGCAAATATTATTGTAAATAATTTTATTAAACTAAAAATACAAAAATATGTAAAATTATATGGTAATTTAATTATTTTTTATTTATATTTAATTTTTTAATTATTATTTTTTTTAAAAGAGCGTAGACTGACTAGCACTTTAAATCCGTTTTTAAACGGAGCTTGACGGGGCGGGACGAAGTGTCCGTTTTGGCAGCCATAGTTGAAGTCTTGAAGGTGCATCGTGCATGCCTTCTCACATTATATAAGGGGGACGCCAAGCCCGAGGAAGCATAAACAAACATCTCCACCAATAAGCTTCCCTCTTTTTCCACTTCTGCAATCATGCGCCTCCACCGCAGCGACAAATACTCCTCCACTGCTCTTGCCGTCACCCCCGCCGGAACCATGAGGTACCGGGGTGTGAGGCGGAGGCCATGGGGACGTTATGCCGCTGAGATAAGGGACCCTCAATCTAAGGAGCGGCGTTGGCTGGGGACATATGACACGGCGGAGGAAGCCGCCTGCGCCTACGACTCCGCTGCCAGAGTCTTGCGTGGCCCCAAGGCGAGAACTAACTTTTTGTACACTACTTCCCCTCCTCAACCTTCTTCCATCTTCCTCACTAACAAAAACAATCATAAAGACATCCTTAACCGCAGTAGCCACCTCTTGACCAGTCAGTTCAGCTTCTTCAACAGCCGTAACTGCCACATGGGTGGTTCTTGGCCTGACCCCTTCTCCTCCTACTCCCTCCCTTCTTCATTTTCTACCTTCCATCAGCTTAACTCCACAAACATGCTCATAGCCCCTTCTGCTTCCTTCTACTCTTACACCAACCCCAAGGGCAGTTTAGTCAACTCATCACATGCTGGCAATGCTAATAACCCTTCTCTTTCATCTTCCTTATCATACCCCAAGGGCAGTTTAGTCAACTCATCACATGGTGGCAATGCTAACCCTTCTCTTTCATGTTCCATTAGCCACCATTTATCATACCCCAAGGGCAGTTTAGTCAACTCATCAAATGGTAGCAATGCTCCTAACCACAGCGCAGCCTTTTCTTCCTCTTGCCTGACGAACACAAACAGTGATAATAATTATAAAGCTGATGTCAGTGAATACTCGCAAGAGTTGTTTCATCACTCAGACTCATCATCGGGGTTGTTGGAAGAGATAGTTAGAGGTTTCTTGAAAAGTCCAAAGCCCACTAAAAGTGAGTGTTTGTTGTTATTAGCTGCTCCTACACCTACTTCTCCATCCCAAGTTAAGGCTCACTCATTTCCTCCTCTTTCCGCTGTTTCCACAGGCGACACCATGAAGAAACACCAGGATACGGCGGTTCCCTCTAGCATGCCTTTTACTCAGGAGAACAACAACAACAACAATAATAATAATCATCAACATCATCATGATCTTGAAGAGTGGCCTAACATGGAAGACATTTTTCATCAGTACCCGGACTTTCTTAATTAGATTAGGTCACGTACTTTATAATATGCACTCTGTGTTTTTCTCTTCTTTTTCTTTTTTTTTTTTTATTTTATATTTTAGTATTAGGTCGCTGGAAATTTAACAAGTTTAACTAGTGGTGTCTGCTGCTTCTGCTTCGATTTACCTTATGTTAAGGTAGCTATATATTATAATGTATCGTTGTTGTTCAGAAAGCTGATAGATCTAATCTCTATTTAGGGTTTTTTATTTTTGTTTTGTTCGTAGCTACCTAACTTTCAGAACTCACTTTAATTTGTACTCTCCTATACCTCTCCTGCTATAAATTTGGAAGGAACCTGAATGAGACTCGCAAGTTGAATATCTAATATTAGACACATAATAATATTAGACAATGCAATTTTAAAGTTAAAAGAATCTATTATAGAATTCATATGCTATGTTAATATGAGATAGAATAATGAATATTTTTTATGGTGTCTATAAATTATATATGTTTCAATTCTATAAAAAAAATAGATTCTATAATAAATACGTATTTTAATATTTATATTTAAATAAATTAGATAAAAAATTTATGGACACCATCAAAATGTCAAAATTTATAGACATCATAAAAATGTATTTTCTAACACAGTTAGAGTTTGCATTAATGCAAACCAAAGAAACAATTCCGTTAGATTATTCTAGAATGGTCACATACATATCAATAATAATGCTAGGGAGATAATTTTTAAAATTATTTTATATATATAATATTTATAATTATATTATATATTTATAAAATTTTAAAATATAATTATTTTAATAATAGTTAATAAATATTAAATAAGATAATATTAGGCTGTTAGAACTTAGAACTATTTTTTATTATTTTTTAAATATTATTACATATGGATATATGTACACATCCCACTTTGGGAAAAGTAAAAAAATTAGGCAAATACTACGTCAGTTAATTAAATTAATTTATGTGCATGGTGAATGTTCAAGTTTTCGGATAGATGTCACCGCTCCCCGCTCCCCACTCACCACTACTACGATACCTGTGGTCTATATATGGACCAACTTATATATCATTAAAACTTAGATAAAGGGGGACTAAATATGACGCTTATTTTAACTATTTGTGAAAGTTTGAGAGGGTTATCTCAAATGAACCACCATAATATTATTGTGCTTGTTTGACTCTATTACCAAGGATTCAAGTATTAAACAATTACAATAATAACATAATTCTATCTTATCATGAAACTATTTTTTAATCTAAATTATATATATTTTTTGTATTTGATATTTCAATCCGATAAGTTAACGGCTAATTTGTCACAGATTGTCGTTACCGATCGAAACTTTATTTAAAGATTCGAATTCTTCAGTACGACAAGTCAATAATTAATCTATCGCGGATCTAAACTCTATTTAGCAGTTTATTATTAGCCAATAAATTATTACATACACAAAATAAAATTTAAACTTCCAACACTTATTTAAACAGACGAGTGAGTATATCACTCGACCAATTTAAATTGATTTAAATTATATATCTAACGTATCTAATATTCCAATATACGAAAGTTTTTAGTGAAGAATTTTAATAACGTATTCGTGGAACAACTAGCTAGGAACAAAAGAGGAAATTAAAACATAATTTCAGCTTATTATTGTAAATGGTTAGCTGGGAATATAAATTTCATGCGTATATAAGTTGCTTTATTTTTTCTTCTACAACTAGAGTTTCTATTATAGTACATAATGATTATTAATTATTTATCGATATGTATGTTGGCACTTTAATAAATCTACTTGTTTAAATATAAAATTATCTGTACCTAATAATACAATGACCGAATTCTTGAGAGATAATGAAAAACATTTTCTGCTTAACCATACCTTAAATTTCATCACTTTATTATTATGATTATTCACTTATTAATCTGAATGTTAAATTTAGAACGTGAAAAAGAAATTAGTATCCAAATATTATCTAGGGATAATTAGAATCAGGACCAACGCAGGTGGCACCACACAAAAGCCTAAGGCCTTGTTGGTGGCAAAAGAATTTAGTAAAGTTGTTTGTGAATAGCGATGAGATCTTACTTTCTGCATATGATGTGATGTAAAATTAGCCTACCCCTAATTATAATATTGTAATAATAAATGAGAAATGCTAGCAATTTATAGCTGGTTATTTTAATTTATAAAAGTGTGCCATAAAAAAATGATTTATATTTGAGATATAATCATTAATGTTATTTTTTTCTAATTCAAATTTTGGAATAACAAATTTTATGATATGATATTAGAATTCTGTGTCAGAAACGTTAAGAGTTTGATTTTTAAATAAATTTCAAAAATAAAAAATATCATAAAGCAAATAAAAAAAAGACCTATGCAAAACTCAAAAGTCTCTTATTTGAGAGAAAATATTAAAGATATAACCATTTTAAATTTTTGGAATGAATGATTTTATAATAGTTTAAGTAACATGAATTAAATGTCCTTTTAGTTAAAAACATTTAAAAAAATATTTTGTCAAATTTTTTTTAAATATTTACTCAACTCATTCCTTTTTATCAGTCACTAGCTGAATCCATAGTTATCATATGAATCTTGGAATAGTAATTTAAAAGGATTACCAAATAAATTTTGATTAACAATCAACCGAAAAAGAATAGTTGTGTACTTCTAAAAAGATTTATTGATTGTTAAGAATATAATTGATACTTCAATGATAAATAGTGCATAGAAGAATGAGACTGAGATATATTATATGTAAAAAAAGGGAGTAAAATTAATAAATAAAAACAACAAATTTGAGTGTAAAAAAAAGGTAGTACAAAATAGAAATAGTGCATGAAAATAAGAGTGGAAGACACCATAAAGTAAAAAGGGAAATAATAAAACTAAAGTGATGACTACTACTTAAAAGGAACAATTCAAGTATACATTACAAATATATACTATAATTTTATTTCCTTATTTTCAAAATAATTATCCAAAAACAAAAACAAAAACAAAAGCACACATATTAGCATGCAAGAAAGAATGAAAGTGAACAATATTACACAACAAAACAAAATGAAAAAAGGTTAAAATAACTGATGATAATAAAAAGAAAAATGAAATATACATATTTATAATATCATTTAATCTCTTTATTAGAGTTTAGAATTTATTTTTATTTATATATTTTAAAAATATTTTTGTTAATAATGTAAATTTTTTAATATTATAATACTATTTTAGTAATTTACTGTTTGATTCGAGAAGAAAGTGTTATTTTCTTATATGTTTAATTAATTCTCTCCCTAGCTAGTAGTATTATCTGAAGGTTGATAATAAATAAGGCAGGTAACCTTTAATAATGTAACTTGAGAGCAGGGGCAGAAGACAATGACATATCTATGGTCATGGAAACTTCAGAATATCTACTATAATAGCTAGTGGATTCCAAATGAGAAAATGCATTAAATATATAATCAATAATTTAATAACATAAGTTTTAAAGATAAAAAATAGGGTTTCCAACATCCTAATATAAACACTCAAACAAACAAAAATTTTTCTCAATATGAGAAAAATCATGCAATCTCTTAAAAGAGTGACAGATGAAAAAAAAAAATAACACTGTCATCAATTTCTTTGTTAAAATATTATTAAAATTAATTAATATTCATTATAATTATTTAGTATATCTGAATATTTATCATAAAATATTACGATTTATTATTTCAATTCACTTAACACTTATAAATATATTTTTATATTCTCTCATTCTATACAATTTAAATAGATATATAATTCTTTTTTTATTGTTCTCTTTTATCCGATCTAACACTCTTCTTCATATATTGTATATAGTAAGTGCACTATTTTTTTGTTCCTCATAGGTATGGAAGGGAGAGTATGATATGAACTTAAGTTACTACACCACCTATAAATAGGAACAATAATAATCATACCAATATAATTTGGACAACAATATCCCAGCAATCTCGCCCCTAAGCCCTAAACCATAGCGTTTCCAGTGCGAACTCGTGACAGTGTTTATCCTTGCAATGCAAAACACTAAATTAATTAATAACTGAAAAACAAAAAAAATATAGAGGACCAGTTAACAAATTCTCATAATTATCTAGCAACTAATTATTAAAAGAAAACTTTCATTTACAAAGTCAGAGATACCAAACACCTACTTTTGTATATATTTTTCATTTTGATTGGAATAATATTATTACAGAATAATAAAATTTATTATTTTTTATTAATATTTAGTTAATATTCTAAATCTTAATTATTAAATTTTAAATTTTAACATTTAAACCCTAAATTCTAATGGTATAAAAAATAAAGTATTAAACAAGTGTTGTCTAATATATATATATATATATATATATATAGATATATGAAGTTAATTTTTTAAGAGTAGCATTCAATTTTTTTGTTGTCGAAGTATCGCTGTCTAAATTTCTTATGAGAAAGTGAGGGTGATATTTACAAAAGATTCTAATGTTTAATTAAGTTAATAAGAATTTTAAACAGATTTTTAATAAATTGGGTCTTAAATATACTGTTAGTATTTTTATAATAGAATTGATAACTACTTTTTCAGAATAATAGTTTCATCTTTAATGATGGGTAATTATTTTTTTTTTAAAATTGTTGATATCTTTTTTTTAAATTAAAAAATATTAAGATATTTTAAGAGATAGTTATTTGACTCAGATAAATAAGATTTTAACTGCTGTCATCGAATCCGATCTCTACAAAATTAGGCAAAAAAAATCATCTTTTTTAGCAGATTGTTTTTAGACCTGACTTAATATTTTTTTTTATCAGAGTACGAACAATATTAATAAAGTGTTGGATAATCCTACCATTTTTCTTTTCTTTTATCTTCTGATTCTCGAAAACCAAATGATTACAATTTTGCATTGCTTGATGTCATATTAGATATCAAATGAGTGTTGATATAAAATTATGTTCGTAAAAAATGTTTAAAAAAATTATCCTTATTTACCAAAAAAATTTTATTGTTGACAATACTAATCACAAAAATATTTAAATATATTTTCACTAAAATTTTATTCCCTATGACGCTTTTAACTAATCGTAAATTTTAAGTTCTTACCATTAACTACTATTTTTATTTAAAATGTTTGATAGCAAAAAAATAAATAAAAACAGCTAAAATTTATTTTATTTAATATATAATTAATAAATATTAAATAAAATAAATTTTAATTTTTTTATTTTTTTAATATTATTATTTTTTATATAGCAAGTGAGTGTATAATATTATTGTCAATTTAATTTTTTTTATCAATATTTCGGTGCCTAAAATTTTTTGGTCAGAAATAGTGATTTTTTCAAAACAAAATTCGATAATTAATTATTCTTAAATAATTTTGAATGGTATTAATTTATAATTAAAATTGTGATATAGGGTAAATATTTTGTTATTAGTCTTTTATCATCATGTAAGTCATTATTAAAGTTTAGTTTGATAAAATTTTTATTTTTTAAAAATAGTTTATAAAATTTAATTTTTAAAAGTTAACTTTTTAAATTTTGTAACATCTGTATTTAATAAATTAAATTAAAAATAATTTTTAATAAACATAAATAATAATAAATGTATTTGATAAAATAATTTTTAAAATTTAAAATAATTATAATAAATATTAATATAAAAATTAAATTTAAATATTAATTAATATATGAGATTATATTAGATTTTTAAATTTTAATAAATACAAATCAATTTTAAAAAATCCTCTTTAAGTACTTTTAAAAACACAGCAACAAGCACAAGCACATAAATATTTTTAATTTAAAAAAATATATAGAACAACTCTTAACTAGCCAACTTCATCAAACGACTGTAATTAATATTTACTAATTTTATATTTTAAAAAAAATAAAATATACATAATTATTAATTAATGACAATTTAAAAAATCAGAATTACTAATTAATGACAAATTGGCTGGTTGAATATTGATTACTTAGTGAAATTCATTGATTTATCAAACTTTTTTAAGTGTTTTTAAAAACACTACTAACTTTTAAAAGTTGTAAGTAGAAGAACATAAATTTTTTTATTCACTACACACAAAACGAAATACATATATATTTAAAAAACACAAATACATCTTCAAAAAAACTGAGCAGACTAAATCGGATTTGGATCTTTTAAAGTTTGAATTTTACTTTATAGAGTAAAGTGTGATTTCTCACCATTGATTTCATAGGTGGGATCACTACAACAAAAACGCCATTTAGCGGCGGTTCCTGGAGCCGTTTAACGGCGGTTTTGAACCGCCGCGAAACATTTCGCGGCGGTTTTATGAAACGCCAGAAGATAGGGCGCGGCAAAACGGATAGCGGCGGTTTTAGTCAACCGCTGGAATAACCGCCGCTAAACATCTATCAATTTTGCGGCGGTTTGCAACCGCCGCTAAATAACAAATAAACGAAAACAACATTTGTTTTGCGGCGGTTCTAAACCGCCGCCAAATTTTAGTATTTCCGTTCATAGTTATTAGAATCGGACCGGACCGTCCGGTGGTCCAACTGACTCAATCGTTAAACCCGCGCTTCCACCATTAGACCCACAACGAATATCAACTTTGTAAAGCCTTCCACAAACGAAGAAGGTAGGTAGGGCTCGAACTTGGAACCTGGAGGAAAGAAAAGGTTTAACAATGTCATGTTACCACCAAGCCAAATGTCTCTTCGATGTATATAGCGCTAATAATTATATATATCATATGAACACATTTAATTGCCACACAGATTTTTGTTGTATACTTTATATATCTGATCATTGTTATTATAGGCACCTTATATATTGGGTAAAATTCACAATTAAATCAAATGGAGGACTAAATTACACAATTCTATCAAATTGAAAAACATTACCAGGATCTCCCAAAAGCATATTCTTATGTAATTCGAATCAGTCTCATTTGAATTAGACAAACAAACACTACTTTGAATTAGTCCTATTCAAATTAGTAGTAATGCTTGTAATTGGAATTTGTCCAATTTGAATTATGCTTGCATGTAGTCTTATGGTAGTTCGAACCAGGGTGATTCGAATTATGCACGCTAAGTCGTCCCTAGTAATTCGAATGAGTCTGCTTCGAATTAATTTTGGACCATAGTAGATCAAATTAATTTACGTCTATTTATATATGATCCAAGCATATATAAAGAGTACAATAAAGAGTACATCTAATAATATCCATAATAAATTCAATAAAGAGTATATTCAATCATAAATAAAAAAAACAATAATTATAAATATTTTTATAAATTATTAAAAATAAAATATTTTCTAAAAATATTTATTAAGATTTAGAATTTAGTCTTTAATATTTAAAATTAGTAAAATATTTGTCAAAAATATTATTTTGTTGGTCAGTTAGCATTATTGAATCTATTAACCATAATAATATGTAGATAATTGTTTGGTTTTCATATAAAAAATATTTTTATTCTATTTAGTATTTAATTTTGATAAAACATTATTTTATTTTAAATTTAGTTATTATGAATTCTTATATCTAAGACTACAAGCTAAGATTGTTATTTAAAAAAAATTTAAATTTTTTATTTTAATAAATGCCCAAAAAATCATTAAAATAAAAAAATGATAATTTAAAATTATAATTTTTGTAAAATTATAACGTTTTGAATTTTTAATGACTTGTAGAAAATATTTTTAATTATTATTTTTAATATTTTATAGAAGATATATAATTATTATTTTTAAAAAATGTTTGATTTTTAATTAGTTCAGAATATGATTTTATTTTCTTCTTTTACATCCATATTTGAATGCAAATTTAAATGCCAATAAAGTAAACAAAAAAATCTTATTGGTAAATTTGTTCACATGAGTTAACATATATGGCTTATTTAACTTGTGAAATTTTTATTTATGTAAAACGAATGTAGAAAAAGTGTTACAAGTTTAAGTAACAATGATTTAAACATATATAGTTTAAGATAGTAGTATTTACTTAACTAGATTATACCCAAATGATTATTACTAAAGAAAACATTGCAATATGTGGTAATACGCATTTTGCGACGGTTTAAAAGTAACCGCCGCAAAATGCCTAACAAGAAGTCACCGGCGGACATATCGCAGCGATTTTCGAAAAGAAGCCACGAAATACAAACCTGACCGGCAATATAGCGGCGGTTTGAAGAAAACCGCCGCGAAATGTTAACCTTACAGCAATATAGCGGCGGTTTTAGCAAAACCGCCGCTAAATGTCGTCCTGATTGCAGCCCAACCTTTAACCGCCGCTATATGTGCCGCAATTTGTCTTTTGGCGGCACATTTACAAAACCGCCGTAAAATAACCGTCGCTATCTTAAGGATTTGTTGTAGTGGATTAATAATAAATATGAAAGAGAAACTATTCAAGGATAGAATATCACACTTTACTCTCTAAAGTGAAATTCAAACTTTAGAGAATCCAAATCCGACTAAGTCTAAGCTATTAAGCCATGTTGAAACCTTTTAAAAATGTATTTAATATTTTTTTTTTCTTTTTGTAGATCTATAACTCTAATTCGAAAAATTTTTAAGCTAAAAACTTACTTGTTTTTTTATTAATAACTTATAATTTCATGATAAATTTCTTCAGATACTACCTATTACTTTCTACGGAGAATAAAAAAAAAACATACATATATAACTGTAAATAACTAAATATTGTTCTGATGGCGTGGAGATTAAACCTTTCCAAGAAAGCAGTTAGGTTAGGCCAAAATATGGTCCACATGTATTGCACGAACAAGCAAATGATACATGCATGTGTGCTTGAAAGCTTAAAAGCACTAAACTAAAAGACAAAGAATAAATACTCCCTTATTAGCCGCATGGATCAGAGATTCCATGGCATTAAAATTGAATCTTAAGGCTCCACCTAAAATCTTGAAGGAAACAGTAGTAGCAGTACATGCTCCTTATATTTCCAGCAGAAGAAGAGAAAGAATTGATGATGCTGACTGCATGTATTAGAGAGATCAATAATCAATATAATATACGGATATCTTCTCAAAGATGGAACATGTAGGTACCCACTTCCCTTTCTTTCATTCATTTCTCCATACATCTTCCAACCTTTAATTTGTGTTTTGTTTTGTCTCTTTCCCCCTCCCCCACTCCCCTCTCTTCATTTATGGCTCCCTCTCCCCGGTTTGACCCCTTGAATTTATTAATTAAATTAGTTGACTCGATTTTATTAAATTAATTATTATTTTAAAAATTTAAAAATTTATTAATTAATTTATGTTTATTATATATTTTAAGTATTTATTAATAAAAAATATTTTTTATTTTAAAAAGTTTTCATGTTTATTTTAAAAAATGTGTATCATTATAAAAGATGATTAATTTGAAAAAAGTGAATATAGAATTAAAATAAAATTATAAATATAAAATAATTTAAATTATATAATATCATATAATATATATTTTAATTAACGTATTATATAAAATCTTGAGAATTCGGGTTCAAAATGTATTGGATAGCAGGTGTTTGTAAGTCCCAATACAAGAGTAATAGAATGAATGGATCACATGCAACGGTTGAGTTCAAGAAAGATGAGGATTGTTATCAAAATTTTTGAGAAAAAAAACATATACTTAAATTAATAAGTGGCTAAATTGACTTTTTTTATGTGTGTGTGTAGTGTAAATTTTTTTTTTTTAATAAGAAGTTTATGAGCGGTTAGAATTTAGAATCGGCATTATAATTTTTTGATATTATGTAGCATTAAACTTATGAAAATACTGCAAGTAAATTGAATTTATAATTTTTAGTACAGTTACATAACCAAGTTAATATGAATAAATTTTTAAAGTGACCTCTCAAATTGATGTTGTATATTACAATTGTTTTTTAAATTTTAATTGTATTAATTACGTTTTTAAAATTGGTAAAAATACACCATGTTAAATTCGTTTTTTATTAACAGCATGTTGATGTGGATTTTTAATAATATGTGTCATATATATTATAGTCTGATTACGTATAATGATATACTGATGGGTCAGTCAATAACATGTGATATATTAACATGAAGAATTATATCACGTACTACAAACCTATTTAACTGCACATCAGTATGTGTAATATACACGTTATAATATTATTCGTCCACAAATTACTAAATTAATTTCTCACTTTACTCTAAAAAATTTATTTTAATCTTTAAAATTAAATATCATAGGTACCAAATTAATTCTTTAATGTTTTTTGGTAAATACAAAATTCAAGACCGATTTTAGCGCACAATGCTAATTTAAAAGACCAACATAAAAATTTAGTTAGTTAATATAATAAACAGTAATCTAATTTCTAACAATGTCTTCAGAAACTATAACTGAGGATATTAATGTCTTTTTCCCCCTTCTCTTGAAGCCCTGGTAAAAGAGGAGTAATATAATAATCTCCATACACATCAATATAGCACTTTCTTCAGGATGATGATCATTATCATGATCATGATGATATGATGATAACAGAGTACTCAAGTTCGGGGGCAATTACTACGCAACGCAGAGTTTGGGGCATGGGTCTTTATCTAGCTAATCAAATTTGGATTAAAAGGAAAAAAAAAGATAAACTAAAACCGTTTTTCATTTTTTAAAATAGTGATAAAATATTTTATATTAATGACAAAATATAAAAATATCGTGGTTAATTTATTATTAATTTTTAATATACATAAAATATTTTTATATATACAAATATATATAATAATTAATTTAATATTAAAATTTTGTTTATTAATAACAAACATTTTTTATTGTCGACATAATACTGATCTACTTTAAATATCTAAGGATTTAAGTAAAACAAAAATACAAAATGAAATGATATATATATATATATATATATATATATATATATATATATATATATATATATATATATTTGTTATTTTGTAATAACATTTGTATAAAGCTACTGTATGCATAATCATATTATTAGAGAGAGTATAAGACCTTAATTTTGCTAAATTGAGTGCGGATCGGAGTAACATGTATTTGACACGGAATGGATCGTCATCAGTTTCAGCTTTTGCTTCTTTTTGTCATAAATAATTGTGTTTACGGATTTGAAAGCAATGGTGCTAGACTTGATGAACTGAATGCATGGCTAATAGTATTAATTGCTGCAGTTCAGTTTAATTTTATTGTTCTGTACTATATATGGTTATTGGATAGGTGCAGAACTTGAGGAAATTAAACTGTATGTGGGTCATATATAGAAGAAGAAAAATACCGTTGCTAGGTTGTCTCTCGGTGCAGTTTGTGCTGAAAGAAGGGGTAGAGAGATGTTGTTAAGACATAAAAAAATATTTAAAATATTATTTTGTATATAGTTAACACAGTAATAATTATTGAGTGATATTAAATATAATAGTGTGTAATTATAAATTTTATATACATGAAATTATAAATTTTAAATTAAATAAAATTATTTTAAATTATTGACAATTTTATTCTAAGTAATAAAACCTTCTATTGTTATCTATATCAAAAAAGCTTATATATATATAACTATTTATATGTAAGGGTTAATTATTTAAGTTTTTGAAAAAAAAAACAGCTCTTCCCAATAACTAGATAGATAACGTTTAAGAATTATAATAGTAAGTTAGGAGTGAAATTCGAATTCAATTTTTAAGTGAGAATGAAAAAATTATGTCATTTAATTTGAGTTATAACTCATTCACATACTTCATAGTCATCTTGCTATGGTACAACTAGGGGTGGCAAGCGGGGAAGCCCGTCCCGCCCCGCCAGAAGCCCGCCCTTTGGCGGGCTGGCCCGCCCCACCCCGTCTAGTGAGGCGGTCCTAGAATCCTAGCCCGCTCCGCCTAACTGCGGGCTGGCGGGCTGGCGGGCTAAGCCCGCCAAAGCTCCTCTTTTTTTTATTATTAACTACTAAATAATATATATAATTTCATAACCATATTAATAAATTTATAATTTCTAATGGCATAAAAAATTATATTTTTTATATTCACAAACATTAAAATCTTTATAATTATAAATATCTAATAAATATAATTATAAACCAAATTTTCATTCAAAATATAAGTATAAATATTCTCTTCAAAGCAAAATAAACATAATCCAAAACATAATTATAAATATTGTCTCCAAAATAACATAAACATAATTCAAAACACTCAATTTTTATCTTCATACTCTTGTAAATTAGGTTTTGGCAGAAAATTACAAAAATACCCCCTCACTAAAAAAAACCTTAGCCCGGCGGGGAAACCCGCCCCGCCCCGCCAAAGCCCGCGGTTTAAGCGGTGCGGGTTAGACGGGCTTTTGCTATTTGGCGGTCCCGATTTTTCAGCCCATCCCGCCTTTTTTGGCGGGTTACGCGGGCCGGTCCGGTGAGTTTAGGCCCGTTTGCCACCCATAAGTACAACATTGTAATTAAAATATATATGTTCTAGAAATGATTAAAAAAATCCATGTTACTAATTAAAATTAATTCTGATCCCCATATTAATTTTATTTTTAATTTATATAGATATTTTTATATATCGTTGAATCATTATTTTTTGCATAAGAAGAAAATTTAAAGAAAAAGTTCACCTTAAATTTAAAAAGATATGATTCTATTTATTCAATTCCTCACCTAAATCAATTTATATTGAAAGTACAGTGAACGAACATGAAAAGGAAGTAACACTGATGCAAATTAAGTATCGAATAGAACAAATAGGACTGCAAATAGACATATAACATCTTTTTTTTTTTTTTGGACCATGGACATGTAACTCCTTTCCAATTAATTAAGTAGTTATTGAATCGGAGATCACTACAAATTCTCAAAATCTTATTTTTTCCAATTATGTTAGAGAACCCACAACACATTCAACAAATTTCAATCAACAATTAAACAAAATTCGCATATTTATAATTTTTTTGAACTTTTTTTTACCTTCTTTAATTTTTTTTTCTCTCAACACAATAATTTTATTCACCACCATTCAGGCTAGCAATTCATACCCTATTCGCTGATACCTAACATGTTTGGGTAGGATAGGCTACCCAACCCACTGCGGGTAGGGTAGATATCGATTCGGGTATACCTGCGAGTAGACTTGCACCCCATATATAATATATATTTTATAAAAATTAGGTATATAATGAAGGAAGTGAGAGTTGAACCTACAATCTTTATCATATAATGACTTACAATAAATAAATAATCACTAAACTAGTTAGTTAATTTAGTAATTTAAAGGGATAAGTACTTTTTTCGTCCTCAAGGTCTGGGGTCAAAATCAAAATCGTCCCCGACCTTTTTTTGTTATTAAAATCATCCTCAACGTTTAAAAACGCTTTAAAATTGTCCTTTTCTATTTTTTTGGACCAAATTACCCTCATCATCATCATTCTCCTCTTCACCTTCACCACCACCACCACCACCACCACCACCACCACCAACACAAACACAAACACAAACAGATTTTAACTCCCACCCCCACCCCTCACCCCTCACCCTCCACGCCTCACCGCCTCCCCCCACCCCTCACTGCCTCCCCCTCACCCACTCACCTCACCCCCACCCTCACTGTAACCCCCTCTCACCTCACCCCCCACCCCTCACTGCCTCCCCCTCACCCCCACCCTCCTCACCGTAATTCCTCCCACCCCTCACCCCACTCCCTCACCGTAATTCCTCTCCCACCCCTCACCCCACTCCCTCACCGTAACTCCTCTCCCACCCCTCACCCCCTCACCCCTCACCCCACTCGGTCATCATCATCATCATCATCATCAACAGATTTCATCAACAACAACAAATTTCATAAAAAATTCAGAAATTCAAATTTCAGCCATAACAAAATCAACAACAACAAATTTCATCAAAAATCTAGTTACAGAAGAAGAAGAAAAAGAATAAGAAGAAGCAGAAGGCGGGGGGCTGGCCGCAGAGGCGGGGGGCTGGACGCGGGGCGGCGGCGGCGGGCTGGACGCAGCGGCGGCGGCGGGCTGTGCGCAGGGGCGGCGGGGGCTGTGCGCGGGGCGGCGGGGGCTGGACATAGGGGCGGCGGGGGCTGTGCGCGGGGCGGCGGCGGGCTGGACGCGGGGCGGCGACGAGTTGGGAGTGACGGAGTGATGGAGTGAGGGTTTGTTGGTGGGTGTAGGAGGAAGGAAAATTTTTGGGGGGAGGGAGGGGAGGGGGACGAAGAAATTGGGTTGGGGGGGGGGAGGGAGAGAGACGGAGAAATGGGTGGGTGGGGGTAGGGAGAAATGGGTGGGTTTTTTTTTAATATTATTTTTTTTATTAATAGTTAAGGGTAATTTGGTCCAAAGAAATAGAAAAGGACGATTTTAAAGCGTTTTTAAATGTTGAGGATGATTTTAATAACAAAAAAAGGCCGGGGACGATTTTGATTTTGACCCCAGACCTTGGGGACGAAAAAAGTACTTATCCCTAATTTAAAACATTAATTTTTTATTTTTTATTTTATTAATATATATGAAATTCGAAATGATTGAATTTTATATTTACTTTAAAAAAATTTGATATTTTTTCGGATAGATTTGAGTTTAAAACTTTAAGGTGCGGATATGGTTAGGATTAGAGTTGAGAGATTCTTAACCCGCAGATAAAATAGGATAGAATTTTAATAAAAAATTTTAATCCGTCACGAGTAGGGTTAGAGTAGAATTTAAACCATATCCTACCCTACCTATTACCAATCCTAACCACTATCAGTCACCCAACACCATAGTTAACTGCGACCCGTCAATCACCCTCTTACTGTGTGGATTTTTCTAAATTATAAAATATAAATCATAAATTCTAAATCTAAATTTTAATCTATAAATTATAAGTTTTATATCTTAAATTAGTTTTTATTTTGTTTCAATTTCAAATGTTTTTTTTACTTTATTTTAATTTTTAATTATTGAATTTTTTTATGTTCATTTTCTTTTAATTATTGACTAATTTTTAAATTAATTATCAATTAATATTATTGGCCCTCTATATTTTTATTTCAGTCATTCAGATTGGTCAATCTGTACGGGGTTTAGAAATGATTTTTTTGTGTTGCATTTTTCTATTTTGTGATGGTTTAAACATCCCCCAAATGAATTTCTAATTAAAAAAGAGTTGACTATTGTGTGGGGCTTTGAACCACCACAATAGCCAATGATGATACACAAAAAACAATCCTAAAAAAGTGAAGGTACCGACTTGCTAATTTTAAAATCATAAAATCAATAAAAAAATTATAAAAAAATGATATGGGTCATAAAAAGGGAAGCAAAATCATAAATCATATATGAACGCAGGTTAACATTCTAACATGGCCATTTTCACAAAGCCCCAATGATGGAGCTCTTGGGAATCATCTCTTGTAGGCCTTTCAATCTCCTTAGATCATTTAGAAGAATAGTTAGAAAGGTAAAATACCTCATAGTAATAATCGATTATTTTACATATGGATAGAGACTGAGGACATAAATTTTCTGAGCATTTTCATTTGAGATAACTCTTTCTTTTGGTGTGTTTGTTGTCTTTGACCACATCTATTTCCTTTATAGAGCCTCTTCAAAATAATGTCCACTTTATTTTTAATCATTTAACTATTTTTGTATTTCAGTAATTAATTTCCAATAAGAATTTAAAAACTGATTCTTAATAAAGATTAGATATATTAATTTTGTAAAAATTAAAATAAATTAATTTCTAAACTTTTTGACAATCTAATCTTTATTAATTTTTCAAATACTTATTAACTAAAAGGGATAAGTATTGTTTTGGTCCCTCATGTTGAGGTCGGAATCAAAACCGTCCCCAACGTAATTTTTGATTTAGAATTATACTTAAAGTTTTTTTTGTATTAAAATTGTCCTTTTAATTTTTTTGGACAAAAATACCCTCACCACTACCAACATAATTACTTCATCCACCAGCACCACCACCAACACCAACACCAACACCAACACCACCACAACCACAACCACAACCACAACAACAACCACAACCACCACCAACCACCACCACCACCACCACCAAGACAACCACCAAAAAAGCAGGAAACAACACCAAACAAAAACAGAAACAACACCAAATAGAAACAGAAAGCAAGAAAGCATAAGCAAGGCGTGAGGCGGTGACGTGAGGCGGCGAGATAGAGGCGGCGACGTGAGGCAGCAGAAGCGAGGCGGAGGGGGCGAGGCGGAGGTGGCGAGGCGAGGCGGACTCCAATGGCAGTGGCTCGCCGTCCCCCTCCCCCCTTTTCCCTTCCCCCTCCTCCTCCTCCCCCTCTCCCCTTCCCCCGACCCCCACCCCACCCCGCATCCTTTCCCCCCTTCCCCCTTCGCCGTCGCCGTTCCCCTCCCCCCTCTCCCCTTCCTCCTCCTCCTCCCCCTCTCCGCTTCCTCCCACCCCCACCCTGCGTCCTTTCCCCCCTTCCCCCATCCGCCGCCGTCCTTTCCCCCCACCCCCACCCTGCGTCCTTTCGCCCTTCCCCCATCCCCCCGCCGTCCCCCTCCCCCTTTCTCCTTCGCCCCTTTCCCCTTTCCCTCCTCTCCCCATCCGTATACCCTTTTCTTCCCCCCTTCCCCCAACGCATTTTTTTTAATTTTATATTTTTTTATTTTAGGGGTAGTTTAGGAATAAATTAAAAAAATTTATTAGAAAGAATGATTTTAAATTCAAATACGACTTTAAGGATGATTTTAAATCAAAATATACACCAAGGACGGATTCGATTCTAACCCTCAACGTGAGGGACGAAAACAATACTTATCCCTTAACTAAAACTAACAATATTTTAGGAAAATCAAATTTTTATGTACAAATTTTGCCTTTTCAACACAAAAAGGTTTTAACATTTTGAAACAATTTTTTTGTTAATTATAAAAAATCTTTGGATTTTATGACAAATAAATACTTTATTAAAAACAAAGGATGAATTTTGTGACAAATTTTTTAATGTACATTTTGAACTTTTAAAACAAAATAACTTTTGTTATCACTACAACAAATTCGATTTTTACCGACAATTTTTTAACGGCAATAGTATTATAGCCACAACTTCTATTATTAAAGAACTTTTTTAATGGCAAAAGAATAATTGCCGTTAAATACTTCCTTTGTTATGGCAATAAGAGGAAATGGCCGCTAAACAATTACAGTATATGAAATTATTCTTGTCTACTCTTATTATTAAGAGTATCACTTTTCGTTCTAGGATTTTTGAGTTTTTCGCTATGCATTTCTCTCATTCTGCGTCGAACTGCCATCACTCACGGCACCTCTTCTTCGTCGCTTCACCCAATCTCCTCGCGTAGAAGTGCCGACTCTTCAATTTTCCACCACCGCCACCTTCTCCTCCTCTTCACACCACGTGCTACACTGAACTACTCAATTGATGTTCTTCGTTGTCGCCTCCTCCTCACTCTGCATTCTCTGATGCTGGTTCTTGCCACAATCTCCATCTTCGTTGCTGCCTCTACCACAAACTTTGATCTCTGGTTTTAGTTTGCATCTCATAACCTTTTGATCCTTTTCTTATTTAATTTCAATCGCTTAACTGAAAAATTCTCATTTCCAGGGTTTGTGTGATTTAATTGATATTCTGATCTGATTAGGAATTTTTTGAAAATTTCATGTTAATTTTGTGATTTTATTATGTGAAATCTATTTTGATTCTCTTGTAATGATCATGTATTGCTAGGAATCGAAATGCATGTGGATGTGCTTCAATATTTGCTGATTAACTTGATATCTGGCAGAATCCATTGCAATTAGTATGATTTTCTGGTCTGTTAGTGCATTAGATTCTCTTGATTAATAGGTTTGATAGAAGTATCCTGATTCATGGTGATTCTTCAACGGTTGAACTCAATAATTCCAATATGGTAAAATTCTAGTTTTCGTCTAGTTTTTGTCTTTTATTATTTCTCTCAAGACACGAGTTCCAGCACTAAGCACTAACCAAAGCGGAGTATTCGAATTCCTCTTTTCATAGACATCAAGAATGGCCAGAAATTCTTGTGTCTACTACTCTGGCTAATAACATATAATTTGAATTGTTACATTTTATAGTTTTGAGTAATTAATAACTCATTTGAAAGATACTAGTGTTTTGGATGAATGAATGAATATTGGATGCTTCAGTTACAAGCATATAGTATGGATTATTTGATTTTATAATATGAATGAAAATTGATGGTCCACCATCCTTACAAGAGACATGAATGTACTACTGTTTATTAACTCCATTCTCACACAAATCAGTGACAAGTAGCCAAAATGAACCTTCCCTACTTTAATTTCACCCCTTCCAATTCCAAGCACTACATTTACATTATTTACTATGATATTAAATAATTAATTAGTATAAGGAGCCTCATTGACTTAGACTTATTTTGATGGGTCTATACTCCATAGTTCATGGTCTTCTTATATTATTTATTTCAACTCCTTTTCTTAGCAGCCACTTTCATTTTCTTTCCCTTCACTTCCTTCATTCATTCACACATACTTGAAGAATAATAATGGGAAGACCCCTTACTGTTACAAGCAGAAGCTTCGGAAGGGTCTATGATCTCCTAAAGAGGATGAAAAGCTTCTCAGGCATATCACTAAGTACGGTCATGGATGTTGGAGCTCTGTTCCTAAGCAAGCTGGTTAGTACTCATAATATGATACATGTTGTTAAGGTTTGTTCTGTGTTGTTGTTAATGTTGTTGCTGGTGACAGGTTTGCAGAGGTGTGGTAAAAGTTGCAGTCTTGGAGGCAAGAATTGCTTTCGAGACTTGAGAGTTAGGCTTCAAAATTACCAAAATCAATTTTACCACCTCCCCACTATGTTCTGATTTTGTGATAGTTTTGAGTTCAATTTGGTGACTTGTTAACATTCGCTTCCATTTAAATAATTTGGTTGCTTTTCCAGTGGAACCATGAGATAAATCTGTTGAAATTATGAGGAAGTTCTCAGAGCTTAATGCCCGTAGGTCAGGAACATATTTTTGTGTTGATAAGGGAGTCACCTCTGTTGCTATCAAGGTACATTTCTTTGCCATATGAATTATCTTAGTGAATGTGAAGTAAAGTTTCTATTAATAGTTTTCCAAATTTTAAGTAGCAAACATCGTCAAATAAAAATCTCATAGTTCATGCTCCTTATTAGTTGTCGTCAATGAACTGCAGCTAAAGAAGCATCTTCTTAATAATCATGAAAAAGTGTCCGTTTACTTGGTGCTGTGAATTTTGATTCAGTAAGTTTTTGTTGGCTGATATTTTGAAACTTGTAGCGAGTGAGGTGGGAGAGTTTTGTTCTTCGGTTGGCGTTGTTGCCTCTCAATGTAAATGAAACATAAGTATCATAATAGATTAAGAAAGAGCTATTTGAATTTAAACATTCTTTGTGGGATATACACCCATGAAGTAGTGTATTAGTGCTGTCACTGCTGTGTGCAACTATGCAATTAGATCCATACTAGATACCTCGGGCATTACTTTCATAAGGTTTACTTTGGAGTGCATTTAGGTAGTGTTTTGTTTTCAGAGACTGGGACTAGTACTTAGTATTGTGTTTGGTAACCAAAAATTGGAACTAAAATTTTAATTCCAAGATACAAAATTTCAGTCCCTTCATTGCCTCCAAAAAGTGAGGATACAACGGAATAAAATTTTTAGGAACGAAGACTGAAATTTTGATATTTTTTAATAGTTAAGAGCATTTTAGTAAATATACTTATTTTATCTCTATATTTATCTTGAACCAAATAGGATACTAAGACATAACTCAGTGTTGTACACTTTACACCAAACATAATATAGAGACTTAATTTAGTCTAAGTCTCCCTTCCAAATGTAGCCTAGTGTTCTAAATTGTGCTGGAATTTGCTTCTTGTTTATTTTACTTTTCAATTTTGCTTCTGTTAGGTTGTTAAGCATTTGATAAGTTCACTTCTATTAGTGTTGATAAGAAATAGTATGGCACTCTTGTCAATGATACTACAAGGCCATTGTCTTCGGTTTTCGAGAATTCAAGAGTTGAAAATGAACACTAGTTTTCTTAATTGAGCTCTTCAAGATCCATAGGTGGACATCTTCTACACTAGGCTTTCTTGATGCAATACATTTCTGGTGGGACTTTAGGGATCTAATATGAGTATCAGAGTATGCAAGAATATAGGATGCTGGACCAAATTTGAATTTCTGCGTGCACCGTAGTGCTACTTGCTTTGTAAATTTTGCAAGGATAATTATATTTTCCTGCTCCTATAACACAATTTTCTGAGAAAAATAATATGATATCATGATATTTCACCATATTGATACTACAAAAAATACAACAATAATAAATATCAGTAACAATGTTATGAAGGCGCCCCTTCTATCATAGACTAGGTGCATTCCACTCCCGAGAGGTATTACGTGTTTTGATTTGAGCTTTTTCTGTTCACTTTATTCAATTGAACTATCTCTTATGACCATGTTACTTAGGAGTGGCTAAAGAGATTGATAATGAGAATGGATAATATAGAAGGTATTCCATGGTATCTTTGTTCTTTCCTTTATGGACTTATATGCATTAAGAGAAGGATCAGATTAAACTCAAAATCCTCTTCTTTGTCTTTGCTGTTTGCTTTTACTATATTTGTTTTTTTTATCTTATTCTTTTCCCTGGAATTTATGGAACTTGGTAAAAAAAATGCTTTTGCTTATGCCTAATGTGATATATTGAATAGCTTGAGTTAGCTTTTCTTAGCTTTCATGGAATCATGGAATGCAATTCATCATAAAGCTATTATGTTGTGTAACAATTTATGCCTCCTTTGAAGAGTTTTGTTTATTTATTTATGATAATATGATTTGGCTTGTTTTATTTCAATATCACTTAGGAAGAGGTCATATTGGAGCATCCATGAAAGCAAAACTTTATAACCTGCTGGAGCATAGAGCTTAAGAATGGTATTATTTTTTCTTTTTTAATTATTATTATGGTTGTTATTAAGATATGTATCACGATATTTGTACCATTCCAAAATTCATGTTCTCACCTAAGCTTTGTTTATCCTTTGCAGCCGATATATTGTCATTCCTGTTTGGAGAGGAAGTGGTTATACGACAATGTTTGTTGAAGGTTTGGATAATGAATAATGAATAATGTTTATTCAATAGTTCTTAATTTCAAAATTTGATCATTAAGGTCCTTAGGTAGTTAGGTGCATAATTAATATTGAATTTTTCCTACGCGTATTCAGTATGTAGCCTGCACATTGATAAATTCCTTATTCAATACCACATTCATGATTAATGAAATATTGCTTCATACTAGTGTAGGAATGGGACACCGAGGCAACCGTTACTTGTACCACTTGCTAGAGCCTGTTTGGTTTTTAATGCCACTCGTGTTCTGCCAGCATATCTTGAGGGTCTAGCTGAATATTCTCACTGCTAGGGTTTATATGTATTTCATTTAAATACAGATCTTGAGAAACTATGGAAGCTTGTAGTATTTTTTTGTTATTTAGATTTGTAACATGGTTTATTACTTTTTAAGAGAAATTTATGTATCAGTATTGAGTTTAATGAAATATCTCATTTTGTAGTAATTAATTTTAGTATATTTATATTATGCATAATAATTATTGTTGGCAAAAATATATACTGGATTTTTGAAAAAAGATAGTTCCTTGTTTCTAAAAAAATGAGTATAATATAACTGAAAAAAAAATCTTAAGATTTTAGCGGCAATAATAATGGCAACTAAAAGTGAATAATATTACAATTTTATAATTAGTTTTAATGGCCATATAAATTGCCGGTAAAATAGGTTTTGGCGGCAATAGTAATGGCCACTAAAAGTGAATAACATTGCAATCTTAGAATTGCTTTTGGAAGCCATATAAATTGTCAAGAAAATGGCCACTAAAAGTTATATATTTTTTGCGGCCATTAAAACGGTCTTTACCGGCAAATGTTATAATTGCCGCTAAAACCTTTTAGCGGCAAAGCATAAGACGGCTAATATCTAATTGTCGGTAAATGTATTAGTGACTATTTTTATTGCTGTTAAAAGCAAAATAAATAGCCGCTAAAAGTGATTTTTCTTGTAGTATATATAAAATAGTTTAAGCTTTTGAAACAGAAAGATTTTTTATTACAAAATATTTTTAATTTTTTCAACAAAATAAAATTATGTTTTAAAATATAATAAACTATTCCAACAAAATAAGATTTTGTTACAAAAAAAACTAAAATAATTTACAACAAAGAAAATTATGTTGTTACACGGGTTGGGCCAGGGTTTTACCATGATCTAGTGAAGATCATAGACCAATATCAAAATTATATCCCATTGAAACAATTAAGGAAATACTAAAGATATCGGTGACAAAGTCCCTACTAGATATCTTCTCCAAGCTTAATCTTTATTTTTTATGGACCCTCTGCTAATTTGATCACCGGAATTCTTTATAGGTACAACCTTATTTACCTCGAAGACAACAGTATAAGTGATTGGAGGTTTCCATTTTTACAATCTCGTTAAAAGTAATTAACTCTATAGCAAAATAATTCTTATATTTATGTCTATTATAATTTTTTATTTTTTAAAAATTATTTATCAAATATAATTATTATTATTTATATCTATTAATTTTTTTTAATTTAATTTATTAAATATCAATACTACAATATTTAAAAAAATATTTTTAAAAAGTTAATTTTAATAAGATACTCTTCAAAAGTAAGAAATTTCTCAAACCAATTAGGCGCTACTTCTTTATTTTTTGAACCAAAAAAAATAATGCTATACATCTAAATTTTTTTATGAAATAAGTTTAATTAAATTAAATAATAAAACTTAGAAAAATATTAATTATAATTAAATTTTATTACGTTAGATTAATTTTATTGAACTTGATTAATAAAAAAAAATCACCACTTGAGAAGTAGGAGGAGAGGTTATAATGAAGCAAGTCATCCTGTTTCTCGTTTTGCAAATGTTACAATAAATAATAATGCAACTTCCTTTTTTTTTGTGTCTTTTCAAGGAGAGAAGTAAATGGAAATATGTTAATGGTCAATGATAATTGATACCTAGCTAATCAATCTATTGGGAATATATTAGGGTTTCGGCTCCTCCCACTGATCTCACTCGAAGCTCCCCCCCCCCCCCCCCCCCTTTACATTTTTTTAGGATAGATTTTTGTTTGAAATCTGAATGTTTGTTTGGATTTGTAAAAACTGCAAAGTAGTTTAAGATTATGAATGTTTGTTTGGTGATTGGTTTAGGAGTTTTGATTATACATTAATCAGCAGAGGATTTAATTTATAATTTGCACTGATAAAATATGATGCGGATCGGAAGTTTTCATAAACCTCCACAATAATCTGCGACAAACAATTAAAAATCTTAGTAGTGGAAGAAGAAAGTTTATTGCTATGATGACATCACAGACGGATTTCACAAATCGAGGAGGCACCAGCAGATCCATTACATAGTGATGAGTTTGAAACCCTAAAAAAGCAGCAAAAGATAAATGAAACCAAAATATAATAAAACCAATTTGATGCACAATGCAAGCAACAGAAACTACAAAGTTAAATTGAGACAACACAAGCACGCCATAAATCGAAGTAATTTCAGAATTATGCATCCGGAAAAAGGTTTTCTACTATAGAGCACTCTACTTCTGCATGATTATTATCGTTATTCATCATCATGTTAGGCAGCATAACCATATTGCTAAAGCCATTATTATTGAAACCGCCACCAAGCTGCTGCATGTATTGGAAACCCTGTTGATCCAAATGAACGCCGAAACCCTCGTCTTTCTTCGACTTGCCGAAAACAACCAGAGGAGGAGGAGGAGGAGGAAATGATGAATGGCAAGAACCGTCTGAAGCAGTGGTCCTGGTACCTAACGATCTCTCACATTTGTTGAGCTTTGGCTTTTTCTTCAAGAAACCCTTAACTATTTCTTCCAACAACCCTGACGACCCTGAACCTTCATAGAATTGCTCCTTTGAGTCTTCTTCGCCACCACCATCAGCTTCATTATTGTTAGTATTATCGGTCTTATTGCTTCCACCGCCACAACCGAGATTGCTTGTGTCAGAACAAGGTGCGGCGGAGTAGTTATTAGCAACATTGCCAGGATGTGAATTGACAAAACTGCCCATGTTGTAGGATAAATTGTCGGAGGAAGAAGAGGCTACCAAGTCTCGGTGGAGAAGCATGTTGATGGAGTCAAGGTTTCGCTGTTCTTGGAAGGTTGAAGCAGAGAAAGGGTCAGACCGAACCCCGAAGTGGCGTTTATGGCCGTTGAAGAGTTGGTTATGATGATAAGGGAAGCTGAAGTGGTTATGGCAGTTAAGGAGATTGCTATGGTTGTTGGTGATGGTGATGGAAGAAGGGTAAGAAGGTAAAGTATGGTACACGAAGTTGGTGGTTGCCTTATGGCCACGCATGGCTCGGGCGGCGCAGTCGTAGGCGCAGGCGGCTTCCTCCGCAGTGTCGAAAGTCCCCAGCCAACGGCGCTCCTTGGACTGCGGGTCCCTTATCTCGGCGGCATAACGGCCCCATGGCCTCCGCCTGACGCCACGGTACCTCATGGGTCCGGCAGTGGGGGTAGTGCTGGTGTCTCGCGAGGTCTGCTTGGTTCTGGGGTTGTTGGGAGGTGGTTGGGAAAGGGGTGGCATGGCGTTGAGACGCCTCAGTGCTTCGTCCATGAGGTTTAATTAATTTGTGTTTAGAGAAATAAAGTGAAGGTTGAAGGTTGAGTGATATGATGGGTTATTTGCAGTAGGGAGTAGAGTATACAGTATACACTATACACTAGCAGGTAGGTTTGGTGATATTGATAGAGGTGTCCTCCTATATATGTGGGAACGCATTATAACGACCCTGCATGTCAGTTTATATACGCATTTTAATTATGTGTTTGTCGGCAAAAAGATGGTTATTTTAAAAATAAAATAACTTTGAGTTTTAGAGATTTAAATTTTAAGTGTAGACAGAGATAGATCCAAAAAAATATTATTATGGAGGCTAATAACATATATAATATTAAAAGATTATGTATAAAATTATATAATGTAAAATGTATTAAAAAAATATATTGATAGAGAATATATTTTAAATTACAAAAAATATTATGTACTTTTACTAACTAAATGGTTGATTCTTTGTATCATAAAATTTATCGATAATAGAATCGGTGTCAAATTTTTTAACAATTTTTTTAATATAATTAAAAGATAATTAGCAAAAAATTTATTTTTTATTTTGTTTTTAGGTTATTCTTCATAATATTCATAACTGAAAAATATCTCTTAGTTGTAGTAGTTGAAACAGACAGAATTAATACCAAATGAATAAAAAAAATGCTCACAAAAAAAATCACTTTATAGGATTTAAAAAATTGTATTTAATTAAAAAATATTAGTAATAATATTTTTTCAATTTTTTTAATATTGTTACTTATTTTTTAGATATTAGAAATTATTAATATTTAAGTTAGACTGAATTTTTATTTATATTAGACTAAATATTAAATAAATTTTTAAAAAAATAAATCGTACTTAATAATTTATTACTATTAATCTTTTTCTAAAAAAGTTGGGAAGGCCTCTACTCGCCCCTTATGTCTGTTTCTGAGTGTAGATATTTTTAATTTGGAGAATAGTGTTTTATTAATTTTGTGCAAGGATCCAATTAAAAATTTTAAAATATAAAAATTTAATTATAAATTATTTATTAAAAAAATTTGATAATATTTTACTGATAGTTTGAACTGTCGGTAATATTAAAATAATTATAACAACGGCACAAACTGCCGTTAATAATGGTGTTATAAAATAATTAAAAAAATATTTTTCGACGTCAAAGCTGTTAATAACAATAAAATTTTGTTTTTTATTTCAAAAAACAATTTGCATTTAAAGACAGAAAGGTCGTCCGTAATAATTAAAAAAAAATTAAGTCATAAAAAAATTAATTTTATTGATGACCAAGCAGTTAGTAAACTTAATTTTTTAAAGTTATTGTTTATTATTATAATTACATTCATATTATATATTAATTATATTTTTTTGTATCTATTATATTAGAATAACAATTTATAAAATTACATATTTAAAAAATTTTGAATATAAACAATAAATAGTACACTATTCGTAACTAATTAAGTAATAAAGTACATTATTCATACACAAATTAATGATAAATAATATAAATAAATTCTAACTACCAAATACACTAAACATAATAATCATCTTGGTCATCCTCCTCATGATGATCCTCCCTGTGATCCACTTCATTTCCATGCTCATCAACAGAGCATCTAGTAGATGATTATCGCGGCAGAGGATGTAGAAGATATGGAGGAGGTGGAGTAAAGAGAGGAGCCATGCTAGATTTATCGACGGAAAAGCCACTTTGCATGTGATGTATGTATAAGGAATAAATCTGGAACACTTGAGTCTTCATTTCATTGAACTCCATGAATAAGTGCTGGCAAAGACATGTTCAACCCTGTATACCCTCCCTTTCGTGCAACTGTCAATTGTCCGAGTCCAGATTTAATCTTCTGAAATCGGTGGGAGTTCTAGACCCTCTCAGAGATCTGTATCTTGCGTTTTTCCAGAATTTTTGCTAGTTCTTTCTCAAAGAGATGCTAAATAAACGCTTGTCAAGTTTTACTTTTTAGAATAATAGGCTACGTTTGTTTTTAGAGACAGGACAGGACATGACACTGAAACGGAGACAATAGGACGGAGACACTAAAAATTATCTTTTGTGTATTGTGTTTGGATACCATGGACAAGACACTAATGTAATGTCTAGTATTACGTTTGGATACACATGGACAAGACTAAAATATTATATGAAATGACTAAAATAGCCCTGTGATTCTAAATTTTTTACATCAATACAAATTAATTTAATAAAAAATGAGAGTACGTAGGAGTACAGACGGAACTTGAAAAAAATATTTGAAGAGATAAAAAATTTTAATAAAAAATATATTAGTATTTATATTAAAATAAAATTTAAATATAATTATTTTATTTTAAAATTTATTATTAATATGTAGGAATACATATGGTTAAGATTAACAAAAAAATAAATTTGAGTTGATTAATAAAAAATTTTGTTTAAGTTAATAAGCCAAATTAATTTTAAATAAAAAATTAATTTTAAAAAAATCCATTTTTACATGAAAAAACAATTAGTTTTTGCATTTAAAGTATCTCTGAACAACGCAATAGAAAAAATAAGAAGGGGTAATAATGGAAAAAAAGGAAAACAAAATTTATAAAATTGTCCGTGTCCACTCTTTCAAATTCCGTGTCCATCATTGTCCTTCGTGAAAGAGTGGACACAAAATTATAAAAAACCGTCCCGGAGACAATATGTCCACTGTCCATGTCTCTGCTTCCAAACACTTTTTAAACAAGTGTTGTCCATGTCTCCGTGTCCTGCCCCTGAAAACAAACGCTACCATAGATATGATTTATTTGAATAATATTTGTATAAGAAAAAGTATATGGAACCAAGAGGTTACGAGTCAAAAATTAAACAAAATCACATTAATTTATATTAATAATTAATTTTAAATTTTTTAAATTTATTAAAATTTAAAAATTTAAAAATTAATTAAGTAAACCTAATTAAAATCTATAAAAACAACATTCCTCTTCTCGCTCACATTAACCTATCCACCTTCAACAATCACACACATACAGATCTCTCTCTCTTACCGTCAGGCTCTTTCCGCCTCCTCACCGCGACCCACTCCTCTTCTATCACCGTGATCCACACCCTCCTCTCCTCCCCTTCCTCCGCCCTCTACAACTTCGTCACCCTTCGCCGCCTCTCCCTCGCCCCTGACTTCCACACCTTTTCTTTTGCGTTCAAGGCATGTTCCCTCTTCCCTTCTTCTTCTTTCATCTCCATCGCCCTCTCGCTACACTCTCAGGCCTTCAAATTCGGCTTTCTTGCCGATCTTTTCTCCCTCAACGCCCTCATATGCGTTTACTCCCTCCATCGCCGCGTCCACGATTCTCACAAGCTGTTCAACGAGAATCTTTATAGGGATATTGTCTCTTATAATGTCATGGTTCATGGGTTCGTTAAAATTGGTGAGACTACGCGCGCGTGGGAACTGTTCGACGAAATGTCAGAACGAGATTCTGTGTCTTGGGGCATCATGATTGTTGGTTATAGCAACGCGAAGCTGTGTTATGAAGCCATTGATTTATTTAATGAGATGATTGGATTGGGAATTAGGCCAGATAATATAGCTCTGGCAAATGTTCTCTCAGCTTGTGTTCAAACGGGAGAGTTGGAACAGGGTAGGATAGTGCATAATTACATTACAAGGAATGGGATTCGGATTGATTCGTATCTGGCCACTGGGTTGGTGGACCTGTATGTAAAGTGTGGTTGTCTTGAGAACGCAAGGGATGCATAATTAAAAGAGACTATAAACTACACAATTATAGAAATATAAAAAAAATATTCATTTAATATGAAAAAAATATCCTAATACTTAATAAAAGAAATATCCAGTTATATTTTAGTAAAAATAATTAAATATTTATAAAATTTTTAAAAAAATATGAAATTCTTAAAGAAATAGAGACATTCACATTTGCAATACAAAAAAATTCGAGAAATATATAAAAGAACATCCATTTAGTATGAAAAAGAAACATTCTGATACTTAGCAGTAGAAATATCCGTATATATTAACTCGTAGAGATTTTAGATTCACCTAAAGGTATTTTTGCTGATTTTTTGCTAATATCCTTTTGGTTTTCTAGCATTGCTTTTTGTATAAAGGTAAGATTCAAGAAAAGTTATGGAGGTTTTCTAAGGGCACGAAAATTATTTTATAAAATGAATGAGGGTAAAGATATAATTTTGAAAGGAACTAAGAACATAAAGGTCATTTCATAAAAAATTGGAGCTTGAATGGTAATTTTAAAACCTAAGAGACATGAATGTCATTTATGCTAAAGTATAAAGCCAAAACAATAATATTAGGGCTAAGAGATAAGGAGGTTAATTATTAAAAAATTTGAGAATAGAATGATAATTTAAAGTAGAAAAATTTCTTAAAGAATAAAGGTAAATGACGTTCCTAACAAAAAGAGATAGACTGAAATAAAACAATACAAATAGAGACAGAATGAGACATATTGAAATAGAATAAGATAGAAAGAGACATAACGAAATAAAATAACATAGACTAAAATGGAATAAGACAAAACTAGATAGAGTGAGACAAACTAAAAACAGATTGAGATAGACTGAAAATAAAATAAGGCAAATTGAAACTAAATGAGACAAAATATAATGGAATAAAAAATAGAATACTTACTAATGAAAATTGATAAAAGCTTTATAACAGAATGATGATGAGCAAATGTTTTAGGACTGATGAATGACTAAATGTTCTCTTAGCAAGGTCGAAGGTCTCGTCTCGCTTGCCAAGTGCATGAATTGTATGAATGTAGGGTTTGTAGTTTTATCCCACCCATTGAGGTTTGATTGAATAATTCGGGGATGCTTGTTGACTACCAATCACTATTTTCTATTGTGCATATATTATGGCTTCAAATTTTGTCATGAATGCCGATTATCACAAATTGATAGTATTCTTAACCATTCGACATGTATACATAGGCTGGCGTAATAGAAAACCATATCTTAGACTTATTTTTTGGTACTGTGAGGTTGCGAGTAGTTAATCGACACGTGAGCTCATGATACTTAATTGAAATTAAGACTAACACTGAGACTGTAACAGAATAAAAGAAAACCAAAACTATAAAGCCTAGGGCTGAAAGAATCGCATCCATGATTGTCCCAACAATAGAGATTTACGCTAGGACCGCTATAAAAATTGTTTTCCTTTGTTGGTATGCTATTGGAACCATGGGTTCTCATTCATTCGCTTCACTATTCTTATAGATGGAGTCAAGACAGTGATGATCATTGAAGAGATTGTGCTACCCTTTTACCACAACTTAGATTTAAAGTATGTTTTGCATTTTGAAGACATCCAACGCTATATGAAACTACAAAGTCTAGATTTTTTTTTCTCTTCCTATTAATATTTTCTTAAAAGGGTAAGACTTTAGTAATTTGGATACTAGATTAGGGACTTTTTAAATGAACTCGGGTCTGAGACTTTACACACACACATTGAGAGTCTATGTATGGGTTGCTACATCTTATGGTTTGTGTGACTGTTGTTACTTTTGCTCTTTTGATGTACAAATGAAGTCCTATCGACACTAAAAGAAATATATGATTTTACCTTCTGTTGATGCTTACTGAATGTGCTCATGTACTTTATTTGCTTAAAAGATTCCCGCAAAACTTAACTAATATCACTCTTCGATAACTTTCACCTCATGGTCAATACTACAAGCTCAATAATAAATAAAGTACATAAAGTGTCTAGAATCTGTAGGTTTGCAAATTAGTAAACTTTATGATTGGCATTGGTTATAATATATGGTGAAAATTGGTCGTTATATGAAGGGTGTTTTCTCAAATCTCCGACAAAGATGTCAATGTTTTGAGGTGCTACTTAAAATTAGATGGTGTTTTGGGCCTAGACGTGAAGTCTAAACGTCTTTAGTGAGGGTTCCTACTTTCTCGCCAGGATAGAGATATTCCTACATCCTTACTTGGATGGTAGTAGTAGATATCACTAAAGGATTCTGGTACTTGTTGGTAAGAATTTTAATAAATTTGAAACAGAATTAAACTAAAAAAAATACTTGAGTGCTAAAATATTTATAGAGTTATTGATGAGACTAAGTCATCCCTTAAGAATAACTTCAAATGATTATGAATAGTTATTCTCTTAGAGAATTGGAGAAATTATTCCATGTTTAAAATGGTATTATCACCTTAAGGTGCAGTGGGAGAGTATCTAACTTACTCTCCAAGTCAAATTTGATATGAGTCATTGTAATTTCTATCTTAGTTTGTTCGAGTCGTGAGATGGGCAGATTGAGTTGCCACTAGTGAGATGGGAGGTAGTGATGGCCCCTAAAAAGGCGGGTGGGCTGGGAGTAGGTGATGCAGTAGTTCGGAATACAGCTCTTCTGTTTAAATGGTGGTGGCGGTTTTCGAAAGAGGATTGCCCCTTATGGAAAAAAGTAGTGTGTTCTTGTAATAACTTGAATCCTTCTGTGATGCTGCGGGATCAACCTATTCCTCTGAGAGGGGGCCCGTGGAAGGATATTTGTCAGCTTCAATTCAGAGAGCCACAAGTCAGGGAACAGATGATTGGTGGATTGTCAATGGAAGTAGGAAATGGCAGAATAGTCCGATTCTGGGAGGATGCTTGGCTAACTGGTGGTGTCTTGAAAGACTTGTTTCCAAGGCTTTTCTCGGTTTCAAACCTTAGAGGATCTGTTATAAGGGACTGTGGATTTTGGGATGGGCTAGAGTGGATTTGGAGCTTCCAGTGGAGGCGGGAGTTGTTTCAATGGGAGTTAGAACTCTTGAACCAACTTCATGTCATCTTACGTTCAGTTAAGCTAACAACTGAGAGAGAGGAGCGGGTGGTTTGGAAATTTGATAGGAGTGGTGTGTTTTCTACTAAGTCCTTCATGCAGGTGATGCAGGAAGCAGTACTCCCGGAGAAAATAACAAGCTACAGCTTCACACGTGCTATTTGGAGGGGTTTCGTCCCACCAAGGGTTGAATTATTTGCTTGGTTTGTATTGGTTGAGAGGGTGAATACTAAGGAAATATTGGGAAGATTAGGTGTCATAGACCAGCTTGATAATATGTGTGCTCTATGCTGTAAGTCTGTGGAATCTGCTTTTCATCTCTTTCTTGGTTGTGAGCTTACTTGGCAAGTGTGGTGTGCTTGGCTGTTCGCTCTGGGAAGAGAATGGTCCGTTCCAGGTACACTGAAGCAACATTTTGAGAGCTGGACGAATGCTTCACTAAGAAAGTATGAGAGGAAGCGCTGGTTGATTGGTTTCTTTGCGGTAATTTGGGCAATTTGGCTTGAGAGGAATGATAGGCTGTTCCGTAATCAAGGCTCAGGTGTCGTGGAAATCATTAACAGGTCCTTTGTGCTATCTGACGAGTGGATTGGTGGTACTACTCTTGGTTGTTGATGACAATGTCGAAGATGACTAGGGGTTGTTTTAATTCGTTGGGTTGTTAGTGATGTTTTTTTAGCTATACTATGTTTACTGTTTGCTCCACCGGTGGTGTAGAGCTTTTTCATTCAAAAAAAAAAAAAAAGTTTGTTCGAGTCGTGTGAATGAAACCACACAAACTGAATTTGTCCCTGTTGGACCGAGTTGTTGGTGGCACAGTTTGAGGACTAAGCATCAAAGGGTCGAATCTGGATTGAATAGTTCAAAGTCCAAGTAAGAACAATTTGTATAAACATAATATATATATATATATATATATATATATATATATATATATATATATATATATATATATTGTTTTTCAAATTTGTATCTTTTAATCTATATAAGCGGAACTACTTGACTAGTTGGAAATTGAATTTCGTGTGAAAATACATAAAACTTTGTACTCATTTTTGTTAATTTGTATTAATGCAATTTGACTAGCAAATTACGACTTCGGATTTTGGTTTTATAAATTGAAAAAAAATATATATGAACAAAATGTTAATTATAATTATGCGTAGTAAATCAATTTAATTAGTTCGGAGGATTAGATGCATTGAAATGCATTATACACGCTTTTTTCTTAATTACTTAAAGAAATAAAGGCTAATCTAATTCACAGTAAACATGCTATAATAAGAGGATAAAAATCTAACATCTCCTGTGTAACATAATAGTCTTGTCTATCTTGTGTGGGCTTCTTCCCTTACAGGCTTTAGAAGCTAATTCTTCGTAACCCTAAAATTCTGTATCCGTCTGAATTTTAACGTGCATATGTCTCGGTGTCTATCATCTTTATTAGGTTAGACGTAGTAATATATAATTACTGGTTTGCGAAGGTACATACATTAGTACATTAATAAATTCATTGCAACTTAATAGTAGACACTGCAGGTTTGTACTCTGCATTGAAAGCATTATGATAATTCATTTTTGTCCGTATCTGTGGTTATTTCGCTTCATAATTTCTACGGTTTAGGCATAGCTTCCTTAGGAATTATTATTTGACTATTCAAAACAATATCACTAATAATCTTTTGTATGTAAATTAATTTGAGTTGGTCGAGTCGTCAGCTTATTTATCTACTTAAGTAAGTATCAGAATTTAAATTCTATCTTATGCATGTAGCAAATTAGACTGAATAAATTTTAATATCGTATTAAAATTGAATAGAGTCTATTTCAAATTTAAACTTCAACTCATAAAATAAGAGTATGTATTTTTTACACTTATTACAAATTAAACACCACAAATAACATAATTTTGAAATTTGCAAATATTTATTAAAAAATAGTTTTATTACAAATTTCATATTTTTTAAATAAAATCTCTAAATAATTTATAATATGAGAGATACCTCATCATTTAATGAATTAATTTTTAGAATTAAATTAGACACATACTCAATCTTAATAATTATAATATGGTATCAAATATTATTTATGCATCAGAGAATTATTCTTGAACGTAAAAAAATATAAATATAAAAACATCTTTACTCATCTCATGAATTAATTTTTGGAATTAAATTAATTAAGTTTACGTTCAATTTTAATTCTAATAAGTGTCTTGTTTTATATAAAATATATATTTTTGCTTTAGTCTTCATTGAATTTTTCAAATTTTGATGGTAAAATTTAACAATGAAATATTTTAATCTTCTATAATTAGTTTTTTCTATTAAATGTTGACATGTAATATACACGTAAATTTATTTACAATATACACGAAAGTATATATGCTAAAGTATTCCTTAATTATATCAACATATATGGAGGGGGAAATATACAATAATGGTAACCTTCCTTTAATTTCTTTCTTTAACTAGCAGCTATCTTCCCCAACCATATCACTATACGCTGTTGTACCCAAAGGCTTTCAGAAGTCCATTATAACCCCATTTGTCAACTTGAATCAACTCATCAATAATTCAATATAAGCTTCTTTTTGTTATAAAATACAAATAAAAATATTATTTATATACTAAAATTGTGTTTTTACTAATTAATAAGTGGATTAGATAAATAATACTCTACTATTATTTATTTTAAAATTTTTATCTATAAATAAATTTCTAAATTTTTTTTTAAAATACATCAAATTTACAAGTTTATATTTTCTTAATTCTTGTGTTAAATTCTTATGTAATAAAAAATTTATTGTCATAAATTACTAAGTGTTATATTATGAGGATATCATGAAAATATAATTTTTTCATATTTTTATATATAAATCTCTACTTCTTATTTATTTTCATTATATTTTCATAACATGTTATCAATACGAACACTTTTAAAAAAATGATGAAAATACAAGGAGAAGACATTTGTCTTATGAATAGTATAAGTTCACATACTATTTTCAAAAGTAAAATTTATTTTACAAACTTTATACATAAAGAGGCAAGTGTTGCTACCATTATTATTGGTGCAAGTTAAATGATTGATGATTTTGGAAGAATTATTATTTTGTTTCCTAAAAAAAAATTTATTGTAGTTAATGTATTATTATTTACAAAGTCTCAAAAAAACTGGCTGAATTTTAAAGATATCCATAAAAATAGATATTGTATTGAAGCAATAAATAAGAACAACAATGAGTTCCTTTGTATTACGAGTTGTGATTCAAATAAGAAAATCATATTAAAAATTTTGTCTATGCTTTTTTTTTTGTATATGTTCCATCATATTAGTTCAATTGAACCACATGTTATAATAAATCAGAAATTTTACAAGATTAAATGAATTTACCATTTGACATGACTGATTAAGTCATCCTAGAAAAATAATGATACGAAGAATCATTGAAAACTCACAAAGACATTCATCAAAGAACCATAAGATTTTTCAATCCAATGAATTATATTATGCTACATGTTCTGAGCGAAAACTAATTATAAGGCCATCGGCATTAAAAATTGGATTTAAATATTCTGAATTTCTTAAGCGGATTCAAGGTGATATATGTGGATTAATTTATTCATCATCTAGATATTTTAGATGCTATGACCCTAATAGATGCCTCTTTAAGATGGTCTCATATGTATTTATTATCATCCCACAATTCGGTATTTATTTGAGAAATTACTTACACAAATTATAAAATTAAAAGCACAATTTTCTAAAAATCCAATCAAAACAATTCATCTTGATAATATTAGTGAATTTACTTCATGATTCTTTGATACATATTGTATGGCTACTAATATAAGTATTGAACATCAAGTAATTTATGTTCATACATAAAATATACTAATAGAATCACTTATTAAATGCTTCCAGTTAATTATTAGACTCTTGTGAGAATAAATCTCTCAAATTCATTGCGACCATCATCCCCTCTCTAAGTATCTCTCCCCCTCCCTCCCTCCTATGGCCTCTATTATGCATCATTTTTGCCTCCCCTTCCCGTCGCCTCTATTATGCATCATTTTTGCTACCTCTATCTTGCATCTGCATTGTCATTGCGATTATCTGCGTCGTTGCTACTTTTAATGATACCAATACCATTATGATGAATTAGAGGCCATGGTTGGAAAATTAATTTACTACATTGGATAAAACAAAATAATGTTTTATATTAATTTTTTATCTTAAACAAAATGATGTCGTTTTGCACGAACGAGATTAGAACACATTTCTTTTTTATTAATAATTGTTCATACCCTGCCCAATGATAAGGGCCCAGGTCCTATCAAAAAGCCTAATCCAATAGATTAAGCCTTACTAAACGCCGGCCTTCACATACGAAGTCGGTGTTCATCCCGACCTGCAATGAAGAAGTCGGTTATGGGATTAGCTGGCAGATAAACACTCATTCAAATGAGTAACCGCCCCGAAAATCTCTCTAACCACTTCATAAAGCCATATCTTAATCTCCCTAAGATAATGGGACGGTTATTATCCTAAAGATACGGCACTACTCCAACGGTGGTTATTGGCTCACCACTATAAGTACACTGACACGCCTCAGGTATTCCTAAGTCCAATACTCTATAAGACCTGCTTGCACCCTTGCTAACTTAGGCATCGGAGTGTCTTTGCAGGTACCACCCCCCATTCACACGCGAGCACAAGTCGGACGGAGCCTCCCGAGTTGCGAACCTACCTGGAGTCCTCCTCTATTATACACTTGGGCCGCCGAACGCCATCCATTGGACTAATCTCCGGTTACCTACCGTAACATTGGCGCCGTTGCCGGGGACCCGCGAGATCATCCCTCGATGGCAGAAAGATCCCATGAAGAAGGCCATGTCGAAACGGATTCTGAGCAAGAGAATCTAGACATGGGCAATGACAATGAAGACACAGCCCAACATCAAGACAATGATCAACATAGAGAGGGTACCTCCGGAGTAAAGAATCCGAAGGTAAATTCCTCAGATGGGCGTGAATCAGAAAAGGAGGGACCATCCCACGTAGCTGAACTAATAGGATTGGTTCATAGCCGCCTGGAGCAATTGGAGCAAGAGCGGGAAAAACAAAAGGAAACCGAAAGGTACCTTAAAGGGGAGATGGAGCGGCGAAAAGAGTTAGAAAGAAAACTCTCACAGCTAGAACCCTCCCTCAAGAACTCCCGCGACGAAGGCGAAGATCAACTCCCGGGCGGAGAAGATCCCTTCAGCGAGGACATAATGAGGGCAAAAGTTCCAAGGAACTTCAAAAGCCCTGATATGGACCTCTATGATGGAACTACGGATCCAAAGCATCACCTTAGCAACTTCAAAAGTCGGATGTATCTAGCTGATGCCTCCGACGCTACGAGATGCAAGGCTTTCCCGACCACTTTATCGAAAGCAGCGATGAAGTGGTTCGATAGCCTTCCCCCAAGATCCATCACTAGTTTTGAAGACCTCTCAAGGAAATTCTTGATGAGGTTCTCAATCCAAAAAGATAAGGTAAAACATGCACCCAGCCTCCTGGGAATAAAGCAGGAGGTCGGAGAGTCTTTACGAGCCTACATGGAAAGGTTCAATAAGGCATGTTTAGAGATCCAAGACCTGCCCACAGAGGCAGTAATAATGGGGTTAGTCAATGGACTCAGAGAAGGTCCCTTCTCACAGTCCATATCTAAAAGACACCCCGTCTCTCTAAGTGATGTACAAGAAAGGGCCGAAAAGTACATCAACATGGAAGAGAATGCAAAGCTAAGAGACCTGAGTTCACGACCTGGACCCACTTCCTCCTCTAGGGAGAGAGAAAGGGAAGTCAAAAAGAAGGAAGAACTCGGTCTCGAGAGGCCCAGGAAGTATCACTCTTATACTCCTCTAAAGACTTCTATAGTGGACGTATACAGAGAGATTTGCAACACCGAAAGGCTGCCACCCCCAAGACCTATTAAAAATAAAAAAGGGGGAAGTCGCAGCGAGTATTGCGAGTACCATAAAATATATGGTCACTCCACCAACGACTGTTACGACCTCAAAAATGTGATAGAAAAGCTGGCTAGAGAAGGTCGGCTTGACAGATATCTCATGGAGAGGTCGGACACCCATGGAAAGAGAAAGCGAGATGATATGGACAGGAGAGATCCTCCACCACAGACCCCTGAGAGACACATCCACATGATCTCAGGAGGATTTGCGGGAGGTGAAATCACCAAATCTTCTCGCAAAAGACATCTCAAAAGAGTCTACCAAGTCGAGGAAGAGACACCCGACTTCCCCACCATCTCATTCACGAAAGAAGATGGGCAAGGGATAATCCCCGGGCATGATGATCCCGTGGTGATAACTATGATCCTAGCCAACGCCCATCTCCACAGAACCCTAGTAGACCAAGGAAGCTCGGCGGACATCCTTTTCAAGTCGGCCTTCGACAAGCTAGGGTTAGACGAAAAAGAGCTTAGAGCTTACCCCGACACCCTATACGGGTTAGGGGATACGCCAATAAAGCCACTGGAATTTTTACCCCTTCACACCACTTTTGGAAAAGGGGAAAAATCAAGGACTCTGAGCATAGACTTTATAGTCATCGAGGAAGGGTCAGCCTACAATGCCTTAATCGGCAGAACTACCCTTAATCGCCTTGGAGCAGTGGTATCAACTCCTCACCTCTGCATGAAATTCCCAACTCCCGGGGGAATAGCAACGGTGAGGGGAGATCAAAAACTGGCAAGGAAGTGCTATAACGAAAGCCTAAATCTGAGAGGAAAGGGCAAAGAAGTCCACACCATAGAGTTGGGTGGAGCAAGAACCAGAGAAGAACTACGGCCCCAACCGGGAGAAAAAACCGAGGAGTTACAAGTCGGTGAGGAGGAAGGAAAAAACACCTACATAGGAGCCAACCTGGGGGAAGCCCTGAAACAAAGGTTGGGTGAACTCCTAAGAGCTAATTCCGACCTCTTCGCATGGAAGGCTTCCGACATGCCCGGGATTGATCCCGAGCTCATGTCCCATAGGCTCTCGGTTTACCCAGGGTCCCGACCTGTACAGCAGAGAAGACGCAAGCTCGGCCCAGAGAGGACCTCCATAGTAGAAGAGCAAGTACAGGCGCTCCTGGAAGCCGACTTTATTAGGGAGGTCAAATACCCAACATGGCTAGCCAATGTAGTGCTAGTCAAAAAACAAAATGGTAAATGGAGAATGTGCGTCGACTATACCGACCTGAATAAGGCATGTCCTAAGGACCCTTATCCCCTACCGAGTATTGATGCCCTGGTAGATTCCAGCTCAGGGTACCAATACCTATCATTCATGGATGCCTACTCGGGATATAACCAAATCCCGATGCATGAACCCGATCAAGAGAAAACATCGTTCATCACACCAAAAGCCAACTATTGCTACGTGGTCATGCCATTCGGACTGAAGAATGCAGGGGCCACGTACCAAAGGCTGATGAACAAAGTGTTTTCCCCCCATCTAGGGAGCTTAATGGAGGTATACGTCGACGACATGTTGGTAAAAACCAAGCAAGAAGTCGACCTCTTAACCGACCTCTCACAAGTCTTCAACACTGTAAGGTTGCATGGGATGAGACTAAATCCCGCAAAATGCGCCTTCGCAGTAGAAGCAGGGAAATTTCTAGGCTTCATGCTAACACAAAGAGGGATTGAGGCCAATCCCGACAAATGCAGAGCCATCCTAGAAATGAAGAGCCCGACTTGTTTAAGAGAGGTTCAACAGCTCAATGGCCGACTTGCAGCCCTCTCCAGATTTTTGGCAGGATCGGCACTAAAATCCCTTCCATTATTCTCCTTATTAAGGAAGGGATGCCAGTTTGAATGGACTCCGGAATGTGAGGAGGCGTTCCAAGAGTTCAAAAAATTCTTAAACCGACCTCCTATCTTAACACGACCAGTACCGGGAAAAGACCTTGTCCTATACCTATCCGTGGCAAACAGGGCTGTCTCATCAGCCCTGATCAGAGAAGACGAGGTCGGTCAACACCCGGTCTACTTTACCAGTAAGGTTCTACAAGGCCCTGAGCTAAGGTACCACAAACTAGAAAAGTTTGCCTACTCCTTAGTGATAGCCTCACGAAGGCTACGACCTTACTTTCAGGCTCATACAATAAGAGTCCGTACAAACCAACCCATGAAGCAAATCCTCCAAAAGACGGATGTTGCAGGGAGAATGGTTCAATGGGCGATAGAGCTCTCCGAGTTCGATTTGAGATATGAAACTCGGACAGCAATCAAAGCCCAATGCCTCGCCGACTTCATTGCAGAATATGCAGGAGAACAAGAGGAAAAACCGACTACATGGGAGCTCTATGTAGACGGATCCTCCAACAAAACAGGGAGCGGCGCAGGTATAATATTGGTAGATGGAAAAGGAACCCAGATAGAGGTCTCCTTAAAATTTGAATTTCCGGCTTCAAACAATCAGGCAGAATATGAAGCCTTGATTGCCGGATTAAAGTTAGCAGAAGAAGTTGGCGCTACAAAGGTGATGATCTACAGCGACTCACAAGTGGTGACTTCCCAAATAAGTGGAGAATATCAGGCGAAGGACCCCAATATGAAGAAATACTTGGAAAAAACCTTGGAACATTTGGGGCACCTTGCGGAAACCGAGGTTAAGCACATAACTCGGGATCTAAATAGCAGAGCTAACGCCCTATCCAAGTTAGCAAGTACCAAACCCGGAGGGAACAATAGAAGCCTGATCCAAGAAACCCTCCAAGAGCCCTCGGTATCAAAAACAGAGGATCAACAAGAGGTACTTGAAGTAGTCGGCCTAAACCTCGGATGGATGAACCCCTTAGTCGAATACCTGAAATTCGACATCCTCCCCAAAGAGGAGAAAGAGGCTAAAAAGATCCGAAGGGAAGCACAACATTATACTTTGGTGAGAAATGTCCTCTACAGAAGAGGAATATCAACGCCATTGCTGAAGTGCGTACCGACCTCAAGAACCACCGAGGTGCTGGAGGAAGTACATAGTGGGATCTGTGGAAACCATCTCGGAGCAAGGTCGCTAGCCAGGAAAGTAATCCGAGCAGGATTCTATTGGCCGACCTTGCAGAAAGATGCAACAGACTTCGTGAAAAAATGCCAGCCATGCCAGATGCATGCAAATTTCCACGTGGCTCCACCAGAAGAGCTCATCAGTATAACTTCCCCATGGCCTTTCGCAAAATGGGGAATGGATCTGTTAGGTCCTTTTCCCCAAGCACCAGGGCAAGTTAAATACTTGATCGTGGGAATAGATTACTTCACAAAGTGGATAGAAGCAGAACCATTAGCCACTATCACCGCTCAAAGAAGTCGCAGGTTCCTCTACAAAAACATCATCACAAGGTATGGAATACCTTATTCCATCACCACGGATAATGGAACCCAATTCACTGACGCCACCTTCAGAAGTCTGGTAGCCAGTATGAAAATCAAACATCAATTCACCTCGGTAGAACACCCACAAGCAAATGGGCAAGCCGAGGCAGCTAACAAGATCATACTGGCAGGTTTGAAGAAGAGATTACAGGAAGCAAAGGGAGCTTGGGCGGAAGAGCTCCCCCAAGTGCTGTGGGCTTACAGGACAACCCCCCAATCTGCCACAGGAGAAACACCCTTCCGACTAGTCTACGGCGTAGAAGCCATGATTCCTATAGAAATCAATGAGCAAAGCCCAAGGGTAATTCTCCATGATGAGGTCGGAAACATACAGGGGCACAAAGAGGAGCTCGACTTGCTCCCCGAAGTCCGAGAAGATGCCCAGATAAGAGAAGCGGCATTAAAGCAAAGGATGACTACCAGATACAACAAGAAAGTCATTCGAAGAACATTTGCCTTAGATGACTTGGTCCTAATCAGAAACGACATTGGAGTCAACAAATCAGGAGATGGAAAGCTCGCCGCAAATTGGAAAGGGCCATACAAAATTAAGGAAGTGTTGGGAAAAGGTTATTATAAAATAACCGACCTGGATGGCACTGAACTACCGAGGTCGTGGCATGCTTGTAATTTAAAAAGGTACTATAGTTAAAAGCGAACTTTACTCCCTGATGTACTCTTTTCCCAACTTCATGATTTTTTCCCAAAAGGGTTTTTTCTGGAGAAGGGTTTTTAACGAGGCATCATAGTAGAGGCTAAGGGAAAATATACTGTCAAGACCCTTAGTAGCAAAAAGGTACCTTCCCGATTAATAAAGATCTTTTTTCATTCATAATATCTCTTATAATATCCTCCTTTATTTTCCTAAGTCTTTCTACGAAACGCGCCGACTTAAGCTCGACAAAGCGTGAAAATCCCATGAACCGACCTAGATGGTCGTCAGGATAAAACGACGAGGTACAAGTCGGTGTAAAGAGGTTATATAAGTCGATCGTAAAAAACTCGGGAACCAACCCGACTCATAAGTCGGAAAGTGATCCCGAGTAGGGAAACTTGGAAAACTTTGATCCACAGATCGGAGTATAACACCGAGTAGAAGAAAAACGCATCGCAAAAATAACCTAAGTCATAAAAAACTCACTAAAGCAAAGTCGAGTATAAAGGATAACAAAAGAGATATGACAACCTGAAAAACTTAAAGCTTGCATACAAGCCTTTCCACGAAAAAGGCTCGAGAAAATAATACAAGCTAGCAAAAAGTTTTTTCGAAAAGATCAAACATATTTCAAAATAGAAAAGCATGTGCACGCGCAAAGTAACTTAAACCCTTATCCAAAAAAGGGCACCTACTTCGATTAGAAAACCCTTATCCAAAAAAGGGCATTTATTTTGTTTAAAACCCTTATCCAAAAAAAGGGCAACAAACAGAATATTTTGTTTACGGCCTTGAAAGGCCAGAAGCAAATTGTTCACAACCACCAGCAAATAAATAGAAGTTTAAAAAAGGGGGGACCCACAGGCCGGGCCCCCATATAGCCATGAAAATAAAGAAGTCATTTTTTGATCGGAGTAGAGGAATCACCACCACCAGGACCAGGAGGAGGAACGGAGGAAGAACCCGAGGCATCCGTAGGACGAGGAGGAGACTCGATAATTCTCTGTCCCCGAGTCTTCAGGTCTGACTCGGAAATGACCTCGGGGACAGGAGGATCAACGATGGCGCCATCAATAACTATCTTGTCGGGATGTAAAGGAGAAAGGTCCAAGTCGGGAGCGATAACTCTGACTTGTTCCAAGAAAATTCTCCAAGACTCCTCGGCACCATCGGCAATAGAGTCCTCCAACTCGGCGTATGCGTTCCGAGAATTCAGCAAGTCCTTCCTCACGGCCACAATATCTTGAAATAAGCTGTGGTAGCTGTCTTGCGCCGTTTTCCTCAGATTCGCCTCCAAGGTGCATTGGGCCCGCAGCTTACCCTCCTCCTCCTTCAAGTGATCCCTCTCCTTCCTCAATTTATCCCTCTCCTCCTTCAACTCCTTCTCATGCTTTTCATAAATAAGAATCCTCCCCTCTAACTCCTCAACCCTCGAGGATGCCCCCAAAGAGCTGAGGGGAGCCTTCTCAAAAATGTCCAAAAGTTTGCCACAAACACCCGCCGCCCTAAAACTCTCCTCAGCCATGGTGGTGAGGTGGTTTCGAACAGAAACATCATCCATACTGATAAAAGGATAGATGTTCTTTCGGACGAATGCCATAGCATCCGCCTTAACCCCACCATCGAAGGAAGAAGAGCCAGACTCTAAAGTCTTGCGCTTCTTCTTCTCGGGCTCAGAGAGAATTTGGGCTGAAGGGGGTGGTCGGGGCAAACTCGAGGAAGAAATTACAATGGGTTGAGAAGGAGTGCCAGTGTTCTTAGGAGGAGGAGGTGGAGGAGGAGGAGAGGTGATCGCCCCGGACCTAGCCCGGGACTTCGCCTTGGCCTCTCGGACCCTTTGGTAGGCCTCCTGAGCGTTCTTTTTTGCCATATCTACAAAAGAAACAACCAAGTTACAAGTCGGTAAAATATAAGTCGGCGGAAACTACTCGGAAATAAAGAATGCATGCACTACCTAGTTGAGATTGAACGAAAGTCGGTGTTCCCTGAAGAATTTTTCTGGTATCCAAGTATGGGGACCTCCCCCACGCTTCTCGGAAAAACCCTACAATGGCCGCCTCCACCTCATCCAGGTCATCGGGACCATATTTTTCACAAGAGGAAGGCGGCGACCAATAAAGGGGGAAGCGGGGGGAGGAATGCTCATCCAAGAAAAAGGGATGGTGACCCTCTACGGCTTGAACTTTGAAAAAGAAGTTTTTAAAGTCGTGGAAGGATTCATCAAAAAGGGTGAAAATCCTCCGACCTTGAATGGCTCGGAAGGATACCCATTGCTGTTTATTGTTGAGCCCACTAAAAGGCTTGGTCACATGGAAGAGAAAGAAGAAAATCTTTAGAGAGGTCGGAAAGTCCAGAGCATGGCTTATAAACTGATAAATCTTCAAAAAACCCAAAGAATTGGGGTGAAGTTGAGTAGGGGCAACATTACAGTGGTGCAAAACGGATATCTCGAAATCAGAGAAAGGAAGAAAAACACCCAAACGGGTGATCATACATTCATACATGAAGAAAAAATGAGGGGCCGCCTCATTAGCTCTCCCAAAACAGACCCGGTCTTCAGGACCCGGGATTATCAGTTCATACTTGGGCTCGTCCTCGTCCGAAGTACAGAGCCTATGATGAGTACGAAGGTGGGTGATGAACTCAGCGTCAACCAACGGTTCCTCCCCAAGGACCGTATCGTCAACCCACTGAGAAAGAATGTCTACAGAAGCCATTTTTTATATAAAGAAGAAAGTGGCAGAAAACCTACAAAAAGGAAAAAGAAAAAGAAAATCAAAAAAATACGGCCACTAAAGAAGAGAGATTCGAAACTAGAATCTACAGGTCAACCTATCTACTCGCAAAACAAAACAGGCAAACAAAAAGCATGACATGAAAAAGGCAAAGCTAACCTTTATCCGAAAATGAAGGTTGGAGAAGAACAGAAGTCTTCGAACGCAAGAAGGCAGCACGAACAAGATAAGGAGAAGTTTGAAAGATTGCAGAAACGGAAAATGGAAAGAAAGGGAAAGTATTTATAAATACGCTAAGGGGCATAATGGTAAAAGACGAGGCAGTCATTAATGAGACTGCACCGTTACCAAGGTCCTCAATCCCTAAATGATCCCTCAACGGACACGACGCTTGAATTGACGTAACTGTCAGAAACTAAAGGTCACGAAAATCACGTCGGTTTCCAAAACCCGTGTTCTTTCAAACAAGTCGACTACGCACCCGAGTTGAATACTTGAACCCAAGCCTTAAAAGGATCTTGGGCTCAAGTAGGGGCACTGTTCATACCCTGGCCCAATGATAAGGGCCCAGGTCCTATCAAAAAGCCTAATCCAATAGATTAAGCCTTACTAAACGCCGGCCTTCACATACGAAGTCGGTGTTCATCCCGACCTGCGATGAAGAAGTCGGTTATGGGATTAGCTGGCAGATAAACCCTCATTCAAATGAGTAACCGCCCCGAAAATCTCTCTAACCACTTCATAAAGCCATATCTTAACCTCCCTAAGATAATGGGACGGTTATTATCCTAAAGATACGGCACTACTCCAACGGTGGTTATTGGCTCACCACTATAAGTACACTGACACGCCTCAGGTATTCCTAAGTCCAATACTCTATAAGACCTGCTTGCACCCTTGCTAACTTAGGCATCGGAGTGTCTTTGCAGGTACCACCCCCCATTCACACGCGAGCACAAGTCGGACGGAGCCTCCCGAGTTGCGAACCTACCTGGAGTCCTCCTCTATTATACACTTGGGCCGCCGAACGCCATCCATTGGACTAATCTCCGGTTACCTACCGTAACAATAATGATCATAAAATGAGATACGTTTTAATCTCCATTTTTGTGAAATTGTATCATTTCATTGAAGATTGAACACTAATATAAAACGATATTCATGGTTTTATTTTATCCATTATGATAAATTAACATGTGAGACAGTACTCCATTTATGTTGATGAGCTCAAGAGCTAAGCGAGTTATGATTGTAAATTTAGGGGGTAAAATTTGGATCAATCAAAATTGTAAGGATCAATTTGAGTCTAATTAAATTTGAAAAGTCAAATTGAGTATTAATTCCCTAAAATACATAGTGACTCGAGGTTTGTCGTTTCTCATTTTTCAGGGATCAAAATTATGTGTACTTCAATACATACAATAAATCAATAATGTTTATACTGAGCTCTTTTCTATTTTGGTAAAAACCTATAAAGTATACTGAAATAGTGTCTAACAATAGCTAGAGCCAAATTAACTTGATCTAAGTCTGAGCCATACATTTCTTTAAACAAAAAGAAAAAAGAATGGTGCCATCCTACTTCTTCCTTTTAGAGGGTACGTGTTTTCTGTGCTATTATGCTAACATGGACAGAAATATAGAATAGAACCTCGAAAGAGATAAAAAAAAAAAAAAAAGGCATGCAACGCTATGAATCTTTAAACAGTATGCTATCTCTATCTGTTACCCAACCACCCATCTATTATATTGTTGACTCAAGATTATATACTTTTATGATGATAGGATGAATGGATGAAATTGATGACGAGTATTTGTATATTTGATTTTTTTTTCATTTTCTTTTGTCGTGGTAATTGATTTAATATTTTTTTATTTTTTATAGTATTTTTTAATTTGACAAACAAAGTATTAATTTATTATAAATTTAAATTTTATTTAAAACAGAATTTAAAATTTTAATATTTATTTAAATAGATTAATAAATTAATTATTAAATTAATCTAAATATTTTTTTGTCATGGGTTATGAGCCAACAAGACAACCCATCCAAAACCTCTGGTTCCCCCTGTCTGAAACAAAGTCTCGCTTTTCTCCTTTTTGTTGAATCAAATGTCATAGCACATTTAAAATAGCCTACTCCTGCTGACCAAAAAAAAAAAAGCTAACTCCCACGATTTAATATTTGATTTAAGGTGAATGATTAAATGGTCCAGCATTTTTTTTCAGCAACGTTAGTGAAAGATTACTATTCTGTAATACCGCTAGGTTTTTGGGTTTATTTCTCTTTTAAAAGCTATTGGGCCTTACAATAGCCCATTTGTTAAATTCCAATTAGCCTAATAATTTTTTCCACCCAAAAAAACCTAATAATTTATAGCATTATATGTTTTTTTGGGTAAAAAAAATTAAATTAAAATAACGAATTAGTGACAATATAATATAAAATGTTAAAATAAAATAAATATTTAGACCCAAAAAATGAACAACAAAAAATTTATTTTTTTTAAAATTAATTTTAATTTGATAAAAATACACATTTTGGGATAAATGACAAATAATTCATGTATTTAATTAAGTCTTTTGTTGGGTCAACTAAAAATTTATTTAGAAAATACATATAAAAATAATAAAAAATTATCTTTAGACTATTTTTAATTTCTTTTTAATATTTGTCAATTGCATAAAAGATACAGAAAAAATCATTTAAAATAAAATTACCAAATTAAAAAGATAATTTTTTTAATCTTTTAAATAGACTTGCAAAAAATTATATTGATATTTATAACATTTTAAAATATATCTCCAAATATTTAATATATTCTTTCAAATTAAAATATTCTTAAATATAAAGTATCATTCTTTTTTCATAAATTATTTTATCAAAAATTAATTCTTTTCATAGACAAAATAATAATTTTTTTTTCTTAAAAAACAAGCATAATGAGGATATCAAAAATTTATTCCACAACATTATTGTTCAATGAAAGTAATAAACAAAGAAATAACAAAGCTTCTTCAGCATAATAAACCTTTATACAATAATTATTTTGGTACTATAATCTCTTATTGTAAAAACTTTTTGACAAAATTTAAAACATGTCAAGTATCTTATAATTATTTTTAAAATATAGTTTTAATTTGACAAAATTTTAAAACATGTCATGTATCTCATAATTTATAAATATCAATATAATTTTTTGTAAATCCGTTTAAAGATTAAAAAATTATCTTTTTAATTTAATAATTTTATTTTAAATAATTTTTTATATCATTTACATGACTGATCAAATATTAAAAAAATTAAAAAATAGTCAAAAATCAATTTATTATTATTTTTTATATATAATTTTTAAATAATTTTTTAGATGATCCAACAAAAGATTAGATTAAATACATGTATTATTTGTTATTTATCCTCAAAATATATATTTTATCAAATCAAAATTAATTTTAAAAAAAATATTTCTTTTGTTTTTATTTATTTTTTGTGGGTCAAAATAATAATTTATTTTAACATTTTACATCATATTTCACTAATTTAATATGTTTATTTTAATTTTATTTTAATCCAAAAACATATTCTTATGCTATTTTAAAATTATTAAGATAATTGGACTTTAATAAATAAAATATTATAAGGCTTAATAGTTTTGAACGAGGATTGAACCCAAAATCCAAATACCCAACAACATAAAAAAATGATTATCTTTCATCAATTTTGATGAAAAAAGATACAAGGACTATTGAATCATTCACCTTTATGTAATAAATATGTAGCAACTAATTTTCTTATTCATTGTTATTGATATGGACCAGCTCCCAATTGGATCGAAGATACTGGACCGTCCACGGAAATACTTTTTGGGACACGTCGATCGATTATTTTTAGTATATTAAATATATATATTAAAATTAGTTATCAAATTCTTCACTCCAAATCACCTAGCTTAGAATCCAAATTTTCTTATCCTTAAAACTTATCTGTTGTTTCGGGTTTTAATGATTATATTAAGTGGATACTAAAATTAGTTATTAAAATAAAATATATATTAAAATATAAAATATATATTAAAAATAAATTAAATTATATATATTTAAATATAAATATTTAATAATTAATTTTAGTATATAAATAATATTTTAAAATATTTTAATATTATAAATTATGATAGAAAAAATTTATAGAATCAAATTATTTTATAAAAAAATTATTAGGGACAAACTTACAAAAATTTCGTCAGCTATTGAATAATAATTTTTTTAATTATTATTTTTATGTGAAAGAGTTTAATTTTTAACAAATAATTAATTTTAATATTTATTATCTAAAATTTAAAAAAATTTAATGTATATATTTTTATATATATTAATTCTGTTGCTTAAGTTCATACTTGTTATTTAAAATAATATTTTTTATATATAAAAATATAATTAAATATTAGTATAGAAAAATTATAATAATAGTTATTAAATTAACTCAAAATTATTTTTTTAAATAATTAAATCCTGATTCTAATTATTAGTCACAATATTATGTAGTGTTCTCTTTAAATTATATGTAATAAATATTTAAAAGAAGATAAGTAAAAATATAGATTAAAAAAATAAACGGTAAAAAATTAAAACTAAATAAAAAAAATTAAAAGGCATGCTTATAATAATAATAATAATAATAATAATAATAATAATAATAATAATAATAATAATATATTTTTAAGTGAATAATATCACGATATCATTTTTTTATCATATTATCATAAATTTAGCGTACTCTTAATAATTTTATGAATTTATTTAAATTATATTATTTAATTAATTTTATTTTTTGTAAAACAAAAATGTAGAGAGATATAGACAATAAGAGAAAAAAATGAGAAAAAGATAAAGAAAGGAAGAAAGAGAGTGAGTTTGTTAATTTTAAAACAAATATTTTATTTTAATTGTAACAAAAAAATATATTGTGACACATTTTGGTTTGTCAAATTAGTAATATAAATATATAAATTATAAGAGGATGGAGAAAGAGAAATTATTAATTTTAGAAAAAAATTTCATCTCAATTTTGATAAGAGTATCAGGTAACATATTCTGGTTGTTAAATTAATATAGTTATATTTTAATATTTTAGTTTTAATTTAATTGTAAGTTTTTAACTATAATTAGAATGTTATGTTGCACATTTTTATTGTCAATTTATAATTAGTTATTATTCATTAATATATAATGATATATAAAAAAGATAGAGGAGGTGAAACTTGAAAGAATGAGAAATATAAAAAAGAAGAGAAAGAGGAAGTGTTAATTGTATGACAATTTTCTCCTTTTTTTTGGTAAAGATCTTTTCAAGAATATTATTGTTATGTCAGGTAACCAGAGATCAGAGGATTGGACTTGTGAGGCTGGCCCGATCGTGTGAGGAGGGAAGCCCTTGGTCTTAGCTCTCGTTTGGGGGCTCCCGTCCGACTTGTGTGTATGAGTGAATGGAGGGTGGTACCTACAAAAACACTTCGATGCCTAAATAAGCAAGGGTCTAAGCAAGTTTTAGAGAATATGAGAACTTAGAGATACATGAGGGATGTCAGTGTACTTATAGTGGTGAACCCATAACCACCGTTGGAGTAGTTCCACCTTTCGAGGAGGATAACCGTCCATTTATCTTAGAGAGGTTGAGGTTTGACTTCTAGAAGGGGGTTGAGAGATTTTAGGAGCAGTTACTTATTTGAATGAGTGTTATCTACCAACTAATCTTCGTCTCCGACTTTTTTGAACCAAGTTGTTGTTGAGAACCGACTTCTCGAGGGAAGGTCGGTGTAAAGTGAGGGCCAATCCTTTAAATTGGGCCTCTCTTTTGGACCTGGCCTTAGTCGTTGGGTTAGGGTATGAACAATTATGTATTTTTTATATTTTTTTCAAAATTATATTTTTTGTGTGTTTTTTCTCTTTTGAAATTTTGAAATTTTTTATTTTACTAAAAAAATTATAAAAATAAAAGATATAACAGAAAAACTAAACGAAAATCAAATCTGTGTAGATAAATAAGAATTTATTTGCTACCTGTTATTGATATCAAATAATAAAGAAAGTATAGAAGAGTAACAAAAGACACCACATAAACAATAACAAAAAATAAAGAATAAATAGATAGTTTGATAGTTAATTTTTTTAGTAGACTTTCACAAAATATATTCTTAGCAACTTAAGTTATTGAAAGAATTTTTTTTATTAGATTTTAAAATTTTTTTTTTGACAACTTAGATCAAATAGATGAAATTAAAAGAACTAATATTAAAAATTATTTTATAATTGATCCATCAATTTTTTATGCGATAAACAATGTAAAACAAACTTAAAGAAGAGATAAATAGAATAAAAAATTTAAATTTAAATTAAGCACACTAGAGTTAAATATTAATTTGTAAGCTTAGGCGCAAAAAAATTTAAGAAATATTAAGTGAATAAATTATTTTTGTAATTAAATCTAATTACGTTTTTTTTTTGTATCTCTTTTCACTTTTTTTATTTTTCTTTAATTAAAACTTTAGTTCTCAATTCTTAAATTATTAAACCAACTTAATTAAATTTGTTTATCAAAATAACTTGACCAGGTAGCATAACCAACAAATTTCATAACTTGATCAAATACATATTAATTAGTTCATTAAAAATCTATATTTTCCCTACAAACTATGACAATATGATATAAAATCTAGCACATACAAACAACATGTCCTTTTTTTTTTTTTTGGGACAAAACACCCAAAGCAAATTCCTTTACAAAACTTGTGCATTTTGTTTTTTGGTCCGAATTGGGTTAAATTGTAGACTGTATTATTTCAAACGGTAGTGGATAGTTTGAAGTAAAGTTGATATTAGGATTTTGGGCTTTAAACTTTTGTTGGGCCATCTTTCTCGAGTTAAAAGTCCACATATAATGAATCGTATTTCAGTTTTTCGTGTATGTGTTCATTTCCATGTTTGTATGTTCGTCAATAAAATTGAAAAAAAAAAAAGTAGTGATATGTGTAAAAAAAGTTAGATCCTCTACATTTTGAATGTTACTCTAGATATTTAAATATAATTTTTTATTATTAATTTTATAAGTGAACTAAAAAAAATATGAAAAAAAAACATCAAAAGCGAGAAATCATATTTTATTCATTTTTAAGTAAAAATCTAAAATTTAAAAAATCCAAATTCATGTGTAAAGTGTAAACCACTAACCCTATCATTTAAGTGTGTAACTAAATACTAAATTTATTACATGAACTGATTATTACTATATTTCAGTAAGATGTAAGGCCGTGTTTGAGTATGAAAATAGAACGAGATAGAATATTGAAAATAAAATATTAAAGATAAAGAGATAAAAATTAATATTTTTATATTTTGTTTTGTGATAAAGTAGAATTAATTATGAAAGTATAATTTATTTTTTTTTATACAAAAATTTCAAAGAAAAAATATAATATATTGTAAAAAAATATAATTATAAAAATTTAATAAAAATAATAAAAAAATTCAATTGTGTCTTTTATTAGGTTAAACGACATATGATTATAATGATACAGCTACATCTATTTTTATCCCTAATTTTCTACTTCACTTTTTTTTTTTAATTTTCTTTTTAAACACAAAAACCTCAACACAAGGTGAGCTTTTTTTTTTGGGTTAGAATCTTAGATTGAGTTAATACTTAAAATCGTACCTGAAAGATATTCTGATTTCTATTTTAGTTTTCGAAAGATAAAGTTAATCGAAATCGTCATCGTCCAACTGATGGAAGGATTAACGTGACCAAGTCGTATATCTTTCGGAGACGATTTCGATTAACTTTATCCTTCGAGGACTAAAATGGAGATCCGAATATCTTTTATGGATGATTTTGATTATTAACTCGTAAATCAACTAGCCAGCTTTTCAAGTTTCAACCGAACTAATGCGATGTCTAGATTCACATCTTAGTGTCTTACACATGCTGATGACATGCAAAACAGCACAAGGACAAGGCATCTAGCTTGTGCAGAAACGTGTTTCTTTTCTTGTGTGTTGTATCCCATTAAGTGTAGATCATTTATTCTGTGACATATATTATAGTAGTAAGATAGATTACTCCGATACTAGTACTATTAACTAGCTCCAAAAAGAGAGGTACTATAAGATAAAGGTTATTCGAATTCGAATAATTACTTATCCTAAACATACATGGGAATTGAAAGTTGTGTGTCTTTTCATCCTAACAAATTAGAGCCGGCAATTCGGTGGAGTCAAACTTCGTATTTTCCAACTCAAAATTATTGGACAATACCAGAGTTATTAGATGTTGAGTCTATCACGGCGTTCACAAGTTTGACAAAAGATGTAAATCTAAATCTAAATTATACTACTCTAACGAAAGGTAAATAAATTTAAAAAGTATATTAGAATATTGATGGCAAATATGACTAGTTGATTACTTGATTTAAACAAATAAATTAAAATAATTATAAAAACTAGAAAAATTTGATCTTTATAAGTTATGTTAGGTAATTAATGATTTTCTTTAAAAATATGAACAACTACTAATCAAATAAAAACATACTACACCTTAAAATTATCCATTTAAATTTTAGTATTAGAATAATCATTCGCACATTTAGTGAAATTAACATCCAATATATCCATTATTTACATTGGTTTATATTTTCCTTATTTTATATATGTATTATCGTCTTGGGATTATAGTCTAATTGCGAGCTGTTACTACTTGTTATGAGTTAACTGACCAATAACAGTACCTTCCATTTAACATTGTTGGGATTGAACATTGTTGTCTGTTTCATGTGTCATCCGGAAATTATTAACTATTAGTTTTGTTCCTGCGTGAATATGGATCTTTCAAGGTATAGCTAGTCTTGCTGGTGCTCGAATCGGCTTTTCTTGGAACAAGAGCGTGGAACATCGTCTGCTTATTAGAGAGGTGGTGTTGGGCACCTGTAAAGGTACTCCAACGTTTAAGTAAATAAGAGTGTGAGAGTATTTAGAGTAAAACGGAATGAATTGCGTACCTGTGACTTAGTAGCTCACTAGTATATATTGAGTTATTCTGAAGTGGTTATTCGTATCCTTGTTGCTAGTTTTACGGAGTCTTTTGTTAATAATCCGATATTTAAGATTCTAATGGTTTGGTTGGAGAGATTTTCAGAGGTTTATCTCTTATAACGGTTTTCGATTCTGAGTTTGGCTGGGTTAGGCCGGTTTTGGAGGTAACAGATCATAACTCCCAAGTTAGACCTGTTTTGAGAAACTGAGCTATAACAGGTAGAGTTTCAGAAGTATAACTTGGAATAGGAGAAAGTTAAAGCCCCAAAGTTCAACTTGATTTTTGCGAATTTTGAAAAATAAGGAAACACTTGGGTTTTTCGCAGTAATTTACACGAAATTGTTTTGAAGAGAGAGAAGATTTTGGAAAAGACAGGTTCATTTAATGCTCATTGGGTTTTGAAACGGTGATAAATGTTGACTGTTGATTTGTAGTGTGTTTTTTTCATCGATGGATAGAGTTTATTGTGATGTTCTATCTTGCTAAAGGTGTGGATAGTGGGTTAGTGGGTGGTTTTTACTAGACTCTTTGAGTACTCGTTTTTGTGTTTTTACATCTCCTGTGTTTTTGTTGAAGATGAGTAAGAAATGTTAGTTACTCTTGCTTAGTTTCTGTTTGCGTTATTGCTTTCACTTTGTTTTTGAGATGGAGAAAGGGAAAAAGGTTGTGGTAAGGAGGTTTGCTAGGGGTCGGGGTAAGAAGGAAGTTGTTGAGAAGGACAAGATTGTGGAGGAAGTTTGGGAGTGGGATCTGAATGATCCCTTCGCGTGGGTGATTGAGTCGGTGAAAGAGTATTCTTCTGTTTTTGATGATGATCACAGTTTATCTCAGTTAGGTTTAACATCTTCGTGGGTTAGGGAAGGTGGCGGTATTAGTTTGAAATTTTTGTCTTGTAATGCTAGTGATCGCTTATACCATCGTGGTGAGGGGTTTGAGTTTTTCTTTATGTACAGTTGCGTTTTTGTGGACTTAAGTTTTTGGTTTCCCTTTACTGAGTATGAATGTGGAGTGTTGATGCAGTTTAAATGCATGCCCTCTCAATTGCACCCGAACTCGTGGGCTTTTGTTAGGGCGTTTGAGGTTTTAATGGAATATTTCGAGTTCGAACCGTCGTTGGAGGTGTTTTTTGCTCTCTTTCAATGTAAGGGTGTGAAAAGGGGTAGGTGGTTGAACTTGGCCAGTACTCCCGGACGAGCTATATTTAGCTTGTATAAGTCGTCTTATAAGGGGTTTAAATCAATGTTTCTGAAGGTTGGTGTTGCTGAGGATGAGTTTCCCTCGTATGTGGATGATTGTTTGCTGGAGAAGTTTCCTTTATTTTAGTATCCTAGACCTGGTTAGATATTGGGAATGGATGAGATGGAATATAAAAATGAAATGGTGGTAGAATTTTTGGTTAACAGTATTTCCTCTTCCGGTTTGTTGTCTGTTGTGGAGCTTCTTGAGTGGGAGTTTGATAAAGATGCTGTTTCAGAGTATATAGGTAAAGATTTTGTTTGGACTTGCCTACTTTGTTTTATGGTTTTTGATATGTCCCTTATATTTGTATTTTGCAGTTGAGAAGGCTTCGAAAGTGACATCGAGTAATTTGAAGGCGTTCTTTCGATCAAAGAACGTGGATAGAGAGGGGTCTAGTAGTCATGTGAAGGCTGAGAAAGGAGCTGAAGTTAATCAACCCTCTCCTACTAGGAAGGTAAGTTATAAACGAAAAAGGCGAGATGGCAAGAAAGAAAAGATGATGGGTTTGGCTGATGACAAAATTGGTGGGAAGGAGGTCGACTTGGACCAGGTGAAGAAGTTTACGGAAAATCAAAAGGCATTGCATGGTTATAATGGAGATGAGGATCTCACCTTACTGTGGAGTGAACACTTTCCTCTATCGATGGTTGCTGATGAACATTGTCAAAGTCTTGCTAATGTCAAATTGGTTCAGGAGGTTGGTGATATTGGCGTTTGTCAGTATCTTCAGGTATAATATCTTTGCTTGTCATCCCTTTGCAATGTTAGCTTGTGTTGGTTTGATTTGATTGTTTGTTGTTTCAGGTGATGGGAGCTCGGCTGATGTCTCTCGGCCGAACTCAGGAGTTAAAACATGCTAGGGATTCGTTTGACAAAGCTACTGTGGACCAGCTGATGCGGGATAATTTGGATAAAGGGAACAAATTTCGCACTGCTTTGGACTTGGTGGACTCTTTGCAAGAAAAGTTAACTGCTGCCAAAAATGTCAAAAAGAAGTTTGATGAGGAAAAAACCGCTTTGGAAGCCAGGCTGGCTGTACTGGTGGCCGAGAAGAAAGAGCTCGAGACTGGCAAAGAAGACCATGACCTCGAGATGTTCGCTGCTGGTTTTGAGAGGACTGTTGAGCAAGCAAAATTTCTGGCGCCTGCTACTGATTTATCTGCAATGGATTCGTGCAAGCTTGTTGTTGACAAGGAGTTAGTTGATGATGATGAGGATTGTGTTGAGAGGGAGGGTGAGAACCCAAATGTTTAGTTATTTTCTGTAGTAGACTATTGTTGCGTATGTGTTTTGGAACTTCTGGCTTATAGCCATTAATTGTGTTTGATGTAATTTTTGTTTGGACTGTTGGCTTGTAGTACTTAGCCCAAAGAATTTGGTAGTTTAAAATATGATCGCATGTTTAAATTATATGTTTGGTTTTGTGAAAAATCTTTTTGTATACTCATACTTTGAGTTAGTATTATTTGTTGATAGTACTCGACCGAGTAGGATAGAGACTTTATTATGGAAAGTAGGTTATGTATGTTGTATTGTAGGATGATAATTGAAAAAGTGCAGGGTGGTGTGCCTCATTAAAACCTCTCCAGCAAAACCCCCTTTAGGGATAAAATCTGGTAGTAGGAAAAAGAGTGCATCACCGTGCCCGACTTATAGACTAACTGAAATACATTTTTAAAGAAGATATGTTCCAATTATTTGGTAGAATAGTTCCATTAAGCCTTCCCAATTGGCGCTTAGCTTACCGTGTCCTGGTGGTTTTCGTACATCCTCTATTCTCCTGAGGACGAGGTCGCCTTATGAGAATGTCCTTGGTTTGAGTTTCTTATTGTATTTCCGAGTTATAGCTCGCTTTGTAGCGAGTTGCTGTAGTGTTGACTTGTTTCAGTTTTCTTCGATGAGGTCAAGCTTGCTTTTTCTGTTTTCAATATTGTTATTTTCATTGATGCTTGTAGTTCTGGGACTTCGTAGAGAGATCTCAACAGGTATCATAGCATCACATCCGTATACTAGCCTAAAAGGAGTTTTCTTTGTTGATGATTGTTCTGTTGTGTTATAGCTCCATAGTACTTCTGGGACGAGCTCGGCCCATTCTCCTTTGGAGTCTTCGAGTTTTTTTTGAGACTCTGTAAAATGATCTTATTGGCAGCCTGAGCTAAACCGTTAGTTTGTGGATGTTCTACAGATGAGAACTGTTGAACTATTTTGAAATTTTGTAAGAAGGCTGTGAATGTTTGATATATGAATTGTGTACCATTATCAGTTATAATGGATTGAGGAATACCAAATCGGCAGAGTATGTTTTTCATACAAAAGAAATCATTTTTTCGGAAGTTATTTTTACCAATGGTATGCTTCTATCTATTTTGCAAAATAATCAATAGCAACAATTAAAAATTTGACCTGGACTGGTGCGGGTGAGAAAGGTCCGAGGATGTCCATCCCCCATTTATTGAATGGCCAACATACCTCGGACGAATGTAACTATTCGGTTGGATTGTGAATGACTAGTGTGTCACATTGGCAGTGCTCACAATGTTTGACCTTATACATACAGTCTTGTTGCAACGTTGGCCAGTAGTAACCTGCTCGGAGTATCTTGGAAGCTGAGCTTCGTCCTCCTATGTGTGTTCCATAAACACCTTCGTAAACTTCGTCCATTGCTAATTTTGCTTCTGCCGTGTTTATGCATTTTAGAAGAGGTCTTGTAAAGCCTCGCTTGTATAGTTCGGCGCCGAGTAGTGTGTAAAAGCTGGCTCTTCTTTTGAATTTTATTTTGTTTTGGACGCTATCAGGTATGTGACCTGTTTGTAGGTAGTGTATGAAAGGTCGTTGCCAGTCTTCTTCCTGTGAGATACTCGAAATTGCTGTTAGCAAAACACTAGGTTCATTAAGCGTTGGTTGAGATAATATAGGTGTTTTAGTTTGACTTCTGGTTATTGCTAATTTTGAGAGGATATCTACTCTATCATTTTGTTCCCGAGGTATATGGAAAATTTTAAATTTGTGGAAGCCGTTGACAAGATTATTAACAATAGCATGATACCTTTCTAATAGTGGGTATTTTACCTGGAAATTACCTGTTACCTGTTGTACCACAAGTAAGGAGTCACATTTGACGCGCAGTTGTGTTACACCTATTGTATGGGCTAGCTTTAGTCCTGCTATGAGTGCTTCATACTCTGTTTGATTGTTGCTCGTGTGGAAAGTGAATTGTAGAGACTGTTCCAAAGCTGTGTCATGTTCGTCCTCAAGTAGGATTCCTGCTCCTGAGCCCTTGTTGTTTGAAGCTCTGTTGACGTATAATGTCCATGCCTTCTCTATGGGATTAGATTCTTCTGAGGTGAGTTCTGCGATGAAATCGGCTAGCACTTGAGATTTTATTGCTCTCGGCTTTGGTACTGAATATCGTACTCAGATAGTTCAATTGACCATTTAATCAGTCTTCTAGCCAGTTCGAGCTTCGTCAGGATTTGCCGAAGGGGTTGTTCTATTTTGACGATGATGGTATGACTTTGGAAGTAGTGTCACAAACGTCTGGCCGTTGTCACTAAGGCCAAGGCATGATTTTCTAGTTTTGGATATCTGACCTCGGCATGTTGGAGGGATTTGCTGACAAAATATACTGGGTGCTATTATTTTTCTGTTTTTGTTACTAAGACAGAACTGATAGCATGGTTGGTAACAGATAAGTATATATATAATGGTTTACCGGTCTTTGGTGTTTGGAGTATGGGTGGTTCCGATAGTATTGTCTTAAGTTCACTGAATTCTTCCTCGCACTCCTCGGTCCACTCAAATCTTTCTTATTTTCTCAGTGTTTTGAAGAAGTGCTGTGATCTTTCTTATTTTCTCAGTGTCTTGAAGAAGTGTTGTGATCGATGTGCTATACGAGGTAAAAATCTTATTAGTTGTTGAACTTTTTTTACTGTCTTTAGGCTTCCCATGTTCAGAATTGCTTGGCATTTTTTGGAATTAGTCTCGATACTTCGGCAGGTGAGCATAAAGTCGAAGAATTTTTCACCTTGCACTCCAAATCTTAGCAGAACTTGAAAAACCATAACAGCAGGACAGTTATTTTTAACATTTTAATTTGTCATACACCGAGATTTATATATAATTATTTTTATGTGAAGTTAATAATTAAAAATTATTAAATAATTTAATAGATTTGATTAGATTATAATTTAATAATTTTTAATTATAAATTTTATATAAAAATAATTATATGTGAATTTTTATTGTATATACTACCAATACATATATGGCTTTTCTCTCTGCATACAAATTTTAGAATGTCAGTAGCAAAATCTTTAAAATTAACTTCACTGTGAGCATGAACCTATCTCTTGGATAATTGAAGAAACAAATTATTGATATAAAATGAATTATATGATTCCAACATTGTTTTTTCTACAAATGTACATTTTTCTGTTTTTTATTTTTTTTTTAAAGATTCCAAAAAAAATACATGAAAGACAACATGAAATATTGTGATTTTCATGCAAAAAGATGGTTAAATTAGGATTCACGTTAATTACAACGGTAATTAGAGCATTTAGCAAGGTTTAATATGGGTAGTTTTAGTATCATAACTTAATCTTAGTGCTAATGGCAACCCAATTTTCCTCAGCACCTTAATCAAATCCACGCACATGCTCCTCACGTGACCCTCACATCCTCTCTGCATAACCAAAAGCACCACTGCGACGCCGTTTCGCTTCGCCACCTCATCCCTCACCTTTTCGTTACCGCAAAGGCAGCACAGGCTCCACAGCACCGCCACCGCGTCCTCCGTCGCCGCCTTCCCTGCCTTCGCCAGTCTCTCCACCACTGTCGCAGCGCATGAAAGATCTCCGCCCATCGCTGCCCTACCATCAGCGCACGTCGCCACCACCGCCAGCATTTTCAGGCACTTCTCCTCCATGGAACCGCTGGAGGCGGCGCTCTGCAGCGTCTTCGACAAGGCCTTGACGATTTCAGAACGAACAAGCTCGGCTTTCGCAGACTGAGTCACCGAAACCGAAGCCAAAAGCGACAAAACGGCGCTGTTTAGCTCCTCAGTTCCATCGTACAGAAGCTTTACGAGCTGTGACAATAAGCCTCGCGTTTCTGCGATCCACCGCTTGGATTGAAAATCGCCTGCGAGAAATTCCAAAACTCTAACCGAAGCGACCTTCGATTTCGCAGATCCATTCTCAAGAGCAAAAGCGATCGCTGCTAAGCAATCTTCGCGACAATCGAGTATAGACCGTCGGATCCTCTCTACGCCACCGGAATCGGAGCTCCCGTTCTCCCTGAGAACCAAATCCAGAACCGCGATCACGTTTTCCAAAGCTTCAATCCGCGACCTGCTTCCGGCGAGGGCGCGAGTGATGGCGGAATCGAATCCGGGGAAGCTCACCAGGACACGGCGGTTTTCGACGGAGAATCTTGAAAATTCGGCGAGTTCAGAGAGCGAAGCGGCAAAATCCTCGGCGTCGGTTTGAATTCCGGCGAGGAGAGCGCGGAGGCGGTCGCTTGCGGCGGAGATCCGTGTCTCCGATGGCGATGAAGGTTCTCCGGCAGCGGAGAGGAGCCATAGGCGGATGAGGCGGTGGAGTGTAAGGTTTGGGATGAAGTCCTTGGAAGGGAGGACCTGCATGGTGGCAGGACACGTGTCATGACCAGATTCGAGCCAGCGCTGGATGCTGGAGCGATCGTATGTGACGCCGGTGCATAGGCTTACGGGAGACCTCATCACATCCATCGAAATTGGGCATCGGAATAAACTCGGAACAGTGACGTATAGCTTATCCCTTACCTTTGCCATTGCTTCCTTTTTCTTATCTTCGTTCTTCTTTCTCTCTATTGTTCTTGTTCTTGTTTTTCTTCACACACACAAACACCAAAACCCGCACGCACACACTAGAGATAACGAGCAGTGTTACGTTTAAAAGGAGAAGAAAATTCAATTAAGAATAAGATATCAATCATCAATTATATTATGAATATGGTGACTAGTGCCTAATGGTAGTGGTTTTGATGATATGGTCTTTGGTCAAAGTTTACTTAGCTGGAAGACGTGTCAGAGGTGAGGAGGGGACTATAATATCAATATTTATTGTATTATATATTCAATATGAAAACGACACCTTTCTTTGTTTGACCCATCAAAACCATAATAATATTTTGAGAAATTGAGGTGAGATTTTGGACTTTACTAACTTTTTTGTTTCACTTGCATGACCACAAAACACCCGCTCTATATTAGTGTTGCATCGCTTGCTCGTGTAATTAGTGATTACAAAATGTTAACGGAGACGACAAAGGAAACATAAATGCTTATTAGTTTTGTTGAATTTGAAATATTGGAATGTTGACTACTAACATATATATAGTAATATGTAACATGAATAAATAAAATCGTAAGGATAACGATAGAATTATACAAAAATGAACATAAATTGATATTGTAGAAGTATAATGTACGAAGGTTGTATAGTTAGGTTTTATTTAGAACATTATTATAAACCAAAATGAGAGCATGTAAGTAGTTGAAGAAGATTAGGTTCCGTAAATCCAATGAGAAGTTGAGAACAAGCTAAGTTCATGGAAGAGATGGCAATGGTGGGATGCACGCCATAAAATGCGCGGTCAATGAATTCCAAAACATTGAGCTTTGTGGAATTTCATAAAGTTTGACCAGTGAGAAACGTTGTCTCTTTCCCCTTATCTACAGGTTATTAAACTTTGAGTAACGGGCTAGAAATCACAATCACAAGTAAGTTTTCTACAAACTACTTACCAAAATTTCAACCACTCTCAAGACTCCTAACGAAGAATTCACCTACTTCGGTTTGACAATGTCAATTTGATGAGTGAAGCATCATGTAGTCGTGATTAATATAATAGAGGCATTTTACTTGGGACTACTATTTACAAAAAATAAATCAATATTCTTTACAACGTAATATTTAACGCCTAATTAATTTGATTGTTAACATCACCATTCTTTTATTTTGTTGAATTGTTAACATCATCATATATATAAATGTTGATTTAACAAGTCTAAATAAAAAATTTAATAAAACATTTTTTCCATGGCTGATAACCCCATTCCATTCAGAGAAGCAATTAATAAATGTTGGTCCATTTAGTCAGGCCACTTAAATATTGTGGCCATTTGAAGTCAGATATAAATGACCATACCCTAGTTCCTGGTTTAAAATTGCTCACATGCCCATGCTAATGGTAAAATATGCATGGATACATATGTGTCTACACTCTACACACCTTAATTATTGTATATATGGAACTACCTCGATAATATGATAATAAACAAAAACTTATATTATATAACATATATATTTAAGGTAATTGCTATTCCATATATTTAAGATCAACACAAATGGATCTAGTTTAAATAAACGAACTTATTTAAGGGATGGCCCTTTGATTTATTCACCGTTAAATTAAATCTAGCAAGTGCATGGCTACGATAGAGAGATTTCATGTGAGTATTTACTCCTTCCATGTATTTATTTATAAATACTGTGCTAAGTTGATGATTCATGATTTATAGGTGCAAGGAGCGGTCCAAGAGAAGGATCTTATTATACGCCATGCATTCATCACACTAATTGATCACACAAGATTTGTGGACCCATCCTGTAATGAATACTACTAATAATATGGTACTGCAATTGGCAGCATGTGGATCACTTGCTAGCATCAGAATTTTGAATGGTCATCCATGCATCTATGTAACAATTAAGATGATACAGTATAACAGTAATAATAATAATAATATGTATATGATGATGCCATATGGTTTGGCGTAAATGAAGATAGAGAAGCAAAAATAATGGTCTGTAACAATTAAATGATGGCTAAATTTAATGCACAGCCTTATAAGAAACTGGTCAATTTTTTTTTTTAATTTAAACGAGTTTTTATTTTTCAAATATTTGGAAATTAAAGAATGAAATTAAATAAAACACACACTACTATTGTTATGTTAGTATTTTTTATATATATAAAATTATATATGTAAACATTATTGCAAGTGATTATACATGATCATGTAACACAGCTGAAGTGATCTGTGGCATGAAATGAAATGAATCTGGCTATATATATATATATATATATGGAATTCTTATTAGGTTAGACTATTATTATTAGACAGCCCCTCAAGATAATATTTTAATTTTTACCTTATAAAAGGATGGAAATACAACATGGTTAGTGTTTGAAAGAATTTTTATCTTTTCCCCCTCAAACAATTAAAAAGTTGTTTGATTTATAGACAGAAAATAAAATAATCAAACTTTAGAATTCTATGTTATTAAAGCTTATGTTTTTTTACTAACCCTAATAAACCCTAATAAATATATAAGACCCTCAGGTTATATAACCTTCCAACATTGATATCCTTACAAGCTAGGTTCACACGTTCAGTCTGCATCAATATTGTCACCTTTTAGTACAATTTTGTTTCCACTCTAGCTCCCATATAGGGGTGTCCGCGGATCGGATCGGATCGGATATGGCCAAAAATTCGATCCGATCCGCATTAAAATCATCGGATCGGATCGGATCCAATATCCGCAACTTTTAAGGTTGGATCCGATCCGCAAATGTGCGGATCGGATCGGATCGGATATCGGATATATCCAACACAAAAATATTTTTAAAGGCTTATTTTTATTAAAAAAATATCAATAAAATTCATTTTTTCTATTCTTTTAAATATGTTTACTCTTAAAATAATATTAAACATACTTTTCTTAAATAATAAATTAAAATAATATAACATATATGATAATTATTAATTGAAATAAAACATAAAAAGAATATTTATTTATTTATTTCTTTAATTTTGCGGATACGCGGATATGCGGATATGCGGATCGGATATGCGGATACCAACACAAAATCCGCAATCCGATCCGATTAGTGTGCGGATCCGATCCGATCCGATCCAAAAGCCTTGCGGATCGGATCCATATCCGCAATTTTCGGATCGGATTCGGATAAACACCGCGGATATGCGGATCGGATCCGATCCATGGACACCCCTACTCCCATACACCATAATATTTTTATTAGAATAATAATTCGGAATTTGTTAAAATGTGCCCACAGTTGTTAACATCCTAAAATTATTCATTTTTATAATTTTCTAAATTTAATAATTTAAAAGTAAATTAAAAATTAAAAAAAAAAAGACACATATAAACCAAACTCTAATAATAATGTAGTGATTTTATATGGTATGTCAAATCAATTGTAAAGTATGAATTTCTCAAACACACATGGTATCAAATTTTAGGTTTCCTTGTAATGAAAACCAACAAACTCTGAATACAATTCAATCTGCCCTCTCATATCAACAATCATATTTCATATCTGTCTGCTGTCACTATTTTTTGCCCAACACAATGGGTCCAACTTCATCTGGCTCTTCTTCTTTTGGTGGTTTTCATGGGCCCCAACTACAAAGTCCAAAACTTCCAACAATATGAAACCAAAAACCCCAAATCTTCGGCCTACGCTCTCATGAACGGTTCATTCATCCATCATTATTCAGTTCAACACTTCAATTCCTTCTATTGATCCCAAGTAAAATTGGATAATGTGCAACTCAAGGACATTAACAAAATATTCGTGAGAGACAATCTACTTTTCTATTCGTTATATATTTTTATCCTTCAATTTGTTTGTTCCGTTCCATTTTCAAAAAGAAAAAAGAGAAAAAAAAAAGTAAATTTAAAAACTTTCCAGCTGAATTTTTAGTTCGTTATAAATAATGTACTTTTTTTAATATGCTGTATTCTAGTTTAAATTTTAGCAAATGTCATATAATAAATAAAACCCTTAAATTTTATGTGTAAGTGTATAATATAAGTGAGTTGTGGTATATTGGTATTGTAATAATGTCTAAAATTAAGGATTGCCGAATCTCTCAGATAAAAAATATTTGGAAGCTTTCAATTTAAAATGAAAAATACTAGTTGTCTTTTAACTTTCAATTTTTAGTCAATTTTTTTTAAAATTTATTATTATTTAATTAATTTAAATATTTATTTTTACGTATTAATTGGTCAAAAAATTTAAAAAATTATTTATTTTTTTTAATCTAAAAATTGAATAAAAGACAATATTTAAAGGATATATAGTCGTACTAAAAATAAATGATTTAGAATAGGTATAAATCATGGGTTTATAACAAGAAGTTCCCATCTATAATTATTAATTAAACGTTTCATCCCAAGCTACATAGATAGAAAGGGAAGAGAAACATTACCATGATGATATGCAAGACTCGTCACGGTTTCAGACTCTCGGTTGTTTACTCGGCCATTATTTACATTGAGGCCCACAAACCCACCTAACCAAATTACAACCTCCATATTTTACTCATAAAGTACTATATAATATACATATGAAATAAATATTGGTGTAATCTAATTGAATAAATACAATGTAAACATATGAGATAAGACTACTTGTCCTAATATATTTGTCGTTTACGTCTATCTCCTTAAGTGAGTTTATAGTATGTGAAAGATGTGAAAAATAGTTGAAAATACATATATAATTTAGAATTTACATTACAACAAAAATTAATTTTACTGATAAATATTTAGTGACAATAACATAATAACTATTATATATTTTATTTAATTTATATTTTTGCATTAATTATATTTTTGTCATTATTAGTATATATTATAATGACAATTATATATTTTTTATAGTTATTAAAATTTTTTATCAATAATTATATAATTGCTCTTAACATTTTTTAATGATAAAATATATGGCAGTTAATATTTAATTATCGATAAATATATTAGTGATTATTTTTATTATCGTTAAAATTAAAATAAATAGTTGCTAAAAGTATTTTTCTTAGCAGTATTAGAATATTAGAGTTGTTTTTAGTGTATCTCCTATTTACTTTTGAGCAATGCCAGGGGCAGTAATTTTTGTAATTGTTAGCCATCAACTAGCCATTAATGATCATTTGATGGTGTGAGATTGGTGTAAGATTTCATCTAATGGCTCACCTTTCTCTGCTGGTTACATGCTGGCCAAAATTCAATAAAACTAGTTGCCCCTAGACTTTTCCTTTACTTTTATCTTTCAATATTCATCATTTTATTTCTTCTTTTCTCTATTTGTCATGTCTTATATACATGCTTTCCTCATCAATTATATATTTTCCATTTCTAATTAACTCACTAGACAATAATATAATTAACATTTGGCTGTTTTATTCCATCAAGCTTTTATGACTTAGAACACACTCCCTAAAGACCGGTTCAAAGGATCTCTATCTTAATAGGGTTTTCTTATTCTCTTTATTTAATTTAATTGGACAAAGGAACTATTGGTCCATGTTGTCTCATTTAATGCAACAAGCCAACATAAGTCAAACACAAAAATATGAATTCCAACATCCAAATCTTAAAGCACATGATCTTGCACAATTACATCTCCCTATGTTTCCGCACGCATACGTATGCTAGTTCACATTTCTTCATTTCTCTTATTTCCTTCATAAACAAGCCACCTCTTTGTCACACAAGGTCCTTCCTCATAAATAAATTAAAGTATAAATAGTGTGTGCAAAGTGCAATATAATATCACCCTTGTAGTTTGTAGCATTAGTTCTCTACTACACACTACTCTTTCAATATTATATTTGCTGAAATGGGGAGAAGGCATGTTCTTCATCATGTACTTATAATGTTGTTGGGTTTGTTGATATGTTTGGTTGTGATATCTTATGGTTCTAGACAAACTCAAGTTTTCAAAATGAAGCCTAATAGTAAGGCAAAGCCACAAGCATTATTGCCTCAAAGTCTCTTTGGATTCTTGCCAAAAGCGGTGCCATTCCCACCTTCAGCTCCTTCAAGGAACCACAATGGCATTGAATTACATAGCTCATTACTTGGGAAAGGGAAACCATAGATTTCTTTGGAAAATGTTTGCAAGTTTTGGTTCATTTTCTTTCTATTCTCCTTTGTCTTCCAATATATCAGCTCGCAAACACATATCCTCAGATTTAAAGCCAATGCATGTATATGGTGTTTTTGAGAGATGTCTTGAGACCACAATTTAATTTGTAGGTAGCTAGCTTCACCTATGTGATAAAATCTCTTTGTATGTACATGAAATTAAGATTCAGCTTGCAACTCATCATAATATTAATGCAAAATATTGTTGGTTACTTATATTTTTTCTAATGCAAATACACGTTTTTGTTTGTACAGCTTCTTTTTTTTTTTTAATGATGGAATTAATGATGACGAATCCCACAAATCAGAATAATGGAAATGATGACACAAAGGATGGATGAATTAATGATGCGAATCCCACAACAGGATTCGAGCAGTGGGAACTCGCGCATCAATGATCCAGGTGGCGGGCGTCAGCGAGATCCAACTCCAAACAGGGGTGATCTCAATCGCAGAGTGGACATTCCTTCGTTTGATGGCTCGGAAGCGAGCGGGTAGTTGGTTCGAATGGATAGTTAGTTTCGCATATCAAGGATTCAGGTGGACGAAAAACTCGAGTACGCAGTGCTTGCACTTCATGGGAAAGTTTTAACATGGTTTGAATGGTGGGAGTCTCAATCCACCTTCCCTTCATGGATTCGTTTTAAACAAGATTTACTCAAACGATTTGAGCCTGGTGCAGATGCGAATCCTCTTGCGCCATTATTGCAGGTGAGACAGCATGGGTCGGTTATGGAGTATCGGAGAGACTTTGAGATAGCGGCTAGGGCACATAGACATTTGGGGGGAGATACCTTGTTGTGCATGTTCCATGAAGGACTCAAACCGTCGTCGATCAAAGTGGAGATGAGAGTTGCCGAGTTTGAAAACCTCCAGGCGCTGATGGATAGGGCCATGATGTTAGAGTCAAGAAATGAAGCATGGCGTTCAGAAGGAACGCATCCAGTAGGAAGACGAAATAAAAACACTAACCGTTTGGGTTGGAGCGGTGCTAGATCCAATAATTGTGCTCCGCCCCTTCACAATCCCCTTCAATAACTAAACAACCCACATCTATCTAAAATTACTTTTTAAATAGATAATTATTTAAAATAATATACATTTAATATAATGTTATCTTTTTAAATATGTTTTATTTTTTTGATATTGTTTTAGTACTCCTTAGTACTCCTGAGTACTCTTTTTAAATATATTATTATTATTATTATTATTATTATTATTATTATTATTATTATTATTATTATTATTATCAGACATTTAATGTTTTGGCCAAAATATTTATTACGTTACTTGTTTTTAACATTACCATGATTATGGTTTAAATTATAAAAATTCATCAATTCTAATATAAATCTACAAAAAGTTCTCTTGAGTCATACATAATCTATTGTCCCATTTTCATATAAAGTAGGAATGCTCTTGTCATAACTCTTGTAACAAAAATATGCAAAATTTTGGTCTTTAAAATAATTAATAGTAAGAAGAATTCCTTCATCCAATTTTTTCGACGATAATTTAAAATAATTTAAGAGAAATTTAAAATTATCTATTTAAAATTATTTTTTAGATAGATAATTACTAAAAAAGTATAACATTTACTTATAATATTATTTTTTTAAATATGTTTAATTTTTTGATTTTTTAAAATTTATTTTTATATAATATTTTTTATAGTACTCTTTAGTACTCCATGGTATTTTTTTAAATACGCTATAATTTTTTATCTGCCCAAATATCTATAGTCGTACTTTTTAGTATTTTTTTATATTTCCTTGGACTTTTGATCCAATGTTTTTGCCCAAATATCTATTACCGTTACGTGTTACTAGATTGTAACCAGTAATATTACCATGGGTCTAGCTTGAAATGTTGAAGATTCACCAATTCTATTATAAAGCCACGAGAAGCTCTTTTGAGTCCTACGTAATTTTCTGTCCCATTCTTATATAAAATGTGAATGCTCTTACATTATCATAGTTCTTGTAACAAAAATATGTTTTTGTCTTTAAAATATTTGATAGAAGGAAGAATTCCTTACTTTTTAACGATAATTTAAAATAATTTAAGGGAGATTCAAAATTATTTATCTAAAATTATTTTTTTAGATAGGTAATTACTAAAAAAAATATAACATTTACTAATAATATTATTTTTTAAATATATTTAATTTTTTTGATATTTTTATATAATATTTTTATAGTACTCTCTAGTACTCTACAGTACTCTTTTTAAATACACTATAATTTTTTACCGTTGTTATTATTATTATTATTATTATTATTATTATTATTATTATTATTATTATTTATAGTTAATTTTTTATTTAATTTGTTTTATATAACAAGAATAAATAATTGTGAAAATTTTATTATTTAAATACTTATGGTTATATTATTTGGTACCATTTACTAACAAGGGACGGTAATAACTATTTTAGAAGAAGCATTGGACTAACTATGTCAGCCACACTTGAAATCAAGAGTTAATTAGTGATTCTGATACTTGATTTGATAGATGACCTACACTGTACTAAACTCTTTCTATTGATCTTAGATTTTTTTGTCCATTTTTTTAAATATTAAAAAATACGGCAAATTTTCTTTTGATCTTTTTTTAATATTTTTTTATTTTTTCTTTCAAAATATTACAATATTTCCTTCTACAAAATTTTCAATTAAATTGTTAACAACCAATCCCAAAATATGTCTAATGTATCGGCTAAGTATCTTGACAAATGTTTTTATTAGCTATATTTGATTTCTTCTATTTTTATAATTTCAAGAATTTACTAAGACATAGTCCATATATATCGAATTCAATGGGTCTGCGCAACCTTTTTTTATTGCAGTACAAAAAGATTATTGTTCTATTAAGTTTACGAATTTGCCTTTAGCATTCAATCTTATGAAAGCTAGGAGCTGTTATGTTACAGGGGAAGTAACGTAAAAATCTGGAACAATACTATTTTGACATATATTTTTAATTATAAAAGTACATGATATTTTGATAATATGTTACTAGAGCTAAATTTTAAGAAACATTTCAAGTGCATCGAGAGTATTGATATTCCAATTATTTTAACCGTTGATCTGAATTATAAAAAATATATATAATATATATTAATTGAAATCAACGATTAAAATAACTGGTGTACCAATACTCTTCGATACACTTGAAATGTTTTCTAAATTTTATAGAAATGTCTGAGTTCATAGATGGAAAGATAGTCTGGTTGTATCTTTTATTGATACCAAGTACATTGTAATTTTATATACAATATGTTTGAACAATTTTGATCTAAATTTTCATGTCTTGTATATGAAGTGACACCTTAAATTTTTTTATAGAAAAAATATTTTAATTAAATTGTATAATAAAAAATTATTGAAAACCAAGTAGAGAAAACCGAAAAAACCTTAACTATTAAAGAAATATAAGAAATGAAGGCTTGAGATGTCAAGTCATTTGAATTATTTCTGGTCAAAATTGTTTTAAATACTTGTTATTTATGGATTTGATTTGATTGTTTGTTTCAATATTTTTTTACCTTATAGAACATTTTCAGAATTTGCCATGTACTTGTTTGTAGTTTGGATGTTCATATTGTAGTAAAAAATTTTAGTGAAAGAAAAAGAGTACATTATTCTTTATGACGAGGATTGTCTTATTAAAAATTTTGTCAAAAAAATTAAATGAAAAAAAGAAATTTGTCTAAGAAAAAAGAGTACAGCCTCCTCCTCTTGTTACCGTTATTTAATATCTCGAAATCAGCGCATCCCAATCTGATGTACTAATATTTTAAAGAATGATTTTGGAAGTGACTTTGTAAATAAATCAGCCAGATTATTACTTGAGCAGATCTGTTGGATATCAATTATTTCTTGATTTTGAAGGTCATGAGTGAAGAAGAATTTGAAAGAAATATGTTTTGTTCTATCACCTTTGATGTATCTACCTTTAAGTTGAGCAATGCATACTGTATTATCTTCAAACAGAACAGTTGGAACTATCTTATGATCAATCAATCCATATGATGACAGAATATATTAGATCAAACTCCTGAGTCAAAAACACTCGCGACTAGCTTTATGTATCGTTAGTATTTCAGCATGATTAGAGGATGTTGCTGCAATTGTCTGTTTCGTGGACCTCCATGATATAGCTGTACCATCATATGTGAACAGATATCCTATTTGAGAGCTCATTTGTGTGGGTCAGACAAGTATTATGCATCTGCATAGCCAACTAGTTGTGACTTGGATCCATATGGATAAAATAATCTCATATCAACCGTTCCATGAAAATATCGAAAGATTTATTTGATTACATTCCAATGTCTTCTGGTTAGAAAGGAATTATACCTTTCTAATGAATTCTCAGCAAATGATATATCGTGTCGTGTATTATTAGTAAGATACATTAACGATTCAATGGCACTAAGATATGGTACTTCAAGACTAAGGATATCTTCATTTTCTTATTTAGGACAGAATTGATTCTTTTCCACATCCAAAGACCTTACGATCATTGTAGTACGTAATGGATGTGACTTATTCATATAAAATCTCTTCAAGATCTTTTCTATGTATATATATTGTTTGGTGAATAAAGATCCCATTTTTTGTATGCTTGATCTGTAGGCCGAGACAAAATTTAGTCTTTCTAAGATCTTTCATCTCAAATTCTTCTTTTAGAGCTTTTATAATTGTTGGAATCTTTTCAGGAGTTCTAATGATATTTAAATCATCAACGTACACAGCAATTATAATGAATCTATATGTAGATTTCTTTATGAAAATACATGGCAGATATCATCATTCTTGACTCCTTTTTGGCCAGATACTCAGTAAGACGATTATACCACATTCGTCCAGATTGCTTTAGACCATATAAAGATCTTTGCAATTTGACTAAGTATAACCCTTGCGAATATTCATTGGATGGTTTAGATATCTTTAGTCCTTCAAGAACTTTCATATAGAAATCACGATATAATGATCTGTATAAGTAGGTTGTTACCACATCTATTAAATGCATATGTAGTTTATAATATGCAGATAGACTGACCAAATAACGCAATATTATTGCATCCACTACATGTTTCTTCATAATCTATACCGGGACTTTATGAAAAATCTTGTGCCACAAGTCGAGCTTTATGGCGTACAACTTTATTTTTCTCATTTCGTTTTCTCACAAATACCTATCTGTATCTAGCAGGTTTTACATCTTCTGCTGTACAGACTACAGGTCCAAAGACTTCGCGTTTTGTAAGTGAATCTAACTTAGCCTTCACAACTTCTTCCCATTTTGGCCAATCATTCTTTTGTCAACATTCTTCGATTATTCTTGGTTTAAGATCCTTACTTTCATGCATGATATTTAATGCTACATTATGTGCAAATATTTTATTGACAATTGTCTTATTTCAGTCCTATTTTTCTCCTGTAAAGGCGTAATTTATCGAGATCTCATCATTTTCAGAATTTTCAGGTACCTGAACGTCTTCTGGCATCAAAATTATATCAGAATTTTGGACAACTGCAGGGATTTTATCATGTCTTTATCTTTTTCAACAGGAATAGTATTTATCTCTTTTTTTCCTAGAATTTTTGTCTTTGGAATCGATAGGTCTACCACGTTCTGGTGTGAATTTGTTTCAGTGGCTAGTTGTCCAACTGGGACATCAATTCGAATTTTGGCATTTTTAGCTGGTATATAAGATTTGGTTATTCTCTTTGTATCAGAAAATGCATTAGGCAATTCATTTGCTATTCTTTGCAAATGTATGATCTTTTGAACTTCTAGTTCACATTGCCCTGATCGAGGATCTAAATGCGTCAAGAATGATGCATTCCAATTATGTTCCTTTTCAGAAAGCTTATTCTCTCCCCCTAATGTTAAAAAATTTGATTCATCAAAATGACAATCTGCAAATTGGATATTAAATACATCTCCACTTTGTATCTCAAGATACCTTACTATAGAGGGAGAATCATATCCAACATATATCCTCAATTTTCTTTGGGGTCCCATTTTGGTGCGAGAAGGTGGTGCAATGGGAACATATATCGCACACCCAAATATCCTTAAATGAAAAATATTTGGCTACTGGCCAAAAGCTAATTGCATAAGAGAGAATTGATGGTAACTTTTTTGCCTCAAACGAATAAGTGCTGCGACATGTAAAATAGCATGTCCCAAGCTGAGGTTGGGAGATTTGTTCTCATAAGTAAGGGTCTAGCAATTAATTGGAGGCATTTAATAAGTGATTCTGTTAACCCATTTTATGAGTGAACATGAGCTACTGGATGTTCAACGCTTATTCCGTTAGCCATACAATAAGTATTAAAGGTTTAAGAAGTAAATTCACCAATATTATCAAGATGAATTGCTTTGATTTGATTTTCTGGAAACTATGCTTTTAATTGAATGATTTGAGTAAGCAATCTCGCAAACGCCAGGTTGCGAGAAGATAATAAGCACACATGCGACCATCTCGAAGATACGTCTATTAATACCATAAAATATCTAAAAGATCCATGGTGGATGAATAGGTCCACATATATCGCCTTGAATCCTTTCTAGGAATTCAGGGGACTTAAATCCAATCTTTATTGGTGATGTCCTTAAAATTAGATTTCCTTGAGAACATGCAGCATAACAAAATTCACTAGATTTAAGAAATTTTTTGTTCTTTAGTGAATGTCAATGTGAGTTTTCAATAATTCTCAACATCATGGTTATTCCCGAATGACCCAATCGATCATGCCAAATTATAAATTTATTTGGGCTGGTAAACTTCGGGCTTACAATGGCATGTGATTCAATTGCACTATATTTTGTATAATATTAACCCAGATGAAAATGAGGGTAACTTTTCTAATACAACCTTTTTATTTGATTCATGAGTTGTGATACATAAGTATTCATAATTTTCTTCGTTCATTGTTTCAATATGATATCTATTTCGGCGAATATCTTTAAAACTCAACAAGTTTCTTAGAGACTTGGTAGACAATAGTGCATTGTTTTTGATGAATTTTGTTCCATCGGAAAACAAAAGTATAGCTTTTTCGGAACCTTCTATCACATTACATGAGCCAATAATAGTATTAACATATTCTTCTTTTGGCACAAAATGAGTAAAATATATATTACTTTTGAGAATAGTGTGCGAATTTACACTATTCGCAAGGCATACATCTTCATTATATATCCTTACAATTTTCTTCAAAGATAAATAATAATAATAAAATGAATAATAGTACATGCACAGTCAAATTGAATTTCTGATTGAAATTATTTTTCTAAAAGATACTGTACATAAAAATAGTGTCATATATTAAAATTTTATTATTATCACTATTATTATTATTTTAAAACTTGACACATTTGATGATTTCGAAATTCTTAAACATAAATATTAATATTTTATTAAACATTATTTATATACATCATACTTGAAATTTAAATACATTGGAAATAAAACTTAACAAGATTTTTTTTATATTATTTATTTACATGAGTACTTTAATAAATCCACATATTAAACTTTTTCATCATTGATTAAATGGCCAATATTTCTTTCAAGATCTTCAAAGAAATCAGATACTTCATAATGAGTGGTATAATTTTCAGCAACATATTTTGAAACAAAATTCATCTCCTTTCCTTTGTCATCATTTTTCAAAGATGCTTGATAAAGATTAATTAGGTGCCTCGGGGTACGACAGGTATGCAACCAATGGCCCTTTTAACCACAATGAAAATATTTATCTTCTGTTGATTTATTTTGTCCATTGTTTCTTTTTTTATCCCACTTCTGATGAGATCCTTTCTTGTGAAAATAATTTTTTTCCTTCCATAATTTTTCTTGTTGCCAAAACTTTGTAATTACCCTTTTCTGCGGTTATAATTTGTCGCATTTGCTTCAAGAAATGGAGCGGCGCCAGCTGAGCGCGCTTCATGATTTCTTAAAAGTAATTTATTGTTACGCTCAATAACAAGAAGGTAAGAAATTAGTTCAGAATATTTTTTAAATTCTTTTTTTCGATACTACTGTTGCAGGAGCACATTCGAGGCATGAAAGATCGATAAAGTTTTCTCTCACATATCTTTATCAGTTATCTTTTCCCCACATAATTTTTTTCGTGAGGTAATTCAAAACATTGCTAAATTGTATTCATTTATGGATTTAAAATTCTGTAGACGTAAGTGGGTCTACTCATATTGGACTTGAGGAAGTATCATTCTTTTGATGATTATACCTTTATTCAAGGTTTATCCACAGATCTGCATGATCTTTCAATCCTTCGTCAAGATGACAACGAAGGAAGATCATGACTTTGCCTTTATCTTTTTGGGATGCATTATTTTCAGTCTTAATGGTATCTCCAAGATCTATTGAATCAGCATCTAGTATCCATGATAAATAGTTGTTTCCAGATATATCAAGAGCATTAAATTCAAGATGAAAGAGTTTTGATATAATGAAATTTATTACCTTAGTCTTCTTAAATTTTGATCAGAGTCTCGTGCTGATAACGTGTTGTAGAATAAATAAATAAGGAAGAGAAAATAAATATAAAATAAAAAAATGTAAATAAAAAATTCTACTATCAATATTCACTAATATTATTATCTCAACATAATAGAAATGGTTTATATATTTACTAATTAAATATGGTAGTATATATAGAAAGAGATATTTGTCATTGCTATGTGTATATTGTTTCTTACTATACTTCCAATTTATATTTGTATAAAATTACCTTTTTCAAGTTTTGAAAAAGATAGCACCGTCTATCATTAAAAATTTGTACTGTCCAAATATCTTTAATCAGATGAAAGGTTGATGGTCATCTATATTATATATTTGTAAAGGGCTTAGAAGCTATGCTGGATAAGGTTGTGCATATTGATGATGATAAACGGGTTATACAATATACAGCATGAGTGTGATATATATATATATTGTATGTATTTTATATTTATATTGAAAGGGGCCAAAGGAAGGATAAAGCAAAAAACTAAGCCACAATTATTTTTGGAAACTTTACTCTCCTTACATCCGCGAGAAGATGTTACATCTGCGAGAAGATGTAACACCAGCCGCGGCGGAGGATGCCCAAAATCGGTAACCCCCTCTTTCATCGTGTGTTCGAGCTTCGTCATCGCGTCAGCACAAATGTTTGATTCCCTATAAATATGGTTGTATTATTTTTACATACAATAGTTACTCAAACTATTAATCTTTTGTCAAGTGAGATTGATTTGGACAGCATGAGTATAGTACACCGTGATACTTTGTTGGTATATCATTTGATTCATTTTGTAATTTTCTAGGTTATAATTTTTTTTATTCACGAAATTAAAAAGTATTAAAAAAATTTTAGTCAAAGAGAATAAATGAATTAATAAGAACATATAAGTTAAGGAAAGAAGGTGATATACCTATTTAACTTGTGACTTACTCTTCTTTTTCTTTCTTTCACTCTTCTTTTTTTTTTTTAATGATTTATTTTTCTGAATTTTTAGTTTTTTGTTTTAAATTAAAAATTTTATATAAGGTGTTTGGAATTTGAGCTAGATTTTTTTTGTTTCTTTATCTTTGTTGATGTCTTGATCTTTTCTTACTTTTATAATGACCTTCATAAAATGATATATGATCCACAAATACTCAAATTTGTTTCCGTATAGTTTTTAAATTTCATAATTTTTTGGTACCAATTTAATTATAAATTTATATAGGCTTTATTGAACAAAGAAAAATACACTTTTGCTCCTTTTAAGTCTTTTATAGTCTTTTTCTTTCTAAAAAATTTGGCCTTTTTTCTTTTTCTTGCTTTTGGAATTTGTTTTGGTTAAATTGCTATTAGTTATTGATGAATCATTTTTTCAAAGCTATGGTTAAAGGAAGATTGAAAGCCAAGGTTACCTACAAATTGATTTGAACTCAAATCTGTACTTGCTTCAGCGAGTGGAAACCGTAGCTGTAAATTTGAAATAACACCTACAAATTTATTGTGAGACATTCAAATAATTTTCAAGTAGTTGCAACTTATACCAAAACCACTCTGGTACAGAGTCATTAATCCCTGCATTAGATATATCAGTTTTAATTAACCATTCATCAAAATCTCTCATTGATAGTGAAGAAGTTTGCAGAATCATAAAAATATGTATAGTGAATGAATTTAATTATAAACTTTGTAATAAATAAATACACTTTATAGAATTTTAAAGTGTTCCAAAACACAACTAAAATCCTCAGAATTTCGAAGGTGTCAAATTTAAAAGAAAAGGACTTGACAATGTAAATAAAATGAAGTAAACTTTGCAGAAAGTAAAATGAAAAAGCTTGTAAAGAACAATAAAAAAAAAAAAAAGCAGAAGGAAACAAACAGAATTTAACTTGAGACAAACTTCATTTACTTGTAATATATTGTAGAAAGGTGCTTTGAGACTACAATTTAATTTGTAGGTCGCTAGCTTCAGTTATGTGATAAAATCTCTTTGTATGTACATAAAATTAAGATTATGCTTGCAACTCATCATAATGTAATGCAAATCAGCGATTTTGTTTGTACAGTTTTTTTTTTAAACGATGGAACTTTATTATATAATATCATCATGGGAGAAGAATTAAATATATAATGAAGAAATTGAAAGAAAAATAATTTAACATGATAAGATCTAAACTCTATAGTTTCTCACATTATTATGCTTGAAATGAGTCAATCAATTACGTGAGATAACACCATTTTTTTCTTTATTTCCTGTGTTTATGAAACATAAATCGCATTGCTAGTAATATCATTTAGTACGTGCAGCACTCAAACTATTATCAACATTCAACAATGATGGAATATAGAATGATTTATTCACATATCAAGCTCTTTTAAAGTAATGATATTGTTAAAGTAAGAAAATAATTTTAAGATAGTAGAGGGTTTATATAAATAAAAATGATAAATTCTATGGTCACCTTATTACTTTATCAATCGCGTAAGTTTAGGATTTCTTTTTTCTTTAGTTAGATATCTTATATTTGTATGTATGATTGCGACCAAGCATTGCGCCCTTTTTTAAAAAGTTTTTCTCCTAATCATTATCTACGCAAATTAATTTTTAAATGGAATTGAATTTATTGTAATTTATCAAAAATGAAATTTAGAAGTGAAATAAATGGATATAGGATTTCTGCTTTTACAGGTCGTCATCTCAATATGCGAAAATATACTTTTCACATATGATGGAAACAAGAAAAAAAATTTGTTTTCAAAAAATTACAAAACGCTAAAAACAAATAAAAAATAAGCTTCACGCACTCTTGAAAAAGTCCATCACCATATTTCTATTTTATCCACAAATCCTTTGCTTGGATTTTGGTTTTGACTTCAAACAGCAGTTGTCCACCAAATTTGTATCACATATATTAATTTAGAGAGCAGATATAATTTGTTTTTGTAAGTTGCTCTTAGAATTTACGGATTTTTCCCAATAATAAAAGAATCGTAAAAAATAATAAGTGCAAAAACCAAGAAGTAAAAATAAATAATGCAAAAACTAAAGAATTAAAAATTACCAAGCTTGTATTAGAAGGTACAAAAAAATTAACAATTGTTTGAATAAAAAAAAAACATAAATGAAATAACAAATGAGAAAAATAGGAATTGAAATGCATGAAAAAAATGAAGAGTGTTGGGTAAATAATGATCATTTTGAATAATATGAATAATCACCAATCAAATAAAAATACACTATACCTTCAAATTAACCATCTAAATCTTAATATTAAAATAACCATCCGTGCACCTAGTAAAATGAACATCCGATATATCTATTGTTCACATTGTTTGATATTTTTATTGTCTATCTATACTTTTCCAAAAAAAAAAAAACGCAAATTAACCATCTAAATCTTAATATTAAAATAACCATCCGTGCACCTAGTAAAATGAACATCCAATATATCTATTGTTCACATTGTTTGATATTTTTATTGTCTATCTATACTTTTCCAAAAAAAAAAAAAACGGAGTCTTTCAATACTCACATCGATTTGTGACTTATATTTCTAGATCCATATGTCTACGTGATTAGAATTTTAGAGTGTGTAAATATGTGAATTAAGAGACTTTTCTAATTAATTAAAATTAATCCTAAGCTATTTTATATAACTTTAAAGCTTAAGTAATTTTAAACCTCAAGTAGATTAAGATCTCAGGTAATCTTAAACAGGGATAATTATGATAGGATCATATCTTTAAAATTTATAATTTGCAGATACAATTTAAGATGATCGAATCTAATCCATGCTTTAATAGAATTAGATTGTAAATATCACATCTGTATCCGCGGATCGATCTGATATTTATGTTTTATTTTAATTAATAATTATTATTCATATATGTATTATTTTATTTTTGTTAATTAAAAAATTGGTTTATTAATATTTTAAAAATAAACAAGTTTTTAAAAAAATAAAAATAGTGTTCCGGAGCTTACCTAAAATCGGTGAATTGGACTTAAATGAGAAGTCCAAGAGTCAATGGAAGGTGGTCTCGACTTGTTCATGTCTGGGAGCGCCGTCCTAGTTGTTGGTGTGTGTTGGAAAAGGTGGGGGTGGTACCTGCAAGACACTATGATACCTAAGCCAGCAAGAGGTTAAGCAGATTTTTAGAGTATTAGAACTTAAGTTTACCTGAGTATTGGAACTTAAGTTTACTTGAGTGTGTCAGTAACCAATAATCACTGTTGAAATAGTTCCACTTCTGATGGTGGATAACCGTCCTTTTATCTTATAGTTGTTAAGATCTCTTTTCGAGAAGTGGGTGAGAGATTCTGGGAGGCAATTACTTATTTAGATAAGTGTTAATTGTCTGCCCAAGTCGAACCCGACCTCTGGCCAATCTTTTAGATTGGGCCTTTTGACTTAATTGGATCTGACTTATGCTTTGAGTCAAGATATGAACAAATAGAATTTTAATGACTTTTTTATAAAAATAAAATTTTTAATATATTTTTTATTTTGCCGCGCAAGTGTACGGATTGAATTGGTTCCAATCCAAACATAAAAAAATGTAGATGTTATATCATACAAACACCCGTAATGTTAGAGTTGAAATAAACATGGACACAAAAAATGATATTCTTTCCAAATGTGTCAACAAATTCTTTTTCTCTCGACCCAAAATCTAACAGCAGCTTCAATCCACAGCTCCAATTACTTTTGCAACAGCATAAACAACTTTAAATCACAACATGCGACCCCAATAACTTAATGTTAAAACATTAACGTCGCGAAAATCTTAAAAAATAGAATACTAACGACGAAGGTTCCGAGACAGAGATACTTACTGTAAAGATAGAACGAGCCAATCACAACTTCGAATCGACCCGGCAGCAGAACTGACAACTATCTTGAGCAACAGCGGCGCAAAAGCTCCTGTGACCGTGGCTATAACAACCACGCAGTGACGATAATAACCCAAGAATACAAAAGAACGAAAACTAAACACAAAATCCTTACCGGCAGTGGTCGTTGACGGCAACGGCGTTTCCCAACGGCTAGGCACGGCGGCGCGATGGGTTTCTTCTCCGGTAGTGGATTCCCTTCCAGGTTCTCTCTCACACTCGCGAATGCCCTCTCTCTGTGGCTCTGCCCGACGACGGTGGACCCATAGGTGGCGGCGATGATGCGCGCAGCGGCAGTCTGCGATGATGACGACGGCGGCAGCTCTGCACAGTGACGATGGAGACTTTGACGACGGTGACACGTGGCCTCCTCTCCTTTGCATCTCTCTCTCGCGCGGTCTCCTTGGCAACGGCGCAGGAACGGCAGCTGTGGTGAAGCGGCGGCCCTGAGCAACGCGGTGGTGGCGAGCTGCGGTCTCCCTCTCCCGTCCGGGCACTCTTTCTTCTCTGTTCCTCTCCCTCTCTTCTTCAGTGTGTGTGCGTGCTTGTGTTTACTTGTGGGGGGGTGTGTGTTGGTGAGTTGTGGGTGAGGGGGTGGGATGCGGTGTGTGTATGTTAGGCTGCGTTTATTTCTGAGAACAGAATGGAACAAGACGCTGACAACAGAATAGGACAAGACACTGATGGATAGAGACACAAAATTTTGTGTTTTTATATTCTGTTTGGTGATAAACTATAACAAATTATGAAAATCTAATTTATTCTCATTTTTTTTCATTCAAAAAATTTGAGATGAAAAATATAATAATAAAAAATTAACAAAAATAATGAAAAAAAGAATGAAAAATAAGTTGTGTCTCTTGTTAGTGTCTCCGTGTCCTTCCTATCAGGATGGACACAAAATACACTAATTCAGTGTCTCTGGACACACTGTCTCTATCCATGTCTTCTCTGTCAAATATGATTTTATGTCCATGTTTCAGTGTCCTGTCTCTATAAACAAACGCAGCCTTAGTGTGGCTATAGGGGTGAAAAAAGGCTAAGCGGCCTGTCAGGAGCCTGCAATTTGGCCTGTGTTTAGTCTGGTCTACCCTAGCCTGCTATAAGATAGGTACAGGCTCAGACTCTCATGAAAATCTTAATACATTAATAGGTCAGGTTGAAACTTACTAATTAGCCTTATTAACCTGTTAGGCTTGGGTTTGTTAACACATAATTAAATATATAAATAATTTTTTATTATTAATAAAATTATGAAATATTTTAAATTTATATATTTTATTATAAATACTTTGGTATATTTTAAAGTTTAAAAATTATTATAAATATTAAATATGATATATTATATATAAATATTTTTATTAAAAATAATTTTTTAATAATATTTTTATTTTTGTAAAAAAAAATTATCAGGCATTTAACAGACTTCAGAACAGACCAGGCTGAATAGTAGATCAGACTTAGTACTTAAAAAAAGTCTATAAGAGATTGCAAGCCAAACCTGTTAAGAGCATGACTTGGTCTATCCTGTTTCCATCCTTAAATATGGGTAAAAGTGAGTAAAAATTAGGGTTAAAATTAAATCAAAAATTAGAGTTTTGATTTGAAAATTTTGGGTTTTATTAGAATAGAATAATTTTAATAAAATTAGAATATAAAAAATATTAATTTAAAATTTAATTAAATTATTAAAATTATTTTAAAATATTATTTGTAATAAAATATAAATTGATTCTCAATCAAATACTCTAATTGAAAATATAAAATAATAAAATTAAATTTTTTTATTCTTAAAACTTAAAATATTAAATTATAAAAATATCAATCTCTGATTTTATTTTTTTAATAAGTAGTAGCAGTAACTACAAAATATTTCTCCTATAAGTTAGGGCTAAATTAACCTTATCTATTACCATTCATTTTTTTTTTTTTGAAATAAAAGAAGCTCAACACACTAGGGTGGAGTAAAGCCAAACAAATTATTATAAAAGAAGCTCATAACGCCTGTCATCTCCTGTCATGTCAGCAACCATCACCTAGATCACTGCCAGTCCAATCTGAATAGCTTAGAATTGTCCTTCTCTGTAATATCTCAACACCTGAAACCTCATTCTTGAAAATCCTAGCATTACGTTCCAACCAGATGTTCCAAATCACTGCAAAGAACCCAGCCAGCCATAGCCTCCTCTCATGTTTACGCCTATGTACGCCAATCCACTTTTCAAACAGTTCTCTTATAGTTTCAGGAGTATCCCACACTTGACCAACGGAGCTCAGCCAACTGCACCACACTTGCCATGTTACTTCACAAAGTAGGAATAAATGCTGGACGGATTCTACCTCCTTCTTGCAAAGTACACAAATATTATCACTGTGAACTATCACACCAAGCCTACTCAGCCTGTCTTTAGTATTAACTCTACCAACCAGTACAAACCATCCAAAAAGTTCAATTCGCGGAGGTACCACTCCTCTCCAGATGGCACTTGTGAAACTGTAGCTTGTTATCTCATCTGGCAGAGTCTCTGAATGTAGAATCTTCATAAAAGAGTTCGTTGAGAAAATGCCTTTACTATCAAACTTCCAAACCACGTTATCCTCTCTACCAATTGACATCTTCACAGGTCTTAGCCTCTCATGCAGCTGATGTAGGAGTTCCAGCTCCCACTGGAATAACTCCCGTCTCCACTGGAAATTCCATATCCACTCGAAGCCATCCCAAAATCCACAATCCCCTATCACAGTTTCTTGTTGATTTGACACCAAGTAGAGCCTTGGAAGTGACACTTTCAGAGGCCCACCCTGTAGCCAAGTATCTTCCCAAAACAGGGTGCTTCGGCCATTGCCAACATCCATTGCCAAGCCAGCCACCACTTTTTCTTTTATCCGTTAATCTTGGATATTTAAGTGACAGATGTCTTTCCATGGTCCTCCTTTAACCGGTAGCTGCTGATTTACCAACATTACATTCGGGTTCAGGTTGTTACACGAACACACAATTCTCTTCCACAAGGGGCAATCTTCCTTTGAAAAACGCCACCACCACTTGAATAAGAGCGCTGTGTTTCGAAGCACTGCATCTCCAACCCCCAAGCCCCCCGCCTGCTTTGGCGCTTGAACCAACTCCCACTTCACTAAGGGGATTCCATCCTTACCATCCCCCTTACACCACATAAATCGCCTTTGCATTGCAATCAGCTTATCAGCAACAGTCTTTGGCATCTTGTACAAACTCAAGTAGTATATTGGTAGGCTATTCAGCACCGATTTAATAAGGACAAGCTTACCTGCCTTGTTTAGAACCTTCGCTTTCCATAGACTAAGCTTCTCCTCTACCTTATCTATGATTGGTTTCCAAGTCTTCACCAGCCGCGGATTCGCCCCTAAGGGGATCCCGAGGTACCTCACCGGCAACACCGCTTGCTTGCATCCCAGCAGGTCGCACGCATGGTCCACCCAATCCTGCTCACAATTCACCGAGATCAAGTTCGATTTCTCAAAATTAATGCTCAGCCCCGACATCAGCTCAAAACACCTCAAAAGCCTCTTATAATTCACAACTGTCTCTGTCTTCGGGGGACAAAACAAGATCGTATCGTCTGCAAACTGGAGGTGTGACAATTCTATTCGCTCCCCGCCAACCAGTAGCGGCTCAATGCGACCGTTACTGACGGCTTCTCCCAACATCCGATGCAACACATCTACCACAAGCACAAATAGAAGAGGGGAAAGTGGATCTCCTTGTCTGAGGCCCCTCTCCATCTTAAACTGTTTGGATGGTGACCCATTCACCAGGACTGACATGGTGGCAGTACTAAGACACTCCTTCACCCAGTTTCTCCACCTCTCGCCAAACCCCATTTTTTGTAACACAATATCCACAAAACTCCATCTGACTCTATCATAAGCTTTTTGAAAATCCAGCTTAATAATCACTGCTTCCTTTCGCCGTGCGTTGAGCCAATGAACCGTCTCGCAGGCAATAAGAGCACCATCATGGATTTTCCTACCTTTCACAAATGCCGTCTGAGTCTCTCCTACCAAACCCGGCATAACTGATCTCATCCTTCTCACTAGCACCTTTGAAATCACCTTATAGACACATCCCACCATACTAATAGGCTTGAAGTCCTTGATCTCCTTAGCACCCACAAATTTTGGTGCTAGCGTCACCCATGTTACATTTACCTCAGACAGTAGCTTAGCCCTTTGGAAAAACTCTATCACCGCTGTGGTGAACTCCTGACCAATCTCTTCCCAGCACTTCTTGATGAAATTCATGTTATATCCATCACTGCCTGGGGCCTTCGAAGATTCACAATCCCACACTGCCTCCCGAATTTCCTCTACCGACGGCAAAATCTCTAAAGCTTTAGCATCAGCTCTACCAATCTGCTTTACCAACCCATCCCAAACACCAATTCTCGGAATATATTCCTGGCGATACAGCTCCTTGTAAAACCCCCTAATAGCATGCTTTATTCTTGCCTGATTCCTCACAAGCCGTCCATGAACCATAAGAGCATCAATTCTGTTATTTCGCCTTCTAGCCGAGGCAATGTTATGAAAGTATCTGGTATTCCTGTCCATGTCCTTAGCATGCTTGGACCGAGACAACTGCTTCCAGTGGATTTCCTTCCTAATATACCACTTTTCACAAAATCTCACCAAAGCCTTCCTTCTAGCCTCCGTCGTACCATCATAAATCCCATCACTCACCTGATTGTCTAGCCTTTTTATTTCCTCCTCAAATTTCATTATTTTGTTTTCCATGCCACGAAAGTGAGCGTTGTGCCATTGCCGTAGTGGTACCGTCAAGGCTTTCAGCTTACCAATGAATGGCCCATCTCCCAAGTTTTTCCACTCATTTTGTACCGTCCTCAGAAAGCCCTCATGTGTAAACCAAGAATCTAGACTTCTGAACGGTCGAGGGCCCTCTCTTACCCGTGCCTCCTCCATAATCAACGGACAATGGTCTGACAAACCCCTAGGTCCCCCTCTTAGACGAATGTCCGGATACTTCTCAACCCATTCAATATTTACTAACACTCTATCAATTCGACTACAAGATCGTCCCCTGAACCACGTGAACTTCCTATCAGTCAACGGTAAATCCAACAGCTGCATGTCCTGGACCCATTCCTTGAACTCCTCTGCTGACGCCGGTAACCTCGTCAACCCTTTGCGATCATCGACTTGCAGAATATCATTGAAATCTCCCAAAAAACATAACGGAACCTGGCACAATCCCGCCATATAGCTCAACTCTTCCCACACCACCTTCTTCTCCTCCCTCCCATGCGCCCCGTATACCAAGCAAAAAGCACAGTGGAAATTATTTTTCGTTAACACACCTTCAACGCACAACCACCTTTCCCCTTTATAGCAATTAGCTCTCTGAAAGATTATATCATCCCACATTAACAGTAATCCCCCGACCGCCCCCATAGACTCCACATACTCCCAACCTACAGAGTTACTACCCCAAATCCTCGCGACATCATAAATAGAGATTCCCTCCCTTTTTGTTTCAATCAAACCCAACATGTTTAAATTATATTTTTTCTTCAACAATTTTACCATGCTCAATTTTCCATCACCCCTCAAACCCCTAATATTCCAGCAGCTCACAATCATTTAACCAAATTATTACTCACCTTAGATTTGTTCTTAGGACGGCTCCGTCTTGCCTTTTCTTTTTGCTTTGCCATCTTTCGTTTTGCTGCTAATTTTTCATTTTGAGCTTGCAAAATACTCATGAGATCTGCTTCTTCATCGTATAACACTGCGCCAGATTCCAGTGCCAGGGCCCAAGTATCCATATTTTCCTGCATCTGCGCCTCCTTTGATAACCTGTTTTCCTCTCCGTTGGAGTCCTTTCTTATCTCTGTGTCAGATTCAGCCCCACCCATGAGAGTTCCTTTACCAGCATCCCCAGCATGCCCGTCCGTCGCAGTCTCACGGTCTGCTCCTATCGGAATTATCACCGTCCCTTCCAAACCATCCCGGTGCTCCAGTGTCTGTCCCTGACCTTGACCTTCCTCCAAATCTGCCGCCTGGGCCAGCAGCTCCTGGATTCTTCCCGTATTGAACGCGCTATCTCCCTGCAACCTTACCTCTTCAAGACCTCCATCCATGGCCGCACCCGTTTCCACAGCAGATCCCAGCATATCATCTGCGTCGCTGGCATATTCTGCCAACAATTGGCCGTCCCTGCTCGTCCTGGCCCTTCTGTTCACGCTCGCACCACCCTCTAGGGTTGCCGCTTCATCCCTCCCGTCCTGCCCAGGCATTCCCTTCCATCGGGCCTGATACTTGGAGTCGACCCGCCTACCCGATCCGCAATCCACTTCTGTGTGGGATTGGACTCCCACCCGGTTAGCCTTACTCCAATCCAACTTTGGCCCAACCGGCTCCCCCTTATCCTTCTGCTTATGTGTTGGGCCATTGTGAACTAAGCCCACCCCACATCCCTCCCTTATACCAACTTTGATTCTATCTCCAATATGCTGGCCCATTAAATCATTCATACAAGGCATAACACTCCCGGCGAGATCCCCGCTCCCACCAGCATTCCATTCTTGTGTAACTGTTTTTTCAGAATCTACCTCCTCACTCCCATCAGACCCCTTAGAAACTGCCTCTCCATGATTCTTGGTACAACTCCCTGAATCCGTTCCATTTCTAGGCTTTTTGAATTTTAAAAACTCAACGTTAACATCATTCAGCAACACCTCTGAAATTACTAATCTGTCCTTCTCACTATCAACGCCCCTTGCATCCCCGGCTATCAGGTCCGCTGCCGGATCCCACGGTACTGGCACCAGCTGCGGACAGTTGTGTCCGACTCCGACATCCCTATCATCAACGGCCGCCTTGCTCTCCATCGAGGTTGCTGCCTCATCATCTCTCAAACCCACCTCCTTCACAAACACTGGGAACCCATTCTCTCCCACAGAAACCTGAACCCACTCCCTTATGTCTTTAAACATACAAGTCTCAACCTGAACTCTTCCTACCCTAAAGGATGCATCAGAACCTAATGGAATATCACATCGTGTCACTTCGCCCCATTGGCCACCGACCACTTTAAACGTATCAACTGACCAGACATGAAGAGGCATGCCATAAATCTCCAACCAGACTCTACGAGATACACACCGATCCTCCACTTCCCATCTTCAGACCCTATGAAAAATTTGCAGCATAGAATCCAACTTGAATGTAAATGCCTCATCAGCATGCTCCATCGTATCAAATATTAACAAAACTGTCGTTGCTCCAAGCTCCCTAATGGCCTCCACATGCTGCAAGTTCATGGAAATACGCCTCTTCAATGAATGTATGTCCTGGGGTTTCACAGAGCTCCCTACTAAGCTCCTCCCCAACCAATCCATATTCTCTGCTACTAATGATACTGCAACCCGTTTCGTACACTCATTACCCTGCTGAAATTGCATTTGCATCCTTGCCGGCGTGACCTCCATAACTTGCTCGGTGACCACCTCCTTCCCCTTAGTACGTTCCACTAGCCGTCCGGCAGCCTGTCGACTCTCAGTCCCTCTCACCCGACTGTCCGTCACTTGCCCTGTCCTTCGAAACTTAGCTTCCCCCACCGAAATCAACTTACCACGCAGTCGTGAATGATTCATTTCAGCTATTGCCTTCAGAGCTCCCCCTTTCGTCGTGTATCGAACGAAGGCGAATAAGTAAATCGTTGCATTCTTCCTTTTCCGGCCGAGGTAGATATCATTGATTCTTCCAGTCCAGCAAAACAGCTGATACAATTCCCTCCTGGAGATATCCTCTGGCAGATTATCCACAAATACAGTGAAAGACTCCTTCTCCAATCGATGGTATTCCTCACGATTCCAAATCCGTGGATCCTTAGGTTGTGGATAGAATCCCCCCTAGTGTCCCCCCCCCCCCCCCTCCCTCTCAGTCGCTCGTTCCCTCATAACAAGTTTTACTACGATCTATTACCATTCATTTTCTCTTTTATTCTTGTTATATTTGTTATATTTGTAGTGTATTTTTTGATTAAGTTAAAATTCTCCTCATGCTACTAATCATAGTAGATTGTTGTTAGTTTTCAAATTTACCTTACTTTTATATTATGCAATTGTAATATGGATCAACTTTAAATATTTTAGCACCAGAAATATATAAAAGCTACTTGCAATTTTAATATAAATGCGAGTGTTTTGATATAAATGCGAGTGGTAATTAATACAAAAACAGAAGAAATATTTAAATACAAACTCTAATGATCTAGAAGCACAACAATCTTATTTAAGATTAAGAACGGCTACATGGATGAGAGCGTGGAAATCAATCTTCAAAACTACAAACATGACTACTTTCAAGACAACTGCAACATAGATCCAACAACCTTCTCCACATATACAAAGCAAACATACCTCCAATTCTTTTTGAAATACAAAAAACCCAATCATTTTCCAGAAACCAGTTGCAAAGCTAAGGAATGTAATTGAATAAAACAATGTTTTGTCTAGCTTGCCATTTTCCCTGTCTTCATTTTCATAGCCTTTAAAATTAGGAACATGATGAGGACCATCATCAGATCAATATTTTGTAAGTAGAGCTCCACAGACAGTGTAACCAAGAACATTAAAGATTTGAAACTGGTTTCTATTTGATCTTAAAAGGTGTTGTATAATAAATTCAAGCGACTTAAAAAAATCAAGTCAATCATACTCTTTAAAAAGCATCACAAAGATAGTTATAAGATAAATCAATAGATTCTAATGACTTCATCTCTAATTATTTTAAGAATCTTGCCAGGCAAATTATTCTAGAAGAAATTAAGTTCAATCAATCTTGAAAGGAAAGATATTCCAGTATGAATTAATCCAGATAATAAATTATTTGACAAGTCCAAGTTGACTACATATATAAAATTATATATAAAATTATGAATGTAATCAAATTATCTTCCTTTGATGCAAGAAGAGAACTTGATTACATTCATAATTTTATATATGTAGTCAACTTGGACTTATCAAATAATTTATTGTCTGGATTAATTCATACTGAAATATCTTTCGTTTCAAGATTAATTAGACTCAATTTCTCCTACAACAATTTGTTTGGCAAAATTTTTGAAATAATTAGAGACATGAGGTCATTGAAATCTATTGACTTGTCTCATAACCGTCTTTAAGGTGCTATTCTAAGGAGCATGATTGACTTAATTTTTCTAAATCAATTGAATTTATCATACAACAATCTTTAAAGACCAATTCCAGATGGCTAATTTCAAACCTTTAATAATCTTAGTTACACTTATAACCAACTTATGCTGCCTTTAAAGACGTTGGAATGATTATCACCATGGCATGATAGCAATAGACACCATAAATTAGTTGCTGAAAGAAATATCTAGCCTGAAGAATGAAGGAGTGAAAAGAAAATGAGATGTCATTAAAATAATAATGGCATTGAAGGAAAATCATCAGAGTAAAGGAAAAGTTAACAACCTCATCTTTACTGAACCTTCCAGTGTTGCATATTCAAATAGAAGCACATAATCAAATAGAGTTTTCAATATAAAGTGATCGAGTAGGGAAACAAGCAAAATATTAACAAAGACTTTAAAAATTTGAGGATCCATTTGAAAGAACCAAAAATAAACATCTAAATTTATAAGCAACGCAGATGCATCCATTTGAAATTTGAAATTGGTAAGATGATTGTTTTGAGAGGAAAAATAAAAAAAATTCATTATTATGACCATCAGCAAGAACAAATGGGAGTAATTAATATATAATTTGAACACAAACTAAAATGCAAAAACCAGAGATATAAATAAAATAAAATAACAGTTATGAAACTAACCAAGAATTTAATATATAAATGCAACCAGTGCAACATAACATTGACATAATCACAAGAACAAAGAACAGTAGCAGGTTTTTTTTTCCAATCAAAGCAGAAAAATAGATTCAAACTACCTGAACTGGATTTCTTAAAACTTGAGGATGGTGTAGAAGGTGCTAAAAGAAGACGGTGCCATTGAAGCCATTGTTGATTGTTACTTGTTAGAAGAAAAGAGATGAGAAAATTGAAAGGCTGTGTTTACAGCAAAGCATTATATATATAAAAAAAATTTGTGTCAAATTATTGTATTCTGAAGGCATCTATAAACAGATCATATAACCAAATTCTCTGGGCAAAAAAAGATATTTAAGGATAAATTTAAAATTCAAAAATTTTTTGGAAGAAGATTCCTGCTCAACGAACGCATCTTATCTGAATATAGTACCAAAGAGAGAATTGTTGAACACAACACTTCTCATTCATTGGGAATAATTATAAACACTTCCTCAATTTGAATTATAATTGGAAGGGTATTAAAAGAAATCCATAGGATAAATTAAATAACATATAATTATTAGTTGCAGATAATAATTCAGTCACAAATCTAGTCATAACATAAACTAAATCCACTGGTATTTTAATGTCCAAACCACGTGTAATAATATATACCAAAATTAATGTAAGCCTACTAAGAATATTTGCATTCAGTAATCACAAACTAAAATTAAAACTAGCCAATTAACTAAAACCTAAAAACGAATTTTCTTTTATTTCTTAAAAAAAAAAGAAATCGAAGTCATCTAGCTCAACTTGGAGAAAACTTAAGTGAAACAGTTGCAAATTTTGACCAAATCTGAGCTCAAGCTCCAGTAGAAAATTTGTAACTTTTTTTTTGGGATTTTTTCAAAACCGAACACAGTAAAGCATAGATGGAAATAAAATTATGAATATAAAGCATGGATTTTTTTTTTTTTTGTGTGATTTACCTGTTCTCTGTGTCCCTGAGGGAAATAGAAAACTCTTTCTCCTTCTCTTGGAACTGTAACAAGAGGACCTACAGACGCATGCCATAGCTCCCTGTAAAGTGCAGCTTCCGCGTCTATCACAACAACAGCAGCAGTTACCAACACTCACACACACAAATCAAAAATAAAAAAAAATCAAGAGAGAGAGAGAGGAAAAAAGACAGAACAGAAAGAGAGTGAGAGATGAAGTTGTATTTTTTTTGGTTTACCTTTGGGTGAGGTGGAGGAAGAAGATGAAGAATAAACATTGTTGTCAGCTCCGAAGAGGAGTTGATGTTGTTATTGTTGTGAGAATGACCATTAACCTTGATGGTTGTTGCTGCCTCCGATGATGCCATTTCTCCGACAAACACACCACACAGATTCTTCTTCTTCTTTTTGTAAAGAGAGGCTACAAAATTCAACCTTTGGTGTCTGTTTTTTCCTTCACAGGTTAATTGTTGAATCAAAGGGGATAAAAAAGATGAATAAATAGAAGGGAGAGACGTGCTTGACTGCTTGGGTTTGGGACTTGGGAGTTTAACTTTAACCAGAGAGAGTCAACCGCGATCAACTTCTTAACCCAACCAGGGTCACAACTGGATAGCATATCTTTCATTTTGAATGTGAATGGTGGAACGTGTTGTACAAGGATAAAATAAAAGGCAAGTAAGCACTAAACACCAACAACTATTAACAATTTTTCCAAGTCTTCATATCAAATTAAGGTTAATTTGTCATTATTTATCTACATAATTTTATAACGTATGAAATGGGGTAGAAAATATACATAAGAACTAAAAATGAATAATGTCTTTATATGTTATATAATATATTTTTTTAGCATATTAGCGTCACCTTAGTTTTGATCAAACTAATTGTATAAGATCAGTTGATTCACAGTTTCACACGCTAATATATAAATTAGTCTAAATTATTACACACTAAAAGACTAGTCATTAATAATTCCAAGTCTTTCCACAAGACTCAACTTTTTAATTTATTTTGATGTGACTTTTCAGCATGATTTTCTAACTGATTAAATGGATTGAAAATATGAGAAATAAAAACAAATTAAGTACGTATATAGATACATCATAATTTACTAGAAAGAGCCTAACTAAAATGACTAAAGAGAGTAGCATTACAAAGACAAGGGAGCTTAGCTTCACCACATACACATAATTGATATATACTTTGTGCGACTAAGCACTAAACACCAACAACTAATTAACAATTTTTCCAAGTCTTCATATCAAATTAAGGGGTTCAACGTTTTAATTTGTCATTATTTATCTACATAATTTTATAACGTATAAAATGGGGTAGAAAATATATTTAAGAACCAAAAATGAATAATGTCTTATATGTTATATAATATAATTTTTTTAGCAAACCTACCTATTGACTACAATACAAATGAGTCTTCACCGCGTGTTTGATAGATTTTTTTTTTCTTTTTTGTGATAAAACACTAAGAATTAATCTTTTTAAGTCTTTGCACTCGGCTCCACTTTTTATTTTAAGGTGACTTATTATTTCTATTCAATTAGCTATTCTTTAAAAATTATATAATATACTCAATTTTTTATTATAATAATTAAAAAAAATAAAATAAACACATTTAAATAAATTTAATATTTTTTAAAAATTAAATACACATCTAAAATACAAATTAAATTAAACTAAAATTTAAAATTTAAAATTTTTAATTTTTATTTAAGTTTTATTATTTTTAATTATTAATACATTATCATTTAAATACACTTCCAAAAAATTCAGTAAAATTGAGATTTTAATTCGTCTGTGTGATTATCCGTATGCGCCGCCTTCCTTCTCGCCGCTCAGTCCGCAGCCTCGCTTCGTTCTACTCCTCGTCGCGTTAGTCCTCATCAGCGTCGCTGATCCTTCTGCGTTAACCTCAGGTATTTTGGATGTATTTAAGAGAAAACGATTCATAGTTAACCGTATGTATTTGCTTAGTTATTCAATCACATTGATTTTGCATGCCATGTACAACATGCTGATTTGCATTGGAGAATGGTTTAGGTAGAAAAACAATTTAAAGAATCACATTTCTCAAATTGTCAACACTGTTAGGTTTAAATTTTTTATTTATGATTTTGAAGGTGTTTTAGAAATATATTGTGTATCACTTCATAATTTTAGATGTGTTACAATTATTTTTTAATGTTTAAATTTAAATTTAGATTTATGATTTTGGATGTGTTTCAAAAATATTTTCTATATAAGTTAATAATTTTAGATGTGTTACAATTGAAAAGAAAAGTACGGCCACTATAAGAAAGAAGAGAACGAGATAGAAGAATAGAAGAAAGAAGAAAATAGTGTGACAAGGAGGGAAGGAACTAAAGAAGGAAACAATAACTAATTATGAAGTGAGTAGGAAGTTAAAGAAATTTTAGTTTTTAAAATTTAAATTAATCTTAATTATAAATGTGTATCTAAAAAATAGAAATATATTTTAATTAAAAAATAATTAAATAATATTAAAGACGGACTAAAAATTAAATTTTGTTGTACAAATAACATTTTCCTTATTTCTATCAAACTATACAAAAAGTGATATATATATTATTTTTTCTTTATTTCATATATACATGTACGTACACAAAGAGAATGTGCAGGAACTGAAAGACATAAAAAAATGATTAAGAGCGAGAATGCGACATAAAAAAATGATACTATAGAATTATTATTGGAGAAAATATTGACATAAATAATTTAGAGCAAAAACATAGAAGATCGAAATATAAATGAATCACAGAGACATATTATAAAGTCATGTTATCATCATTATATAAAGTCTAAAGTCTGGAGACATCCTTCAGAGGAAGTTTACAGTTTCTTAGAGCGTGAAGTTACCTAAAGATGAAGACAGGTAGTAATTTTCAATTGATGTTTAATTTTCTTATAGTAGTAATAATATAATAGATCACAAGGACCATTGTTATTATATTTCCAATACATACACTATATTCGAATATATATATGAATTTTGGGACTTGGAGTTTCCCAAGAGAGCAAGTGTAGAGAACATTACACACAATTCTCTATATTTGTGGCTTGTAGATGCGCTCATATTGTTATTTGAAAGAAACTAGAAACGATGAGCAATCACTTTCTGAAATGGGTTTATGCATTATTAGTGGTGCTTATTATGTTGTATTATGCAGGATTAATCCATGGGGAAGTCACATGCATAGAGAATGAGAGGCAAGCACTCCTCCGCTTCAAACAAGGCATAGATGATCCCTGGGACATGCTGTCAACATGGAGGGACAATGATTGTTGCAAATGGCAGCGAATTACATGCAGCAACCAAACTGCTCATGTACTCCGCCTTTATCTCCGTGGATCAAATTCACATTATTTATCTGGTCAACCCAATATCTCCACCTTGATTGACTTGCAAAATCTTCAACATTTAGATCTCAGTTCCAATAGTTTTCTTGATAGTAATATCTCAGAACACATTGGCTTGTTGACCAAGCTTCGACATCTCAATCTGTCATATTTCGAGTTTCATGGGAGTATTCCTTATCAACTAGGCAAGCTTACACATTTACAGTATTTGGATCTCAGCTACAACTATGTTGATGGAGTTATCCCATATCAACTCAAACACTTGAGACAACTACAATATCTCAGTCTTCGAGGGTATCTTGAACTTTCAGGAGCAATCCCTTTTCAAAGTGGTGATCTTCTATTGCTGCACACTCTCAAGCTCGGTGGTGACTTTGATCTTGAAACTAAAGGTGCAGAATGGGTGTCTAATCTCTCCTTTTTAAATACTCCTGACCTCACGTCAATGAGTCTTGGCAACTCCCACAAGTGGCTTCAAATGATTCGTAAGCATATTCCAAACTTAACAGAGCTGAGGTTGTCGGATTGTAGTCTTTCTGATAATGATGTTCAACTTTTGTTTCATATTCATTCTAACTATTCTTCCACTACTCCCCTTACCATCCTTGATTTCTCTTATAATATGTTGACATCATCCACATTTCAGTTGTTGTCCAACCTCAGCTTTAACCTTCGGGAGCTTTATCTTTCATCTAATAATATTGTTTTGTCACAATCTCATTACCCAAACTTTCCTTCTCTAGTGAGCCTTGACCTTTCTTATAATAATCTCACTTCATTAGTGTTTCAAGGAAATTTCAACTTCGGCTCCAACCTTGAAATGCTTGATTTGTCAAATTGCAGTCTTACGGATACAAGTTTTCTCGTGTCAACTACTTCCATTGTGAATTCTTCATCTTCTCTTGTTAGCCTTAATCTCAACTTTAACCTGTTGACATCATCAAACATATTTCACTGGATCTTCAACTTCACAGCCAATCTTCACACCCTTTCTGTTGGTTACAACTTGTTAGAAGGTCCTGCTCCACTAGGTTTTGACAAAGCAATGAAATCTCTTGAATATCTCTATCTCTCTGATAACAATCTGCAAGGAGAGATTCCCCATTTCTTTGGAAACATTTGCACACTACAATCACTCTTCTTGTCATATAACAACTTGAGTGGGGACTTTTCAAGATTCATTCAAAATTCATCATGGTGCAACAGACACATATTTCAGGAGCTATACTTGTCTTACAATCAAATCACTGGCGTGATACCTAAAAGCATCAGAGTGTTTTCTGAGTTGGAATATCTGTCCCTAGAAGGGAATTCTTTGAAGGGTGAAATTACTGAATCACATCTCACAAGCTTTTCCAAATTAAAAAAATTGGTGTTGTCTTACAACTCATTATCTCTAAAGTTTGTCCCCAGATGGATTCCTCCTTTTCAGTTAATATCTTTGAGTCTAGCATCTTGCAAGTTGGGTCCTAACTTTCCAAGTTGGCTACACACTCAAAATCACTTAGATTATCTGGATATTTCTGATGCGGGGATTCATGGGTCTGTACCAGAGTGGTTTTGGTATAAGTTCCAAGTGGTAGGATATTATTTGAATATGTCCCACAACAATTTTCTAGGTGCTATTCCAAGTTTACCACCAAGGTTATCCGTCCCCGGAGCATATATAGATTTGAGTTCAAATCAATTTGAGGGTACAATTCCATCGTTTTTGCAGCATGCATCGTGGTTGATTCTCTCTGAAAATAAATTTTCAGATGTGTCATCACTGTTGTGTGACAACAGCACTACTGCTACAAGCTCGCTCGTCAGTCTAGATTTAACAAACAATCAAATAAATGGACAACTTCCAGATTGTTGGGGATCTGTAAACACATTATTGTTTCTTGATCTAAGCAATAATAATTTGTCAGGGAAGATCCCACCATCCATGGGCTCCCTTAACAAATTGGAAGCTTTGGTCTTAAGAAACAATAGCTTGATGGGAGAACTACCTTCAAGTCTTAAGAATTGCACCAATTTATTTGTGTTGGACGTGGCAAAAAATTTGTTGTCTGGGCCAATTCCCTTTTGGATTGGTGACAACCTTCAACAATTGATTCTCTTGAGCATGTCAGAAAATCACTTCTCTGGAAATCTTTCTATGAATCTCTGTCACTTAGAGCACATACAAGTGCTGGATCTTTCCAGAAACAAACTATCAGATGGAATTCCAACCTGCATCAAGAATTTCACTGCAATATCCAAAAGGAGGATTAACATAACTCAAGTTTGGAGTCGTACTCACTTTTACGGATCTGGTAGTCTTGGTCAGTACATTGTTAACATAACTTTAATCTGGAAAGGTGTGGAAAACTGGTTCAAGGATCCAGAGTTTAGTCTTAAGGCCATTGATCTCTCTGGTAATCATTTAACCGGTGAAATTCCAAAAGAGATTGGATATTTGGTCGGATTAAATGAACTGAATTTATCAAGAAATAATCTAAAAGGAGAGATTCCTTCAGAAATTGGAAATCTAACTTCTCTGGATTCCCTTGACCTATCAAGAAATGATTTGTGTGGTAGAATTCCTTCAAGTCTGTCCCAAATTGATGGGATTGGTGTGTTAGACTTGTCATACAACAATCTTTCTGGAAGAATCCCATCAGGAGGACACATGGATACCTTTGGAGCCTCTTTCTTTGAAGGAAATCCTAATCTGTGTGGTGAGCAACTCAACAAAACTTGTCCAGAAGACATGACACCAACAAAGCCACAAGAACCAACAACACATGATGATGCAGATGACAATTCAGATTTTTATGAAGCATTATACATGAGCTTGGGTTTTGGATTTTTCATTGGCTTTTGGGGCCTTTTAGGGCCGTTATTGTTTTGGAGGTGTTGGAGAATTGCTTATCTCAGATTCTTGAACAAAGTAGCAGACTACATATATGTAATGGTGGCATTGAATATGCGTAGGTTCCACAATTGACTTGAAGATTGGCAGGTACATTCTCAGAATAGCTTCTCTCTCAAATTCTTAGTTTCTTTTCTTCACTTAATTACTTCTTCCTCACATATGCCAATATTCAATAATGTATTTTTAATTTTAACAACACTTGCATAACCACTGTAGCTACTATAAACATAGACATACTAGAATCCACCGTATAAATTATGGCGACTATTATTTTCATTGTGGGTTAAGAAAATTAATTGCATTTCGGTGCAGATGCGCTCCTCACTTCTAATCTGGGATGGACTCACTGTGGAGTTGCTGCTAGTACCGATATACATGCAGTGTGTTGGAGTTGTTGGATTATATATTCAATAAGATTTTTAATTTGTAAAATCTTTCACTTTTTGTCGTCAGACTTAGTTTATGGTATTTTATATTTCTAGTTATCAGAATAATGTAATGTAATGCAGTGATGTATGTACCTCTTCATGGTTGTAAGTTGTTTTCAGAATAATCTATATATTACTCTTCAGATATCTTTACATGATAGATGAGGTTGTAATAACTCAATTTGAATTTATTTGCGTGCTGTATGTACTTCACTTCAAATTTGGCTTCTTCTTTACGGTTTGAAGTTCTTAGCTTTCTGTTTGCCTTCACTGCATATCATTCTTTTACTTCAATAATAGCTTCATGATCGATGGGGACCCCTTAGTGTAGTGTCACTAGTGTGTGTTATAAGATTATACATAAATAAAATAATAAATTAAAATATTTATTAAGATACGTTAAAAGCCACAAAATATATTTCTAACTTATTAGTTCTTCCAAAAACATGAATATAATGCATCGTATTCATCCCACTATACACATTCCAATTGTGAAACCTCTTTATTGACGCGCTAACAAACCATGAAAGAGATAATAGCTATGTAAGGATAGTGATGATGAACTAGAGGACGATCCTTGATGATAGATACCTTAGTGGCTGAGTCGAGGAATGTTAGAGGATCATCAAGAATTTAATAAGGTATCTATCATTAATAAGATACCTTATTAATGTGGTGATTTGATGCTGAGATTAATTTGTTTGAAGTTTGAACAGAATTTGTGCATCACCACGGTTTATCGACCAGTTAGGGAGTTATTACAGCAGGAGAGAAAGAAGGATATGGTAACATCTTTTATCTCATTCAAAAAAAATTATGACTTATGAGCTGAAGAGGTAACTAATATCAATGCATATATATTGTATCAGGAAAAGAAGAAAAATGAGACAGAAGGCCAAAGCTCTGAAGATGCTTCAGAGAATAAAGAAGATCATCAAATTACTCTGAGGTCTTTAAACATGGAAGACATGAGACAGGGAAAGAGTCAGGTAAATGGCGAACCAACGAAACCATTGTAACATGCTACTTAGCGTTTTGGAATATGTCTTCATTCATGGACATAAGTTTATGAATGAACTGAAATAATGGAATGAATTATATGGAGAAGGAGGTTCAAGGAAGAAGCAGCAACTCACTTACTTCCTTTAAAGTGTGTGCAAAAGCTGGTTTATTTTGTGGACTTTGTAAACGTTGATCTTAAGGGATATATACCTTAACAAGGGAGAGGAGTCCTTCAGAGAATTCAAAGTGTGCCCAAGTTTCCCACAGTTCATAGATCATAAGCTAAAGATCACATTAGCTTTAAGGGCAGATTATATATCCTCCAATTCCAAAGGATATGTAGAAATCATGATGCATCAAGGTTTTAGGGGAGGGGTTCTAAATTTATTGTTTGGATTGTTTACAAAACAAATCTAGGACTAGTTAGGGGGATTCTACTGTCATGAGTGGTTTGGAAAATGCAATGGATTTTTGGGAAGTAGGATTAATCTACATCAAACCCTCTTTTAGGTATGCATTGCTTTGTATGATATCATATATGGACAGAATTTTCAGACAATAGAGTTTATACTGCATTGCTTAGAAATGTTGAATGAATGGTTTATGTCAATTTTTCTTGGATTCATAAAATTTCTTATCTTTCTTAGTAATGAAACCAGATTAAGACCAGTAATGGACACAGAACTAAATTATTATATTAATAGCATAAATTTAAAATGTTATATATATTGTTTTGGGATATATTAGATCATATGTAAATTAATATTAAACTTAGAAGTTAATTTGTAAAAAATATTGTACAATATATTTATTTAATTTTAAAATTTATATATGATTTAATAATATTATTATTCAACAAAAAAAAAAATATACCGTTTTAATATCTATAACAATATATAATGACAAAATATACGTATTAGGATTGAGATTAAAAGAACCCAATTCATATAGAAGTGCATCTATTTTTTTTTTTCTTCACACTTTAAACGATTATTTATTTATATGAAAGAGTGTATTACTATTCTCACATATATGAGGAATAAAATCTCTAATTATATATATTCTTTTGACAAGAAAGAAGATATGCCTTACCAAAAACTAACATGACACAGAATATTTAGAATTAACGTATAGTGTTGATTCTTTCATCACCAATGTGGTTAAAAAAATACTAATCTACAAGCAATTGTTAATGTAAATATTTAGTAACTAAATGACGTGATTGAGTAATTAATATACTTTTTTACATATCTTCAGTCCAACATACTAAAGATTAATCTGTAGATCTGAGCTCTATTTAAATGGTTTGTTGCTGGCCAATGAGTTATTATACATAGAAGACAGTATTTAAATCTCGAACACAATTAACACTTGTTTAAACAGACAAATGAACTAAGCAGTTGACTAACTCAAGGTAATTTGAGTAATTATTTATGCTGTAGCCCAATGGCCATATCAGATGGGTGACCAAGGTCCCGAAACCCAAGAATGCTTATTATTTTTCTTTCAAAAAAAAAAAAATCGTGACGTGGTTGTTGCTGTGCGACCACTGACAGTCCTCCGCATACTCCTCCTCTGGTTGGTGGCTGAGTTGCTTTCTGCTGACTCCTTCCCTCCGCCGGAATCACTTCCTCTTCCTCGTGGTCGTGGTCCAGGTGAGCTTTTAAAGATTCCTAATCTGTGCAATATGTTCTGCGTATGTTGGGGTTATTATGATTTTTTATTTGTTTTTATGAGTCATATTTGTGTAATCTGTACTTATAATTTTTTAGAGGCCTACTACACATACAAGTCTTTTTGCCTTACAAGTCTTACAAGTCCAATAAAACACACGCATTACACTTAATTAACGCATTACACACTTCCACATTCAAGATTAAATAAAACGCACGTTATTCAACAACTTCCTGTTTCCAAAGCGCGCTACTCACCATGCATTATGAACGACTCTTCTTCTTCTTCTTCCTCCATGAAAACAATTTTCTTGCCAAATTTAAAGATAATGGAACTTCAGAAATACACCAAAACGATTATAGAAATACACCCCAACGGTTACAGGAATTCACCCAAAGGATTACAAAAATACACCCAAAGGATTTAAGAAATACACCCAAAATTCGTTGAAGTACACCTTATGCATATTTCAGAACTCTTTCCCTTTCTCCTCCTCATCTTCTATTGCTTCTTCTTCTTCAAAAACGATTTCAGAGTTTGATGTAAAAAAAAGGAAATCGAGAATAACGAAGAAAGAAAACAGAGAGAAAAGCACGTAAATGAAGAAGGAGAACAGAAAGAGGAAGAAGAACGTGCAGCAAGAAGAAGAAGAAGGAGAAAGAGAAGGCAAAAAACGAAAGAAAAGAAGAAGAAGAAGAGGAAGAGGAAGAAGAACGTGCAAGAAGAAGAAGAACGAGAAAGAGAAAGCAAGAAACGAAAGAAAAGAAGAAGAAGAAGAAGAAGAAGAAGAAGAAGAAGAAGAGGAGGAAGAGAAAGAAGAACGTGCAGTAAGAAGAAGAAGAAGAAGGAGAAAGAGAAGGCAAGAAACGAAAGAAAAGAAGAAGAAGAAGAGGAAGAGGAAGAAGAAGAAGAACGTAGACCTTGCATCGCATTTTTGGGATTTATTCGTTAATTAACTTGTAAAGCATACAAGCCTTAATGACTTGTATGCAGAGCTTTTCTCAATTTTTTAAGGATTCCAAATTTGTGCAATATGTTCTGGGTATGTTAGGGTTATAAGATATTTTTTTATTTGTTATGATTTTTTATCATTTGAAATCTGTTCTCATGATTTTTTTTATCTGCCTTTGATTTTTTTCCTTTTTTATTTCTCTTGATTGTATTTATATTATAATACGACTAGATATTCTTTAAAAGTGATCTTTTATTTAGCTTTTTATTACAATAATTTAAACAAATTGTAAACAAACTTTAGATTTAGTGTCTTTTTAAAATTAAATATACATTCAAAATACAAATTAAATAAAACTGAAATTTAAAATTTAAAATTTCTGTTTCAGTTTTACTATTTTTAATTATTAATAGATTATCATTTAAATATACATAAAAAATATAAATTCAGCAAAATTAAAGATTTTAATTTTAAAATCCAAAAAGTAAATCTTAAGGGTTTTAATTAAACGACATAGAAAACCCTTAAAAAAGATCATCAAGCTCCTAATACAGCCGTCATCCTAAGAGAGCTGCACGCTGCCGTGGGATTCTTCGCCCGCGCCGCCTTCCTCCTCGCCGCTGCTTTCCTCCTCCTCGTCGCCACTTCTCGGCACCGCCGCGTCATCCTCAGCGAGCTACATGCCGTCCGTCTTGGTCCGCGCCGCTGCATCATCCCCAACGCCGTTCCTCTGCGCCACCGTAATCCGCCTCGCTCGTCCTTGGCATCGCCTTCCTCCTCGCCGCTCAGTACGTTGCCTCACTTCGTCCTATTCCTAGTCACGTTCGTCCTCATCAACGTCGCCAATTCTTCTGCGCCGACAGTGGACCTCAGGTATTTTGGATGTGTTTAAGAGAAAGCGATTCATAGTTAAACATATGTATCTGTTTAGTTAGTCAATCACATTGATTTTGCATGCTATGTACATCATCCTAATTTGCATTGGAGAATGGTTTAGATAGAAGAATAACTTAAAGAATCACAATCCTCAAATTGTCAACACTGTGATACCTGTAATTATGGCTATTGCAGGGTTTAAATTTTTAATTTTAGATGTGTTTCAGAAATATTTTGTGTATCACTTCATAATTTTAGATGTGTTACAATTGTTTTTTAACGTATAAATTTAAATTTTAGATTTATAATTTTGAATGTGTTTCAAAAACATTTTCTGTATAACTTAATAATTTTAGATGTATTACAACAACAACAAACAACAACAAACAACAACAAAGCCTTGTCCCACTAAGTGGGGTCAGCTTCATGAATCAAACGACGCCATTGTGCTCTGTCATGTATCATGTTTACAGAGAGACCGTCTCTGAGTAGCAATACAGTGCCCAGCAACAACCCATGGACCATCGTTAAGTATCTTTTGACGCAGTTGTTTTACTTATTATATTCTAGAAGACTCGGGCACACTTCCCTATACTTCTCCTAAGTGACATCAAACGGGGGGAATTACTACCTGTAATAAAGCACAGGCTAGTACGAGCCGACCAGAACTTAGATTACTTGATCCAACCCCCTTCCTGCTGTGGCACCTGCAAGAATGACCAACCAAGAGGTGGAGCCTATTCAGTTAGTCAGAAAGCTAGATCAAGAAAGCTGCGCCCAATAGAGCAAGATTTTTTTGTTGCTAAATGTTACGGCTTAAATGCTGAACTATTGACCCTACTTGTTCGGATGGGTGTTCAACCCAAAGTGTTCCCGGGCTTTCCTATGATAGTCCCGCTGCGGCTTCTGTTGGTGGGACTAAAAAAAGTTCCCAGCCGAGGAATTCATTATCTCTTTCGGATTCCATTGAAATTCCTGGTACGAACTCTTCAACCGTTTTCGTAGGGTTAGGTTTAGGGTTTAGGGTTTATGGATGGTCTTCTTAGGTCTTCTTCACACATGTCCAAAGCACCTGAGACGCGATACAACCATATTTTCCACAATGGGTGCTACTCCAACTCTCTCCCTTATATCTTCGTTCTTATTTTATCCAATCGCGTATAACCACTCATTCATCTCAACATCTTCATCTCTGCTACACTCAACTTATGTTCGTGCTCCCCTTTAGCCGCCCAACACTCCGTACCATAAAGCATAGCCGGTCTTATAGCGGTGCGATAGAATTTACCCTTAAGTTTTAAAGGCACTTTTTTCCAAGGTTCTGAAAATCGAACTAGTCATCGAACCGCTCTAACTACTGGTTTACTAGTTTACAGGTTCGACCGTAGTTGAATCGGAAAAATCGTTTTATAATAAAATAATAAATAAAATATAAATAAACACACTAAAACTATATGATCTAATCAATTTACAAACTCAAAAAAAATTTTAAAACACTCTTAAAATATATGTTTCCAAGCACTTTTGTCATCATCATCTTCAGCTTTACACTCATCACTCAATTAAAAAATTCACAACCCTAATCTTCTATGATTTCTTTTGGAAAAATATAATCTCAATCAAGAAGGAAATCATAGCTGTAAGTAATTGAGAATATTTGTGAGACTCAACACTAAGATATAGAACAAGTATACATATAGAGAAATACCAACAATCCAATTCTCAATTTGATGAATCACCCTAAAGTCTGAAATCAATAAATCTAACAACAAAAATTCAAAAATTGCATACTCATAAATTAAAAACCAACAGCAGCAGGGTTTAAAACAAACATTTAATCACTAACAATACAGAACCTTGTGTATTATTAGTTGATATGATGCAGGGTGCTTTTCTGGATTTTTATTCTCCCCCTCAGAAAATGACAGTTTTCCATACGAAATTGCCCCTAACAATACAGAACCTTGTGTATAATTCTGCACAAATATTACAAACAGGATTATATAACAAAGGAGAATATACCTTGGGAAGCTTCTCTTTCGGTGGTGGACCTAGATAAAATCCTTCTTTTATACTATCAATAAACAAAAGTCAACATGACAACAAAAGAAAATATACAAATGTAGGTAGTTATGAAGGAATAGAAACCTATTCATACCCTGGAAATAAAAATGACGATTTAAAGGAGCCATTTCCAATCACTGGCCATCAGGTTGAGAGAAAAAGGATAGCTGAATGATTTCCTAGAAACAGAGACAAGAAAAAAATAAGTCTATCAACAATTAATCATGCTTCACCCTTCAAGCAATCAACTTCACCAATTAATCATGCTTCAAGCAATCAAAAGCAAGGTTTAAAACAAACAATTAATCACTCTTGATGTGAAGAACATTTCAAACAATGTCAGGAAAATATTCTAATAACTAGCAATCAGCTTCAACAATTATTGATGCTTCAAGCAATCAACAGCAAAATTTAGAACCAACAAGTAATCACTTTTGATGTGAAGAACATTACAAGCAGTTTCTGAAAAATATTCTAATAACTAGCAATCAGCTTCAACAATTAAATGAATTAATCATGCTTCAACAATTATTATTACAATCAACAGAGTTTAATCCTAGGGTTAGAAGCTAGAAACCTGGAAAAATGCAGAGCTGGCGAGGACAGTGGCGCGACGAAAAGTGTCGAATAGAGTTGACGCCGGCGAGAGGACACTGCGCGACGGAAACTGGCACTGGCGGTGGTTGCGATTCTCGAAGACTGACTTCACGACGGTTCGTGGCTACGCGAACAGAGCTGGCTAACGTTGGCTCAACGGATGTTGTGACGGCGGCGGTGGCTGGACGAAAGTGGCGGTGGCTCAACGGAGAGTGAGAGTGGAGACTGGAAATGTGAGAGGGGAGAGGTGAGAGGTGAGAGTGGAGGCTCGAGAGAGGAGAGGGGTGAGGTCTATGTGCCTCTGTGACTATTGACTAGGGTTCTCTTTGGCTCTTCAGCATGCAAAACGCGGCGTTTGGGGCAAATTTTAAAAACCGGCCGATTCGACGGGCCAACTTTGATTTTTAAATTCTGCGATTTTTTCTTTTGTTCGAACCGTATTTGCTAACGGTTCCGGTTCGATCGGTCCGACCGGCCGGTTCGAACCGATTTTCAGAACATTACTTTTTTGTCGCATATAAAACCAGATGCACTCTGCCATTTTGACCAACCTGCTTGGATCTTATGATTTACATCCTATTCAATCTCTCCATTATCCTGTATGATGCATTCAAGATACTTAAAACTTTTAACTTTTCGTAGGATGTTTTTTCCAATCTTCATCTCTATATTAGAATTTTCCCTTCTCAGACTGAACTTACATTCCATATATTCAGTTTTGCTACGGCTTATACGCAGACCATACACTTCTAGAACTTCTCTTCATAACTCCAACTTTTTATTTAGGTCTTCTCTGAACTATCCAATAAGAATGATATCATCGGCAAAAAGCACGCACTATGACACAAGCTCTTGGATGTGCTCTGTGAGTACTTCCAAGACTAATGTGAAAAGGTATCGACTTAAAGATGATCCCATAGAAAAGGTATCGACTTAAAGATAATCTTATACCAATAGAAAATTTCTTTGTCACACCACCTTGAGTCTTCACACTAATTGTGGCCCCATCATACATGTCTTTAATTGCACGAATATATACGATTCTTACTCTCCTCTTTTCTAAAACCATCCATAAGACCTCCCTTGGTACTCTATTGTACGCTTTTTCCAAATCAATAAACACTATATGTAGATCCATTTTCTTACTACAATACCTCTCCATCATCCTTCTTAATAGGTATATCGCTTCAGTGGTAGATCTGCCTAGCATAAATCCAAATTGGTTCTTTATTACTTGTGTCTCTTTTCTCAATCTATGTTCTATCACCCTTCCCATAACTTCATGGTATGACTCATAAGCTTGATTCCTCTATAGTTTTCGCAACTTTGTATATCCCTCTTATTCTTGTAGATAGGTACCAAGGTGCTCTTTCTCCACTCATCAGGCATCTTATTTGACCTTAAAATCTCATTGAAAAGCTTGGTTAACTAGTTGATGCATTTTTCTCCAAGACCCTTCCAAACCTCAATCAGGATATTATCAGGTCCAACTGCCCTGCCATTTTTCATCTGCTTTAGAGCCTTTTTTACCTCGAAGTCTCAAATCCTTCGATAGTAGTCAAAATTTTGATCTTCTTCCCTTGTGCATAACCGACCAAGGCTCAGAAAAGTCTTCTGTCCCTCATTAAATAGCTCGTAGAAGTAACTCTTCCACCTTTCATTAATCTTCTCCTCTTGAGCCAACACATCTCCATCCTTATCCTTTATGCACTTAAACTGAACCAAATCTCTCGTTCTTCTTTCACGGCTCTTTGCGATTCTATATATACCTTTTTCTTCTTCTTTCGCGCCCAAAGACTGGTAGAGACCCTCATATGCTCTTGTTCTCGCTTCACTTACAACCACTTTTGTCTCTTTCTTAGGCGCCTTATATTTTTCCTAATTATCTGCGTTGCGGCATAAAGACCACTCTTTAAAACACTCTCTTTTTATCTTTATCTTTTCTTGTACACTCGCATTCAATTTTAGATGTATTACAATTGAAAAAAATTTATGGCCACTGCAAGGGTTGTAATAAACTCTAAAATTGTTTTATATATCACAAAGTTGAGGAATTGATTTTAAATATCTACCTGATTTTTGTATCTTTCACTGCAGAAAAGTAGCACTCTTCTACGGAAATTTTTGTGAAGAACTGAAGAACGTGAGAGAGAGAAAGACAAGAACGCATGAGAGGGGGAAAGGGGAGAAGAACTTAGAGAGAGAATGAAAAAATGATAAAATAACTAAGGGTGTACAAAACCGATCTAAACCGACTAACCGAACCAAACAAATAAAAAACCGAAAAAATGATATTTTGCTGTTTTTTGCAATTCAGTTCGGTTTTTGATTTTAATAGTGAAAACCCTAACCGAATCGAACCGAACCGATTACTTAAAAAAAACCCTAAAAATCAAACCCCCCAAACCTAACTCCCCAAGTAGCCGCCACTCCCACACTTAGCAACCCTAGTCCCCACTCCCCAACTCTCTCCACTCTCCGTCTCCCCTGGAGTCCTCAACCACTCCACAGCGCCAAAAACTCCTCCCACCCCCCATAGAGCCGTCGTCCTCTCAGCCACTAACATCGCCAAACGGCACCCTCTCGACGGCCCTTCCTCGTCAGTCGTCATGCTTCCCTCTTCTCGATTCTCAGCACGGTCCTTTCATCGTGCTTCCCTCTCCTTGGCGAGGCTCTGTCTCTCCCTCCCTTTCTCGTCGTCCTCCACGCACCAGGAGCTACGTCATCCTCCACGAACAACATTCTTCATTTCTTCCAGAACTTGAGAAGAGTCACCAACATTTGATTCCATTCAATTCACCCTTCATAAACCCTAATTTTCAACCAGGTAACGTTCCACCTAGTTTTCTTTCTTTTTCCCTTTCAACATTCTCTTCTAATATCAAATCCTAGGGTTTATCACAGATAGAATTTGACGATTTGATTCATGTTGCGTTGAAGAAATAATGTAATTTGGCTTTCAATATTTTTTTCTGATAAAATAATTGTTTAATTGGTTGTTTATTATATATCGATGCTAATTATGCGTGGGATTATGCCATATTTAATAACCGTATTTTGTGTAGATTGTATAACAAAAAATTTCATAACTTTGATAGTTATGCACTTATGCCTGTGATTTTGGTAATTTGAGCTGAAGCATTAGTTCAAATAATTCAGTTAATCGTTCATTGTAGTTTCTTTCTATTGTATTAATCTTATGAAATATAACTTGTGATTACTTTTGAAGCAAAAAAATTTTAAGAAATTCTGTGTAATTTGTGAATCTGTAAATTGTATAATTATGTTTTTTTATTCTGGTTTTAACTATGTTTGTCTTTGTTTGTGTCTCTCTTATATTGTGAATTTGTGATGTTGTGACATGCTTTATTTTGTTGGCTAATTTTTACCTTTTAGTTTTATACGAGCTTGCTTGAATTTGTTTCAAATTGTTTCAAATTTCTTCTGATTCCTGGTTCACTGATCATTGAATCATTGTAATTAGGTAATTTGACTAATTTCTGTTCAATAATCATTGATTTATTGTTGCTAGTTGTTGTTAATTTGTTATTGTTTTATTTGTTTTTAATTGTTTAGGAAAATTTATTGTTGGAATTCTATGTAGTCTGTGCTCTGTTTCAAGGTCAGATTAATTTTAGTAATGATGTTTCATTGTGATTTATTTTTTAATTTATTCATTTAACTTTTGAATTGTGATTATATGCTTTTATACAAGTAACCTGTATCTAAGAGTAATTGTAGATGTTGATTACTTTTCTATACAGCTTTCTAATGGTCTATACTAAACTTTTTAATTTAGGAATGCAACATACTCACAGGACTTCTTTCTAATTATCGATTTTAATGTTATAACTTTGTGAAATAGTATGGTAGTGGTTTTTTTGAATTGATTCGGATGACTTCGATAAACCAAACCAAACCAAACCGATTGAATTTGATAACTTTTCTCTTAAAAACCGAATCAAACGGCACTGCAAACACCCATAATATTTAAATTTTAAATTAGTTTCAATTACCAACATGTTTAGCTACAAATTAGAAATATAATTTACTTAAAATTTAATTAAATAATATTATTTGAATTAAAAGACTGATTAAAAACTAAATTTTAAAAGACACGGCATTTTCCTTTATATTTGTATTATCTTTTTTTTTGTGTAATCTATTTTCCTAAAACTTTTTTAATATTGGGTCAGCGGTGGTGTTATCCACCAGAATGAGCACGCACGCGTGGTTAACAGTGTTATGAGAGTTGTCAGTTTTCATGAAGAAAACATCAACGCCGTTATGAAGGAAAATGTTACCGACGTTTTGCTCTGCATGGGCAACACTTGGCATCTCTCTCTTCCCATATGTTAACACAACGGCAACGCCGTGTTCCATTTTCATTTTTTTTTTAATTTTAGTTTTTATACAATACGCAGTGCTAAAAAAATTTTAAACACATCCGTTGTGTGTTTTCCAAAAAAAATTCCCATAGCAATGTCAAACTCACCCATACACAAATATGAAAGAAAATCACACATACTCTTACAATATTAAAAAAACTCAACCGTTTTCCTAAGGAAAATGATTATTTATAAATGGGATTTTTAAGTTTGTTAAAAAAAAAGAGGCGGAGTTAACGTGTGTGTATTATTGTGTTGTTTTAGTTTATAGAAAATAGAAAAAGGAGGCTTATATATAGCAAGAACAGAATATATCTAATTTGATGCTTATGGCGTATATATGCTATCAAATAGCGAGTGGTTCATCCCTATTTACCGGTTCATCCCTATTTAACATATATTTTACTAATTGAGCTTATATTTGTTCAATATGAAAGCATGAATTTTTATCTATATGATTGAATTTTCTCTGATGCTTTGAACTGAATTTATTGAAGTTTCCTAGTTATATTTTATATTGAATTTGTAATCATGATGCAGAAATTTTTAATTTAATCTTTAGACAAACAAATCGAAATCATCAATACTTTTAATTACTTCATTAATGATGGGCCCAAAAAAAAAAAGAATGTGGAAATACATATTTTGATGCTGTCATCGGCTCTTCACATTTTAAAACAAAGTACAAAACGGTAAAAGTCCCAAACAACAACGAGAATCTAATGGGACGCATACAGCAACGTTTTGAGTTGGGCATAGTTTGGAAAAATGTATTCTCCCTACTATTCAACATTCACATTTTATATGACTATACAACACAAAAGATTACGATGGACTCAATAGTGTTGGATCTTCATCAATCAAGCCAGATTCATGATAAAATATAACAAGTTTCCATGAATTGACGGATTGATGAAAATTCAACAATCCTACTACAAAATTCGAAAAATCTTTTTAAGTCAATCTTAATCTTAATCTCTTCCGTCATATAATCATATAAAATGTGAATGTTGTTCTTATAATTCTTAGAACAAAAATATCTAAAATTTTCGTCTTTAAAACACTGAATGGGAAAGAGAATACATTTTAATGCCAATTCAAAATGTTGCTGCATACATTCTATTATATCCATGTTATTGTTAGGTACTCTAACCGCCTTGCACTTTGTTTTAAAATTCGAAAAGCCGATGTCAACGTCAAAAGTTTGTATTTCCACATTCCTTTTGAACTCACCATTAATGAAATAATTAAGAGTATGGATGTCACCGAATTGTTTGTCCAAGATTAAATTTAAAAGAATAAACTATATTTTTCGTCCCTAAAATTTGACAAAAATTTTAAATATTCCTCGAAGTATTATTGTTTCAATTTTGTCCTAAGTTTTTTATTTGCATCGAATATACTCTTGACGGCTAATTTTTCAAAAAAATTAAGACCAATTCAACAATAATTTCATAAGAATAACCATAAATACAAGCAAATCAAACATAATTTTCATACATTAACGTTAGATTGATCTTAAATTTTTTGAAAATTTAGCCGTTGAAAGTATATTCAATGCAAATAGAAAACTTCTGAAACAAAATCGAAACAAAATAAAACTTAAAGATATTTTTAAAATTTGTCAAATTTTAGAGACAAAAAAATATATTCTACCCAATTTAAAATTTCTTCTCCAATCATGGTTACTAAAAAACAAATTATAACTAAGCAAACTTATAAAAGTAAATTCAATTCAATGCATCAGAGAAACTCAATCACCGATAATAACAAATAAACTCAATCACCTTGTGATTGGAGAACAAGAGAAGTCTAGACTCTGGAGAAGTATGAATTAGTAGGGGTGTTGTGAATGTGCAGAATAATAATAATAATGATGGGGCCTGTTGTGAACTAAGCCCAATTTCCTTGGTGAGCTGCCCAATTTCATTCCACTTCCTCTACAACTCCAAATTAGGCCCAAAACCTTGACATCCCACTGCCTAGCAAACGGCTTTGCTCAAGACATCTGGTGAAGAAGATTGCGTTGGGGTTTCTTTCCGGTTGCAGATTGGGCGGGTATCTAAATCCCCAATTGCAACATGGACGTCAACAACCCAAGCAATTTGAGAAAATAATGTGAATCTTGGTTATAGTTTTAGCAAAATACATCATAGGCAAGTAAAATTCTTTATTGTCTTATATTTGTAAATATATATCCACCAAAAAGATCGCCAGTGACATTCACAAATGTTGATATGCAGTTTAGTGGCTGGACACAAAGCTAAAGATGGAGGATTTTTCTGCACTCTAAAATAATCAAGTTTTTTTTTCCACGGCACAAATTTGCAATAACGAAAAACATAAAATCTTAAATTAAGATATTCCAAATTTGCATGAAAATAATTTTAATATAAAAAAATTGAACAACTTTCAATGGTGATAATGATAAACGGGAAAAAAGAACATAGAGAAGGGGTTACCTGAAATCGAAGATGGCACCAACTGTTGCTATTTCACTGCTTCTCAATGAGTTCCCTTCAACATGGTAAAATGATTTTAACTTCAGAAATTTCAGAAAATGGGTAATTAAATTCAATAGTTTCATATCTTTAGCAAAGAGGAAAAAACAAAATGTACCTTCAGTTCAAGTTGCTGTTGCTGTTCCTATTGATGTTGTCTTCATGATATGATTATTATCGTGAAAGAAGCTTTGTTGTTCTTGGGTTTTGTGCAAAACTTAAGGATGGTGTAGAAGGTGCTAGAAGAAGACGCTGCCATTGAAGCCATTGTTGATTGTTACTTGTTAGAAGAAAAGAGATGAGAAAATTGAAAGGCTGTGTTTACAGCAAAGGATTATATATCAAAAAAAATTGTGTCAAATTATTGTATTCTGAAGGCATCTATAAACAGATCATATAACCAAATTCTGTTTTGGTTGTGACCTATGAGCTATGAGCCGAGAATTGAATTGAGAAACAAACAAAATGTGGGCAAAAAAGATATTTAAAGGATAAATTTGAAATTCAAAAATTTTTTCGAAGAACATTCCCGCTTAATGAACGCGTCTTATCTGAATATAAGGAGAGAATCGTTGAACACAACACTTCTCATTCATTGGGAATAATTATAAACACTTCTTCAATTCGAATTATAATTGGAAAGGTATTAAAAGAAATCCATATAATAAATTAAATAACATAATTATAAGTTGCAGATAATAATTCAGTCACAAATCTAATCATAATAACATAAACTAAATCCACTGGTATTTTAATGTCCAAACCACGTGTAATATATACCAAAATTAGCAGAAGCACAACAAATTAAAATCATTAACAATTTTGTTGCATAAACAGCAGAAACAGATAGAACAAAAATCAACTTGAACTGAATCAAGAAAATCAAGAAATACAACTAAACTAATTCCAAAAATTTTGCGAAAATGGTGCACCAATTCCAAACTGAATCAAGAAATAGAACCAAACTGAATAAAAAATACAACCAAACTAATTCCAAAAATGTTCATGTGGTGCACCAATTCCACAAATTCTTCCTCTTTCACCTTCCCCTAAACCCTAAACCAGAATTTCCCTAAATCAAAACAGAACAAAAATTTCAAAATTAAAAAAGCAAAATCAGAATCAACAACTCAACCATAGAATCAAGATAAGCCAACCAAGTGTTCATTACAAATTAAAATTAATAAGACTAAACCAGAATTAATAAAAATAAAATCAGAACGAATAAAACAACCTGAGACTTAAGCTCCATTGCAGAGGACGACGGAGGTGCAGGATGGTGAGGCGGCGGCGGCGAACGAGAGACGGACGACAAACGGTGGCAGCTTCGACTGCGTCTGGTGCGTGCTGCTGCAGTTCGTCGAAGACGACAGCGGCTATTGGTTCGTCAAGGAGATGGCTGCTGGAGAGGTAGTGTGTGGAGTTATCGAGGCTGAGGGAGAAAGAGAAGCGCTATGAGCCTACGAGAAAGAGAGAGGAAGAGAAAAGGGCCGCGCCGCTGCAATGGTGCTGTCCGGCGGCGTCGATGGCAGAGAAGGAGAAGGAGGAGCTTCCGCTGAGATTCGGCGCTAGAGAGACTGAGAGAAGGCTCGAGGAAGTTAGGGTTTCTGCTAGGGATGGCTGCGGCTGGTTTAGGAGGAAGTGTGGAAGGAGGCTGCTTTTATAATAGGTTTTTAATAACTTCGGTTCGGTTCGGTTTTTTCTGCCAGAACTGAAAACCGAATCGAACCGCAAAAATCTGCAAAAATTTATTTTTTCGCTTTTCAGTTATCGGTCTTTTTGGTTCGGTTGATGGGTTTTGTTCGGATCGAATTTGAACACTCCTGGGCAACCATATCTTGAGCTGCACGTTAATGACCCGACAAAGGATCTTGGAAGGAAGAACATACACAGGCATGTGTTGGTCAGCCACCTGATTTGTTGATGCCTCCTCCTAATTTCATATGCCACCAAAAACAAGAGAGAGGGAAAAAAAAAAAGACAGAACAGAAAGAGAAAGTGAGAGGTGAAGTTGTATTTTTTTTTTTTTTACCTTTCGGTGAGGTGGAGGAAGAAGATGAAGAGTAAACATTGTTGTTCAGCTCCGAAGAGGAGTTGATGTTGTTATTGTTGTGAGAATTACCATTAACCTTGAAAATCGGCGAAGATGCTTCTGCAATGGCGATGAAAATCGGCCAAGATCTTGCTGGAGGCGGTGACGGATACCGGACTGGAAGCTGCGAAGAAGACCGGGGTGGAGGCGGCGACGAAGAGCAGGCTGGAGGAGGCGACGTTCAGGTTGCGACGAGGGAAGGCAACGACGATTCTGCTTCAGCCCTCATTTCGGGAAGACGACGATTTTGCGGTGAGATCGTGAAAGTGAGAGACAGTGGCGGTAAGAGGAGAAGAGCGTGGCGGAGAGAGAGGAGGAGGGTGTCGGACGGCGGCGAGAAGAGAGCCACAGAGGTGCGAATTTCTGGGCTGATTGTGAGGGAGGATTTGAATTTTAGAAGAGGAGTGACGGCAGTGGCATAAGATTAGGGTTTTGTTTTCTCGGAACTAATATATATATATTAGTCATTTCCACGGGACGGGACCTCTCCACCGGCCCGTTTATTTTACAGTTCTCCGTTCTTTGGTGGGACGAATCCAAGCAACCCAACAATAGCTTTTGAATAAGAATGGCTAACTTCTTCAACTTGTTCATATATGCTCTATTTTACTATAAAAAATGTTATAACTATCCGTCTATCAGAAATGCAAATCAAGACCTCAAACATATATGTAATACTCATTTCGTTTTTAACATATACATCACTTTGTTCCACTACGGGAGTTATACCATTTGAATCACCAACTCATTCAGATAATGGAAAATAACAATAGTACAAAGTTTAAATTGAAAAAGTAAAAATTATCCTGATTAAAAACATAAGATACATTTGATAAAAAAATATATAGAAGTCATAAGTCATAACTCTAATGTTGTATTTCTACACATAATTAATAGACAAAATATCATAACTATTCTCAAATTAATATTTAAAATATATTATTATTTCGTTTAGCTCATGATAGATACCAAGTTGATGGTTCTGCTGATGTTAAGTTATGGTTAATAACCAGAAAAAATACTGATACAAGGACATATAATCTATCAACAACATTTGAAGTTGTTGTAGTGATAATTGGAGATATTGATTTGAGCGGAATTAATAGGGATATAATAATTGAGACAAAGTCAAGAATGTTGCAAAAGATAAAAGTAGTACATCCAATGTACCTTACTCTTCAATATCCTTTGTTGTTTTCATATGATGAGGATGGTTACAAATTACATATAGTTACTTTTTTTTTTTTTTTACCAAATGTCAGAAAAACGAAAAAAAAATCAACAATAAGCACTAGAGATTTCTTTATATACATACTTCAAAAAAGGACTAACGACTCTCAAATCCTTTTACGGTCAAAAAGATTACTGTAATAATTCATAGTAAACGCCTACACTATGGTTGAGTCAGAACGGCTTTTATACTTACGATTTAAACAACCAAACTTGAAGCCAGGCAAGTTCAAGCAATTGCATGAGTGTATGGTTCATAATGAAACTAATGCCATTAACACAAGTCAAAGAATTATTCTTCCAAAGAGTTTTATTAGTGGTCCAAGGTACATGTTCAACAATTACAAAGATACTTTTGCAATATGTAAATATGTCGGCAAAGTTACTTTGGGTGTGTTTGGATTTGCGTTGGAGAAAAGAGAAGCACGTTTGAGCTTCTTGAACGCTTCATCTTTATGTTTGGTAACATTTTTATTCTCTAAACGCAGAAGTGATTTCCATCTTCAACCCACGTTTACCAAAAGCTATAAATTCTAGCTTTTCCGTTTAGCTTTTCACGTTGGATTAAAAATTATATTCTATGTACCAATTATGTCCTTCATTATTCATATGTTTGTTTTTTTTATAATATTTTTTCTAATACTCTCTTATGCATATTATTGTTTTTTATAAAACTTCTGTTTTTTTGTTTATATGAGTTTTTTTTACTGTTATTGTTATTTCTTTTTTATATGGAATATTTTTTATTATGATTCTATTAATTCTATTAGAGTACTAAAAAAATATTAAAATTTATTTAAATATTTAAAATAAAATTATAAGATAATATAAAATAATTATTTAAATTCATGTCCTTTTCTGTAATTTTTCATCTAAAAGTGATTTTGAATAATGTAATCCAAACAATATTTAATTTACTATAATCCATTTTGAATAAAAATAGCCAAACATAAACCACGTTAATACTAACTCACTTTTGATCAAAATCAATTCTACAAAATCAATTTTATACAAACTTCAGTTTGCAAACGGTAATCTAAACACACACTTTATCACTATAATATGTAATCTAGAATGGAATGAGATAAAAAAAAAAAAGAAATAACACCCCAAAAACTCCATGAAAAAAATAACAGAATATTCAAAGTGAAAGTTGATAAATTAATTAAGGCATTAAAGAGAGAAACATTCTTTGAAAAGATTATTGGATATAAGTATAACTAATCTTTCTACAAGTTTTTATTTACTCTGTCTAAATTATCTATAATATACTCATTGTATAGTACACTATTGGTATTAAAAAATAATTATGTATAGAATACTTACATGGTACGATCATTGAATAATACACTATTTTGAGTGTATTACAGTACACTTATATAGTTTGTATTACCTCAAGTTCATTGTATATAATTTGTATTACCTCAAGTTCATTGTATGATACACTTATATAGTTTTATATGATTTTATTTTAGCATAATTTTTTCATATTTGCACTACACGCTTAATTTTATATAGTTTAGTGTAGAATTAATTATTTTTTAAATCACACTATCTAACTTATTTGCAATATACTTAGTTTTATATGCTTTATTTGCAATATACTTAGTTATATATGCTTTCGCATAAATCTTTTTTCGCATATGCTTTGTCCAAATAATTAGTAATATCATATCTTAAAATACAGTGATATCCAAATCAATCACAAATCTAGTCATAACATAAACTAAATCCACTAGTATTTTAATGTCCAAACCACGGGTAATATAACAACATTAATGTAATCCTACTAAGAATATTTGCATTCAGTAATCACAAACTAAAATTAAAACTGGCCAATTAACCAAAACCTAAACACTAAACAAATATAACAGTAAAAAGATGCTAAAGACAGATATTTAGAAGGATAAAAAAAATTGTATAATATCATAATATGATTATAATACCAATATATTATACATATACCTTAAACGAGCTAGCCTATTGGACTTTATAGGCTTTCTTTGAGGTCTACGACCCAAGCTGTTTAGCTAAACAAGCTTTTCAAAAAGCCTAAGCGTAGTTCATTTAGTACACGGGGCTGAGTCGCGCCTAATGCTAGCCAAGCCATGAGCTCATGTCGAACAGCTCGACTCATTTCCAATCCTAGAGTTAATGCAGGACTTTGCTTCCATCTCTACTTTTCCTATGATTGAGAAACAAGAGAACCAGCACCTTCTGTCCTATGCGGCGCCCCCGCTTGGTTGGAAGACTTGTCTGCGCTACGAACATTGTACCTTTCGTATACCTTGTCCCGGTTCTCTGACCACCAAGTCTCTGCTTGATGCTCTCCGAATCTTCTCCGGCTGAAAGTCAATTTAATTCACCGCCACATCGATTACATATAGAATATGATGAATTAAAACAGCACTGATAGTAATCAGGGAGATGCAAACACCTAGGATGTGTATTATATTTATTTTAGTGTTTTAAAAGTAACAATATAGTACTCACCTAAAAAATAATTTTTAGAAGTTCCATAAAAAGAATGATGTTAGGAAAGAGATGTTGAAAATGTGAGTGTAGATGGTTTTCAGAAGGAACGCCGGTTTCTTATTTTAATGGTAAAAAGTAAAAACCAACTCCAAATGACATGAACATGGAAGATGAATGTTAGTAAGGGCAACTGGGAGAATTAAAAATGTTGGTAAGAGTAGTTTTTTTTGACCAAATACTTCATATAGGACCAAAGATATTAGACTAGTTTAAGATAAATCCAACAAGAGACCCCAAAAGATATAGCATTAAAAGCAATTGCCCTAAAGATCATGGTTCAAGTCCATATATTATATTTTGTAAACCCTAGCTGCAACCAAATATACAACCATAACTGGGCATAGGTAATCAGTTAATGTGAAAATTAGTTTTGTTACCTGAAACGAACTCGCTTCAAATCTCTTGTTCCGTCGCGCAGCGCAACAAGTGTTATATAGACACCAGGTTCATACTGTTCAATCCATTCTGCCTCAATCTGATTGCTATTAGTAGACAGTCCTGCATTCCTTGATCTTAAACCACTCTCGTCATCATGGAAATTCCCCGAATCCCTACCGTCAACAGTATCAGACATGCTGCCGCCACCATTTGACAATCTAGCATCTGGGTAGTTGTCTGAACCATTGGATGTCACACTGGCTCGGTTTTGCTGGTCCAGAGTAGATCCATAGGTTCCTGGAAAGTTCCCCACAGTTCTATTGAGCAGAGAGGATTCGAATGCTGTAGAGGCCAAACTAGAGCCACTGATTGATTCGGCCCTCGAGTGGTGCCCACCATTTGAATCTGGAAGGTGGATACCATTTGGCTCAATACTGTTTGGTAGGTAAGCTGGTTTGATGTTCTCGGCATCATACGCTCCCGGTGGGAGCTTCTCAGCAAAACCTTTGAGCTGAATCAATGTGAATGTCCATCAGTGGAAGCATAGCACAGCAATATTATTGGTATAAGAAAGAAGCAAGAAAATTTAGAGAAATTAACCACAAAAAAAGACAAGCGTAAACTAAACTTTGCCATACTAGGTGGCATGTCCTGTATTCATTAGCCAGTGTATGTCTCGTTGCAAACTATGTTTACATTCAAACTATTAAGATTTGAACCTCTTGTTTCACCTGTAGTTTTATTAGTTCTTTCTTTATATTCAATTGGACTAAAATTCATCTCATCTTTTCTCCTTACTGAGGTTTCGACTTCTCGAAACATGCGCCTAAACCACCTAAGGCATGATTACACATGTTTTCCACAATAAGTACCACACCAACATTTTCTATAATTTTAGATATCAGTGAAACTAATAAAAGAAACAAAGCCAAAATGAATGAATTGATCCAACGCTTGAATAGCATGCAAGAAGATTGCGAATGAGAACCATCATCCTCAAGAACTAACTCGACATACATGAAAATGAGGACAAACTGAAATGACATCGGACAATAAAGAATCGAATAAAAGTAAACCCTTTCAGGCTTCAAGAGAATGAAAATGAACCAGAAAATAACCTGTGCCGTAAGTGACTTTATAACTTCTTTTGCAGCTTTACATTTAGCAGATTCCTCAGCAGCCATTGCCATAGCATCTTGAGTCTTTTTGTTTGACCGCTGAAGCTCTAATTCTTGCAATTCACATCTCTGTTTCAGGCTTTCAACCTAATGATACCTATATTAGACTTTGCTTGATACCATAATATGTAATAAATACGATATATCCATAAACATGTTATACTAACTTTTCTGGAAATTTCAGCAAAGTGATCGTGTTTCACAAGGTTCATTTGTCAGACATAGAATGGCAGGGAAGTAATTAAAAATAGCGGAATATGGGTTGAATCTGGTCTAAACTTAAAGTAGGACATTTTGGATGTTGCTTTTCTTTCAGGGTTTCTTCTCCCTTTCCCCCTTTTTTCCAGATCCTACTGTCCCTAACTAATGGGAAAAGTGGGAAAAGCACTAAGACAGGATTTTTATTTTGGAGTTCCATATATATATATATATATATAAACTCCATACAGACGAGAGAATGGGGTGAAGAAAATGTACCTGAGAACGTAACTTTTGCACTTCCTGATTTAAAAGTTCATTTGTTTTCTTCAAACTATCAGCAATGCTCTTGGAGAAGGAAAGTCCTGATGTTGTTGGAATAGGTGTAGCCGATCGAGGGGGGCTTGGTCTTCTAGAGAAAGGTGACACAGACCTGGAACTTACTCCAGAAGGTGCAACCACTGGTCTAGGCGCTGTACGCTTCAGATCAACAGCAGTTGCCAAGACAACATCTTTCAACTGTAGCAATGAAGGTGCTTGTGAGGTGCGAACAAGCGAGAATGTATCTGCTTTCTTCCCTTGTTTGGCTGCCTTACTATCTAGCTGCTTTATCAAATCCATATTGGAAGGAACCAGTGCTTTCGACAATTTCAGGTCTGATTTTTCCAACCTGTCTTTGTTTTCACCTGACAGACGAGGCAGAGTATTTCTCCTATTACTGTTGCTAGCTTCTGCAACCTTGTTCAGTTTTGCAAAACAAGAATCACAAACTCGATAAGGCTTGCCAGGATTTGGAGCCAAGGCCGCCCTTAATGCTTTCCGTGAGCTGCATGAATGGCAATGTACAAGTCCACAATTATAACAATTGTGCCTCTTTCTAGTGAACCCAAATGCCTGTCTACAAGCCGAGCATTGAGACTGTTCGGCACCGGATACCCACTTATGAAGGCATATGGCAGCGGAGTAGTTTGAACCACATGCAATATATTTCACATGTCTATCCTTCAATGCTTCAACCAAAGTAGGTATTTTTCGATCTTCGACATCTCCATGACCCAATCTCCCATTTGCACCCTTCCCCCAAGTAAAAACTTCATTTTTTGATGTTAAAACGGCAACATGATATGCACCACATGCAATTTCATCAATCGATTCCACGGAAATCTTGTCTTCGACCAAGCATGGAAGCTTCCCATCAGACTGGGGATTCCCAAGCTGACCATAAACAGTGCTTCCCATCGTAAAAACACGTCCAGATGTTGTCAGACCCACTGTCAAACTGTGCCCGCATGCAATTTTATGAAAATTGTAGTCGATAAGCGCAGAAACACAAGTTGGTTTAAGTCGTGCCTCCTTATCCCCATGTCCTAGGCGATTTTTGTCTCCATCACCCCAGGTAAACAATTTACCAGATGATATACTCGAACTGGATTGTGTCACAATAACCTCTACAACCGCTGCAGTATGCCACACTCCACATGCAACAGCTATGGTCCTCAACCCTGATAAGGAGTCTACTTCTCTAGGATATGAAACATTTTCCCTGTCTCCATGGCCCAAGACACCGAACGTTCCATCACCAAACGTAAAGAGTTGCCCAGTAGAAGTTATCAAGGCCGTGTGCCATGGACCACAAGCGACGAAAGCAACTTGAAGTCCCTCTAATGGACCAGCAATCCTCTTTGGTATCCAATGACTAACATCAGTGCCATGACCAAGAAGCCCAGCATTATGAGTACCATCACCCCATGTATATAGTTCCCCGGCCATTGTTACAGCACAAGAATGGAACTCTCCACAGGCAACGAAATCAATGGTTGAAGAAGCTAATGCTTCGACAAGGCGAGGTTGAACCACGTTCTTCCCAACACCATGGCCAAGGCGTCCTCCTGATTCTTCTCCCCATGTAAAAACTTCACCTTGTCTGGTGACTAGAGAAGCATGTCTAACGCCACATGCTATATGATGCACATCTAAAACTACATTGGATTCAAGTGGTCTTGGTAGAAGCACATCTGCCCTCGGACTGAAATAATTGATACTTTTATCAGCACCAACTTTCACAACGTTTTCACAGATAACCTCACCCCATATGTATACATCCCCTAGAGCTTCATAGTCATCTGGTGCAGATCCATGACTGGATGTGCTAGGAGCACTTGAAACACTAACACGAAAAGTATCTGAACTAGATCCTTTTACTTGCATATTTATTGGGTCTGATGGTGCATGTGATTTCTCAGAATTCAGGGTATTGTCAGGTCGGAATGTCTTTGGTGAAGTGTTCAGAAGACTCACAGGAATGTCAGGAGAACTGATGTCTAGGGAAGTACTCGCTGAACTTTCACTTGCACTATTTGATGTCAGATCTCTACTATCCTGAAAGTAATTGATCGAAAAGAATTATCAGCAACTTACTATGTATTTCATCAGGGGAAGCTACATGCAGCATAATGGTATCAGAGGAAGTATAGTAATTTAATAAATAAAAATTATATATTAAACAAAAAAAGAAAGAAAAAAGCTTCTTAACTCTTAAGTAATCAATTCGTATTGTTACCAAACATCACATCATCATAACATAAAAAGCTTAAATTAGGATATTCTCCACAATCTATTACTCCAACACCATTATAGAGAATAGGCTGAGTATAAAGTGCCAGTGTGTTTTTGAAAGAACTGCACTATAAATCCTTTCTAACAAAGAGCTACATACAGAAAATAAAGAGTAAAGACAGTCTTTCCTTAGAAAAAAGAGCAATCATCTTATAATGAAGTAGATAGGAATAAGCTGTCTCTATCTAGATGTATGCAAAACTTGCACTTAGAAAATAATGCAATAAATCATGTATCCATGACTATGTTTCCTAGATCAAAGAAACATAGATATATAGTACAATAAACATAAACAACTAAAATGAAATAACTACAATGTCTTACATCAAAATTGAGGCCACCGTCACTCCATCCATCAATTTTGGATCGACCACCTCGACCAGAAGTTATCAGTGCTTTAAGACCAGCAATCCACGCCTCTGCCTCAACTTTATCTTTGCAAATCTGAAAAGCAAACGAAAGAAATAATGTATTATTAACAAAAGGAATACAGAAAGTAAAAGAAAAATGATGATACGGAATCACATAATTCAACACTAACCAAATCAAGGGACCGCTTTCCGTTATTATAAATTAGTGAAAAAGATAAATAGTCCTTCTCAGGACGCAGGTAACGTTGAAAAACAGCCTGCCAAAAAATATTAAGGAAATGTTAACACAAAACATAAAAGATTAAGTTCATGGAACAATTACTGAATTCACTTTGTTTGTCAAAAAAGGATGTTACGGGAAAGTATGCTGTCAAATATAAGTTATGAAATCTCACAGTTCTTTGCCCAGGAATAATTCTTGAGACAGAAGACAGCTTCAGACGTCTTTCTTCACTACTAGAAATCCAGATTAAAGTTGATTCATCCTGCAGTTTTCATATGAGTTATTATTGAGCATGGATAGAAGTAACTCAAATAAAAGTCAAAATTCAAGTTTATAGTTTACAACCATGGAAGTATATGTCCAACATGGCTGGTAATAACAATACTAAAAGAAGACCTAAAACGGTAAAACCTACAACTAAAAAGGCAGTCATGAACCCAGAGAAATACCTATGCCAACTTGGGAAAGTACTAATATTAGCCTCAAAGTGAAATTTACATACTGTGTAGTAGTAAGTTAAAATACATCTAGCTATAATAATCTAACGGCTATGTAGTAAAATTTCACAGAGAATGGGGATGAAAATCATTAGGAGTTACCACTTACTACCCATGGTGAAATTGAAACAAATTAATCCCAACACCTTTCCAGATGAGAATCTACTTAAGCAACTCCAACTCCAATCGCATTTGGAATCATGTGAATAATATATTGTAATTTATCCTAAGAAGGAAATATGAAATATCGAAAAAGCAAATACAACTTAAGAGTCTTTTTCGTCCTATATAGGTAATCAAAGATCAACAAGATTGCAGAAGCAACTATCTTTCATGCTAAGAATTGAGCGTATAATCAGTTAACTACTTGAGTATTGTAAAAGCAGGAAGTTCATCTTGGAGACGCTCTCATTCAGCTTACATTGGAAAGTCTAAATGGACAAAACTTGGGCTTTCCCTTACGACCATATTTAAGTAATTGAGAACCCCTTTTCAAAGCAACCAATGCCTGCAGAATAGAAGGTAACATCATAAACTACAAGAAAGATCAAGCAGAGAGAACAAAATAAATAGAAGAAATACAGCTATCGGCGAAGAAGAGTAATTTAAATCATGCTATATCACAAATGCTGGCAGATTTCATAAGAAATAGAGTAATATGCAACACTGATTCAGTTTCAGTTAGGATCATATCTCACTTCTTTCTTAATATTATGACAACATGATGTAAGGTTCAAAATCCTACTTACAAATGAACTATCAACATTTAATCATTACAATATGCCATTAGAAGACATCTAAAGACTTAGCAGCCAATAATTCAATACCCAAGTTACTACCCATAACCCATATCCTTCTGCACCCATTCAAACACAAACAAGCATGCCAATATGTCTACAATTCTCAAAAATGAACAAAATTCAGTGGCTATATCTTCCCCTCATACTGTTATCTCCCTTAAACTTCTGATGTACCTCAAATGAAAATATACATACATAATAATGATAAGAACATTCTTAGCCAGCTCAAAAATGAAAAGGGGGGAATAAAAAACCCTTCAACTATCTTCCACATTACAACAAAACACTGAAACAAAGCATCAAATTTGATGGAAAAAATTGCAACTTTGACACAAAACTTGTAAGTGGTAACCCTCTAACATAGAGAGAGATAAAGGAACCTGGTCGATGTCACGGTCGGCATTCCCTATGCTAGCAAGATCTGCCATTCCATGTGAGAGATTCACCGAAGCGCCACCACCCTCTCCGATCGCTCGCCGGAGCTCCGTTCATCATCAACAGCAACTCCAACCTCTTCTTCTTCTCTCTCCTCCACAACCACCATTCACCTTTCACACCATCAAAAACCAAAACATCTCTCACTTTCGAAAACAGAAAACCAAATCACCACTTCTTGTTTTCGCTTAGAATGCAAAGCTACTTCATTGATCTACCCTTATTCCATGAAACTCCATTTGAAGATTCCAAGTCAAACACACATACAAAGCTTCTTCTTTAACTCACAGAACTGTGGAAAAAACAGAGCTTTCCGAGGCGGAAGAAACGGTCTCTCAAAAGGGTAGCGGTGGTTCGAAGCGGAAGGACGGTTTCCGAGGAAAAGTTCCGGCGAGAAATGCAGGTTCCGGCAGAGGAGAGAGAAAGAGAAAATAAACAAAAAAAAACACTTGAGACTTGAGAAAGAGAAAAACGGAGTCTGTGAAAAAGTACAACTAGTCAAAGACGAAGAAAGAAAAAGAAAATTAAATATAAATATAAAATAAATAACAATTAAATTTTTAATTTTAAAAAAAATGCAAGTCTCTTTTATTTTGCTCTCTATGAAAAAATATTAATTTTGTTTTTTAAATGTTGCTTAATTTGTTACATTATTATTTAACAAAAAACTTTAACCATTTTAAAAATGGTAGAAACTCGAGTGCAGACCGTGCAGTCGACTTCAGGTGAAGTTAATATTTAAAAACCGTTAAATAATTGATATCAACTTTACGTAAAGTCGAGTTCACCTGAATTTTATCTTTAAAAATAAAAATATTTTTTTAAAAGTTTACTAGTAAATTCAAAGAAAACAATATTTATAATATTCTACAGACAAAATAACTTGTTAACATGAAAAAGTAAAAATAAACTTACCGGAGAGGTGAGACCTATGTTGGAAACAGATGTGAAGACATGTTCAAAACACAACACCAGATTTTTTTTTATTTAAAATTCTCACTTGTTAATAGATAATAATTAAAGAAAAGTTTAATAATTTTGAGGATTTTTTTTTAAATAATTTTTATGTAATGTAGGGAAGCACGTAGAAGAAACGAGGATGTTTTCGTAATCTGATGAAGGGGGACAGGGCAGGTAAAATTATTGATATTTCTTTACATCCTTTGTTGACATAAAGAAAGAATAAGAAAATATAAATTCTTATAGATTATAGATGTTATCATGTAACATTTGATTTTCCTTATTAAAAAAACAAAAGTGTAATCTCTCTCTTTTGTCTAGTATTTTACTTTTTACATGAATTTTCCTTTTTCCCATTTACAGCTACTACTTTTAAAAATGTTTTAATAGTTAGTGACTAAATGTTCAACTAAATACTACTATATATAAAATAATAAAGCTTTTCAGAATTATACACTATGTTAAAAAAATTAAAAGATAAATAATTATTAATAATCGGTGCATCCTCTTAAATTTAAATTATTGAATGAGTCTTTGATTTTAATTTATTGTTAATGTGAATTTGAAATTTCACTAGATAATTATTATAAAATATATTATTAATTTTAAGTTAATAATATTAGTTTTATCTTTTATGTTTCTCAATCGGTTAGAATTTTCAAAACGGATGAAGATGGTATTTACAAAGAGTTAGAAATTTAGGTACAGTCGACTTCACGTGAAGTTGATAACAGAGAATGGTTAGATAATTTGACTAATTTGACTAAATTTTTATTTAACAGCTATGAACTATCAACTTCACATGAAATGGACTGCACCTGAATTTTCACCTTATAAAAAATTTTAATGATCAAATTTTCAAATATAAAAATTAAAATAAAATACCATCGAATAAACGTTTCACTCAATATTTATAATATATTTTTAATTAATTTATTGTAAATAAATATTATCCAAATTGAATTTAACAGAATATAATTAATTTGATTATAGTATCTCATAACCCAACAATTCTTTTTAAAAAAAAATGCATTTGGACTGAAAAACTATTTTTGAAATCCAGTTGAATACCCAACCGTAATATAATATAATAAGACATTAAAATTGAAACAGAAGCACTAAAACAACCTTTATAATAGTTAAAAAAAGAAAAAAATTACTAATTTAAATATAAAGTAAAAGCAAAGAAAAAAAATTATTGTCCTCCTAATATACATTTGTGATAATTACATACTTGGTTAATAGTAGTCTAAGGCCTCTAGCTAGTTATATTAGATATAGACATAAGTCATTTAAATTAATTAATTAGTTTTGTATTTAATGATATAATAATAAATTGGAGAAACTTTTTGTTTTATAGACATGTGAATCATCAATTAAACCAACCTTAGCTTATACAAAAACCATTTTTTGTTATTTTCCTCTATAGAAATACTTAGAAGAATATATAGTGAAACCCTTTGCACATTCTTATTATTATTATTCTCTCTTAAGTCTTTGTCATAATTAACATTTGTTCATTGTCACATTAATTCATGTGTTCACAAAATTCATATATAAAATAATTATTATTATTATATTAAAAAAAATACCTAGAGAACATGATCTTTCACCAAATTTATGGAATTTTTCTTAGCTTGTAGAATTAGTCTAATGTTTCTTTTTCCTCATAACGCATAGCTTGTACATGTGTACATAAGGTGTCCTCACATTCACACATACCATTCATTTCGCCTATATATATATATATATATCAAAAATACTATTTATCCTTTAAATTTTAATTTTTAACAAATCGTTTTAAACATTTATTATTATTTAATTAATTTGAATATTTATTTTTATGTATCAATTATTTAAAAAATAAAAAATATTACTTGCTTTTTATTTTTTAAATTAAATTAATTAAAAAATAATATTTAAAAAATATCTAATTATATATACTGTATATATATACATGGAAAGAATATTTTTATGAATAATAAGTTATTTATGTAATAAACGTAGTTTTGATAGTTCTAGAAAGCGGGAAGATTTTTTAGTTCTATTATTAACTAATTATTTTATGTTTTTTTTTCATATTATGTGCATCATGATGTGAATTGTGGTTTCCTATTTAAAATATATAATCGTAGGTAAAATCGAGTATAATTTCAATTGTCTGAGTTCTAACCTATTTGGACTATGTTAATTATTTTTTATTATTTCCATAAGAATATTCTTATAACAATGTAAGAATTTGTGCTTTAGATGAGAGTCTGTTAAGAGTAGATAACCAACTTTTCAAAACTATATATGCTTCACCGAATGGAATAATTAATTAATAATATATAACTCTTGAATAGAATAATCTTCCACCAATTATGTTTTTTTCTCTTCCAGTTTTAATTACATTTCTCATTTTTGCGGCTTATACGTCATCATAGTGTAAGAACAGGGATTATGCATTAAAGAAAATTATAATTTTGGAAGAGTTTTAAGGATATCGAGAATATCGGTGTTCTAATTGTTTTAACCGTTGATCTGAATTATAAAAAATATATATAATATATATTAATTTAAACAATGGTTAAAATAATTAAAATACTGATATTCTTGATACACTTGAAATTTTTACTATAATTTTACTCGGTTTAATATTATTTTTTTTTATATTTTTTTAAAAGGCTTACTGTGGAAAAAAAGTTATAACATACTATTTTGATTTGGAAATATGTGTACGAGTATAGATGATGACAATGCTTTCATTCAAGACAAAAGCATAAAATTTGGGAAGGGAGATTTTGATAAGATAAAGTTAAATAAATAAACCTTACTCTTTAATTTCTACCTAACAAAAACATGCGAATATATGATGATATATTTATGCATTTTTTTAGTTTGTTTATCAATTAATTAGATTATTATACATAAATGTATGTAAGAAGATAGCATAATTAAAATCTTAAATGAGATGATAGATTTGTTTGTTGGATTTCTGAATTAGATTTGTGTGTAACATGGACTTAAATCCTAAATACTAGCTATGCTCTTATTTAGTATTTATTAATTGTCGCGCAATTAACGAATATTAAATAAGATAAATTTTGACTATTTTTCGTTAATTTTTTTTGTTACCAAACATTTTCGAATATTATTATTGTAGGGTTTTCATTACAGAAAAAGGACAAAAATTAAAAACAGAAAAAGGAAAAGCAAGAACCAAAAATCCTAAACGAAAATTATCCTCTGAACAAAAATGAAAGGTAATAACTATAGTTTTAACTAATGAAAGAATAAACTTTTAAATTGAAAAAATATTTCTATAGGAGTAAATAATCATATGCTATTTTGTACATAAATTTCCAAGTATTGTTTATCACTTTTATTTTTATCTGTGGTTAATTAGGAAAATGTAAATAGTTTACTTTTATTAATAATGTTTATTTTTAGCTTCTCCTTTTTTTTTAATTAAATACACAATTGAATACAATTAAATACATTAATTTTCATAGTGGACAATGCTATTATTATATAGGCTAGAAAGTTTAATTTGACGGAAAAAAATAATAAATAAATAAATAAATAATAGTTAGAAATATTCACATGATTACAATATAATAGAGACATTATCACCTTGAAAGCCGACTTTGGTTTGAATTTTAGAGGATGCATGAAAAAGTGAGTAAATTCTTGATCCAAGAGAAGCAAAGGTTGCATGATGAAAAAGAAAGAGAAATAATGGGAGAGTGAAGAATGAAGATGGTTCCAAAAATGGAAAGAATAAAAGAAAAAGAAAAGTAAATATGTAAAACCATGCTTTGAGGACAAGAAGCTAATAATTAATTAATTTTTATATATATAAATTATAGGTCCCCGCCTTATTTAATGAAATCACACAAAAAACAGCTACCCTAGCTTGGAGCCTTGGACGCTCTAACTAGCTATGCTTTTATTTTCTTAGCTTTGATTTCAAATTTAAGGAAGTTCACAAATGTAAGAATGATGGCCAAATTAATTAAATCTGAATGGTTGTGATATTTGAAAGGAAGAGGGTAGAAGGAGAACAAAACATGATGTGTATATTAAAAATTTATTGTTCAATTTGTTATTATATATTTATATATTTTATTTTATGTAATTTTAATTTTAATTTTATATTTTAATATATATTTTATGCATAAATAATTAATCTAATGATAATTTTTTATTTATTGTAAAAGAAATTAGAAATGATGCATAATTTAGTATATGTGACTACATGTATGTGTAATGTAATATAATAAAAACAAAATTTTGGAAACCATTAATTTTTAGTATTTTTTATTATTATTTGATCAGTATAAATATTAAATTATCTTTAATAAATAAATTTTATTAATTTATATGTATAAATTATATTGATTTATATTGTAAAATTTAGTAAATATATGTATAAATTATATATTTTTTATGTATAAAATTTTTATAAATATAAGTATAAATTATTACTAGTTAAATACTGAAAAAAAAAGATAATATTGTTAATGATATAAGATTGCTCGTATAATAAAAGAAACAAATTAAATAAAAATAATAAAAGCCATCACTTCCTTCAAATTCCGTTTGAAGAAAAGATTGTGATGGGGCATGAGTGCATAGTGTGCAAATGCAATTGCTAAAGTAATACACAAAATCTCATCAATCACTTTTATGCTTTATCCTTGTCTGCTTTTTTTCTCTTATGAAAATCCCCACATACATCTATACATAATGCATGTGATGAGTTGTGGCCAATGCCAATTTCACACACCCTAACAAAACTACAATTCAATGCAAATATTGATTTGTTTGTTGAACTCATTAACATAAATAGAAGTAACCCATCCTAAACTAAAGTACCTTTTTAGACAAGATTAAATTCTCCTTGTTATAGTTCTTGGATTACACATCATCATCATATGAAAATTAAAAGAAAAAGTGGAATCAAAATCCACATGCCTAAATAGATAAAAAAAGAGAGAAAGAAAAAAAAGGTAAAGAGGTAGTGATGTTTGTTTTGATGGACCAATGTTATTGTGATTGCAACAATCCTAGTTATAACATGAACTCTATCTATTGTTCTTGTTTTGTTAGTACACTTTTAAAGGAACAAATATGATTGGTCCTCCACCAATTGGAAGAATAAAAGGGAACAATTTTGTTACAAAACCTTTGCATATTGCTTTCTTGTTGGTTGGTGACTATTATCATTGTTTATGTGTGTCCATAAAATTGCTTAATCTTAAGAAAGTTTGTTCCCTTCTTGAAATATTATGATTATTATAAAATTTAATTATATTACAATTATTGCATCAACAACCCTATATATGTAAAGTCCCCCACCAATGTAAACTAAGTTCAACATCTGAATAAAGTTTATTCTCAATAATAATGGGGCTAGAGATATATGCATGGGACACATGCAATTGCATAAATAAGTTGTGACTTCTCTGACCTATATATTATATCTTTATCTTTATGTTCACATCATATTATTCCCTCCTATGAGTATATTCATCAGCTTAACACAAAATCAAATCATGCATGGGCATTTCAAAAAGTTGATGAAGAATTTTGGTTTGACTTCATCATTCAAATAATGCATATATTTATACAATTATTAATGTGTTTTAGTTTCAAAGATAATCTCTATCAAAGGGATACGTGTAAATTGTATAATAAACTAAAGAAAGACATTTATACTTAATAGTCTCAATTTCTATACAAAATATTAAGAGTTGACTTTTGTTTGTAGTTTATATATATATATATTCTCTATCAAACTTACCATATGTGCATTCAATTGGAAATTTTTTTAATTTATCAATAAGTTATATGGCTGAATTTTTATGTTAAAATATTTATAATTTTCTATAGCAAGATTTCATTTTATAGCTTTACTCTAATTCTATTTATTATTACACATATTTGAATTATTTTAGAAAATGAAAGTATAACCTTTTTTATTTTTTGTTTTTGTACGTTGATTTTATGTACTTATTTCATGAATAATTGTCTGAAATCATAACATATTAATAAAAATATTATTCCTATACTCCTTTTTTTTAATTTGAAGTGTAAAGAAGAACAAATGAATATATCAATTCCTAGCTATAACTTGTCACCCACAAGTAATTAATATTACTAACTAGTTTATTTCTTTTACAATGGACATGTGGTTGCTCACTTGCTCGTATATATTGTCAATTAGCATTGAATGATGTATCCAATTTAATTATATATATGTGGAGCCCGCCAAATGTAACCAAGTCATGAATTCCTTAACGATTTAGATAAATTTATGCATACAAAAATTAATTTGGGTTGATATAATAATTAATTTACTAATATGTTTAAGAAAATGTGGATGGTTCCAATCTTATTTTATGTATACAATAATTATTGTATATACAAATTAATAAATAAAATTTTAATTCACGATAATCCTGTCGAATTAAAAAATGCAGTGGGAAGAAAAAAATATATGCATGGAAAACTCATAGTTTAAATCTGTTCCAATTGTAATTAATAGCCAAAAGAGTTGCTTCAGCTGAAAAAGAACTTTGAACGCTTTGCATCGGTATTAAGCAACTACTCTAATTTAAAAAAAAAAAAAATTGTTTTATACATAAGCAACCTTTACTTTATAAAAACCTTTTGTCTATCATAAAGACTAAAAGAAAACTCTAAACATTCTTTGAGAAAAAAAGAAAACCAGAGTGATGCATTTAATTAAGGGACATACTCGTTTACGACATTTTTAGTGAAAGAATTAGGAGTTAACTAGTGTTTTAAATGTACAGAAAAATATTAGCCACCTAATATTTTTTAAATTAGAGTTGACAATTTTTTAACTCTTAAGATAAATTGATATAGTTATTGTTAAAAGTAATAACTAATTCTCTCTGATTGAGAGAATTTTCGACTAAAACCCTAAAGTGGTCCTTGAGATTGGACGAGTTACCCATAATTGTCCTTGACTTTTAAAATTCCCTAATAGCATCCCTCACATTCAGCTCCGGGACCCATAGTTGTCCTTCGACCCTTTCCGGCGCAATCAGCAAACGGAGGGATGATCTGGCACCTCCAATGCCACGCTGGAGCCAGCAACAGCTAGCTGATGTAGCAAATCTGAATTTTGTACCCAATCTGGTCCCTGGTCCCATTAAAACCCTAAAAGCTAAGATCATCCTCTTCATCGCCTGAGCTTCAAACTGCTGCTGCTGATTCCTTCTCAAATCATCCTCTTCATCGCCTCCAGCTCCAGGTAATAACGATTCTTAACTTTTAGCGTTGTATGAAAACAGTTGCCTTGATTGAAGAAAAGAGACATACATTTAAATCAGAAGCACATCCCAGATGTCTGCCATGTACACTTTCTTGACCCAGAGATGTGATTGGAGTAACCGGTAATGAGTAGGCAACCTTTGACAATAGAGAGAATGAACCTTTACCATTAAGAGAGAGGGTCCTTGAAGTAGGTGGATGTGGAAGGACCATCCGTCTTTGCGAAAGAAGATAATGCGGCATCTAATGACTATGGGTATTTGCAGAGAGGGGAGTGCAGGCCGTCTGGAGTGAGGAATCAAGGAAGCCTTGTCACCTTTTTCATTTGCATTTGCAGCACATGTCTACATTAAGTAACACAATGTAATGCTATATCAAACAATTGCAAACTGACAAAAGCAGCGGCAGCTTATAGTTTTGAGTATTGAGTGATTACAGTTTTAGAGGAAACTGAAATTTAGCCAAGTTACATTCGTATTATGGTAACAGCAGCTAGCAATCAGGAAACAAAGAAATGGCAGATCGAAATGGAAGGCATATGATCTGTATGTGTTATTACCTGGAGCTGGAGGCGATGAAGAGGATGATCTGAGAAGGAATTAGCAGCAGTAGTTTGAAGCTCAGGCAATGAAGAGGATGATCTTAGTTTTTAGGGTTTTAATGGGACTAGAGACCAGTACAAAATTCAGATTTGCCACATCAGCTAGCCGTTGCAGGCTCCAGCGTGGCATTGGAGGTGCCAGATCATCCCTCCGTTTGCTGACTGAACGCCAGAAAGGGTCGAATGGCAACTATGGGTCATGGAGCTGAATGTGAGGAATCCTGTTAGAGAATTTTGAAAGTCAAGGACAATTATGGGTAACTCGCCCAATCTCAGGGACCACTTTGAAGTTTTAGTCAAGAATTTCCATTCGAGGTAAAAAAAATTAGCAATGACATATTTTTGTATTTGAGGTGAGATTTGAATTTTCATCACTTAGTTAAGGGATTTTTATTTACTGATTTAGTGAGCTTATTATTATTATGTTTTCACTGACTCGAACTCGGTGTAGTTTTTAACGACGAGGCACAACATGTTACTAGTACATGCCTCCAAGTCTCCAACCATTCACCATTGCACTAGATATCTTTTTTTTTTTTTGTGATTGCATTAGGTCAACGAACAAAAAGGGATGATGGAGAGAACCTACAACTTTTTTTGGTATTGATTCAGAATCTTTTTTGTGATTTTGGTATTGCTACAAATTCAGAATCTATTGTGTAGAGCCCAATCCTTTAATACACTGGGAGTTTGTGGGCTTCAGGAAAGCCCAACTTCTTTTCCAAGGAAATAATTTTGTTACCCCAAAACTTCTGCCCCGAAAACTGAAGCTCCAAGAAAGGCTATCTTTCGTCCAACAAAAACCGAAGGGGCTGAAATTTGTCTTCCAAATTAAAATTTTACTAGTAAATACAATATTGAGTTTTGGTTCTCAAATATTATTTAAAACTTATATTACTTGTCATTTTTCATCATAAAAAACATTAAATATATATATATATATATATATATATTATTTTTAATATATATTTTATATTTTAAGATACCTATGTTAAGTGTTTACCGATGTCAACGAACTATAGCTCAAATGACATAATCTTTCTATACTCACTTAAAAGGTTGTAAGTTTGAGTCTTCCTATATTCGATAAAAAAAATGTTTATCGATGATTTTAATTTGGTAAAAATTCAGGTGCAGTCGACTTTACGTAAAGTTGATATCTGAAAACTGTTAGATAATTTGACTAGGGATGTTCGCGGTACGGTTTGGTTCGGTTTTAAGGGAAAAAGTCATCTGATTCGAACGCTTAATTTATGTGCGATGCGGTTTGGATTGGATGAACTTTTTTTGAAAATCTGATACAATCCGATCCGATTACAATTGGATTGGTTTAGATTTGCGGTTTTTTAAATTAAAAAAATTAAATACATATAACAAATCTCAACATTAAATTTTAAATAACCAACAACGACATAACAAGGAGTTAAATCTCAATTTGACCCCTGAAATTTGGCCTGATACTTAGAATGATCCCCACAATTTCGTTGGCCCTAATTAGAACCCTCAAATTTACAATTGTGGCTCCAACTTGCCCCTGCGATCATCTTCGTCACCGAAATACTAATCTAGCGCAATTGCATGACATGGTAGACACTACTTAAACGACGACGCATTGGTTTCGCGCGCAAACCCTTTAGAAACCACGTAGTGTAAAGGTTTCCTTGATGTTTTACAACTTATGATTGTCGTAGTGGAAAGAAAGAGAGTTTTAACCCAAAAAAAATTGAAATGACGTGGTTTCCAAAGGATTTGGGCGCGAAACCAATGCGCCGTCGTTTAAGTAGTATCCACCGTGTCATGCAATTGCATCAAATTAGCATTCTGGTGACGGAGATGATTGCAGGGGCAAGTTGGAGCCACAATTGCAAATTTGGGGGTTCTAATTGGGACCAACGAAATTGTGGGGTCATTCTAAGTATCTGACTAAATTTCAGGGGCTAAATTGTGATTTAACTCCATAACAAGTCTTAACAATATCTTAAAAAACCAACGATAACATAACAATAGAAATAAAATTATAAGTTAGTTAAAATAAATAAATAAATAAATAATATTTTGAATATAAAATATTTATTAAATAATAATAATACATGAATAATAGAAAAATGTATAATAAATTGAACATGTTATAAGTATAATTGTAAATATAATAATAAAATAATAATATTATAACACATTGTGCGGTTTGAATTGGATTGGATCGATTATGAAAAATAGATCCGAAATCTGATCCAATACAGCGGTTTGCAAAAGATAGAATCCAATCAAATCCGACTTAATGCGGTTTTAATCGTTTTTCGGTTTAAATTAGATTAGATGAACGGTTTAGTTTAGATCGATTTAGATTTAAACACCCCTAAATTTGACTAATTTTTCATCTAATAATTTTCAAATATCAACTTCATATAAAATCAATTTCACCTAAATTTTTACCTTTTATTTTGATGTAAATTGTAAAATAAAATTACTCGAAAGAAGATTATGTTTCTATCTGGTTTTGCGCGTTTATTTTTTAGCTCCGCTATCACTGACTCTAACGCGCAAGGCAAGAGTGGCCGAAGCTCACACCAGATTCTCTTCAATGGAGGCCAGGATCTCATCCTCTCTTGGCCTCCCTTCTCCCAATCCCAATCCCCACCGCCATCCCACTGATTTCCCCTCCATCCTAAATCACTTCGCCGCCACCGCTACAAACCCTCCTTTCGCTTCTACCACCGCCACTGCCACATACCCCACCGCTCACAGCCCCCAATGGATCCGGCCCACTTCAAAGCCCGCCCCAAAGCCCCAAACTTTGCTCAAAAACCTCACCGTCGTCGAGCGTGCACTAATCGGCGCAGCCGGTGGTGGAATCGCCGGCGCCTTCACCTACGTCTGCCTCCACCCTCTCGACACAATCAAGACCAAGATGCAGACCAAAGGAGCATCCCAAATTTACAAGAATGCCCTTGACGCGGTCGTGAAGACCTTCCAGCAAAATGGTATTCTCGGATTCTACAGTGGCGTATCTGCGGTTATTGTTGGATCCACCGCTTCTTCTGCAGTGTATTTCGGAACCTGCGAGTTCGGTAAGTCATTTCTATCCAAAATTGAAGGGTTCCCTTCTGTGTTGATTCCACCGAGTGCTGGTGCAATGGGGAATATTATGTCTTCTGCTATAATGGTACCTAAGGAATTGATTACTCAGAGAATGCAAGCTGGTGCAAAGGGAAGATCTTGGCAGGTTTTGGCGAAGATTTTAGAAAAGGATGGGTTTTTAGGGTTATATGCTGGTTACTCTGCTACATTGCTGAGGAATTTACCTGCTGGGGTTTTGAGTTATTCATCATTTGAGTACTTGAAAGCTGCGGTGTTGAACACTACTAAGATGTCTCACTTGGAACCTGTTCAGAGTGTGCTTTGTGGCGCACTTGCCGGCGCAATTTCGGCTTCTATAACCACTCCTTTGGATGTGGTGAAGACAAGGCTGATGACTCAGGTACATGGAGATGCTGTGAACAAGGCTGCTGCTGTTGTGTACGGCGGGGTTTCGGCGACGGTGAAGCAGATATTAAAGGAGGAAGGGTGGGTTGGACTTACCCGTGGAATGGGGCCTAGAGTTCTTCATAGTGCTTGCTTTTCGGCATTGGGTTACTTTGCATTTGAAACTGCTAGGCTCACTATACTGCAACAATATCTGAGGCAAAAGGAGTTGAGTGAAGTGCCTGCTTCTCCTAGCTGAGGCTCATGAGTTTATTGCCGCATTGCCGGTATTTCGGATTCTCTTTGGTTCTCTCTTGCTTAGTTTTGCTTGTTAAGATATTGGTTACCCCTGTTTTGTTTGATATCTGTGCAATTGACATAAGTAGTTGCTTCAGTTAAATACATTAGGAAGTTAGTTATCCTGTGGCTAAATGCTAGCATAGTTAATATGGTGCTTCAAGCATGTTTTTATCATGAACTCATGATACCTCACTAAGCTATATGCAAGAAATTTGTTGTAATACTTTCAATTTGAAATGATCTTGCCAATTTTCGGCATAGTTTTCACTTTCCAACTCAACTTATGCTTGGTGTAATAGGATCTATGAATGGTTTTGTTCTGTTGTCGTTCAAGATCATGTTCCTCTTTCACAATTGCGGTTTGGTTAATTCAGAGGAGTGAGCAACCTTGTTAGTAGCTGATTCTGGTGCTGAAAAGATAAGACTTCAGAATTGGAGCTTGTTAAAAGTGGCTGAAAGGGATATTAGAGAGTGTAGTTAGTTGAGGTGTTAGTTAAGCTGTTAAGAACCCATGTAAAAGTTTGTTATGATGTTAGAGAGTTGGTTACTCTCTTAGCTTAGTCAGCAGCTTATAAGTGAAGAAGATAACAGAAGCCAAACTTGAATTTAAGTACAATGCGGGAACTAGAAGCTAAGAAAAAAAATGCGGAGAGTGATAAATTCAAATTGAGTTATTAGAGAATCATCTATCAATCAATTTTATAATAAAGTTCTAGTATGGTAATACTCTTGATCAAGTATATTTATAAAGATATTTGAAGAGGAATAGATTATTCTGAAAACAACTTACAAAGATATATGAAGAGGTACATCACTCCATTACATTATTCTGATAAGTAGAGATACAAAATACCACAGACTAAGTTTGATCACAAAAAGTGATAGATTATACAAACTAAAAATTTTATTGAATATATAATCCAACAATTCCAACATACTGCATGTATCTTGGCCCTAGTATATCCATATAATCTATGTAATTTTGAGTGTGTAGCCAACTTGGAAAGCTAGGACCCAGCCTGCAAGATACCAGTTCCAAAACTACTATTTGGAAAGGAGGAATCCAGTTGGGGACAAAATTTAGATAATAAGTTGTGTGACAAGTACAAGTATTTTAATTTAGAAAAGCTCATGAGATAAGATTCAGTGATTTCACCCTTCAAACAATTATTCTGTAGGTTCAGATACTCGAAGTCAGATAACAATTCCATGCTTTTAGGTATCACACCAGTGATTCGATTGTCAGACAAGGATAGCACACGAAATATGTCTGTTGCACCATGAAGAATTTTGAAAGAAGCTTGAAAAGTACCCACTGAAGTTGTTAGATGACAAGTATAGTATCTGCAACGTGCAAATATTTCCAAACAAAGCTGGAATATCTCCTTGCAGCTTGTTAGAAGAGAGATCGAGATATTCAAGAGAGTTCATTGCTTTGTCAAAACCTATTGGAACAGGGCCTTCTAACAAGTTGCCACCAAGATCAAGGGTGTGCAGATTGGTTGTGAAGTTGAAAATCCAGTGGAATATGTTTGATGATGTGAATAGGTTAGCGGAGAGACGAAGGACAACAAGAGAAGATGAAGAATTCACAATGGAAGTAGATGACACGAGAAAACTTGTATCCATAAGACTGCAATTTGACAAATCAAGCTCTTTAAGGATGGAGCCAAAGTTGAAATTGCCTTGAAATATTGATGAAATGAGATTGTTATAGGAAAGGTCAAGGATCACTAGAGAAGGAAAGTTCAGGTAATGAGAATGTAACAAAACAATATCATTATGTGAAAGATAAATCTCCTGAAGATTAGAGCTGAAGTTGGACAACAATTGAAATGTGGATGATGTCAACAAATTATAAGAGAAATCAAGGATGGTAAGGGAAGTTGTGGAAGAGTAGTTGGAATGAATATCAAACAAAAATTGAACATCATTATCAGAAAGACTACAATTGGACAACCTCAGTTCTGTTAAATTTGGAATATGCTTTCGAATTATTTGGAGCCATTCATGAGAGTTGCCAAGAATCAATGACACAAATTCAAGATTCCTCAAAAAGGAGAGATTAGACACCCATTCTGCAACTTTAGTTTCGAAAACAAAGTCACCAAGAAGCTTGAGAGTTTGTAGCAATGGAAGATCACCACTCTCAAAAGGGATTGCCCTTGAAAGTTTACTATTCCTCTGAAGACTGAGATATTGTAATTGTCCCAAATGTTTGAGTTGATATGGGATTCCTCAAATCAAGATCATTGTAGCTCAAATCCAAATACTTTTATTGTGCAAGCTCCCCTAGTTGAGGAGGGATTACTCCAACAAGATTATTCTGACTGAGATCAAGGTATTGGAGTTGAGACAAAATCCCTATTTGATAAGGAATGCTCCCTGTAATGTAAGTATGTGAGAGATTGATGTATCTTAATTTGGTAAACAAGCCAATGTGTTCTAGAATATAACAGTAAAGAAACATATTATAGCTGAGATCTAAATATTCCAAATTTTGCAAGTCAATCAATATGAAGATATTCCCTCCACCAAACAAATAATTTGAATTCGATCCACTAAGATGAAGGCTGAGCACATGACCTGTTTGATTGCTGCATGCAATTCCCTGCCATGTGCAACAATCATGGTCCTTCCATGTTGACAGCATGCCCATGTCATCATGAATGCGTTGTTTGAAGCTGAGTAATGTTTGCCTCTCTTTCTCAATGCACTTCACTTCACCATGGAGTGGTCCTGCATCATATAAGATAAGTAGCACTAATGCATACACACATTTCAGAACGTAATTGAGAAGATGATAGAGAATTTTATGTAATGTTCTCTAAGCTTGCTCTCTTGGGAAACTCTAAGCCCAATATTCATTTATATAGTTCAATAAAGTGTATGTATTCTACTTTAATATCACTTTTATTGAGTTAATACTCTTTCGCTTATTGATTTTGAAATTAAGTAAGATGATAAATTTAATAGAATAAAAATAATATTTTGGATAAGAACAAAGAACAAAAAAAAAAAAAAACAGATTTTCTTGAGCAAACTAGGATAAAATAATATAATTTAGTACAATAAATAAAATACACACATTCGAGCCATTTTGAAAAAAATTGATTTAAAATATGTGAGAGATAGAAGTTAAAACCAACTACTACTAGCTAGTAGTCAATTTTGTTCCTAGATTAAATCAACCACTGATGTAAAGCCGTGGCCATCTTTATTTATTTTGATTTCATTTTTGTTATAATTATGGATATGAGTTAAACTTTAATTTTATGCAATACCTATATATAAATCTATGTGATTAGAAATAATCATATTACATGTATAAAAAAATAAAATTAGAATCTTCTAAAATAAAAAAATTGATAAAATAGTAAAGTAAAATATTAATCATTATTAATTTTATAACTTTTATAAAATATGTGTTTTAGTGTTTTAATTTAAGAGTGATTAACTCTTCACTCTATTATTTTATCAACTTTTTTACTTTAGAGGATCTTTATCCCAAAGAAAAAGCACTAATCGGTTATAATGTATAAAAATGATGTATTTGACATTTATACTATAAAAATTATGTATTTGACATTTCAAAAAGTTTTATTATACTATTATAATTTATAAACAAATTTGATTATTTTACTATGACATATTTGATTATTCTAATAACTAATTATTTAGTTAAAAAAATATGTAAATATATTAGACAATTGAAATCTATGTGTTCAATTTTCAAAAATCGAGATGTGGCCAATTAATTTAAATAAAAGAAATCCGTGAGGAAATCCAATCTTCTATAACCGATATCTCACAGCCATCTAACAAACAAATAAATCCTTTCTTCTGTGTTCAGTTCATATTGTTGATGATGGAGTCGGCGGAAACAGGAGCATGCCTGTGGATGGTGACAGACGACAAAATCTTTGGCATCCGCATTGAGAAGTTAGAAAAATTGGGGAAGAATGAGGTTAGGGATTGGAAATCCCATCTTGAGCCGGCTCCCTTTGATTTCCATTTGGAGCTTCCAGAGCCCACCATGTTGTATCCCTTTATCTTCCACTCGAAACTTTTCTTACTCGGTGATCCAACCGATTCTGGCACCAACATCTACCAAATCTCCTATGTCGGCGGCGACACTTTGGACATTTCTGAGGCAGCAGTGCTGGGCGCAATCCCTCCGCTACCGACCGGCCGCCCCGGTTACATTGCAAACATTCAAGATGACGTTTACTTGGTGGGGTATCGTGAGACACCGGGAGGACTGGAGACGGGGTTATGGGTTTTAAGTTCCCGTTACGGGAAATGGGATTCCTTGTCTATTCCTCCAACAGTGCTCCCTGATCTTTGTCGTTCTTTGCCTTCCGGTTTCGTGCTGAATGATAAGCTCTTCTTTCATTGCTCGTCCGCACCACCCATTCACCGTGCCTACGATCCCCGAACTCTCAGGTGGGAAAAAACGGAGCGCGCATTTTCTTCTTCTGATCGTCAGTTTCACGGACCCCTTGTGCTGGTGTCGTCCCTTGGGGATGTAGACAATTGCAGGGTGGTGCTGACATGGGACTTGAGGGGGCTTCCCTGCGAAGATGGTGTGAAATATGACATACACGCTTTGCTGGTGGATAATGAAGATTATTGCGTTCGTGGCCATCAATTCCTTGATGAGTTGTGTAAGGCGATTCAGCCATCCTACTTTGATAGTTCGTCCATAGGAATGAACGCGGTTGACCTTGGCAACAGCAAAGTATGCATTATCATAGGTGGTCTCGCAGAAGGCATTCCATCCCTTTCCATTTTAGTAGCTGAATTAGGGTTGGTAGAAGGGGAGGAGCAAAGGTTCTTATCTGTGCGTGTACTCGTGAATCAAGTCTACGATACGATGCCTTACTTAGAGGACGACGGTCTTCAAGTGCTCAACACCTCCTTTATTTTCTCGCTCACCAAGGGAATGCCTCGCAAACATCCTTACTCCCAAGGTAATGTTGCTTTTGTTAGCATGCTTCTTGTTAATTTTGTAAGAGTTACCATTAGATCATGGGAACTATTCAAATGAAGATGCAAAAAACATCTTTTTATGAAGATGTTTTGTATAAAAGTGTGATTTATTGATTTGGCCACACTTCAAATAAAAATAACACTTTTATAACATATCAAAATCTAACCCTACAATCCATCATCCAAGGGTCAAAAAAAAAAATCATCATATGAAGATAATTATAATATCTTCATGGGAATACCCACCTTAGATTATATCTATCAACAACATTGTTAGGAATTTTGTGAATAAATTTTCTTTATTTTTTAAAAAATTGTTATTCTTAAGACCTGAGAACAAAAGTATTTACTCTTGACTATTCTATATTTGCTATTATTATAGAAAAGAAAAAGTATAGATAACTAATAACATTTTTAAACAATATGTAAATAATGTGAATTAATAGGGTTAAAAGAGTAGTATATTTTTATTTGATTGACTGTTGTTTATGACTTCATGTTGTTCAAGATAGTCATTATTTATCTAGCGTTTCTCGAAAAGAAAAAGGTGGATTAAGAGGCACATTTAGTTTTTTTTTTTTTTTTGTTAGGCCGATTGGACAATTCCCAATCTTAAATACAAATATACACATCCACACACTTTTCATATATTTCGGTAGGAATTGAGTTCGAGACTTTTGAGATGGGGAGGGGGGATGCTGTGTGAGGTAAGCCTTATTGGCAGAGGTACATTTAGTTTAAATAATTCCAATCTTGGATTTTGTATTGGGCTTGACATATTATGTTACAGATTGCATATCTCCAAGGAAAGAGCCCAAGCTAGCTGGTGGTGCGAATCCAAACAACCCACAACAGCTTTCAAACAAGAATGACTAGTTCATCATCACTATCCTTACATGGCACAGGATTCGGTGGTCCAGGAACTTTTGGACCACTTAGTGGTCTAAGTAGAAAACATGTTTTTAGAGTTTTTTTATCAATTGCTACGTAGTCCTTGAACTAATTTTAATTACAAATCAACCCTATATATTTTATTTAATTATAAAAATAGTTTTTTATTTTATAAATTATTATTTTATCAATTATCTATTATATTTATTAACAATCAAATACAAAAATAACAATCAATTATATCCTCCATTCATCCTAATAATTCCAATTGATTAAATAATTAACTTTGATCTCGTTATGTTCGTCCATGGCTTCCAAATCGTGTTTCCTTGAAATTCAATCGATTGGTTTTTCAAAACAATCGATTGAATGATAACTCAATCGATTGGTTTACACTATATCACAAAACAATTGATTGAAAGTTGTAAGGTAGAATGGTAAAAAGCTTATACCAATCGATTGTTTATACTTTCCAATCGAATGAATGCCTCAAAATATTCGATTGTTGTTATTACTCAATCGATTGAATTCACGAAAACAACATGGATTTGCCAAATACAATCGATTGGAAAGTGATGACATTGAAGTTTTAGCCAAATTCAATCGATTGGTAATGTAATCTAATCGATTGGTAATGGTACCCAATCGATTGAAATGAAACTGTACACTGAAAATTTATAAATTCACCCTTGCTTCGCATGCTGCAACTAATGCATGTTACATACAAGAAACTAAAAAGCACATAAAATAAAAACAGACAATTAATTACATGATTGTTCTATTTTAAATTTAATCTGTTTGTCATACAAGTTCATACCATACAAGTTTATTGTGATCCATGCATTATAATTTATTTCATTAGGCATTATGAATGTTGAGCATCTTGGTCCTGCGTTTGATTTAAACATGGATTATTTTCTTGATTTTATTTCAGTGGCGCAAAACCAGAGGACAAACAGATTAAATTTAAAATAGAACAATCATGTAATTAATTGTCTGTTTTTATTTTATGTGCTTTTTAGTTTCTTGTATGTAACATGCATTAATTGCAGCATGCGAAGCAAAGGTGAATTTATAAATTTTCAGTGTACAGTTTCATTTCAATCGATTGGGTACCATTACCAATCGATTGAAATTGGCAAAACATTCAACTTCATCACCTTCCAATCGATTGGATTACATTACCAATCGATTGAATTTGGCTAAAACTTCAATGTCATCACTTTCCAATCAATTGTATTTGGCAAATCCATGTTGTTTTCGTGAATTCAATCGATTGAGTAACAACAACAATCGATTGTTTTGAGGCATTCATTCGATTGGAAAGTATAAACAATCGATTGGTATAAGTTTTTTACCATTCTACCTTACAACTTTCAATCGATTGTTTTGTGATATAGTATAAACCAATCGATTGAGTTATCATTCAATCGATTGTTTTGAAAAACCAATCGATTGAATTTCAAGGAAACACGATTTGGAAGCCATGGACGAACGTAACGAGATCAAAGTTAATTATTAATCAATTGGAATTATTAGGATGAATGGAGGATATAATTGGTTGTTATTTTTGTATTTGATTGTTAATAAATATAATAGATAATTGATAAAATAATAATTTATAAAATAAAAAACTATTTTTATAATTAAATAAAATATATGGGTTGATTTGTAATTAAAATTAGTTCAAGGACTACATAACAATTGATAAAAAAACTCTAAAAACATGTTTTCTATTTGGACTACTAAGTGGTCCAAAGGTTCTTGGACTACCGAATCCTGTGCCTCCTTACATAGCTATTGTATCTTTCATGGTTTGTTAGCGTGTCAATAAGGAGGTTTCACAATTTGAAATTTTGAATGTGTATAGTGGGATGAATAGGACGCATTATATTCATGTTTTTGGAAGAACTACTAAGTTAGAAATATATTTTGTAGCTTTTAACGTATTTTCTTATAACACACACTAGTGACACTACACTAAGGGGTCCCCATCGATCATGAAGCTATTATTGAAGGCAAACAGAAAGCTAAGAACTTATAATAGTAAAGAAGCAGCCGAAGTTGAAGTGAAGTACATACAGCAGCACGCAAATAAATTCAAATTGAGTTCTTACAACGATGAAGAGGTACTTACATCACTGCATTACATTACATTACATTATTCTGATAACTAGAAATATAAAATACCACAAACTAAGTTTGACGACAAAAAGTAATAGATTTTACAAACTCAAAATCTTATTGAATATATAATTCAACAACTCCAACACACTGCATGCATCTTGGTACTAGCATCCATCCCAGATTAGAAGTGAGGAGCGCATCTGCACCGAAATGCAATTAATTTTCTTAACCCACAATAAAAATAGTCAAAATACCATAGCGCCATAACTTATACGGTGGATTCTAGTATGCCTATGTTTATAGTAGTTACAATGGCTATGCAAGTATTGTTAAAATTAAGAATACATTTTTTTTTTATATTTTGATAATATTTTTAGTAACATTTTTTAAAATTCTATAGTCACGGTAGCTACTATAAACATAAACATACTAGAATGACTAAATTTATATTTCATATAAATAATTATTTCTAAATTATTTAGTCTAGAGATGTTACCAGGAATCCCCAAAAAAGAATCTTTAAATACACCACATAAAAGTGCATAAAATCATTAAAAATATTAGCATATATGAGGAAGAAGTAATTAAGTAAAGAAAAGAAACTAAGAATTTGAGAGAGCAGCTATTCTGAGAATGTACCTGGCAATCTTGAAGTCAGTTGTGGAACCTACGCATATTCAATGCCACCATTAAATATATGTAGTCTGCTACTTTGTTCAAGAATCTGAGATAAGCAATTCTCCAACACCTCCAAAACAATAATGGTCCTAAAAGGCCCCAAAAGCCAAAGAAAAATCCAAAACCCAAGCTCATGTATAATGCTTCATAAAAATCTGAATTGTCATCTGCATCACCATGTGTTGTTGGTTCTTGTGGCTTTGTTGGTGTCATGTCTTCTGGACAAGTTTTGTTGAGTTGCTCACCACAAAGATTAGGATTTCCTTCAAAGAAAGAGGCTCCAAAGGTATCCATGTGTCCCCCTGATGGGATTCTTCCAGAAAGATTGTTGTATGACAAGTCTAACACACCAATCCCATCAATTTGGGACAGACTTGAAGGAATTCTACCACACAAATCATTTCTCGATAGGTCAAGGAAATCTAGAAAAGTTAAATTTCCAATCTCTGAAGGAATCTCTCCATTCAGATTGTTTCTTGATAAATTCATTGCATTTAACCCGACCAAATATTCAATCTCTTTTGGAATTTCACCGGTTAAATGATTACCTGAGAGATCAATGCCCTTAAGAGTAAACTCTGGATTCTCAAACCAGTTTTCCACACCTTTCCACATTAAAGTTATGTTAACAATGTACTGACCAAGACTAAGTTCATATCCATAATAATAATAACTACTACTAGACGTATATATACGACTTCTGGTTTCAGTTATGTTAATCCTCCTTTTGGATATTGCAGTGAAATTCTTGATGCAGGTTGGAATTCCATTTGATAGGTTGTTTTTTGAAAGATCCAGCACTTGTATGTGCTTTAAGTAACAGAGATGCATAGAAAGATTTCCAGAGAAGTGATTTTCTGACATGCTCAAGAGAATCAATTGTTGAAGGTTGTCACCAATCCAAAAGGGAATTGGCCCAGACAACAAATTTTTTGCCACATCCAACACAAATAAATTGGTGCAATTCTTCAGACTAGAAGGCAGTTCTCCCATCAAGCTATTGTTTCTTAAGACCAAAGCTTTTAATTTGTTAAGGGAGCCCATGGATGGTGGGATCTTCCCTAACAAATTATTATTGCTTAGATCAAGAAACAATAATATGTTTACAGAACCCCAACAATCTGGAAGTTGTCCATTTATTTGATTGTTTGTTAAATCTAGATTGACCAGCGAGCTTGTAGCAGTAGTGCTGTTGTCACACAACAGTGATGACACATCTGAAAATTTATTTTCAGAGAGAATCAACCCTGATGCCTGCTGCAAAAACGATGGAATTGCACCCTCAAATTGATTTGAACTCAAATCTATACATGCTCCAGGGACGGATAACCTTGGCGGTAAATTTGATATAGCACCTATAAAATTGTTGTGGGACATATTCAAATAATTTTCTACCGCTTGGAGCTTATACCAAAACCACTCTGGTACAGACCCATGAATCCCCGCATCAGAAATATCCAGAAAAGTTAAGTGATTTTGATTTTGTAGCCAACTTGGAAAGTTAGGACCCAACTTGCAAGATGCTAGCCTCAAACATATTAACTGAAAAGGAGGAATCCATCTGGGGACAAACTTTAGAGATATTGAGTTGTAAGACAAAGACAAGTCCATTAATTTGGAAAAGCTTGTGAGATGTGATTCAGTGATTTCACCCTTCAAAGAATTCCCTTCTAGGGACATAACTTCCAACTCAGATAACAATCCGATGCTTTTAGTTATCACACCAGTGATTCGATTGTAGGACAAGTCTAGCTCCTGAAATATGTGTCTGTTGCACCATGATGAATTTTGAAGGAATCTTGAAAAGTCCCCACTCAAGTTGTTATATGACAAGTATAGTGATAGCAGTGTGCAAATGTTTCCAAAGAAATGGGGAATCTCTCCTTGCAGATTGTTATGAGAGAGATCAAGATATTCAAGAGATTTCATTGCTTTGTCAAAACCTAGTGGAACAGGACCTTCTAACAAGTTGTAACCAAGAGAAAGGGTGTGAAGATTGGCTGTGAAGTTGAAGATCCAGTGAAATATGTTTGATGATGTCAACAGGTTAAGGGAGAGATGAAGGCTAACAAGAGAAGATGAAGAATTCACAATGGAAGTAGATGACACGGGAAAACTTGTATCCGTAAGACTGCAATTTGACAAATCAAGCATTTCAAGGTTGGAGCCGAAGTTGAAATTTCCTTGAAACACTAATGAAGTGAGATTATTATAAGAAAGGTCAAGGCTCACTAGAGAAGGAAAGTTTGGGTAATGAGATTGTGACAACAATTGAAATGTGGATGATGTCAACATATTATAAGATAAATCAAGGATGGTAAGGGGAGTAGTGGAAGAATAGTTAGAATGAATATGAAACAAAAGTTGAACATCATTATCAGAAAGACTGCAATCGACCAACCTCAGTTCTGTTAAGTTTGGAATATGCTTACGAATCATTTGAAGCCAGTGGTGAGAGTTGCCAAGACTCGTTGACATGAAGTCAAGAGTATTTAAAAAGGAGAGATTAGACACCCATTCTGCACCTTTACTTTCGAGATCAAAGTCACCACCGAGCTTGAGAGTGTGCAGCAATGGAAGATCACCAGTTTGAAAAGGGATTGCTCCTGAAAGACCAAGATACCCTGGAAGACTGAGATATTGTAGTTGTCTCAAGTGTTTGAGTTGATATGGGATAACTCCATCAAGAAAATTGTAGCTGAGATCCAAATACTGTAAATGTGTAAGCTTGCCTAGTTCATAAGGAATACTCCCAACAAAACCAACATCTGAGAGATTGAGATATTTTAACTTGGAAAACAAGCCAATGTGTTCTGAGATATAACTGTTAAAAAAATGATTGTAACTAAGATCTAAATGTTGAAGATATTGCAAGTCAATCAAGGTGGAGATATTGGGTTGACCAAATAAATAATGTGAATATGATCCACGGAGATGAAGGCGGAGTACATGACCAGTTTGGTTGCTGCATGTAATTCCCTGCCATTTGCAACAATCATCGTCCCTCCATGTTGACAGCACGTCCCAAGGATCATTTATGCCTTCTTTGAAGCGGAGGAGTGCTTGCCTTTCATTCTCTAAGCATGTAACTTCCCCATGGATTAATCCTGCATCATACAACATAATAAGCACCACTAATAATGCATAAACCCATTTTAGAAAGTAATTGCTCATCGTTTCTAGTATCTTCCAAGTATATATATGTATTTCTACAAAGAGAAGATGATCAGTAGCTCAAATAAGAATATGAGTTCATACAAGCCACAAATACAGTATATACTTGCTCTCTTTGAAAACTCCAAGGCCCATATAATCATATATATAGTGGAATAACGTCTATGTATCCAAAATATCTGTTTGCATCTTCTACTTCTTTACATATGGTAAACAAATATTATTATTTTTTGCTTGTATTTAGTCAACAATAATATATACTTATAGGCATTTTACAAATAAAAAAGTATATAATTTGTATCTATATTTATCAGAATTTTGTACACATGTTATTCAAAGTTTATATACATAATTAATAAAATTTATTTGTTAAAAATAATTTAATATTTATACTGATTATAAATATTAAAAGTTGCTGCTCCAAAAATTTCTTTCACTTTTAATTACTTTATTTTTTTATTATTGATTGAGAAATTAAGTAAGTTGATATATTTAATAAAAATAAAAATGATATTTTGGGTAAAAACAAGGAACAAATTTAAAAGAAAATGAATAGGTGTTCTAGAACTAGGATAAAATAATATAATTTGGTAAAATAAATAAAATTCACAAGTTCAAGCCATTTTAGAAAAGTAAGATTCAAAATATGTGATCAACGGAAATTAAATCAACCACTATTAGATAGTCGTAAATTTTATTCCTAAAATAGTTCTATTTCTATTTGTTTTATTTAATTTTTATTAATGTATCTAAAATAAATTTAAATTATTTGAATTGATTTTTTATTGTCTTCTAAATATTATTGATATATATTCCTAAGACGTGTATATACAAATCTATATGTTCTTTTAAAGAAAATTGAGGCAGTTAATTTTATGAGTCTTTTCAAATTTCCACTCATATTTTGGTTTCTTTAGTTTGATTTTTTTTTCTTGAAGAATTGTTTTTCTTCTTCCTTGATTTGAACCCATGAGCATTGATTTTGAGTTTATACTAAAAATCTGTCAATCTTAACTAATACTATGTTGATTATATCATTATACATTAATTATTTTTAGGAAATATTAGAGGACGATGAATATGAAAAAAACTAAAAAATAAAAAATTGACTAGTGTTGATTTAAATGTAAGGCAAACCGAAAAAAAAAAAGGAGAGAATGCTAATGATCACCTAACATTTCTCTTACTTTAAATTAACTATAACAAAACTTAAAAATTAGAATTAATAAGCACGTGTATATTAATCTATCCACTCAATTTAAAAAAAAATGATACATTGATATTTAATTAAATATTGTCAAAATATATAACATTGTTTCTTATGATCTCTTATATTATTACTACTATTATTAGAAAACGTCAATTAAGAATTACTACTTGTCTTCATCTGTAGGTAACATCACCATCTAAGAAAATGTAAACTTTCTTTGAAGGATGACTTGGACTTTAAACTTTATATAATGACGATAAGATGGCTTTATAATATGTGTGATTCGTTTAATTTATATATCGATCTTCCATGTTTTCTCCAAATTATTTGTCAATATTATCTCAAATAATTCGTCTACAGTTTTTTTCTTTTTTTTTTTTTTGTTTTATTATCGCTCTTAATCATTTTCTCTTTTCTACTATCTTATTTTTCAGTTCCCACATTTTCTCTTTGTGTAGGTACATCTATACATAAAACAAATAAAAAATGAATACACATATAATTCTTTTGTTAATTTGATAGAAATCATAAATCACCTCAAAATTAGAAAGTGGAATCTAGTTCAAAGACTTGGAATGGTTAGTCCTTTGTGCTTTCTCCAAAAAATATCTATCAATTATGTAGGAAAAACCCCTTAATAACGCGAGTCAATAGCTAGATTTTTTAAAACAAAATTATTATTATTATTATTATTATTATTATTATTATTATTAGTAGGGTAATGCTAGGGAGACAAAAAAAAAGCTAGAACTTACTTATTTAGCATTTATTGATTGTCGCGACAATTAATGAATGCTAAATAAGATAAGTTATGGCTGTTTTTGACTGATTTTCTTTGGTTACCAAACATATATCTATTCTTAATATATAAAAGTAGGTACATAGGTTTATCCACATTACTTCTAAGTTATTTCTCTTCTTCTACTAACGACATGTTAGTACTATCGCTTACTTGGCAAAATTGTAGAATTCACCACTCAAATCTCGCCAAATCAACTTTTATTTTTAAATAAAAAAACACAAAAATAACTAAAAAACACAATAAAAACCAACAACTTAACTTTTTTTTTCAAATAAATCCTTATTTCTAAAACAACAAAAACACAAATTAACATTTACCCAAAAAAAAACCCTGAAAACCAAAGAGCTAAACCTTTCTCATACTTCTCAAAACCCTCTTCCTCTTGGCACCTATCCGTACCAAGATCCTATTTTCTCCATCCTCTTCCGGTCACATGAGCCATTGTTTTTTCCTCAAAACAAATTGTCCATCACGATATCCATCTTCGGCGGAGCCGCATTGCATAAATTGCAGAAACCAGGGCAAACTCCATTCCTCCTGTTGCGATTTTCCTGTTGGAGCTCGATTCTGGGTCTCAGACCAACGTCACCATTCGGCGCTACCAGCGTAGAAAATTCGTCCCAGATATCTTCCTAAAGATTTTCAACTTTGCCGTTTACTCTTCTCATTCTGTTGTTCAATATCATTTTCAATAGCCCTATTTATTTGTTATAAATATTAACATTTTAATTGTGAACTCATTGCAAGTAGCACAGGTTTATGTATTCCTCTTTTTTAAATGATTCTGTCCAACAGTCACAACTAAAATTAGGTTTACCCACATTACTTCTAAGTTATTTCTCTTCTTTTACTAACGCCATGTCATCACCATCGCTTATTTGGCAAAATTTTAGAATCCACCACTCAAATCTTGCCAAATCTATCTATCTATCTATTTATCTATTTATTTATCTATATATAAAAGCTGAAATTAACTTTCTCCACAATGAGTTTAAGTCATCTTTTCTTTGCTAATGGTGCCACATCAACAATTCTAATGACTTGGCAAAAGATGAAAATCAACCAATCACTATTTAGTAAAATGTTTAAAAAAAATTAAAACAAAAAACTCTTATCTATTATTATTATTCAAGTACTAATTAAATGCAATAAACATACATTAAAAGTGTTATAATAATAAGAGTAAAGTATCATTTTTGTCCTTAACATTTGGAGTAAGTCCTATTTGTGTCCCTAACGTTTAAATCGTCCTATTTGTATCCCTAACGTTTATAAAAGTGATTCAATGTTATCCTACTATCAATTATACTAACAAATCATATTATATTTTTCAATTATTTTCACTTGGATGTATTCATTCTCAATTAGGTCTCACTTGGATGTGTTCGATTTTAATATTATACCCACTATTTGTGTTTAGATTCAATTATGTCCCTAGAAAAGTGAATTATGTAAATATTGTAGGAATTAGTTTCAACTTTTGATGAGCTATTTTTCAGAGTGGATCATTGATTCTATCCCAGACATCTATATTCTAACTTCAAGAAGAGATTTTTAAAATTCAAACTAAAGCGTTCATGATAGAAAGCAAGCTTTTGAGAATGAAAAAGTTTGGATAAAGTGCCATCATAACGGGTGAATTTACTTATTAAGCATTTGGAGTATGTTGACAAGGACACGATCAATTTCGAAGGAGAAGAAGACTATCTTGAATCTGATGCCAACCTGTCTGATGCCTAAGATTTGTTCTCTAATGCTTCTACCTATGGACACACTTCTTTTTGCTACATTTGAACTTATTTTCAATTGAACTATTTTCTGTTTGGATGATTGTAACTAATTGACTTTGACACTATTTATGTTTTAAATATTATGAACTGCATTGCTTTCCTCTATTTTGTTTGCAGGTATCCCTCCTTGATGACAAAAAGAGGAGAAAAAAGAAAAAGAAAGGGATAAATTAAAAATTAGGGCTTTCCTGTTTTGATCCATTTTGATCTATTGTGCTATGTTTTTTAGTCCTGTTTTGATATGCTCTGCTCTGCTTTCATACACTGATTTGGCCTATTGTGTTGAGCATTTTGTGTTAGTGGATTAATTTTTATTTTAAGCTTTGATTATATTGATTTGCTCAAGCATATATGAGATGTTTGGATTATGGAATTAAAATGTTTGAGGAGCATATTCTTGTGAAAACTTGTTCAATTTTTAAATGTTTTCATTGTATAATTTCTTCTTGATCTTTAGGAACCTGTTAGAACTTGTATACAATATTTCCTTCCTTGAATATCTTGTAAAACAGGCACACATTAAGGGGGAGCTCACTGAAAGGGGAAGAGATTTTTTTTTTAAATCTTCAAAAAGAAGTTTTCTATCCTAAATCCTTTCAATTCAGTTTTAATAATGTTTGTCATTAAGGGAGAGATTGTTGAGTTTGAAAAACTTATATTTAAAATGATGATCAAACATTATTAAAATATATATTAAAAAATTAAAAATATTATTGAAAGCTTACTTAATTAATTAACAATTGGTTTTTTTTTTTTGGACAGAGACCTGGGCCATCGGATCAGTCCAGGCCAAAAACAAAGAACCCCTGCCCCAAAACCGACCTGGTACCCACCTAACCTACCCGTCTGTTGTACTAGAGAACCGGCTAAATTTTACATGTTCAAAAACATCTTCTTCTTCGCAGCACCGGCGTGGGAACCAGAATTCTGTGCGGTGGTGGCGCCTAGTGGATGGCTCGCTGTCAGAGACTAAATTTTATGGAGCCTCCAGTGTAACTCATCTAGTTACCGCCCCAACAGTTGGGTTGTCTCCGTCAATGTCCACCATTGCCCAGAAGGTCCGATTCACAGCGCTCAGGAGCCCCTGCCCTGTTTTACCCCAGCCAATTCCTCCAGTCTCTTCTTCTATTGCCTCGTCTTTTCCTTGTATCTCATGTTTTAATCTCAACCCTACCTATGGAGATATGGTTGAAACTCAAACATGGACATTTGCCCGTGAAACCGTATCGCCATTGGATGCATGCGGGTTCTCTGCCTCAGATCATAATGATCTGGATTTAACTCATGTTTTACTGCCTCAAGACCGGTACTAGTTGTTGCCCTTTAGCCTCTATTTTCCTTTTTTCCTCTTCCTTTTCTATTTTTTTTAAATAATCTTTGGTATTCTTACTTCATGTTCGAATCTCACTCCTGAGGATGCGTCGTATTTCTGCAGGTGGTTGAAAGCTCCAAGTCGAATGTAACGCTTCTGATTCCGCAGCTTTTGCCACTGCATGAGCAAGCCGATTTCCATTCCTGGGAGTCCAAGTCATTCCTTTTTCAGGTAGTTCTTTCATCAAAATTTGAATATCTTGGATGATAGTCGATGCTTCTCCTATAGTTGTCTTGGATTTGATTGTTTGAATGAGCTTTAAATTGTCCGATTCTATTAGCGTTTTACCCATATTCAAATTGTTCACTATGATTAAAGGTTGTCTTATTGCTTGGGCCTCAGCCACAGTACTTGATTTAGCTTGAATCTTCCCTGAAAATCCTAATGCCATCTTTCCTTTGCTATCTCTGATCACCACAGCTATTGCACCTGTCTCATTCTCCTTTTGAAAGGCAGCATTAACATTTGCTTTCAGCCAATTTTCAGGAGGAGGTCTCTATGTCACCAGGTAAGTTCTGCTCCTATTGACTTCTATTTTTTGTGTCTGTTATTTTTCTGCTAGTTTCCCATAAACTGTCTCTAGTGTTCTTGCTCTGCTGATTGTCCAACTTGGATTCACTTTCTGTTGTTGAAATAGTCTGTTATTCCTGGTTTTTCATATCTCCCACAAGAGAAATCCCAGCTTACTAATCCTCTTCTCCTGGTCTTCTCCGCCTCCTTGTCTTATCTTTCTTATACACTTTACCATCCAACTTCCAATCGAGTTCACTGTCTCCGGTGTTGGGGTCCATTGGCATTCCGCCCCGAACCATGTTGCTCTCGCCCAATCACATAGTAGTAAAGCATGTTCGACAGTCTCCATCCCTTTTAAGCATATCTGACACAATGAATCTGGTGCCATCCTCCTTTTATACAAATTTGAGCCCACTGGTAATATGTCCTGGCAAGCTTTCCATAAAAACATTTTGATTTTTTGCGGAACCTCCATTCTCCAAACCTCCTTCCAAATCTCCCTTTTGTCTTCACTTGTTGATGGATTTTCATTTTTTCAAATCCTTCTCTGTTTTTTTAGCAACATAATATCCAGTTCTTATTGAATAACTCCCATCCTCCTTCCATGGCCAGTATAAGTAGTCATCTCTATTCACTACACTAACGGGAGTGCTAAGAATCTCTTTGCAGACTTCCTGGAAAAATTTGTTTACTATTATTTCTCTGTTCCACCCTTCCCCCTCTTTAATGAGATCTTTTACCTTCGAATCATCTGTACTGTTTGCATCCAGGGGCTTGCTTCTCCCAGTGATCCAATTGTCCTTCCAGATCCTGACTTTGGATCCATCCCCTATGCTCCACTTAGCTCTTTCTCTTAGTAGCTCTCTTCCATGCAATATGCTCTTCCAAACCTAAGATGCGCCTTTTTTACATTTTACTGTCCAAAAGTTTTCATCCGGATAATACATCGATTTGAGTACCTGGACCCAGATTGCATCTGGATTCTTCATTGCTCTCCACGCTTGTTTTGCAAGGTAAGCAGTGTTATGTTTTTCGAGATCCTTGAATCCCAACCCCCCCGCTGCTCTTGCTCTCCGTAATGCAATCCCATTTTCTCCAATGAATGCCCCGTTCTTTCCCGGAGGTAGCCCACCAAAATCGCACCACCTTTGAGCAAATTCTCCTGCAGAAACTCTTGAGAAACTTTATGATATTCATGGCATATGATGGCATTGCTTGTATAACTGATTTTATTAATGTTTCTTTGCCTGCCTGATTCAACAACTTTTCTTTCCATCCCTCCATTTTGCTCGTGATTTTCTCTTCAATCCATGATAGAGCGCTGTTCTGAGACCTTCCCCATATGGCTGGTAACCCTAAGTATTTCCTTGGCATGTCCCATGCTGCCATTCCTAAAATTTCTTCAATCTCTACCCTTGTCTTTATCGACACCTGGCTTCCAAAGGTGATACCTGACTTGTTCAAGTTTATCCTTTGTCCGGATGCCTCTGTGTACTCATTAAGAACGGTGATGATCTGAAAAATCTCATCCTCCCTTGCTTTGGCGAATATGATGCAATCATCTGCGAACAATAAGTGAGTGAGAACCGGAGCTGTTGGAGCTATCTGTAGACTGGTTATCTGGCCTTTCTCCTGAGCCTCTTGCATTAGAATCGTGAATACCTCAACTGCTAGAATGAAAAGGTAGGGAGATAGGGGGTCCCCTTGTCGAAGCCCTCTTTGTGGTTTGATCCTCTTAGACAGCTCTCCGTTGACCTTTACCCTATAGTTTGCACTTCTGACACATGTCATTACCAATTCAACCCATCTTTTGGTAAATCCTAATTTCAAAAGCACCTTCTCGAGAAAATCCCACTCTAGTCTATCATATGCCTTGTTCATATCCAACTTGATCGCTATATTCTGAGATCCCTCTCTTCCTTTCTTATTTAGGCTGTGATACACTTCTTGGACGATCACTACATTATCTTGTATGAGTCTTCCCCCCACAAAGGCGCTTTGAGTTGGTGACACTATATCCTCCAATAGCCCTTTCAATCTCAACACTATAACCCTTGTTATAATCTTGTAGATAAAGTTACAACAACTGATTGGTCTTAACTGAGTAAGATCTTCCGGATTCTTGACTTTTGGAATTAGAACAATTGTGGTTTCGCTAATTTCTTCTGGCAAACTCCCATTTCGAAAGAATTCTTTAACAACTACACATACCTCCTTCTTAATTATCTCCCAGTGTTTTTGGTAGAATAACCCATTCAGACCATCTGGCCCTGGAGCTTTGAGGCCGCCCATGCTGAAAATTGCTTTTCTAATCTCCTCTTTAGTGACTTCTGAGATCAGCCCCCTGTTCATATCTTCTGTGACTCTCGCTTGAATTTTATTTAGAGTTGCTGCCAAGTTTCTGTTGCTGTTAGAAGTGAATAACGCTTCGAATTGTTCCTCTATGTGTTTCATGATTTCTTTCCTGTCTTCCATCCATGATCCGTCTTCTTTCTTCAGTTTGTCAATTCTGTTTCTCTCTCTTCTTTGAATGGTTGTGGCATGAAAGAAAGTTGTATTCTTATCTCCCCATTTCAACCATTTCAACCTGGCTTTTTGTCCCCAATATTTCTCTTCCTGCTTTCATAGAACTGCTATAAACAATTGGTTGTTTGATGTTTTTTGTTCAAGTGTGCAGGAAACAAATTAATTTTCTATTGGGCTAAAGCTACACAAGCCCAAATAGATCATTAAAGAAATTCAATTTTGGGCAAAATCAATTCTAATATTAGTGGCTGAATATTGAAAAAAAAGAAAGATATCCAAAATGGCCCATATCACAAGCCTATGATGAAATCAACATTGATGAATCAAAGAAAGGAACCCAAGGACTTCAAAGCATGCTTCAGTTACATGGAATCCAAACCCTAACTCAATTGATTTCATTCCTCAAGTAACCAAAAGCTTAATACGTGACTCCATGTCTTGGTAATTGAAAATAAAAATTCAATTTGATTTAATTACATTGAAAGTCTTACACGTTACTTTTGGTCTTGGAAAATAGAAGTAAGATTTCAATTGAGTTTAATGTGCTTTGAATGCTTCTTTCGAAAGTTTTCTCTCTCTTCTCTCTCCTCTCTCTTGCTTTCAGTCACGTCCATCAACAAAGAAGAAGATATCAAAAAAGGCTATGAAGAAGAAAGCCTAAGGAGGATCTTTGCTACAGAAGGAAAGATTTTGGAAGATGGCTTCAAGATTTTGATGCCAAGAAAAGAAACAATCTGCCTTGGTGAAGAAGCAAATCTAAGTTGAAAAAGTTTAGTTCCATTTTTGTTCATCAAAGAAGAAAGATAGCCGCTGTGCTACACGTAGGAAGAAGCAAAAATGGAAGACAAGAAGCGGTCCTAGGTCAAGAGCTCATCAAAGGTCCGAATCCTTTCTTGGAGTCAAAGACAAGATCAAGGGTTCAGATTGAAGGAGTTTGATGAAAAATGTTGAGAAAGATGAGGTAAGCTTGCATGCATCAGCCTCGGTTCTCTCATCTCTCTCTGTTGAAGCCACTGCTACTCGTTGGTAGGAGAAGAAGTTGCTGGGTTAGGATTTTAACCTTGGAAACTTCCCCTTTTATATTAAGGGTGAACGGCCAAGGGTTGAGATCAATGAGAGAAAGTGAAAGTACAGAGTTCTCATAGCTACCCGAGCTTCTTGTGAACAAATTAATTTTCTATTGGGCTAAAGCTACACAAGCCCAAATAGATCATTAAAGAAATTCAATTTTGGGCAAAATCAATTCTAATATTAGTGGCTGAATATTGAAAAAAAAAAGAAAGATATCCAAAATGGCCCATATCACAAGCCTATGATGAAATCAAAATTGATGAATCAAAGAAAGGAACCCAAGGACTTCAAAGCATGCTTCAGTTACATGGAATCCAAACCCTAACTCAATTGATTTCATTCCTCAAGTAACCAAAAGCTTAATACGTGACTCCATGTCTTGGTAATTGAAAGTAAAAATTCAATTTGATTTAATTACATTGAAAGTCTTATTCAATTTGATTTAATTACATTGAAAGTCTTACACATTACTTTTGGTCTTGGAAAATAGAAGTAAGATTTCAATTGAGTTTAATGTGCTTTGAATGCTTCTTTTGAAAGTTTTCTCTCTCTTCTCTCTCCTCTCTCTTGCTTTCAGTCACGTCCATCAACAAAGAATAAGATATCAAAAAAGGCTATGAAGAAGAAAGCCTAAGGAGGATCTTTGCTATAGAAGGAAAGATTTTGGAAGATGGCTTCAAGATTTTGATGCCAAGAAAAGAAACAATCTGCCTTGGCGATGAAGCAAATCTAAGTTGAAAAAGTTTAGTTCCATTTTTGTTCATCAAAGAAGAAAGATAGCCGCTGTGCTACACGTAGGAAGAAGCAAAAATGGAAGACAAGAAGCGGTCCTAGGTCAAGAGCTCATCAAAGGTCCGAATCCTTTCTTGGAGTCAAAGACAAGATCAAGGGTTCAGATTGAAGGAGTTTGATGAAAAATGTTGAGAAAGATGAGGTAAGCTTGCATGCATCAGCCTCGGTTCTCTCATCTCTCTCTGTTGAAGCCGCTGCTACTCGTTGGTAGGAGAAGAAGTTGCTGGGTTAGGATTTTAACCTTGGAAACTTCCCCTTTTATATTAAGGGTGAACGGCCAAGGGTTGAGATCAAGGAGAGAAAGTGAAAGTACAGAGTTCTCATAGCTACCCGAGCTTCTTGAGTTCTTCTCCTTCAATGATATTCATTTTGTTTTCTTTTTCTTAGTATTGTCTGTCTGAGTCTCATGGTAAAAAGCAAACATAGTGAGGTTTATAAGAAAAAGTCAGTGAGAGGTAAAAGGCAGTGAGCAATATTAGAAAAAAAGTCGTAGATGTCTTAGAGTTTCTTTGTACACATCTATCTGTTGTGTTTCATGATCCTGTAGAAATTTTCTTACAAGTTGGGTTATCACTTTGTGGTTGAAAGCTAGGTTTTGAGTTCTAGTTAAATTCAGATTGGGTGTAGAATCTGGATTTGTCCCAGATAGAAATGGGTAGTTCCTAGAGAGAAATTGGTGTTTGTAATGTTGTGATAACATAGTGAAATTCAATCATTGTTGTGATGGAGACTGAATGTAGGCCACACTGCACCTAGTGACTAAACTAGGATATATTTGGTGTTAATTCTTCTTCTCTACTCCTTTTTCTGTTTCTGTTAATCAGGAGACGAAAATAAAAGTGTCTTTTAACTTGGAACGAGACAAAATAAAAGTGTCTCCCAACTCGACACAAGACAAAAGCAGGAATATTCTCTAAAGTTCAGTTGAAAAATCAGAAATCAATATTCAGCAAAAAAGAGTTAAGATTCAACCACTCATTCTCTTACCCACTGATTATCATCGATATATATTGTTAAGATTTTTCATTGTCCCTAGTAGAATCCTTTTCTTTTTTCCACTATTTGAGAGAAAGAGAAAGATATTTAATGAATACATATATCATTAGTGCTTTCTCATAAAAATATCTATCAATTTAATTTATTATAGTAATTAAAGACTTCTTTTTGTAATACCAGTCAATAGCTATGTTTTTCAAAAAATTATGATCATTATATATATAAACATCATTTATTCCTATTTCCTATATATGTTTTATTCATTAGAAAATAAGCCACGACAGTTTAGAATGGTTGAACCCCTTAACTTGGTGCAAAGACTTGGAAATATATATTGTTAATTAGTTGTTAGTGTTTAGTGCTTACTCGCACAAAGTATATATCTGTATGTGTATGTGTATGTGGTTAATCTAAACACTCTTGTCTTTGTAATGCTAGTCTTATTTTAGTTGGGCTTTTTTAGAAAAATATGATCTATATAATATACGGACTTAGACACTTAATTTGTTTTTGTCTTCCATATTTCTAACTCATTTAATCCGTTAGAGAATTATTGATAAGTTACAACAAATTAAATTGAAAAGATGAATCTTGTAGAATGAAAGACTTGGAATTGTTAGTAGTTAGTAGTGTTTAAACTAGTTTATAAATGAGAGTGTGTATCACCTTGATGTTATAAAATTGATTTTGATTAAAATTGCGGTGATACTAATATGATTTAAGCTGGGATAGTTTTATTTTAAAAGTGACTATAGAAAAATAATTTTTTATATTGTATTTTGTTTAGAATTTAATTTTGATACCCTTACAGTGTAAAATAATTTTAAATATGCATTCAATTATGTAATATCACGGCAACAAAAATATCTAATTTTTGTATTAATCACGTGAATAATCACCCGATAAAATACATATAGTTAAACAATAACAAAAAATATTTTACACCATTAGTACATCAAAATTATTATTATTATTTTTTTAATTTCAATGGATTACTAAAAAATAAAAATATGCCGATTTTAGCACTCCCTTGTTGGTTTGGGTGTATATCATTGTTTGCTTCTTGTGGCGTGGAATCATGGTCATAGACTTTTGGTGAAGCTAATGGACTCAGCCACTACAGTTTCTATCATCAAGGATCATCCTCTAATTAACTATCCTTACATACCTATTATCTCTTTCATGGTTTGTTAGGGCGTCAATAAAGAGGTTTCACAATTTGAATGTGTATAGTGGGATGAATATTGAATAGGACGCATTATATTAATGTTTTTGGAAGAACTACTAAGTCGAAATTATTTCTAGAGATATATTTTGTGATTTTTAACGTCAAAAGTTTAATATAATCTTATATCTTAATAAATATTTTAATTTATTATCTTATTTATGTATAATTTGATAAATTTAGAATTTAAAATAGCTTTATCATTTCTCAAATAATATTATTTTGAGTGAATATGCTACTCGACCACTAACAATTATCTCGAAAGGATAACGAGGTTCCAAAAAAAATACCCAACCCAACATCTGATTTTTTTTGTGATTGATTAGCCTCTGTGTAAAAAAATAACATTGACTTTTTTGGCACAGGAACTAATCAGTCCCATCAAAATAAAGTTCAAAAATCGGGTTAGGTTTTTTTTTTATCAATAACCTCGTTGTCTTTTGAAATAATTGTTGAGCTGTTTTCAGTTTTTCTCTATTATTTTTGCTTATCATTATGTTAAAAGCAACTTCAACTTTACATTATTTTATATATCAAACATAACTGAACCAATAATTTTTGAAGTATAAACAATACTAAATCAGCGGCAGTGTTTTGCTTAGCTTGAGCATTTAGAGTGTTTAATCTACAAAAAAAAGGGCTTATAGTTAGGTTTTCTTGATTAAGTTTTTCATCAAAATTAAATATTTATTATGGATTATTTGAAGGTTTATGCAAATGGAATGTAACCCTCTCTTGTAAGCGGCAGAAAAAGGGGAAGAGGGATCAAAGTTGTGAAGTCAAATAAAATCTTTAATTAACTATAACCTTTTGTTGATTGAAATTTTTTGAAGGAAAAACAATCCTAGACGCACAAAAAACTATACAAGATATTGAAAGATACAAGGTAAGAGTAATATTATATAACTAAATTTTTTCGGTCAATATATATCAACTAACATTTTAAAAAGAGTAAAGTATAGTTTTTGTCCCCAACGTTTGGGGTAAGTTTTAAAGTTATTCATAACGTTTTAATCGTTCTATTTAAGTCTCTGACGTTTTAAAATTGACTTAATGTTGTCCTATCATTAGGAATCTGTTAACAGAATTAACAGCAGAACAAAATTGAGACAATTTTAAAACGTTAGGGACTTAAATAGGATGAAAACGTTGGGAACAAAAACAATACTTAGAAATAAATTTTAGTTTTATTCTTTAATAATATCAATTTTTTATTGTACATAATATTTAATTATTTTTTAATCACATCTAAATAAATTATACTTAATCACATTACTTTCATTCTAAATACATTTTTTATATTATTATAATAACTTATAACTTTAAGTGTAAACTTATAAAAAAATTAATTTATTTAGAATGAAAATAATGTGATTAAGTATAATTTATTCATATATGATTAAAAAATAATTGAATATTATGTACAGTAAAAAATTGATATTATTAAATGATAAAACTAAAATTTATTTCTATGTATAGCTTTTTGTCCCCAATGTTTTCGTCCTATTCCTAACGTTTCAAAATCGTCTCAATTTTGTCTCACCGTCAATTCTGTTAACGGATCCCTAACGATAGGACAACGTTGAGTCAATTTTGAAACGTTATGAACTTAAATAGGACAATTGAAACGTTAGGGACAACTTTGAGATTTACTCTAAACGTTGGGGACAAAAATGATACTTTACTCTTTTAAAAATTATTTTATTTATTTTATATTCTAAATTTTAAACTATAAATATTTTATTTTAAATTTTAAAGTATGAATAAAATTCTAAAATTATCTAAACAAAAGTTAATTCTTTATACTTTGTCATAAAATAATAATCACAATCCAAAAGAATGTTGTAGATTTTTTTTACAGAAAATTAATAGCAATAATAATCCAACTCCATGCACTAGAAGTGCCGAAAGTATCTGCACAAAAATGCAATTTTATTAACCATGCATTTTATGAGTCTTTTAATATTTTTATTTTAATTAATTAAAATAGTATTTTAAATTAAATTTAACTATGTGATTTATTCAGATCTCTAAATTTTCCATTAAATCAATTCGATCATCAAATTTGATTAAATGACTCAATATGTAAGGTCTTGCACTAGAACCATTGTATTTCTTTGATACTATGGCAAGTTTGTTACAGTATTGCTAGCAGTCTTGTAAACCAAACGTTGCTGAATAGCACAGATCATATGTGTATATATTTTATGATGGTTAAAGGACCTCATGATCCAAGGGATTTTGCATTGTAAAGCTATTGTCTTTTTTATATAAATCCTTGCCTTAGAAGTTGAATGTGGCCGTCTAATGAAAGCAAAATTATTCAAACAAAAAATACTGACTAGTTTAGTATTTTACATACACCATAAGCCAAAATGAGATATACTTGCAAATCCATTACATAATGAAATTATAGAACACCATAATAGTAAGTATTCCAAAAAAGTGATCTACAACCCTTAAACTTCAATTACAAACCAAATATCTCAGTGCAAACTCCTATAATTATAGCAGCCAATGATGTGTCCATCATCTCAGTCTCAGTGTTGAGCATCTCTGCATAAGAATATAATTTATTTTTAGACATTAACTTGGAGCAAAAGAAAACAAAAAATTACAGAATAAAAGTTATTATTTTCCTGTTATATGTAAGAAAATATTTTTTGATTGATTAGTTTAAAGATAGAAATTACTTTATACCTTGCAGTCATTGAGTCACTTGTGAAATTTTGCTACATATACTGCCACTCTCACATATATGTAGTCTGCCACTTCATTCAAGAATCTGAGATAAGCAATTCTCCAAGACCTCCAAAACAACAATGGCCCTAAAAGACCCCAGAAGCCAATGAAAAATCCAAAGCCTAAGCTCATGTGTAATGCTTCATAAAAGTCTGAATTGTCATCTGCATCATCATGTCTTGTTGGTTCTTCAGGCTTTACTTCTGGCATGTCTCCAGGACAAGTTTTGTTAAGTTGTGTACCACAAAGATTAGGATTTCCTTCAAAGCAAGATGCATCAAAGGTATCCATGTGTCTTCCAGGTGGGATTCTTCCATAAAGAGAGTTGTTTGACAACTCTAACACGCCTAGATTATCAATCTGGGAAAGACTTGAGGGGATTGTGCCAGATATATGGTTTCTTGATAAGTCTAGGGATTCTAGTGAAGTTATATTCCCTATTTCAGCAGGAATTTCTCCACTCAAATTGTTTCTCGAAAGATTCAAAGAAACTAAACCAACCAAGTACACAATCTCATTTGGGATTTCACCAGTAAAATGATTGCTGGAAAGGTCAATGCTATTAAGAAGCAACTCTGGATTCTTAAATCCACATTTAACACCTTTCCACATTACTGTTATGTTAAATGTATACCCAGAAATAACACTACCATAAGTCTCATAATAAGTATTGTTGTACCAATATATAAGACTTGTGGTTTCAGTTGAGTTGATGCTCTTTTTGGACATTGCAGTGAAATTCTTTAAGCATGTTGGAATTTCATTTGATAAGTTATTTCTCGAAAGATCCAACAGTTGAATTTTCTTCAGGTAACAGAGACGCTTAGAAAGATTCCCAGAGAAACTATTTCCCGACATGCTCAAAACTATTAATTGTTGTAGACTCTCACCGATCCAAGAGGGTATTGGACCAGAAAACAAATTTTCACTAACATCCAACAAAAATAAGTTGGTGCAATTCTTCAAACTAGAAGGTAGTTTGCCTGTGAATCTATTGCTTCTTAAGACCAAAGCTTCCAATTTGACAAGGGAGCCCATGGATAGTGGAATCTTCCCTGTCAAGTTATTATTACTTAGATCAAGAAACAATAGTGAGCTTACAGATTTCCAACAATCGGGCAATGAACCCTTCAATTGATTGTTTGATAAATCGAGAGTGCCCAATTTCCTACCAATGTTGTTCTCTTGACACAACAGGGATGATACATTTAAAAATTTGTTTTCAGAGAGAATCGACGATGAAAAATGTAGCAAAAAGGATGGAATGACACCCTCAAATTGATTTGAACTCAAATCTATAAATCTTCCATACGGGAGCCTTAGTGGTAAATTTGGAATAGCACCTGTAAAATTATTGTGAGACATATGCAAATTAAACTCAGGAAGTTGAATTTTATACCAAAACCACTCCGGCACAGAGCCATGAATCCCCGCATTAGAAATATCCAGAAAAGATAAGTGATTTTGAGTGTGTAGCCAACTTGGAAAGTTAGGACCCAACTTGCAAGATGCTAGCGTCAAATATATTAACTGAAAAGGAGGAATCCATCTGGGGACAAACTTTAGAGATATTGAGTTGTGAGACAAAGACAAGTCTATTAATTTGGAAAAGCCTTTGAGATGTGATTCAGTGATTTCACCCTTCAAAGAATTCCCTTCTAGGGACATAACTTCCAACTCAGATAACAATCCGATGCTTTTAGGTATCACACCAGTGACTCGATTGTAGGACAAGTATAACGAATGGAATGTGTGTCTGTTGCACCATGAAGAATTGTGAATGAATCTTGAAAAGTCCCCACTCAAGTTGTTATATGACAAGTCTAGTGATTGTAGTGTGCAAATGTTTCCAAAGAAATGGGGAATCTCTCCTTGCAGATTGTTATCAGAGAGAGAGAGATATTCAAGAGAGTTCATTGCTTTGTCAAAACCTAGTGGAACAGGACCTTCTAACAAGTTATCTTCAAGAAAAAGGGTGTGAAGACTGGCTGTGAAGTTGAAAATCCAGTGGAATATGTTTGATGACGTCAACAGGTTAAAGGAGAGATCAAGGCTAACAAGAGAAGATGAAGAATTCACAATGGAAGTAGATGACACCAGAAAATTTGTATCCATAAGACTGCAATTTGACAAATGAAGCTCTTGAAGGTTGGAGCCAAAGTTGAAATTGCCTTGAAACACTGATGAAGTGAGATTATTATAAGAAAGGTCAAGGCTCACTAGAGAAGGAAAGTTTGGGTAATGAGATTGTGACAAAACAATATTGTTAGATGAAAGATAAAGCTCCCGAAGGTTAGAGCTAAAGTTGGACAACAACCCAAATGTGGATGATGTCAACATATTATCAGATAAATCAAGGATGGTAAGGGAAGTTGTGGAAGAGTAGTTGGAATGAATATGAAACAAAAGTTGAACATCATTATCAGAAAGACTACAATCCGACAGCCTCAACTCTGTTAAGTTTGGAATATGGTTACGAATCATTTGAAGCCAGTGGCGAGAGTTGCCAAGACTCATTGACGTGAAGTCAAGAGTATTTAAAAAGGAGAGATTAGACACCCATTCTACACCTTTAGTTTCAAGATCAAAGTCACCACCGAGCTTGAGAGTGTGCAGCAATGGAAGATCACCACTTTGAAAAGGGATTGCTCCTGATAGAAGATCACTATTCCTCCCTCCAAGACTGAGATATTGTAGTTGTCCCAAGTGTTTGAGTTGATATGGGATAACTCCATCAAGATCGTTGTAGCTCAGATCCAAATACTGTAGATGTGTAAGCTTGCTTAGTTGAGGAGGAATTTCTCCACCAAAATGATTACAACTGATATCAAGGTATTGCAGTTGAGACAAATTCCCTAGTTGATAAGGAATAATACTTTCTACAAAATCAGCTCGTGAGAGATTGAGATATTTTAAGTTGGGAAACAAGCCAATATGTTCTGAGATATAACTACCAAGAAAACTATTGTAACTGAGATCTAAATGTTGAAGATATTGCAAGTCAATCAAAGTGGAGATATTGGGTTGACCAGATAAATGATGTGAATATGATCCACGGAGATGAAGGCGGAGTACATGACCTGTTTGATTGCTGCATGTAATTCCCTGCCATTTGCAACAATCATCGTTGCTCCATGTCGACAGCATGCCCATATCATCATGAATGCCTTGTTTGAAGCGGAGGAGTGTTTGCCTCTCATTCTCTAAGCATGTGACTTCCCCATGGATTAATCCTGCATCATACAACATAATAAGCACCACTAATAATGCATAAACCCATTTCAGAAAGTAATTGCTCATCGTTTCTAGTTTCTTCCAAATAACAATATAGAGAATATTGTGTAATGTTTTCTACGCTTGCTCTCTTGGAAAACTCCAAGTCCCAATGTTCATATATATAGTGGAATAAAGTGTATGTATTGGAAATATAATAACATTGGTCCTTGTCATCTATTATGTTATTTCTACTATAACAAAATTAAACATCAATTGAAAATTACTACCTGTCTTCATCAATTTTCACGCTCTAAGAAAATGTAAACTTTCTTTGAAGGATGACTTTAGACTTTAGACTTTATATAATGATGATAACATGACTTTATAATATGTGTCTATGATTCATTCTTTTATGTTTTTACTCTAAATTATTTATGTCAATATTTTCCCAAATAATTTTTCTATATTACCATTTTTTGATGTTGCATTCTCCCTCTTAATCATTTTCTCTTTTCTACTATTTTATCTTTCAGTTTCCGCACATTCTCTTTGTGTAGGTACATGTATACATGAAACAAAGAAAAAATTTTATATATATATATAACACTTTTTTTATAGTTTGATTTGATAGAAATAATAAATAAATCACCTTGAATTAGAAAGTGGAATCTAGTGCAAAGACTTAAAAAAATTGATTCTTAGTGCTTTCTCGCAAAAGAATATCAGTCAATAGCTAGGTATCTAAAAAAATTATATTTTATAATATATATGGACATACATTATTCATTCTTATTATTTCTTATATATTTTTTCTACCCTATTTGATATCTTAGAAAATTATGTAGATAAGTAATGACAAATTAGAATGTTGAATCCCTAAATTTGGTGTGAAAACTTGGAAAAATTGTTAATTAGTTATTGGTGTTTAGTGCTTACTCGAACAAAGTATATGTGTATGTGGTGAAGCTAAGCCCCCTTGTCTTTGTAATGCTAGTCTCTTTACTCATTTTAGTTAGCTAGGCTTTTCTAGAAAATTATTATCTATCTAGTATACGTACTTAATTTGTTTTTATTTCTCATATTTCCAATCCATTTTATCACTTAGAAAATTATATTGATAAGTCACACCAAATTAAATTGAAAAGTTGAGTCTTGTGGAAGACTTGGAATTGTCAATGATTAGTGACTTAGTGTGTAATAGTTTAAGACTAATTTATTTATAAATTAGGGTGAGAATCAACTTGATTTTATACGATTGATTTTTATTAAAACCAAAACCAAGGTGATGATGTTAATATGATTTAAGTTTGGGTAGTTTTTATTTCAAATTAAAAGTGAATATATAGAAATAATTTATTTGTACTATTTTTTGTTTATATTTTTTTTTGCACAAATATTTTTTATTTTTTATTAATCACTATTAATACCACAGATAAAAATATAAAAATAATGTACTAAAAAATAATGCATATATTATTCTTATTCCTCGTGAATATTTGATTGAAAAGTTTGTTAGACTAGTTTATAAATTAGGATATGAATTAACTTGATCTTATAAAATTAATCAAATTTGAGGTGATGCTTATATGATTTTAGTTTGGGTAGTTTTTATTTCAATAGTGATGAATATATAGAAATGATTTGTTAGTACTTATTATGATCTTAAATTTAATTAATCTGATACTTCTCATTTTATTAAACTACAACATAAGTCAACATAAAAGAAGTCGTAGTACATATACCATTAATCGACTAATAATAGTGATAGAAACTACAAAATATATAACAGATGATTTATTTTAGTTATTTGTCCTAAAATATATATTAAAATATAAAATATAAATAAAAAATTAAAGTAAATTATATATATTTAAACATAAATATATAACAGCTAATTTTAATATGTAAACAGTATTTTAGTGGCATTATAATATGTAGGTGATATGTAAATTCTAATATCGACGAATTTAGGTCACATTATTTAAAATTTTCTGTTTGTCAAATGACTTGGGACAAACCTGACTGGCTAGGACTCGACCTGACTTGCGGCTCAAGCCTGGTAGGCCTGGACACAAGAATTTCTCTGTGACCTGGGGACCAAGCTTTCCAGCCCCATGATCTAACATAATTTAGTTCCCAATTTAGGGGTGTGTTTTGTTTTGCGTTAGAAAGAAGAGAAGCACGTTTAAGTGCATTGAACGCTTCCTTTAATATTTCACATTTTATGACATAATTTTCAAGTTTTTAAACTTATATATAGACTTATTTCTTTATAAAAACTATTAGATTGATTAATATTACTTAGTAATATTACTAAAACACTATCGTTGAATATTAATTTATGCGAAAAAAATCATAATAACTTTGGTATTCAATATATATATAAAATTTATTTTATTAAAAAAATCATTATTCCTGGATTAGTAAATATATTTTTCTCCTATTTTTATACCAGTTTATTTGACAATAATTACCGTTAAAAAAATAAATGACTATACTATCTTATAATATGATGTGTAAAATAATGTTTTATTTTAAAATTAATTTTGATCAATAAAATAAAATTAAAAATAATTTTTTACACATTTAAAATTGACTTTAAAATTGATTAACAATTCACCTTTTTTAAATTTCATCAACAAAAATAAAATTAGTTAAGTGTAAAATATTTTATATTTAACAATTTCAATTATTTAAATTTTAATTAATAAAAATTGGATTAAAAATTAATTATAATTTAATAATCGATAATATATATATATATATATTAGTACACAAATAATAATATAATGTATAATTTATTTATTTTTTTGATAGGATTAATATATAAGTTATTTATTTTTTTGATAGAATTAATGTAAAATTTATTGAGAATTGATTTATTATCCAAAAAAATTTTATAAATATTGTAGTATATGAAAATAGTGATCTTATTCTTCTATTATTATTTAAAAAATTATTCATAATTTTTTTATTTTGTAATTAACTTAAGTAATAACCTTTATTATTATTTTTCTACCAAAAAAATCATATTTCTATTATTTATATATTTTTTAATACTAATAAATAAGTGGATATTTATATTATATTTATTGTCCTAGTTTCAGTTGCTTATTTCGTATATTAATAATATAAATAGAGAAAAATTATGCAATAAATTATATGTTATAAAAATTAGTTAATTTACACATAAATTAACTTTATTAAAATAATTTTTTTATATATAATCATCTTTAATATATGTATTATCATGTATATATTACGATGACATTTTAATTATTATTATTATTATTATTATTATTATTATTATTATTATTTATTTATTTGTTTTATTACGTTAGTAAATAATATTTAGACTAGAAGAGAAAAAATATAATTAAAATTTTTAGTTTGATTAAAAAAATTTTTGTAAGCATATCTAACTTTTATATATATTAAATATAATAATATTTAATAGTATAGTATGTTTTGCAACAATGACTCAAATCATTAATTCAAGTGAGTAAAATCAACCTAAGTTCATTATCCATATTCTAAATCCGAATTAGGTTAAGTTCATTATCTTAGGATTCAACGCAGATGAAATCCACGTGTCCCATCTCAAATCGGTTCAAATTAAATTTTCGTTATTAGTTAGAGATGGTAATGGATGCTCGTGTGGATGCGGCAGACTTTCATTCTCGTCCTTTACTCCTATTTTAAAAAAAATACCCTCCGTCTCCTCTTCATTTTCGTCGCAAATCCCTCTTTAATTATCCCCTTAAGGAATGCAGATACCCATAGTTATTTATAGATATTTTTTGAATTTTCTTTTAAATAAAAAAGTCATAATATAATAATCATAAAATAATTAATTTAATATAATTCAACACAATTTATAATATATTCATTATAATAAATAATATTTTAAAAAAAATATAAAAACATCTTCCAACAAATTACGTAACATAATTTTTTGAAACAAAACTGAGTGATGTAGTGACAATTTAAGAGACAAAGAAAGCGAGTTAAAGAGAGAGATATGCAAAATCAAGACTAAGGATGTGTCTAAAAAAAAGTGTTTGAATTGGAGGTAAGAATTAAGGTTACTAAATTCAAAAATATATATATTAGAAAAAATCGGTAATTTTATATTCGCGTTGTTTTAACAGGTCTTATGGAGAGGGTAACTATGTCCCTGTCCCCGTCCATTTCATGTGGATAGGTTCCCACAATCCCACCCATAAAAATTTGACATATTTCTATTAAGTCTCAAATCGCGATTAATCTCTACGAATATCTATTTGGCTATTTTTTTTTTGTCATTCCAATTGCTAGCATTCGTCGATTCGTAACATGGAATTATATCAGTCACTTAGTCAATTCTCAGATAACCAAAGTTCATATTATATCATTCTCATAAAATTACATGTATCTTATTATAATAATATTAATAAAAAATAAAATGTTTAAGTACTAAATGAGTCACATTTTTCATATATATAACAATGACTAATATCACATTTTATAACTTGTGAAATCATATTATAAACTATTGATAAGTTTGGATTATAAATATAAATTTAAAAAATTTAACTATAAATTTAAATGGCCTTATTTTTAAACGGTATAATTTAATAAATTTTTTCAATTTTTATACTAATAATATTAATTCTTCTAACTTTTTTAGTCTATGTTCCCTAATATATTGTTTCTTTAGAAATATTCAATTACGTAAATACTATCTACTTCGTTATACAGCAGTTCAGAATTTTAATTATTTGGCTTTTAATGCGATGACCTCTACATTTTCAAGAATATGATGAAATTTCTTTATCTATATAACCATTTTATAGCAAAATACACCAATCTCTAAATGGAGATCGAAATAAATAACCAAATTAAAAAAAAAAAGCCAAATACATGAATGTCTAACTACTATGATACATAGATAAATGTGAAAGTACAATTACACAATAATTTTTCTAAGTCATAATTCAAAATTCACCTATCTATTTTATCAATTAAACAACATATTCGAGCGTCACAATCTTTGTAAGCCACCATGTAGACTTTCGAACACCTAAAAAATCTTCATTTTCTTTAGTATAAGTCATACAAACCTCTCAGTTCATAGACTTTACATGCTCTCAAACCACATTCATGACCTAAATATTCAAATCTTTTATAACTGCAACAAATCTGGAGACAAAAGAATAATTATAAAATAAAGGTAATGACAACGATAGATTTATATAATTCGGATTAACATGTCAAAAATAATTTTTTTTTATTCTATGTAGATTGATCTTATATCCAAAATATTTTGAATATTTGGCCATTGAAAGAAATAAATCAATTATAATTAATATTATGTGATCTTATAAATTGAAAAACACTTTTAATAATTAATTGTTTGATATAAATGATGTGATATTTAAATATATAATCAAATCAATTAGTTGTTATAATTAATTCATCGTAGTAACTTGTATTAATGAGTTAAAAGAAATAAATCGAAAAATACTCTCAAAAGCATGCCACGTCAGCTCCATTATTAAGTACAGAAATCCGATTTTTATATAATAGAATATATTTCCTCCGTCCTCTTTCGATCCCATCCTATTTCCTCCATCCTCTTTCGATCCCATGAGCCATTGTTTTTTTCTCAAAACAAATTGTACATCGCGATGTCCATCTTCGACGGAGCCGCATTGCATAAATTGCAGAAACCAGGGCAAACTCCATTCCTCCTCTTGCGGTTCCCTGCCAGAGCTTGATTCTGGGTCTCAGAACAACGTTATCATTTGGCGTCGTCAACGTAGGAAATTTGTCCCAGGTATCTTCCAAAAGATTTTTAACTTTGCCGTTTACTCTTCTCATTGTTCAATATCATTTTCAATAGCCCTATTTATTTGTTATAAATAATAACATTTTAATTGTGAACTCATTGCAAGTAGCACAAGTTTATGTATTTCTCTTTTGTAAACAGTTCTGTCCAACAGTCACAACCAAAATTAATGTACATCTAAAATTATTGCTCCCTATATACTATCGATTGCAATATTTCATCATCAAATTAAAAATTGTTGTTTTACATGTGAAGTACTTCTTCTACAATTTACATTTACGTATTCCTCCTTTTTCAAATTGTTGTAGAAGGATTTGCAGTGGTAATGACAGATGGGAAGAGTTAATACCCAAAATTACTAGATGAAAATCAACCAATCACTATTTAGTAAAATGTTTTAAAAAAATTAAAACAAAAAACTCTTATATATTATTATTCAATTGAAACATCAAGTACTAATTAAATGTAATAAACATACATTAAAAGTGTCATAATAATAATTATTATTATAAAAAATTTCAGTTACAAATATTCAAATTCTACAACTTATACATATTAAGACGTTTACTACTCTTCATTTCTTAATCTCTTATACTAATTGTCAAAAATTCCTTAAATTTAATATAACATTTTTATGTTTTTCATTCTCATTCATTTATTTTTTTCATTATTTACAAACAAAAAAACCGCAAGAAAAGATAAAGTGTAGCCATTAATGCAAATCGAAAAATGAAAAAAAAAATACAGTTTTATATAATTCTAATATAAATAACCTATGTCTTTTTTAAAAATAAATAAATTTAAAATTTATTTATAATATGTTCTCTAAAATATTTTTAATATAACATTTATTAAAATATAATCTACCTCTCCGCGTATTACGCGGGTCTCACTCTAATTTTCAATTAAGTCAATTCGATCATCAAATTTGATTTAGTAACTCTATACATAAGGTCTTGTATGTACTAGAACCATTGTATTTCTTTGATACTATGGCAGTTGTTTTACAGACTTACAGTATTGCTATCATTCTTGTAAACCAAACCTTGTGATGGTTAAAGGACCTCATGATCCGAATTCCGAGGGATTTTGCATATAGTAAAGTTATTGTCTTTTTTATATAAAGCCTTGGCTTAGAAGTTGATTTATTAACATAGCACAATTGTATGTAGTTGTCTGATGAAAGCTAAATTCAAACAAAAATTACTCATAGTTTAGATATTTTATATATAAGCCAAAGTGAGATATACTTGCAAATTCATTACATAATGAAATTATAAAACAGTATAATATATAGTAAGTATCCAGAAAAGTGATCTCTACAACCCATAAACTTCAATTACAAACCAAATATCTCAGTGCAAACTCCTATAATCATAGCAACCAGTGATGTGTCCATCATCTCAGTCTCAGTGTTGAGTATCTCTGCATAGGAATATAATTTATTTTTTAGACATTAACTTGGAACAAAAGAAACAAAAAATCACAGAATAAAAGCTATTATTTCCCCGTTATATGTGATGAAACATTTTTTTATTGATTAGTTTAAAGATAGAAATTACCTTGCAGTCTTTGAGTCACTTGTAAAATTTTGCAACATATACTGCCACTGTCACATATATGTAGTCTGCCACTTTGTTCAAGAATCTGAGATAAGCAATTCTCCAAGACCTCCAAAACAACAATGGCCCTAAAAGACCCCAGAAGCCAGTGAAAAATCCAAAGCCTAAGCTCATGTGTAATGCTTCATAAAAGCCTGAATTATCATCTGCATCATCATGTGTTGTTGGTTCTTCAGGCTTTACTTCTGGCATGTCTTCAGGACAAGTTTTGTTAAGTTGTGTACCACAAAGATTAGGATTTCCTTCAAAGCAAGATGCATCAAAGGTATCCATGTGTCTTCCAGGTGGGATTCTTCCATAAAGAGAGTTGTTTGACAACTCTAACACGCCTAGATTATCAATCTGAGAAAGACTTGAGGGGATTGTGCCAGATATATGGTTTCTTGATAAGTCTAGGGATTCTAGTGAAGTTATGTTCCCTATTTGAGAAGGAATTTCTCCACTCAAATTGTTTCTTGAAAGATTCAAAGAAACTAATCCAACCAAGTACACAATCTCATTTGGGATTTCACCAGTAAAATGATTGCTCGAGAGGTCAATGCTATTAAGAAGCAACTCTGGATTCTTAAATCCACATTTAACACCTTTCCACATTATTGTTATGTTAAATATATATCTAGAAATAAATAAACCATAAGTCTCATAATAAGTACTGTTGTGCCAATATATAAGACGTGCGTTTTCAGTTGAGTTGACGCTCTTTTGGGACATTGCAGTGAAATTCTTTAAACATGTTGGAATTTTATTTGATAAGTTATTTCTTGAAAGATCCAACAGTTGAATTTTCTTTAGGTAACAGAGATGCTTAGAAAGATTTCCAGAGAAACTATTTCCTGACATGCTCAAAACTATCAATTGCTGTAGACTCTCACCGATCCAAGAGGGTATTGGACCTGACAGCAAATTTTCACTGACATCCAACAAAAGTAAACTGGTGCAGTTCTTCAAACTAGAAGGTAGTTTGCCAATGAATCCATTGCTTCGTAAGACCAAAGCTTCCAATTTGACAAGGGAGCCCAAGGATGGTGGAATCTTCCCTGTCAAGTTATTATTACTTAGATCAAGAAACAATAGCGAGCTTAAAGATTTCCAACAATCAGGCAATGAACCCTTCAATTGATTGTTTGATAAATCTAGAGTGCCCAATTTGATACCAATGTTGTTCTCTTGACACAACAGTGATGATACATTTGAAAATTTGTTTTCAGAGAGAATCAACGATGAAGAATGTAGCAAAAAGGATGGAATTACACCCTCGAATTTATTTGAACTCAAATCTGTAGATCCTCCATTTGGGAGCCTTAGTGATAAATTTGGAATAGCACCTGTAAAATGATTGTGAGACATATTGAAATAAAACTCAAGAAATTGAATCTTATACCAAAACCACTCCGGCACAGAGCCATGAATCCCCGCATTAGAAATATCCAGATATTGTAAGTAATTTTGAGTGTGTAGCCAACTTGGAAAGTTAGGACCCAACTTGCAAGATGCTAGACTCAAATATATTAACTGAAAAGGAGGAATCCAGCCAGGGAAAAACTTTATGGATATTGAGCTGTGAGACAAGATCAAGTCTTTTAATTTGGAAAAGCCTTTGAGATGTGATTCAGTGATTTCACCCTTCAAAGAATTCCCTTCTAGGTACAGATATTCCAACTCAGATAACACTCTGATGCTTTTAGGTATCACGCCAGTGATTTGATTGTAAGACAAATCTAGCTCCTGAAATATGTGTCTGTTGCACCATGATGAATTTTGAATGAATCTTGAAAAGTCCCCACTCAAGTTGTTATATGACAAGTATAGTGTCTGCAACGTGCAAATATTTCCAAAGAAATGTGGAATTTCTCCTTGCAGATTGTTATGAGAGAGATCGAGATATTTAAGAGAGTTCATTGCTTTGTCAAAACCTAGTGGAACAGGACCTTCTAACAAGTTGTCACCAAGAGAAAGGGTGTGAAGATTGAGTGTGAAGTTGAAAATCCAGTGGAATATGTTTGATGATGTCAACAGGTTAAAGTAGAGATCAAGGCGAACAAGAGAAGATGAAGAATTCACAATGGAAGTAGATGACACGAGAAAACTTGTATCCGTAAGACTGCAATTTGACAAATCAAGCATTTCAAGGTTGGAGCCGAAGTTGAAATTTCCTTGAAACACTGATGAAGTGAGATTATTATAAGAAAGGTCAAGGCTCACAAGAGAAGGAAAGTTTGGGTAATGAGATTGTGACAAAACAATATTGTTAGATGAAAGAGAAAGCTCCCGAAGGTTAGAGCTGAAGTTGGACAACAATTGAAATGTGAATGATGTCAACATATTATCAGATAAATCAAGGATGGTAAGGGAAGTTGTGGAAGAGTAGTTGGAATGAATATGAAACAAAAGTTGAACATCATTGTCAGAAAGACTACAATCCGACAGGCTCAACTCTGTTAAGTTTGGAATATGCTTACGAATCATTTGAAGCCAGTGGCGAGAGTTGCCAAGACTCATTGACGTGAAGTCAAGAGTATTTAAAAAGGAGAGATTAGACACCCATTCTGCACCTTTAGTTTCAAGATCAAAGTCACCACCGAGCTTGAGAGTTTGCAGCAATGGAAGATCACCACTTTGAAAAGGAATTGCTCCTGAAAGATCACTATTCCCTTGAAGACAGAGATATTGTAGTTGTCTCAAGTGTTTGAGTTGATATGGGATAACTCCATCAAGATAATTGTAGCTGAGATCCAAATACTGTAAATGTGTAAGCTTGCCTAGTTGATAAGGAATACTCCCACCAAACTCGGAATATGACAGATTGAGATGCCTTAGCTTGGTAAACAAGCCAATGTGTTGTGAGATATTACTATCAAGAAAACTATTGGAACTGAGATCTAAATGTTGAAGATATTGCAAGTCAATCAAGGTGGAGATATTGACTTGACCAGATAAATAATGTGAATATGATCCACGGAGATGAAGGCGGAGTACATGAGCAGTTTGGTTGCTGCATGTAATTCACTGCCATTTGCAACAATCATCGTCCCTCCATGTTGACAGAATGTCCAAGGGATCATCTATGCCTTGTTTGAAGCGGAGGAGTGCTTGCCTCTCATTCTCTAAGCATGTAACTTCCCCATGGATTAATCCTGCATCATACAACATAATAAGTACCACTAATAATGCATAAACCCATTTCTGAAAGTAATTGCTCATCATTTCTAGTTTCTTCCAAATAAGAATATAGAGAATTTTGTGTAATGTTCTCTATGGGAAACTCCGAGACCCAATATTCATATATATAGTGGGATAAAGTGTATGTATTCAAAATATCTGTTTGCATCTTCTACTTCTTTAACATCACTTTTAATTACTTCATTTTTTTTATTATTGATTGAGAAATTATTAAGTAAGGTGATATATTTAATAAAAATAAAAATGATATTTTGGGTAAGAAATAGATTTTTTAGAGCTAGGATAAAATATACATTGATATTTAATCAAATATTGTCAAAATATAATAAAACTGGTCCTTATGATCTATTATATTATTACTACTATAAGAAAAAGAATAGGTTTTTTAGAGCTAGGATAAAATAATATAATTTAATAAAATAAATAAAATACACATATTCAAGCCATTTTACAAAAGTAGGATTCAAAATATGTGATCGACAGAAATTAAATCAAAACTACTACTAGATAGTAGTAAATTTTATTCCTAAAATAATTCTATCCCTACTATAAATTGTGCCGTCTTTGTTTAGTTTTTATTTCATTTTTCTTATAATAATATGACTTAAATTATGCAATATATATATATACACCTGATACGTATATATACAAATCTATATGTTTTTGTAAAGAAATTGAGGCATTTAATTTTATGAGTCTTTTCAAATTTCCACTCATTTTTTTCTTCTTCTTCTGTGATTTGAACCCATGAGCATTGATTTTGAGTTTATACTAAAAATCTGTCAATCTTAACTAATATTATGGTGATCGCTAAAGCATCTCCAATGCTAATTTCAATTTTAATTTTATTTTGAATATTTATGAAATTATTTATCATAAATAGTAATTTAAAATTAAAAATAAAATTTGTCCCTCCAATGTTTAGTTTCAATTCAATTAGAATTTTATATTTTTTAATTATTTTATTAATATAATTATACGAATGACAAAGATGATACTGTATTAATCAGTTTCATTTTATCAATCAACTCCAATATAGATTTCAATTTTAAATTAATTCACTTATTGAAAATCAAAAGTGATACTCTAAAAATATTTCATTAGAGATGCTTTTATATCATTATACATTAATTATTTTTAGGTAATATTAGAGGATCAACAATTTTAGTGAAAAAAAATAAAGAATTGGGTAGTGTTGATTCAAATGTAAGACAAAAAAAAAAGAGAGAATACCAATTATCACCTAACATTTCTCTTATTTTTAAACTATTAACATAAATTTAAAAAATTAGAATTAATAAGCATGTGTGTTTAATCTATCCACTAAATATAAAAAAAATAAATTAGACATTGATATTTAATCAAATATTGTCAAAATATAATAACGTTGGTCCTTATTATGATCTATTATATTATTACTACTATAAGAAAATTAAACATCACGGTCTAAGAAAATGTAAGCTTCCTTTGAAGGAGGACTTTAGACTTTATATAATGATGATAAGATGACTTTATAATATGTGTGTGTGATTCATTTATATTTCGATCTTCTATGTTTTTGCTCTAAATTATTTATGTCAATATTTTCTCAAATATATATATATATATATATATATATATATATATATATATATGGAACAAAGAAAAAATAATACATATATGATATATCACTTTTTTTTATATAATTTGATAGAAATAATAAATCACTTTAATTAAAATAGAAAGTAGAACCTAGTACAAAGACTTAAAAAGATTGATTCTTAGTGCTTTCTCACAAAAGAATATCTATCAAACACACAGTGAAGACTCCTTTGTAATACAGTCAATATAGCTAGGTTTCTAAAAAATTATACGAAAAGTGTTAGGATCAGCAAATTTTATAATATATAGTTATTAATTAGTTATTATTAATATTTTTAATGGTGTAAGATTATATTTAATAGTATAAAATTACTCATTTTTTTTTGGTTAAATATTAACTAAATTTTAATAAAAGTGTTGATCTTTTAGATTTTCTCAAATTATATTATATAATATATATGGACATTATTCATTCTTATTTCTTATATATGTTTTCTATCCCATTTGATACGTTAGAAAATTATGTAGATAAGTAATGACAAATTAGAATGTTGAACCCTTAATTTGGTGTGAAGACTTGGAATAATTGTTAATCAATTATGTGTATATGGGTGGTGAAGCTAAATCCCCTTGTCTTTGTAATGTCAGTCTCATTAGTCATTTTAGTTAGGCTTTTCTAGAAAATTATTATCTATGTAGTATATGGACTTATTAATTTGTTATTATTATTTTTCATATTTCTAATGATACATTTAATCTGAATTGATGAAAAGTTGAGTCTTGCATTGTGGAGGACTTGGAATTGTCAATGATTAGTGATTTATTGTGTAACAGTTTAGACTAGTTTATAAATAAGCGTGTGAATCAACTTAATTTTATACCATTAATTTTCAGAATTGAGGTGATATTAATATTTAATATATATGATTTAAGTTTTGGTAGTTTTTATTTCAAAAATGAATATATAGAAACAATTTATTTATATTATTTTTTGTTTATATTTTTTGTACACATCTTATTTATACCAATATATAAAGTCAAAATCAGAGTTTGGTGTCCAATTTTCATAGACACTATTTACCCTCAAATAATTCATTTTACAAATTAAATTTATTGACAAAATAGTAATAATACATTTTTGTTTTTAAATTAAAAAAAAGTCATTAACCCACGAAAGAGTTAAATAACTACTGCAATCGTGAAGAAATTAAATAACTGCTCCACTTACGAACATCCTTCACTGTTCTCGATCTTTTTTTTGCGTCTTGCTATTTTTTTGGTTCTGACATGCATTTATTAAGAAGGAGAATTCAACGAATCAATAATTATGTGCAAATCATGGCGAGATGATTTGATAAGGGAGTTGATGTAATTTCTATGCCAACTCCATTGCCAAACACAGGTATCTATATTCTACCTTTTGAAAAATACAGGAATAGAAACACACGATAATAAAACTGGTCCAAATAATAGATGTCATGATAACATAAGTAATTAGTATTTTATATTCATGGTTTATTTTATGTTTGAGTACTAATTTTTAATTTTTAAAAGAAAATTCAAAGACAATTACTCTTTATCTTATTTCATTTTTAAATCTAAAGTTCTTATTTTATCTTTTTTTTTTATAACCATAGATCGAGCACTACAGCTCGATAATATCGTCCTTCTCCTTCTTTCAATACCCTCAATTGTATCGCCTGCATCGTCTTCCATTACCTTTATTGACTGCAGACGCATAACTTCCACTTACATTTTTCCTTCTCTTCAATTTACTTATTTAATTTATATTTTTAACCTCTTCTATCCTTTTAATTCATTCCCAATCTTTTAGGTAAAAAATAGTTCTGTCTTTTCTCTTATCAATTTGATGTAAAAAATCATTTTTTTTATTTTATCAATTTGATGTAGAAAGAAAATATTTTTTTATCTGATATGTATTCTTATTTTTGTTTACATGTCTTTACCTATAAATGATGGAATGAAAAAGTTTCATAAATATTTTGTTAATTTATTATTTTTAGATTGCTTTGTAATAATATTTTTTAATTTTTTAAATTATTGATTATGTAGAATATTATATGTGAAATTTGAGTACATAAATAATTTTTCTAAAATAATTAATTTTGTCTACCATCGTTTATCTTAAGTATTGGCTAAGTTATTTAATTGGCATGTATAAAGGGTGTAAGAAAGTTCGCACCGATCAAAACTTTGTTAAAAAGCATTAATATGTTAATTTTTTAAATTATCTAAACTATTAATTATGTAAAGTATTGAATTTGACATTAAATTATAAAAAATACTAAAATTGACATTTATTAATTTTTAAATTATTGTAAAAATATTAATTAATTTAATATTATTTGTTTGTCATATGAAAAAAATTTATACCTACTAATGGTAAAATGAAAAATCTCTACGTATATTTTGTTAATTTTTTTATTTTTAATATGTTTTATATTTAAAAATATTATTTTTTATTAATTATTAGATTGACATATAACACAATAAATATAGGAAGATAAGAACTTTGTTAATTAATCTATCTATAACAATATATAATGGGAATACAAAGGGTTTGCTGTCCAATATTTTTTTCCTATTTTACCCTTATCTATATCTATAACAATATAATAACAACTAGCGGCTCAACAGGCACTATCGTGCCTGTTCAGCCGCTTTTCTATTGTTTTTTTTAAATTAAAATTTATTTTTTGCTAATATATTATTTATTTTTTAAATTTATTAGATAAATATTTTTTTATTATTTTAATATTAACATGACTTTATTTATATAATATTTTATTAAAATTAAAACTATTATAAAAAAATTTTAAAATATTAAATTATAAAAACACACAATAAAGAGGTATACATATATATATATATATATATATATATATATATATTTCAAAAAATAATGATAATAATATTATCCTGATTCAAAAAAATTATATATAAATCAAAATACATATTAGTTATTTACAAAAGATAATTTTTACTTAAATATCACATATATTTATATTTGTGTTCATATTTTTTAAGTGGTAGGCCAAAATATGAATCTGAAGAGGTCTTCATTTTCTTATAAGTAATGAAAAAAAAAAAAGAAATGAGAATGTTTATTTTTTTTATTTTTAAATATCAAACTATAAGAATAATTAATAACAAAATAGGAGAATATAAAAATTGTGTACTTGAAAAAAATCTTCGTAGTTCATCATACATATCCTTATTAATAACTTTTTGAGTCTTGAACAACTATCAGATTTATTTACTACAAAAATAACTATATAAACACTTCAAGATTATTCAATTAAATTGATTTCTTAATATAGTAGGGACAAATTCAATTAATTCAATTAATTATAGATTTGATAAAATAATTTAAAAATTAAAAAATATATTTAAAAATAAATATAAAAATTTTATAAGTTATTTAACTTTTAGACGTTCAAAAATTATAAATTTAAATTAAATAAGATATTAAAAAATTTATTATGTTGTTATTATGTGTAATAAAATTAAGATAAATATTTATAAAGTAATTATTTATAAATATTATAAAGTTTATTTATTTATTTTTTTAACAGTATTTAATTTGAAGTAAATATAAAAATTTATATTTAAAGTATTTTTTTATTTTATTAATAATTCTAATAAAAAAAAATATTTTATTTTTTAATTTTATATTCATAATTCTAATAGATAAAAATATTTTATTTTTTAAATTTTATATTCAATTTATTAAATTATCTTTAATTTTAAGATTTTTTTTTGAATTATTAATGTATACTTTTATTATATCTTCTTATTGTACCACACACTATTATTTTCTCTTACTGTTATTTCTATCGCACACTATTATTGCCTTATTCTCCTTTCCCATTTTTTCTTCTTCTCACACTTTCTCTTCACCCAATCGTAATTAATTATCACCAAGTACTATTATCACAACTTTCAATCTTGTTTATCACTTTGATCTATAATCATTTATTATGTTAATTTTATGAGTCGTTGAAGTGTTGTTAAAAGAATTGGTTTTTATGTCTTTTGAATATTTAAATGTATAAAAACAATAGTTTTTTCTTGATGTGAATTTTAAGTTGTCTTATTATTCTATTAAAAAATGTACCCACATAAAACATTCGAAATTTTTGCTCAAATTATCAAAATTTGATGTCAGTAATCCTTAAAAAATAATTTTAAAATATATTATTTTAACTAATATAATAAAATAGTACATTATTGTAAGTTTTTAACTAATAATTATAAAATTAAGTTGCAATTTAATATAGGCCCTTAGAATAAAAGACTGTCATTACTTCTTACATTTGACTACTATTATATAAGTTGTACGTTTGTTTTATTGTGTAAATTAATTAAACTATATTTTATTATTTTATTTTGTATGTTTTAAAATAATGCGATCCTACTATAAGGATGATATTAATTTTCATAATCTAATACGAACCTTCTTACTATTTTGTTTGTCACTTAAATACTATTCATAAAAAATAGTTAGTTAAAGTAAAACACTGTATAAAGAGAGTAAAAAAAAATTTTTTGAATTAAAAGTTCTAATATATTTCTTAATCATCACTTGATATAACTCATATTTAATAGGTTAAAAAATTCTCTCTCTCTCTTATATTCTTAACTTCTTCTATAATAAATTCTTTACATTATCTAATACATAAAATGTCACATCCTTACATTTATCTTAAAAGTTAAAAGTTAAAAGTAAATTATATTAGTATTTTTTAATAAAATTAAAATAAAAAGATAAAAAGCTACCGAAAAGAATAATATTAAGTTTGAGTTATGCTATGTGTACACCAAAGTCCGCCACCAGTATAAAATACATGCTAGAATACAAATACATATTGAAAATAAATTAAACTACACATTTTATTATACACAAATACATTGGTGGCTGATTTTGGTGTACAAATAGTATTATTGATTAAATTTTATGTTCTTTTGTACCAAAATATTATAATTTATTAGATTATTATATTATCTTTGTACTACAAAACAAAAAATAAAATTCTATATCTTTTTGCTGTTACTTATTTTACTTTATTTTTATTATAATTTATTATATTATTATATTATTTTTGTACTATATAACAAAAAGTGAAATTCTATATCTTCTTGTTGTTATTTATTTTACTTTATATTGGCTATCTAAATTAGCTTGTATAATATTGTAAAGGTTGAAACTGTTAAAAAATATATAACAAAAAATTTAGATATTTGTTGTGTTATCAGGTTATTTAAAAAAACTAATTCATAGGTGTTATTATCCTACCATATCTTTAATGTTATATGTCAATCTAATATTTAATAAAAAAATAATATTAACTGACATAAAACTGATTAAAATTAAAAAAATAATTAGCAAAATATCTATGAGAATTTTTTCACTTTACTATTGATAGATACATATATATTTTTTTTGCATCTTTTATATGCCAATCAAATAATCAATACTATATGCCAAACAAATAATATTTAATTAATTAATTTTTTTGAAAAATAAATTATTTATTTTAATTGAATTATAAACAAATTTTCATGTACTTAAATGTCAGAACTCTACATCGTTAATAGTTTAAGAAATAAACATATCAATATTTTAACAAATCATTGGTAGTTGCAATTTTTTTTTGTCTTTTTATGCTAATCAAATAAGAATTTAATTTTGATGTGCTATTAGTGTAAATAGTTTTACACGTGCATCTAATCACCATCAAAATTAAACTCATAAAATAATCAGGACTATATGCCAAACAAATAATATTGTAAAATACAAAATAGTTAAATTTCTTGCTGTATAATTTATTTAATTTAATTTAAAAATAAATATTTATGTACTCAAATTTTAATTCCAATACTCTGTATAATCAATAATTTAAAAAATTAAAAAAATAACATCATTAAATACAAAGCAGTTTAAAAAAATTGAGATTTAACTAAAGGGTAAATATTGATGCACTTAAAATTTAAAAGAATATTTTACATAATTAATACTTTAAAAAATTTTAAAAATAATTTTATCCTGTACAAAACCATTTAAAAAATAAAAAAAAATTAACAAAATAATTTATGAGAGTTCTTCGGTTCATTATTGATAGGTATATATATGTCAAAAAAAATTTAAAAACAAATATCAGATAAAAAAATAATAATTTTTTTAAAATTAAATTGATGAAATAAAACTTTGGATGTAAAAGATAGATTAAAAATATATAAGAAAGGAAAATGAAGGTGAAAGTTATGTGTGAAATTAATAACTGCAGTAAAACGGTATAAAATTTGCAATTGTAGTGAATGGAAGCGAGGAAAAAATGGAGGCGATACAATCACGATATTAAAGGAAGGAGAATGATGACAACAGTAATAATACAGAAAAGTGCACCTAATGGTGAGAGGAGAGGTACTAAAAATTGAATAATGAGATCAACTATTGGTATAAAGTACTCACATAAAGAATATACCCAAAATAAAACGATAAAATCGATAAAAAATTATTTATCATCCCTAATTATTTTTTTTCTCCTTTCATACATGGCGTCCAAAATCAACATTTAGCATAGTCACTATCTAGTTCAGAAAATCACAGAAACTCATCCAAATAATTGTTACATACAGAGAAGCACATTCAGAATTAGAAAGAGAAATAAGAAAAATTGAAAACGGATAAAATTAATAAAAGGATAAATTATTGGAATAAAGAATTGAAGAACTTGTTCTCCTGTGTTTGGGCTACTCTTGTGTTTGTGGTACCTCCACTTATGTAGTTGTATTAGTTGATATGGCAACTTGTTTTCTTGTCGAATTATCTCCCAATAAGTTACACGTCTTTTAGTTAGGTGTTGCTGTCTTTGTTCTTCTGTCATTTTCTGTCTTCTTCGCCTAACAGATTCTGTCCAAGCAGTTGATGTTGACGTGATTGTTGATTTCGTGATAGCGAGATGCAGAGAAGAAAAATGTTTGCGAGACCAAAATTGAAAGTGAAAGAGTAATTTAATTCTCTTGGGAGTTAAGTACGACTGAAGGTGGATCAGTTTTTTATTGAAAGTGGGTCAGTTTTTAAATTGAGTACGTAGTGGTAGCAGTTTTTTTATTGGAAGTAAATCAATTTTAAAATATGTCGTGGGGTTGAAAGTGAATTAGTTTGATACTCTGTCGTGGAATAAATTCTTTTTTTGATAAAAAATAAAAAAATGGAGGACGTAGTATCAGTTTATTATATTGAATTCAGTGTTTAATGAACATAAAAAAATAGGGGTAAAATAGAGAGAAGAAATTAGATATCAAATTTTCCTATCCCATTATACATTGGTATAATCCATTATATATTGGTATAGATTTGATTAAGGAGTACTCTTCTGTATGTAATTTTTTTTAAATATAAACAATAGACATCAAAAAAATATATAAACCGTGTATTGTAATTTAATTAATTGGTATAGATTTAATTAAGAATACACATTTATATGTAATTTTTTTAAGATAAACAATAGATATCAGAAAAATATTTAAATAGTGTATTGTAATTTAATTAATTTTGTTATAGAATATCAATAAATTATGTTATTACTTGAAATAAAATAAATTAGTTTTAAACTTTGTCATGGGTAAAAACAATTTTTTAAAAAAAAATAAAAAATTAAATACGTAGTAACAGTTTTTTTTTAATTAAAAGTGAAGTGGGTAAACCCTTTTTTTTTGAAAAAAAGAAAGAGGGTAAAATGGGAAGAAGGAATTGGATACCAAACTCCCATATCCCCATTATATATTGGTATATTGGTATAATAAATATATAAAGCCAATACAGAGAGTTGACCATGACTTTGGTGTCCAATTTTTTTGGCCTATATTAACCCTACAATAAACTATTTAATAAAGCAAATTATAAGGACAAAATAGTGTTAAAATTTGTTTTAAAAAATCTAATAACTTCCCACTAAAATAAAAACAGTTTTGTTACTTCTATTAACTTCCTACTAAAATGAAAACAGTTTTGTTACTTCTATAAATATAACAACGCATCTTCCATTGCCTCCATCCACTGCAGTTTGGATTTTACTTTTCTATATTTTTCTTGCTGTTCTGTTCTTCTCCTTTCTTCAACACTCTCGCCTCCATGGCTCCATCATCTTCCATTGCATTCATCCATTGCAGTTGTAAATTTCATTGAGTTACTACTTTTACGCATAACATTCACTTGTATCTCTTCTCTTTAGTTTACTTATCTAATCTATATTTTCAGTCATTTCTCTGCTTTTTTAATTTATTTCCAACTTTTGACGTATGAAAATAGTACTGTATCTCCTTTTATTTTTATCAATTTAATGTAAAAAAAAATAATTTTTTTTGTCTTATCAATTTGATGCAGAAAGAAAACAGTTTCTTTTTATTTGATATCTGTTTTTATTTTTTTATATGTCTTTGACTATTAATGATTGAATGAAAAGTTTCATAAATATTTTGTTAATTATTTTTAAATGCTTTGTAATAAATTTTTTTAATTTTCTAAAATATTGATTATGTAGAGTATTATGTTCGAAATTTGAATACATAAATATTTACTTTAAAACTAAATTAAATTATTAATTTTGTCTACCACAATATTATTTTTTATTAATTATTAGTTTGACAGATAACACAATAAATGTAGTAATATAAAAACTTTGTTAATTGATTTTTCAAATAATTTGGCGACCTAAAATAAGAATTTTGTTAATTGATTTTATTAATTTCTTTTTTATTTTTAATCTATTTTACATTAGATAATATTATTTTTATTAATTATTAGATTGACATATAACATTTAAATGTGGCAAGATAAGAACTATGGTATACATTTTTTATTGTTTCAACCTTTATGATTATTTTCTTCTCTTTATTTTTCTATTTCATGAGCCATGTAAGTTTTAATTTATTATTTTTTCTATATATATATATATATATATATATATATATATATATATATTATACGTCTAACAACAATATATAGAGCCAATACAGAGAGTTGACTATGATTTTGGTGTCCAATTTTTTGGACTATATTAATCCTACAATAAACTATTTTGGAAACTAAATTATAATGATAAAATAGACATAAAATTTATTTTGAAAAATCCAATAACTTCCCACTAAAATGACAGTTTTAAAAAATGTAAGACAGTCTGTAAATTGCTAATAAATAAAAAGAAAATGGACTGGTATGAATATCAATATCTTCACATTCTTCATCATCTTCATGCTTTGTTTAATTCTATGTTAGTTTTAGTTTATATCGTTTGTTCTATCAATATCTTCATGATTTGTTTAATTCTATGTTAGTTTTAGTTTATATCGTTTGTTCTGTCATTGTCTTCATTCTTTATCATGTTCATATTTTGTTTAATCTTATATTAATTTTAATTTATATCCTGTTGTATTGAGTACGTTATCCTTTCAGTAGTTTAGTTTTTACTTTTCTGTATTTTTCTTGCTATTCTATTATTCTCCTTTCTTCAACACTCTCGCCTTCGTCTTCTTTCATTGCCTTCATCAACTACAGTTGTTAATTTCATTTAGTCTTACAGCGGTTACTATTTTCATATATAACATCCACTTATATCTTTTCTTCTCTTTAGTTTACTTATCTAATCTATATTTTCAATCATTCATATGCCTTTTCTTCTCTTTAGTTTACTACTATGTCTTTTTTTTTTTTATCAATTTAATGTAGGAAGAAATATTTTTTTTGTCTTATCAATTTGATGCAGAAAGAAAACAGTTTCTTTTTATTTGATATGTGTTTTTTGTTTTTTATATGTTGAATGAAAGAGTGCTATAAATATTTTGTTAACTTATTTTTTTTAAATTACTTTGTAATAATATTTTTTTAATTTTTTTAAATATTGATTATGTAGAGTATTATGTTCAAAATTTGAACACATAATAATTTATTTCGAAAATAAATTAAATTATTAATTTTGTCTACCACAATATTATTTATTTTACATATTGGCTAAGTTATTTTACATATATATAGGACGTAAGAAAATTCGCACCCATCAAAGATTCGTTAAAAACATTAATATGTTAATTTTCTAAACTATCTAAGCTATTAATTATGTAGAGTACTGGATTTGATATTTAATTATATAGAGTACTATGGTTGACATTTATTAATTTCCTAAATTGTATTGCAAAAAAATTAGTTAATTTTATATTATTTATTTGTCACATAATTAATATATAAAAGATAAAAAAAAGCCTACACCTATCAGTAGAATGAAAATTTCTCACACATATTTTGTTAACTTCTTTTTTTTATTTGTATTCTATTTTACATTGGATAATATTATTTTTATTAATTATTAGTTCGACATATAACACAACAAATGTACTTTGTTAATTAATTTTTTAGAATTTTGTTAATTGATTTTGTTAATCACTTTTTATTTTTAATCTATTTTACATTAGATAATATTATTTTTTATTAATTATTAGATTTACATATAATAACATTTAAATGTGACAAAATAAAAATTATGTTATACATTTTTTATTATTTCAACCTTTATAATTATTTTCTTCTCTTTATTTGTCTAACTCATGAGCCATGTAATGTAAGTTTTAATTTATTATTTTATATATATTCTATTTTGTAAACCATTTTATTTTAATAGATTTTTTAATTAATTTATTTTATTGTATTTTTTTTTTACTTTAAAAACTTTAAGGGTCTAATGATCTTTCGTTTAAACGATTCTAATTATACGATCAAGAAGTAGTTTAAGAGAATAGGTTTGAATTTTGGTAATTTATTAAGTCTAACCTTTATACAAAAAGTTAAAAATATTCTGAAGTCTGAACTTAAAAAACTATTTAATAATAAAATTGAGTTTGTTTAAGATCGGAGAGAGAGAAAGAAAAAGTTAAAATTTTTTAACTAATTACAAAAATTCACCACCATCAAAGCCATTAAATTTGAGTATATTAAGTGAGGATTAATAAGAAGCAAACCAGAACGATAAATCTAAAATTTTTTTATCTCTCTTTATATAGTGTTTCATTTTAAGTAACTATTTTAAATAGATAGTATTCAAATAACAAACAAAATAATAAAAAGATTCGCATTAGATTATGAAAGTTAATCTCATCCTTATAATACAATGGCATTATTTCAAAACATGTAAAATAAAATAATAAAGTACACTTAAATTAATGTGCACAATAAAATAAATATAAAACTTAGATAATAGCAATCAAATATGAATAGCAATGGTTGCCTTTTTGTCCCAATGTACTATATTAAATTGCGACTTAAATTTATAATTATTAGTTTAAAAACTTACAATTATGTATTTTTTTATTATTTTAGTTAAAAGTAATATATTTTGATATTATTTTTTAGGATTATTGACATCAAATTTTGATAATTTGAAAAAAAAAATTAAATGCTTTATGTCTTACTTCTTTTAACAAAACTTCAACAACTCATAAAAGTTAACAGAATAGATAGTTATAAATCAAAGTGATAGACAAGATTGAAAGTTGCGATAATAATACTTGGTGATAATTAATTACGGTCGGGTGAAAAGAAGGTGGAAGGAGAAGAAAAAAAATGAGAAAGGAGAACAAGGTAATATAATAATGGCAATGAGACCATGACAAGTATGTGTATAAAGAATAATAATAAGAAAAAAAAAGTGTTTGATATAGTAAAGGGATATAATAAAAATATAAAGTAATAATTTTGAAAAATAACAAAATTAAAGATAATTTAAAAAAATTAAATATAAAATTAAAAAGAAAATTAAAATATTTTTTATCAATTAGAAATATGCATGAAGATAAATAGTATTTTAAATATAAATTTTTATCTCCACTTCAAATTAAATACTATTAAAAATAAATAACTAAACTTAATAACGTTTATAAATAGTTAATTTGTAAATAATGCTTTTAAATTTTTATTTTGATTTTGTTACCTATAATAACAACATACTAAATTTGCTTAATATCTTATTTAATTTAAATTTATAAATTTTATACGTTCTAAAAGTTAATTTGATAATTTGGATAAAAATTTTAAATGCTTTATTTCTTACTTCTTTTAGCGAAATTTTAACAACTCATAAAAGTTAATATAATAGATGGTTATAAATCGAAGTGATAGACAAGATTAAAAGTTGCGATAATAATACTTGGTAATAATTAATTACGGTCGGGTGAAGAGAAGGTGGAAGGAGAAGGAAAAGATGAGAAAGGAAAACAAGGAAATATAATAATGGTGATGAGACAATGACAAGTATGTGTTTAGATAAAGATAGTAAGAGAAAGAATAGTGTTTAATATAGTAAGGGGATATAATAAAAATATAAATTAAAAATTTTAAAAAATAATGAGATTAAAAAATCTAAAAATTAAATATAAAATTTAAAAAATTAAAATATTTTTTAACAATTGGAATTATGCACGAAGATAAAGAGTCTTTTGAATATAAATTTTTATCTCGGTCTCAAATTAAATACTATTAAAAATAAATAATTAAACTTAATAACGTTTATAAATATTAAATTTGTAAATAATATTTTTAAATTTATATTTTGATTTTGTTACACATAATTTTTAATTGAATAATATTGAAGCGGTTATATAATTATTTTTATGATCAATAAATCTGACAGTTTTTCAAAACTCGAAAAGTTATTGATAAGAAGATGTATAATGAATTATGAATGATTTTTTCTAAATACACAATTTTTATACTCTCCTATTTTTTTTATTAATTATTCTTACAGTTTGATATTTAAAACGAAAAAAATAAGCATTCATATTTCTTCTATCTTTCACTATTTATAAAAAAATGAAGGCCTCTTCATATTTAGATTCATATTTTGACCTACTACTTAAAATATATGAAGACAAATATGAATATTCATGACATTTAAATAAAAATTATTTTTTGTAAATAACTAACATATATTTTGGTTTATATATACTCTTTTTAAATTAGGATAATGTTATTATCATTTTTTAAATTATATTTTTTCTGATAATATATATACCTCTCTATTGCGAGCTTTTATAATTTAATATTTAAAGATTTTTTATAGTAATTTTAATTTTAATAAAATATGATATAAATAAAATTACATCAATATTAAAATAAAAAAATACTTATCTAATAAATTTAAAGAAAAAATAATATATTAACAAAAAAATAAAATATTAATTTCTTAAAAATAATAGAAAAGCGGATGAACAGGCACGATAGTGCCTGTTGAGCCGCTAGTTTTTATAATACAAAATATATTTTATATTTTTTATTAATTACTATTAATACCACAAATAAAAATATAAAAATAATATACTAAAAAATAATGTATATACTATATATCATTTGTATTCCTCGTGAGTCGTGGATATATGATTGAAAAGTTTGTTAGACTAATTTATAAATTAGCGTATGAACCATATGATTTTGATCAAAACTGAGGTGATGCTAATATGATTTAAATGTGGATAGTTTTTATTTCAAGAGTAGTAAATATATAAAATAATTTATTTGTACTATATATTTTTATTTAAATTTTTAAGATATGAAATATAACTTATTTTTTTATTTTTATTGATTACTTTAATAGCAAAATAAAAAATATAAAAATAATATACTAAAAAAATAACGCATATATTATTACTATATCCCTCGTGAATATATGATTGGAAATTTTGTTTGGATGATAATAGCATCTTCTAGCAAATATGTATTTCTTTCTCTTTCTTTGATATTGACCACTAGTGTTATCCCTTTGTTAAATTCTATTCGCAATCCTTAGCTTGTTAATGAAGTACAATGATAGTTTGTAAATGGTGTTGGTGTTGTTATTACTACATTCTTGTTACATTAATTCATGATATATACGTCACTAGACAATGTGGAATTTTGTAATAATTATTCATTTTTAAAGTGATCTTTCTACTTTGTATATATGGAAGTATAATTATATTTATAAGATTGATTTAATAAATGATGTAAATTACTCCATACAAACTGGTCTTGTTCTAGAACCATTGTAATTCATTGATATTGTGTCAATTTTATTAAAATCTCTGAACATACCATACCATATTGCTAGCATTTATGTAAACCAAACAGTTTTTTGCCACAGTTTCTCTTGAATAATTATTTAACTTCTTTAAACCATGAAACTAATCCTTTCTTGTGTCTTTTTGTGGAATATTTCTAACTATTTACGAAATTAAATTACGTATTTGGTTGATACTTAGTACATTGAATTTTGAAAATACTAATCCTAAGGATCAAAATTCGTTAATGGAGATTAAATATTATATTAATTTATTAAAATATTCTAATGACTTTAACTCAGAAATTAGCAATTTCTATTATAAGTTTAATAAAACCAGTTTTTTTTTTCTGCAATTCTTTATATCAATCAAAATTGTCAACTAAAATTATAATTACTAATATAAGTGTCAAAAGTGATCGAATATTATTATTTGTCAGAAAAATGGGTTGGACATTTTAGGTATGATAGAACATTATCAGGGTTAATAGTCAAATTAATTTTTGGAAGATAAGATGTTTTTTAAATTTATCTTTTTGAAAATTTTGTTCAATCAAATTGGTCTTTTAAATATTACAAATTAATTATATTTATTCTCAGTCATTCTATCAATAATTTTTTTCAAAGATTGATGTTGTATATAATATTTGATATGTCTAATTAGATCGTGACTAAATATATTTATGAAAATTTATTAATTTAGTCATTTTTTCTGATGAGTTTGGAAAACTCTAAATTAATATTTGTGATGACTAAACATTGTTAAAAATAATTAATAACAAAATTATTAATCTGATTCTCATTTAACATATTTTGATTAATAATTTTGTTGCAGGTTTTATGATGGGCCGGGAAATAAGTTTCTGACTTAAGCCCAATAAGCAGCCTTGCTACATGCTTTATACTATGAGGCTGAAATTTTATATTAATGGGCCAGAATAAATATTAATGTTGCAAGCCCAACCAAATGCTTTCTTATTTGCTTCCTATGCTTGATTCGCTACACAATTGTATCAGGAAAGCAAATACTTATCAAATGGGCCAGCTTTGATCATGTTGTCACAAGCCCAAATTATACTAAAGAGAATATGTTCCATGCTTGGTCCGAAACAAAAGAAAAATGAAAGCATAGTGCTTCCAACGGAACCAAGCTCTAACAAAGTGATGGATTTCAAAATCTATTACATTGTTAATTAATGCATGGGGAACATGAGAGAGAAAAAATTCAGCTGAATTGATTTGATGACTATTATGTCAAACACGCCACTCTATGTTAGGGGAGTAAAAGCAAGCTATTCCAAATTAATGTGTTTAACCACTCTACATTGCTTTTCTTCAGATTCTTTATTTCTCTCTCATCTCTTTCTTCTTCTCTCTTTGGTCTTTGTCCAGTAAACCATGGACGCCGTGCTCTTCAACAAAGAAAAAGAAAGAGTTGCATGCATCAAGACCATCAAGCAAATGATGGCAAGAAAACATACCAAAAGAAAGATGAGCTGTGGCTAAGATGCTTACCAAATGTGGATAGTTTTGGTGAAGCTATCTTGAGCCTTTCATGCTCAAAAAGGGACGCTGAAGATTCGGCCAAGAGGAGAGATTCTTGAAGCATGGCTTGTCTTCGATTTTGATCAACCACCACAGGGAGTAGCTAGAGTGGCGAAGTGATGGTTGAAGGCAGAGATTGAAGCAGATGAAGTCATTATCATCATGAGGCATCAAGGGCCAGAAATCCATCTTGGAGAGCAAGCCAAGGATGGAGAGCCCGGATTGATGAAGGGTGATGATCAAGAAAGGACTAGAGGTAATTGCATGTTGGTTAATGCATGGTTATCTCTTCTCTCTCTGTGTGGCCGAACCGTGTTTGTTGAAGGAGGAAGAAAGTTGGTTCGGTTTTGGCTTCAAGTGTGGAGGCTTTCCTCTTCTTTAAAAGGGGGAATAACCACTGTTTGAAGTAAGGAGAAAATTTGAGAGTGCAAGGCACAGAGTTCTCAGAGCTACCTGAGCTAACAGATTTCTCTTCTCCTTCAATGTATTCTGTTTGTTGTTTTTCTGTTTAATTTTGTCATGTCTTGAGTCTCATGGAAAAAGGCAAACAAGTGAGGTTTGTAATGAAAAAGCCATAGAGCGGAAAAAGGCAGAGAGTGCAAACTTAAAAGAAAAGCCATTGATGTCTTAGAGTTCCTTTGTACATCTTTGTTGTGTATCATGATTCTGTGGGAATCCCCTTGTAAGTTGGGTTAGCACTTTACAAGTTGTAATTAGATTGATTATAGTGAAACTCCATCATGTTTGTGATGGAGACTGGATGTAGGCTGCACTGCACTTAGCAGCCGAACCAGGATACATCTTGGTGCAATCCTCTTCTCCTTCTACTCCAATTCTGTTTTCAATTACACAGGAGAAAAAGCCAGAATTATCTCGTGCCAAGTGACGAGACAAAACAAAAAGTCTCGTGGCAAGGGACGAGACAAAACTGAGTTGCTCGTGTCAAGTGACGAGAAAAAACAGAAAAGTCTCTTCTGAAGGTCAGCAAGTAGTAGCTTCCAAAAAGGGGGCTAAGATTCAACCCCCCCTTCTCTTAGCCACTGAAACCATCAATTGGTATCAGAGCTTGGTCTCAAAGAGATCAAGCTTTGCAGCTTGGAGTAAAGATCCTCATGGCAGAAAACAGTGGCACAAATGTGTTATCATACAATCTGGCTGAAGGTCAATCAAGCAACAGACCTCCCCTCTTCAATGGGAAAAATTATACCTATTGGAAGGAGAGGATGAAGATATTTGTTCAAGCCGTGGATTACAGACTTTGGAAGATCATCTTGGAAGGTCCAAAATTTCCAACTACCACAAATGCTCAAGGAGTAGTCTCTCTTAAACCAGAAGCAAGCTGGACCGAGGAAGATAGGAAGACGGTGGAGTTAAATGCCAAGGCAACCAATCTGCTCAACTGTGCTATCAGCTTTGAGGAGTACCGACGAGTATCACGATGCACAACGGCAAAGGAAATCTGGGACAAGTTGCAAATCACTCATGAAGGAACTACCATTGTAAAGAAGACTCGGACAGACATGTTGAACAGGGAATATGAAATGTTTACAATGAAGGAAGGAGAGTCCATCGATGAACTGTTCGAACGGTTCAATGCCATCACTGTTGGCTTAGATGCTCTTGGAATCACACATTCAGAATCTGTGCTAGTGAGAAGAGTGTTGAGGTGTCTCACAAAAGAGTGAGAAACAAAAGCCTTAATCATTTCTGATAGTAGTAACTTAGATTCCATGACACTTGATGATTTGAGAGGAAACTTACTTGCCTTTGAAAACTCCTATTTGAAAAAGGATTCAAAAAAGAAAGAAATTGCATTTTCTTCTGTGACTAACCCTCTGGATGATGAATCCAGTGATAACTCTTCTGAAAATGAGTTTGTGTTGTTTGCAAAAAAATTCAGGAAAATGGCAAAGCTCAAAAGCAAAGGTAGCAGCTCCAGGAGGACAAAGAAAGATCTTAGCAAGGTATCCTGTTTCAATTGCAAGGAAATGGGGCATTTCAAATCTGACTGTCCCAAGTTGAAGAAGGAAGAAAAGCCGAAAAAAGTGAAGAAGAAGGGACTGATGGCCACATGGGAAGATTTGGAAAATGACTCAGATGATGATGATGAAGAGTCTGAGACCAAATCACAGCACTGTCTCATGGCAAATGAGATAAATCAGGTATCATTTCAAAACTCTAACACTGAAGACCTTCATCTCATGATAGATCACCTTTCAGAAAAAAATTAGATGTTTTCTAGCTGAGAATCAAGATCTTGAACAGCAAAATTTCATTCTTAAAGCTGAAAATGATTTCCTCAAAGAAAAACTAAGAGAGGCCGAAACTGCTTGTGATCTCGTGGAAGAAAACAAGCAGTTAAAAGCCCAAGTCAGAAGCTGTGAAAGTGATCATTCTGTTCTTGCATATGTAAACTGTTTTAAGCAAAATGAAGAGTTGCTCAAAGAGGTTAAAAGACTTAAAGATGACTTAGCCAAGTTCACTCAAAGTTCTGAAAATTTGAACCAAATCTTGGCTAGTCAAAAACCTCTTTATGATAAAGCTGGGTTGGGATTTTATAAATCTGAAAAATCACATTTTGAAAATATTGCCTCATCTTCAAATGATGTAACATATCAAGACCCAACTCACTTTAACAAAACTACAACTCCAAGATTTTGTAGAATGTGCAACCGAAGTGGTCATTTTCCAGTTCAATGCTTCTTTGGTGAAAGAATGATTGGTGACAAAGTTTACAAAGTTGTTTTTGATTATAATGATCTGGGACACAAGAGGTGGTTTAACGTGAAAGGATCCAAGAAAATTTGGATACCTAAGGTCACTTGAGTTTATTTTGCAGGTCTGCCTAGCATCTAAGAAAAAGGAAAATATGTGGTACATGGATAGCGGATGCTCTAGGCATATGACCGGAAAGACAACCTTCTTCATAAAGCTTGATGAATATGATGGAGGACTTGTTACCTTTGGTGATGATGCAAAAGGAAAAATAGTGGCTGTTGGGAAAGTTGGTAAAAACTTTTCTTCTTGTATAAATGATGTGCTTCTTGTAAATGGTTTGAAACATAACTTACTTAGTGTTAGTCAATTGTGTGATTTAGGTTTTGATGTCATCTTTAAGAAGTTTGTTTGCTTGGTTGTTTGTGAGAAAACTGGGGATGTTTTATTTGAAGCTAAAAGATGCAATAATGTGTATGGATTAACTCTTGAGGATTTAAAGGAACAAAATGTAACATGCTTTACCTCTCTTGAATCTGAAAAATGGCTTTGGCATAGAAAGTTGGGACATGCTAGCATGTACCAAATTTCTAAGCTAGTCAAAAAGAATTTGGTTAGAGGAATTCCGAACATCAAGTTTGATAAGGATCTTACTTGTGATGCTTGCCAATTGGGCAAACAAGTAAAATCCTCTTTTAAATCAAAAGATGGAATCTCAACCAAAAGGCCATTGGAAATGTTACATATTGATCTTTTTGGTCCTACTAGAACTCAAAGTTTGGGAGGTAAACACTATGGTCTTGTGGTGGTTGATGATTACTCTAGATTTGGTTGGGTACTTTTCCTTGCTCATAAGAATGATGCATTTTATGCCTTCTCCACCCTTTGTAAGAAAATTCAAAATGAAAAAGATTTGAAAATTGCCCATTTGAGAAGTGATCATGGAAGAGAATTTGAAAATCAAGATTTTAAAAAATTCTGTGATGACTTAGGGATTTCTCACAATTTTTCATGCCCTAGAACCCCCCAACAAAAAGGGGTGGTTGAAAGAAGGAATCGTAGCCTTCAAGAAATGACAAGGGCCATGCTATGTGATAATGAAATTCCCAAATTTTTATGGGCTGAAGCTGTGACCACAGCATGTTATATTTTGAATAGAACAATCATTAGAAAAGGGTTAAAGAAAACTCCTTATGAGCTATGGAAAGGAACCCCTCCCAATCTTAAGTATTTTCATGTTTTTGGATGTAAATGCTTTGTGCTTAATAATAAAGAAAATCTTGGAAAGTTTGATCCAAAATCATATGAAGGAATGTTTGTTGGATATTCCACCACAAGCAAGGCCTATAGAATTTATCTCAAAGAACATAGGACAATAGAGGAATCCATACATGTTACCTTTTGTGATTCTAACTTAATTCCCAGTATTGTGAAGGAAAATGATTCAGATTGTGAAGAGGATGGAACGAGTAAAGAAAATTCCAAAACTGTTGAAAATGAAGAATCTGTCAGTCCAATTTTGTCTCGTCAGATTGAAGGAGAAACTTCCAATTTGTCTCCTGAGCAGAGACGAGAAACTGAAACAGTGAGACCACCAGAAGTTCATCAAAACTCTACACCTGTCCGAAAGCCTAGAGAATGGAAATCCATGAGGGGTTATCCTCATGATTTCATCATTGGTGATCTCTCTCAAGGAATAACAACAAGATCATCCACCAAAAGGCCAACCGAACCTAGCAATCTTGCTTTCTTGTCACAAATAGAGCCCAACAATGTCAAACAAGCTCTTGAGGATCCATCATGGGTCAAAGCAATGCAAGAGGAGCTTGCTCAATTTGATAAGAATAAGGTTTGGACATTGGTACCTCATCCGGATGGTAAGAAGGTAACGGGTACTAAGTGGGTGTTTAAAAATAAACTTGGTGAGGATGGACAAGTTGTTCATAACAAGGCTAGATTAGTGGCCCAAGGTTACGATCAAGAAGAGGGTATTGATTTTGATGAGTCTTTTGCTCCGGTAGCTAGAATGGAAGCAATTAGGTTGCTTCTTGCCTATGCTGCCCATAAGGGTTTCAAAATGTTTCAAATGGATGTTAAGTGTGCTTTCCTTAATGGTTTTATTGATAGGGAAGTGTATGTGGCTCAACCCCCCGGTTTTGAACATAAAGAATTTCCAAATCATGTTTTTAAATTAACTAAGGCTCTTTATGGTCTTAGACAAGCTCCAAGAGCTTGGTATGAGAGGCTTAGTGCCTTTTTATTGGAAAATCATTTTCAAAGGGGAACCACCGACACCACCTTATTCATTAAAACATCTAATGATGATATCCTTCTTGTTCAAGTTTATGTTGATGACATTGTATTTGGTTCGGCCAATGTTTCCTTGTGTGAAGAGTTTGGAAAACTCATGACTAGTGAGTTTGAGATGAGTTTAATGGGAGAGCTTACCTTCTTTCTTGGCCTCCAAATTAAGCAAACTCCTAGTGGTATTTTTATTCATCAAGGAAAATATGCAAAAGAACTTATCAAAAAGTTTGGCCTAGAAAATTCCAAATCAATGGGCACTCCTATGCATCCCAATACTAAACTTGAAAAGGATGATGATGGCCAAGATGTGGATGAAACAAGGTATAGAGGAATGATAGGTTCACTCATGTACCTTACCTCCTCTAGACCGGATATAGTCCAAAGTGTGGGTGTATGTTCAAGGTTTCAATCACATCCAAAAGAATCCCACCTTACGGCTGTTAAACGCATCATTAGATACATTAAGGGAACTTGTAATTATGGATTATGGTATCCTAAATCTGATGACTTTTGTGCAGTAGGGTTTTGTGATGCAGATTATGCGGGAGATCGGGTGGATAGGAGGAGCACCTCCGGCATGTGTTGCTTCCTTGGAAGCTCACTCAACATGTGGTCAAGCAAGAAACAAGCCACAGTGGCTCTATCCACTGCTGAAGCCGAATATGTTTCCGCATCTGCTTGTTGCTCACAATTAATTTGGTTAAAAACACAATTGGAAGATTACAAATTAAAAATCAATAGTATACCCTTATTTTGTGATAATATGAGTGCTATAAACATTTCAAAAAATCCAGTTCTGCACTCAAGAACTAAGCACATTGAGATAAAATATCATTTCATTAGGGAACATGTGCAAAAGGGTACTATTGATATTCAATTTGTAAAATCTGAAGACCAAATTGCTGATATTTTTACAAAACCTCTCTGTGAAGACAGATTCTGTATCTTGAGAAAAAGTTTGGGAATGCTTGATTTAAGTTTTATTGAAAATTTGTGAATATGTGACTCTGTTCTGTTTTGCTCGTAGGTTTGGACGAGATAAAAAATAAATGGCACAATGGAAGAGCTGTGGTCAAGGGGGAGGCAACGCAAAATTCAAAATTTATGGGCCCCGCCAAAATTCCATGACCCCACAATAACAGTTTTGTTACTTATCTCTCCATACAAATAAAGAACTTCTTCTTTGTGTCACCATATCTTCTTGGAAGTGGTTATTGTCAAATCAAATCCTTCTCTCCATCTAATCCCTTGATTTAAGGCAACCACTTTTCAGTTTTAGATTTCAAAAGTTAAAAGGGAAATCATTTTTTTTGGGTAATAACCACCCCATAATGGTCATTAACCGCCCACTAATGATCATTATTTCCATCATTCTCTCTCTTCAACCCACATTTAATGCGTCACCCACCTTGCTTCTTTCCCACTCAACTCGGCTATCAACCCTTTCATATTTCATTCTTCCATTACCATGAAAAAGAAAACCGCGCCAAGAAAGAGTGAAAGAATTCTTTTATCTCAAAAACCATCAACACCTCAAACCCACACTCACATTCACATTCATTCAACCTCATCATCTTCTCTTTCACCACCGTCCAAACAAACAACCACCATGAGAAAAAAGGTGATTGCCCACAAAAGTTCAGGCCGAGGCAAGAACAAGAAGCCCGTAGTTGAAGAAGAAGAGCAAGAGTCTCACACTTCTCCCACTCCTTCACCTCCACCCTCATCACCCAAGAAGTATACTCCTGGAAAAAGCTCACAAAAGAATCAAGGGTTTGCACTCAATGACACCACTGAACCACCAAACTTGGAATCCATGGAATTCCGAGACAAGTATGTCAAGTCTCATTCTCATTTTGATCCAAGCAGATTTAACTCATGCACCTCTTTCGAGTTTCACAAAGAGGTTATGGAGAAACGCCATCTGTGTACTACCTACCTTGTTAGTCTCGACAATCTCAAGAGCACCAACATTCCCTCTCTGTTTGATCTTCTCAACTGGAAGCCTCTGCTCCTTATCAAAAAGCCGGTGTACCCAGGCCTTGTTCGCGAATTCTATGCTAATATGCGACTCATTGATGGCACCCTTCATTCCTATGTCAAAAGGGTTCAAATAGCCCTTGATGCTGAGACAATTGGAGTGGCCCTGGGCTTCAAGGATGAAGGACCGCGAGCATACATGGTGGAGAAATGGGACACACAAGTCGGCATCTCTCACAAAACTGTTCTTCAGCACATTTGCACAAACCTTTCCGGATTGCATGGAACCACTCCAACTCACAAAGCTCTTGGACCGGTCAATTCCTTGCTTCACCGCATTATCACTCATATTCTGACTCCCCAAAGCGGCTCACACAACCGAGTAACATTTTCTGACTGTCTCATACTATTTGCTTTGGTAACTTCTACCCCTATTTCCTTTGGTTACATCATGATTAGGCACATGTGGGATTCTGTTAGAAGCACCCGAAAGGCTAACTTGCCTTATGGTATGTTTTTAACTAGAATATTTGAGTACTTTAAAGTTGATTTGATAAATGAGAAGGTAGAAAACGAGGTGTCTACAATCCGAGGAGGGGGAGCGACCAAGGAAACCAAAGGGCGAAAATCGGACAGTGAGCATGAAGGAAGGCCAGAATCTTCCAAAACAATCCGATCTTTCCAACAGATTTTGGGAGAATTCTCAAACATGGCAGACATGATGTTTCGATCTCACAAAGAGGCCCGCAAGCAAGCTTATGAGAATGAGAAGGCCTGGAAAAACTGCAAGGAACGGGTCAATTTGATGCTGGAACACCTGAACAAGGATTTGGGAGATGATAGTGAAGGAGGCGCTGAGGAAGAAGACTTTCACTTATCTGATGATTAGCACTTGTGTTTATTCTGTTTGATATTGGCTCCACTAGGCTCAATCTTTTTTTGTATAAGCATGACTTGATACTCACTGCTTTAGGATAATCTCTAGGATGCTTTGATACACTTTTGCTACTTTATCTTGAATATTTTGTTATGTTAATCATGGCTTGTGCAGGTGCCCCTTTGATGACAAAAGGGGGAGGAAATTTAGGTTCCAAAATTGAAATTGGAACGAAACAGGGGCTGGAAAAACAGGGCAACAAGGGTTGAAATTTTCAGTTTTGAAAATTCATGATTACCCTTGTTCAAAGAATGCATGTTGTTGTTATTGCATCAGTTTTATTATGATCACTACTGTTTGAAGTGCATGTTGTAGTTTATCATGATTAGTTTATTTGGCATTTGGTTTATAATGATTGATTTATTTTGATGCCTGGCTGATTGATTCATCATTGATAAACATGTTGGTTTAAAAATTTTATTTTTGGCAGTTCCTTTAATTATGTAACATATCAAAACTGCCTTATTTTTGTTTCTTCAAATATTTTTCATCATATTGTTTCGCTCTGATATTCTAAAACAGGAAAATGTTTGAAAAATATTTGGATAGCTTTGTGTTGTATGATTTAGTTTGAGCAGTAAATCAGTTTATGATATCAAATGAGTTTTGATTGTCAATTAAAACTGCTCATAAATCAAGCAATTTAGCATTATAAAATTTGCTAAATAACATTGTTACTTGAAGCTTGATTTAAATGTTACAGGTTTATGCTTCCCTTGGTAAAATAGCATATATTAAGGGGGAGCCATGTGACATTTTGAAAGGGGGAGAAATTCAAAATCAAAGGGAGTATTCCTTACTCATATTTAAATTTCTTTCCATTTCAATTTTAATAATGTTTGTCATCAAGGGGGAGATTGATGAGTTTGGAAAACTCTAAATTAATATTTGTGATGACTAAACATTGTTAAAAATAATTAATAACAAAATTATTAATCTGATTCTCATTTAACATATTTTGATTAATAATTTTGTTGCAGGTTTTATGATGGGCCGGGAAATAAGTTTCTGACTTAAGCCCAATAAGCAGCCTTGCTACATGCTTTATACTATGAGGCTGAAATTTTATATTAATGGGCCAGAATAAATATTAATGTTGCAAGCCCAACCAAATGCTTTCTTATTTGCTTCCTATGCTTGATCCGCTACACAATTGTATCAGGAAAGCAAATACTTATCAAATGGGCCAGCTTTGATCATGTTGTCACAAGCCCAAATTATACTAAAGAGAATATGTTCCATGCTTGGTCCGAAACAAAGGAAAAATGAAAGCATAGTGCTTCCAACGGAACCAAGCTCTAACAAAGTGATGGATTTCAAAATCTATTACATTGTTAATTAATGCATGGGGAACATGAGAGAGAAAAAATTCAGCTGAATTGATTTGATGGCTATTATGTCAAACACGCCACTCTATGTTAGGGGAGTAAAAGCAAGCTATTCCAAATTAATGTGTTTAACCACTCTACATTGCTTTTCTTCAGATTCTTTATTTCTCTCTCATCTCTTTCTTCTTCTCTCTTTGGTCTTTGTCCAGTAAACCATGGACGCCGTGCTCTTCAACAAAGAAAAAGAAAGAGTTGCATGCATCAAGACCATCAAGCAAATGATGGCAAGAAAACATACCAAAAGAAAGATGAGCTGTGGCTAAGATGCTTACCAAATGTGGATAGTTTTGGTGAAGCTATCTTGAGCCTTTCATGCTCAAAAAGGGACGCTGAAGATTCGGCCAAGAGGAGAGATTCTTGAAGCATGGCTTGTCTTCGATTCTGATCAACCACCACAGGGAGTAGCTAGAGTGGCGAAGTGATGGTTGAAGGCAGAGATTGAAGCAGATGAAGTCATTATCATCATGAGGCATCAAGGGCCAGAAATCCATCTTGGAGAGCAAGCCAAGGATGGAGAGCCCGGATTGATGAAGGGTGATGATCAAGAAAGGACTAGAGGTAATTGCATGTTGGTTAATGCATGGTTATCTCTTCTCTCTCTGTGTGGCCGAACCGTGTTTGTTGAAAGAGGAAGAAAGTTGGTTCGATTTTGGCTTCAAGTGTGGAGGCTTTCCTCTTCTTTAAAAAGGGGGAATAACCACTGTTTGAAGTAAGGAGAAAATTTGAGAGTGCAAGGCACAGAGTTCTCAGAGCTACCTGAGCTAACAGATTTCTCTTCTCCTTCAATGTATTCTGTTTGTTATTTTTCTGTTTAATTTTGTCATGTCTTGAGTCTCATGGAAAAAGGCAAACAAGTGAGGTTTGTAATGAAAAAGCCATAGAGCGGAAAAAGGCAGAGAGTGCAAACTTAAAAGAAAAGCCATTGATGTCTTAGAGTTCCTTTGTACATCTTTGTTGTGTATCATGATTCTGTGGGAATCCCCTTGTAAGTTGGGTTAGCACTTTACAAGTTGTAATTAGATTGATTATAGTGAAACTCCATCATGTTTGTGATGGAGACTGGATGTAGGCTGCACTGCACTTAGCAGCCGAACCAGGATACATCTTGGTGCAATCCTCTTCTCCTTCTACTCCAATTCTGTTTTCAATTACACAGGAGAAAAAGCCAGAATTATCTCGTGCCAAGTGACGAGACAAAACAAAAAGTCTCGTGGCAAGGGACGAGACAAAACTGAGTTGCTCGTGTCAAGTGACGAGCAAAAACAGAAAAGTCTCTTCTGAAGGTCAGCAAGTAGTAGCTTCCAAAAAGGGGGCTAAGATTCACCCCCCTTCTCTTAGCCACTGAAACCATCATTTTCAATTATAAAAATTATATTTTCAACATGATCTAGTGACTAAATTGATAGATTTTATAAATATATTTAGTTAACATCCAATTGAACATGTTACGTCATGTATGTTATCAGTTAATATTTCACATCATCAATTATTGATAAAAATTATGAGTGAAGTAACTGAAAGACATATATAATTAATTCGTAATCTTCACAGAACCAATTTAATTAAAAAAATGTTTTAAAAACAAATTTAAAAAATACCTTATCTTCTAAAAACTAAAATGACTATTATCCCAATATTATTATTATTAATTGTCAAAAGAATGGACTGAACATTTGTTTTGGGTATGAATATGATAGAGCATTTATATTTTTGGGCTGGATACATTAATTTTCTTTTTTGGACTAAGATACATTAATTTAAAGATGCTTTAGAATCCCTATACTATGTCGAACTCGGAGTGCATTATAAAGTCCCAACGCATGCAAACCATAACTCTCTTTTGTTATTACTCAACTCTGTCAGCCTTTATACACTTCCACTTGCCCAATGTGGTGATGTGGATATTCTTGGGACTTGGGGTTTAAAAAACAACATATATATTATTAATTGGGGGAGAAAAAAAACCCATAACACACACGCACTATTTCAAAAGGAACTAAGCTCAAGACCAAGAAAAAGAAAGAAAAGGAACTAAATAAGCTATGTCATGGTGAGTTACTTGACTTGTTTGTTAGTTAAAAATCCAGGTGAAATGTCTAGTTTAATTTGTATCTATTATATTTTTCTACTTTAGATATATGCCCAACATGTACTTATTTACTTTGGTTGGTTGGTTTTGTTTTGCACACTTTTGATGTTACTGTTAATGAATTTCAATTCCATATATATAGCATAAAATTGTTTAATCTATTTACTTAAAATAATAAATATTTATTATTTTAATTAATTTCATATTATAATTTTATATGGATTAAATTAATAAAAGAGTATTATTAATTTATTATACAAAACAAAAATTAAACTGCATTATTTGCTTAGAGAAAATATCTAAGGAAATATTCAACGAGTTGAAATGTTTAAACCTAGGTAAATCTTGAAATGAAATTAAATTTTGTGTTCAATAACTGTAAATCTTTTTTCTAAATATATAAACATTAAATTATACTTTGACTAATAATATGTAAATCAAGTATCTAATTTAAAGCTTAACTATGAATGCCGATAATATATCAAAATTAAATTTTAAAAAGATATTCTATATATTATTATTTCCTATAATGCAACAGAAAATAATTTTAAAAACAAGACAATCAATAAATCAATAAAATAATATTTTAATCAACTTTAAATTTGTTATTTTATTATCTGTAAATATCTTATATAAATTTAAAGATAAATAAGATATTATTTTATTTTTATCTCTAACTATTATCATTAGAGGAGAGATTTGATCCTGATGGCTGATTGGACAAACTAATATATCTTTTTTTTTAAATAAATATAATATATCAAGGAATAAGGAATAATCAATGTTTCTTAATACTTATCTTTTTGATAGTCGCAGTCGGTGACCGAAAAAGTGTCAAAAACCTTTTTGGCTTTTTAGTACTCAAAACAGCGACACCACTTCAGTCGCAAGCTCTTTTTCCAGAATGAATCCCTTCTATTCTGGTTTTACTCCTCAGTATCCTTATTCTCCTCTAAACAACTATGCATGGAACATTCATCGACAACCCACGGTGAGTGTTTTTCTCTTTCTTTAATGTTTGTTAAGTAATGTCGAATTAGTTTCTCTTTCTCTTTTTATATAATTTTTGCCCGAAGTGAATTTTGGGTGGCGGTCGAGTATGAATTAGGTTTCAAGGTATATGAATTTCTTAGTTGATTTGAGATTATTTCTTAATGTATTATTTCTGTTGTTCTTTCATTAGATTTAGCATTGTACTTTACTTTATGAGTGCAATTAATGAATGTTAACAGTTAGCTTATTCTTTTTGGTGTGTGAGTTAGTAACCTAGGCATATGTATTCTGAGTTTAGAGATCATGATATAAATTATTAAACATTGATGATTTGTTTATAAAATGGTAATAAAATATAGTAATTTAGATACGCTGTGGCCCTTCACAACCACATTACTAAACAGTAGAATTATGATAGCAATTGTGTTGTGCATGCTGAGTTTGGTTGATACTTAATGAAAGTTTGAATGCTGTGTTTTAAGTTAGATGCATGTTCTGTTGTTATACTGGTCGTTTTTGTTTGGTTTTTTAAAATAATTTAGGCCTAATTGGTGTTTTGTTGTTGAATCTGACGCTTTCCCTTGAATATTTCACTAGAATGTTGCCATTGTATCAATGTAGCATCATGTTTGAAATTTTGTTTGCAGATTGAGAGATATCGAAATCAAATTAACTATGGCCGGCAAAATATGCTTCATGGAGGTTTAAATCACAGCCATTTTAATTTCGGTGATCCAACCCCTCCGTATGGTTTGGGTTTTCCAAATGATGGTGTTCCTGCTGCTAACTTCTTACTGCACCAAACTATTAGACAAAGTAATCCTTTTGTGCCCCCAAGCTTCCAAGATGATGACGTCAGAGCTGCTAGCTTCTTACAGCACCAAACTGGTAGACCGATTAATCGCTTTGCAACCTCACCAGCACGGCCCACTAATCGTGTTGTTGCAAGCTCACGAGTACGGCCAACTAATCCCATTGTAGCTCCCCGAGCAAGACCATTCTGGTGTAAAATTTGTGGGGTTTGGTTGAGTAGTTCCAAAAACATAGAAGAACATAACAAAGGAAGGAACCATCAGAATATGTTGAGAGGACATAAGCATAAGTTGAAAAGACATGAGAAGTCCGAGGAACTTAGAGGTATAAGAAGACGAGAGAGGGAGCAGGTGCCAAATACCCTTGGGAATACAGTAGATCGGTCTAAGACAGTTCAGAAATCCGAGAGAAGAATTTCTGTTGAAAGGCAGCACAAAGCAAAATTCATGGTGGAGACTTCTATTGTTCCATCTGAAAATGCTGAAGGGGAATGTAAGGATAAATCTGTAACCAGGGTTAATGACTCCAAGAGGAAAATCGGAGGAGCTAATGGAGGCAATGATGAGAACAAGATTAAGAGGATAAGAAGGACGATAGAGGGATCAAAACGTGAAGAGGAATTGAGGGATAACTCTGTTGTTGCAGAGGGCTGTGATTCAAAGCCAAAATCTGAAGGAGAAGTGAGGCACAACTCTGTTGCAGAGGGATGTGATTCAAAGCCAAAACCTGAAGGAGAAGTGAGGCACAACTCTGTTGTAGAGGGTCATGATTCCAAGCTGAAGATTGGGGGAACTAGTGGAGGTAATGGCAAGAAAATTAAGCTGAGAAGAAGGGTCATCAAATCATCAAAATCTTACACCAAAGCTCCATCAAATTGTGCAAATGCAGAGTCTACCCCTCAAGTACCTACAGGGACACCACCAGAGCAGCCTATGCCACTGCAGGTACTCTTACCAGTACCAGCAGTGGGATCAAATTCTGAACCACAAATTCAACCTCTTGTACCAGCTAATTCGGAGGCCAATGTAAATGACAAGAGTCCCATTCTTACGGATGAAACAAATGTTCAATTGCCATCATCAATGTCAATGGAGTTCAATGCTCCTGTAAATTCTAGCGTTAACAATGAAATTTTAGATAGAAGTTGCAAAGTTGAAGAAAAGATGGAAGTACTTGACATCATTCCTCTGTCAATTTATGTGGAGTCTACAGTCCAAGTACCTTCAGCATTACCACCACAGAAGCCTGCACCATTATTGGAACTCTCACCATTACCTCCGGAGGGATTAAATTCTGAACCACTAATTCAACCTTCTGTACAAGTTGAAGCGGAACAGCAAGCATCCGAAGACAATGTACATGATGAGAATCAAAATCCGAAGACAAATGTTTATCTTCCATCATCAATCTCAATGGAATTTGATGCTCCTGCAGATTCTAGTACCAATACTGAAATTTCAAATGAAAATTTCATAGCCAAAGAAAATGTGGAAGTCACCACCAAATTAAACATAGCATCAGTTCAGGTTTGTTTTGTAATATGCAATCCATTTATTAAATGTTAAAAGTTTGATTTTAGTTGTTACCTAAATCTGTGATTAGGTTGCTGGAGTGGAAAAAGATGTGTGGATTTGTCTTCAATCAATTAGTCTATAGATCATGAGATATACATTTTGAAACTGTTCACCTTATTAAATAAATTTTCTGCTATTTTGGATATTTTATTTGCATATTTCTATTATAGTATTTTATGGAAGAAAATTTGTTTGTTACATTTTCTACTTTATTGAATCATTCAACAAGTTATTTCAGGAAAATATTTGTTTTGTATGCGGCGATCGAGGCTTTGAGGAGGCATTGGTTTATTGCTACAAGTGTCAAATATGGGCACGACATAGGTACTTGTTATTTACCTTTTCTGTTTGCTTTGTTTTGATGTAGCTGCAGCAAATTTGCATCATGATAATTGAGTGTAATTGCTGCACACTTCTTTATTACTATATTTAGATATGTTTTCTTAAATGCCTAATGGTCTCAGACTTTTTCAATTTTTCTTTTCAGGTATTGTTTAGACGGACCTGTGATATTCACCAAGCAAGTTATATGGTTTTGTGAGGATTGTAAACCAACGGTAGAAGATACAATCCAAACCAGTATGGAAAAAACCAATTTCACAAAGCAAATCGTGGAGAAAAACGAATTTAAGAAAGGGTGTCAACCTGCTCTGAAAACTGTTAAAAACACTCATGTCGCTGATCTTAATCTCGTAGAATTAAAAGATCATGTTAAAGCACAACCTGTTAATGATCCAATTTGGAGGTAAGAAATTTATTTTTCTAATTTTTTCTATGACTAGTGGATTTTCTAGCTTCTATAGTGATGCATTATCTAAAATTGAAATTTCTGGCTAACAGAGGAAGTCTTTACGTCCACAACAAAAGTATCAATTCCATCATCGCTTCCATCAGTGGACTTTTTGTACATTTGTCCGATCTAGCTTGCTCCCTTGTTAGTGAGGAAACAAGACGCTTTCCAGGGAAGCTATCCCTGGACTTGTTTCAAAGACGTGCAGTGTGGCCAAGTCGATTCTTGAAATATGAGATAGATCAAAACAGCATTGCACTTTATTTATTTCCTGATGAAAGGTGATTTTCCACACAAACCAACATCGTTCTTACTCTGCTTACAACTTATATTCTTATTACCAAATCTTACAACATGCTTCTACAGATGTGAAAGGGACTATGACAAGTTAGTTGATGACGTTATTCACTCTGACCTTGCCATGAGGACTGTGCTTGAACATGTAGAGCTCCTAGTTTTTCCTTCCACCGTGCTTCCGATAGAATACCGGAGTGAGTTTTCTACCTTTTAGCTCAACTATGCGGATCATATACTAGTATTATTTGCAAAACAAAATAAGTTATGTATTAATTTTTAATTAATCATGCAGGATTTAAAGCAAAGTACTACTTGTGGGGAGTCTTCAAAGCAAAGAAAACTTAAATCTAATACAACAAAGTGATGTGGTGTGTATAGAGATCAGGCGTTAAACACTGGTTCATAGAGTAGTTGAGAAAGAGTCCTTCTTCTAACACACTTTAGTTTTTTGGCTTATAAGATAATAAGTTAGAAGTTATAACCATGATCTAATCATGCATGTGATATAATCTGTACAGTTAGTCTTCAAGCTTTTTTAAGAACGTAGCAGGTGTAATATGTATGTTTATTTATTTATTCTGTTTATTTTGATGTTAGAAATCTTGTGAAGTTGGCATTAGTGCTATTAAAATATAAAGTGCATGACTTCGGTGCAATTAAAATAAGGTGACCTTAAAATAATTGTGAAGTGCTAGTTAAAACATATAATTTTTTAATACAGCTAAATATTAGGGGAGGAAAATGATGCTGCACTCTATGCCCTAGAAGGTGACCAAGGAATATTTTCATATCTTATTAACTATTGTTGTTTTGTTTTAACGAATTATTAAAACTGTTCTTAAGTTTGCCAATTTAATGTTAATAATTTCGCATTTAATATAAAGGACTCGTATCTTTTTTGTGGGTTATTATTATTACTATTTTTATTTTTAGTCAATGGTTAATAACTTCTGAATTGAATATGTTGTATACATATCACTATTAAGAATTGAATTCGAAAATGATGTGTTAGTGACTTAACAAAAAAAATAATAAACCGCAATTATTATAGAAAATCTTTTCTTAGTCCAAGTGTTTTGAGTGAAAAAAGAAATGACTGCACGTAGAATCTATAATACTTAAGTAGTGTAGAGAAAAAATAGCGACATTGAAGGGATTTTGTCTCGTATCTTTTCGAAGCATCAAAGGGGAAGAAACGTGAAAGAATTTGATTGTGTTTTGTTCCAAAATTAATTACTAAATATGAGATATATATTGAAAATAATATATAAATATATGATGATTAATTTTATATATGTTATATATAATATTTTTTATATTTATCATAATTTTAATTATGAATTATTTATGCACTAAAAATTTAGATGAATGAAAAAAAATATTATTCGTCATCTAAGATCACTTTAAATTATTTATACTTTATAAATGTTTGAAACTTGGTTCTTTCATATTAAATATTAATCTTAGTAAACTTATTAAGATGATCTAATCTCTATCTAATTGTTGTAAAATGTGAAATTGACTTTGAAATTCTTGACATGTTTGTTTCATATATATTAACACAGCAGGTAACTTCTTAAGGCTCGTAGATAAGTGTTGGATGTTCGAATATTTTTTTAAATATGTGCAACAAAAATAATATAATAAAAAATAAAAAATAAAAAATAAAAAAGCTCTACATTCATATAAAAATTACATGGATGGTATTCAAGCAATTTTCACTTCATGCTCTATTTCTCTGTTTGTTTTACACGCACCTCTTATAATCTATATAACGAATCTTATAATTTATATATCGAATCTTTATTTTGTGTTATCAACGTTTCTCAACGTAAACTTTTTCACATAATATAAACTTCTTCTTCCTCTTCTTCTTCTTCTTCCTCTTCCTAATTAAATTCGTTGTTCTTCTCTTTCGCGTTTTTTTTCTTTGCATTATGGATCTGGATTGATTTAACGCAATTAGCTTCGTCGTTTATCTTCTTCGTTTTCTTCTTCGATCTGCACTTTTGAATTGAAACAATGAATGAATCAACTTTAAATCAGTTGAATGAGTGCGATTTTGATTATTCTTCTGAAACGCATCAATTTGATGAGGTTTGGATTATTGAATTCTGAATCGAATTTAATGAAATGAAATTGCTAATTTTATTTGAAGTGAATTGAATGGACTGAGGTGATCTACATCTGAATTGAATTGATAATATGTAACTGTGAGTAATTGTGAGTGTCAGTAACTGTGAGTAACTCTCAATATATGTGAGTAACTTTTCGGTTCGGTAAGTACTAAAGAGGTGGTTCATCACGTTCATGTTTTCGGTTCGGTCCACAGAAAGAAGTCTAACAAAAATTAGACCAATATATTCTGTTTTTTTTCCCTAAGCACTATATAATTGTTTCACCGTAATTAAGATTTCGGTTCACCATAAAATTCTCTCCATATATGCCGATCCTCGTACAGCTCTGCATACCAAACCAAACTTATAAGGTGTGGTGAACCGAAAACAATAACTACCAATGAGAAATCACATTCCAATATCAACTACCACGTACGAACTGTTATCGATTCAGTAGAGAATGAAAACGGTTAGAGACGATGGATACCAATATCTTATGGTATTTATAAGATAACAATTAATTTATTAAAATAAATTAATAATTAATATTTAATTTAAAAAATATAAAATAAATATTTTTAAATATTTAAATTTTATTATAAAAAATAAATTAGATTAAATTTAAATAGCAAGTAATAAGCATGTAAATTTTATCTAAGAATAAATAGTATTATGTCTATTCGGTTCACCATAATTAAGATTTCGGTTCACTATAATTAAGATTTCGGTTCACAATGAGGGTTTAGCATTCAGGGTTTAGAGTTCAGTGTTTAGGGTTCGGGATCAGGATTTAGGGTTTAGGGTTTAGCGTTCAGGGTTCAGAGTTCAGAGTTCATGGGTTTAGGGTTTAGGTTTTAGGGATTTAGGGTTTATGGGTTCATGGTTTAGTGTTCAGTGTTCAGGGTTCTGGTTTTAGTGTTTAGGGTTTAGGGGTTCAGTGTGTTTCTACCTTTCGGTTCGTCCAGTGTATTAATTTCAGTTCACTATGTTCTTTTGGAGTTCGAATGTATTGGTAAATATAGTGATTGCAATCACTGAGAACCTAAAATAAAACAGCAGCCAGACAGTTCCAACATATATATAAATTAATATCTCAAATGAATAATCCATCTTAAATCAAATATAAATATTAACAATTTATACATAAGTTGATATTAAGAATAGATATATACATTAACATTGACATATATACATTTGAAAGAAGTATTGTTTGGTTCACCATGAATACTATACAATTGTATTTAAAAGAAGCATTATTTGGTTCACCATCTTGATTTTATATAATGAATTACGTTTCGTTTACTCAGTACTATACAATTATATTGTGTTCGATTCATCATGAGTACTGTATTCGATTCACCACAAATACTGTGTTTTATAATGAAAAATGAAAATAGTCAAAATTAAAATATAAATTCATATGCAATTATTTTTATATAAATTTAATATTTTAAAATTGTTAAATAATTTAATAAATTTAATTAAATTATTATTTAAAATTATTAATTATTAATTTCACATAAAAATAGCTATACATAAATTTTTATCCAAAATTATTCTCCAAGAATAAAAATATCATCTAACATTATATATACAAAGAAAAATATGAATATATCACATCATTCTAAGCAGAATATATATGTATTATATATAAATCACGTGTCTAGCGTGTAAGATATATATGTATATATCATCAGGGATGGATTCACATAATCACATATGATCGTATAGGAGTAATCGTCTCCATTGAATTTTAGACAAAAAAAGTAATAAGTATATGTATGTTTGTATATATTATCCCCACTTTAATAATGTGTTTGCCACTTTGCCCTCATACAAATTTTATTTTAAGTATATTTTACGGTATATAAAAAATTAATCACACATTTATAAAATATATATTAAAATACTTTTTTGTTAAAAATAAGTTGTCTACTTTGATTAATTAATTTTTTATATATAAATATTATTTTTTATTTTATTTATATGTAAAAAAAATGTTATATCAACACAATGGAAAAGATTATTATTATGTTATATAAATTTAATCCATTGAGATTATAAAAACAAAATAATAATAGTTTAATTAACTAACTATTCAAAATAAAGCTTAAATTCTCAAAATATAAATAAGACTAGTAATTAGTATTTAATAGTTTTTCTTAAAATTTAATTGATATAATATATATTTAATGGAAACATATTATGTAATGTTTTTAATTAAAATGAAAAAAATACTTTTAAATTAATATAATTTTTAATATGTTAATTAAATTATTAAAAATATAACTAATATATTTTAAATTTTGAATATCTAAATATACATATTATTTTTTTTAATTATTTTTGCATATTATTTTTATCTTCACTATTAAAATTTTTTGGATCTGTATACCATGAACCATTAATCTGAAATCATATATATTAAGGGTCACCATACTTTCCAATCTACTATAAGACAACCATTAGCTCCTACACATTAAATCAGAATTATGAAACAATAATTAAGACATAATCCTAATAATAATACTATTGTTTTCGTTTTCTTACTATGATCTTCCACACCGTCATATCCATTAATACATTGTGTTCCATAATCACCGCTTCAATTCTCTGGCCAAGAAAGGAACGTATTATTGTCTTGTTTCTTTTGTGGTTTTCAATAAAAACCATGCATGTGTATTTCATTATCAAACAACAGTTTCACACAATAAAGAACTTTTCGTTCTTACGATGAGACAAACACTTCAAGTTTAGTTTCTTAAGTTAATTGTCTCGGGTTGCGTGGTGATCCAACCGCTTTCATTTTTTTTATTTGAATACAATTAAAATAACAAATAACTAAGAATATAAGATAATAAAATAGTTTTGTTGTGGTTTTCAGTTTGATAAGCATATGGGTCACTTCTTAGTATGATTTATGATAAAAACTCAGTTGCAGTGACTTTATCTAAAATTAATAGTTAAGAGTAATTAAATAATTTAATTAATTTAATTAAATTTTTATTTAATAATTTCTAATTATCAACTACTACACTAAATTTTTACTATCATTTATATATACTTTTTATCCGAGTAATATTTTCTGCCAATTGATCGCTGACAACCAATAAGATGGAAGACTAAATATAAAAAAAAAGTAGTATTAATGTATTATACTATTATTCAACGATTAGAGTAATGTTGTCAGTTGTGACACATTTATGGTAACTAACACCGAAATTACACGTGAAAATTACTAGTTTAAAGTTTAAACAGCTGTAGTGTAGACATGTAGTGGTACTATATATATATACTATTGTTTTTTCTTTTTGGTTTTATTTCTCATTTTAACTATTAGATATATGGAGTTAAATTCATAAATAAAATTGTAGGACAAATTTATATATAATTTAGAATAAATGATCAAATTAGTTTTCGATAATTAATTTTTTAAATTAATTTTCGAATTTTTTTAATTAAATTTGTTTTTTAAAAATTTTAAGTTAGTCATTTTAATCTTTTCATCACTTTCATTACTAACGACAAAAAATATAACACGTTAAATGATACCATATATAACACATACTTGGTAGTCCTAATTGGTTATTAATATGATAAATTTATGAAATTGGATTAAATCAATTTTAAATTAAAAAATTTCAATGCTTTAAGTTCTCTCCTCAACTAAGTTTTGATTTGATCTAATTTTATAAATTTACCGGACTAATAGTCAATTAAGACTCATATGTATATTATAGTATCACTTAACATGCATGCAACACTAATAAATTTTGGCGCTATTAATAAATTTTGACGAATTTGACTATTTGGTGAGCTCCATTTAAGGGTTTGTCGCTGGCCAATGGATTGCTGCATGCACAAGGCAGGATTCAAACCCCCGACACTTACTTAAGCGGACTAGTGAGCTAACCACTAGACCAACCCAACTTGGTTATTTATCCAAATAATTTATTATTTGTGTACATACACCATTCAGTATTTCATTGGGCCTGGGGTCATTACTTTGGAGTTATTATATTATTACAATTATATTAACTATATACAAAAAATTAATAATCAAATCAACTACTCATAAAAAATATATGTTAAAATACAAAAAAAATATTAAAAATAAATTATATTTATATACAAATACATAATAATTAATTTGGTTACTAATTTTTTTTACTTCTACGAAACAATTTTTTATTCTTATATATTTCTATTATATGAATATATCTTTATATAAAAATTGTCGCTAAGATATAAATACATAACTGTTATTTTTTATACAAAGATATTTGTATACAAGGAGCTATATTACTATTATTAAGTTAGTTTTTTTGTTTACACAACCGAAAATCTACTGTTAAAATCTGTGACTTTTTTTCTTGGGTTAATTTAAATTTCAATGATTGAAAGAACTGGTCCAAAATTTTAAATGTTGATGTTTGCCTGAAATTAAAGCAATGGGAGACATAATTTTATAGTGGAGTACCTATTATGTATAGATATATAAAAATGTTATTTATGAATTAAAATTAGCTACTATATATTTAAATATAAATATATATATTATTTAACTTATTTTTAATGGATATTTTATATTACACCACATACTTTATACTAGTAGTTGATTTTTGTGACTAATTTTAGTGTACACATAATATAGTCGATATATATACATTAGACAAAGACCTGTAATATTTATTATTGAGAAGGTCCTTGCAGAAAACTCAGAGAAGTGATGAAGTTTTCTTCTTGATGAACCAATTATTAGAAAGCTTAGCTTGTTGCTCATCCTGAAGATAGATCAAACCTTGAGACTTGAGTCACAAAGCTGCTTAATAAATTAAACAGGTAAATAAGTTCTTGTTGCTTCATCATCTATCATTGTCTTTCTTAGCACTTAATTAATTATTTTCTTCACAAACTATATATATAAGTATTATTCTCATCATTGCTTTTCTTAATTATGTCTTTCTCATATCATCACTATATATATATAACCTTAATTTTAATAAAAAGAAATCTACTCTCTTTATTCTCCTCCCTTAAAATCAGTTTCTCATGAAGCTGGAAGTGGTTCCCACTTCAGAGAATAATGATTCAATCATTCATACTCTATGGTATTGCTGATGCTTTTGAATGGAGTAGTTGCTCTCAAATATTTAATTTTCCATTCATCAGGCATATCATATCTATGTTGTAATAATGTTGGTATCCTTGTCTCCACTTTAATCATTTTTTATTATAAAATTTGAGGTGTTTAGCCTCTCAGAAAAAAATAAAATAAAAAGTTGATATGCTAAGTATTTAATAGCTCATAGCAACAATTTTTAATTGTTTCATTTATTTAATTATTTTTCACTCTAAGATAGTACTTCATAAGAATTTCAGTTAAGATGCTATGTATATCAAGAAGTTATTAAAGTGAATTATGGCCTTAGAGATTGAGACCTTCTCCTCAGTTTCTCAAGAAAATGAGTCAACCAATGAAGCAAGTTAACTTTTTGAAATTATGTAAGCAATTAATGAAACTAATGAATAGAATTTTTTTATGATGAGTCATTTAATACTGCATTTATTTCAAAGTTTGAAACACGTATATTCTAAATAAAATTCATTTATGTTACATCATAGAACCGTTGACTTTATCTGCTTACTGAATGTATGTTTTTGTAACAGAATTTAAGCAGAAAAAGAAGAAAATGGATGATTTTTGGAGCCTGATTTGTATGGACTATGATTGTTCCAAGGCCAGAGAAACTCCTTTCTGTAATGATTTCAAGTTCTTGCAAGATCATTCCAAATGCATCAACAATTTGTTGATCATTTGCTTTGATATCTTGCTGCTGATCATGCTGTCATTCACTATGATCAAGAGGACTTCATCAACTCCATTTCATGGCCAAACGCGAGCCGAAAGATATTCAAATTTGCAGCTAGTTTCTGCCACAAGCAATGGAGTTCTTGGCTTGGTGCATTCATGCTTAGGAATTTGGATTTTGGAGGAGATGATAAGAAAAAACCACACTGCATTGCCTCTTAATTGGTGGTTGGTAGAATTCTTTCAAGGAATCACATGGCTTTTAGCATCCTTCACAGTATTAAGTCTTTGGCTTAAACATTATCCGGTAACATCATTGCGCCTTTTCGCTGTTCTTCTACTTTTAGCTTCTAGCATACTATGTTCTTTGTCCTTGTTCTATGCAATTAGCAGCAGAGGACTCTCCCTGAAGATAGCTCTAGATGTTCTATCTTTTCCAGCATCAATCTTACTGCTGTTATGCACATTCAAAGTATGTCATTGCGACGAAAAATGGAAGGAAAAGGATGAAAGCCTTTATGCTCCTTTGAATGGACAGTTGAATGAAGCTGATTCTGTTGGTGATATAGTCACACCATTTGCGAAAGCTGGATTCTTCAGCAGGATGACATTTTGGTGGTTGAATCCATTGATGAAAAAAGGTAAAGAGAAAACACTTGAGGATGAGGATATCCCAAAGCTGCGCGAGCCGGATCGAGCAGAAAGTTGCTATTCTGTGTTTATAGAACAACTTAACAAACAGAAACAAAAAGAACCAACATTGCAGCCATCAGTATTTTGGACTATAATGTCCTGCCACTGGAGAGAGATTTGGATTTCAGGATTCTTTGCATTTATTAAGGTAGTTACTCTGTCTTGTGGTCCCCTGCTTTTGAATGCATTTATATTGGTTGCTGAGGGTAATGAAAGTTTCAAATATGAAGGTTATGTGTTGGCCATTTCACTTTTCTTTGCAAAGATCATAGAATCCTTGTCTCAAAGGCAATGGTATTTTCGATGTAGACTCGTTGGTATGAAGGTTAGATCACTTCTCACTGCAGCCATTTATAAGAAACAATTGAAGCTATCCAATGCTGCTAGATTGGAGCATTCTGGTGGTGAGATAATGAATTATGTGACTGTTGATGCATATAGGATTGGAGAATTTCCATTTTGGTTTCATCAGATGTGGACAACAAGCTTCCAAATATGCATTGCTTTGGTGATTCTTGTCCGAGCCATTGGACTCGCGACAATAGCCTCAATGGTAGTAATAATTCTCACTGTACTTTGCAATGCTCCATTGGCAAAGCTACAGCAGAAGTTTCAAAGCAAACTCATGGTGGCACAAGATGAGAGATTGAAGGCTAATTCTGAGGCTCTTGTGAATATGAAAGTTCTGAAGCTATATGCATGGGAGAAACATTTTAAGAAGGCTATTGAAGGCTTAAGGAATGTGGAACTTGAAATGTTATCAGCAGTGCAATCAAGAAAGGCCTATAACATCTTTCTCTTCTGGTCTTCGCCTATTCTGGTGTCCGCGGCTTCCTTTGCTGCATGCTACTTTTTGGAGATTCCTTTGCATGCAAACAATGTTTTCACTTTTGTGGCAACACTGCGCCTTGTGCAAGAGCCAATCACAACCATCCCAGATGTTATTGGAGTGGTTATTCAATCGAAAGTTGCATTCGCTCGAATTGGGAAGTTTCTTGAGGCATCTGAACTGCAGAATGCAAATTGCAGGAAGAGTTGTGTTGATGATAACCTCAGAGGCTCAATTTCAATCAAGTCTGCTGATTTTTCATGGGAAGATAATGTGTCAAAACCAACACTTAGAAACATAAATTTGGAGGTTAGACATGGACAAAAGGTAGCAATTTGTGGAGAAGTTGGATCAGGAAAATCAACTCTCTTAGCAACAATTCTTGGAGAAGTTCCAAATACAAAGGGAACTGTAAGCTTTCATAAACCTTTCATAATCCTAGAATACACTCTTAAACCTTGTTATGCTCCAAATTAGCATAAACTATCACATAAATTTAACTCACTATGGTAAGTTTCTTGAATTGCAGATTGAAGTTTATGGGAGTTTTGCATATGTTTCTCAAACAGCATGGATACGGTCAGGTACAATAAGGGAAAATATTTTGTTTGGAGCAGATTTGGATCCACAAAGATATGAAGAGACACTTTATAGATCTTCACTGATAAAGGATCTTGAGTTGTTTCCTTATGGAGATCTAACCGAAATAGGCGAGAGGGGAGTTAATCTGAGTGGAGGTCAGAAGCAGCGAATTCAGCTCGCTCGTGCGCTTTATCAGAATGCTGATATATATCTCTTGGATGATCCATTCAGTGCTGTTGATGCTCACACAGCCACAAATTTGTTTAAGGTAATCACATCTTAGTCTCTTTCAAATAGTGTTCTTAATTATATCTACAATGTCATTCTCTATTGAAAGATTGCTTCGGAACTTGGCAGGAATATATCATGGAAGGACTTGCAGGGAAGACTGTGTTACTTGTGACTCATCAAGTTGACTTCCTACCAGCTTTTGATTCTGTTATGGTAATTTCTTTCATCTTAATGCAGTGCTATTAATATTCATGTTAATATGCTTGAATAAGAAACAATGGAATCATGCTTGTTTTAATTATCTTTAACTCTAACTTTCTTTTCCTTAAAAGTTGATGTTAGATGGAGAAATTCTACAAGCTGCTCCTTATCATCATCTATTGGAATCAAGCCGAGAATTCCAAGAACTCGTCGAGGCTCACAAGAAGACTGCTGGTTCTGACCATCAAGTTGACACTCCTTCTGCCAAGAGAGATTCAACTTCTGGCAGAGAGATTAAGCAAGATTTCTTGGAGAAGAAGTTAGAAGCTTCAAACGAAAATAAGTTGATTAAGCAAGAAGAAAGAGAGATAGGAGACACAGGCTTGAAGCCTTACATTCAGTATCTGAATCAGATGAAGGGATACATATACTTTGCTGCCGCTACTCTTTGTCACATTTTATTTGTAACTGGCCAAATAATTCAAAACTCATGGATGGCTGCTAATGTTGACAACCCTCATATCAAAACTCTGAAATTGATCTTAGTCTACTTGTTGATAGGAGTTGTTTCAATTGTTTTTATGTTAATCAGAACTTTTCTTATAGTTGCTTTAGGTCTTCTATCATCAAAACATCTATTTTCACAGTTGATGAACTCCCTTTTCCGCGCACCGATGTCTTTTTATGACTCCACACCTTTGGGAAGGATACTTAGCAGGGTAAGCATATAAAACAACATTTTCTATTTGATTTTTTCTTTCATTCAATGAAATGCAATGTGGAAGTTTAAGTATTCTGACTAATATTTTATTGTGTAGGTATCTGCAGATATGAGCATTGTGGATCTTGATGTACCATTTTTCCTTGCATATACTGTGGGGGGTACTACAAATTTTTATTCTAATCTTGCAGTTTTATCATTTGTGAGTTGGCAAGTCTTGTTTGTTGCCATACCACTGGTTTTTGCTGCGATTCAATTGCAGGTGATGAACAAATTCTTCTTTTTATAGCCTGTTCTACATGGAATTTAAAAGATTATTTTGATGGAAAAGTTAACATGCTAAGTACTTTTGTTGTTTTCATTTTTTAAACAGAAATACTACTTTGCTACTGCAAAAGCATTGATGAGGTTAAATGGCACAACAAAATCATTTGTAGCTAATCATGTAGCAGAAACTAATGCTGGAGCTGTGACAATAAGGGCCTTTAAGGAGGAAGATCGCTTTTTCAAGAAGAATCTTGATCTGATTGATGTCAATGCTAGTCCATTCTTCCATAGTTTCACTTCAAATGAATGGTTGATCCAACGGTTAGAAACAATCAGTGCTGTTGTTCTATCTGCTGCAGCACTTTGCATGGTTGTGCTTCCACCCGAGACTTTCCCCGCCGGTGAGGCTTCAGATATTCATAGTTTGTCATACATAACTTCATTGTTCACAAATTATCTTATTGTAGAAGTTTCTTAATTTAAATGTCCATTGTTGCAGGATTTATTGGCATGGCACTCTCTTATGGCCTTTCACTGAACAATTCCCTAGTATTTTCAATTCAATTTCAATGCACTCTAGCAAATTATATAGTATCTGTAGAGAGGATAAATCAATATATGTATATACCAAGTGAGGCCCCAGAAGTTATCGAAGGAAATCGCCCTCCGGTTAATTGGCCAGATGCAGGCAAAGTAGAAATTAGTAACTTGCAGGTAACTGAAACTTCATATTAAATTCTGAAGCATAATGTTGAGAAAGTTATTGGTTTATTCATTTCAAAACAGATAAGATACAGGGCTAATGGACCACTTGTACTCCATGGAATTACATGCACATTTGAAGGAGGACACAAGATTGGTATTGTTGGCAGGACAGGAAGTGGGAAGTCCACTCTTATTAGTGCTTTGTTTCGCCTTGTCGAGCCGGCCGGTGGAAAGATTGTAATGGATGGCATAGACATATCCTCGATCGGCCTTCATGATTTGAGGTCACATTTAGGTGTTATACCTCAGGATCCTACTCTTTTTAATGGAACAGTTAGATATAATTTGGACCCTTTGTCTCAACATTCTGATGAAGAGATATGGGAGGTATATATAGCAGTCACATTCTGTTTATGTCAAAATTTGGTGTCTTCTGGTGTGAACTAATCCTTAACTTTATGTTAAGGTTCTTGGAAAGTGTCAGTTGCGAGAAGCCGTGCAAGAAAAAGAAAAGGGCTTAGACTCCTCAGGTAGAGTTTCTTATTTCATGTTGTTACTTAAGCTGCAAGAAATTCTTTCCTAGTTAGTACTAATGACTAGTAACAAAATGTTACACAGTTGTTGAAGATGGATCGAATTGGAGTATGGGACAAAGGCAGTTATTCTGTCTAGGCCGCGCCCTTTTGAGGCGAAGTAGGATATTGGTGCTTGATGAAGCAACCGCATCAATTGATAATGCAACAGATCTTATTTTGCAGAAAACAATTAGAACAGAATTTGCAGATTGTACAGTGATCACAGTAGCACACAGGATACCAACTGTGATGGATTGCACCAAGGTTCTCTCCATAAGTGATGGTAAGTTGAATCAATTTTTTTTATCATTTAGTAGTGTTTGATTCTAACTAATGGAGATGTTTGATTGTATTATCAGGAAAATTGGTAGAGTATGATGAGCCAAAGAAGTTAATGAAGAGAGAAGGGTCATTGTTTGGGAAGCTTGTGAAAGAATACTGGTCTCATTTTCAGTCTGCAGAATCTCATTGATGATAATAAGAATGAATCTTTTATGAAATCAATTTTGTCTCATCATTTGGTAAATGAATGAGCCATAAACCAATAAAGTTAAAGTCTATGAGGATGATATTCTTGAACTATATATTGAAATATTTCGATCTAGATGGCTCATGTTCTTGGTATTTGCCAATGAAATTATTATTTTATGTATAAATGTACCACTCTTATTTATGGACTTTAACTTTGAAATGTACTTATGAAAAATCTAAACAACCATTTATAACATGAGCCATAAAGTCTTACAAGCCTCACATGATAATAAACAAGAACCTGTTCATTTATTTAATTTTTTTTTTTTGGGCAAGTACAGATCTTTTCTTAATGTCTTCATATAACAAAAATGATACCAATAAAAATAGATTATTTCAATTCCAATAATCTCAAAAGTGATATCATTACACAACACATTTTATGAGACATTCATGATGCATATGAACTATGACTATCTCCAATGAACCATCTAAGTTAAACAGAAATTTAAGCACAGAAGTAATAGTAGTTGTTCATTATCATCAATCCAATAACTAGTAGATGCACACTTTAAATTGCTAATTATTAATTATTAGATATACAATTGAAAAATGCTTATTAAAATGTATTTCATAAAGATGTAAGTTTAAAGTCTTTTCTTTAAAAAAAAAAAAAGTGCTCATGTTCCTGTTGGATAACTAACCAGCTGCATTGAAAAATGGAGGGTAAAAGTTCTCTCAACTGAATCACGTGACCTGCACGTGGAGCTGAAAACACCAGATAGCAAATTGCCCCAAAACAGGATAACAAATCTTCTGCTCTGTTCAAACTTGCTGCTCATTTCATTTCTCTGTTTCAGCTTTCTCCCCCCCCCCCCCCCCCCCCCCCTTTAAAAGTTCAACACTTTTCTTTTTCTTTTATCACGATTTTCGAATTAATTTTATTTTTTCTGTCCAGTTCTATCCGAATTCATCACACAATACCCAAATCATCACAGGAAGGAAAAAAACGGGAAAAACACAAAAATGTCAACTATTACATCCTCAACATTCACAAACTACAATGTTCCTCCGTCTTCAATCTCTTCAAGTTCAACTCAATTTCCAATCTTTCACCTAACCCATTTCCCAAAACACCTTCAATGTCCCAACCCACTTTCTATCTCGTCCAGAAAACCCATCGCCACAGTCACCCAAATTTTCTGCAAGTCACCGGAAGCAGAAGAGCTGTCACCAAAAGAAGATGATGAGTGGCTTCAGAAGCTTCCAGAGAAGAACAAGCCTCTCTACTCACATAGCTTGCCTTGCATTGAGGCTTGGCTCAAGAGCCTTGGATTCTACCAGAGCAAGGATGATAGAGCTGTTTGGCTGATTCAAAAAGCTGATTGGCATGCTCATCTCTATTTAGATGTCACTGATCTCTACATAAGGTTGGGTTTTTCTTTCCCTTGTTCTTATTATTATTTAAAAAAATGAGAATTTTTGTGCTTTTGGTTATTGCACTCTTGGTGTTTGAGTTTATGCTTGTGTGTGCTGAATGTGCACAAGGTGCTATCCACTTTGTGTGGTTTAGAATTGGTAGATGGAATGTGGAGCTGGATACTGTAGTTGGAAAGTTGTGAAGGGTTTGACTTAAATTGAGTTTTTTTAAGCAAAAAATTATATTTTTAATGTTTGTCATGTCTGTTGAATTTTCCGTCCAAATTGCTTGAAGCTAAGCAAGCCAATGCACTGTTATGTTCCCCTGCATTGCTGCAATGCCATCTGTGAGATCAAATTAGGATAGGGTAGATACTAGATACTTAAATTGGTCCTTTGATTCCTTTTAGACATATATGTTACATCAAGTTGGTGAAATCAAAGAATGGTTAAGATTTCACAATGAATCTTTAATCACTTTCTGGTGGCAGTGTGTTCTTTACTATTCTATGTTCTGAGACACAAAATAGAAGGGTGTTTTTTGTTCTTATTTTATTTTCAATGTTACCATGTTACTTTTGGATTGAAAATGGGGCATCCTACTGATATGTACTTGTGAATTCATTCTAAAAACTATTATTGAACATGCTTAGTACTTGAAGAAAAATATGTACTAAACAAAATACTTATTTTAGAAGTAAATATCCTGAATGAATTGTTGGTTTTCTATTAAGTTGAAGTTGACATACTTGCTAACTATTCAGTGAGTAATCTCATTGCAATTTGTAAAGGCTCGTGATGGATTTTCCCTTGCAACAAGATAAATGTTTAATTGTTAATAGAGATTGAAGAGTTTATTATATCTGTGTAGGTATTTGAAGAGTGGACCTGGGAATCTGGATAAGGATGTGGAGAGGAGGTTTAGTTATGCTCTGAGCAGAGAAGACATTGAGAATGCTGTACTTGGAGGACCATAATACCCTTTTTACCCTCTCTCTATCTGCCAAAATGCTTGATTTCTTGTTGGAAATAGTTAGTGCATTATTATGTCAAATGTTTAGGTTTCATGTTAGAATCCCTTCTATTGAAAGGGTTCAGAAAAGTGTCTTGTAATAGGATGAAGTTTTGATAAATATTTGAAATGAGAGAATTTGTATGGTGACTTTTTCTATCACTCTCAGTGTTCGCGGTGCGGTTTAGATCAGTTTTGTGTCAAAAAATTATTCAATTCAAACATTAATTTTACTTATGATGTAGTTTGGATTGGAAATTTTTTAGATAATCTGATCCAATTTTAAGCGATTTATATTGGATTTGATTAAATTTGCGATTTTAAAAATTAAAAAATACTTATAAATTCTAACATCAAATCTTAAATAACAAATAATGACATAACGAATAATATCTTGAAAAATCAATAATAATATAATAATAGAAATAAAATTATAAGTTAGTTAAAATAAATAAATAAATTTTATTTTAAATTTATAAAATATTTACTAAATAATAATAATAATAATAATACATTAATAAAATAAAAATATAATAATAAAATAATATTATTATACACATTGTATGTTTTAGATTTAATTGGATTGGTTTTAAAAAATAGATTTAAAATTCGATCTAATCCATATAGTCCAAAAATAAAATTCAATTGAATCTAAATTAGCAATTTTAAAAATGACCAATAATAATAATAATAATAATAATAATAATAATAATATCAAATTCAAACAAATTAAATTAAAAACCTTTCTCTACCACATAAATATAGAAGAGTGACAATCATCGAAGTCACCCTATAGTTACATGAAAAATAAATACTACTTTTTTTAAAGGAAAGGTTTAGTAGCCACCAACTTTATTAAATTCTAACCAGCAAAATAAAAGTAAGTAATCTTACATATTTGATGAAATTTCACACTATTTAAAAATGATGAGTGTTAGGAAGCAGCAATTTTTGTAATTTGTAGTTATCAAATAGCCATTAATGATGATTTTAATGGTGTGAAATTTTATTTAATTGCTCACTTTTCTTTGCTGGTTACATGCTGGCCAGAATTTAATAAAATTGCTGGCCTATAGACTTTTTCTTTAAAAACATCATTAATAACTATTTAATGACTACAAATTACAAAAATAATTGGTCTCTACCACTCCTCTTTTTTAAAAGCTCCCCATAAACCCTAGAAGACACCAACTTTAGAAAGATATCACACATGCATGCAAAGTGACTTATTATTCTCTCATTTTCTTGAAGCTTTTGCAAACGGTGAAAAGTCATATACAGATATTTTGAAATGAAGTTGACAACTAAAAATTATTAGATCATTTTATAAATTTAATTAAATTATAATCTAAAAATTTTCAATTATCAATTTTAAGTAAAAATAATAGTAAGTTGTCACCTTTGCAAATATATTATAGAAGCTTCAAACATCAGCCCTAAGTGAAGCAGATTTAGGCACATAAGAACGGTTCAAAATGGAAAACAGGCCTTCATATATTGCATCTCCAATTGCTTTCACTAACTTCAACGCAGATCTCATCATCAAGCTACCCTTAATCTTCTCACTGAAGTTGGTTTGAACATCATAGTATCTGTTCCAAAGCATAACCCCTCCATAGTTTGAACCTTGTCTTATGTACGGAAGAATTTCATCCGCCACAACCTCAGCAGCTACGAACCCACTTCCGGCAGCATGAGGCGCCGCCGGAAGCCCCAAAAGGACAGTGTTATTCGGCAAAACCGACGATGTCCACGTGTCCCAATACTCGAAAAGTTTGTTAGGGTTTCCATTTGAGTATTGGCATGGAGGGTTGTTATAGAATTGAACCCAAATATAATCAAATAATCCAGTTTTGATGGCTTTATCGAGGTAGTGATCTGGGTACGGACATTGCGGCGCCGCAGATAGGTAAATTCTTTTCTCCTTTGTGGAGAATGCATTGATGGCTTTGACTAAGTCATCGTAGAAAAGATTTGACCCTTCTTCGATGTCAAAGTCAATGCCATCTAATGCCACGCTTCCCAGTGGTCCGTGTTGGCCACTGAGAAAGCTTTCAAAAAGATAGAGCGCAACTTCCCTAGCGTCTTGCGGCGAGGAGAGAGAGTAGTGTCCGATGCCGCCGCCGAGGGAGAGGAACACTTTGATGTTTTGGCTTTGGCAGTAGTGGATTTGTGGGGCTAGTTTGGTGCAGGGGCTCCAATCGCCGCAGTGGCCGGCGAAGTTCCATTTCGGAGTTCGGCCGCTGCCAAAGACGGTAAGAAATGCGAGGATTACGATTTTGTAGTTGTTTGTGGCGCATGCTTGTTGTAAGGTGCCTTCTTTGCCGTTTTGGCCCCAGTAGACGGCGATCCCGGGGCCGGAGCTGCTGGTGGTGGTGGTGGAAGAGAGCATGGAGAGAGCAATGAAGAGGAGGGACAGTGATGGTGGTTTTGAAGCCATGCATGGAGCTTTAATTTGTTGTGTGTTGAGTTGGATTAAGGTCCAAATATATGTTTCAATTAGAACTAAATGCATGTTAAAAATAAATTTATAAATTTATTAAACTAATAATTTAATAATAAATAAAAAACTTTAAATAAATATATAAGATATAAATAAAAATTATAATAGTGGAAAGAGATAACTTTTTCATTTATTTGTTTATTAATGGTTTCAATTGTACCTCTTTAATTTGGTGAAGGGGTTTGAAAGTTGAAACTCATCCAGTATATAATTGTTTTCGGACAGGAGAAGAAATCGTTAGAATTTTCAATTTAGAGAGTAATTTAGTAAACAATATATATCTTTTACAATCAGTTAGAAATACAATAAAATCAGTTATTAAAATAATATATATATATATATATATATATATATATATATATATATATATTCTACCCAATCATATAAGTTACCTCCTATATCACCATACATCGATTGATTCCTAGTTCTTAACTAAGTCATCCATAGCTTAATCAACCATGACAACCAAAGACCAACCTCAAACAATGTCTCTTTGCTTTTTAAACTTTATTTAAAAATTTGTCGTCGATCAATAAGTTACTTATACACAAGACAGAATTTACACTTACTTAAGCAGATTAATAAACTAATAAACTAATCACTAGACCAACCAACTTGATTAGTTTATCAGTGTTCTTATTTGGTCATGTACAATACAAATGTTAAATCCGTTTACAAAGCTGCACTTGGAATAGTCCTCCAATTTGGTTTTTTTTTTTTTTTTGACTCTTCTTGAACAGCGGCAATATCTTCTTCTTTCATATAATTGAATAATGTAAAACTTCGTAAGAAAAACTAGTTCAAATGGTTAATTTCATGTAATAGTTTAGTTGTATTTTGCTTTGTTTTCATTTACTTTACCGTTCTTTAAAAACATTGACATCTTTAACTTTGAGAAATTGGAGTTATCCTTGTTTCTTTTTTTGAGTATGTGCAATATAGATAAAAATGACTTGTATATAGTTTATTTTAGTAAAATAAGGTTATACAAATTTTTTATACTATTTTCATGATTCAATAATAAGTTAAATTCAGTTTGATTTTGTGTATTTCATGAAGGATCAGTCTCAAATAAAAGATAAATAACAGGAAGCAAATTGGTATTTACTCTCTATTTTTTTTAATTCTCATCATTCAAGCTTGAAAATTGAAACCTCTAATAATGAATCTAATATTAATATAAACCTACCACCATATTCAATTATATTCCTGATGATACACCACAGACTACACCATTCTATATCACTCAAATTCAAAATAACATTATTTATTGAGAAGTTCATTTTACATAAGAACATAAATAATGTACCTTCATAGTTTCACGTTAATCATTAAAAAAAGTTCACATTTTCTTTTAAAAAAAAAGGTCAGCATTACTATAAGCAACATCAGGCATAAGCATTAAACTCTCTCAAATTATATTTGCAACTTCACAAGATTTCTAGGGATAGATCCTCGGCACCCTACCCCTTCTTCCGTGTCACTGAATTTGTGGACTTACTAAATGATTCAAAAGTGATTAACTCTTATAAGAATATAAACAAATTAAGATGATGACATATAAAGTACTAATGTATATTCAAAGGCCTTGATGGCCTATGCCTTATTTCAAAATTTTCACCCAAATTTCAAGAACATATACAGAAGTTTGTTCCTGATAAACTGAAAAACATAAAATGAATAAACAAATTATAAAAGAAAAAGTAAAGACTGGCATCAATGTGCAAAGTGTTAAATAAGATGACATGGTAGTGTATATTTCCTAAGACTGAAATCAGTTACCACTCTCCATTATTGTGATCTTATGATCTTACACTTTCCGAACTTGGATATTGTGTGTGGTTTGGGACCTCCATATAGGTTGCCTACCACTTTGTACAAGTGCTACTTCTTCTCCTTCTTTCACCATTCCTTGATTCTGCATACATAAATCATCATATAGGCTAAATTAGGAGCAGCAAGACTTAATAATAATCCCTTTAAAAGGATTAAAAATAGAGTTTAATTTTCATGCAATAACAGTGCAAAACTAATGCCATCACAACTGTTTTCTTGGATGACCATTCACGCAGTCAACATAAAAAATAGTTATTTTTGCTAATGTAGCGTTATTTGATTAGATGTACGTGTAAAACGGTTTTATACTGACAGTGCATCAAAATTTAATTCTTAAAAAATATGTCGCTAAATGTAATGAAATCTGCATAAGGTCCATGGTTTATTGCATGCATGAAGAGAAGTGCTAGTTTATCATGTTAAGGAGGGATTCATGAAGGTTTTATAATCATTCCATGCCACTAGTTATCATCTTATATTACATGTTATAATAAAAGTGCTTTAATTTAAACCCTTTACCTTCAACAAATCCAAGGCTCGTCTGAAGGTCGCTTCAGAATCATCGCAAAATTGCATGTATATAGGGCAGACTCCTTGATACAGTGCCAATCTCTGTTGCACTCGTTTACTGCACAACAAGCAAAATTCAAAACTAGGTAGATACAGTGCCATCTCTGTTGTGCTCTGTTGTACTCCGTCACCATGTGTTTGTGTATGAATACATGTGTTGTTTAATTCATTTTTAACGTGTATTTTGTATTTCAACATGTACTCTGTACAAGTGACTGATTTTTTGTGTACATGTAGCATAGTTGCTTTCAAATACGTCAACAAAACTAAGGAAAGAAATCCACTGTCATGACATTTAATACAGCTCAAGACAATTGCTAGAGGACCATGAAATTCGTAACACCTCACAAGGCCATCACATAATCAGTTTCATGAGATACTACGCAGGAAAACTGTTAATTTTTGAACCAAAAAGATCCACAGATGTTATAAAAGAGAACTTACTCATCAGTAAAGGCGAATATGGTCCCAGAAGGTCGATAGTGGCTCAGTAGGATGCCCATGAAACCCGTCCTCGTAAAGACGACGGTTGCAGTGCCAAGGGTGTTAGACATCATGGTTGCATGGTATGCAAACATCTCACTCATGTGGTTCTACATGGAGCCAAAGAAGGGGCAAAGAAAAAAAAAAGAAAAAAGAAAAACATAATACATATATCAATGCCAAGAATCACCTGGGAAGGCAATGAATGCATAAACTAGTCAAGGATACAAAATATATCAACTTCAAACCTTGAACACTTGACCGATATTAGGTGGCATTTGACCCCCTGGTATAGTAGCCTCTGTACGTAACGCAACTGTGTGCATTACTTTCACAGCTTTTAGCGGATACCTGTGTTATAAGAAAAACAAATATATAAAGTACATCATTTTCTAAGAATCAGCCTATTCCCCTTCTTCCTTATAAAATTGGAACATTACTGGTAAAGCTCACTTTATCTTCAAGGTCTCTTATATGCCGCTACAAAAATTCGGCGGCTCAAGATTAGTACTACTCAAGCATGCAATATTCAAAACTATTTACTTACTTTCCGTGGGCAGTTTCTCCAGACAGCATTATTGCATCAGAACCTTCTCGAACAGCAATTGCTATGTCCGATACTTCCGCTCTGGTTGGTGTTGGGTGAACAATCATGCTTTCCAGCATATTTGTGGCCACAATAACAGCTTTTCCCATGCTACGGCACAAGTTGATTATCTCTTCCTACATTTACAAGCATTATGGAATTTAAGATGAGCTTAACTTGATTTCGACTAAATGATGCCAATTGCTCACATTATCTTTATATAACAGTTTGTTTACCTGCAAAAGTGGAACCTCTTCAATAGGAAGCTCAGCACCAAGATCTCCTCTGGCAACCATAGCCTGAAAAGGAAGGAATCAGGTAAATATAAACACACAGAAGTACTCCACAAAACACATTCAAAAAAAGTGGAGAAGAATATGCATTTACAATATATGCTAAATCAACCACAGAACTTAGCAGCAAGAGTTAAGAGTAATTCAAGGATTAGGTTAAGCACCCCGTCAGACGCAGTGATAATGGAATGCAAATTTGGTATAGAGTCTGCACTTTCAATCTTTACGATGACATGTATATCAGTTCCAGAGTCTGCAGTATTGAATGGAGACTTTATCATTCTTATGATTCAAATATGCACCAAACAACTCGATATGATATATATCTTATAAATGTTTTACTTTTCAAATAATTCTTCAGTTCATGCACAACTTCAGCACTCTTAACAAAGGAGACAGCATAGAAATCAACTTGATTATCCACTCCGAATTTGATATCATCCCAATCCTTCTCTGCAGTAAATAAATGAGAAGATTATTTCCATTGAAATCACTATATTCTCAAGCATCACCATGTACCCAAATACCAAAAGACACTAGTTGGAAAATCATCAAGAATATGATTACTCATCTAAAGTCTCACCAGTGATGGAAGGAAGTGTTGCACTTTTTCCTCTAACATTTAAATGCCTTCTTGACTTGAGCTCTCCTCCGTCAACAACTTCACATTTAACGGAATCTTCTGTCTTAGATTTTACCATCAACGACATCATACCACCTGGGTCATCATTATATATTTAGTCATCAAAGCCATCATATAATTAACCTATAAAGGGGTCATGAAAATAAACCACCTCAACATTATATTTACATGCTTTAGGATAAGTAATTTCTGTCAAATAGTAGACCCCATACCATCAACAAGAAGCATGTCCCCAGGTTCCACATCATTGACAAAATCATCATAGTTCACACTAACACAATCTGCAGTTCCAACACCTCTTTGGATAGTAAAAGTGAATTCCTGTCCAGTTGATAGCATGATTGGTTGTGGCAGATCCCCACTCCTCACCTCAGGACCCTGAAAATAAAGAAAAAAGATATTAACATATGACACTGCACATAATTCAATACAGAAAAGGAATATTAAAAACATAGGCTAATGATAGTAACACTATTTGCACAAAAATTTTATTACATTAATCATAATAAGAAGAAATGCTTTCATGAAGTATAACATACCTTAGTATCAAGCATAATTGCAATTACATTATCCTTTGCTTGTGCATTATATTCTTTAACCAAGTCAATAACTTTCTGATGCGAAGCATGGTCTCCATGGGACATATTGAGGCGTGCGACATTCATGCCGGCCTCAGCCAGCTTCCAGATCATTTCCTTGGTATTGGTGGAAGGACCAATAGTACAAACTATCTTCGTCTTGCGCCTAAACGTGGGCTTCGACCACATTCCATTCGAAGCATCAAGAAGTTGCGGCACACCACGCAATTGCTCCTCAATCTAATCACCAAAACACACCAAGTTAAAGTTTTCAGATAGTTATAAAGATGCACCAACAAAGATTTAACAATATTGTGTGCACATCTCCTTCTGATATTTAGTTTACACATGATGTAAACACAGCTGAAAGCTAGCTAGCAAATCTCATAATTTCAAATACACTCTCAGCATGCAAACTACTCAATGCTCAAATCTCAATTAAAAAAACGAGATTCATTTTTCCACAAACATAACTCTATTGTTAAGGGTCACAACCATTTCCATTTTCCATAATTTTCAACATATGGGGTCCTATTCAAAATCTCAAATTCCAATATTTTCCCATCACTTTTTAGCAACAAAAAGAAAGTCTAATAAGAGGGAAGCAAGAGAGAGATGAAAAGAAGGAACCTTTGGATCATCTTCAGCGGAGACAGGGATAACTTCAACAGATGCAGATTTCCTCGCATTGATCCTGCAGCTTCTGAATGCATCTTGGGGGCACTTGTTGATCCCATTTGATGAGAAAACCTTGGAGGAAAAAGTTGGAGGCTTTAAGAGATTACGCGCCCTTTCATTTGCAGATCCTGAAGTAGGGCACAAAAGGGTGCTCTGAATGGATCGTGTTGTTGCCACAATCTGAGCCATTGAGCGAGAGAGAGAGAGAGAGAGAGAGAATGCGTTGATGTTATGAATAGAAGAAGAAGAGTGAGAAGTTTAAGAAGGTGGTGAGCGGATGTTGGAAAAATCAAAGCCAAATTTGACGGAGAATCTCAGAAGAAAGAGGTAGTTGGAGCTTTGGGTTTTGAGAGAGACCTCGTTCGTATCGAACACAAACGAATGGAAGTGTCAAAGTGTCCCTTCACCGTTGCTGCCGTTGCTTGTCCACGATGATGTCTCAGCTTTAAAGCGATGTCGTTTTCTTGCATGCATTTGTTATTTTTTTTGGAACTAAAGTTTCGACGAAACTATGGGCCACAATTTGGGCCTATGAGTTTAGTTGAAGTCAGAAAAGTGATAGCCCAATAATGAGGAGCTGAGAGCATCAGGACTCTTCTTTTGGTCAGGAGGGCATCAGGGCTTTATTTCCTTTTAAAGATTCATGGGCCTATAGATGATACCATTGGGAGGCTTTTCCAGTGTCCCAAATGGTTGTCCAAATAAACAAATTTGTGGCCCAAAATTTTCCATTTATATGATTTAACAATTCACTATATTCCAAGACCAAAAAAAAAACCAATTCATTATATTGCAAGTACCAAAAATATTCACTATTTTGCCTTGACAAAAAAAAAACAATTCACTATATTGACCCAAAAAAAATTTCACTATCAATTTGATAATTCTATTTTTAACTTTTTGTGGACAGAAGAAAATTATGCTACACTATATATATATATATATATATATATATATATATATATATATATATAATGACAATATCTAACAATCAAAGTTGTAAAATATTCTTTATGATATCTACCAAAAAAATCTATATAAAAAACTGTATTCAATAAGAAGCTTCCAATTGGCAAATATTTTAGTAGATTTTGGTGATTTAAAGCTTGCATATATTTCATGGGATATATAATTTTTTATGTGTGCAGTGGGACATATATTTAAGTGTCGGCTGAGCAAAATAATTTATATATATATATATATATATATATATATATATATATATTTGATATAACAGCATGATCGAACTGATTAACAATGTTCAAACTACTGTCAAAGCATTCATAATCAATATAATTAAGCACATAATAAATAATATACTCACAATTATTCTTTGAGAATAGCACATGGTATATATATATGCCTTTCATGTTTTCCATAGTTGTATAATTTTTGGCTCATACATATAGAGGAATTGAAGATGTTATATACATATGCATTTGATGATGAAGATATATGTATAAATAATTTGCATAATTATTATGATGAAAAGATCACGTCATGTTGATATATAACTTTCAAATGGTGATTGGTGTTGTTCTTTCTATTTAGTCCTGAAATACTAGTTGCCTAGTTCTTCCTACTACACCAATAAGCAGGGGTTGTTTTCTTGATTTGTTCCACCATGGATATATATGGGATGAGATTCTTTTTCATGAACTTTTCTTCTTCTATCACTAAAAAAGTAATCTTAGCTTTTATGGTATGTGATATACTACTAGTAGTATGCTTACTAGTTAGTTTGGCAGTGTTTTTGTCTCAACACTTTTAACATTTATTTTAAGTGATATTGTAAAATTTGATTTTTTATTATACACATGTTAAATGAGACTAAAAAAAATATAATTTAAATTTATTGAGTGATCAATTTATTCATCATGTTTAAGTTTTGAATCACATTTAGATGATCTAATTTATGTATATGTAGTCATTTATCGGTCAGTAATAAGCATTTAAATGAAAAATCATTGGTCTATCACATTAAATGTTAATATTAAGTGTAAAGAGTGCATAAAATTAGTCTCACATCGAAGAGAATAAAAAAAATAAAGAATTTATAAGATGAAAAACGTATTAATTTATTATCTTAAAATTTTGAATTAAATGTGATATTTTTCATCTTATATTTTTTCACTCCGTCCTTTTCCAAAAGTTTTGGTGGCTCATGTGTGAGAAATTAATATTATATAGTAAAAATTATACTTAAAAATATTGAGAAAATAAATTGAGAGAATCAATATGCTTTTTCTTAAAGTTCTTGTACAGGCTAGCTAGGAACCATGTTGCCAATAATGTTGTTGCATATATAGTTGCCAGAATGCTTGGTTTTTACATTTCTAGTATCTAGATACTATGAAATAATTAACAATAATAGTCTAGCTATTCCTATCTATTGCATCAACTCTAATAATGTCTTGTGTCAATTGAGTTTCCTTGAATGAGTTTCAAATTTCATTTATTTGTATAAAACTACGAAAGGACATTTCATTCACCAAAATATAAAAGGTTTAAAATTCATGAGACTAATTCTTAATTATATCCACTGATAGAGTGATATAACAATGAAATTACAAATATACCTTTTATACCTTTTATTTTCAATATTTTAAAAATGGGTTTGTTTGATTTGTTTATACCTTTTATTTTCAATATTTTATGAAAAAAAATAATATTTTTTTATAAAATTATAAAAACAAAAAAATAGAACAATAAAAACACAAATTAACCGTACCTTAATATTATTTCAAAAATATATATTCTAACATTTATTATTTGTTACCCAACATCGATAGAAATGAAAATCCAACATATACTACACGCCAAATGTAGACAAAATTACAAGATAATATAGTTCAGGAGTTCTATGGTCTGAAATCTGAAAAATGAAAAACCTGAAAAGTGAACAATTAATTAAAGACATATATGTAACAACAATTTAAACTGCACAGAATATTATAGGACTCTGACATATATTATAATCCTCACTTTCATGACCCTGCAATGAAAACTTTTTTGTACAAAACAAACACCTCTATGATGAGCTAGCTGGCATTCATTCTCTACTCTCACTGACAAGTTTATCTAATTATCTAAAACTGTATATGATGGATTATTTTATTCATGAAAATTTCTTCAAAATATTTGTTACAAATTTTTTAAAATTGTTAGTTCATAAATGAAATAAATATGTGAATCTTTCAATATATTTAAAATTTGGAAACTTCAATTCTCACTATTAAAACTTTGATTTAATTTTGATACATTCACATTGTAAAAAGATTTACATACTCATGGAATTAAATTTATATATTTAGATAACTTTTTAAATGATAAATTTTATAATTAACTATTTTAATCGACTTAATATACAATTAACTATTTTAATAAAATATGTCAGTGCATAAAAATTAAATTCTTAAAATTTTTTTTGGGATAAAATTTATATATCATTATTAGGTGTTGGTAAATTTTTTTTATTTTTTATTTTTTGCCATAGTTAAGGTTGAATTGTAGTTACATGAATGGTGTAAGGTTGCTATCAGAATTAGACCACATTAATGAGTGTTGGATTTAGCAGCCAATACTTATTGTCTTAAATGGGACATAGAAGAGGGGACCAATTGGTTTCAAGTCACTCTGCTATCCTGGCTTGAAGGCTTTTGTCCTCAAAACCTTTGTTCATGTCTACTTCTTTATCCGACATCCCTAGGGACCCTTGTCTCCTTTCTTTTTAAATTAATAAAATGATAAAAATTCTTGAGTTGTTTTTCAAAACTAAATAGTTCATCTTCAGCCTGAAAATGACATATATAGTTTACTTAATTTTCTTCATTAACATTTTAAACTATAGATTGCTAGGAGATTTCTATATGCATCACCACAAAAGGCTTGTGGTGGATGGAAAAGCCTGAGATTATTTCCTTCCCATGAAAACCTCTTGATATTTTTTTCCTCTTTTTTTCTAATATTTCATATTATTAAGTAATTTATCCATTTCTGTTTTCTTCTATAAAAAAAAAATGAAAATTCAAGTGCAGCTAATTTTATGTAAAGTTATGTAAAGTTGATAGTTAAAAGTCGTTAGATAACAATTTAGTCAAAATCTGTCAAATTATTTAATGACTCTCAACAATCAATTTCATATAAAGTTAACTGCATCTGAGTTTCTAGAGAAAATATACATTATCTTTATGACTTATGACATTTGGTCTTAGAGCACTTTGTAATTGGTCTCCAATTCATACTTGTATAGTTGTATGTTTGTATTTGGGTAAATAAATGTAAATTTACATATTAATTTAATTAAAAAATACTTATAACTTAGAGATAGTTACCCTAACTACTAATTCAATATGTGAGTACTTAATTACTAAAAAGTATGTAAATATTCATACAATTGGTTGAATAGTTTGTATTCCTAGTTTTACAAATAAGCCTCTAATATTTTTTAATTTAAAGATATATAAATTTGTTATTAATTAAAAATATAAAATTATTGTTGATTTTTTAAAAATATGAAATATTTAAGTTCTTTCGTTTAAAATATATAAAAACAAATCGATCCATAAAAAAACTTATATGTATTACATTTTAAAAAATAAAAAATATTTTATATTTTTAATTAATCGATTTATTTATCTTTAAAATAAAAAATTAGTGACATATTTATTTTTTTTTAAGGACATTCAATGTAGACGATCATTTCTAGATATGTTTAAGTATGTTGTGTCTTGTATAAGACTCTATTAGGAAAAATAATAATTTAAAATATAAATAAAAAATGCATGACTCTACATACCTATGGAATACCACCACCACTTTTTCTGTTTCTTGAAACAATAATATTGTCTTGAGTATCTCATGCATATAATAATGATCCAATAAAATATACAAATCAAAATCATTTGGGTTACATGCAAATAATAATAGTAATAATAAATGTGGTATAATGGGATATTTAATTTTATCCTTTGTGTTCAACTTGTGGTGCAGCAGTTAGAATGTGATCATCAAAGTGATGAAATCACCCTTCCTATTAAGTGGTCATATCAATCCAAATCCAAATATTAAACAAAACCCAACACAACAAGAAGACAACAACCAAACATAGAATCATAAGGAAAAAAAAATTCACTCAAACTAAAATTTTGAAAAATAAATAATCCACCACATAGAGATATTGTTTTGGAAACAATGGTTTATATATAACAACAAAGTTTTTGAGGATTTGAACTAATTATTTTGTTGACTATTCAGCTCATGAGATTACAAAGATTCCCCTTGCTTACTTTTGATCTAGCTAGTGAACAAAAGTTTATTAAAGGCAACATTCCAAATTAAAGCAGAGGACTAATTTTGTTTAATTTTTTTTTCTTTTAGATTCATAATGTACCTACCTGAACATGAATTGCATGCATGAACCTCCTCTTGCCTTTTTTCACTAGTTAATAATAATTATAAAAATTTAATTTTCATATATTATCAATAAAAAATTACGTAAAAAACCTAATTATATTACCATATCAATAAAAGTAACTAATTTTTAAGTTCAACTTAAAATTTATCTAAAATTTTTTATTCTCAGTGCATCAAAATTACAGAAATTATTTTTAATATAGAAAGAGAATTGGTGTTTTGGTTGAATATTGACATTTGAAGTGTACAGTATTGTGGAAATTATTCAACACGCCCCCACGTGTTGGCTAAGATGCTGCTACGTGTTGTTGGCCAGAATGCTACCACGTGTTCACCACGCCCCCCACATGTTGCACCACGCCCCCACGTGTTGACTTCCCACAAAAAAAATCCACTCATCTCTAATTACACCAAATACTTCCATTTTCAACAAAAACACCAATATTTTGTCCATTAAAAAAAAAATAGCCTCAAAATTATACTCTAGTTATAGTTAGAATGTGATATCATAAACTATTTCAAGTTCTAGAACCCAACCAACTCCTCCTTTTAGTAAAAAATAAAAAAAATATAAAGCAGCAAATGATTAAAAAGAAAAAGGTGAGGTTAACTAGTGATGCAACAAGACATTATGGACCTATAGTGAGGGCTCACATTTTTCTGTTTCTTTTCTTCTTTTTCTGAATTCCAATTATTAAATTTCATTGTCTCTTGCCAGACAGCCACATACCCAATTGTTGGAGAGAGATTACATAACATAACATATCATATCTCAAAGCTATATATATACATATAAGTTTATAACATATATATATGTTCACATCTTCAAACATATGCTACATAAGAGAATTAAGCTTGAAATTTCTCAATTAATTTGAGTTATTAGAATTTAGAAGAAGAAAAAGAAGAAGCTATGGAAAGTTCACATTCACATTCTTCACAACCTCTTTCTATTGAAAGCTTCTCTTATAGTTGGTTAGTGAACCTTAAACCTTCACTAGAGAGCTTAGATAGTTCATTGAGAACTTCTCTTGATGCTTATTATTCTGATGAAGCTTCTTCATTCATTGAAATGGATCCAAGAATGCCACCTTCAAAGAGATTCTTCCCAAAGAACAGCAGCAACTGCTCTCAAGATTTCAAGTTTGATTTCCCAACTTCTTCACAATCACAAAGTGATGCAGATCAATTGTTTTCCAATGGCTACCTCATGCCTCTCTTTGTTCAATCATTGAAGATGGAAGAATATGATGATCATGGGGTCCTAGATTCCAATCTTCCAAGCCTAAATTCCTCTTCGAATGCGTCGAATGGCGCGGCTGCGCCTTCTTCTTCGGCTCATTCGAGATGTCCTTCATTGAAAAGGTGCAGAACATTATCAAGGAGGATAATTCAAAAGTATCTGAATTTCTTAAGGCCCTTGTGTAGAAAACTGAGGGGTCAGAACCACAGCAAGACTAGTTCGAATTCGAGCACTGAGAAAGTTGTTAAGAGGAGTCAATCAGTGAAGAATAGGGGATACTATTCTGAAGCATCTCCTAGAATCAGTGTTGCTTATTCTGCAGATGATTGGAGAAAGTCTTGTGATTCTGAGAGCTCAATTTATGAAGCAGTTCTTCATTGCAAGAGATCCATTGGTATGTTTAATTCATCAATTCAGAACAAGCTTTTTGTTTTCCCTTGAATTTGATAGCATTATGTTCATTTTTAACTTTGAAACTTGTTTTTTTTATTGCAGAAAGAAGAAGCTAATGATGCTGCAAGATGGAAGAATTTGAAGATAGAAAATCAAATAGGAAAAGGAAAAAGAATTTAGGTGAAGAAATTATTCAAGGCCAGAATTCAGCAGCCACTCATTTTCTCTGTTTCTATCTTCCTCTGCTTGGAGAAGGATAATGGAATTTCATAAGAAAAATAAATATGTGGTTGGTGAGGCATAATTTTCAAGAAAAAAGAAAAGAAAAGAGAAAGAGTACAATTTTGTTTGTTTATCTTGTTAATATGGGGGAGAAAAAACACTTTTTACTTCAGTTGAGAAATTTTCTTCAACTGATGTTGGAATTAGAAAATTGTGTGCTAAATGCCAAAATGAATCAGTATGTATATATATATTATAATGCTGATAATTTCATTAATATTATCCTTTGCCGATAGCTACTTTGTTCTTCTTTTTTTTTTTTTTTTCCTTTTTCTTTTCCCTTCTTAAAAGTGTTGATTGATTGATTCAAGTGATTGAAGACAGTTTTGATGAGCAAGTTTGAAATTTTAGAAAGCTTTTTGCAAATTTTAAGGTAATGATGAATGAACAACACTAAAGGAGACATATATTTCATGATAACAAATTAAATATGCAGAACACTAGCTAGATTATTGTCTGTGGATTTATGTAACATAAACCATAATTAAGTACTCTAATGATGTACAAATGAGTGAGAATTTAGTGCATTGTTAATCTCAAATTGTTATTTAGAAGAATGCTAGTTACTTCATACAGGACTAGTCAAATTAAAATGCAATATAAATATGAATTGATTCAGTAGCTTAATTTTTTATATACATAAAACATTGTCGTATATATATGTTTTTGTTTGTGATAATAATTACAAAGTTTAGTATTTGTGACAGTATGTTACCCTTTATTGAACAAATTGGGCATTGTAACTAGCCAAGTCACATGCCAAAAGTTGAACCATTTTTTCACTGACAAGTATGAAGGATATTATTAAATGAATGAAAAAGTATGTGTAGTTCTGTGACTTCTGTCTATCATTGTATTCATATGTTGCTATACTATGATTTGACATGCCGAGAATGTTTTTGTTCCATGATAATTAAATTCATTTTAATGCTAACATTAATAATTAGAAATATCTGTTGAATATTTCAATTAATAACTTGATTGTCATTATCATTTATTTAATAAGCCTTAGCTTCTAATTTGAAGGTCATTAAGAACCATATATATCTTCATGGATAATGTTAAAAAGACAAAAAAATAGTCAAAATTTATTTTATTTAATATTTATTAATTATTATAATAATTAAATATTTTTGTTATTAAATATTTTTGTATTCTTATTATGGTGATGATGACTTTAAAGTCTGAATTCTTCAATTATTATGTGATTAAACAAATTAAAGGTAATCATGTTTGAATTTAGCTTGATTAAAGAAATCAATGATGCATGTGAGTGATCCCTTATTTGGATATTATCCAATTAAGGAATAAGGAGTCTCATCAATCTTTGTCTGCCAGTTACACTCCCTTTTAAATTGTTTTCTCTAGAAGGGAAAGTAGATAGCTACTAGCAATGAAAATTAAACCTTAGACATTTAATTTTATAGAAAAAATTTCAAGTGAACTAGATATATCTATATTTTAATAATTTTAATCATTAATCTCAATTATAAAATATATATTAATTAAAATTAATTATTAAAATTACTGAAATACTAGTGTTCGTTCTTGTTACATTTAAAAAACTTTTCAATTCTATATATATACACACACTACATTTTGACACATGAGATTTAATTTGCCCTAATTAAACTCTAGTAAGAAAAAGAAAAAGGTGAAAGGAAAAGATGTGTACTGATGTTTGGAGGTAGAATTAATGAAGTTGAAATTCCATAGAGGGCCACGTTAAATGATGTATTGTTAGGACTTAGACCTCACTGTGAGTGTGAATGATATGATTCTTGATATGTAAGGACCATATGGTAGACCCCACCTCATGCATTTATCATCACTTATAGAGAATCAACAAAATTATCCAACATCAGAGTTTCTTTCGTGCGTAACTCATACCAATATGTTTGAAAATTTTATCAAAATAAAAAATATAAACAAACAATTTTTAAAAAAAAACCTTTAAAATTTATTATTTTTTATTAATATTTTTAATTATCAATTAAATTTTTTATTCTAACAATTTAACTATATATTTTTTGTCTATACTTTTAAATATTACTGATTAACTCCAGATAAAAAATAATAAATTTTGTTGACTTTCTATAATTTTTCCAAAATTTAATTGAGCAGTTAAATTTTTAGAGTTTAAGTTAAAAAATTAACTTTTAAATTGTTATGAAACTATTAATTCTAAAAATTTACACTAATTAATAAAAGGACGCAACATAAATGAATGATCGAACTCTAAATTTTTTTGATATAGAACTCTGATACCATGTCATGATATTACTCCTCCCAAAAGTTTAAACCGAAAAGACAACATAAATGATTATATCTCTACAACATAAATTTTCTAAAAAAGAATATTAAAAAAAATTATAATAAAAATTTGACTAATAATACTATTTAATTAAAATTTAATTTCCTATATTTAATTATTCAAACATAAAGTATGAAGATAAAACAAAAAAGATTACTTCTTTATGTCTGTCCTCATTCTATCTGATTTTTAACACATACGCAATAAACAAGTTTTATTATAAAATAAATAAATGAATAATTTCTTTAAAAAAAAAAAAACTTGCAATATACATGGATGTTGAATTTTGAAATCCCCTAGTACAAATTTTTCGCCCAAATCATATGGGTTTGTTGGAAGGACCACAGAGGAATTAGCATTATTAGTTATAACAGTTATATATACTACTGCCTAATGTTATAAGATGTATGTGAAGAAGCAATTATAATAACAAGAATGAAGAATTATTAGTGATGACAGATTGACATCCATAATAATGGAGTATGGTACTATTATGGTAGTTAGTTGATTAGTTCATCCCCATAGACAACCAACTTCAACACATAATCATCATCATCTCAGCATGTCAGCTTCAAAACTCAAAATTTGTCTCCATAAAAAGCAGATATTTAGGTAGATGCTACATCCTTCATATACCATGCTCAATTATATCTTCAAAGATACTTGTTCCTTAGTCAAAAAGTTTATAATATACTAGCTAGTATATATATTTTTTAATGAATGTTTTTTATGTATTCGTTAATTGGATCAATGGATTTTCATAGGTTAGTGACACATATTATTATTAGTGATGAAATTTTCGACAGAAAATTTTATCTATATATCACTAAAATTTAAAAAATTCCAGTTCCCATTTATTCTATCATTGTTTCGGATACATCCGTCATTAATAATTGATAGAAAATTTTCATTACAAAATTTCGTCGCTAAAGATTATATTATATTTTAAATATTGCGATGGTGAAAATTTAGGTGCAGTCAACTTTACGTGAAGTTAATAACTAAGAGTCGTTAGATGAAAATTTAATCAAATCAGTCAAATCATTTAACCGGTCTGAACTATCAACTTCACCTAAAGTTAACTGCACCTGAATTTTCATCTTTTAAGAATAATAATAACGGCGCTTATTATCATATAAAACCAATAGCGTGGCATATGTTACTTTAGTAATCTACAAGCTTATGGCATAATTATTGGAAAGTATAAGTTCTAAGTACCCCAATATTTTGGTTTAACGTGAGTTTAAAGATAGAGTAATTAAGTAGTGATTGTAATAATGCGGGTAAAAATGAAAGACATGATAAAAACAATAAAAAATGGTCCCCTCAAAGGGAATGGGGTCCAATATATATATGTGTGTATATATGGAATCTTAATGTTAGCCATTGAAAGTGGTTTGAAGAGTTATATAGTTATATATGCATGCTAGTTTGGCTAAGTAGCTAGAAGCTGATCACATGGAAACATGAGTAAGAAGGGGACATAGAAAAGATGTGCTAAGAGAAATGCCAATTCCCTTTGTAAATCTCTCCTTACTTTTTGTTTTCCTCTTTGGATTTTATATGCTTTTGCGGTTAGGAAAGCACAACAATGTATGTCACCACCACTTATCCCCTTTTATTTTTTAGGCATTTTAATTTATTAATTATTGTCACACATATAATAATTAATGTTTTTCTCTTGTTGCTATACAACATCATCATCAGCTTATTAGCTAGGGTTTTGGGGGGACCATAAACCTTACACATGATCATGCTTCTTCTTGATATGTATTCATCATTTTTCCACCATGGCTTTTAGCAAAGATTTATATAGTCCATAGCTGCATCTTTCATGCAATATATAGAACCATAGATTCCCCGGCCCCCACTTAATTATTCAAAAAAAAAAATTGTAAAAATCGCATATATGTGCTAGCTGTAACAAAAAATAGTAAGATGTTTTTTTTTTCAAAAAAAAAAAAGATTGGTATATATGGAAATAAATAAACCCTCAGAACCTTTCTAGTAGTTATTATATTAATTATCCTTTTTTTAATTATTTTTAAGTATGGTTTTCATTTTGAAAATAAATACAGTGTAACTCGTCTAATATTTAAGAAAAAGTATAGGTAAACAATGAAAATACTAAACAATGTGAACAATTGATATATCGAATGTTCATTTCATTAGGTGTGCGGATAGTTATTCTAATATTAAAATTTAGGTGAGTACTTTAGAGGTGTAGTATGTTTTGATTTGATTGGTGGTTGTTTATGTTGTTAAAAAAAGTTATTAATTATCTAACATTACCCAATATTTGAATACGGTCTTGCAAATAAAAAAAATGAGAAAAAAAATCAGCTACCAAATATTTTACATGTTCAAAAAATTAAAAATTACACATCTAAAATTCAAAAATCACATATCTAAAATTCATGTTTCCCATATACCCATTTAAATATAATTTTCTATCTAAAAAAAAATGTTTGCCTTAATTTTATTGATTTTTTATACGGGAAAAACAGTATCTTAATTTGATTGGACAACACAATGCAACTAGAAACTGACCTAGAAATAAGGACAACATGCATCAGTTATCCTTATTATGTCCTACATTTAAGGTTGAAGGGATGTTTGCAAACACTAATTAATAGTACTATTCATCCAAATAATTATAAATAAACAAAAATAACAAAACCTCTCATTCAATTCACTTTCACCATAATATATACATAGATCTCTCTGGCCTAGAATGGTTGGTACCTAAAAAGTTTGGGACAACCCACAAAGGCATAGATAACTAAAAGATACCAAATGATATTGTCCTAAAAAGATGGGGATCTAGGGTTTCAAATTTTGAAAACAAGCATAGCGGGACAAAATCAACATTAGTAAAAGTAAACGGCCAAGGTGCTGAAATAGCTCTGAATGTTCCTAATTTCACCAACATTAGGGTGAACAATATGCTTAATAGGATGCATAAGATAAGGATCCTTCTACTGTTAGGGCTTAATGATTACTCAGTAAAATCAATAATAATTGTCTCAAACCCCATACCTTTGAAACATCAATCTAAACGGCAAAATTTCTATTGCTTGATGCTGACATATCATAATATTTTTAATATAATTAATTCGTACAATATATATAAAGATATAAAAAAAATTTAAATATTATTTCTGACTAGTATTTTAATAGTTTAATTGTTGATTTTAATCAATATATTATATATATTTTTATAATTAAGATTAACGGTTAAAAATTAAAACTATTAGCATATTAATGGGTAATGCTATGGAGACAAAAAACAGTCAAAACTTGCCTTATTTAGCATTTATTAATTATCGCAACAATTAATAAATGCTAAATAAAGTAAGTTATGATTTTTTTTGTTGATTTTTTTTTGTTACCAATCATTTCTGATCTTAGATTATATGCTGATATGATTGTCGACAATTCGTATTTCATTTAGACTATTAAGTTATTTTAATAAAAAATAAATACGTTAAATTTGAACTTACTATTCAAAGGAAACTAGCAAATTATAGTATATACAAAATTTTCATGTTATTCTCTACACTAATTTAATTTTTTTCATTCACCAGAAAAATTAATTTTTATTGCTCCCTACTTGAGATACACATGCAGATATTCATCATCATCAGTAGCATAAGAACATATAATAAATTAACCTAAAAGTTAATTGGTGAATAGGGAGTTGTTGCTGAGGGGACCATGCAAAACTATGTGGAGTTGTTCCACACCACATATATATTGAATATTTATATTAATACTATACATTCTATTAAGTGGTTAATAAACAATAAATTGAAAAAAGAATAATTTGAAAATTATAATAATCTATTATAAAAATTAATTAATAAATATGATTGTGATACGAGAAGATCATTATTGTTATTGCTGTAACAAGTGGACAATAGTAGAAGATTAAGCTAAGATAATATATATTTCGATTTGAGAGAAAAAGTGTGAGAGCAATCTTGAGGTTTTCAGAGTCTTTTTGACTTCATATGTAACATACTCATGAGTTGAAAAGTATATAACATTGAATAATATATATTCCAAGCTGAAACCCTAAAATTAAATATCTGACACTTGGAAACTTGGAGTAGGTTTTCTGTTTTTCTTAACTTCAATTCTATGTTCATGTTATGATGATGATGTTAACACACATGGGTTTTGGGTTCAGTATGTAAAGAGACACATGATTCAATATTGTCTTGCTTAGTTTTAATAGTGTTTGTTAGTTGGAACTTGGAACTGCTTTTTAAAGATTAACCAAATAAAGCTTTTTAATTAACTAATGCTCTAATAAAGATTTGTTAAGGATTAACAAAATTCATATATATATATATATAAACTTTTATGAGCTATTAATATAAAAGAGTTTTAAACAAACAATCAATCGTATGTTATCATCTTAAAAAATTTAATTTTTAAATTTATTATTTAAAAAATCATTTAAACACATAAAATTTTGTAATATATATGTGTATTTTTTTCCCCAAACATTTAATTTTGTATTCTAACCTATCTCTTCAAACACAATTTTTTTTTTATTTTTTTGTATAGGTATTTTCTTATTTTTTAATTTATTTTATACTATTTTTTTCTTTAAAAATCTAACAAAAATTGAATTCTAAATTCTTAAATCATAAAAGTTCTAATATCATATTATAGTTTTATTTCACCTAAAATTTAAGCTTATAAAAAAATATTATTTATACACTAAAATTAGCTACTAAAATCAGTCACCAATATATTTACGTATAAATATATATACGGTTTAATTTATTTTTAATGTGTATTTATATTTAATTTAATATGTATTTTTTTTATTGATAATTGATTTTGGTAGTTGATTTTAATATATTTGTAATATAATATAGGATAAAAACATAAAGGCATATATACGTGTGCGCGCGTACTATAAATATTTTTCTATAAAGAATTATTTTTAATAAATGTTCTTATAACAAGTTAAGAAATAAAAGCTGTAAAATTGATGATAGCCTTTCATTATCAGAATATTACTCGTGACTTAACTTTAGTTTACCCCTAGTTTACTACAGACAAGTACCAAGCTAAGGGTAGGTTAACATTTACGAATCCAACAAGTTTTTTTATGAAAACAATATGTAGGGGAATTATTAATTGATCATAATGTATACTATTGATGATTATGTTCCTAGCTATCTATCTAGCTACCTAGTAGATTCAAGTTAGCTTCTTAGAAACGAATGTATTGTAGCTATATATATCAAGGGGACCAAAACATGGCTACAAATGCCTGTTGTCGGAATCAAATGCCTAGCTAAGATGTTAAGGCAACCTAAAGAATATATCATATCATATCATATAAGATATAACTAATGTATGTTTGTAGTATCACACTTCAATTAAAACGCAACAATTCATTAAATGCATATACACAAGGGTCAGCAACATATGATAATTATTAAGGTCCTCCTTTGAATTTTTTGGATATGTATCATTTTTATATTCATTTATTATAGCTAGCTAGAGAATTTATGCAAAGGAACAAAAAGTTCATAGCCGTCGTCCTCAGTTTAGAGTTATCTCCTTTCATCATGCACTTTTTTGCTTTTCTTATATTTGCATCGGTTTAGAATAATATATAAACATGTCACCACTTTGCTAAACATACCACACCACTTTTCTCCTTGATTATAGAATATCATTTTTTTTTTCTTGTATACACACTATATATTGAGTTAGACTTGTAAGCATGCATTTTAGTAGTGTGTAAAATTTGTTTACAACTGATATATACTTTAAATTATTGACGATGGTATTTAATTTAAAAAAAAATATTTATGTGTATCTTAAGTGCATTTAAATTTAGAAGAATGTGAAAAGAAAAAAAATATTTGAAACATATTAAAAATAAATTATTTATGTCATTTTTCAATCAGTTTAAATTTTTAGAAAAAATAATTTCACGATATAGTACCAGAATTTCTATATCTAAAAGATTTGAAGTTTAATTCTTATTATTTTCAAAAAAAAAAAAATCAGCATAAGTCTATGTAAAATTCACATAAATCTTAAAAAAAAAATTGAATAAATATAAGTATATAACTATTCATGTGTCATATATATAATTTTTTTTTTGGGTTTTGTGTCATATATATAATTATAAATATTATTTATACCATGACCCAAATGATCGAGGTCATGATCCAAAAAAACTGGTCCACCAACTATGGGCCTGTTTAGGATAGGAAGATTGGCCTGAAACTACTAAAAAAATGTTCAAGGGGATATGGTGCACCCTATTCGACTTGGAGAGCAAGTTATTGCTACTCTTTTCCACTATTTGATATTACCCACCGATTAGTAATTATCTTAACGTGAAATAACTCCTCTAAACAAAAGAATAACCACTAATTATTTACAGATAAAGATTCTATAAGTGATCATCAAATTATATCCAACATCTTTTCACTTCAAATACGTCTCAAAATAAATATTAAATTAAATAAAATAATTTAAAATTATTATTTCCTTAGCATTATCGGTAAAAAGAAATACTTTCTCTATCTATTTATTCAGTGATAATGACTTTTACTTTTTAAGTATCATTTTAGATATCCGACATTAATGTTTCTTAAATAAAATTAAAAAGTTAAAGTGATTCACCTCTTTCGTTACCATTATTTGCAATAAGGACATGGTCTAATGTGTAAATTATAAATGTTGAGATGCCAAATTGAAAAATCTCTATATTCTTGATTTTGGGCTGTACGGAGTAAACCTTTCGACTTTTATTGATTTCTTTTTTATTTCTTTTTTAATATAGGCCTTTTGATGCAGGTCTTGGGTTTTATAAGCCATCTTAATTCAACTTCGTTCTTGACCCAAAAAAAAAAAATTCCAACCTCTCTTGTTTTTGATACCCCTTCTTTTGCTTCTTCTTCTTTTTCTAATGCAGGCATTTTTTTTTTTTATACCCCTTCTTCGTCTTCTCCTTCTCATTCTCTCAAAAGTCTTGTTGACTCTAATGCTCACAATGCCAGTATTATCCAAGAGAGAGGGAAAATACAAACAAAAAGAAGAAGTGACCTCACGGTTCATGTAATTATCAATGTTGGCAAGGCACAAAGAAAAATTCAAATTCACTCTTCTTCTTCTTCTGTTGTAATATAAGATCTGTCACAATCACAAAGCCACAGGTGTCATAGTATAGTAAATTCATAATCTTCCATGAGCTACAAAGAAAAGAAAAATAGGGAATTTTAAGACATACCCAACATTCGTGGATCCGAAATGAACTTGGATCTGCTGAGAAATTTACTTGCATTGAAGATCATCGGCTCTCTCTTCATCTCCTTTTCATACCCTAACCCCAACCGCCTTAGTTTCACATCCCCCAATTTCGACAGATATTTCAAAAAGTGGGCTATAGTTTTTAATGTACCTTTGAATGTATTCTGCTACCAGTTTCCACTTAGCATCTCTTCAAAACTTCCGAACATGAAGCTAAGATTATGGTTGCAACAATGGCTTCTGGGTATCACTTTCAATTTTCTGAAATTTTAATATTGGGTAAACTACTAAATTGATCCCCTAAGTTTGGGCGTAATTCTGTTTTGATCCTTAAGGTTTAAAGTGTTCTATTTGAATCCAAAAAAGTTTCATTTAGCATCAATTTAGTCCCACAGTGAGGTTAAAATTAAATAATTAATAAAATATCCTACATAACAACAGTTCAAGAATAAAATCGTTAATCTGAAGAACAAGTACAAGCTCTAGAGGCACAAAATCAACCATTGATGCATCAATACATTTATTTATCATTTTCTTTAGTTTTATAAAAAATATTTTATTTATATTATAAAAAAATAATAAATAAATGTATTGATGCATCAATGGTTGATTTTATGCCTCTGGAGCTTGTACGTGTTCTCCATATTATCGATTTTGTTCTTGTACTATTGTTATGTAGACATTTTGTTAATTATTTAATTTTGACCTCACTGTGGGACTAAATTGATGCTAAATAAAACTTTTTTGAATTCAAATAGAACAATTTAAACCTTAAGGGCCAAAACAGAATTATGCCTAAACCTAAGAGACCAATTTAATACTTTACCCTTTAATATTTTTTGAAAATGGAAATTTTTTTTCGACTGATGTTTTCATTTACTCAAACAATAAATTTACCATGACTCTATTATTAAGTATCCAGTAAAAATATATTGGGCTAGTTTTTATGAGGTCCATTCGGTCCACTTATGCTTGTAGAACTAAAAAGAGGTACTTTATATAAAAAAAATTATTTAGGATCTTTATATAAATATTATTTTTAATGAAAAAAAATAAAACAAAAACCAAAACAACCTGAAAACTGTGTCTGACGGTACCAGCCTCATAGAAAGGCTCATTCTGCCAGCCCCAGGCTAAAACTCACCATATATTCATTATAGATGAGTTTGGGACCCTTAGCTTGCACTTAAATTAGAGCCGGCAGATTTTGCCAATAAATATCTTTCTATTTTTTTAATAATAAATCAGTAATGTTAAAAATAAATTTAAAAGTTGTCTTATTTAATATTTTTTTATTGTAATAATTAATAAATATTAAATAAGACAAATTTTTATTATTTTTAATTAATTTCTTTTAATTATTAAATATTTCTATTTTTTTAATATACAATTAACATAAAAATCTAATTAAAAAATTAATATTAATTAATAATCACTTTGCACTAAATTTTTCATGAATTTTTTTACATTTAATTTATTTTTTTTCCTTCTAACATCACTATAAGTCTATAACTACTTCACCTTTTATTATTGTCGATTAATCACTTTAAATTTTAAATCCTAAACCCTAATTAAATTCTAAATTTCTAAATCCTAAAACTTAGAATCTAAACTTTTCAAAGAATGATCACAGATTAAAAATAAAGTAATTTGACAAATGTAAAAATTTTTTTCTTATAATTTTCTAAACGAAAATCAAATGTTTCATATATATATATATGATGAACTAATTTAAATTAGTATATATTTTGTGAGCTATATTTGTAAGCATTTTTATGTATTTTTCTAAAAAAATTATTAATTGTTTATTTCTTTTTTAACTTTCCACCTTCTCGCTATATAAATTTTTTGGATATTTTAGGTTGTATTTGTTTGATGGAGAGAGACACTAATACATAGACACGGTGGTATATTATATGTCCATTATTTATTTATTGAGACACGATTTTTTTAAGAATATGGTAAATTGACATGCGTTTGGTTGGTGTCCTTGGACACTAAAAATATGGACACTGTTTGTTGAGACACAAATTTATAATAGACACGGTGGTACACAAGTATACATAAAATACATATTTTTAGTATCTCTTTATTGAGTTGAGACATTGAGACACAACTTATAAGACACAAAATTTTATATTTTTATCCCTTTTTTTTTAATTCCAACTATGTCCCTAATTAATCTAACCCTAATTCCCTTTTTTTTCTCTTATTATCTTCTCTATTCTATGTTTCTAACCCCCAAAATCTTTCCAACCTCTACGTCCCTTCCTCCATCCTCCCTCTTCCATGGCTGTGTCCCTCATCCACACCACCGCCATAGCCATTGCCTCGCCTCTCTTTTTCATCTCCTTCTCTCTTTCTCTCTTCGCATCACCACACCCATCACTCTGCGTCTCCTTCCATTGTTTTGCCCCTCCATACCGCTGCCACGGGCCACCACCATTGACGCCCTTTCTTTCTTCTTCCTCCTCTTCTCTCTTTCTCTCTTCACACAGTCGCGCCTATCACCACCATGGGTCATCTTCTTCGGTCAGATTTATTCGTCTATATTCATCAGGTGTTGCTCAGATCTGTTCGTCTCCACTATTACTTGAATCAATTTCATTAAGAAAGGCAAAAAAAAAAAATCAAGAAAGTCCAAAATAGTAGTTGACCATTCTTAAGATCTGTTTTTTCATTTTTGTTTTTTTTTATTTATTTCAACCAGTTTCAATTTTTTTTTTTATGAGAAAATTGAATTGCTGAGCTGATGAATAAATAAAAGTTGAAGATAGTATTTTACGACGAAGTTAAAAAATTGTAGGTGACAGTGGTAGTGGTAGAAAGTTATGGTGGCGGCAGCGTTAATGTTGGTGGAAGATGATGGTAGAGAATTAATAAGGATAAAATGGACATTTGAATTAAATTGTTGTGTCTTGTACGCTGATACCAAACACGTTAAAAAATTTATGTCTATCTGTGTCTATGTCTTTTGGTATAGTTGTGTCTGTGTTTATATGTTCTGAAGACAGTAACCAAACGAAGCCTTGATGACACACAAACATACATAAAATATATGTATTTGGTGTTTTTCAAAAAAGATGAGACACTGAGATACATTGAATAAGACACAAACATTTACTCTTTTATCCTTAATAATTTTTTAAAATGTCACTCTTATCCCTAACATTAATCTATCTTTCTTCTCTTATCTCATTTTATGACCCTGGCTCCTCCTTTCCTTTTTCTTTGTCGTTATCCTTTTTCTTTGTCATCGCTACTGCAATTGCCGTCACACGCTCCTCTCCTCGTCTTCCTCTTCTCACTCTTCTCTTTGTATTTACTCCACTTTATTTCTTCTCTCTTCACTTCTTTTTCCATCTCTGCTCTATTTTTATGTTCCCTTTCTCACTCCTTTCTCTGCCTTTACTCTATCGTCATCCTTCCTTTCTCATTTCCTTCTCCGTCTTTTACTTCATCTTTGTCCTCCTCTTCTCACTCTTTTAATTTTTTTGCGTAATTCAAAGTTTTTTATATTTATTTTTTTAGATTTGAAGAATAAGAGGAGATTGTTATACTGTGGATGTAGAAGAAGAATTTTTTTTTTGTGATAAATTTGTTTTTTCGTGAAAAAATAGTTGAATTGATTATTAAAAGAGTTTTTGCTAAAAATAATTTAAATTAATGTTAAAGGATGATAATGATAAAAACTAAAAAACAATAATAGTTATAATAGTAGTAATGAAATATTGATAGTAATATAAGAATAAAATTGATATTTAATTTATATTAATGTATTTTGTTTAGTATTATCAAATATAATAAAAAATTTATATATTTTTATGAATATTTTTTTTGTATATTTATATTTATATTTATGTATTTAAAAGACAATAAATAAAGACAGTTTTACTGTCTGCTTAAGACACTAATTTAATTAAAGGTATATAAAATTGAATATATCGTCTTAGCGTCTAGAACTAAAATCAAACAAAAATTAAGATAGACAAATAAATAGCATTTGATGTCTTCAAAGTTATCTTGACTAAATTAATTATTATACAAGTTTAAATTATTTATCTTAATTAATTATTCATTCGCATCAAAGTCATCTTGACTAACTTACCAAATGCCAAATACACTGGTGAAAATAAAATTATACGAGACACTTAGTATTTATCAGAGTTACTTAAATAAAGATGTTTAAAAATTTTTTTTTAATATTTTTTAATAATTAAAATTTAACACATATAATCGATTAAATTGTATTATTTTGGTTAAAATTAGGCTAGATAAATTGATTTGACCGAAAAAATGGTGAATTAAATCTTAAACTGGTCTAAATTAATATTATTTTTTATAAAAATGACTACAATACTCTATTATAGAAAATGACTAAAATACTTCTATTATATATATTAATTTTAAAAATCCTAAATTTTAGTCCTTTATTTTTCTATCATAGGTTTAAGTTTCAAAATTAATATATAATATATATATATTAATTTTAAAAATTATAAATCTTAATCCTATAATAGAAAAATAATAAGAATATTGTAGTTATTTTTTATAAAAAAATAATAATAATTTAGATCAGTTTAAGATTTGATTCACCATTTTTCGGTTAAATTAATTTGTCTAGCCTAATTTTGACAAAAATAACATGATTTAATCGATTATATACGTTAAATTTTAATTATTGAAAAACATCTTTAAAAAAAATATTTTAGGCGTCTTTATCTGAGTGGCTCCCAACATTTATATCTCAATCATATAAATGATCTATATAAAATCAATTTTATTGATTGCAATCGACTTTAAAATTAAAAAAACCAAACTATTTGTGCTGGCACTGGCAGTTCATTTGATATGAACAAGCTAAGTCCATTTTATTTAATTTAGAGTATATATCCATTTTGCTTCTTAAAAAATTTTAGATTAGACACTTTGAGTCTCTAACTAAAATTAATTACTCAATTAATCCTTAACAATTAATTCTGTCATTCACTTAAATCTTTTATTCTGTCAACTCTAACGGAGGATAAAATAATCCCTGATAATTCTAATAAGGGACAAAATGATACCTGAGTTTCTTCTATTCGGAAACGACACTATTCTCTCCCAATTTTTATCATATCTCACATAACACTAACAGTCTAGCACTGTAACTTCAAGCTACACAATGCACACTCTACAACTTTAATGTTCACAAGAAAAAAAAAATCCCCAACTTGTTCTCAACCAATTCATACTCAAAAAATTAATAACTAAGTCTCTCAACTACTTCTCGTCTTCGTTCGTGGATCCCATGAATCTAGATAGCAAATCTGATTTGTTAAGATTCGTCATCGTTGTTGCCATCTCCCTCCTTCTCTGTCCTATCATCTCCATGACCACATTGTCCACCACTCCGATCGCTTCCTTCAGCTTCTTTTCTCTGAACTAATGTTTAATAATCGCTTCAGTTTCCATATGAGCGGCAACGACGATATTACTCGTTGTATTGATAACTTAGATGCGAGGTCGAAGCTGTCTGCTGATGAGCGGATAATTTGTACACTTTTTGGCATTGTTTTTAGTATGTTTTTAGTATCTTTTAGTTAGTCTTTAGTATATTTTTATTAGTTTTTAGTTAAAATTCACTTTTCTGGACTTTACTATGAGTTTGTGTGTTTTTCTGTGATTTCAGGTATTTTCTGACTGAAATTGAAGGTTCTGAGCAAAAATCTGATTCAGAGACTGAAAAGGACTGCAGATGCTGTTGGATTCTGACCTCCCTGCACTCGAAGTGGATTTTCTGGAGCTACAGAAGCCCAATTGGCGCGCTCTCAACGGCATTGGAAAGTAGACATCCTGGGCTTTCCAGCAATATATGATAGTCCATACTTTGCCCAAGATTTGATGGCCCAAACCGGCGTAGCAAATCAGCATCAGAAATTCCAGCGTTAAACGCCGGAACTGGCATAAAACTTGGAGTTAAACGCCCAAACTGGCATGAAAGCTGGCGTTTAACTCCAGAAAAGGTCTCTACACGAAATTGCTTCATTGCTCAGTCCAAGCACACACCAAGTGGGCCCGGAAGTGGATTTTTCTGTCATTTACTCATTTCTGTAAACCTTAGGATACTAGTTTACTATTTATAGGATCTTTTGACATTGTAATCGGTACCTTATGACCTCATGACACTTTTACATGTTTCATTGTATACTTTCCACAGCATGAGTCTCTAAACCCCATGGTTGGGGGTGAGGAGCTCTGCTGTGTCTTGATGGATTAATGCAATTACTACTGTTTCTTATTCAATCATGCTTGCTTCCATTCTAAGATATCACTTGCTCTTAACCCGGATGAATGTGATGATCCGTGACACTCATCATCATTCTCAACTATGAACATGTGCCTGACAACCACCTCTGTTCTACTTTAGATTGAGTAGATATCTCTTGGGTTCTTTAACCGGAATCTTCGTGGTATAAGCTAGAACTGATGGCGGCATTCAAGAGAATCCGGAAGGTCTAAACCTTGTCTGTGGTATTCTGAGTAGGATTCAATGACTGGATGACTGTGACGAGCTTCAAACTCCTGAAGGCGGGGCGTTAGTGACAGACGCAAAAGAATCACTGGATTCTATTCCGGCCTGATTGAGAACCGACAGATGATTAGCCATGCTGTGATAGAGCGTCGGGACGTATTTTCACTGAGAGGATGGGAGGTAGCCACTGACAACGGTGAAACCCTACATACAGCTTGCCATGGAAGGAGACTTGCGTGTTTGATGAAGATGACAGTAGGAAAGCAGAGATTCGGAAGATGGAGCATCTCCAAAGCCTCAGCCTATTCTCCATTACTGCAAAACAAGTACCTTTTTCATGTTCTTTTGCTTTTTACAATCAATCCTGATAATTTCTGATATCCTGACTAAGATTTACAAGGTAACCATAGCTTGCTTCAAGCCAACAATCTCTGTGGGATCGACCCTTGCTCACGCAAGGTATTACTTGGACGACCCAGTGCACTTGCTGGTTAGTTGTGCAGGATTGCAAAAGTGTTATTGCAATTTCGTGCACCAAGTTTTTGGCGCCGTTACCGGGGATTGTTCGAGTTTGGACAACTGACGGCTTATCTTGTTGCTTAGATTAGGACTGCTTTATTTTTGTAGGTTTAGAGTCTTTTATCTGAGTCTAGTTTCATATTCTAAGTTTGGTGTCCATTGCATGCTTTTGTTTTTCTTTTAGTTTTTCGAAATTGCATGTTCTTAGTCTCTTTTTGATCTTTAAAAATTCTAAGTTTGGTGTCCTCTTTGTGTTTTTCCTTTAAAATTTTCGAAAATTAGTGTTTGATTTTCTAAAAATTTTAAGTTTGGTGTCTTTTTGTTGTTTTTCTCTTTCCTCTTTTTTTTTAAAAATCAAATCTTTTTCATAAAAATTTTTCAATCATATCTTTTTAATTGCTGTTTTCAAAATCTTTTTAATTAACTAATTGATTCAGTTCTCAATTTGTTTTGATCTTATTTTTCTTTTTGATTTTCGAATTTTTTGTTTTATTTTCCTTGTGTTTTATTTTATTTTTATTTTTTTTGGTTAAATAAAAAAAAAGAGAAAAAAAAAACAAAATTTATCTCTTTGCAATCATTATCATTTCCCTTTTGTCCATTATGGACTCAAGTGGAATTAATCAGTCCAAGAGGACTCTGGGGTCATATGCTAACCCCATTACAGCTGCATATGGGAGTAGCATCTGTATACCTCCCATCAAAGCAAGCAGCTTTGAGCTAAACCCTCAACTCATTATCATAGTGCAGCAAAATTGCCAGTATTCCGGTCTTCCACAGGAAGAACCTACTGAGTTTCTGGCACAGTTCTTACAAATTGCTGACACAGTACATGATAAAGAGGTAAATCAGGATGTCTACAGACTATTACTGTTTCCATTTGCTGTAAAAGATCAAGCTAAAAGGTGGTTGAATAACCAACCTACAGCAAGCATAAAGACATGGAAACAGTTATCAGACAAATTCCTGAATCATTTCTACCCTCCAAAGAGGATGACACAGCTAAGGCTGGACATCCAAGGCTTTAAACAAGAGGATAATGAATCCCTTTATAATGCCTGGGAGAGGTATAGAGGTATGCTTAGAAAATGCCCCTCTGAAATGTTTTCAGAGTGGGTACAGTTAGACATCTTCTACTATGGGCTCACAGAAAAAGCTCAGATGTCTTTATACCACTCAGCTGGTGGATCTATACACATGAGGAAGACAATTGAAGAGGCTCAAGAGCTTATAGACACTGTTGCTAAAAACCAATACTTATATTCTAGCAGTGAGTTCGTTCCAAAAGAGGAGGTCATGGCATTAGTCACTGATCCTAATCCTCAAGAACAGATGAATGAGCTTAATCAACAATTGCTCCTGATGACAGAACAGTTAGCAGAATTTAAAGAAATGCTCCATGATACTAAAGTTGCTAACAAGAACATAGAACTGCAGTTGAATCAAGCAAAACAGCAAATATCTAAACAGATAACAGAAGGATGTCAAGCAGTTCAACTAAGGAGTGGGAAAACACTGAACACCACTGCTCAAAGGAGCAAGAAGGCAAACAAAGAACAATTGACAGAGGATAACCAAACCACTGTTCAAAATCCCTCTGAGGACAACAAGAGCCCAGAGAGGAATATTATTGGCGTTCAAACGCCAGAAAGGGAAGGAAAGTTGGCGTTAAACGCCCATTCCTTGCCCAGTTATGGCGTTCAAACGCCAGAAAAGGGGGAAAAGCTGGCGTTAAACGCCCATTCCCTGCCCAGTTCTGGCGTTCAAACGCCAGAAAAGGGGGAAAAGTTGGCGTTTAACGCCCATTTTCCACCCAATCCTGGCGTTCATACGCCAAGGGAAGATCAGACACCTGAGAGTGCTGACAGTAATCCCTCTAACAAGGCTTCTTCAACCACTTCTGTAAGGAATAAACCTGCAGCATCTAAGGTTGAAGAATATCATGCCAAGATGCCTTATCCTCAGAAACTCCTCAAAGCGGAACAGGATAAGCAATTTGCCCGCTTTGCAGACTATCTAAGGACTCTTGAAATAAAGATTCCGTTTGCAGAGGCACTTGAGCAAATACCTTCTTATGCTAAGTTCATGAAAGAGATCCTAAGTCATAAGAAGGATTGGAGAGAAACTGAAAAAGTATTTCTCACTGAAGAATGCAGTGCAGTCATTCTGAAAAGCTTACCAGAAAAGCTTCAAGATCCTGGAAGCTTTATGATACCATGCACATTAGAAGGTGCTTGCACCAAGACAGCTCTATGTGATCTTGGAGCAAGCATCAATCTAATACCTGCATCCACTATCAGAAAGCTTGGGTTGGCTGGAGAAGTCAAACCAACCAGGATATGCCTCCAACTTGCTGATGGCTCCATTAAACACCCATCAGGCATAATAGAGGACATGATTGTCAAGGTTGGGCCCTTTGCCTTTCCCACTGACTTTGTGGTGCTAGAAATGGAGGAGCACAAGAGTGCAACTCTCATTCTAGGAAGACCTTTCCTAGCAACTGGACGAACTCTCATTGATGTACAAAGAGGGGAAGTAACCCTCAGAGTCAATGAGGATGAGTTCAAGTTGAATGCTGTAAAAGCTATGCAGTATCCAGACACACCAAATGACTGCATGGGCGCTGACATTATTGACTCTCTGGTAGAAGAGATCAATATGGCTGAAAGCCTAGAATCAGAGCTTGAGGACATCTTCAAAGATGCTCAACCGGATCAAGAAGAACTAGAGGAATTAAAGGAATTTTCGAAAATTCCTCAGGAGGAGGATAAACCTCCCAAACCTGAACTCAAACCTCTACCACCATCTCTGAAATATGCATTTCTAGGAGAGGGTGACACTTTTCCAGTGATTATAAGCTCTGCTTTAGACCCACAGGAAGAGGAAGCACTGATTCAAGTGCTAAGGACGCACAAGACAGCTCTTGGGTGGTCCATAAGTGATCTTAAGGGCATTAGCCCAGCTAGATGCATGCACAAGATCCTATTGGAGGATAATGCCAAACCAGTGGTCCAACCACAGAGGCGGCTAAATCCAGCCATGAAGGAGGTGGTGCAGAAAGAGGTCACTAAATTACTAGAGGCTGGGATTATTTATCCTATTTCTGATAGCCCCTGGGTGAGCCCTGTCCAAGTTGTTCCCAAAAAGGGAGGCATGACAGTGGTTCATAATGAAAAAAATGAACTGGTTCCTACAAGGACAGTCACAGGGTGGCGTATGTGTATTGACTACAGAAGGCTCAATACAGCCACCAGAAAGGATCATTTTCCTTTACCATTCATAGACCAAATGCTAGAAAGACTAGCTGGTCATGACTACTACTGCTTTTTGGATGGCTATTCAGGCTACAACCAAATAGCAGTAGATCCCCAGGACCAAGAGAAAACAGCATTTACTAGCCCTTCTGGCGTGTTTGCCTACAGAAGGATGCCTTTTGGTCTGTGTAATGCACCTGCAACCTTTCAGAGGTGCATGCTATCTATCTTCTCAGATATGGTAGAGAAATTTCTGGAAGTCTTCATGGATGACTTCTCAGTATATGGAGACTCATTCAGCTCCTGTCTTAACCACCTATCACTTGTCCTGAAAAGATGCCAAGAGACTAACCTGGTTTTAAACTGGGAAAAATGTCACTTTATGGTGACTGAGGGAATTGTCCTTGGGCACAAAATTTCAAGCAGGGGAATAGAGGTGGATAAGGCAAAGGTAGAGGTAATTGAAAAATTACCACCACCTGCCAATGTTAAGGCAATCAGAAGCTTTCTGGGGCATGCAGGATTTTATAGAAGGTTTATAAAGGATTTTTCAAAAATTGCCAAACCTCTAAGTAATCTGCTAGCTGCTGACACTCCATTTATCTTTGATAATGAGTGTCTGCAGGCATTTGAGACCCTAAAAGCTAAGCTGGTCACAGCACCAGTTATCTCTGCACCAGATTGGACATTGCCATTTGAATTAATGTGTGATGCCAGTGATCATGCCATTGGTGCAGTGTTGGGACAGAGGCATAACAAGCTTTTGCACGTCATTTATTATGCCAGCCGTGTTCTAAATGACGCACAAAAGAACTACACAACCACAGAGAAAGAGTTACTTGCAGTGGTTTACGCCATTGACAAGTTTAGATCCTACCTAGTGGGATCAAAGGTGATTGTGTACACTGACCATGCTGCTCTTAAATACCTACTCACAAAGCAGGATTCAAAACCCAGGCTTATCAGATGGGTGTTGCTTCTGCAAGAGTTTGATATAGAAATAAGAGACAGAAAAGGGACAGAAAACCAAGTGGCTGATCATCTGTCCCGAATAGAACCAGTAGCTGGGGCGTCCCTCCCTTCTACTGAGATCTCTGAGACTTTCCCAGATGAACAACTCTTTGCCATTCAGGAAGCTCCATGGTTTGCAGATATGGCAAACTATAAAGCTGTGAGGTTCATACCCAAGGAGTACAGCAGAGTGCAAAGAAAGAAATTAATTTCAGATGCCAAGTACTACCTCTGGGATGAACCATATCTCTTTAAGAGATGTGCTGACGGAGTGATCCGCAGATGTGTACCCAGAGAAGAAGCACAAAGGATCCTATGGCACTGCCATGGATCACATTATGGAGGACATTTTGGAAGTGAGCGAACAGCCACTAAAGTCCTCCAGTGTGGCTTCTACTGGCCTACTCTCTATAAAGATTCCCGAGAGTTTGTACGTAACTGTGACAGTTGCCAAAGAGCTGGTAACCTGCCTCACGGATATGCCATGCCTCAACAAGGGATATTAGAGATAGAATTGTTTGATGTATGGGGAATTGACTTCATGGGGCCATTCCCACCATCATACTCAAACACTTACATTCTGGTGGCAGTAGACTATGTATCTAAGTGGGTAGAAGCAATTGCTACACCCACTAATGATACCAAGACCGTGCTAAAGTTCCTCCAGAAAAACATCTTCAGCAGATTTGGTGTTCCCAGAGTACTAATCAGTGATGGGGGCTCTCATTTCTGCAACAAACAGCTATACTCTGCTATGGTTAGATATGGAATCAGCCATAAAGTGGCAACTCCGTATCATCCACAGACCAATGGGCAAGCAGAAGTCTCTAACAGAGAGCTAAAAAGAATCCTAGAACGGACTGTGATAGCCCGAAGAAAGGATTGGGCAAAGAGCTTGGATGATGCTCAATGGGCATACAGAACAGCGTTCAAGACTCCTATAGGCACCTCTCCATACCAACTGGTGTATGGGAAGGCCTGTCATTTGCCTGTGTAACTGGAACATAAAGCCTACTGGGCAACCAGATTCCTAAACATGGATGCTCAGTTAGCTGGTGAAAAAAGATTGCTTCAGCTAAATGAGCTAGAGGAGTTCAGACTCAATGCCTTTGAAAATGCTAAAATTTATAAGGAAAAGGCAAAGAAGTGGCATGACAAGAGATTGTCAACCAGAGTCTTTGAGCCAGGACAAAAAGTTCTGCTCTTCAACTCCAGGCTCAAATTGTTTCCAGGAAAACTCAAATCCCGGTGGAGGGGTCCGTATGTGATTACAGGAGTGTCACCATATGGATATGTTGAGCTTCAGGATATTGATTCAGATAGAAAGTTCATTGTTAATGGACAGAGAATCAAGCATTATCTTGAAGGCAATTTTGAGCAGGAATGCTCAAGATTGAGACTTGAGTGATTCTTAGCAGAAGTCCAGCTAAAGACAGTAAAGAAACGCTTGCTGGGAGGCAACCCAGTCATTAGGAGGGTATATGATTAGTTCTTACAAAGGCAAGTATCAAAAATGAAAGAATTCACAGAGTTACAGAAGGATTCAGCTCAAAAAACAGAGAAAATGAGCTTACTGGCGAAAAAACGCCAGTAAGGGGCATTTTGGGCGTTAAACGCCAGAATGGGTACCATTCTGGGCGTTTAACGCCAGGAATGGTGCCATTTTGGGCGTTAAACGCCAGAATGGGCACCATTCTGGGCGTTTAACGCCAGGTGTGCAGCATCCTGGGCGTTCTGAAAAACGCCCAGTGACAAAGGATTTCTGGCGTTTAACGCCAGCCAGGGCACCTGGCTGGGCGTTAAACGCCCAAAAGGGGTAGCAAATGGGCGTTAAACGCCAGAATGGGTGCCATTCTGGGCGTTTAACGCCAGCTTGGTGGGGGGACCACAATTTTGTTTTCAATTCAATTTTTTTCAAACTTTCCTTTTCTCACCCATACTTTTCTACAAAATCACACTTCAATCATTCATCATTCACTTTCAAATCTTCAAAAATCAAAACCATTCTTCAAATTTATTTCAAATCAATTACAAACATTGTTCAAAAATTTCACCCTTTTCTCAATTTCTTTCCATATCTTCTCAAATCTCCTTTCAAATTTCTCTCTTCTTTTTCGAAAACTCCCCTCCCCACCTTATAAATACACGTTTGGCTCCCTCATTCCATCACACCATTCGAATTTCCTCTTCATCCCCCTCTCTTCTCTCTTTTCTTTTGCTTGAGGACAAGCAAACCTCTAAGTTTGGTGTGCTTTTCCGTGATCACTAAGCCAAGATTCATCAAGATCATGGCTCCTAAGGGAAAACAAACCAATTTAAGAGGAAAGAAAGAGACTAATCCAAAGAATCTTTGGAATCAAGAGAAGTTCTTAACCAAAGAACATGAAGACCATTATCACAAAATAATGGGTCTGAGGTCAGTGATCCCGGAAGTAAATTTTGATCTGAAAGAAGATGAATATCCGGGGATCCAAGAGCAAATTCGAAACAGAGGTTGGGAAGTTCTAACCAATCCTGAGACAAAGGTTGGAAGGAACATGGTTCAGGAATTCTACTCAAATCTGTGGCTGACAGATAAGCAGAGAATGACTGGAACCGCTTACCATACCTATAGAACCATGGTCAGAGGGAAAGTTATGTACTTCCATCTGGACAAAATAAGAGAAATCTTCAAGTTGCCTCAACTGCAAGATGATCCTGACTCCTTTAATAGGAGGATGGTGAGAGTAGACAAAGGGTTGGATCAAGTTCTAGAGGACATATGCCTCCCTGGAACTAAGTGGATAACCAATTCTAAAGGTGTCCCAAACCAACTCAAGAGAGGAGACCTCAAACCAATTGCAAGAGGGTGGCTAGACTTCATTGGGCGTTCCATATTGCCCACTAGCAACCGTTCTGAGGTTACCATCAAGAGAGCAGTGATGATTCATTGCATTATGCTTGGAAAAGAAGTGGAGGTTCATCATGTGATTGCTTGTGAGATCTACACAATTGCAAATAAAAATTCCACTGAAGCCAAATTGGCTTACCCAAGCTTGATCTCCTTGCTCTGTAAAGAGGCTGGGGTGAAGATGGGAGTAGATGAATTCATACCCATTGAACATCCAATCACTAAGAAGTCAATGGAAGGACAAGCACAAGAAAACTCTATCAAAAGGAGGGCGCAGGAGTTCCTCCCTGAATTCCCTGAAATTGGCTACTGGGCCAGCCTAGAAGCATCTATTACCAAGTTGCAAGAGACTATGGAGCAACTGAAGGAAGAACAGCAGAATCAGAACTGCATGCTCTGCAAATTGCTGAAGGAACAAGAGAAGCAGGGGCGTGAACTCCAAGAGATGAAACGCCAAAAGCTCTCCTCTCAAGCTGAGGGAGCATCCACTTCTCAAAATCAAGGTTGTTGAGTCCTAACTCTGTGAAAACCTCTATCTTTAGGAGCTTATTTTTGCATTTTCTGTTTTCTATTTTTAGTTTCATCTTATATTTTGAGTCTTGCTCTTAATTCATAATTAATAAAATTTATGCCTTAAAGTTATGAATGTCCTATGAATCCATCACCTCTCTTAAAAGAAAAATGCTTTAATCACAAAAGAACAAGAAGTACAGGATTTCAAAATTTATCTCTGAAACTAGTTGAATTAGTTTGATGTGGTGACAACACTTTTTGCTTTCTGAATGAATGCTTGAACAGTGCATATGTCTTTTGAATTTGTTATTCATGAATGTTAAAATTGTTGGCTCTTGAAAGAATGATGGAAAAAGAGACATGTTATTGAGGATCTGAAAAATCATAAAAATGATTCTTGAAGCAAGAAAAAGCAGTGAATACAAAAAAAAAAGGGAAGAAAAGAAAAAGAAAAAAAAAGAAAGAAATAAAGTTGTGATCCAAGGCAAAAAGAGTGTGCTTAAGAACCCTGGACACCTCTAATTGGGGACTCTAGCAAAGCTGAGTCACAATCTAAAAAGGTTCACCCAATTATGTGTCTGTGGCATGAATGTATCCGGTGGTAATACTGGAAGACAGAGTGCTTTGGGCCACAGCCAAGACTCATAAAGTAGCTGTGTTCAAGAATTATCATACTTAACTAGGAGAATCAATAACACTATCTGGATTCTGAGTTCCTGAAGAAGCCAATCATTCTGAATTTCAGAGGATAGAGTGAGATGCCAAAACTGTTCGGAGGCAAAAAGCTACTAGTCCCGCTCATCTAATTGGAACTATGTTTCTTGGATATTTTGAAGTCTATAGTATATTCTCTCCTTTTTATCCTATTTTGATTTTCAGTTGCTTGGGGACAAGCAACAATTTAAGTTTGGTGTTGTGATGAGCGGATAATTTGTACACTTTTTGGCATTGTTTTTAGTATGTTTTTAGTATCTTTTAGTTAGTCTTTAGTATATTTTTATTAGTTTTTAGTTAAAATTCACTTTTCTGGACTTTACTATGAGTTTGTGTGTTTTTCTGTGATTTCAGGTATTTTCTGACTGAAATTGAAGGTTCTGAGCAAAAATCTGATTCAAAGACTGAAAAGGACTGCAGATGCTGTTGGATTCTGACCTCCCTGCACTCGAAGTGGATTTTCTGGAGCTACAGAAGCCCAATTGGCGCGCTCTCAAGGGCATTGGAAAGTAGACATCCTGGGCTTTTCAGCAATATATGATAGTCCATACTTTGCCCAAGATTTGATGGCCCAAACCGGCGTAGCAAATCAGCATCAGAAATTCCAGCGTTAAACGCCGGAACTGGCATAAAACTTGGAGTTAAACGCCCAAACTGGCATGAAAGCTGGCGTTTAACTCCAGAAAAGGTCTCTACACGAAATTGCTTCATTGCTCAGCCCAAGCACACACCAAGTGGGCCCGGAAGTGGATTTTTCTGTCATTTACTCATTTCTGTAAACCTTAGGATACTAGTTTACTATTTATAGGATCTTTTGACATTGTAATCGGTACCTTATGACCTCATGACACTTTTACACGTTTCATTGTATACTTTCCACAGCATGAGTCTCTAAATCCCATGGTTGGGGGTGAGGAGCTCTGCTGTGTCTTGATGGATTAATGCAATTACTACTGTTTCTTATTCAATCATGCTTGCTTCCATTCTAAGATATCACTTGCTCTTAACCCGGATGAATGTGATGATCCGTGACACTCATCATCATTCTCAACTATGAACATGTGCCTGACAACCACCTCTGTTCTACTTTAGATTGAGTAGATATCTCTTGGGTTCTTTAACCGGAATCTTCGTGGTATAAGCTAGAACTGATGGCGGCATTCAAGAGAATCCGGAAGGTCTAAACCTTGTCTGTGGTATTCTGAGTAGGATTCAATGACTGGATGACTGTGACGAGCTTCAAACTCCTGAAGGCGGGGCGTTAGTGACAGACGCAAAAGAATCACTGGATTCTATTCCGGCCTGATTGAGAACCGACAGATGATTAGCCATGCTGTGACAGAGCGTCGGGACGTATTTTCACTGAGAGGATGGGAGGTAGCCACTGACAACGGTGAAACCCTACATACAGCTTGCCATGGAAGGAGACTTGCGTGTTTGATGAAGATGACAGTAGGAAAGCAGAGATTCGGAAGATGGAGCATCTCCAAAGCCTCAGCCTATTCTCCATTACTGCAAAACAAGTACCTTTTTCATGTTCTTTTGCTTTTTACAATCAATCCTGATAATTTCTGATATCCTGACTAAGATTTACAAGGTAACCATAGCTTGCTTCAAGCCGACAATCTCCGTGGGATCGACCCTTGCTCACGCAAGGTATTACTTGGACGACCCAGTGCACTTGCTGGTTAGTTGTGCGGGATTGCAAAAGTGTTATTGCAATTTCGTGCACCATCTGCCAACTTGAACTCCGGAAAAGAAGGAATGAAGCACTCGATGTCTATTTCAAATGAGAATTTGTATATGATGTCAAATGAGAATCTTTTCATGATGTCCTAATGTCCAACAATCTAAATTGCTTGCCGGAGAGTGAAGAAATGTATGCTCTTGGGATAGTTGTGGAACTTGGTATTGAGAATCTCGTAGACGTTGTCGGGGTTGGAAGTGATGTTATCGAGGACGTGGAAGTAGATGTTTCTGGTGGGTGAAGGGCAAAGGAGGTGGATGTACCAGTCACAGAGATTTAGAAAGTGTGTGATCCATGACATGTTGAAGTAGGTGCAACACGTGTGGCAATTACACCATGGCTTAATCTTAGAGTTAAAAAGGAGGAAGAAAAAGATGGAAAAGAAGACTATGAAGGTAAAGAAGAAGAGTATGAATGTTAAGATTATACGAGATATGATCAAAATTGGAGAAGAACAGTGTCGTTTTCGAATAAAGAGGTCAGAGATCATTTTGTCCCTTGTTAGAGTTGTCAGTGATCATTTTATTCCCTGTTAAAGTTGTCATGGACTATTTTATCTTCCATTAGAGTTGATGGAGTCAAGAATCTAAGTGACTAACAGAATTAATTGTTAGAAACAAATCAAATAATTAATTTAGTTAAAAATTACAATATTTAGTCTGAAATTTTTTAAGGACCAACATGAATATATACTCTTTAATTTATCTTCTTTGAGACCTATGATACACGTGAGACTCAATCTATATGCGTTAATTAGCTAGATCAAGATATAGATAGATTATGCAAGTTGGGGAAAAAAATGTGAGTTTAGTGGTTAACGTGTTATGTTTTAACAAAAATTAATTCATTTAATTAAACCATTTGACTCATGACAAAATACAACAAGAATACACATATTTTTACATACATTTTAATAATAGTTATCTTATCTCACACGAAAAAAAAAAAAAACACATGTAAAGTAATGTATAATTACAAAATTGGCATTGTCAAAAATTTTTTAAAGAAAAATTAGGTCTAGTTAAAACGTGACTTAAAATAACATCTATTAAGTAAGCAAAAGTGAAAAGCTTTTATTAAAGTTAATAAATAATTTTTTTTGTAAGACTCAAATTCTTCGTAGTAAAAGATCTATTCAAGTCTTTTTTAAGATTTTTAATTTTTTTTAGTGTCATGATTAACAATCAATATGTTATCAATATAAAACAAGAGAATTATAAAATTATCATAAGAGAATTTTTTAACATACACACAATAATCAGAAGAAGTCTTACTATACTTATGACCTTTCATAAAGGAATCAAACTTCGTGTACCACTGCCTTGGCGCTTGCTTCAACCCATATAAGCTCTTCTTCAACTTGCATACAAGATGCTCCTTTCCTTTAATCTCGAAACCTTCTGGTTGTTCCACATAAATTTTTTTTATCTGTGTCACCGTAAAGGAACGCAGTCTTCACATCAAGCTGTCCAACCTCTAAATTCAAGCTAGTTGCCAATCCAAGCACAACTCGAATAGAGGACATCTTTACAATTGGAGAGAAAATCTCCTCAAAATCGATATATTTCTTTTGCTCAAAGCCTTTCACAACCAATCAATCTTTGTACCTTGGCTGTGAGATATTTTCATCCACTTTCAGTTTAAACACTTATTTATTCTTGAATGCTCTCTTACCTTTTAGTAGTACCACCAATTCAAACTTATGATTCTCATGCAAGGATTTCATTTCTTCTTGCATGGCCTTCAACCAATCTTTCCATACTCATCAGACATAGCTTCCTGGTAGCTCTCTGACTCCCCAGTCTCAGCGTTCATCACATACTCATGAGGAGAGTATTTCTGAGAATGATGACGCTCTCTAGTAGATCTTCTTAATTTAGGCTTACCTGGTGGTTCAGGTGGAAGTTTAACATCTGGTGAAACTTCTGCATTTGGCACCTCAGGTTGAGGTGTAGGTTCATCATGAAAATTATCACCATCATTATCAACTTGTATATCTCCCCCCATCAACAAGAAGTCTAGTGGAAGGACCAAGTTCATCATCACCAGAACGTCTAATAGTTATTATTTACTTATCTGTCTTCTCAAGGTCTTCAATAGTTTGGTCTTCAAGAAAAATCACATCTCAGATTCTAATTATTTTCTTGCTCACCGGATCTCATAATTTGTAATAAGTCTTCATGACCATAACCCATGAAGATACACTGCTTTGACTTTCCATCAAGTTTAGACCTTTTATCTCTTGGAATGCGAACAAAAACCCTACAGTCGAACACTTGCAAGTGACTATAGGAGACATCTTTCCTTCTCTAAACTTTCTCTAGAACATCACCATTTGGTGGAACTGAAGGAGAAAGGTTAATCAAATCCACTGCAGTTCTCATCGCTTCACCCTAAAAGGATTTAGGCAACTTTGCATGAGAGAGCATACACCTGACTCTATCATTGATAGTGTGATTCATTCTCTCTGCAACTCCATTATGTTGAGGAGTCTTAGGAACCATCTTCTCAAGTTTGATCCTATATCCTTTACAATACTCTTCAAATAGACCCTTGTATTCACCACCATTATCTGCTTGAACACATTTCAATTTCCTTTCTATTTCTCTTTCAACACTTGCATGAAAGTGTTTGAAGATACTGAACACCTGGTCTTTAGATTTCAAAACAAAAGTCCACATTTTTCAAGAATAATCATCGGTAAAGGTAACAAAGTATGATGCATCGCTTAGTGTCTTAGCATCCATAGTGCAAACATTAGTGTGAACTAAATCTAGAACATGTGATCTCCTATGAGGTCCAAAATTATTAAATGATACTTTAGCATGGTTTCCAACAAAACAATGAGTACAAGTATTTAAAGTTGTACCTTTCACGGGAAGTGAGTGCTTCTTGCCTAAGACGGTTAGTCCTTTCTTGCTCAAGTGACCAAGATGTATATGCCACAAATCAGAGGAGGAATCATCAGCTACATTTACTTCTTCTTTGCACAATTTTGCTTGCAACCGGTAGAGAGTAGTGAGACTATTGTCTTCTTTAGCAACAATGAGAGCCCCTTTGGTAATCTTGCATTTTTCACTACCAAAGGAAGTACAATACCGCTCTTAATCCAATGCCTTCACTGAAATGAGATTGAATTGCATATTTGAGCATGCCTAACATTTTTCAACTGCAAATTATATCCCATGTTGGTTTCAAGCCACATATCACCCATACCAATGATATCACACACTCCTTTATCTCCCAATTTGATTTTGCCAAAGTTTTCAGCAGTATAAGAAGTGAAAAATTCACGTCTCGGAGTGACATGACACGAGGCACCAGAGTCCATAATCCAAGTGGAATCATCACAGACAAGATTCATATAATTTTCATCATATGTGATAAGAACATCTTCATAAACAATAGCAGCATTTTCTTTATCACTATCTTTACCTTTGTCTTCGTTTCTTCCCTTTGATTGTTCTCATTCCAAGAACCTAATACCTCTTGATATGCCCCGACTTGCCACAATGGTGACAAATGAACTCCTTTCTTGACTTGTACTTTCCTCTTGACTTGCTTTGACTCTCTGACTTGTCAAAACTATGAGGTTTTCTAATGTGACTTCTTCTCCGTGACTTTGAAACAAGTGCTTCTGACTGGGAGGAGGAATTAGTCAAACCTCTTTCTCTTCTTCTGCCTTCTTCATTCAACATGCTCTCTTTAACCATTGTTTTGGAGCTGAGTTAGTCAGTGTCACAACCTGAACTTTCCAACTATCAGGCAAAGAGCTCAACAACAACAAGACTTGCAACTCATCATTCAAAGTGATTTAATTATTTGTCAGTTAGTTCTCCGTCTCCTGAAAAATGCTCAAGTACTCCTGCATTGATTTACCTTCAATATACTTCATATTGACAAGTTTCCTAATCAAGAATGCTTTGTTTTGCACATTCTTCCTCTCATATAACTCATTCAATTTCTTCCACATCTTCTCGGTATTCGTTTTGGTGTCAACATATGGATACACGCTAAGATCAAGCCATTACCAAATCAAAGTAACTGCCTTCTGATTCATCTTCTTCCATTCAGCATCGGATTTGGTACCTTTGGATTTATCCCCCTCCACAGGATCATACAAGTCCTTGCTATACAACGTATCTTTTATGAGAGTCTTCCAAATCGAGTAATTTTAGAAATTCAATTTAACTATATTTGGCCCATGAGTATTTTCCTCCATTTAATCAGCACAGAGATAAACAACCAAAGCTCTAGATACCACTTTGTTGAAAAAACTTAACAAAGATTGGTTCAAACAAGAACCTGTCTAACCGCAGAAGTACCAAAAATAATTTTTTCACAACCTGTGCGATTAAATAGACAACTCCAAAGATACTCCAAACAGCAAATATAATGATAGGATTTAAATAATCAAACATCAAAATTTTATCATGAGAAAACCCCTAAAAGAGGGACAAAAAATTCACGGGACTTAGTCCAGTAAAATCTTTCACTATCAAAATAATAGGTACACAAACAATCTTCCTAATAGCAATAAGGCATCTCAACAATCAACAAAATATATCATCAAAACTGATGGAATCAACATAAATCACAAAGTGGGTATCTCAAATCAGACAAAAGAAACGACAATACAACTAACAAGTTATATCCTAATGTTTATCTCTATACCAAGAATAATATACTAAAATTTCATAAAAAATAGAATAAGTTTATCAATTCAATCGGAATATATTGTAAATGCCATTTTTTTCTTTTTTTTTTCTCCTTCCTCGATGAAAACTCTCCTCTCTCTCTCTCTCACGGTTTCTTTTGTTTGTTTTTTTTTTTCAAAAATGAGCTCTCTCTCTTATGCCACTTTTCTTTTCTTTCCTTTTTTTTGTTTTTGTAATATGTGGGACTCATTTAGTTGGAACCCACCAACAATTACCAATCAATATTGTGATGTATTTAGTTTAAACAAGAGAATATGATATTTAATTTATATTTTTTATGGGATAATGGTCATCAAATCATTTTTGCATGGCAATAAATTTTTTTGAGAAGCTTGACTGGCAGTTCAATTTCAATATGGCTTAACTGAATTCAGCTAAGTAGGAAGATGGGCTGATGTTAAGCAATCATTGTTTCAGATGCATCACAGTCATTCATGTGACATAGTTGTTTTGAATTTTGGTGCATTTGATTGTATACCATTTATCTCACATTTGCTCTGAGTCACAAGAACTCTGTTTCTACCCTGTTTTGAATATCTACAACTATTAGGTGTAACGAGTGGTCGTATCCGCAGTTTCTTTTAAGCTCTTAATTTGCTTTTTACCAATTTTATTTGTTGGATGATCTCATTTTTAACTATTTATTTTTCACTTAAGATTTCTTTTAGAATCAAGCGTTAGTAATTACAGAAAAGAAAATTTTAGTATAAATTTTGGAGTGATTATAGGACACACAATCCCCACAGTAGAGCTATGCAAACGCATGCTCACTTATTGTAGATCTCTCGTTCGAATCCCTCCTATCCATCTCCAAATCCTACACTACACCATTGAAGCCATAATCATTTACTTCTTCTTCCATGCATTCATCATTGCTTCCCAGCATGCATGCTACTTCAATTCACATGTTGTGGTTCATCACTTGCCCACCATAGACAAGATCTTAAACACAACTCAATGATAATATCCATCACCTTATTGCATCCAAAAACCTACAATTCTTTTCTTCAATTCGCAGTTGTTGCATCCAAAACACGCGGTGTTATGATGAACACATTTGAGGAGGACTTATTAGAACCAAGACGCCTGAAAGCAATTTCCGAAGGTTCATGCATACTCATTTTATGGGAAATTAGACACCATTTATAAGGCACTAAAACAATCACCTAACTACGATTAAGTATGTGTGCCACTAATAATTATTTTGAAATAGCACTTGATACTATGTATTGTCACACATTGGATAAATAGCAATAAAAAGTTGTAGAGAAATTATATCTTTTGTATTTGAGGTGCAGTGGGTAATGCTAATGCATGATTCATGAAATTGGACAAGGAAGCTGCCGTTATTTTATTGTTTTTTTTTTTGGTTAGTTGAAGAAATCAAGATTTTCAGATCGGTTGATCGATACAGTGGAAGCACAACTTCTTACAAGATGTATATAAACACACATTAAGTTATACTATTTATAAAAAAAAAAATACAAAAGTAAAAAGTATTATCTAGTATATTAAATGGATGTGTACAAACTTAATTATATAAAATAACAGAGTAATGTTACACGTTTAAGTCTTTTTATAAATTAAGTTTAACTAAATTAAACAATAAAACTTAAAATAATGTTAGTGTTATGTTAGACTAATTTAGTTAACAAAAAGATTTTAATGCATAGTATTATTTATAAGTAGTAATAATAAGGGTCAAAAATAAATAAAAACCCAGCTGTAGATATCAAGAGTAGAGATATATAATTCAAGGTTCATTGTGTGTTGATGCACTCACTTCAGAATTTCTAGTCAAAGCAACTTGACGGTATTATATTGATGATAATTATGGGTTTATGGTTATGGTATTATATTGATGATAATTTCTATGTTATATTGCTTAAGTAGTATTTTTAATTCTTAAAATAAAGATTTTATCATAATAAATTTTGTAGTATAATAAAATCTAATTCTATTAATCTATAATATATATATATTAAAATATTTGTTTAAGTAGAATTTTTTATAAAGTATAAGAAAAAAGAGTCAATTTTTTATTTAGTTTTGATAATTTTCTTTTAAAAATTTAAAAATCTATAAAAAATATAATATATAGATGATTTGATTTATAATATAAAATACATTAAAATAGAGTAATATTTTAATAAATAAAATTAATTAATGACAAATAAATATGACCATTTTTTAGAAAATAAAATAATAATGGTATTAAATTTATTATTAGTTAAAAGATAATGCTAATTAATGTTATTAGATGAGGAAGGATAATAACAAAGACAAATTTAAAATCCTATAAAAGTTACAATTTGACATAAGAACTTATGTGGCATGCTAAATAAAAAACCCTAAATGAGTGAGAGAGTGACGGCGCCCGATGAAACGACTTTCCAAGAGGAAGACTTGATGAACCGCAGCACTAAGAAGGTCAAATCTAACGGGGATGAAGTGCTACTAGACGCAGAGACAGAGGAGAATGGAAGATCAGAGGACATGGATCTGCAACCTGTGAATGGTTCCCCAAGTTTTGAGAGTAGCCAGGAGAAGGAACATAGGGTACCATCCGATTTTGAAAAAGGAGTGACCTCGTCAAAGCTGAAGTCAAACGGCGGAAGTAGAGTATGTGAAGTCTCTTATAAGGATAGACTCTTGATGGGAGGTGCAGGAACGTCTCTTTCACCGGAGGAAATTGTTCAGATGGTAGCGGAGGACTATATGTTGGAGGAGGTCTCTGAAGACGGTGCCGGCAGAGCAGCTCCCTTCAATCCAAAGCCAGAGGTTGAGGTGAGTTTGGCAGAGTATGACGAATGGTGTCGTCCATGGAAGCTTTCTCTTATTGTCAAGGTACTCGGTAAGAATATTGGATTTCGATCTATGGACTCGTGGGTTCACCGTTTTTGGTCTAAGAACGGTGATGTGAAGGTAATTGATCTGACTGGAGAGTTCTTTCTCGTGCGCTTTGACAACGAAGGTGACTATAAACACGCGCTCTTTGAAGGGCCGTGGCAGGTGGCAGGGCACTACCTGTTAGTACAAAGATGGAGGCCGTTGTTTCAACCATCAGAGGATGCGATGCAAAAATTAGCGGTATGGGTGAGAATTCCGGAGCTGCCGGTTGAACTCTACACCTATCACTTCCTATGGCGGGCAGGTGAAAAGATCGGAACAATGTTGAAAATTGATCAAACTACTTCTATACACTCTAGGGGAAAGTTTGCCCGCTTATGTGTGGAGGTGGATCTGCGAAACCAGCTTGTCCCAGCTATAAAAGTTCTCGGAAAGGAGTTTAAGGCAGAGTACGAAGGTCTCCATCTTATCTGCTTTGGTTGCGGTAAGTATGGGCATAGAATTGATGGTTGCCCAGAGAGTAGGCGACCAGAGAAGGAGAACAGAGAAGCTACAATGGAGGGTAGTAAGGTCCTTGGGGATCCTCGAGATGCAACAATGGCGATTATTGCGGACAAGTCGAATTTAACTGTTCCTTATCCATCTCAACCGTCGCCTAATGTGTTGGAACAAAATTCTGTGGCTCAGGAAATTTCAAATTTGACGGCAAGAGCTGATTCTTCAGGAGTGTTTGGGCCATGGATGTTGGCTAAGAAACCCCAGCGCAGATTTAATCGAAGCAACGGTAATGTTGGGACCTCAATCCAGACAGGTAACCCAATTGGGTCAGGTTCACGTTTTCAATCTTTGGATTATGTAGAACAAGAGGAGTCCAATATGGAAGCACATGTTCATAAAGAAGGTTTTCTATCAAATAAGCACTCAGTACAAACGGGAAAGACTAAGAAGCTAGAGCTGCCCAAACACACCTCCTCCTCTAAGAGCAGGCTAGCTGCTGCGAAAGGTACTTCTAAAACCCAAGAAGGGAGGAGTTCTCGTGAGAAGGAGGGTGGAGCAAAGAGTACTGAGGAATCATTGGTAAAAGGAAAAGAGGTAGTGGAGGGGGTCTCTAAAGTTAACTTGGAGCGAAAAGATACAGAGTACTGGAGAACTTTAAATTTGATGAAGCAGATGAAGTATGTGGCGGGGGATGAAGAGCTGTTCTTAAATGACGTGCCTTTCACTCAGATTCATCAACCCTCGAAAGAGGCTTTCGCAGCACTAAAGTTTCTGAGGGGAAGTGCGAAAGAAGAAGCACTGGCGTCCGCTAACCCGCCGGATCCTAGATCAACTCAGATTCTTAGCTTATGCCCGAATCAGACGAATTCCCTGGCAGTGGAGGATGAGTCCGTAAGGATGGTGGTAGATACCACACCAGCTTCCTGCTCTACTTGATTAAGGCCGCTTCGGTTGGTTGTCTCTTCTACTTCCTTGTTTATTTTTTCCTATGAATATTATTACTTGGAACTGTAGAGGTGTTAGCAGCAAAGGTTTTTCTACTATGGTTAAAGATTTATGTAGGAATTTCAATTGCAATATGTTGTGTCTTTTGGAAACTCATCTATCGGGTCCAAAGGCGAATAAGATTGCTAAGAGATTTGGTTTCTCAGATTGGTTTCTTGAAGAAGGTATTGGTTTTTCAGGGGGCATCTGGATTTTATGGAATTCAAATTTTTGGAATGTTGAGGTCCTTATGTCTCATAGACAATATGTCCACATGAAACTTAGATATGGTTTGGAAAGTTCTTGGTTTTTTACAGTTGTTTATGGCTCCCCACAAATTGGGCTAAGAACTAGTCTATGGGAAGGTCTGAAAAGTATTGCTGATAATTTGACTAGTGAGTGGTGTGTAGGAGGGGACTTTAATTGTGTTTTATCTGCTACCGATACAGGGGGTAACTCTGGTCTCTCTAGAGACCATGATCATTTTGCGGATTGCCTGTTAGAGTGTGGGTTGCAGGACCTGGGCTTTAAAGGTCAGCCGTTTACCTGGCAAAAAGGAATTATTAGAAGACGGTTGGATAGATACGTAACTAATGCAGCTTGGTCCCAACGCTTTAGTAGCGCCGTGGTAAAGCATCTTCCCAAACTCAAATCAGACCATGTCTCAATTTTTCTGGAGCTTTGGGTTGATAGTACTGCTGCGTCCTCCTGTCGTCCCTTTCGGTTTTTGGCTTCATGGTTGACTCATGAGAACTTTAATTCTATGTTGAAGACAAACTGGAAGGATGAAATTTCTATGGACCAAAATGTGACTAATTTTATGGAAGCCGCAAAGGTTTGGAACAAGGAAGTTTTTGGTGATATTTATCGGAAAAAGAATAGAATTTTGGCCAGACTGAATGGTATCTCCTTGAAACTTGGTTTCGAAGTGAATCCTTTTTTGGAGGATCTCCAAACTGAGTTATGGAAAGAACTGGAAGCAATTTTTATTCAAGAAGAGATACTTTGGAAACAATGTTCAAGATGTAAGTAGATAAACTATGGGGATCGCAATACCTCCTACTTCCACAATTTGGCAACTGCTAGAAGACGGAGAAACAGAGTGACAATGCTTAAGAACCAACATGGTGAGTGGGTAGATGACACGTTTCAGCTTCAGCAATTGGGCATGAACCACTTTCTTTCACTTTATGCTGATGATCAGCCATATGAGAAGTTAGTAGCTTCCGGTTTGTTCCCTACTTTGACGTCTGAAGAGGTTGGGCGCCTGGATCGTATGGTTGCAGTGGAAGAAGTCTCTGCGGCTATATTTTCTATGGGAGCTTGGAAAGCCCCGGGACCAGACGGTCTTCCCCCTATGTTTTACCAGAGCAACTGGAGCCTTGTGAAGACCTCAGTTGAAGATTGGGTGAAAAAGGTGTTTGTGGATCATGCAGAAATAAAGAAGGTTAATAATACCTATATTTCTCTGATTCCGAAAAGGGAGGTTCCTGAGAATTTTTGCCACTTTCGACCCATTGGATTGTGTAATGTCTCTTATAAGATAGTTACTAAAATTATATCCAACAGGTTGAAAGAAGTCATGTCCAAACTCATAAGCCCTGCTCTGTGCAGTTTTGTCCCCGGGAGGCAAAGTGCTGATAATATTTTGGTGGCACAGGAGGCTATACACTCTATGAGATATAAGAAAGGGACTTCTGGTTATATGGCAATCAAGATAGATCTTGAAAAAGCTTATGACAGGTTGAATTGGAGATTTATCCAGGATACTCTCCAGGAGGCAGGTTTGCCGTGGAATTTGACCGATTTGATAGTGAGTTGCTATTCGTCTGCAAACATGAATCTATTGTGGAATGGGACTCCTTCGGATCCTTTCGTTCCTTCTAGGGGTATTCGACAAGGTGACCCCATGTCACCCTACTTATTTGTGTTGTGTATCGAACGGCTATCACAAATTATCACAATGGCAGTTAAGCATAATATCTGGGAGCCAATCACCCTGAATAGGGGAGGTCCGAAGCTGTCACATTTATGTTTTGCTGATGATATCATTCTATTTGGGAAAGCATCAATGGAGCAGGTGGAGTTAACTCGCGGTATTCTTGAGCTGTTTTGTCGGTGTTCTGGTCAAAAAGTTAGTTATGATAAGTCTTGCGTCTACTTCTCTGAGAATGTGAATTTCAGTCGTAAGAGGGCACTGAGTGAAGCCTTAGGTATGCGACTAACTTCAAACTTGGGCAAATACTTGGGTGTTCCTCTCCTCCATGGCCGTACTAAAACTGAGGACTTTCAGTTTATTATTGATAGGATGATGAGTCGGTTGAGTACGTGGAAGGCTCGTAATCTCTCTCTGGCAGGCAGAGTTACATTGACCCAATCGGCTCTAGCTTCAATTCCAACCTATATTATGCAAACCATGAGAATTCCCTTGAGGGTTTGTGATAAGATTGATAGTATATGCAGGAGCTTCGTTTGGGGAGGTAATAACTCTGGTAAGAAAATCCACTTACTTAGCTGGAAAAAGCTATGCTCTCCGAAGAAATCTGGAGGCCTGGGGTTTAGATCCGCCAGAGTGATGAACGATGCAAATCTGATGAAACTGGCCTGGAAGTTAATTCATAATAGGGATTCTCTCTGGGTACAGGTCCTCCGCGGTAAATATAGGTGTGGTGATAATACCATCCCTTTGATGAAGCCTCTTCAACGTATGTCTAATGCTTGGAAAGGTATCTCTCACATTTGGAAACAATTTGAGAGGAACCTTATCTGGAGGATTGGTTCAGGTCAGACCGTGAATTTTTGGAAGCATCATTGGATCCCAGGTGTTCATTGCTTGATGGACTTTGCCCAAACAGAGGTAACATCGAACATGAGAGATGAAAAAGTCTGTGACTATGTGGTGAATAATAATTGGAATTATGACCGTATCGGTTACAATTTGGGGGATGATTGGTTCTCCATCTTTGCCTCTATTAAGCCACCAGAAGCGGAGTTAGGTGAAGATTCGATTGCTTGGATGCTAACACCGAATGGGGTGTTCTCCATAAAATCAGCTTGTTCTGCCCTTGCCTCCCCTGCTAGTTCTGAGAATGCGAGCCTTTTTACTCGGATATGGAAGTTGGAAGCCCCTCAAAGGCTTCGCAGTTTCTGCTGGTTGGTAGCCAATAATGCACTTCTTACGAATGAGGAGTGTGTTCGGAGAAATATAGCTCAGTCTGCTTTGTGCGGTGTTTGTGGCAGCAACTCAGAATCTTTGCTCCATGTCTTGCGGGACTGTCCAGTCGCATATAGAACATGGAAGAGCATTGATGACAGGTTGGATGCGGAGAATTTCTTCACCAAACCTCTTATCCCTTGGTTGATGGAGAACTTATCTTTCCAATCTCCTTTCAAAGGGGTTCCGTGGCCCCTCCTCTTTACTAGTACCTTAAACTTCTTGTGGTTTCGAAGGAACACTTTTGTCTTTGACAATGATAGAGTCCCAGATGAAAGCAAGATTCATGAAATAGCCTGGTATATGGCACAGGACTATCACATGGCGCATTCTGAGTCTATGCGATCTAGGAGAAGAGTGGGGACTTTTGCAGAGAAGCTCATTAAGTGGCAGCCACCTCCTCCTCCTTTTATCAAACTGAATTCGGATGGCTCAGTTAGTAAGGATGGCAGAGCAGCTTGTGGTGGTATTCTTAGAGACAGCAATGGTCAGTTCTTAGCTTGCTATAGTGCGAATTTAGGTGCATGCACTGTGACTACAGCTGAGCTTTGGGGCATACTCTTCGGCCTTGAACTAATCATTAACTTGGGACATTCCCATGTTGAAATTGAGGTTGATTCAGCGGTAGCAGTGCAGCTATGTTCTCAAGATTTGGGTAACCTACATTCGGTAAGAACTCTTGTATCAGCAATAAAGATCAGGTGCAACAGACTCAGCAGCTGGACTCTTCACCATGAATTTAGGGAAGCGAACTCTTGTGCCGATAAATTGGCATTTTTTGGTCATAGTTTAAGCTATGGTTGTCATTTCTTTTTTTCATTGCCACCTTGTATTTCCTTGCATTTCTTTACTGATGCTGTAGGAACGTTTCACTCCAGAAAAGTTTCTGGTTAGTTTTCTTCTTTTTGGGCGTTTAGCCCCGTTGTTAATCAAAAAAAAAAAAAAACTTATGTGGCAATAAAATAAGTAAAAGTGATGTTATTTTTTAATTGCAAGAAAATATAAATATTAACTTTTATATAGATAAATAAAATAGAAGAGAGTTCAAATATCTAAGTTAAAAATTAGATATAGAATTCATCCATAAAAATTATGATCTCATTTTTTTACTTGTAGAGCAAATAGAAGTAATAGGAATCGGTAAAATTATTCAAATAATAACGACACTTTCTTTATTGGCTATCAACATCATATTGTGGAAGATGGTGTCATTGAATAATTCAAAGTGGGGGTGAAACATTGTAGAAAACAATTAAAATTATTTAAATAATAATAGTTTTTCGTTACAAGGATATTGGATATCAACATCATATCGTGGAAAATAGTGTCATTGAATTCAAAGTTGCATGCAGCTTGGAGTATAGAATGGATCGTCCTCATTGTTCAAGCACCCAATTGAAGATCGATACTCTATAAAGATTGTGGTCCTCCTCGTACCTTCATTCCGTGCAAAATGGTGCAAGAAATTTAAAAGCTGCAACGTCAGAAATACTCTGGAAATTTAGTGAGACATGATAGTGATAGTAATTCATCATAGCAACGAATGGAGGTCCTCTACTATAAATTGGATCCATATATGGTGCTATAACAGGCACATTCTTGAGTTCATACTTCACTTGTGATGAGCGTAGTGATGATGAGGATGAATAATCTGATTCTGATTGAAGCTGTTTTACTCTTTGTTACGGTGGACCTTCTTCTTGTTTGTGCTACTGCAGCAGGAAGAGAGGTGAAGTGCGCAGAGCGGGAGAGGCAAGCACTGCTGGATTTCAAGGCCGCCATGGTTGATGACTACGGCATGCTCTCTTCGTGGAAGGGTCGCGATTGCTGCCATTGGAAGGGTGTTGGCTGCAGCAACCTCACTGCCTATGTTATCAGTCTCGACCTTCCCAGTGACCACATGTTCGGAAATGAATATTCCTACTTTGAACGATTTTTGAGAGGTAAGATTCCCAGCTCGTTAGTGGAATTGCAGCACCTCAGGTACTTGAACCTCAATTCCAATCGTTTTGAAGATTACCAAATCCCTGAATTCTTTGGTAACCTCACCAGCTTGAGGTATCTTGATTTGTCATCTTGTGGCTTTGGTGGAAGAATTCCAACTCAATTTGGATCTCTTTCACATTTAACATACTTGAATCTTTTTGACAATCGTTTAGAGGGTTCAATCCCTTATCAACTTGGAAATCTGTCCAAGTTGCAGTATCTTGATCTCTCGGAAAATGCTTTACAAGGAATAATACCATCTCAACTTGGGAACCTTTCTAGCTTGCACGAGCTTTACCTTGGCGGTACAGGTGATTCTCTCAAAATGAATGATGATGGGAATGGTGGTGGAGGACAATGGTTATCCACTCTTACCTCTTTAACCCATCTTCGCTTGAGCTCTGTATTGAATCTCAATAATTCTTATAAGTGGATACAAGCCATCAGTAATATCTCCACACTAACAGAACTCAGCCTATTCGATTGTGCACTTTCAGATCATTTTATCTCTTCACAAACACCAAGACTTTCCAAGTTCAAATTTCCTAATTCTCTTTCAATCTTTGATCTTTCTTATAACACCTTCACTCCTTCCCTGTTATTCCAATGGTTGTCCAATGTCACTTCCAACCTTGTTGAACTTGACCTTGCTTCCGGCCTCTTCAGGAGTTTCACACCTGCCACATCAAATCATTTTGACATCACAATGCAATCACTTGAGCGGCTTCACATATCATATTATCAAATCACGGCCAGGGATTTCAAATCCTTTGCGAATATATGCACCTTATCTTCTTTGTCGGTGTTTGGTAGCGATTTGACTGAAGATTTGGAATCAATTCTTCATAATCTCTCTGCTGGCTGTGTCACTCACGCACTTCAAAGGTTGTATTTAGTTGATAACCAGATCACTGGCTCAATACCTGGTGACCTTTCAATATTCCCATTTTTAAAAGAGTTGTTCCTTTCTGACAATCAGTTAAGAGGAAAAATACCTGACAATATTAGATTGCCATCTCAGTTAAAGACTTTGTACATCAGTTCCAACTCTATAGAAGGTGGAATTCCAAAGTCATTTGGAAACATATGTAGTCTGGAATCATTAGACTTGTCTTATAACAATATGACAGGAGAGCTTCCAGTTGCAATGCAACACCTGTCTGGATGCTCAAGTCTCCACTACTTAGATCTCAGAGATAATAAATTCAACGGAACCTTGCCTGACATCTCAATATTCCCATGTTTAAGAGATTTATATTTGTCTGAAAATAAGCTAAATGGGAAGGTTCCTGAAGGAATTCAATTTCCGTCACAGTTGGAGACATTGACCATGAACTCAAACTCTTTGGAAGGGGTCATCACAGACTCCCTGTTTCATAATTTGTCTAACTTGAAGGTCTTGGGCTTATCTGGCAACTCATTCGTTTTGAAAATTAATCGTGACTGGATTCCACCTTTTCAGTTGCAAGCGATAATGTTGCAGCATTGCAAGTTGGGTCCCTATTTTCCAAAATGGTTGAAGACACAGAAAACATTAACGCGGCTTGATATTTCCAATGCTGGCATTTCGGATATCACTCCGAATTGGTTTTGGGCTCTATCAACAAGGCTAGTCAGCATGAACATTTCATACAATAATCTCACCGGAATAATTCCAGATTTTCCGTTGAGGCTTACGGAATATCCTTCCATATATCTGGCTGTGAATCAATTTGAAGGCTCAATCCCGCTATTTTTACGAAGTGCTGTGTCCCTGGATCTGTCCCACAATAAATTTTCAGATGTTACTTCATTTGTATGTGCCAATGATACAGCTGAAAGATTAGGCCAATTAGATATTTCAAACAATTATTTATCTGGTCAAATCCCTGATTGTTGGGAGAATTTTAAATCATTAGCTTATATAGATGTGAGTAACAATAATTTTTCTGGACAAGTTCCCACTTCAATGGGATCAGTTCTTGAGCTTCGTATAATGATATTGAGAAACAATAGCTTGACGGGGGAGCTTCCTTTCTCGATGAAGCATTGCAAAAATTTAGTGATGCTAGATGCAGGAGAAAACAAATTATCAGGAACCATTCCTTCTTGGATTGGAAGCAGCTTACAACAACTGCAAATGTTAAGCTTGCGGAAAAATCACTTTTTTGGAAGTATAACATTATCTCTTTGTTTTCTAAATGGCATTCGCTTCTTGGATCTCTCGGTTAATCATCTGTGGGGCCCAATTCCCAAATGTTTCATTAACTTCACTGCAATGACAACCCAAAAAAGGTTCTTAATAGATCATTATTATACTGTCAACAAAACTCGTGGAACGTATCTGTATAATTATGATATAATTGCTTTGTTGATGTGGAAAGGTGTAGAACACATATTTGAGAATGATGAGCTGCTTCTAAAAGGTATTGATCTCTCAAGTAATCACTTGTCAGGAGACATTCCATCAGAGCTTGAGAATTTGGTGGAGCTAGTTTCATTGAATTTATCAAGAAATAACTTGACAGGAAAAATTCCTTCAGGAATTGGAAGGTTGTTATCATTGGAGTCTCTTGATTTGTCAAGAAACCATTTATTTGGCTCCATTCCTTCTAGTCTTGCACAAATTAATTTTCTCTCTGTGTTGGATCTATCACGTAATAATTTGTCTGGACAAATTCCAACTGGCACACAATTGCAGAGTTTCAATGCCTCAAGCTACGAAGAAAATCAAGGTCTTTGTGGGCTACCTCTTGAAAAGCTGTGTTTTGTAAAAGAACCGCATCAAGAATCTGTGGTTAAAAGCCAAGATGAGAATGATGGTTTTATGCAAGCATTCTTTGCAAGCATGGGATTGGGATTCTTTGTCGGATTCTGGGGGATCTTTGGCACTATCCTCTTCAATCGCTCATGGAGATATGCTTACTTCCGGTTCTTGAACAACATAACAGAAAGTTATGTCAAGGTGACAACGTTGGTGATAAATGCAGCAACTACTAGCTTGATTGGTAATACCTTCTTTTTTATTTATTTCAAGTTGATCTTATTTCAGTTTTTGTTGATATGAAATATTGTTTAACCTATGAACTTTGAATGATGTTAATGGTTTCTTATCTTTTCACTGATAGCGGATCGGCGACCATGTGCCGACATCATTCTAGTCAGGAAGCAAATAATGCAGAAGTACTACTTTCAAGCGATCAATAAAACTAAGTCGTTCATGAAGTGAGTGTGGGAAACTTTAAAAGTAAATTAAATATGAGTTGTGTATTTGTAACTAAGTACTAGTGAGTGTTACTTGTTGATATATCAGTTTGTATTTGTGAATTGTAACTAGCAGTTACCAATCAGTATTGTAATGTATTTGGTTTAGACAAGAGAATATGATATCTATTTTATATTTTTCATGGGATAACGGTCATCAAATTATTTTTGCATGGCAATGAATTTTCTTGAGAAGCTTGACTAGCAGTTCAATATAGCTTAACTGAATTCAGCTAAGTAGGAAGATGGGAAGATGTTAAGCGATTATTGTTTCAGATGCATCACAGTCATGCATGTGACATAGTTGTCTTGGATTTTGGTGCATTTGGTTGCATAACATTTATGTCACATTCGCTCTTTGCATATACCTAGCCACAAGAACTCTGTTTTTCCCCTGTTTTAGATGCCTACTTCTTCTGCTTCTATGCATTCATCATTGCTTCCCAGCTGCAATTCTTTTCTTCAATTCGCAGTTGTTGCATCCAAAACACGCGGTGTTATATATTGAACACATTTGAGGCCTTATTAGAACCAAGAAACCTCAAAGCAAATTCCGAAGGTTCATGCGTACTCATTGGTCCAACACCACCAGTTTTCTACGTGGGACCTTTACTTGCAACAAAAACAAAATCACAAACATACACGTGTTGTGCATGATGATGAATCACGAGTGCAACCTAGTAAAAGTGTTGTCTTTCGTTGTTTTGGAAGCATGGGTATGTATGTTATCAAAAGAACAGTTACATGAAATGGCCTATGACTTGGAGAGAAGTGGCCAAAGGCGTTCGGAATAAGACAGAGTCGGATCAGAAGCAAACCAAAAAGCTGCAGTTTTGGGTGAAGATGGTTTCTTCTCTCATTTTGCATTCACCAACAATCTCAATCATCTATTTATCCATTTATAATATATAAAAGCTGACACCAACTCACTCCACAATGAATTTAAACCATTTTTCTTTGTTAATGATGTCACATCAGCAATTCTAATGACTTGGCAAAAGATGAAAATCAACCAATCACTATTTAGTAAAATAAAATGTTTTAAAAAAATTAAAACAAAAAATTCTTATTTATTATTATTCAATTCACTACAACATTTTCAAGTTGAGGCAACATTTAAAAAGTGTTGCTTAAAGGTTAACAAAAGGTTGCTTTTGATCTATGGCAACACTTTTGGACCTAAGGCAACGTTTTTGGGCGGCATTATACATGCAGCCGTTGCCTTAGATCAAGGCAACACTTTTTTGTTTGATAAGTGTTGCCTTTAGTTGAAAAACAACAACACTTCAAAAGTGTGTTTGAGACAACACTTTTACAATGTTGTCTTTTCTATATTTTGATCACTACTAAAAAATGTTGCCTATTTGCAATAAAATGCAACCTTTTTATGTGTTGCTTATAAGTTTGAATTTGTAATACTTTAAAGTGTTACCTATTAGTTTTGAATATACAACTTTTTAAAGTAGACCACGTCTATGGTGACTAAGTTAATGGTAACTACCGGTGACTATAAATTGATTAACAAATAAAGAAGTGACATTTGGCAATAAAAAAAGCTGATTAAAATTTTAGTTATGTTCAAATCATGCTTATGACTAATTTAGGAAATATATTTCACCTAAACACATGGATAAGATAAATACCATGTCAGAGCTAATGGAAAGTGGAAAGATCTAACGGAGCGATAGTGGTGTGGTACAAGATGATGGAGGCGATTGCTGTTGAAGGTTGCGCATGAGAACAGAGAAGGAGTGCAGGGATAAGAAAAACCAGAGAGGAGTGGAAAGTGTGTATTGGTATTAAAAATGATGAATCACACCTTTACATAACTGATCTTCCTATATTTATACACAGCTAGCAAACTATTGATTAGCATAAATATCTAACTACTCTAATCAGTTTTCTCTAACTAACTATCAGCTGGTTCTCTTGTTAAGTAACACCCTCCCTTAAGCTTGGAGCGCTGACCGCGAAGATGTTCAGCAGCCCAAGCTTACCATGGATGTAATGGAAGGGGCCTGGTGCTAGTGACTTAGTCAAAATGTCTGCAACCTGCTCATGTGTAGAGATAGGTAGCAGATTAATCACGCCTTCTTGTAGTTTGTCGCGGACAATGTGACAATCCGCCTCGATATGCTTGGTCCGCTCATGGAAGACTGGATTAGTGGCTATATACACGGCTGACTTGCTATCACAGTAAATGTTTGTTGCTTTTTGAAGTGGTGCACCAAGTTCCTGAAGAACATAACTCAACCATTGGACCTCCCTAGTTGCAAGCGCCAACGCCCTATATTTTGCCTCAGAGGAGGAAGCAGCGACTGTAAGTTGCTTCTTGCTCTTCCAACTGATAAGAGATGAACCAAGGTAAAAGCAATAGGCTGAGATCGACCTCCTGGAGTCAGGACACCCTGCCCAGTCCGAGTCTGAGAAGCCTGTGAGATTCAAGTCTGATTTGGCTGAGAAGAAAAAGCCAGCAGCTGGGGATCCTTTCACATACCTCAATATTCGATGAGCAGCTCGCAAATGCTCTGTGGTAGGACAATCCAAGAATTGACTCAACTTCCCTATAGCGAAACTTATATCCGGCCTAGTGTTCGAAAGATAGAGCAACTTTCCAATGATTCTTCGGTATGGAGTAGAATCAGACAGCAGCTCCCCATCACTCTTACTAAGCTTTGCACCATAATCCATTGGTGTTGGGGCAGGCTTGCATCCCTCAAAACCTGTTTCTTTAAGCAAATTCAGAACATATTTTCGTTGATACAAAGCAATTTCTTTCTGTGACCTAGCCACTTCTAAGCCAAGAAAATATTTGAGGTCCCCAATATCTTTGATTCGAAACCTATCATCAAGTATCTTCTTCACATTCTCAATCTCATTAAGATCATCACCTGCCAAAACCAAATCATCAACGTAAACTAAGACTGCTGTAAATCCTTTTGGAGTTGATTTGCGAACAAACTGTAATCTGGTTTACATTGCTTGAAACCCAGCTCCACAAGAACAGATTTGAGTTTTGAATTCCACTGCCTACTAGCTTGTTTCAATCCATACAGTGACTTCTCAAGTTTGCACACTTGCCCTGGCTTTTCATGAAGTCCTTCCGGCACCTTCATGTATACTTCTTCATCCAAGTCACCATGCAGAAACGCAGTGTTAACATCAATTTGCTTCAAGTTCCAGCCTTTCACAACAGCAAGAGCCAAAACCACTCGCAATGTTCCCAATTTAACAACTGAGCTAAAGGTATCCTTGTAATCAACTCCAGGAACCTGCGTGAATCCCTTCGCAACGAGGCGAGCTTTGTGACGTTCCACACTACCGTCCGGATGATACTTGACCTTGAATACCCACTTGCATCCTATTGCCTTCTTGCCAGGTGGGAGTGAGGTCAACTTCCAGGTTTTATTTTCATTCAGAGCAGTCAGTTCAGCCATAATAGCTTCTTGCCAGCAAGTTTGAGATATCACCTCTTCATAGCACTTAGGCTCGATGTTTTGAATAGCTAATGAGTATGCAAGATGCATGGGAAAAATAGAATGATAGGATAAAAAATCTGAGATAGGATATCTTTGAAGGTTTTGCATGGTTTTTGAATTTTTATTGATGGCTGTCATACATTTGTAATCTTTCAAGTAAGCTGGTGGTTTTGAAATTCTTGTAGATCTTCCTAGCATCACACGAGTAGGGAGACTAGGTGAATCATGCACCTGTGTATCTAATCTAGGACTAGTGTCTACATTTGTGTGTGATGTATGGTCAGAATTGTCAAAGGCTTCCAAATGATGCATGGAACTATCATGGGGTATTGGAGGTGAGATGCTATCTTTGTCTAGACTATCTAAATGAATACTAGAATGCATAGGAGATGAATGTTGAATATGATTCTGATTCATGTGATCCTGATTGAGTGTGCGTGCATTATTGTTTGGATTTGTGATATGCAATTGGTCAGCTGAAAATTTCTCATTTATAAATTTGGTGTTAGTAATTTCAGATTGAGTCTTAGCATTTTCATTTTGAGCCTCAACCTCAGAATATGGAAACAAATCTTCATAAAATTGAACATCTCTAGAAGTGAAGAATGTTTTGGTTTGTAGGTCAAATAACAGATAGCCCTTAACACCCTCCCTGAATCCAAGATGCAAACATTTCCTTGCTCTTGGATCAAGTTTGGTTCTGTTACGTGTAATAGTATTAGCATAAGCAAGACAACCAAACACCCGAAGATGAAATAGATTTGGCGGAGCATTGTATAAAACCTGATAGGGTGTTCGGTTGGTCAAGAATGGTGAGGGCAACCTGTTAATCAAATAGACCGCATGTTCAACACCATAGCTCCAAAAAATTTTAGGAAGGTAAGAATGAATCATAATGGTGCGAGCCACAGTCAAAATGTGCTGATGCTTCCGCTCAACGATTCCATTTTGCTGTGGTGTCTCAACACAAGATCGTTGGTGCAAAATTCCAAAATTGTTATAAAATGAAGGCATTGAAAATTCAGCACCATTATCAGACCTAATTATTTTCACCATTGTATTGAACTGAGTTTTGACAAAATTAACAAAATTCTTCACTAATTGAGCTGTTTCAGCCTTGGTTTTCATAAGAAAAATCCATGTAAATCTAGATTTATCATCCACAACTGACAAAAAATATTTGTGACCAGAAAATGAAGGAATGGAGATCGGGCCCCAAATATCCAAATGAATCAACTCAAGTACATTTTCAGCAACAAAAACACTATGAGGAAATGCTAACCGTTTTTGCTTGCCAAGATGACAAGAATTACACGGCTCCTTGCTTATTGAACAATCTACAAATTCAAACTGTTGTTTCAGTGTTGCTAACCTATTATTAGATGGATGTCCTAGTCTATCATGCCACAAATTTTTCTGAGATGTATGAGGGATGAGTGCAGTGATGTGTGATGCATGTATCGGTCCTTGAACCTCGTGGTGCAAAATGTATAGGCCATCAATATTTCTAGCTGCACCAATCATCTTCAAAGTGTGTCAATCCTGTATCTCACACATTTCATCAGTAAAACTCATTTTGCAATGCAATGATGATGTCAGTTTTGAGACTGAGATTAGTTTAAAATTGAATGAAGGGATGTATAATGCATTTGTAAGAAATAATGTGTCAGAAAACACAATTGTGCCTATGATGCAGCTGGTAGTGTGGGCACCATTGGGTAATATAACAATTATTGGTTCAATTTTTCGAAAATCTTTGAAATCTTTGATGTTATATGAGACATGGTTCGTGGCACCAGTGTTTATTACCCAGGATTTATGCTTTTGAATGCATACATCTAGAGCCTGTATGTGAGAATTGAAATGCAAAAGATGAACCATTCTACCTTGATGAGGTGATGGTTGAGGTTGTGTTGTAATCTGGCTGGCACTATGGATGTGCTTGACCTCCTGCTTGCTAAGTAGAGCTAGTAGGGCTTCCCTTTGATCTGAAGTGAATCCAGCCCCTGTGATTTCACTCGCTCCCAATTGGCCTTGACTGGTACTGAGCTCATCATTAATACCCTCAGTACCTGCATTTGCTGAGATGCAATTGAGGACTGGTGTGCTAGTGTTTTGAGAGTTGGAATATTCATATCGTTGTCTAAAGTTAGGGGGGAACCCATGTTTCTTATAACAGGTATCAACACCATGTCCAGTCCTGTTACAAAAAGTGCACTGCAGCTTGCTTCTACCACCTTGTCCTCTCCCAGGCTGAAATCTACCTCCTCTGCCTCTCCCTCTCCCTCTACCTAGCGAAGGCAACGCAGTGTTCAAGGGATGAGCAGAGCTAGCCAAAATCTTAATGTCTGAGGTAGAGTCAGGACTGAGAAACTGCCGTTCTTGCTGCGTGATCATAGCAAAGACAGCATTCAGATTTGGTAAACTATCCATGAGCATTATTTGTGATCGAACCGTGGAGTGTTGATCATTTAAACCTCGAAGGAACTTTGTCACCTTATCTTCCTCTCTTTGCTTTCTAATTACAGATAAGGCGCACGAACACCTTTTATCACAGTTACATTGTGGCACAATTCTAAAATTGTCGATTTCTTCCCAAATTGACTTGAGCTTGGTATAGTAATTCGTCACATTCATGTCTCCTTGCCTGAGTGCATACACTTCCTCATATAATTCAGCCACTCGAAATTTGTCCCCCTGATAGTATCTATGCTTTAGCTCATCCCATATCTCATAGGCTAGATTGTTCCACAAAACACTTTGGTAGATATCTGGACTTAGTGAGAGGTTAAGCCAACCAACGACATATGTGTTGCACCTCTCCCACCCTCAAACAGTGGATCTGAGCTATCCGGTTTCTCAATACTACCATCTATGAATTTCAACTTATTTTTCGATTTGAGAGCTAACAGCATAGCTCTACTCCAGGCTCCATAGTTCGATCTAGTCAAAACAACAGAAGTGAGAGGTATACCTGGACTCTCAGATGGGAGAATGAAGTACGGATTTGTAGGATCCTGACTTGGATTCGCGCTTTTGCTGATGTGCGATTGGATTGCGGCGATTTGACTGAAGAATGCAGCAAACTGAGTTGTGTCCATGGCGGAAAATTGCACTCCACTAGAACTTGAATCGGAGCTCATAACGACGGAGATTGTGGATCTGGTGCACAGATCTGAACTTTCCTCTTTCAATCTCGTTGATCGGAACACCTAATCGCTTCGATATGACTCGTTGAACTAGGAAGCAATTAGGCTCTCATCAAGCTCTGCTGTATGAGTTTAAAAGAGGAGAAGAAGTTGTAGGAGAAGGAGAAATTGGAGATCGAAGAAGAAATTGTAGAAAGAGGTGAGATCGGAAATCGAAGAATCTTGAAAGAGAAATCAGAACGCTCGAAGAGAACTCGAACTAAAAGAAATCAGTCTTGAGGAGGAATCTGGATCCATCATCTCTCTCCAACCACGATTGATGCTCGTGAATCGAAGATCAAGTCACTCTCTCATCCACGCTCACCGCACCATGTTGAAGGTTGCGCATGAGAACAGAGAAGGAGTGCAGGGGATAAGAAAAACCAGAGAGGAGTGGAAAGTGTGTATTGGTATTAAAAATGATGAATCACACCTTTACATAACTGATCTTCCTATATTTATACACAGCTAGCAAACTATTGATTAGCATAAATATCTAACTACTCTAATCAGTTTTCTCTAACTAACTATCAGCTGGTTCTCTTGTTAAGTAACAATTGCGGCAAAAAAAAAGGGAAAATTGGGTATTGGGTAAATGAAACCAGAACCTCCGATTATTGCAGGAAATGGAGGAAGCAATCTCATCAAGGAAGAGGCGCAGAGGCAGATGGGTGGCGGTGGCCATGGATACCGATTGCTGAAACTGTAGCAAGAAGCCCCTCCAAAACAAAAATCGCATTCGGTTCATGTAACTTCAAGTAGAAGAAGACATCTCTCACCGACTCGAGACTATTTCTTGTAGCAGCAAACCAAATCTGGTAGCCAGGCTGAATCCAATAAGAGGAATTATATGATTAGATGATGTTCTTTTTTTTTTTTTGGTTCCGACCTCATTTCTTCTTCGCTAGTATATTGTTTCGTTGATTGCTGAGAAGCTAAGACAAAAAAAAGGAAAAAATTTATTGTGCCGGTCAAAACAATGGTCAGCAAACATTTTATCTTACACGTGTTCTATTGTGATTTGTTAGTCACTTGTAGTCACCATAGCCATGGGACAAAGATGGCCACTAGAGAACGCACCTTTAAAGTATTGCCTTTTTTTTTTTTTGATATGCAATCTATATAAGTGTTGCCCTTTTTTTTGGATATGCAATTTATACAAGTGTTGCTTTTTCTTTTAGATATACAACCATATAAGTATTGTCTAATATACAAAATATGCAACTAATAGAAGGATTGCCTTTTTGGTAAAAATAACAATTACTTTTGTAATAAAAATACAAAAAAATAAAATATACAATAATTTTGTTGTTCATACATGTGTAACTATTTTAATTAATAAATAAATTTATGCACAATAAAAAAATTATAAAAAAGACAAAATAACTAATAATAAAATTCTAATTAAAATAAATGTTAAAAAGTTCAATTAATATTTTAAATACATGATGTGTAACAGTAATAGATACAGAATTATATATAGAATTAATTGATTGAAGTGAAGCATCAACATACATAGAGTAAATTACAGAAAAGTTGATATATATATATATATATATATATCGAAGGAAGAGAGAAGTTGCATTGCATTCATGAAAATCACAATAGAAAAGCCATAAAAACCTTGATTGAATGTAAAAATAAAATAAAATAAAATAGTAGACACACACCTTGGCTTCTAATTTATTTCTAACTTGAAAGGGCACAATTTTTTTTTGTATCAAAGGAGAGAAAGAAGATACAAAACTTAAAGTCTATATTATGTATAGATCAAAATTGAAACATTAGAATAAAAAAAGTTACAATAATAATAATAATAATAATAATAATAATAATAATAATAATAAGAAATAGTAGCATCACAAGCAAGAAAATGAAGGGAAACACTCTTATAACCTAAATGAAATATCCACAACATTCATAAATCAAAATCATAAACAATAAGATAGATAATAACAGAAAAGTAAAGTAAAACAGTAAATTCAAAGTTTGATACCACATTTTAGAATACATAATCAATTAGTCATAGAAATAAAAACATTAACTGTCATAGAAACTAACCTGCTCTCTTTTTCTAATTTAGAAATCTCTAACTAAGTCTCTTGGAAATTATTATTTTTCTTATTATCATGGCTTTAGTTATTAAGCATACTAATATAAAAAAATTAGAAATTACTTGACTATAAATAATATATAGGTAGTATAAAACATGACAAGATACTATTTATCTTCTTGTTGTTCTTTATGCCAAAATTTACATGTACATTCAACTCATTTAAATACAAAATCTTAGTTAAACCATCCAAGAAGAGATCCTTCAATACTTCACATGCAAGAACAGTTTAAGACCAGCACAACAATTCATAACAATTTTAACATAATTCAAACCCCTCACAGCGTTCAAGCAAAAATCTCCGATTATGGTTAGTGTGACCAATTATGGTAAACACGTATAGAAAAAGACAACGATAAGTGAAAGAAACAGCTTGTCAAACTGACGTAAGACTAAATCAAACAAAAACACAAGGTGAGAACAAAGACAAAGTTGAGTTGGAAATAAAATATGTGTAGACAAAATCTTGCTCTTGAACCCCCGAAGTTAAATCTCCAATATACTCGGTCGTTTAACTGCACAAAAACATGTTTGCGATTTAATTCCAATATCTCATCCAAAGAGAAAACACCATCAAAAAGTTAAAACTAAAATCAAATCCTCTTATCCTTGATAAGCCCCCACAACCAATGCACCGTGTGATTTTGGTCAGAGATAGCTGGAAGCATAAACAACTATACCATTCATGTGATCAATTCCAATAACTTCTATGTGCTCGGTCAAAAATAAAAAGCGATAAAAAGCAAAATTGAGTATATATGATACAATCAGCATATATGGTAAATGACGACCAATAAGTGCCCATTAAACGCTACTCTCCTATCTTGAAAGTGTGTCAATAACTAGGATGGGGGAACAACAGGTTGGGCCTATCACCATTCTCAAAGCTAACAGTCAAAATCATTAAGAACAAAACACAAACTGTTGTACCAAGTTAGAAGTCACCATATATGAGTATGGTAATCAAAAGTATCGATTGGAAGACAACACTGCAAAGGAACAGGAATTGACATGTTCATATTAAATACATGGAAAGAAAATAGAAGAGACGAAAGAAAAGATCTAGGGCATTCAAACTCCAGGTAAAAGTCACCAATTCCACTTCTATGTATCTAACTCGATTACATGGACAATGTTACTCAACCATCTCAACGAACATAACGCTGCAAGAAAACAGGTTTAAAATGAACTTTGCACCAACCATTAATGCTAGAAAATAAATATGGCAGAAAAATTCAATAGAGAAGACAAGTTTAATCTAGATCATGAGCCTGTATTATTTTTTTAAGAGCTTTTCTTTTTTTTTTCAAATCATATCTTCTGATCCAAAATTTTAAATCGTTGCAATCAATGAAAAGCATTGCAAGTCATAAAAAAAAAGTGAAACGACTATATAATCAAGTTATTTTTATAATATTTAAAGGGGTAGAAAGAAAAAGAATAATATAATAAGGACATATCAACCTCAGAATCTTGAAAACAGTCTTGGTGCAATTCCAAACCTTTCAATTGGTTCCTAAGAAAAAGAGAAACAAAAATCGATTTCTAAGCACGAGAGAATAACAAAGGAAACAACACAAAGTAGCAAATTTAAAAAAAAAAAGCAAAATTAAACAAATGAACCAAACAAGTGCAAAAGCATATCACTAGGATGCACCCAAGACCCATGATCGAACAACACTACACGGAAAACCAACGACATTTAATTCAAATGCTGCTAGTACAGTAAGTTAGAATGACCAAAAAGGAAAGAAGAGTTTGGAAAAACTATTTTAAAAAACTAGATTCAATCCACATTTCCACTGTATACATCATGCTCATCAACCAGGCTACAATACTGCATAGAATATAACTACATTTTGATTTACATGCACGATTTATAATTTATAATTGAATCTAAAAACAAGTAAAGTAGAGAATTTGTTCTGTTTTAAGGAATTAGATATCTAGTCGTCCATGTCCAAAATAATAGAAAATTCTTTTCAATATCTCCGATCTACAAATCTCAACCTCCCAAATGCATTGCGAACCAAGCAACACTTAAGCTAAATCCCTCTACATAATAATGATAAGAACAGTTGAAGAATAGAAGTTTCAGGGAAGAAACAAGGGTAAGGAGTTCTCGGTTTCTTTGGATCTAAGCAACAACAGAATTCATCATCCAATCACTGACAAAAAGCAAGTGTTCAGTGAAAAAAAAAAAGCCATGTTCAACAATACAGTACCGTAATAGAACAGATCATCAAATTAAAAGAACTCAACCAAACTTTCAGATCGAAAAGATCTTCAATTCAGCTAGTAGATCATCCAAAAATTTCGCCACACTAAAGCAAAGAAAATCACAATTCCAATCCAAAAAGAAACAAGAATAACATTCTGTTCAAATGTTCATTGCGTATTTCTTCTCCTAGAGCAACCAAATAGCAATTCAATTATTGTTTTGAAAGAAAGAATCACGAGTGGTTCAAAATTATGTAAGCTTCAAAAATCATCCACAAAAGAAGAACAAACTCCTTGTTTATCGAAATCCAAAAGAAAGCATCTCAATTCAACGGCTAAGCAAATTCACAATCCACATATCCGAATACAGTTTTACAAAAGGAATCAAATAATAATTCACAGCAAGAACATATCAAATATTCTAGAACATGAATGAAATCTTGAAATCGAGAATCATAAGGAAGATTAAAGCAAATATTCACAAAAGTGAGGAAGAATAGAACTAACTAAAAGAGTCGCAAACGGGAACCAAAAATGAAATCATTGAAAAAGCAAGTTCAAGAAAAGTTGCCAAAGGATAACTCAAGGCGATACAAAGAAGAGGAAAAGAGTGGCAAGAAGCGGCAGAAGTCGTATGATAACAACAACCAGAAGACAACAACGACATAAAGGACAAAGATGACATTCCTATAGGCCTTTGATAGTGCCACAATTTGTACAAATAAGCGCGCTTCTATTTATACAATTGTAATTCTACCATATGACACTTGCTCCATATTACACAGATTAAACCTAAGCTCTGATACCAATTTGTCATAACCCAAAATGAACCATGACCGGCGCTCAGGAATCCTATAGCAAGCCTAATATACTCAAATATAAATTGAATAAGAAAGTTACAAATATTTTACAAGTTCTAAAATAAATAGTTATACATTTTTAACAAAAATTAAAATAATTAAGAATGGTTGGACCCTGCCTGTGTTATATGGAGCATAGATACATCTAAGAACTCATCAACGAATAAGTACTCATTGCAGATCGTTACATCTTGAATAGAGAGTCTCACATAGACAAGTAATTGTTTTTGAAAATTGTTTTTAGAAAAAATGGGATGAGTTTTGCAACTCAGTGACTAGACAATACATCTATAATCAACATGAGACCATATAAACATCATATTAAAATAATTTTAATTAGAAAATAATAGTTGATAATAATAAGTGAATCAATAAGGGAGTTCTCATACAGAAATCAAATCAAAAGTCCACACTTGGGCGGCTCCAACTCTATGGGTAGCCCTTTCCTCTAGTGTGTCCGTACGGAATAACAGATCCAACGTGTGGCCTACACGTTAGGCTAGCAACGCTCCTGCTAGCTGAGGTCTAAGCCAGATGCATCTAGGTTAACGTCATAACCGTCGTTAACTACGGTTTTCTAATACGAGCCTCCCAAACCAATTCAAAATATATAATTTCAAACACAACAAATCTTTGATCTTTCAAATATATAAGGTATCGAATCAAATCAAATCTGATAATACTTTCTCATCCAAATCATATTCAATCATATTTTCTCAATCTTAAGTCATTTCAAAATATTTCACAATTCCAAAATAAGTGAGTACCAACAAAATTTCAATGATTCAAAAATACATATTATAATAAAATCAAATGCTTTAAAATAATATAAAACTTCTTCAAACATACATATAGTCTCATAAAAATATATAGTCTCATGTGCATATTAAAATGAGTTTAACAAGGATAAGCATTTAGTTCTAATAAATCAATTAGTAAAACCAATTTAAAATCATTTGATAATAATCTTTGTAAGTATAACTAAGTTCAAGCACCGTATATCTAAATAATTATAGATGAAAAGCCAAACAATTATAAATGTAAAGCCTACTCACAACTTGGTCCCAAGAGACCGAAGATACCGATTCCGGAGTGTCAAAATTGGAGGATTGACGTAGAATGGAATGAATGAGCGCAGAATTTGAATTAGGGCAACGACAAGGTGGAGCTGCGATAGTTTGGGTTATTGTCAGGAACGGTTCAACTCCAGCGGCACCAACAGCTCCATTAGCAACCAAGGTTCACCCGAACGGCGACCGGTGACGAAACAGCCTTCTATTCACGATGGCTCCTCTCGCACGTTCTGTTTCTCAGTCTTCGAGCTCTCTCTTCTCTCTCAACAATGGCGACGGCAACTTGGTCAACCTATGTACTTTGAATGATGTCAATGGTTTCTTATCTTTTCACTGATAGCGGATCGGCGACCATGTGCCGGCATCATTCTAGTCAGGAAGCAAATAAAGCAGCAGCACCTTCAACTTTCAAGTGATCAATAAACTAAGTAGTCATTCATGAAGTGAATGGGAGAAACTTTAAAAGTAAATAAAATATGAGTTGTGTATTTGTAACTAAGTACTAGTGAGTGTTACTTATAGATTATCAGTTTGTATTTGTGAATTGTAACTACCAGTTACCAATCAGTATTGTAATGTATTTGGTTTAGACAAGAGAATATGATATCTATTTTATATTTTTCATGGGATAACGGTCATCAAATCATTTTTGCATGGCAATGAATTTTCTTGAGAAGCTTGACTAGCAGTTCAATATGGCTTAACTAAATTCAGCTAAGTAGGAAGATGGGAAGATGTTAAGCAATCATTGTTTCACTTAAGAAAGAACACTGGATGCAACTCCTTTATTTGTTGGATGATCTCATTTTTAACTATTTATTTTTCACTTAAGATTTCTTTTAGAATCAAGCGTTAGTAATTACAGAAAAGAAAATTTTAGTATAAATTTTGGAGTGATTATAGGACACACAATCCCCACAGTAGAGCTATGCAAACGCATGCTCACTTATTGTAGATCTCTCGTTCGAATCCCTCCTATCCATCTCCAAATCCTACACTACACCATTGAAGCCATAATCATTTACTTCTTCTTCCATGCATTCATCATTGCTTCCCAGCATGCATGCTACTTCAATTCACATGTTGTGGTTCATCACTTGCCCACCATAGACAAGATCTTAAACACAACTCAATGATAATATCCATCACCTTATTGCATCCAAAAACCTACAATTCTTTTCTTCAATTCGCAGTTGTTGCATCCAAAACACGCGGTGTTATGATGAACACATTTGAGGAGGACTTATTAGAACCAAGACGCCTGAAAGCAATTTCCGAAGGTTCATGCATACTCATTTATGGGAAATTAGACACCATTTATAAGGCACTAAAACAATCACCTAACTACGATTAAGTATGTGTGCCACTAATAATTATTTTGAAATAGCACTTGATACTATGTATTGTCACACATTGGATAAATAGCAATAAAAAGTTGTAGAGAAATTATATCTTTTGTATTTGAGGTGCAGTGGGTAATGCTAATGCATGATTCATGAAATTGGACAAAGAAGCTGCCGTTATTATTATTATTTTTTTTTTGGTTAGTTGAAGAAATCAAGATTCTCATGGGTTTTGAAAAAGTGATTACTACATAGAAATTTCTATTCACCAAAAATTTATGTCCCCTAATTTGCGTGCTATTTTGAGTCATTTTACCATGAAAAATATGAAGTGTGTAACTGAGCAGAAATAAAATGAGTCAAAAATTGAAATCTAAATTTCAGAATCAAAGGAACCCTAAATTGAGAAGGGAAGAACTTGAAGGTTCCCAGAAGAAATAGTGCCCTTGAAAGAAAAGCCACGTTCAACAAACAAAGCCATAGCAGAACAGATTATCAAACAAAAAAAAGTTCAACTAAACTTTCAGATCGAAAAAGATCTTCAATTCAACTAACAGATCATAAAAAAAAAAAAAAAATTTGCCACACCTAAACAGAGAATATTATAATTCCAATCTAGCAAACAAGAATAACACTCCATGCATATATTCGTCACGTAGTTCTTCTACCTAAGCAACCGAATAACAGTTTTTTTTTTTAATTATTGATTCGAAAGAAAGAATCACGAGTGGTTCAAAATTATGTTAACTTCAAAGATCATCAACATAAGAAGAACAAACTTGTTTTATTGAAATCCAAAACAAAGCGATACTCTTCCAGCTTCCTTCAACTCGCAGACTTCCTCTTTCTCTAAGGTTGACGTCGATGGCGACTTGGCAGCAACAGAACTTCGGCGGCGAGGCGTGGAGGCAGCAGCCCCTTCTACCGTTCTCTCTTTTTTTTTTTTTGTGCGTGGGTGCATTTGTGTATGGTGTGAGTTTTGAAAAGAAGGGGGGGGGCTGTGGTTGATGAGGAAGAGTGGAAGTTTAGTAATTTAGGGTTAGGGTTGGGTATGAGGAATAAGGGTAATGTAGGAATTTTGATAAAATTAAAGGGTAGGAGAGTAATAATAAAAAAAAAGAAGCTTGGGACATTACAATAAAAAATATAATATATAGATGATTTGATTTATAATATAAAATACATTAAAATAGAGTAATATTTTAAAATTAATTAATGACAAATAAATATGACCATTTTTTTAAAAAATAAAATAATAATGGTATTTAATTTATTATTAGTTAAAAGATAATGCTAATTAATGTTATTAGATGAGGAAGGATAATAACAAAAGCAAATTGAAAATTCTATAAAAGTTACAATTTGACATAAGAACTTATGTGGCAATAAAATAAGCAGAAGAGAGGTTATTTTTTAATTGCAAGAAAATATAAATATTAACTTTTATATAGATAAATAAAATAGAAAGAGAGTTCAAATATCTTAAGTTACAAATTAGATATAGAATTCATCCATAAAAATTATGATCTCATTTTTTTAGTTGTAGAGCAAATAGAAGTAATAGGAATTGGTAAAATTATTCAAATAATAAGGACACTTTCTTTACAAGGATATTGGCTATCAACATCATATTATGGAAAATGGTGTCATTGAATAATTCAAAGTGGGGGTGAAACATTGTAGAAAGATAATTTGATGACTTTGAATGGTGCATGTAGAACGCCATGGATACTAGTAGATGAGAACTTTGACTTAAATGAGTGCCACCAATATGATAAGCTTGTATTTTTCATTAGTTATGACCAATAAAAAGGAGGGAAAATTAAAAGAAGAGGAGTGAAGGAGTTGTAATAGCTGGAACGGTCTGTGTAAGTGGAAGTTGCAACAAATGTTCATTCTTTATAAATAAATGAGAGTTCAGATATCTTTAAGTTACCAATTAGATATATAATTTATCCATCAAAATGTTCATCCCTTTTTTTTTTTAACTTGTAGAGCTAATAGAAAACAATTAAAATAATTTAAATAATAATAGTTTTTCGTTACAAGGATATTGGATATCAACATCATATGGTGGAAAATTAAAAGTTGCATGCAGCTTGGAATATAGAATGGATCGTCCTCATTGTTCAAGCACCCAATTGAAGATCGATACTCTATAAAGATTGTGGTCCTCCTCGTACCTTCATTCCGTGCAAAATGGTGCAAGAAATTTAAAAGCTGCAACGTCAGAAATACTCTGGAAATTTAGTGAGACATGATAGTGATAGTAATTCATAGCAACGAATGGAGGTCCTTTACTATAAATTGGATCCATATATGGTGCTATAACAGGCACATTCTTGAGTTCATACTTCACTTGTGATGAGCGTAGTGATGATGAGGATGAATAATCTGATTCTGATTGAAGCTGTTTTACTCTTTGTTACGGTGGACCTTCTTCTTGTTTGTGTTACTGCAGCAGGAAGAGAGGTGAAGTGCGCAGAGCGGGAGAGGCAAGCACTGCTGGATTTCAAGGCCGCCATGGTTGATGACTACGGCATTCTCTCTTCGTGGAAGGGTCGTGATTGCTGCCATTGGAACGGTGTTCGCTGCAGCAACCTCACTGCCCATGTTATCAGTCTCGACCTTCACGGTGACGACTACTTAGAACGATATTTGAGAGGTAAGATTCCCAGCTCGTTAGTGGAATTGCAGCAACTCAGGTACTTGAACCTCAGTTGCAACGGTTTTGAAAATTACCATATCCCTGAATTCTTTGGTAATCTCACCAGCTTGAGGTATCTTGATTTGTCATTTTGTCACTTTGGTGGAAGAATTCCAACTCAATTTGGATCTCTTCCTCATTTAACATACTTGAATCTTCGTTCCAATGACTTAGAGGGTTCAATTCCTTATCAACTTGGAAATCTGTCCAAGTTGCAGTATCTTTATCTCAATCTAAATGATTTCCAAGGAACAATACCATCTCAATTTGGGAACCTTTCAAGCTTGCACGAGCTTTACCTTGGTACAGGTGGTTCTCTCAAAATGAATGATGATGGGAATGGTGGTGGAGGACAATGGTTATCCACTCTTACCTCTTTAACCCATCTTCGCTTGAGCTCTGTATTGAATCTCAATAATTCTTATAAGTGGATACAAGCCATCAGTAATATATCCACACTAACAAAACTCAGCCTATACGATTGTGCACTTTCAGATCATTTTATCTCTTCACAAACATTAAGACTTTCCAAGTTCAAATTTCCTAATTCTCTTTCAATCTTGCGTCTTTTTGATAACACCTTCACTCCTTCCCTGTTATTCCAATGGTTGTCCAATGTCACTTCCAACCTTGTTGAACTTCACCTTGATTCCAGCCTCTTAGAGGGTTCCACAGCTGCCACATCAAATCATTTTGACATCACATTGCAATCACTTGAGCGGCTTGACATATCTAATTATCAAATCACGGCCAGGAAATTCAAATCCTTTGCGAATATATGCACCTTATCTTCTTTGGAGGTGTTTGAAAGCGATTTGACTGAAGATTTGGAATCAATTCTTCATAATCTCTCAGCTGGCTGTGTCACTCACTCACTTCAAGAATTGGATTTGGAAGGTAACCAGATCACTGGCTTAATACCTGATGACCTTTCAATATTTCCATTTTTAAAAGAGTTGTCCCTTGATTTTAATCAGTTAAGAGGGAAAATAGCTGACAATATCAGGTTGCCATCTCAGTTAAAGGCTTTGACCATCAGTTGGAACTCTATAGAAGGTGGAATTCCAAAGTCATTTGGAAACACATGTAGTCTCGCATCATTAGACTTGTCCCACAACACTTTGATGGGAGAGCTTCCAGTTGCAATCCACCACTTGTCTGGATGCGCAAGATACTCACTCCAATATTTGAATCTCAAAGATAACCAATTCAACGGAACTTTGCCTGACATCTCAATCTTCCCATCTTTAACACATTTATATTTGTCTGAAAATAAGCTAAATGGGAAGGTTCCTGAAGGAATTCAATTTCCGTCACAGTTGGAGACATTGATCATGTACTCAAACTCTTTGGAAGGGGTCATCACAGACTCTCTGTTTCATAATTTGTCTAACTTGAAGGTCTTGGACTTATCTGGCAACTCATTTGTTTTGGAAATTAATCGTGACTGGATTCCACCTTTTCAGTTGCAAGTGATAATGTTGCAGCATTGCAAGTTGGGTCCCGATTTTCCAAAATGGTTGCAGACACAGAAAAACTTGATGCAACTTGATATTTCCAATGCTGGAATTTCGGATATCACTCCAGAGTGGTTTTGGGCTCTATCAACAAGGCTATATAGGATGAACATTTCGTACAACAATCTCACTGGAATAATTCCAGATTTTCCATTGAGGCTTACTGAATATCCTTTCATATATCTGGCTGCAAATCAATTTGAAGGCTCAATCCCGCTATTTTTACGAAGAGCTGTGTCCCTGGATCTGTCCAACAATAAATTTTCAGATGTTACTTCATTTGTATGTGCCAATGATATAGCTGAAGGATTAGGCCGATTAGATATTTCAAACAATTATTTATCTGGTCAAATCCCTGATTGTTGGGAGAATTTTAAATCATTAGCTTATATAGATGTGAGTAACAATAATTTTTCTGGACAAGTCCCCACTTCAATGGGATCAGTTCTTGAGCTTCTTGTATTGATATTGAGAAACAATAGCTTGACGGGGGAGCTTCCTTTTTCGATGAAGCATTGCAAAAATTTAGTGATGCTGGATGCAGGAGAGAACAAATTATCAGGAACCATTCCTTCTTGGATTGGAAGCGGCTTACAACAACTGCAAATGTTAAGCTTGCGGAAAAATCACTTTTTTGGAAGTATACCATTATCTCTATGTTCTCTAAATGGCATTCGCTTCTTGGATCTCTCGGTTAATCATCTGTGGGGCCAAATTCCCAAATGTTTCATTAACTTCACTGCAATGACGACCCAAGAAAGGTTCTTAACAGATTCCTATTATTATCATTATTATACTGTCCACCACAATGGTGGAAGCGAGAGGTATAATTATGATATAATTGCTTTGTTGATGTGGAAAGGTGCAGAACACAATTTCAACAATAATAAGTTACTTCTAAAAGGTATTGATCTCTCAAGTAATCACTTGTCAGGAGACATTCCATCAGAGCTTGACAATTTGGTGGAGCTAGTTTCATTGAATTTATCAAGAAATAACTTGACAGGAAAAATTCCTTCACGAATTGGAAGGCTGTTATCATTGGAGTCTCTTGATTTGTCAAGAAACCATTTATTTGGCTCCATTCCTTCTAGTCTTGCACAAATTAATTTTCTCTCTGTGTTGGATCTATCACATAATAATTTGTCTGGACAAATTCCAACTGGCACACAGTTGCAGAGTTTCAATGCCTCAAGCTACGAAGAAAATCAAGGTCTTTGTGGGCTACCTCTTGAAAAGCTGTGTTTTGTAAAAGAACCGCATCAAGAATCTGTGGTTAAAAGCCAAGATGAGAATGATGGTTTTATTCAAGCATTCTTTGCAAGCATGGGATTGGGATTCTTCGTCGGATTCTGGGGGATCTTTGGCACTATCCTCTTCAATCGCTCATGGAGATATGCTTACTTCCGGTTCTTGAACAACATAACAGAAAAAGTTATGTCAAGGTGACAACGGTGGTGATAAAAGCAGCAACTACTAGCTTGATTGGTAATACCTTCTTTTTTATTTATTTTAAGTTTATCTTATTTCAATTTTTGTTGATATGAAATATTGTTTAACCTATGAACTTTGAATGATGTTAATGGTTTCTTATCTTTTCACTGATAGCGGATCGGCGACCATGTGCTGGTATCATTCTAGTCAGGAAGCAAATAAAGCAGCAGCACTTTCAACTTTCAAGTGATCAATAAAACTAAGTAGTCGGTCATGAAATTAGTGTGAGAAACTTTAAAAGTAAATAAAATATGAGTTGGGTACTTGTAACTAAGTACTAGTGAGTGTTACTTATTGATATATCAGTTTGTATTTGTGAATTGTAACTACCAGTTACCAATCAGTGTTGTGATATATTTGGGTTAGACAAGAGAATATGATATCTATTTTATATTTTTCATGGGATAACGGTCATCAAATCATTTTTGCATGGCAATGAATTTTCTTGCGAAGCTTGATGACTAGCAGTTCAATATGGCTTAACTGAATTCAGCTAAGTAGGAAGATGGGAAGATGTTAAGCAATCATTGTTTCAGATGCATCACAGTCATGCATGTGACATAGTTGTCTTGGATTTTGGTGCATTTGGTTGCATAACATTTATCTCACATTCGCTCTTTGCATATACCTAAGCCACAAGAACTCTGTTTTTCCCCTGTTTTAGATGCCTACTTCTTCTGCTTCCATGCATTCATCGTTGCTTCCCAGCTGCAATTCTTTTCTTCAATTCGCAGTTGTTGCATCCAAAACACGCGGTGTTATATATTGAACACATTTTGAAGATGGTTTCTTCTCTCATTTTGCATTCACCAACAATCTCAATCATTTAATTTAATTTATCTTCTTTGAGACCTATTATGATACACGTGAGACTCAATCTATCTATTCTTAATATATAAAAGTAGATACATAAACATGCACCATATTACTTCTAAGTAATTCCTCTTCTTCTACTAACGCCATATCAGCAATATTGCTTACTTGGCGAAATTTTAGAAACAACTAATCAAATCTTGCCAAATTTCAACCACTCAAATCTTGGCAAATCAACTTTTATTTTCGAGTAAAGACCCAATCCGGTCCTTGTCCATTTTCACGAAGGACAAAGCGATCCCTGTCCAAAAAAAAGGGACACTTCGATCCTCAACCTTTTTATTTTTGTACAATACGGTCCTTCTGTTAAAAAATTCATTAAATAATAATAAAAATTAATTTTGTGGGAGTTTTATTTGTATTTTGTGGGAGTTTTAAACCCCCACAAAAATATTTTTAACAATATAACTAATACACTACTACCATTATCTTTTTCATCCTCATTATTATCACTCCTACTTCTATTATTTTTATTGTGTAACTATATTTTATCATCATCATTATCTCCTATATCGTCATTATCACCAATACCAATATTATCAACATTAAAGTTCTCTTCTTTCATTTCTTATTCCATGGTATTTTTTTCCTTTAAAAGGTATTATACTATAATTATTTCTTTCATTTCTTATTCCATGTTAACCACCAAAAACGCTCCCGAATTATTTAAACGCCGACAAAAATACACCCGAATTTTATTATCGACAAAAATGCCTTTAAATAATTCTAAAACGCAAAAAAAAATGCCTAACAGTAAATATATATTTTCAAAAAATACCTTAGAGATTGAATTTTGATGTAATTTTTTGCAAGCATCATTAGAAAAATGAGATATTATTATTCTTAAAATTTGATAATTTTTTACTAAGTATATATTTTGTTTGTAATTTTTTAAAAGTATTATGGGTTATTAACAAAAAAATTATAAAAAATGATATACTTAACGAAAAATCACCAAATTTTAAGTATAATAATATCTCATTTTTCTAATAATTCTTGCAAAAAATCATATCAAAATTCAATTTCTAATATATTTTTTGAGAAATACATATTTAATGTTAGATAATCTTGCAAAAAAATTAACATTAAATATGTATTTCTCAAAAAATACTGTAAAGATTGAATTTTGATATGATTTTTTGTAAGCATGATTAAAAATATAAGATATTATTATTTTTAAAATTTGATGATTTTTTGTTAAGTATATATTTTTTGTGATTTTTTAAAAGTATTATTGGTTGTTAACAAAATAAATTATAAAAAATATATATAATTAACAAAAAATTACCAAATTTTAAGAATAATAATATCTCATTTTTATAATCATGCTTACAAAAAATTACATCAAAATTCAATCTCTAAGGCATTTTTTAAAAATATATATTTACTGTTGGGTATTTTTGTTATGTTTTTAAATTATTTAAAAGTATTTTTGTCGATGGTAAAATTTAGGGATATTTTTGTCAGCGTCTGAATAATTCGGGGATGTTTTTGGTGGTTAATCCATTATTTTTTTTTGTGGCATCATTTTTATCAATGGTTTTTTTTTCACTTAACCACCATTGATGAAGGAATTTTTTAAAAACAAAGTTATTAATAGTTTGTGGAGGTTTAAAACCCCCACAAAATACAAATAAAACCCCACAAAGCTAATTTTTATTATTATTTAATAATTTTTTTAACGAAAGGACCGTATTGTCCCAAAATAAAAAGGTTGAGGGTCGAAATGTCCCTTTTTTTTGGACAGGGATCGCTTTATCCTTCGTGAAAATGGACGAGGACCGGATTGGGTGTTTACTCTTTATTTTCAACAACTCAAATTTTATCCAAATCAATCCTTATTTCTAAAACAACAAAAACCAAATTAACATTTACCCCAAAAAAACTTCTGAAAACCAAAGAGCTCATTACTTTTCTCATGCTTCTCGCTTGAAAACTCATTACTCTTCTCATGCTTCTCGAAACCCTCTTCCTCTTGGCACCTCTCTGTACCAAGATCCTATTTCCTCCGTGCTCTTCCGGTCTAATGAGCCATTGTGTTTTTCTCGAATCAAATTTTCTAACGTTACTCTTCTCATGCTTCTCGAAACCCTCTTTCTCATGCTCTTCCGGTCTAATGAGCCATTGTGTTTTTCTCGAATCAAATTTTCCAACGTTACTCTTCTCATGCTTCTCGAAACCCTTTTCCTCTTGGCACCTCTCCATACCAAGATCCTATTTCCTCCATACTCTTCCGGTCTAATGAGCCATTGTGTTTTCCTCGAATCAAATTTTCCAACGCGATGTCCATCTCCGGCGGAGCCGCATTGCATCAATTGCAGAAACCAGGCCAAACTCCATTCCTCCTGTTACAGTTTTCCTGCCGGAGCTCGATTCTGGGTCTCAGGGCCAACGTAGTAAATTTGTCCCAGGTATTTTCCTAAAAATTTTCATCTTTGCCGTTTTTATTTGTTATAAATAATATTTTAATTGAGAAATTATTGCAAGTAGCACAGATTTATGTATTCCTCTTTTTAAAACGGAAAATCAATTCTAATGAGTTGGCAAAAGATGAAAATCAACCAATCACTATTTAGTAAAATGTTTTAAAAAAAATTAAAACAAAAAACTCTTATCTATTATTATTCAATTGAAACATCAAGTACTAATTAAATGCAATAAACATACACTAAAAGTGTCATAATAATAATTATTATAAAAAATTTCAGTTACAAATATTCAAATTCTACAACTTATACATATTAAGACTCTTACCACTCTTCATTTCTTAATCTCTCATACTAATTTTTATAATATATATAAGCTAATACTAGGGGTTAGGGGTGTGCATGGCCCGGCCCGGCCCGAAGACCCGGCCCGGTCCCGAACACTTTAGGGACTAATTTAGTGTGATTTCATCGGGTCTAGGGCCGGGTTAGGGTCTCAAAAATAGACCCGGTCATTATTTCGGGTCGGGTCTGGGCCATAGCTCGGGTCACCCGAAATCGGCCCGGTGGCCCGGTCACCATATACAATAAATATTTTGTATTATTAGTGATGGATGATGGCTATTATTATGTGGAATTTAAGTATTGTAAACCTTAATATTTTGTGTTATTAGTCATTATATATAAGACTATAAGTTAATGTTTTATATTTAAAATGCATAAGACTTTAGACTAATGCATAATATTATGTTATTTATATTGATTTAAATATTTGGTGTTATTAGGCAATATTAGTATTGATTATGGTTATGCTTTAATTTTAGAGAAGAGTTGGTTCTTGTTATATTTTTCTAAGTGAATTTTACCATGTCAAATAATGGTTGGAGTCTTGGAAATTTGGATATTTTTACATGCTAACTTACAAGAAGGTATCAAGGTAATATAATGTTAACGGCCCGGTTTTCACCCGGTATAATTGTGGCCCGAAATGGTATAGGTTTCATCGGGTCTAGGGTCGGGTTCGGGTCTCGTAAATGGACCCGGTACATATTTCGGGCCGGGTCTGGGTCACATCAAACCCGGTTTCACCCGGCCCATGCACACCTCTACTAGGGGTGGCAGGAGTACCCGAACCCGAGGGTACCCGACCCGCCCCTACCCGCACGGGACGGGTTTAAACCCGACCCGATGGCGGAGCGGGTTTTGATCGGGGCGGGTAGTTTGGCGGGGCAGGGCGGGGTCGGGTTCAGGGTAAACCCGCCCCTATCCGCCCCGGAGTACTTAATATATATATGTTTTTATGAGATTAGGGTTTGCCTCCAGTCCACCAACCATCAGACCCTAAGTCCCCAAATCCCTAGGTGGTCATCTTCTTCTTCATAGGCATAGAACCAAAGCTCTTTGCTCCTCATCTCAGCCTCCCATCCCCTCTCCGCCATTGCGCCGTCGCTCCGCAGCTCCTTGCCGTCACTACTTAGTCCCACTGCTCTTTGCTGTCGGTGCTCACCTCCCGCCTGCCGTTGGCCAGTCGCTGCTCAGCCGTACAACTCCTCGCCCTCGCTGCTCAATCGCGCAACTCCTCGCCCTCACTGCTCAGCTCGCACATCTCCGTAAGTTCCTCTCTCTCTCTCTCTCTCTCGTGCTCTCTGTCTCTCCATCATTGTGAGATCTAAGTTCTTCTTATGTTCTTCCACAGATTCATCGCTTGGTCGCCGTCGTTGTGAGCTTGACTGTCGCTGTTGCATGTGAGCCTGTCACCGACTCACCGGAGCCCTTTTTCTCTGTCTCTGACCGCCGGTAAGTCTTTAAGCCCCTCTGCCTTTGCAGATTTTCCATCCCACAAGCATGCTCTACCAGATTTGAAAAAATAAAGTTGTTTTGATTGATAAGAAGTGCATATTTAATTTTAATAACAATCTAATTATGGAGAGAATTGTGCATTTGAAATTTCTCCTGGAGAATAAATATAAAGTCACCCATATGATAAATCCTTTAAACAGAATTGAACAATATTCAAGATTACTGAGCTACAGATAATGATTATTTGAATAACAAATTCTATTACATATCTATGGGCCAAAATCGATTTTCACATTGTTAACTCATTACTTGCAATAAATGGTCTAGAGAGATGAAACTTGCTAGCAGTAAAGGTGCTAACATTTATATGCTAAAAAGGAAGAAGGCCATTAGAAAACTAAGTCTCAAATCTAATCTGACTGAACTTGAACATTTTTATATCCTATAAGATGGCAGATTTATAAACTGCTAGATAGATAGAAGAATTCTTATGCCTCCTTCTCAAAGGTTTTTCTTTGAGACACTTGGTGTGGTTCTTTATAGGGTATCATAAACTCTAACTATGCGCCAATGCGATCATTGCTGATAATTTAAATTAAACTTATTTACAAGTTATAGTATATGTATGTTAGCTCATGCTTTAAACCCGAAGAGCTCTGGCAGTTTTACATGAAATGTGAAGGAGATGAAAAATAATAAATTGGTCATCACCTAATAACTGTGCCTTTCAAATCTTCATTGTTTTGCATAAACCATAAATTCTGCTATTTTTTTTTTTCTATTTTATAGTGTAATGTTAACTGTTAGAATTAGTAATGTGCGTCAGCTTATTATATTAGGAACAAAGGTATATTAATAAATTAGTAGCTGAATTAAAGGTGATATATTGATTAATCTTCGTTTACATTAATTTTTTACATAGTACCAATTAATTTGTTAATTGTTATATCTTTTGATTTTCAGGTTTAAATCTTGATTTGCAAACTTTTAATGATGATGAAGATGTTGACAGTGATCAAGAATAAAGGTTGAAGATTCCCTTATATCTAATATTGTAATTTCTTTATTATGGTGTTAAATTTGTAGTGATCTAATACTTTTTTTTTTTATTTCAAGTTATTTGAGCTAATGACATTATATGAATTTTTATGTTTGCATTTTAATTTATCTATGAATTTTAAGTTTTTGTCTTAATTTAGATATGAATATGTAAAAATTAAAATATTTAATTTTTATAGGGGCGGGTAGGGGTGGGGCAGGTACCCGCAGGGGCGGGTTCGGGTACTGCAGTTTACTACCCGCGGTTGTGGCGGGGCGGGTAGTACTTGAGTGACGGGACGGCGGGGCGGGGTCGGGTAGAGTAAAAACCCGCCCCTACCCGCCCCACTGCCACCCCTAGCTAATACTAACTTTATCCACAATGAGTTTAAGCCATCTTTTCTTTACTAATACTAACTTTCTCCACAATGAGTTTAAGTCATATTTTCTTTCCTAATGATGCCACATCAACAATTCTAAGGACTTGGCAAATGATGAAAATCAACCAATCACTATTTAGTAAAATATTTTTAAAAAAATTAAAACAAAAAACTCTTATCTATTATTATTCAAGTACTAATTAAATGCAATAAACATACATTAAAAGTGTCATAATAATAATTACTATAAAAATTTTAGTTACAAATATTCAAATTCTACAACTTATACATATTAAGACTTTTACTACTCTTCATTTCTTAATCTCTCATATTAATTGTAAAAAATTTCTTAAATTTAATTTAACATTTTTATAATATATAAAAGCTGATACTAACTTTCTCCACAATGAATTTAAGCCATCTTTTCTTTGCTAATGATGCCACATCAGCAATTCTAATAACTTGGTAAAAGATGAAAATCAACCAATCACTATTTAGTAAAATGTTTTAAAAAAATTAAAACAAAAAATTCTTATCTATTATTATTCAATTGAAACATCAAGTACTAATTAAATGCAATAAACATACATTAAAAGTGTCATAATAATAATTATTATAAAAAATTTCAGTTACAAATATTCAAATTCTACAATTTATACATATTAAGACTCTTACTACTCTTCATTTCTTAATTTCTCATACTAATTGTCAAAAATTTTTTAAATTTATTTTCACATTTTTATATGTTTTTCATTCTCATTCATTTATTTTTTTAATTATTTACAAAAAAAACGCAAAAAAATAAAGTGTAGCAATTAATGCAAATCAAAAAATGAAAAAAAAATGAAAATGCAGTTTTATATAACTCTAATATAAATAATTTATGTCTTTTATAAAAAAAATAAATTCAAAATCTATTTATAATATAAGTAATCTACCTCTCCGCGCATTGCGCGGGTCTCACTCTAGTATGTGTTAATTAGCTAGATCAATATATAGATAGATCATGCAAGTTGGGGGAAAAAATGTGAGTTTAGTGGTTAACGTGTTATGTTTTAACAAAAATTAATTCATTTAATTCAACCATTTGACTCATGACAAAATACAACAAGAATACACATATTTTTTACATACATTTTAATAATAGTTATCTTATCTCACACGAAAAATATATATAAAAAAAAAAGAAAAAAACACATGTAAAGCAATGTATAATTACAAAATTGGCATTGCCAAAAACTTTTAAAGAAAATGAGGTCCGGTTAAAACGTGCCTTAAAATAACATCTGTTAAAGTAAGCAAAAGTGAAAAGTTTTTGTTAAAGTATTTATTTTTTAATATTACCAATATACTTTTAAAACATTAAATGCATAAAAATATAGAAACTGATTATTGTGTTTGATTATTAGAAACTGAAACTAAAATTTTAATCGCGAGATACAAAATTTCAGTCGTTCAGTACCTTTAAAATGATGAATATTGTGCTTTGTTTGAGACTCTCTTGTATCTCATTTGATTATAGTGGAGCTATTTCATTAGTTTGGACGAACTCGTGGTTTTTACCTCTCACACTGAGGGGGTTTTCTACGTTAAAATCTCAGGGTGTTCTTGTTATTGCCTTACTTGCTATATTTGCTTGTTATAGTTGCTGCCATATTGTGTTGTGAGTGCTTCCATATTGTTCTTGTGTTGGATATTTGTGTCGTTTCCACTGCTAGGCTCTTTCAAAATACTATTTGTATACCAAAATCAGCCACCAATATATTTGTGTATAAATATATGTGTGATTTAATTTATTTTCAATGCGTATTTGTATTCCAGCATGTATTTTATACTGGTGGCTGATTTTAGTGTATACCTAGCATAACTCTTTTGAAATAATGGAAACTGAGATCTCCTTTATTTCAATGTTATATATTATATGGTAACATAAGAAAGGATAAATAATGCATAAAAGACCATTATTTAGCTTTTGTTGATCACATTCACAAATCACATACATTACTGTTATACTTTTTATATACTATAGGATCATTGTATTATTATTATAATTAAGTACTCATTATTTATAGTGATTCTCAAATATATTACAATCACACAAACCTTTGCTACAAAATTCAGTTCTTCAATCTTCATACACAAACCTTCACATATTCTAACATACATGGTCACTGGAACAATAATCAAAACTCTTAATTATTATGCTCCTCACATGTGTAACTATCCTCATGATTTTATTATTCTTATGAAGAACTAATTAGTACCATATCCTCAGGTAGATGGTGATGAAGAATCCTCTATGCTATTAGAGGGATGAAGTGTTGTTGAAGCTTCTATATCAATTTTATCTGAATCCACAAACTTCAAGTAATTCTCAATCTCTTTAGTGTCATGGCTTCCATGCCCAAGATGAAACCATTTCCTATGATGATGATGATGGTGGGGTTTTCTTTTTCTGTCACTTATGGCAATAGCTATGTCATTGGGAAACAGATCCTTGAACACAAATGCACGCAACATGGTTGTTACAACAAGTGCTGTTACCACCAATGTAGAGATGATACTTAGTATTACACACATTGTTTTTGTGAAAACATTTGTGACCTCATTTGAGTATTTTATTGTTGCAATTGCTGCACCAGTCATTGGAAATGTATAGGCCCACCATGAAAGTGAGAATCTGCATAATCAAGAATCACATAAATATATATATCAGATACTTTAGTCAGAAAGTTCATAACCAATAAGAGATATATGGAAGAAGATGGATCAACATACTGGAAGCCTCTGAAAAAATTGATCCGTACAGCCTGCAAAATCATAGGATCATGAAACTAATTAATAAGAGATTTTTAAGCTAGAAATAAAAAAAAAGTACTAAAATTAAAGTGTTTGATGTGAAAAGGTTTGGTTTCATTATGCTAGAAAAGTTCAATTTGGTCCCAAGGTTACATTTCTTCAAACATTTTAGTTTTGGACAGTCAACTATTCCTTGTCATTACATAATATTTCTTCTGACATGCCATGTCACCAGTCAACATAACTTAACATGACACGTTAGTAGAACAGTAATAATTGACTTATGGTTGACTGTCTAATAAGACTAAATTGATTTGCAAAATGTAATCTATATTGTTACTTTCGAAATTTAAGGGACTAAATAAAGCATCTTTGCAATTCATGATTAATATGCATATTTCATCAAATATGAGGAGAAAACTAACCAGTGAGAAATAAAGGAACATGGCAATGAAATAAGCAATCCTTGATCCATAATCGAAAGAGCCCTGAATCTTAGCCCAAGCCATTGAAGCAACACTAGGTGCAGCCACAAATAGAAAGAACACTGGATGCAACTCCTTAGGGAGTGTCTCATTTGTTGGAAGTCTCTGATAGAGAGTCACAAACAAGACAGTGTAATGAGCCAAACCTATAGCAAAGAAGAAAATAGGCCCTTCTTTCAGTCCCATTGTTGCACCAAGCAATGCTCCAACAAAGTTTCCAACAACTGAAAGATGGTTTGATGGGTTTGCAACCTTTGATAGCCTCCTTTGGCCTCCAGACATCCACTGTCCATAGATCTTAAGCTCAAGGCAGAAAATTGGTGTCATTAGAATGTACCAAAGTGAATGGTGAAGGTTCTTTGTGATTGATGGTGGAACACCAAGAGCCAAGAACAAAAGGGCTATCCAGGGTGCAAAGAAGAAGTTAACACGGATCGGATGGTAGTACTCGCGACGAACTGCTTCAAAGTAGAGAATTATCTTGAAAAGATATGTGGTGAAGATAGTAATAACAAGAGCAATGGAGATGAACCATAGGACTAAGTTTATTCTGAGGCTTAAGTGAAGAAACTCAGTGGATGGAGAAATTGCAAGTGTTTTCCAGAGAATTGCTTGGCTGCTAACTCCAAGACAGATACCGATAGCCGAGACAGGAAATCGAAGAAGAAATGGCCATTTGCTGTCCTGAGGAAGCAGTATCTCTTCTGAAGACTGTTGGAGCAGGAAAACAAGATAGCATGTTAGAACCAATCTATAATAAGTAAATTATTTAGACCTTCAATGAGTTAAATAGTATCTTGTTCACTTGTGCAAAGTAAATTTAAGTCTAGATTTTCTGGCATCACAAGTCTATTATGTATGAAATATAATGGCTAATTTCAGATTACCCAAAATTGGACTTTTTAATAACTGTTTTGGATGTGGAAGAAGGCTACCACATACATACCCTTAGTGTCTCCAATTCTGGTCCTTCCAATGCATCGAAATATCGATCAACCGGTACAGGCCTTTCAGTGTTCCTGACATTGTTGTTGTTGTTATTATTGTTTTCTTCTTCTCTAGTATGTCTGGGTGACTTCCCTCTAAGCATTGATATCTGTCTCTCAAGTGTTCCAGACCATGTTTTGAAGGAATCAAATCTCTTATCCCTGAAGGCTCTGATGCCAGGATGGTTTGGAATTTCTGCTCCATGAGGTGATGAATCAGTAGGGTGCACATAGGCCTTTGGCATTGGTTGAGAGTAATATTTAGATTGCTGTGGAGACTTAGAATCTGCATCAACTGCAGAAATGGGAACACCGTCTCTACCAACTTCATCACTGAAGAAAACCATGTTGGTTTCATGTGGCAGAGCCTCTTCACAGGTTAGTGGCATGCTGATTGAAACAGATTGCTTCCTTTGGTGGTTGATCACCACAGCTTCATCACCTTGTCTTTCTATTGATGTTAATTCACTTTCCTGTTGCAACATTCAAAATTCAATCAATTGGATTTTGAACATAAATTCGAGATTATAAACGAGTTTTGAAAAAGTACAGAGGGTGTGTGTGGTTCACAGAATGCTTTCGCACTCCCAGGAACGCAAAATCCTTCTGTGAACCACACCGAAAGGAGCTAAATATGTCTTACTTTGGTAGATGGGCTTGGAAGTTGAGCATCACCAGTATCAAATCCAACTACTTCATTTGATGATATATACTTAATTAGTGATGGAACTTCAGGAGAACCTTGTTCTGCTAATTCAATTTTTTTGTTAGTTTCCATGCTAGACCTGAAAAGATGTATAAAAATTTGTTTAGTTACATCCACAAGATTCTGAGCCAAATTGAAAATCTTTGCAATTATGAATGGGATCACAATCATCCACTTAGTTCACAAAGTGTCCTTTTCTTTCTCAGAGAAACTATGTTCCAATGATGTAAACATATTCACTCTAATACAATCAAATCTTAATGGCAATGCCTAATGCATTTGTGTGCAATCTAATTAAGATACTGGTTCAGTCATAATAACAAACAGGGAAAGGTCCTTTATTTTTTTTTTCTTAAATAAAAAAGGTGGCAGAAAATAACTAATTAATTTAGTGGACCAACAATAAGCATTATTATATGGTGAAAACTTTAGATACATGAAGCTTTTGTCCCTTTCAATCTTCCATAGAAACAGTGATAACATTTATCAAGTCTGGTTAAAAATTAAAACCATAAATGCAATATACCCCATCTAATGAATTGGATTCTTATTAGCCATGAATCCACATGAAGATATGAAGCAGCAATTTATTAAGACTTCTCAACATCAAAATCAAATAAAAAAGGAAAATTTCAAGAATGATCAAATACTATCATAGTATAAATAAAGCTGCAGAAAATGCAAAAAACATAACAAGAAAAGAGAATTCAAACCTTCAAAAGTAGTTATCTTCTTTTCCAGTGATGACTGAAAGATGATCGAAGAAAATGAACCAATGTGAGAAATTTTCACCTACTGAGGAAATAAGTAGAACACATGGTAGGCATAAAATAGTTTGAAGTCAAAGGAAGATGATGAATTAGGATCCAAGTACATCAAAAGCACATTTGAGATAATCACGGCTGCTTATTAATGGTTTTTGTGAGAAGGACGTGTCCTTTGCTAAAAGACAAAGCTGCATAAAAATATATATGGTAGGAATATGACAGGCAAGAATTCATATTATTTTGTTAACTTTGAAAAGACTTAACATCATTCTTAAACAAGCTTATAATGTTGTTGTTTTTCTCACTTAAACAATTTGGATGTGAATTCAATGTAAACAAAAAAAACATTGAGTAGGTGCCAGCCATGTTTAGATGTAGAAGTGTAGAACCTCCTCCAATTGCATACTCAAGAACATTCAACATTCATGAAATTGTTAACATACATCAATTGATTTTTTTTGGTTAGGTAAACTATATTTTTTTTCCCCACCGTATCTCTAGTGCGACAGGTCAAAGACTGTCGCAGTCGCAAATCTGAGCTCCTATCTAATGGTCAATTGATTCGAATCTTTTAATACTTGCTTAAGCGAACGAATAAGTTGACTATTCAATCAACCCAAATTAATGAAGTAAATTTGTTGAAAAAACTGTTAACATATAAGATATAATAAGACATTCAAATTGTAAATATATGAAAAAATAATAAATTTTTTAGTTTATTTTATTTTATTTATTCTCTTACTAAACTGCTGATAATTATTATTTTAGCGATTTTCAGTAGTTCTATAGAAATATGAATTGTTATTTTTTTATTTTTTATTTTTTTGTTTTATCTCATATTACTATCAAACAAAATCTTTCCTTACACAATCCAAAATACTAGTACATTTTTTTGGGTCTATATTTCTGATTATCTTGAATATTTATAAATTTATGTCATGCTATAATCTCCAAACAAAGTTACATACATTTACAAAACCAAAGACAAAGGAGTAGTCTTTTATGGTCACAAAATTTTGGAGCTATATTTTTCTTCTAAAATACATAAGAGTCCAATATAAATGGAGCATAAAGGGCAAAACTGGTAACACATAAAATAATAAAAAAAAATAAAAAAATATGGACACTATAGACAATCAGACATAGCTAGCAAGAATATTAAAAGGTGAAGATAGTTTGAAGTAGATGGATGACAAGATGCCAAGTCAATGGATTCAATTATGTCATTATCATTACAACATGCACTGAATTGGCTGCTCTTTATAACCTTTTGGATCCCTTGATTTTAGGTTAGGATTTAGTAACCTTAAAGCATCCTTAATGGAATGTTTTTTCTAGAGTATTATTTTTTATATTTTTAAAAAATAAATTGACTTAAAATTAAAATTGATTGATAAAATAAATTGATATTATTTTAGAAATACGATATTATTTTGATAAAGAACCAATAAAATTTTGTCATTCGTATAATTATGTTAATAAAATAATTAAAAATAATATAAAATTTTAATTTTAAATTAAATATTAAAAAAATAAATTTTATTATTAATTTTAAATTACTATTTATGACATATAATTCTATAAATATTTATATATAATCTTATAAGACTTAAAATAAAATTAAAATTAGAACTATCATCAAAAATATATTCTAAATATTTTATGGAAGAGATAAACATGCTTAGCACGTAACATGTCATCAGCAACACAAAAATTTCAAACTAATCTGAAAACAACACAAATTTATTATCTTTAATTTAAATGCAAAACAAGTAAACAACACGTTGAATCCTTGATAAATTTGTTTTTGAATATATAATAAAAAAATTCCTGAAGACCGTGTTTTAATACCAGTATTTTTTTAACAATCAATGCACGTTTTCTTTGGTTTTGTTAATAAAAAATAACATCAATAATTAATTAATTAATTATTTAATAACAACTTATTTTTATATGAATATGAGAAATGTTTAGTATATGAATAATAGTATTGAAAAAAATCTAAAATATTTTACAATAGTGGTTCACCACGAGTAAAACAAAATAAATATCTATTTTGTGATAATTATAATCAATTATGACAAGCAACCAATATTGACATTTTTTTTTTGGTAGATAATATTGACATATAAATCCGGTTTAATTAATATGCCTGATTTAGTTGAAGATGTACTACTGAAAAATCGCAATCAACACTAGAAAAAAAAATTATTAATAATGATAAACGGCCTAAATACACTCTCCATTCTGGTATTTTAAGATTTTTTGATTTATTAATAAACTTTACAATTCGAATTATTCAATCATGTACGATTATATAGGGTCACATATAATAATAGAAAAAACTTATAGGAATTGACTTTACGTACAATTAATAATTAAGAACGGTTATATAAAAAATTTATTAAAATAATATATTAAATTAATTAATAATTTTTAATTATTAATTTTATATAAAAATATTATATATACACGAATTTTTAGCTATAATAATAGACCGCTTTATTTTTTCACTGATCATACAATAATTATATATTTTTTCAACAACTCCATTATTATATTATAGATGTCGAATAATCCATCCGATTTTTTTTTTTTTGGTGACTAAATAATCCATCCGATTGATATGCGCATATGAGTGTGTAATAAATTACAAATATAATCACCAACTCAATTATATTATCGGGAATATTAATTTAAAAAAAAAAAACATAATAGTAGGGTGGAGAAAATTATTATATTCCAATCAAAACTCATCAGTCATCACCAGACGAAACAAAATAAATAACAAATTGTAATAGAACCAATACATCAGTACAAATCTTTATAATTTATTAGAAAGTAACAAATAATTACAATATTCAAAAAATTGATTTTCAGAAAACATCTTTCGGGCGTGTGTGTGTATTTTTATTTGTTTATGTTTTCATTTCATGATGTACACTATACACTAAATTATTTATTTATAGCATCAATTTTTGGGCAGCGAAACTTTTCTTAAGAAAAAAAAATAAAATTGTATAATAATATAGATTGATACCATACGTGGAGAAAGTTGAATGATTAGTCAAAGGCGTAGTTGCAAACTATATGGCAATATCTATATAGCAGTCCCCACTTACAGCTATAACAGTAAGATGTGCCATTCAATTGGAACTCAATTTTAATTTGTTAGTAATAATAATAACAAATTATTATTATTATTATTATTATTATTATTATTATTATTATTATTATTATTATTATGTGGTACGTAGCCTAATACACGCCTCAATTTTCTCTGTTTGGTCATCTATATGGATATATCTCTGGGAGGAATATCATGATTATATTTATATGCGAGGAATATAATGGGAAAGTTCTTCAAGTATATATATATATACAGCCGCCGAACCCTTTTAAGCATCCAGAAATGATATTATGAGGGGGCCAAAAACACATATAATATTAAAAATTATGTAAAAAATTATATAATATAAGATGTATTACAAAAATATACCGACAGAGAATATATTTTAAAGTAAAAAAAATACGTGTATACTTTTTATTAACGAAGTGGTCGAATCTTCGTATCATAAAATTCACCGATAATAGAATTTGTGTCAAATTTTTCAGTAATTTTCTTTTCAATATAATTAAAAGACAATTAGCAAGAAATTCATCTTTTATTTTATTTCTAAGTTATTTTTCACAATATTCATAGTTAAAAAAGATCTCTTAATTGTAGCAGTTGAAACAGAGAGAATTAATACCAAATGAGTAAAAAAGATGGCCACAAGAAGAAAAAGAATTCACTTTATGAGATATGAAAATTTTTATTTAATTAAAAAATATTAGTAATAATATCTTTTTCAGATTTTTTTAATATTATTATTTATTTTTTAAATATTAAAAATTATTAATATTTAAATTAGACTGAACTTTTATTTATACTAGACTAAATAATAAATAATTTTTTTAAAAAAAATTAAATTATACATAATAACTTATTACTATTAAAAAAAGTTGGGGGCCGAAGCCACCACTCGTCCCCCCTTATGTCCGTCCCTGCTTTTAAGTTATAATTCAAATGGCATAATTTTTTTATTTATTTAAAAAATTATGCATTTAAATTTTTTATTTTTAATAAAAAAAATTATTAACAAATTATAATTCAAAAATTATAATCTTTGTTTTTATTTAAAAATTTTAAATTTAAATCTCACTTTTAATTATAAAATATATACATATAGATTAAAAAAATCAAAATAGTCTAAATTTAACTTATTTAATAATTATTAACTATACAATTTAATATTTATTAATTATAATATAAATAATAGATATTAAATAAAATAAATTTGGATCGAACTGTTTTCTTTTTTATTTTTCTAACATTGCCGAATAACTAGGCTAACTAACACTTTAGATTAATGGTTGTACAACAACCAAGAACATATTTAATTTTGATTATATTTTTTATAATAAATTTAGTTTAATTTCATGCGTAGATAATATAATATAGCTTTATACAGATATTCAATCATCTATTATTATATTATAAAAAATAACTAATTTTTAAATTTATTATCTAAAAATATTATTTAAACAGGAAAATATAAAAGAATAAATATATTATTGATTTATTAAGTTGTTTAATGCTATACAACTTAGTTTGATGCATTTGCTAGCTATAGATGTTGAGTTGATGAGTCAAATTTCACATACAATGCTATTAACACCATGAATATTCGTGTGCCTTATTGGATGAACTAAAACACATAAAGTATTACCTTTTTCTTAGTGAGTCTCCACATATATACACTACTTTTGAAATGCGGAATATATTTGTCAACTAAAAAGCATTTTCAGCTTTAACCTTTCAACTTTGTGAAAGCTAATAAATTTGTTCATTATTTATTATAATATATGAGAGGAGTTCGTAGAAATTAAACAAAATATGTTTCCTTGTTTTTGGTCCAAAGCGACGCTCAAGTTGAACCCTTTGATTTGATCAGGAGAGAAAATTCAAATGACCAAAATAAATAAAACTAGAAAAAGGAGAAATGAATGAATAAAAGAGAAAATATACAAGAAGCGAAAAAATCAACTTGAGTTAGTCGAGTGGTTAACTCACTCGTCCATTTAAGCAAGTATCGAAAGTTCAAATTTTATCTTATGCATGCAACAACTCATCATTAGTTCTTAAATAAAACTCCAATCCGTGACAGATTAGTCATTAACCTGTTAGATTAAGAGATACCATAAAAAAAATATATAAGAAGAGAATAGTATCAAATAACTCATCACTTGGATTTTTTTTTTTGGAAGGAAGTCAGGATGAAGAGTAAATGAATAATGATATATTTGTTTTCAAAATTAATATTTAAATAAAATATTTGTTACGGTGTCTAAAAATTATTATTTAATTATTAAAAAAATTAAATAAATAATTTAAAATTTAAAAATTTAAAAGTTAAAAAATTTTAAAATAATTAAAATTATTATAAAAAATAAGTTAATAAAAAATTAGATACCAAATAAAAAAATCATAAATTTAATTTTTAAATAATGGAGACAACATATTTTTAGTGGACCACACATTCTTATAGTAGAGGGTCATTGATTTACTTGATTGTTTATACTTTATATATAACATAACTGTTACGATGGGTAACCGGAGATTAGTGGACTGGACTCGTTGGGTTGGCCCAATCGTCTGAAAGGGAAAGTTCTTTGACTAGTCCCGCGTCTGTGAGCCCCCGTCCGACTTGTGTATGTGGAAGAACGGGGGTGGTACCTGCAAAAACACTCTGATGCTTAACTCAGTAGGGGCCTAAGCAGGTTTAGAGGATATTGGAATTTAGTGGGTGTCAGTGTATTTATAGTGGTGAATCAATAACCACCGTTGGAGTAGTTCCACCTTTTAAGGAGGATAACCGCCCCTTTATCTTAGGGAAGTTGGGATATCACTCCTGGAAGCGGATTGAGAGATTTTAGGGACAGTTACTTATTTGAATAGGTGTTATCTGCCAGCTAATCTTTATCCCCGACTTCCTTAGAGCAAGTCGTGATTAACTTCGACTTCTGGAGAGAAGGTCGGTGTTGAATGGGGGCCAATCCTTAGATTGGGCCTTTCATTTGGACATGGGCCTTAGTGTTGGGCCAGGGTATGAACAGTGCCCCTACTCGAGTATAATCTCTTTTCTTTAAGAGTTGGACTCGAGTATTTCAACTCGGGCTTGTAGCCGACATGGTGAGAAACCGACGTGATTCAAAATTTTTCAACAGTCGCGTCTAATCAAACATCGCATCCGTTAGGGGTTTTCGTATTTACACATGGGGAGCAGTTACATTGGTAACGGCGCATCTCTTTAATGACCGTTTTGATTTTATCGTCATGCCTCTGGAGTGTTTATAAATACTTTTCTCTCTCTTTCTTTGTTTCGTTTCTGAAAACTTTTGCACTCACACTCTTCGTTCGAAAGAAAGCTTCTTCCTTCTTTTGAGTGCTTGCTGTTGCGCCTGATCCTCTCCGAAAGTAAAGGTAAATTCTTTTCCTTCCCCTCTTTTATGAAATGCTCTTATTTACATCTTTTCGTTTTAGAGGAGTGTTTACGATGCGTCTGACTGTAGGCCTAGGGACTCTGTTTTATTGAGGAACTTACTCTAGGTCCTTTAGAGGCCCTGTTTCTGATCCTTCCCCTTTTTCTTTTGTAGGTTTCGTCACCCTTTTACCAGAAAAAGATGTATTCCCTAGAGTCTCTTTTACAGTGGGTGGATGTCAGCGTTCTTGGGGAGAGCCCCTTAGTAGACACCGACTACATTACTGATCTTCATACTCACCATAGAATCTGTGTTCTTGATGAGGATGAGCCAAAATATGAATTGACTGTCCCGGGTCCGGAAGACCAGGTTTGCTTCGGGAGGGCTTCTGATGCAGACCCTTATTTCTTTTTTATGTATGAGAGCCTTTTTACTCGCCTGGGAGTTTCTCTACCCTTTTCTGATTTTGAGATGGTTGTTTTGTCTCACTGCCGTGTTGCTCCTACCCAACTTCATCCCAACTCTTGGGGTTTCTTGAAGATTTACCAACTTGTCAGCCGAGCACTGGATTTTCCGACCTCTTTGAAAATTTTCTTTTATCTCTTTCATATGACCAAGCCCTTTAGTGGGCAAAACAATAAGCAACAGTGGATGTCTTTCCGAGCTATTCAGAGCCGGAGAGTTTTCAACTTTTTTGATAAGTCATTCCATGACTTTAAAAATTTCTTCTTTAAAGTTCAAGCTATAGAGGGTCATCACCCCTTTTTCCTGGATCAATCTCCTTCTCTTCGCTTTTCCCTTTATTGGGTAGAGGCTTCTCCTATGGAAAAGTATGGTCCGGATGATCTGGATAAGGTTGAGAAGCTAGTTATAGGGTTCTTCCGAGAAGTTTGGGAAAGGGCCCCTTATCTGGACACGAAGAAATTCCTTCAGGGGTCTCCGGGTTTTGTTCGGACCCAAATAGGTAGATTTTGTTGTTTTGATTTTCTCCGACTTAATTTAGTTGCTTCCGACTTTGGTATCTGTATTATTTCCGACTTCTTTTGGTATGAGAATTGATTCTTTGCTTTCTTCTTTTTCAGAAATGAAGAAATTTTCTGCCTCCTCCTACCAAAAAGTCCAAGATGCCAGGAAGAGGTCTCGGGCGTGGGTGAACGCGGCAAGGGCTGCTGGCACTCTTCCTCCTTCTCCTCCCCCTCCTGCTCCTCCTCGTCCTCCTCACAACTTGGGGATTTCCTTTCGTCCTATCATGGTATCTTCCTCTTCTACCTCTTCTCTTCCTTCTATGGTTCGGAACCATCTGAATGTTATAGTTCAGAGGAGCGTCCGAGCAGCTGGGGTGTGTACAAAACTCCTTGATATTTTGGAGCAGATTCCCCTTAGCTCTTTGGGTTCTACCCAAAAGGTTGAGGTGCTTGAGGGGAGGGTTTTCCTATATCAGGAGGAGGAGAAAAGGCTAAAGGAAAAGGTCACCAGGTTGAAGGAGGAGAAGGATCGACTTCGGAAGAGGGAGAAGAAGTTGATGGGCCAGTGTGCTATGACGGAGGGCCTTAATAAGGAGAAGGCGGAGCAGAATTATATTAGGCACTTTGGGGAGAACCTGGATCTGAAGAAGGAGATCTCTGGATGTTGGGATGCTTTCCAGGATTTGGAGGATTCGATTGCTGAGGGTGCAGAGGAGGCCTGGAGGATCTTTAAGGAACAAGTCGGAGTTATCACTCCCGACTTGGGCCTTTCTCCGTTAGATCCTGACAAGATCGTAGTGGATGGTGCCATTGTCTCTCCTCCCCGACCTGAGACCGACTCCGACTTGAAGACGAATGGTCAAAGGATAGTGGAGTCCCATCCTCGTCAAGGTGGAGACCTGCCAAGTTCCTCCGGGGTTCCTTCTCAAGGTTCTGAACAATCTGCTTCGTCCTCCGTGGGTGCTGCTCCAACTTGTCTCCCTGTAGATCCCTCTTCTGGTGGTAGTGGCCTTCCTTCTGGTGGTACCAATCTTCCTACTGACTAAAATTGGCTAATGGGGCCCAGCATGTGAGCCCCTTATTTTTTTGAACAATTTATTTATTCTGCTTTTCTGTTGTGGTTGGTTGGCATTTTCTGGCCCTTTGTGGTCGTAAACAAAATATTTTATTAAAAATACCCTTTTTTGGATAAGGGTTTAGGTTATCTTTATCGCGTGCATGCCTTTTGTTTAGTTCTTTGAGAAAACCTTTTTGATCTCTTCGTTTTTGGAAAATCTTCTATTTTGGCTGCTGTCTTTTGTCTTAAGTCGTTTTGAATTTTTCAAGATTTTGGACAACCTCTGCCTTCGATTTTTGATGGATTTTCTTATCTCTTTTCGTATTCCTTGTACTCAATTTTTTGTTTCATTAAGTTTCTGTAACTAAGGTTATTTTCGCGATGCATTTCCGTTCTCCTCGGTTTTGCCGACTTGTGGGTCGGTATATTTCCGAGTTTGTCATAATCGACTTTTATAACCTCTTTACATCGACTTGCACCTCGTTGTTTTATCCTGACAACATTTTAGGTCGGTTCATGGGATTTTCACGTTTTGTCGAGTTTAAGTCGGCGCATTTCGTAAAAAGAATGATAATAACAAAAAAGAAATTTATAAAGAGATGTGGAGAGAAAAGATCTTTATTTATTCACAAAGGTACTTTTTGCTACTAAGGGTTTTGACAATTGGTTACCCCTTAGTCCCCACTTTGACGCCTCGTTAAAAACCCCCTTCAGAAAAACCCCTTCTTTGGGAAAAAACCATGAAGTTGGAAAAAGATTACATCAAGAAGTGGAGTTCACTTTTAACTATAGTAGATTTTCATATTACAAGCATGCCATGACCTAGGTAGTTCGGTGCCGTTTAAGTCGGTCACCTTATAGTAGCCCCTTCCTAAGACATCACTAATTTTGTAGGATCCTTTCCAATTGGTAGCAAGCTTTCCATCGCCAGATTTGTTGACTCCGATGTTATTTCTAATTAGAACCAGGTCGTCTGGGGTGAAACTTCTTCAAATGACCTTTTTATTATATCTGTTTGTCATCCTTTGTTTCAACGCTGCTTCTCTTATCTGGGCTTTTTCTCGGACTTCAGGGAGTAGCTCAAGTTCTTCTTTGTGCCCCTGTATGTTTTTGACCTCGTCGTAGAAGCTCACCCTTGGACTTTGCTCATTGATTTCAACTGGTATCATGGCTTCTACGCCATAAGCAAGTCGGAAGGGTGTTTTCCCTGTGGCAAACTAAGGTGTGGTCCGATAAACCCATAATACTTGAGGAAGCTCTTCGGCCCATGCTCCCTTTGCATCTTGCAATCTCTTCTTCAACACTGCTAGTATGACTTTGTTGGCTGCCTCGCCTTGTCCATTCACTTGTGGATGTTCTACCGAGGTAAATTGATGCTTGATCTTCATACTGGCTACCAAATTTCTGAAGGTCGAGTCGGTGAACTGAGTGCCATTATCAGTGGTAATGGAGTGAGGTACCACATACCTTGCGATAATATTTTTGTAGAGGAACTTCCTACTTTTTTGAGCCGTGATGGTAGCCAATGGTTCTGCTTCTATCCACTTCGTGAAGTAGTCCACTCCCACAATTAGGTATTTTACTTGTTCAGGCGCTTGGAGAAAGGGTCCTAATAAGTCCAATCCCCATTTTGCGAAAGGTCATGGAGAAGTTATACTAATAAGCTCCTCGGGGGAAACGACAAGGAAGTTTGCATGCATTTGGCATGACTGGCACTTTTTCACAAATTTTGTGGCATCTTTCTGCAAGGTCGGCCAGTAGAACCCGGCTCAAATGACTTTCCTGGCTAGTGACCTGGCTCCGAGATAGTTTCCGTAGATACCATTATGGACCTACTCTAAAACTTCTATTGTCCTTGGGGTTGGGACGCACTTCAATAGTGGTGTTGATATCCCCCTTTTATAGAGAATATTTTTCACCAAAGTGTAGTTTTGCGCTTCTCTCCGTATTTTCTCAGCCTCTTTTTCCTTTTTGGGTAGGATGTCGAACTTTAGGTATTCGATTAAAGGGTTCATCCATCTGAGGTCTAATCCAAAGACTTCAAGGACATTTTGTTTGGCCTCTATTTTTGCCACAGAGGGTTCTTGGAGAATTTCTTGGATCAGACTTCTATTATTCCCCCCAGGTTTGGTACTTGCTAACTTGGAGAGGGCGTCTGCTCTGCTGTTGAGATCCCGAGCTATATGCTTGACCTCGGTTTCTGCAAAGCACCTAAGATACTCCATGGTTTTGTCCAACTACCTCTTCATATTGGGATCTTTAACCTGATACTCTCCATTTATTTGTGAGGTCACCACCTAAGAGTCACTGAATATCACTACTTTGGTTGCACCGACTTCTTCTGCCAGCTTTAACCCTGCAATCAAGGCTTGATATTCTGCCTGATTGTTAGAAGTTGGAAAGTCGAATTTGAGAGAGACTTCTATTTGTGTTCCCCCTTAGTTGACTAGTATTATCCTCGCACTGCTTCCGATTTTGTTAGAAGATCCATCTATATATAGCTCCTACGTAGTGGATTCTTCCTCTTGATCTCCTGCATATTCTGCTACGAAGTCGGTGAGGCACTGGGCTTTTATTGCAATCCGAGTTTCGTACTGTAAGTCAAACTCGAATAGCTCTATTGTCCATTGAACCATTCTCCCTACAATATCCATCTTTTGGAGGATTTGCTTCATGGGCTGGTTCGTTCGAACCTTTATTGTGTGGGCTTGGAAATAAGGCCTTAACCTTCGAGAGGCTATTATTAAGGTATACGCAAACTTCTCAAGTTTTTTATATCTTAATTCAGGGCCTTGTAGGACTTTGCTGGTGAAATATACAGGATGCTGCCCGACCTCGTCTTCCCGTATTAGAGCTGATGCCACAGCTTTGTCTGCTACGGACAAATACAGGACGAGTTCTTTCCCAACTTTAGGTCGGGTCAGAATGGGAGGTTGGCTTAAAAACCTTTTGAATTCCTAGAATGCTTCTTCACACTCAGGAGTCCATTCGAACTGGAATCCTTTTCTTAGTAGAGAGAAGAGTGGCAGGGACCTTAATGCTGATCCCGCCAAGACCCTGGAGAGGGCGGCAAGTCGGCCGTTCAGCTGCTGGACCTCTTTCAAGCAAGTCGAGCTCTTCATTTCCATGACTGCTTTACACTTGTCGGGATTGGCTTCGATTCCCCTTTGTGTAAGCATGAATCCTAGAAACTTTCTTGCCTCCACCGCAAAGGTGCATTTTGCAGGATTTAGCATCTTCCCGTGCATCCTTATGGTGCTAAAGACTTGCAAAAGGTTAGCGGGGAGGTCGGCCTCATCCTTGATTTTTACTAGCATGTTGTCTACGTAGACTTCCATTAATCTCCCAAGGTGAGGCGCGAACACCTTATTCATCAGCCTTTGATATGTGGTCCCAGCGTTTTTCAGTCCAAAGGGCATGACCACATAGCAATAGTTTGCTCTAGGCGTGATGAATGATGTTTTTTCTTGATCCGGCTTTTGTTCTCCAGGTTCTCTGCTAAGTTTCTTGATGAGGTTGTGGGCATCTTCAAGACTAGAAATTATGGAATTAGCTCTCTCTAGTTGCTTGTTGAGAACCATTGTATTTTGATTGACTTCATTTAGTGATTTTGTTCAGGTTCACTTTTCTTTTCAATTTGAATTAATTCTTTTAAAGTAATTTTGTTAATTTTTTGTGGTACTTTTGTTGACTGTTAATTGTTGATTTAATTCTCTAATTGTTTGGATTCTGACTTCTGAATTTGTTTTTTGAACTTTTGATGTCAAATGTAATTGATAATTTTTTGTTTTGAACTTTTGGTGCTGCATGTATTCTTTGCTTCTAAATATTGATAATTTTCAACAATCAATATTTAGTCATTGGCTGTAATTGTATTTAATTCGTGTTTGTAAATTGTAGTTGTTACTGATTAGAAATTTTTATTTTTAAAGATAGAACAACTAGATAGTGATCAAACATTTTTACATATATTAATTTTTAATAATTTTATTTAATATTTAATTAAATCGGTTAAACCCCGATCGAACCATTAAACCAGTGAACCAGTTGCCTTATCAGTTTATTGACCGGTCTAATTCTCGCAACCTTGAGTGTAATATATGTAAGTTTTGTGGTTGTTTGATTCTTTTTCTTTTTTTTGCTGATGAATGGTGTTTAGGATTGATTTCTTGCTGTTTTTATATTAGTGTGGTGAATTGAGATACTTTTTTATATTGTTCTGTGAATTTATATTGTTGGATAGTGGATAGGTTCTATTGAAATTGAGTTACTACTTTATTTATATTGTTTTGGATAGTGGATAGGTCATAGAAATGTATATTGTTATACTCATGTTTATTTTGTTGCATAATTTTCTAATTTTTTGGTTTTGTTTGCAAGGGTTTAAACTAGGAGTATTTGGCACTTCTCAATTCTAAGCTTTATGTTTAAAAGTTCAAACTTTTGAAACTTTATTACATTCTAAGATGCTCACGCATCACCTCACAAGCAAAGTTAGGCGTGCCTTCCTACGAAGCAAGTGGTCCCCATCCATCAATTGAAGACGCACAAATTGTTTTAATTAATTCTGATTTAAACTTTATTTTATTTTTAAGAAAAGATATTATTTTAGTTTTAAAAAGATAGATTTTAAATTAATTAGGATTAGATATAAAAGAGAAAAAAAACTTCTCTTCTATAGGGGGATTCCACTTTTCATTCCACCTCAGCCCAATTTACAGTTTACCTGAATCCTTATTTTCTCCCTGAACCATGAACAACTAAACCCCCACTGTTAAGGTTAGGAGCTCTGTATATTGTATGGATTGATCCTATTGCTTTTCTATTTTAATTCACGTACTGATTTATAATTTAAGAATTGTTTTCGTTCTTTATCTTATGAATTTGGGTGAAACGGAAGTATGACTCTCTTTCTAATTGAGTTCTTGTATAACTTGGAAAAGCTCTTTACTTGAACAACAGCTTGAAAACAATTTCTCCTAAATTCTAATTATCTGGACTTAACGGGATACGTGATATATATCCTCTTATATTTGGATAATTAGGATTTTTGTGGCATAATAACTAGAATTAAACTTCACCCCCTAATTGGAATTAATTGACCAAGAAATTGGGAGTTGATGAGAGTTAGATGAGACTAGAAAGGTCTAAGGAATTAGAGTCTAGTCACATACAGTTTGCCATAAATTAAATCTTGCATGATTAAAATAGTTAGTGAGAAAAGTTAATCCGGAAAATAGATAACTCCGAAGCCTTAACTGTTTCTCTATATATTATTCACACCAATCTACTGCTTGCTTTCTTATTTACTGAATTTACTGTTTAATGCTTTTTGAACTCTCAAACATTATTTTCTGCTTGCCTAACTAAATATATCACTTAACCATTGTTGCTTAGTCCATCAATCCTCGTAGAATCAATCCTCACTCACCTGAGGTATTACTTGGTACGACCTGGTGCACTTGCCAGATAATTTGTGGTTGTAAATTCCATACCATGAGGCAAGCTCCTTAATCTGTTTTCTGGGCTAAAAACTAGGTCAAAACAGCCCAGAAATCGCCGGGGCGATTTCTGAGTTTTCTGCACGTGGCGCATGTTACGCGTACGCATCCGGTACACGCACGTGTCGCTGTGCAAATATTCAAACCACGCGCACGCGTCAGGTACGCGCACGCATCGCTCCTCGCTGATTATCTCCCTTAATTATTGTGCTCCTTCCACTTTTACATGCTTCCTTTCCATCAAATCCAGCCAAATGCTACCTAAAATAATCAGAATTGCACACGATTCAAAGTAACATCCAAAGTGATTAAAAGATAATTAATTCTTTATTAAACTCATCAAATTAAATGCAACTTCACTAGGAAAATATAGAAAAGATGCTCACGCATCACAACACCAAACTTGAATTGTTGCTTGTCATCAAGCAACCAAAACTAACATAGGCTTAAGATGTGAATTTGCATGAGTGAGAGTTCAATTAAGCTCATGTCTCTTCTTATAGTGGGATTTATGACTATGATCCTGAATAGTTTTGGCATCTCACTCTCCTTTGAATCGGAAGGATGTCATTGTCATTCGGAATTAGAATCCGGATAATATTATGAATTCTCTAATCTTTTGTAACTCAATTTACCCCTTGAACACAGCAAATTTTTCTTTTGATTTTCTTTTCTTTGGTGCTTTGCACCTTGAGCCTAACCGTGACTTTAAATGTTTTGTCTCAAGTTTTACTGACACAAAAACACCACAAGCATTTAACTGGAGAACTCTCTTGAAGTTCTGATTTTTCGTTCAGTTACTCCCAGACAGTGGTGCTCAAAGCCTTTGGCATACTCTGTTTAAATGCATTTGATCTCGACTCTTAGTGTTATGTCTCAAGGATTACTTGACACAATCACACCACAAGCATATGACTAGAGAAACAACTCTTTGAGCTTTTAATTATGTCTGACCTCCCTTGTCATTGATGCTCAGAGCCTTGGACCTTGCTTTTATTTTTCTTTTGCTTCAAGGATTAAACTTCCATTAACTTCAAAGAAGTCATAATAGTTCTCTAAATTCCTGTTCTTTATACATCAACATCCTTTGATTCAAATTCAACTATGCACTGTTCATATCATGCATTCAGAATTACAAATAATACCACCACATTTAAGTAAATAAGACTATTCTTAAAATTAGACTCAATTTCTCATACACTACATCTTTTTTTCTTTCTTTTTGATTTCAAGCTTAGTGAGCAATACATGAGACAAAAAATGAAACTAAATCTAAAAACTGAAAGTACCAAAGATCATGCAAGCAATCAAAGTAACAGAAAACAGAAGACAACACAATAAAAATGGAAGATATATAGAATGAAAGAAACTCAACCACCTTAGTTATCCTAGTGGCCATCTCATTCTTCAGGTTGTGCTCTTCCGTAAAAATGATTTGCCTCCCTTTAGTACCATTAAAATAGAAAATCTACAAGCGAAGCAACATTTGACAAATAATGATTTGGTGGAATTAGTTCATATTCTGTGCATGAAGGGTTTATGATTATATACTTTTGAAAATTCTAGTCACAATTGTCTTTTATGGGAAGCGATAAAAACAAGTCTCAAATTAGTTATTTTTAGAAATTGAGACAATTGTTATTAAAATGTTAGTGACGATATGTATTTCAAATTTTAATTTTAAGTTTTTGATTATTTTATAATTTTTATTTACGTGAGATCGAGTCAACCGGTTGAACCAATGACCCAGTAATTTGACTGGTTCGATCACCGCTTCGATTCTAACAACTATGCTTAGAATTGTTATTGAATCTGGTTAATGTTGCTGTTGTATTATCGTGCAGTAAAATGCCTAAGCAGAGGAGAAATGGAAGGAAGAAGAAGTAGACGCCCTCATTTGAGACATCGGGAAACATAAAGCAGGCAATTGGATGAATATTTTAAATGATCCGGAATTCGCACATGACCTGACTTCACGTGACAACAAACAGCTTAAGGTAAAAATTCCAAAAAACTGAGTCTAAGTGTTTATAGTTTTTAATTTTTGTTGTTTTGTGTAATTCAGGATAAATGGAGAAATCTCAAGAAGCATGCTCCAAGTGATGCAGGAAGTTCCGAGCCCTCCGAGGAGGGGAATAAGGTGAATGTGCTATCTGAGCGGATGATCGTATTTGGACAATTATTTTTTTTGCTGAAGTACTTAGGTGATTGTTATGTTGGTGTTTTCAGAAAACTAAAACACCAACATAACAATCACCTAAGTATTTCAGCAAAAAAAATTGTCCAAATAAGATCCTCCGCACAGATAACACATTCACCTTATTCCCCTCCACGGAGGGCTCGGAACTTCCTGCATCACTTGGAGCATGTTTCTTGAGATTTCTCCATTTATCCTAAATTACACAAAACAACAAAAATTAAAAACTATAAAAACTTAGACTCAGTTTTTTGGAATTTTTACCTTGAGCTGTTTGTTGTCACGTGAAGTCAGGTCGTGTGCGAATTCCGGATCATTCAAAATATTCATCCAATTGCCTGCTTTTTATGTTTCCCGACGTCTCGAACGAGGGCGTCTACTTCTTCTTCCTTCCATCTCTCCCTCTGCTTAGGCATTTTACTGCACGATAATACAACATCAACATTAACCAGATTCAATAACAATTCTAAGCATAGTTGTTAGAACCGAAGCGGTAATCGAACCGGTCAAATTACTAAGTCATTGGTTCAACCGGTTGACTCGATTTCACGTAAATAAAAATTATAAAATAATCCAAAACTTAAAATTAAAATTTGAAATACATATCGTCACTAATATTTTAATAACAATTGTCTCCATTTCTAAAAATAACTAATTTGAGACTTGTTTTTATCACTTCCCATAAAAGACAATTGTGACTAGAATTTTTAAAAGTATATAATCATAAACCCTTCATGCACAGAATATGAACTAATTCCACCAAATCATTATTTGTCAAAGTCGTATGTTGCAGATAAAAGGGATAAAAGAATGAAATAAAGTTTCAAAAGTTTGAACTTTTAAACATAAAGCTTAGAATTAAGAAGTCCCAAATACTCCTAGTTTAAACCCTTGCAAACAAAACCAAAAAAATAGAAAATCTACTATCCAAAAACAATATAAATAAAGCAGTAACTCAATTTCAACAGAACCTATCCACTATCCAACAATATAAATTCACAGAACAATATAAAAAACAACACCAACAATATAAAAACAGTATCTCAATTCACCACCACACTAATATAAAAACAGCAAGAAATCAACCCTAAACACCCATCATCAGCAAAAAAAGAAAAAGCATCTAACAGCCACAAAACCTACATATATTACACTCAAGGTTGCGAGAACCAGACGGGTCAATGAACCGGTAAGGCAACTGGTTCACTAGTTCAATGGTTCGATCGGAGTTCAACCGATTTAATTAAATATTAAATAAAGTTATTAAAAATTAATATATGTAAAAATGCTTGATTACTATCTAGTTGTTCTATCTTCAAAAATAAAAATTTCTAATCAGTAACAACTACAATTTACAAACACAAATTTACACGAATTAAATACAGTTACAGCCAATGACTAAATATTGATTGTTGAACAGATTTACAGAATTTTTAATCACATCAAGAAGCAAAGAATACATGCAACACCAAAAGTTCAAAACAAAAAATTATCAATTATATTCGGCATCAAAAGTTCAGAAAACAAATTTAGAAGTCAGAATCCAAACAACTAGACAATTAAATCAACAATTAACAATCAACAAAAATTAATAAGTACCACAAAAAATTAACAAAATTATTTTAAAAGAATTAATTCAAATTGAAAAGAAAAGTGAACTTGAACAAAATCACTAAATGAAGTCAATCAAAATACAATGGTTCTCAACAAGCAACTAGAAAGGGCTAATTCCATAATTTCTAGCCTTGAAGATGCCCACATCCTCATCAAGAAACTTAGCAGGGAAAGAGAGAACCTGGAGAACAAAGGGGAAGCTCGACTGCTCGAGCGTTCCACAGAGGTGAAAGCAAGGTCCATACGCTCTTGGAGGAAGAACTAAAAGGGCTGGTGCAGAAAATCCCCTGGTGCAGACAAATATATCAATTCATACCATTCATACAGCATTCAACATAATTAAATTCATCAATTCATCAGTTAATTCACCAAAACTCAATATAGCAAAATTCAATACAGCAGAATTGAACTTATATAGCAAACTTCAAAATTCAAAAATTGAATTTAGATCAATATAGCAGAATTGAATTTATTCAGAATTACAGAAACTTTAATCCATATAATTAACAAAATAAAAAAGAATTTGAAAAGCAGAACAAGAACTCAGAAGAAAAACTGAAAAACTCTGCATATGCCATCTGAAGCTCTAAACTGAAATCTGCCCTAAATTCCTCACTGAATAAAAAATCAATTGAAAATAAAAACCAAAAAACCCATGAGCTCAATAACATCGGCAGATAAACAAAATTCAGCAAGTCAGCAACCCAAACCAAATAAACAACTCGTCCGCGACAGTGAAGCTTCATTCAGGCGTTTGTTGGAGGTGACGGTGGCGTTCCAGCCTTGGAGGTGGGGATTGGCTTCGAAGAGGAAATTAGGGTTGTGAGTTTGTAACTTGGGAGTTGGGACACTCAGTCTTCGAAGAGAAGGTGGCAGTAGCCGTGCGGTGGCGATCAGCGGATGGTTTTTTTGGGCGGGAGAGGAAGAGCACTCAGTGAGATTGAAAGTTGAGAGAAAGAGGGGGGAAGGGGGGCTTCGAGAAGGGTTACAAGGTTTTGGTAGGGTTTCTTTCCTTTTTTTTTTTCTTTTTTTGAAAAAACGGTCCTGGTTTCAAATCCGCCGGTTCTCCGATTTTGACACCCGGACGGTCCAATTAAGTCATACCGGTTCTTTTTTTTATACGATCAAATTACTCAACCAGACCGACTTTGTGACTGGTTCGCCGATTTTCTTATCCGACCAGATGGGTCGGTCCGGTTCTAACAACTGATTCTATGACATCAACAACCCTAAATTCAAAGCAATATCAACAAAAACAACTATAAACATAAACAGATGCACAGTAAAAATTTTAATAAATTCAAGAAATTCAAATTCAAAAATTAATAAATTCATAAACCTTAAATTCCCTATTCAACATCACCTATATCAACAAAAACAACTATAAACCTAAACAGATGCACAGTAAAAAATTTAACAAATTCAAGAAATTCATATTCAAAAATCAATAAATTCATAAACCTTAAATTTCCTATTCAATATCATCTATTTCAACAATCAGATTCATACTAAATTTTATAATTTCAACAAGCAAATTCTACCTCTATTATAATTATTATAGTCACCGTAATATAAATAAATATATTTATGAAGATACTATTTGGATGGTTTTATTGGGAAATTTTTTTTAAGTATTTATTAAAAATTAATTTTATATAATTTTAAAGTGTGTGGATATAACTTTAAGAAGGTAATTTTATTTTAAAATAAAGTACATGTGTGGACATACTAAATTAATGTAGCAACTAATGAGCATATATAATGCTAAAAGTAAAAAAGCAATTTAAGTAAAGGAAAATAAAATCCTATCAATCTCTTCAATTTTTCCAGGTGAGATTTCTATGAAAAATAAAAAACTGCAGCTTGTTCTTTGAATGCTCTCCAACTCCAAGACGTAAATGTTGACCTTTCCATTCATTGCTGCTCATATTCAAACATATACATTGCAATCCATCTTCAATTTGAGTGAAAATAATATACATCAAGAAAACTAATTTACTGGACTGGAAGCCAATGTCCCCCCCCCCCCCTCCCCCTCTTTTTCTCTCTCTCCCTTCCCTCTTTTCTCTTCCTGAAGATAAGCCAATGCAATAACAGAATTGGAATCATATGGATATGTTTTCCATTAAAAAATGAGCAGCCAGCTGGAAAATTGAAAGAAAGATAGCTGCTAAACCTATAGAAATGGTATGGTGATGAATAGCAAAAAACAGAGAATAGAATTTGCAAGTGCCGGATAATCATTGATCAAAACGGACCATGCATCTTATAACCCTAAACATACAGTCATAGGCGTACAAAAATATTTAAGTTCATGCAAGTTGCACAATTTACCTTCGGGTTTCCCCACATAGTTGGCTTCTTTGAAGCCAATACACCACTAATCTCCCGATTATTGCTGTTGGCCATATGGAAAACATTAGCAAACTTAATAATACCCCTATAGAATGCTTTTGTAAAGAATACAGAAATTAAAAGGAAAAAAATTAACCGATCTAACGAAAAGAAGAAAATGTAGCAATACGGCAACAGCATGTTTTTTGGATCATTACTGCATATTTCAGGTAAAATATAGACAATTGTTCAAAGACTAAATAAAGCAAAAGTGCAAAACTATACTACAGATATATTCAGATTACAAAGTTGCACTACTAACATTGTTTACCTCTTTTACCCATTCTATATTTCAGGACTCTTACGTTTTTTCAAATATAAACTAAGGTGGAAACTCAAGTGCAGTCAACTTCACATGAAGTTGATAATTGATAACGGTTAGATTATTTGACTGATTTGATTAAATTTTCATCTAATGGTTTTCAACTATCAACTTTACCTAAAGTCGATTGCACCTGAGTTTTCGCCATAAACTAATGCTTTCATGTAAACTTGATTGCAAGTCACAAAATGTTATCATTTTAGAATATTACCAGGAAGTAACATACTTCTTTGTCATGTTACTCCTGCCCAAAATTATTCTTTCAAGTATATAAACAGTATGTGTATATCAGTGTATGTTTGTATGAGTGGCCGTATTCTATCATGGTATTATTTTATCTCAATATACATTAATTTTATGTTCATTTGTGCAAATTATTTCTCCACATCATTAATTAAACTTTCTGTTCAATTTAGAATCTGCACTATCTTTTAATCACCAACACAGAATATACTTGGAACATTTAACTTTGTTGAACTACATATCCACACCACCTAGTTCTATACCATACCAATGACACGCATTGGTACTGTTACTTCACAAGACATAATGCAAGTAAAAATAATATCGTACTAGCTGCGACAAAAAATTCTATATATCCAACAAAATAAGAAAACTTAAATTTTCGACTCATTAAATTCTGAAGACCCTTGAGATTGCTCCAATTTATGGTTTGGAATGCCAAGGGCATCTTTTACAGCACTTTGCTCTTTCGTCTCATAACCAGCTTTCCTAAAGCTTTTCTCAAGGATTGGATGCTTTTCCATATCAACAAACTCAGAATCATGGCTCCGAGCTATGCTGTGACTACTGCTAGATTTTTTAACAGATGAGGCGGAAATATCTTCTGTTTCTTCATTTAGCTGGTGCCTCTCTGGTGTAACAGAAGCAGAAGAATAACTAGGCATATCATTCCCAGACCTTACATCTTTTGGTACCTGGAGGGTTGAATGGGAAGTCTCTCCATAAATGTCTCCGAGGGAGCTTTCTCCCTTTTCTCATAACCTTCTTTCCCAATGCATCTTTCCTCCACTACTTGATGATTTTCCATTTCAACAAATTCGATACATGGCCTTCAGCTTTGTCATACACATTACCATTGCTATCACTTGAAGGACTAGAAGGACTTTTTCGTCTCTCTTGTAGCAGCTGGCTTGTTGGTGCATCCTGAAACAATGCAGAAGGAAAATTTGTAATAATATGAAAAGATCCCCCTCCCCCTTCTTTTTTCAATAATAATAAAACATTGATTCAACTAATAGTATGAACTATTTAAAAAGAAAAGAAAAGAAAAGAAAAGAACAGGGGAAGCCAAAAACATCAAAAGGTGTAACTAACAACCTAAAAGAATTTGAGTTTTCATAATAGAACAGATTTACTATTAATAAGGTTATTCAAAATCATGCAGAATGCACTATCTATATTAATATCAGGGCAAGGACAAAAGTTACACAGATAATGCAGTGTCGTTCTTTGAAGCTTTGACAATTTATAATATACACTGGAACCAAAAAGATAACAAAAAGGTACAGTTCAGCAATTAGACATCAAAGCAAGGCATACAGTTATTATTTGTGTGGGTGGGTGGATGGTGAAAAAAGAAAAACTATGAATTGTAATGTCAATTTTCCTTTATGGCTTATCATTTTTCATCACATTTACACCTACACAATAAAGTTCAATGCTTACTGGTGCATAGATAATTTCAGCTCCATATGACGTCTGTGATTGTCTATTTACTTTAAGATGATCACAACCAGGATAAATAATCTCTCGTTCATCAAAACCTATTGACTGAGAATCATCTTGGGCTGTCCTTTCTTTTGCATTCCCAGTATTATCTGATGAAACCTTCCGGGCTACAGTGATTTGAAGTTTACTCACATTGAGTTTCTACTGTTCCAACAGATTCTCATTCATTTCTTTCGAAGAATTCGTTCTAGATTTGTATTCCAGTTCCTGTATGATTTCCCGTAGAAAATAATAACCACCACCAACTTGTCTTTGGACATCCTTTGTTGTCAGGAACTTCCCTGCATTTATTGTTCTATATCTGTGGAAAGATAAAACAAGTAATATTCAGCCATTTCTAAATGGCTAATAAGAAATAAGTGCACCACTCTAGCATAACAGGAGCCCACATGGATCGTTTTCTTGTTAAGGAAAACAAATAATAAAGAGAGCATTTGTGATGTTGAATTGTTTCTAGAGAAGAAAGAAGGGAATACTTAAGAAAGTGAAACTTTTTCTTCATATATTATATATATAGGAAACTTTTTCTTCACCACAAACTAGTAGATCATTATATACAGGGTCATGGGTATTGTTTTCTGTCTTTTAAAAGCCCTTTGTTGCATTTTAAGGCATAAACTAGTAACAACATGTGGGACTAAGTCAAGAGATCAATGAACTCAACCAAAAAATGACCAGAGACTCAGAATACCATATGGGTGTGTTTTCTACTCCTGAAAAGTAGGTTTCTAATAAAAACTATGATGGATGCACCTCAACCTTCTTGAAATACTCAAGCTTGGTTTGGTAAAATTTTTACTTTTCAAAAGTAGCTTACCAAAGTTGTCTTTTGAAAGACATCGTTTTAAAAGCTGCAACACCTATATTTGGTAAAATCAAACTAAAATGGCTTTCAATAAGCTCACGCAACAATAATTGTGTTTGGTAAAATAACTTTTAAAATCTAAAAGGACCACAATAGATATAAATATAAGAGTAAATTTAGATGGTTATCAATATATACAATTATACTAGAATATTTAATTAAGCATAAGTCAACTTGGAAAAGCTCCTCTTTAGGTGCTTACAAAAACACCCCCTAAATTTTGAACAAACACATTTTCTTTTTGATTTACCAAACACAAAACGAGGTGCTTGAGTTTTTGAAAAAGTATACGCAGCTCTTCAAATGCTTTACCAAACTAAGCGTCAGTATTACATAGACAAAGCAAAATGCAAGAAACCTCAAAAGATGTTGAATAAAGCTTCAACTTCAAAAGAAATGAAAAATTACTTGTTCACAAAAGACTCAACCATCGCTCTACGTTCACATTGACGAATCTTCTTCCGGCCTTTTGGGGCATTTGGCATGTCAGAAGAGACAGAAGCAGCATATGACCATCTGCACGACTGGACATACAATGGACCAACAGAATTGCTTACATCGAAGGATGCTGTCACACACACACAAGACATGCATTAGATCTATGATTGTTAATTAAAGAATTCAACAAAACAATATCCAAGTAAGCAAGCATTTTGAAATTCCACGCTCAATTTCATAGAAAGGCATTATAACCAGATAGTCTGATACAAACAGACAAAACCTAATAACACAAAAATCCATTTCACATAGATATAAACACACTTGGCCTTCAACGTCACTGGCTCACTGCACTAAGCTACAAAAAGTTAACAGTTCAAGAAAAATTAACGTATAAAATGCAGCTTCAGTGCTCAAATGTCATTCACCTAATTCCAATTTCTATAACTTCAATTCCATGGCAGACGAAACCAAAGATGACCAAAGATGATTGGCACTGATCAAGCTTTCATTATTGATTCATTGCAGCCACATGAAACAATCTCTGAAACAATGTGATGCATGCAATTCATAGATTATTAACCTTAGCTTCATTTCCATGTCAAGCTAATAAAACAACAGCAAATAAAACCCTATGTCTAAATAAATAATCTAAAACTGAAAATTTATTCCAAAGAAAAAACTAAACAAAAAACTGAGGTGAAAATCATTAAAAGAGAGTTTACGAGGTTTCTGAATGGAGCGGAAGGAGAGGCGTGCTGCTGCTGCTATCAGAAGCTTCTTCCTCATCGTGATGTGATGCTCTGCACTTCAACTTTTTAGAGAGAGAGAGAGAGAGAGAGAGAGAGAGAGCGGGTAGGGTTTTGAAGCTGATCTATAACATTGTAGGGTTTAAGCGTTTCGATCTGCTGCAGAAGCCAGAACTTTTCAAATCAGAGACGGTTCCGAAACGCCGTTTCTCTATGGCTAATTTAGTAATTTACCATCATCATCATCATCATCATCATCATCATCATCATCATCATCATCATCATCATCATCATCATCATTATTATTATTATTATTATTATTATTATTATTAATTTAGTAATTTACCATCATCATCATCATCATCATCATCATCATCATCATCATCATCATCATCATCAGATTTAATTACTGTTTAGATACTATAATTTTATCAAATTCGTAATTAGATTCTTATTATTTTTCTTTCAGTTTGGTCTTTTTACATTATTTTTAATTTTATAATCAGATTTTTATTAATATAAAAAATATTAAAATTAATAAAATATTTTTCTACACATTGAAAGTATCTACAATTGAAAACTTAATTAGATATTTTATCAAATATATTTGTTTTAGGAATATTCTATTAATTTTATCTTTTTTATATAAAATGAATCTAATTATAAATTTAAAAACAATATAAAGATTCAATTAAAAAATATATATATATAAACCTAATTATAAATTTAGTAAAATGATAGAGACCAAAAGAGTAATTAAACATTATTATTAGTATTAGAGTTAATACTTGCATTTGAAGTTACATTTTCATCTCAATTTAGTATTTAAAGTTTCAATTTACTCATTTAATCTCTTAACATTTGTGATTTACATTAGTCTTTAATCTTATTTTTGTACAAAACTGTTCACAATATACTGAGATAAACTTACAACTATCCTATTAGACTTCTTAATAAATATCTGAAGTAGCAATTAAATTATTTTTTTATCCCAATTTGTTCTTTGCGATACGTTTAAAACCTTAATCCATGTTTAATCCAAAGGTTTGAAAGGCTTTTTGACAACAAATTAAGGTAAAAGTTTCAATTGCTACGTTAGATTACCATTAGGAATAAATCCAGCATGGTAGATGTCAATTTATCTTAGCATGTCATTAACTGTTCTATAATAAAAATAAAATTAGAGACTAATATGAATTACAGATGCCATATTGAGAAACTAACTTGAATAAATTAAAACTTTGAGCATCGATTGAGGCACAAATGTAATTTTAAAGAGTAATTTAACTATTAACTATGTTAGAGTATAAACACAAATATACATAGAAGAATTTGAAGAGGACAAAAATATACATTAAAATTTATAAATATCAAACTACATTAGTGGGAGTGTGAATACTAAATATCAAATTCTGTTTTTAAATCCTAAATTCTTAACTACAACTTTTAATCTCAAAACTTATAACTTTTAACCTTAATCCGAAATCTTAAACTCTAAACATGAAACCTTATCTCATAAATAACAAGTTTTAAAGAGTCATGCTGCGTGATTTTTCTTTTCCTCCTCTTTTTTTGGTGATTTTGTAGTATTATGCGTTTCTTCTTCTTCTTTATTTGATTTTTTTTATCTTTATTCTTATTAAGAGAGTAAACCAGAAGATAATGAGAAGGTAAAATAAGAAGAAGATGATAATAATTATGAAGAAGAAGGAGGAGGAGTTTTGAGTTCGGTGTATTTTAAATTTAAATTGCAGTGCATTCTAAATTTAAATAAGGTGCTCTTTTGGTATGAACTTGTTTTGCACTGAGTTTGTTTGTGTGTCGTTATTATTAAGTAATTTTGGTGCATTCTAAATTTAAATAAGGTGCACTTTTAATCTGAGTTTGTTTGTGTATCATTATCATTAAGGAATTTCGTTGCATTTTGAATTTAAACTATTATACATAAAAAAAAAAAGAAAACAACGATGATAATAATAACGATAAAGATAATGATAATAATGATGATGGAGGAAGAGGAGAAAAAGGAAGGAGGAGATCGAAGAAATTCAAATGGTAAAAGAAAAAGGAGGAGGAGGAGGAGATGAGGTGGTGGTATGGTGGTAGTAATTGTTACATTGGTACAAAGGGTTTAGGAAAGAAAAGAAGAATAATTTAGAAAAGCATCATCTTGATTTCTTATCTTAATTACAAGGTCCTTACTAATATATAGACTAAGAGTACGCTGATGAGTACGGTAATTATAAAATAATATCCTAATAAATTGCATTGATTTTTTTTTTTTCATTCTCTTTGATATTTTTCTGATTTTGTTTCGTAATTATGATATTCTAATACTCCCGCTCAAGGTGAGTAGTGGGATCACCAATGCTCAGCTTGGTTAGAACTTTAGCATGAGCTTGTCTTGAAACTGCTTTAGTAAGAATATCAGCCAACTGATCTACTGATCTCACAAATAGAAGCTCAATAGTACCATTCTCAATTTTTTTAGTGTCGATCTATCTCAACATATTTTGTTCTATCATATTGTACGGGATTCTCTGAAATTCTTATTGCAGTTTTGTTATCACATTTCAATTTTTTTATGCACAATACTTTAGTTATGCCTTTAACGATCCCTCCAACTAGTGTAAAGTAACCAACCATTGATCTTCTATTATTTGGCCATTCCTTTTGAATATGATTTCAATTCCTCGAGCTCCCTTCAAATATTGAACTATCCTCATAGCGGCTTCATATTATCTTCTTGTGGCTTATGCATAAACTGATTTACTATTTCCACAACATAAGCTATGTCAGGCTGAGTATATGACAAGTAAATTAGTTTCTCAACCAGTCGCTGGTACCTCTCCTTATCTGCTAGGGTGGCACATTTTACTATCTTCAACTTGTGATTAACTTGCATGGGCATATCTATTGGTTTGCAATCTACTATTCCTGTTTCTACCAAAAGGTCCAAAATGTACTTTCTTTGGGAGATAAAGATTCCTTTGCTGGCTCGTATAACCTCTATTTCTAAGAAATATTTTAGTCTTCCCAAATCCTTCATTTCAAAGTCTGTAAATAGGTTCTTCTTAATTTTACAATTTTTTCATCATTACTTCCCGTTATGATCATATCATCCACATAGATTATTAGGCAAGTGATTAAATCTCCCCGTTTTTTCAAAAAAAAAAAAGAGTATGATTAGAGTTGCTTTGCTTGTATCCATACCTTTTTCATGGTCACTGTGAATCTTACAAACCAGGCACGTAGAAATTGTTTAAACCCATAAAGAGCCTTCTTTAACCGGCAAACTTCATGTTTTCTAAATCCCGTTGAGAAATCTGGAGGAACATCTATGTACACTTCTTCTTTCAACTCTCCATGCAAGAAAGCATTCTTGACTTCAAATTGATGGAGTGGCCAATCTTCAGTTGCTGCTATTGAAAACAACACTCTGATGGTGTTAATCTTTGCAACCGGTGAAAAAGTTTTAGTATAGTCGATACCATAGGTCTGTGTATAACCTTTGGCCACCAACCTTGTCTTGTATTGTTCAATGGTGTCATCTGCCTTGTGTTTAATGGTAAAAATCCATTTGCACCCGACTAGCTTTTTTTCTATCGGTAAGGTACACTTCTTTCAAGTTTCGTTCTTCTCTAGAGCTTTCATTTTTTGTATTAATGGCTTTTTGCTATCCAGCTTTCTCATTGGCTTCTCGAACAGTTCTTGAAATGTCTTCTGTCAAGAGTGTGGTGGAAAAAGCCTTTGCAATATTTGTTATTCCTTCTCAAGCCACCCTTATCGGGTATCTTGAGTTACGGATAACATGTTCTGGTGAGTACCGATTAGGAGACATTCCTCTGTTTCTTCTTGAAGGAAGAATAAAAGGTATTGGGCTTTGGTTCTTCATATTCCAATGCTATACTGTTATTGTTAGTGGCCTCATTAAAAACAGAGAGAAAATTATCAGATTGACAATTAACATTCTCAAAAGAACTTTCATTGGTTGTATGTATTGAGTTGTTTCCTATGTAACTATGTTGAGTGAAGTATACTCAGTGGCTCCATCAACTTGCTCTGTTTGAATAGTTTCTGGGAAACAAAGGTTATTTAGCCAACTTGATGGTTCATTATTATTCTCTTCCTAAATGCCATGTTGGCGGCTGAAGTAAAATTCGAATTCTAAAAAATCACAATCCATGGTCACATGAACACGACAAGTGATTAGATTATAGCACCTATACCCCTTTTGGTGTGTAGCATACCCAATGAAAACACATTTTTCTGCACAAAAATTGAGTTTGGTTCAATTGACTTTAGGGGTATGAAAAAGATGAAACATCCAAATATGGTAAGATTAGAATAGGCGGGATTGCAGTTTGAGTAGCCAAGACTTGTAAAGGTATTTTGTGGTGGAGAACTTGGATATGTAGGCTATTCAGTAAGCAGGCAGAGGTCGCTATAACTTCAGGCCAAAAAGTTTTTGGAACTTATGCATCAAAAAGCATGGCTCGAGTCATATCAAGTAACTTACGATTTCGTCACTCAATCACACCATTTTGTTGGGTGTATTTGGGAAAGAAGTTTGATGGATAAGGCCATTTTGCATAAAAAAATCGTGCATTCTCCACCATTATCTGAGCGAAGTACTTGAATTTTCTTGTTGAATTGAATTTGAATCATTTGGTAGAAAGCAGAGAATTTATCAAGTACTTCAGATTTGTATTTTAAAAAATATAACCAACTCATGCGAGAGAAATCGTTCACAAATAACATAAAATATTAAAAATTATTATGAAAAATAGAAGCAGGACCCCATACATCAAAGTTTATTAAAGAAAAAATGGAATTGACTTTAGTGTTGGTGGGAGGAAAAGAAACTCTTAATATAGCTTTATACAGATATTCAATAATCTATTATTATATTATAAAAAGTAACTAATTTTTAAATTTATTATCTAAAAACATTATTTAAATAGAAAAATATAAAAGAATAAATATATTATTGATTTAGGTGAATTTTATGATGTAGAAAAAAAGATTCTTTTACATGTGTATGTTTGTGTTGTCAAAAGAGTAGTGTGACAAGTGTTTGAAAAGAGAGTAATTGAAAAGACAAGATTTGACATGTTACAAGTAAAAATGTAGTGTATTTTTCTTTTTCATTAATTTTCATCTAAGTTAATAATTTTTCTTCCAACTCATGTTACCTTGAAAAAAAAAATTCAATTAATTATTTTTATTTACATAATAAATATCATCTGAAAAATTAATTTTTACACATAAAAATTTATTAATATTTATTTTAAATTAAATTAATGAATGTATAATATATATTAGAAAAATTATCATCTTTCTTCAACACACTTCTATGCCTTCAAAGAGAAACTAATTATATAGTTTTGTTAAATCTGTTTAGAGGACATATTTTTTTCGTTTAATAAAATAATAAATATTAAATATTCACTCAATAACATAGTTTATTTATTATAAAAAATTAATAATTTAATTATAAATAATAGATTGCATTTAAAATATTCCAATAATAACTTGAAATATTTAATTTTTTTAGACAATTTTTTTAAATATTAATTATTAAAAGATTTTTCTTTTTTTAGTATTTAAAATTTTCTTTTAATTTTTTTATAAACAACTGTAAATAGATATTTTAATGCAAACAAAATAACAAGATATCATCTACATACTACATAGTACCGAAAAATAACTATGTTTTCTTATATTTTTCTTGGTGTCTACCATATTTTTCTATATGTCTGGTGTTATGAGTCACAAAAAAAATGTCTGGTGTTATACAAATTTTGAGTGCACATATTTTTAGTGAATTTAATTTTGATGTATTGACAGTATAAAATGTGTTTTGTACAGTCGTGTAATTATATTTGGTCTTTTGGATGACAATAAACATTGTCTATAAAAAGTTATTATTTTTGTTAATGTAGTGTTACGTTATTAGATATAAATATAAAATTATTTTATACTAACACTATATTAAAATTAAATTTATTTTTAATTTTTCTTTATAACAAAAAGCAAAATTTCTTATTACAATTTTTATTCTTAAACAAATCAACTCTTCCAAAATATATATTCTCTCTTTCTGCACCATAAAAATAGCAGTATTATAAATGCTATTTTGACATCAATATTTTTTTAAATAATTAAATATAAATTTTTTTGTTTTATTAATTAAAACATTTTTAATATATAAATAATTAATAACAAACTATTTTTATAAGATGTCAAAACTATGTGGTGTTTGAATAATATTTTTTTTATAAATATCTATATGTATTCCGAGTAATATTGATAGATATATTGATATAATATTTAAATTAGATATATATAAATATTACCGTTAATTTAAATGTATGTAAATACGTAAAGTTATATGTTTTTTTGTTGGTTAAAATATGTAAATACATTTTTATATTTATGAAACTGAATATAGCTAAGTCATCAAAAAAGAAAAAGGTATATATTAAAATAAATAAATATTAATAAATTTTTGTGTGTAAAGTTAATATTTTTGGAGAGAAAGAGTGTACATTCAAAAAGTCCAAACATAAAAAAGTTATACAAAGTCCAATATTATTTGTAATAATTAATTAACATAAATATAATTAGTCTATTTAATCAATACATTATTTACATATTACATAAGACAAAATACACTATATTTTACTTGTAACATGTTAAATCTTGTCTCTTTAATTACTCACTTTTTAAATACTTATCACACTATCCTTTTAACAACACAAACATACACATATAGAAGAATTTTTTTTCTACGTCATATAATTTACCATTGATTTATTAAGTTGTTTAATGCTACAACTTAGTTTGATGCATTTGCAAGCTAGATGTTGGGTTGATGAGTCAAATTTCACATACAAGGCTATTAATACCATGAATATTCGTGTGCCTTATTGGATGAACTAAAACACATAAAGTATTACCTTTTTCTTAGTGAGTCTCCACATATATACACTACTTTTGAAATGCGGAATATATTTGTCAACTAAAAAGCATTTTCAGCTTTAACCTTTCAACTTTGTGAAAGCTAATAAATTTGTTCATTATTTATTATAATATATGAGAGGAGTTTGTAGAAATTAAACAAAATATGTTTCCTTGTTTTTGGTCCAAAGCGACGCTCAAGTTGAACCCTTTGATTTGATCATGAGAGAAAATTCAAATGACCAAAATAAATAAAACTAGAAAAAGGAGAAATGAATGAATAAAAGAGAAAATATATAAGAAGCGAAAAAAATAAATTGAGTTGGTCGAGTGATTAACTCACTCGTCTATTTAAACAAGTATCGAAAGTTCGAATTTTATTTTATATATACAACAACTCATTATTAGGAGATACCATGAAAAAAATATAAAAAGAAAATAGTATCAAATAACTCATAAGTGGAATTTTTTTTTTTTTTGAAAAGGAGTCCGGATGAAGAGTAAATAAGTAATAATATATTTGTTTTCAAAATTAATATTTAAATAAAATATTTGTTATGGTATCTAAAAATTATTATTTAATTATTAAAAAGATTAAATAAATCATTTAAAATTTAAAAATATAAAACTTAAAAAATTTTAAGATATTTAAAATTATTATAAAAAATAAGTTAATAAAAAATTAAATACCAAATAAAAAATATCATAGAATTGGTTTTTAAATAATGGAGACAACATATTTTTAGTGGACCCTACATTCTTATTTTCTGTTTGGTATAGAACAAATTATATTTTTTTTGGTTTCTACAGTATCCTCAACCTAACAGGTCAAGGACTAATTCGTCGCGGTACTGAGCTCCATTTAAGGGTTTGCCGCTGGCCAATGGGTTGCTGCTCAAATTATATTTATATTATTATTATATAATCTATATTTTGGGCTTTCACATAGGTCCAAACTATTGTTTGTCCTTACAGGCCCAACAAAGTTTTAGGACATAATAAATGGGCCCAAATTAACGTAAACCTTCCATTAAGGGTACCAACTAATGGATAAGGATGAAACCATTTACAAGCTATGAAGTTCTCCCAAAAAAAAAAAAGAAGACCACACTATGAAGTTCAATATCTTTGAAGTCCCTGAAGCGCAAGTCCACAAATAAACTAACCGTATTTTAAAAAAAATAAAGAAAATGAAAAACTCTTGTTAGGGAAAAAAAAAAGAAAAGAAAAAAGAGAAAGGAAGCTAGCTAGCTAGTCATCAACATACTCTTTTTTTGACTAATTTGCAATACTTTTCTTTGAAAAAGTTGAAAATTCAAGCTGTACTCGATGAGAAATAAGAAGACTAGTTTTTCTTTTCTTTTTCTTTTTTTATTAGGTGTTATAGAACAGCTGTTTCTTAGATACTAAGGATAAGGATTAAGTTTGAGACAGAAGGAGTTGTTAACTAACAGTGTTATGAATGGAAAAAGCAAAGTTGAATATTTCTTGAGTCTTGATCACTTGATGATGTTACTTGTTACTACTTATTTGTCCTGAAAATGTGTGGATATATATAAACGGAAACAATAAAAAGTTATATTTATTCTTTGCCAATCTTATTCTCGCAATGGATATTTTCTTTTATTTGTGATGTTATCATATATAAGAAAAAAAACATAATGGCTGTTCTTGTTCTACTATTGAGACTTCTTTGTAGAGCTCGTTCTTTTTTAAGTTTGATTTTTTGTTTGGAGTTATACATCGGTCATTAGAGAGTAAACAATGTGGCTAAAAAATTGACGAAGCAAATTTTAAATCCATCTAAATTAATAATATTTTTTGTATAAAAAATTATTATAATAATTTATTATAAAAAATAATTAAAATATTTATTTTTTATAAAAAGAATATATTATTTTATACCGATTCAAAATTTAGTTTATCGATTTTTTTGTCAAATTAATTTATTTAATCTAATTTTGACATAAATAACACGGTTTAATCAGTTATATGTATTGAATTTTAATTATTAGCAAATATTTTTAAAAAATACATTTTAAACATTTTTATCTAAATGACTCCCATAAGAGATATTTTAGTGCTTAAATTAGTCTTTAAAATATTTTTTTTTAGTGAAATAGCTGAAATTAAGAACTTACCTCTTTTTCTTATTCAATTATTTAGCTGCCTTTACAAGAGAAAAAAATTATGATCATTTATCCATTTTAATCATGTTTATGAGAGTAAATTCTTGTAATTGTTATTTATATTTGTGACTGATTTGTTTTGAAACTCGAATCATAGTCCATTACAATCGAGTTATAACTTATAACGAAGGAATCAAAGCTAAGTCTATATCTACATACTCAAATAGATAATATTTTATATATAATGAATTCTCAAATCCAATCCATCCTCATATTTATCACATATTTTATAGCATGACTGTTTGGAGTAGTAAAAAAGTATATCGAAATTTAATTTGTTATCATTTTATATATCGAATCATGGTTTAAGAAAAAACTCATTTTCCACCCTAAGTGCGTAACTAATCGTACCTAAAACTAAAATAGCTTTCGCTTTCTTTTTATTTTATTTTCACACTTAGCTACTTCAATTTAATGAACATTAGTGGATATCTTATAATTGAAATGGAAAATTAAAGAAGCTAGCTACTACTAGCTAGGAGTCTAGGATTATTAGCTAGCTAGATTGTCATTAATTGTAAGCAACCAATTGCTAATCCCACAAAGAAAGCAAATTAATCTTATTATATAAGAATGATGAACTCAATTATCCACTTAAATAAATATCGTAATAATTTATTGATTAGCACCAGACATATAAATAGACTTTAGATTACCGCAAAACAAATAAATTAATTAATCTTAAAAAATGAAAGATGATTGGTTATTCTAACAAAGTACAGTTTGAAAAGGATATATAGTAAAGAACAGAAATTAAAATTTACTACTTAGTCAAAATCAAAACCGGCATATTTGGTTTATGAAAACAATGTAAGGGTATATAGTGCATGCACTATCACATGGCGTCTTGTTCAGTTATGAAAAGGACTCAGCCACAATCATTTAATCCTTTTTTAATTTCAAGTCTTTGTCCACCAAAGTCCTTTTCTATGCAAAGAAAAGGGGGAAAAGAAAACAAAGAAACAAAATTTGATTGAAGAATGATAGCTCCATATACAATTTTCAAGTATGGAAGTGCATTAGTCCACAAATATATTATTATTGCTCCGTCCCTATTGCTAAAGTGATGACATGGTACTCCTCTATACCTCACTTTTATTATGACCTACTCACATTCACAAACTACATTCTTATATTTGTTTTTTTTTATATATTATTATTACAAGAGCTTACTTTTAATGCATAGTAATCCGACGTTACATATTCAATCTTATAACTCGGCATTATGACAAATAAATCGGTTCTCTATGACTATAACTCGGCGACATGTGTTATGATTGGACTCAACGGACTGCATTTTAGAATAAAAACGTCCGACCATGCACTAAACTCTAATAACTACTCTTCAATGCAAATGACCAAGAGCAGCATAACCGACCTATCCTATTCCATTTATAAAGGTACAATATCTCATTCTTAGAGGGATACATTGAATTCTCAATATTAACTTAAATTTCGGAGTGCCTTTGCAGGTACACTCCTCCCTTTTTTCTTTTTCATACTCTGCACGATTGGACATCTCCTTAGACAGAAAGCTCAAACTGTGCCAAAACTCATAAATCGGCATCAAAGATAACAACTCGACGTCGATTCTCTGCAGCCGAGCTCTCCTCTAGGTATTCATACAGGAACACATAGTATAACAAATTTTATTTTATGTTATCATTTGGTTAGATATTATTCAAATTATCATGAAATTTTAACTGTTTATTTTAAAATAGTTTTAAGTTATTATCAATTAGGTAAAGTCATAAATAAATGATTGTATATCTAATTTTCTCTTCCACATATATATATATTTTTTGGTTGAGTTTGAAGTATAAAATTTGTAAAAATATTTTGTTCTCTTAAAAATATATAATCAATATAAGTAATATAAATTTCTTTTAATGCTTGTAGTGATATACATTAAATTCTTATATTATTATAATATAAATATACAAATTTAGTGGAACAAGCCATGCAATGAGTCAACGACACACTATCAATTTGACAAAACACAAACTTATTATTATAAAATTAATTAGAGAGAGATGTATGTTTCTTAAGCTAGAGAAAACCAAAACTACTTTTTGAATATTTATAAAATGAAAATAATTATTGGGGCTGAAACATCACTAAGAAACTATTCCAATAATGTGTCATTGGGCACCAATGTGCAACTTGCAAGGGAGCAGAAAGAAAAATAATGGAGATTGATGAAAAAGTTTGCACCAACTTGCACAAATTTAATATAATATTAAACTACTATATTACGTATATATTAAAATTAGTCATTAAAATTAGCTACTAATATAAAATATATGTTTAAATATAAATATATATTAAAAATAAATTAAATCACATATATATTTATACATAAATATATTAATGACTAATTTTAGTGACTGATTTTGATGTACAAATAACATTTTTGAACATTAAAACAAAGCCAGTCGGCAGTTTGTGAGTGGATCAATCTGGCTTATTTTGTTCTCTTCTCTTTTCTCTCTCTCTCTGCCAATTAGGTATGTTAGGTTTTACACCCTGTTTGTCGGTTCTACTTTAGTCTATTCTTTCTTCTGCTGCATCTTTTATTTAACCATGACATATTATTGAAAGTTTGAAACCACAGTATTGGAAAGATAAAAAAAAGTTAAAATTTATTTTATTTATTATTTATTAATTATTTTTAAAATTAATAAATATTAAATAAAATAATTTTTAGTTGTTTTTGATTAATTTTTTTTACTGTTAAATATTTTTGTTATTAAAATTGCAGAGAGTTGGTAACACTATTTATTTGAAATTAGTGATTTTTCCATGAAGAATCATGTAAAAAATTTGATTGTGAATTGTTATATGATTTTACATATTTAATTTAATATGTTTAATTAAAGTATTTAATAATTTATAATATTATTTTTATTGAAGTAATTACTTTTAAAATTTTGAATCCATAAGTATCTAATATAAGTATATAACTATTTAGATAATTTAGAATTTAAGGTTTTTGTGGGAAAAAGAAAAGAATTTAAGATTTAGAATTTTTATATAAGTTTGCATTTTTTATTTAAGGAATTTTGTGATATAATATTCTACAAAAAATAAGTATAAATTTAATTTTTATTGACCTCTAAATAAATAATTTTAGTGTTAAACAAAATAAAAAAAACATTTAATTATACAAGCTTAATAATGGCTATTTAAACTTTTGAATCAAATCGTTTCATGACAAATTCACTTTCAATGGAAGGGGAGTTGCTTCTGGTGAGGGTCAATTCTATTATGCACTATGTATGCTTTTATAAAAGTTTTAGGAAAATTTTCGACTTTTTTTAAAATATCGGTGTTTCGGTAATTTTAATTATTGATTTTAATTAATATATTATATATTTTTTATAATTAAGATTAATGACTAAAATAATTAGAATATTGGTGTTCTGGGAATATCTAAAATTTTATATATAAAATTTAAAATTTTTTAATACTTTATACATACATTATTATATATTGTCAAATATGTATGTATATAGTATTAAAAATTTATTATCAGCCCTTATTCTACCCTTCTTTGTATCAAATATGTTGTTTGATCTATTTGTGTATGTGGTTGTTGCAATCTATATCACTTATCAATATTAAAATAAATATAGTACTTTTAGCGTTTTATCTCTTCTATTGTTCATCCAAGATCAACTTACTTATAGTATTATTTATTCGAAGGAATTAATGATATAGTATTCTAAAATAATTATTTCTACACATGGCAATGCAAAAATAATCATTAGTTCCATATATAAAAAAGACAAAGAAAGAAACATATTATAATAAATTAAGAAGTATATGAATGTATTATGAGTCATCAAATAATTAATATATATAAGTAGCCAGCACGGCAGCACTAAACAACAATTAAATACTAATTAGGGTAATGTTAATTAGACCAACAAAAATTAACCAAAATTTATTTTATTTAATATTTTTTAATTATTATAATAATTAATAAATATTAAATGAGATAAATTCTAATTATTTATGATTAGTAATTTATGATTTGTTTGAAATGAAAGATAAATAAAATAATATAATTGCAATTAAACATTTGTTGTTTAGCAATGAGGAAGTGATCATAAATAATTATTTGAAAAATGAAGGACAAGGGTGAAGAAAGTGGGACAATGGTCTTCCAAATAATTCTTTGATGCAGGCATGTCCTACACAAATTGAAACAAAGCATTCCCATCCACTAATAATGTTTAGTATAAAACTGCTTTGCTTTGCTTTTCTAACATGCATATCTACCACAAGACATTCTTTTTTTTTTCACACTATTAATCATTTATTTTGTAGTTAATTTAATTATTCGACATAAGTATATATATAGCATGTTGAAAACTCACATGCGTAGATATCTTCATATGAAATTTATAATCAAAAATCGTTATGTAATAATTTAGTCAAACCTATTAAATCATCTAACGATTTTTAAATATCAACTTCGTATAAAAATAATTGTATATAAATTTTCACCCCATGGTATATAGCGGCACTTTTATTTTTGTGTGTTTAGCGACCGTTTGAGAATTTTTTATTTTTAATATTAGAGTGGTAGTGGTGTTTTTCTTAAATGTGAATTGTTGGGATGTTATACTTAAATGTGGAATCATTTAACTAGAAAAGCAGAAATCGGACCATCCGATTTATTAGAGGTACACAAATTGGACTGTCCAATTTCTAGAGGTACAAAAATCGAACCGTTCGATTTCTGAGAGGTACACAAATCGAACCCAGAAATATCTGGGAGGTACACAAATCGGTCCAAAGATCTGTGTTAGAAAAAATTAAAAAAATTTAAGTACAGAAATCGGACCCAGAAATTTGTGTACTTTCACAATTTTAAAAAACACCAAAAATTATAATATTAAAATATATCACCACTTTTACTTCCATAACAAAAAAAATTAGCCACCGTGCGTTTGATGCTGCTAAACCGTTTTACTACATGTCACTCCCCTTCTTTTCCTATTTTTTTTCCTCCATGGTACAATATTTACTTTAAAGTGGTTATTCATGTTAAAATACTTTTCATATGAAAATGATAACAAATAAATGAACCACTATACCATATATATTTGATTTTTTTTAACATTTAAAAGATGTTATCGAATCATATTAAAATATTATCTATTTATATTAGTAATGTTTTAATAAATATTATGACAAATAATTTAATCAAATATATTAAACTATTTAACGATTTATTTTCCGTTATCATTTTTATATGGACGGACTTTAATTTGATGGTTCACTTTAAATTTAGGTGAGCAAGAAAGGGTTTGGTGATATGAAAATAAAGAGTTCAGAAAAAAATTTATGTCTCTCTCACACACATTGAAAATGTCATAGAAATGAGATTATTCAAAAAAAATAAATAAATAATATTTTTTTTCAATTGATCTTACGAAATTAGCTAAGACACTTATTAATGTATGGTATTGGTATGTAAAAGGTTATTATTTAAAAAAATAAAAAAGATTAATTATTAAGTAGTTTTAAATACAGCCTTCAATGATGAGAAAAAAATTTAATCTTTTTTTATGGGAATAACCTTAATTAACAATATACCCTCTAGAAAATTAAAATTCTGATCCCAATAATCATTTATAAAAAATTTAAAAAATATTTAAGATTTTTTAGAACATATTTATTTAATGTGTGCTATAAAAATATTTAGTATCACTTATTTTCATTTATAATATGTAAAATTTATATAAAAAGTCGAAACAATGATTATCTCGATGCTTAAATTTTAGGGAACACATTAAATATGTATTAGTAATATTAATATACAAGTATTTAAATTTAAGGAATTACTCAGATAAAGACGTTTAAAAACGTCTTTTTTTAAAGATATTTTTTTAATAATTAAAATTCAACTTATATAATCGATCAAACTGTGTTATTTTTGTCAAAATTAGATAAAATAAATCAGTTTGACCGAAAAATCGATAAACTAAATCTTGAACCAATTTAAATTAATATTTTTTATAAAAATAGTTATAATATTCCTATTATAAAAAATGACTTAAAATATTTTTATTATATATTTTAAAAACTTTAAATTCTAATCTTTTTTTTCTCTCTATGCCATTATTGAATTAGAATTTAAAATTTTTAAAATTAATATATATAATAAGAATATTTTAATTTTTTTATAATAAGAGTATTATAGCCATTTTCTATAAAAAAATATTAATTTAGATCGATTCAAGATTTGATTTATCAATTTTTCAATTAAAACACAATTTGATCGATTATATAGATTAAATTTTAATTATTAAAAAATATTTTTAAAAAAAATATTTTAAGAGTTTTTATATGAGTGGCTCCCTTTAATTTATTATTGGTACCCTTTCATTTTTTAGTCTACACCCACTAAAAATAGTTGGTTCAAAAAATAAATAAGACTATCAATCAATTTAGATATAAAAGCTAAGTGAAATCTACCACTTTAATTGTATGTGTATATGGATGGAGGATTTTGTTGGGTCCATAGTGTAAAGGTGTTTAAATGTATGTGGTTGTGCCTTTTAGACTTCCTCAAATATGAAAGAGAAGCCAGTTGAAGAGAAAGTTCTTAGAATTGTGAGCAGTGAGAGCTCTTATCAAAGTTATCAAAAACAAAAAGGGAGGGCATGCAATGATTTAAAAAATAAAAATAAAAAATGGACAAGACATGCAATAATAGACTAATTTTTTTTATGGAGGTGAAATAAGTCACTTTTTAATTTATATATGGAAGAGAGAATACTGTAAGACGCAGTTATGGAGTGTATAGGTGCTTTACGCAATTATGATGTTAGGAATAAAAATTGGACTGTTTGATTTTTGGGTAGGTTCAATTTGTGTTTAAAAAATTAAAATCCGATTTGTGTACTCCAACTTTTTAAAATTTTTTAAACACAAATCGGAGAGTCCGATTACAGTCGCCGAAATTTAAATTTTTTCTTCCACACTAATCAGATTGTTCGATTAGTAGCTTAATTTTTTTTACAAAGAGATCGGATGGTCCAATTTCTTCATCCCTTATTTCTAAAAAAGCTGTCTCACATCTATGTCTAGCACCCACATTCTCCACAACAATGCACAACACACACATACTTTTCATGTCCAAAAATATGAGCCGAAATAAGTGATATACTGATTAAATATTTAATTTTTGATTTTTTTAAAATTGTAGAAATTAAAGTACACAAATCGAAAGGTCTGATTTTTTATACCTCAAATTTTTAATTTGTTTAAAACAGAAAATCGGACGATCCGATTTCAGAAATCAATGAGTCTAATTTTTGTATTTAAAAAATCGGATAATCCAATTCATGTACCTTTTAAAAACTGAATCTTTTGATTTTTTTATTTTAAATTAAACGATATTACATTTAAAATTAATACCTTAATAATTTATGAGCCAAAAAAATACCATTATCACCACAATATAAAAAATAAAATGTGTGCAATAATACTCAGCTTGAATCTTTTCTTATGTGGAGTTTTTTTCTTTTTCTTTTTTCACTTTCCTATCATTCTTAGCTTCTAGGGAAATAAACCCTAAAAGAAAAATCTATAGATTATTCCTCTGGTATATCCATGCCATCTTCCTTTTTCCCTTAGGGTACCCTTTTTCCAACTCAGCATCACATGCTTTGGCTCACAATCTTTTTCTTACATTTTGATTTGTGGATTACACGCAATGCCACTATTATTTTTCATACTAATAAACACTACTTTACAATGGAAAACTCACATCACTCCAAAAGCTTCTTTCACAAAAAGGTATAAATAAACAAACTCAAAAAGTAGTAACAAGAAGGTAGTATTAGTGGTGTTTTGGTCAATAGCCAAAAATCCATTGAGAGGAGCTTTATCTTTGACCCTTAATTAACATGGGACATTCTTAAGATTTTGTTCTTGTGTTCATTTTATTCTCTTTTATTTTTTTAATTATTAGTTACCAGTATATTTGAAATGTTTCTAAACCCTGTTACTTTGACTTTAATGAGAGATTAATTATTCATCATATATTATGATAAAACACTTTCATTATTACTTTTTTTGGTTTAATTACTCTGTTGGTCCTTATAATTTCGCAAAATTTTTAATTAGGTTCTTGTACTTTTTTTTTTCTTTTAATTGAGTCGTTGCATCAAAATTTTTTTTTAATTAGGTCTCTACACTTTTTTTTCCTTTTATTTGAATTCCTGTACCGTTTTTTTTTTTAGTTAAGTCTCTATAAAATTAAGCTAATTATTGCTAAAAGGGATCTAATTGAAAAAAAATAATACAAAAATCCAATTAAAAAAATATAGGAATCTAATTAAAAATTTTGTAAAACTATAAAAACTAATAAAATAATTAAACCTATTTTTTTCAAGAAAATGACCCAAATAATGGAAAAAAATAAGTCGAAGTCACTTGGACCAATATATAAAGTTGGAGTTGTTTTACCTTTTAATATTAAAATAATATTACGAAACTTTAGCCTCAATTATATATAATAATGCTATCTTTCCTCAGATCAATTAAATAAATTTAAGGACTAAAAGTAATTATCTTGAAATATGGAAATGCTAAATAATAAACAATCTTATTCAAAGTTAGTCGTCCGATGTCAGTTTTCTTTTTAAAAATATTTAGTAACTTTAATTTCTCTTCCTCTTATTAAATCTATTTCTTTCTAATGAAGTTTGTGTATTATGTATATATATTAACCTTCAAGAAGCCAGAAAAGCTAATATTGTTCATAATCTTTCGGAACATTGAAAAGCTTATTGAGAACAAAATAAATAAAAAGTTATAACTTAAGAAAAAGAAAATACTATATATTATCAATTTCTAATTCCACTTTTGAGTCATTATCATGCTTGGGTCAAATCCATTTTAATTAGTGGTTTGAATAGAGTGACATTAAATTTATCCCGCTTGAGTAGTAAGAGCAAGAAACCATATAGTACCAATATAAGAAAAGAATATTAATCACACTTTTGGTACGTTATTAGAATCTTAACATACATACACATGCACATATATGCGAAACTTTCACTAACATTTTCATACATATAATCATCATTCATATATTTTATTAACATTGATGGTATAGAAAGATAATTCGTGCACAAGTATCCTACATTAATATAGAATTTGAGGCGCCAATGAGTAATAGCTCAAATGGCATAGTCTTCCCATACTCAATTAAGAGATTGCGTGTTCGAGTCTCCTATCTTTGATAAAAAAAATATATATATTTAGAATTTGAGGCAAGTGTCTGATTTCGAATCCCGCGTTATGCGGCGAATTAGCTCTTTTCATAACTTGAATTCGTGACTTCAATTAAAAATTATAAAATTTAAGTTAAAAAAGTTTTATTCAATATCTAATTTCATGCATAAAATGAAAAGATAAATTTCTCGTTGTTACATGTATATTTTTTATATAATTTTTTTAAATATTATTTTTATTAATCATGCATACTTCTTTATATAAAATATATTTTTGAATAAGATGAAAATAAAATATCCAAAAAAATACACAAAAAATTTCTCTAATTTTTTTTTTTATGATATATAGTCTTTAATATGGTTACTAACAAAACCTTAGTCTAGTCTACTCTCTATGTCTAGCTTTTTATATTATTTATTATTTATTAATTGGTGTCTTGCCTTTTGTCATTTCATTTCCTTCCTTTTGACTCAAAAAATGACTCGGATACACGAATATTTCCCACATGTTGAATGCATCAAAATAAAGTCACTACTATGCATTATATATGTGCTTTATTTTTTTTTTTTTTTTTTTTTTGCTGCATGCTCCTTTACTCATTGGCTAAGCAAAACTTTCATAGTCAAAAGAGAAGCTGATGGAAAGTTGGAAGAATACATAAAGAGGACGAAATGACTGAAAAAACATTAAAGAAAAAAATAGAGGAAATTAAAGTATATATTATATATATATTTTTTAAAAATTGAATATATATGGAACAGTTTTGGTTGCTTATATGTGAGCCAATAATCTTACTTAAATGTACTTTGCATATTCTAAAAGTGATCGGTTGCTCAAAAGTGTCGACATGATGATCAAGACACTTCCCATGAAACTCTTATCATTGCAACTTGTAATTTATTTTACCAATGATAATCAACATTCTGCTGTTCTAATTTTTATATGAAAATTCAAGGCTCTATAATTAATTTTTGGATTTTGTTACAAATGATGTTAAATAAGATTTCTCAAATGGTAGATTATTAAGATTTCAATATTGTATCAAGGCTTTAATTTCTCCACTCCCACACATTCAAAATTATTTATATTGGTCGATAATTTATTATTTTTATTAATATTTTTAATTATTAGTTCATATTAATAAATATTGTTGGTCAAATATAATAAAATTTGTTGATTTTTTAATATTTATCTTTTATTAATTTTTATTGTCTTTTCATGTTTATTCTTAAAAGTTGCGCTTCTAATTTTATTTCAAGAAAAATATTAATGTTAGCATCCAACCACACACAATTTTCATTTTCTTAGTACCAAATAATGAATCTCTTTAAGAAGTATTTCATCCAAAGATACTATTTTCAAAATTTTGACACACTATTATTTTACACCAACATTAATTATTATTTAAAATTTGAATTTTAAATATCACATGTTTAGTTCATGAATAATTGAAGTTAAAATTGACTAATTGGGATCTCTTAAAGAATGGGTTAGGTTAAACATGGATTTCTTTCTTCATTCTCTTTTTATTTTTCTTGTTTTTAAATGATTTTTAATATTATTTTATTTATTAGTCGCTTAATCAATAAAATATCATTAATCAAAGAAATAATAATGTTTTGTCAAGAGCAAAACTTCTAAAATTTTAAAAACATCATAATTTTCTATAAATTACATATTAGCCAAACGTCCATGATTAAATTCTTCTTCAATAAAAAAAGTTCGTTATCTTATAAGTTATTCATTTTTCAAAAATATAATCTCTATATAATACTTAAAAAGTTTGAAACATGCATCATTTATTTCTTAAACAATGTTTAAAGTAAATAAAATTTCCTCAATTCTAATATGATATTAAAATCTATGTATACTATTTAATCTCAGGCTCAATTTTTTTGATATTGTAATAAAATATGTGATATATTTCGTTATTTTTGTACAATTAGTGAGTTTTACACTATTATGAGATAATATTCATTTTTCAAAAAATAATTGACGTTTTGTATGTGTCTAATATTTTTTAATATTTTAAAAAGAAAATAATAAAGTTTGAATTAATTAATTAAAAATAATAGTATTTTAAATATAAAATATTATTAAAATTTTAATTTCTACTAAAAAATTTTAGTCTTTTATATTTTTATTTTTTAAAAATGAATACTGCTAGGGAGCCAAGTTACAAAATGAACATCCCAAAAGTTTAAACTGATTTTGGGGTTCATGAAAAATCGAACTCTTAATCTTTCGAATATAGAGTTCTAATACCATGTCATGATACCACTTAGGGGTGTTATCGGTTCGATTTGGTTCGGTTTTAGACCAAAAACCAACCGAACCGATCTGTTCGATTTTTACATAATACCAACCAATCGGTTTGTTGTCTGCGCAACAATCGAACCGAACCGAACAAAAAACGGTTTGGTTCGGTCAATTTTTTCGGTTTTTAAATCCTAACTAATAGAAAATTAATCTTAGTAAAATGATGTTCAAAACAAACAATAAACTGAAATAATATTACATTACATTCAAATTCAACACAATTTCAACTCATTCCAACAACTAAACATAAAACAAACACATTTGTTAAGTCTAAAATTTCCATTTCAATGTATTACTAAACCACTTCTACGGTTCGGTTTGGTTTGGTTTGGTCTCTGCCGAGCCAACCGAAAACCGAACCAAACCAATCGGTTTACTTCGTTAAAAAAAAATCGATTTTTTTTGTTTTTATTCGTTTGTTGTAAATTTCGGTTCGGTTTTGCGGTAAATTTCGGTTTGATTCGGTAACTTACATCCTTAATACCACTCATCCCAAAAACTTCAGCTGATGGAAAAATGTAATACTAATTGTTATATCTCTAATACTCTCTAAACCTCCATTGTACATATTGTACAAATATTTCATTGACTCCCTATACTTTCTCTTTAAAAATACTAAAGAGAGGTGTTAGGGAGCTAGCAACTTTTGTGACTTATAACCATCAAATAGCCATTAATAATGATTTTAATGATGTGAGATTGATGTGAAATTTTATCTAATAACTTACTTTTTCTTGTTGGTTATATATTGGCCAAAATTTAATAAAATTATTGGCCCCTAAAATTTTTTAATACTAAAATATTAAAATTTTAAAAATAAAAATAAAAATTTTGATATTATTCTTTAAACTAACAAATATAATAATAAATATTAATCTTTTATTTTTTTTTCAATATCTCAAACTAAATGCTATCTAAAAGACTTTGGAGATTGCAGAGTTGCAGCCAATGAAGAGTGACTTGGATTAATTTTGACCAAAAAAGATTGAAAGAACAAAGGAGGCCCCCCCTCCCCCTCCTTCAGCCTCCGTAGCCGCCTCTTCCATTCTCTCTCTCTCTTTTGTTTTCTTTTGCCTGGCGCGCACTGCCATGCACACACTCACTTTTTCTACCACTTTTCTTTTCTTTCTCCCAATATTACTCTCAATATTATATTATTACTCTCAATATTTCATTATTTTGTAAATAAAAGTATATATTATAATAAAAATTTACGTATAATTATTTTATATGAATATAATAATAAAAATTTATTAAATAATAATTTATTAAATTATCAACTTTATATAAAGACATTACATATAAGTTTTTACGATATATTATATATGTATATAACATATACTAATGACTAATCTCATATATATATAAACATAACATTAATTGATTATACGTAGAATTTACATTTAGACTAAGTGTATATATAAATAGATAAATTAATATTATATTACTTTTACTAGTTTATAAATATAGAAATATATATGTTTAGGTTAAGTAATTTTCAGAATATTTTGACATTTTTACCTTCTTTCTAATAGACACCTATCATTTAATTTATTTAATTAAGATGAACCAATACTTTTTTTGTTCTACTTTTATCTTAAGAGGATCTAATTAATAGATGGTGTATATATATTGTTTAAGGGTTAATGCATGGTTAATTTAGTTGTAGAAAGAATATGTGAGGCAATTTGATTCTCGATTAAATATTTTAAATTAGTTCTCAAAAATTATAATTATAATTGCTTATTTTGCCAGTTAGATAATGATAATAATGACATGCATGTGATTTAAATTATTTTGTAATAGTTATTATATATTTAACTAATAAAAGAATGAATACAATTCAATAATATTCTATCTTTTGTCAATTAATTTAAAATGTTTAATATTTCAAAAGTTAAATTGACAAACCATAATTTATGTTACAAATACACACCTCCAAAAAATATAATAATACAAAAAGTTTCAAAAAATAAAAGTTTTTAACTAAAAAATTATTTAATATATTTTACAATAAATAAATATTAAATAAAATAAATTTAAATTATTTTTTTTTATATTTTTAGATGAAAATTCAAGTAAAGTCGAATTTATGTGAAGTTGATACCGAAAACCGTTAGATAATTGAACTGATTTAACTAAATTTTCATCCAACGACTCTCAGATATCAAGTTCACGTAAAGTCGACTTCACCTCAGTTTCCACCGTCTTCTAAAACATTCTCGATAATAATATAGCGTTGTATATATACACAAACACAAAACATGCATGTGGAAAAGACACTTTTCCGGGCTTGTCCATGTGCTTATAAAAGCAATGACCGAAAGTAATTTTCTAAACTTTGGAACTTTCAGCCAAGCCTGCATATTTAAATGATTCCTTTAATTGACTATGTGAATTATATGGACCGTCCTTCAATTCATTCAAAATTAAAAATACATGCATATGGACCATTCTAATTCGTACACTCACTTGCCACATATAAAACTTGTAGTAATAATTTTTATTTATTTGTTCGAAACATTGATATATATGTTAGTGCGTGCCAAATTTTGTATCATAGAATAGGCAATAGCTTTCATTATTGCATGTACATGAATTTGAGTTTTATATGAAAAAGAAAATCAAAGAACGGAGCTATATATATTGTTTTGTATCTAGAATGTCTAGATAGTGACAATTATTAATTAGTTGAATAATCTTAATATGACTTTTCTTAAAATCGTTATAATAATTAAGACCCGATTTGATTGATTAGAGAAATTTATAGAGTTAACATTATTATATTAAATTTAATTTTTTTATTTGAATCAAATTGGCATTGAACATTGACTCATCCTAAATTTTAGATTTTAAATTCTAACTTTAATTTTAAATTCTTCAAAAAATTTTACAAATAATTTTTAATAAAAAATTAATATTAATTAAAATTATATATGTAAAATTCCTTAAAATTTTTCCTTTAGCTTGTCTCATCACGCAACAATAATGGAAAAAAATTAATTACTACAACAAAAATTTTATAATTACCTTTATATAAAAATATTTTTATTTTATTATTAGATAATAAATTATAAAATATAATTTTTATATATTTAATATTATTTTTATTTAAAATATGACTAAATATACAAATTATACATTTATCACGTATTTTTATAAAAAAATATTTTTAAAATTTTTATTTAAATAAATACCTACCAAAAAAAGTCTAGATATACAAGAAACTTGAAGAGAAAAAAAGTAATTAAATTACAATGCTAAAGGAACGTACGAAAAGAAAAATGTTCCATGGCTCCACGCATTAAATTTACATTCTCTGAATAGTCAATAATAGTACTTACTATACAGTAAATGGAATCCGCAGGCTTTGATTTGTCTTGGCTACTGTCAGGATAAATAATGGTACTTGCAATAATACTGAACTTAGATTCTCCAATTACAAATTATTTTTTACACTCAGATAACATATTTCCACAGGTACATGTGTCTATTTATTTAATTTCGGATATCCCTTAGTTTGTTGGTATTTATTGAGTTAAAAAATATTATTTATATATTAAAATTAATCACTAAAATTAATTATTATATTAACATATAAATATATATAATTTAATTTAATTTTAATATATATTATATTAATAATTAATTTTAATGACAAATTTTAATGTACGTGTAACATAATTAATTTAATTAATATGTCATTTTCACCTTATATACAGAAACATTACGTACGTAATTAGTTTTATTGCTTTATTTATTTATTATTTGTTTTGGCAATAAAAGTGAACTGTTATTTGGCATCACTAAATTGAATATTCTTAGGCTGACATTTTGCAATTTGCACTAATAATATATTTTAGGTCTAAATTTTGTGCTGTAACATTTTTCTTGCTGGCACATACCATATATCTAATCAGATACACGTAAGCATGGTGGCAGTATTAGCAAAAAAAAATATTTAATAACAAAAAATAATTAATAAAAAAATCAAAATTTATTTTATTTAATATTTATTAATTATAATTTTGATTAATTTTTTATTTTTTAACATTATCATGGCAAAAAAAAGTGATTTTCATTAAAGCATAATCATAAGATACAGCTGCTAATTAATATGTATTTATCTACACATGGCATGCATATATCTTAATATGTTTATTAATAAATAATTAACTATACATATATTAGAGGTGACAACGAGGTGGGTAGGGACGGGTTTTTACTCTACTCAGTCCCGTCCTGTCGTACAACAATTTACATAGAACTCACTCCACTTCTACCTGCACGTAGTAAAACGTTGAACCCTAATCCGTCCCCGCGGGTACCTGTCCTGCTCCTACCCGCCTCTATAATTATTAAAATCCAATAAATAAAATTAAATTTCAAAATTTATATAACCATCATCACATACATAACATAAATTAAAATAAAAATTTAAATATGATACAATATTATTAATCATTTACTAATTATTTTATATATATTATACATATTATATATTAAAATTATATATATTATATATATACCGGAACGGGTAGGGGTGTGTATTACCTAAACCTGACTCCGCCTCGCCCCTCCTAAGAACCCGCCCCGCTAAAAATCCGCCCCAAATGGATAGGGACGGAGTGGATACCTACGAATTCGGGTGGTGTTACCATCCCTATGATATATGGTAATAATAAATAAAATAAATTTAGACTATTTGAATTATTTTCTTATTATCTACTAAACATTATTAATGCATATATCTCTTTATATATAAATATATTTTTTATGCAAGAAATAGTTTTATATATTATTCAAAAAGGGAAATAATAAGCTAAGGTTGCTTAATGCAATTGGTAAAGTGTTATGATCTTTGGCTCTGACGTAAAAGCAAGAAAGAATAAATAAAAAAAAATAAGTAAATAAATAAAAGAATGAAAGAAAGAGATCTTCTAAACCCTAAACTTTTTAGGGAAGAATCAACATATATATGTATATTATTCAAGAAAGTCTTTTAATTTAGTGGTGACCTAAATTCTAATAATCTATATATATATAAAAGTAAAGTGAAATTACTTGATGCTCAATCACCTCTATATCTTTCACTCGATTGATGAAAGATATATAATCTTCCAAAATATCATTAAGTATAAACATAGAGTGCTGATTTTAATTACATGTACAAGCATGCTTTTAAACTCGTTATATATTTATAGATAATATATAATTACATATGATGATATGAATTGCTGATAAATAATCTACAAGACATTAATATATTGTTAAAATGTTAATAAATTAACTGGAGCTATATTGACTCTAAACATAATAAAATAATATTAGAGATTTAATTAAATTCATAATTAGATGGTGTTCGTTGTATTTCATAACAATTTATTTAAATTTGAATAAAGTGTTTTAAGTAATTGAATTTATTTTGATTTTGAATGTTACAATGTATTATTGAGTCTTAGGCCCAATGATAAATAGAAGATTCCTTTATGATTTAGGATTTAATAATTAATATTCACTCACTATAAATAAAAAAAGATGTATAGTATTCACAAGCTGTAGTTTAAATGGCATGATTTTTTCATATTTATTTAAAGGTGGTGAGTTTTAATCTAATTCTCTTGACGATTATATAGTATGTTTTCGAATACCAACATTCATTCAAATGAATACATTTTCAACAGGTATGCATTGTTATTTGTCTATATTCTTATAGTACTAGTATTCAATAAAATCTAATATCAATTATTCAGTTTAATTCTATAAGAATGCAACATTAATTTTTTACCAATTTTAACACTCATAAACCACTCTTTATTAGAGATCAAATTGATAGGATATTTCTTTCTTTTGAGAACAAATTAAAATAGGTACAAAATCAGCATCTAACCTTTCCCAGTAGAATGCAATATGAATCAAATATAAAAAAAACTTACTAGAATCATGCATGCCGCATTGAGAAAAATATGAAAAATTGGAATGTAACAAGATAGGGTTAATTTGTTAACAACTTTATAAAAACTGCAAGGATGGCGCTGTCATTTTCATGCCATTAGAGAAAAACAATAAGCCAAGCACCAACCATACCATACCGTTTCTCATCCATCCACTTTACATTACATTGATTTATTGAGGAATTAAAAATTACACACTCCACCAAAGAAAACAAAGGGCACAACAACAATGTATTATAAATAAAAGAGGAGTGTTAAATAAATAATGACCATCTTAAATAATATAAATAATTATCAAATAAAAATATATTACACCTCTAAATTAATTATATAAATTTTAATATTAAAATAATTATTCGTACACCTAATAAAATAAACATCTAATATATTTATTGTTCATATTGTTTAATATTTTTATTATCTACCTATAATTTTCTTAAATAAAATGATTTTCAAAAAAAGATTTAGTAGACAATATATAGGAGCCCTCAAGAACCGAACCGATTCAAAACTTGGTTTGCACGGACCTAATTGAGATATATAATTGATCGAATTCGAATTTATTATTTTTATTTCGCGTTATTTTTAGGTTAGATTTAAATTATGTTTTGGATCATTCCACCTGACTCTAAAATTGTCTTTTATAATAAAAATATATATTTAAAATAATTTATTTTGATATAACATATTGTTTTAGAATTGTATTTGAATCTACTTAAACTCGACTGATTTATGAACACCTTTTACTATATATATATATATATATATATATATATATAATTAATGTGACTAATATAAAATGTTACATCTAACTAAAAATCTTAAGACGTTGAGTTAATGATTCTTTTATTTTATAAACTTGCCATTTTTCTTTGTTTTGTAATTTATGTGGGCCTAATTTATTATACGAAAATATTTAATAATAAAAAAATATTAATAAAAAATAGTCAAAATTTACTTTATTTAATAATTAATAAAAATTAAATAACACAAATTCTAACCATTTTTTTTTTATCTTCCACACTTACAATCATAACATCTATCCCATTTGTATTTTCATATAAAACTAATTCTATTTCTTCATATAATTTTAAATTTTTTTATTACTAGTTACCAATTTTTTTGTTTTCTTAATATGTATATTTTCTTGTTTTGGCACATATATTAAGAAAAGAATAAAGTAATGAGATATCATATCATTACCAACTCACTAGTCACAAGCAGAGTCATGTTTTTGGATATGAGAAGTATATGTGTTGTGTATTATTGTGAAAAAATGTAGGTGTTAGACATGAATGTGGGAATAATTTTGTTTGAAACAGGGATAAAAAAATTAAGCTTACTAATCCGACAATTTAGTTAGTGTAAAAGAAAAAATTTAAATTTTGGTGAAGGTAATCGAACCTTCCGTTTTGTGCTTAAAAAATTAAAAAATTTGAAGTATTGAGTGCTCCAAATTTTTTAATTTTTTAAACACAAAACAAAAAATCCGATTTGTGTACTAAAAAATCAGACGATTCAATTTTTACTCCTAATATTACAATTATGTAAAATACCCATTACACTCTATATCTGCGTCTATACCATTCCCCCTCCCACATCTAAATTAAAGAGTGTCACAAGCATGTGTATAAATTAATCCACAAAACATGTCTTTTAAAAAAGGTTTCCAAATAAGCAAATAATTTTTTAAAAAAAAGTTAACAAAACAATGGAGAGTGTGTGTGAGAGAGAGAACCCTGATTTGGTGCCACCACTCACCTCACCACTATGTTAAAAAAGAAGCATAATAAACAACAATAAAGTAAAAATAATTAAAAAACCAAATTTTTTTCTTATTTCCTTTCTTCATTTTTTTGTTCATGGAAAGCATTTTACGTCCATTAGTTATGGCATGCTATATATAGAACACTGAGGGAAGGAAAGAGACACAGAAAGAGGGAAAGAGAAAGAGAAGAATCATTGCCTTGTAAAAATTTTCTCTTCAGAGAACAACGTTGTCTTAGGAGGAACACAGAGGTTGTTCTTTGTTGAGTTCAAACTTCAAACACTTCAACCTCCATTTTCAATCCTCTCTGTTCTGTTTCTGAATCAACAACACCTGAAGTACTCTTTTCATGAACATCGGTGCTTCTGCTGCTTCACATTTTGTTCTTTCCCTAAATACCCTTTGGTGAAAAGTTTCATTTTTTGTGGTAAAGGAGAAAGCTTTTTGGTGTTTGGTGGTGATGGAGCAGAAGCATGTTCTGTTGTCAGCATTGAGTGTTGGTGTTGGGTTGGGAGTGGGTCTTGGGTTGAGTACAGGACAAGCTGTTCAGAAATGGGTTGGTGGAAGCAAGCTTGATTATGATGAGATTTCTGGGGACCTCATTGTTCTTGAGCTCAAGAAGCTTCTGCTTGATGGCAGAGACAGCAGAATCACATTTGATGACTTCCCTTATTACTTAAGGTGATTGGTTTCGGATTCCTATTCATTTATTATAATAATAATATAATGATATTGGTTTAAGTGAAAAAGTTTTATGCTTTGGATATCTATCTTTTTGGGTTGTGTGTATGAGTTGAATTTATATTAGTATAATAAGCCCTGGTCGTCAAACATGTTTTAGACATGGATCTGTGCCTAGTTGACTTTCTATGTTTTGTTGGAATCTTCTCTGAATCTTCATGTATGTGGATTCAATGATGTGTTCTTGTCTTCTCCTTATATCTATGGTATTTTCTCAGATTTTGTTGTTGTTTTTGTTGAGTTCACTTGTGCCTCTTTGTCAATCCCAAAATTTCTATGGTTATATATTGGTTTAGTTCTTTTGGCTTTTTAGGAGTGAATTGAGAGAGCATCTTTTGGATCAAGAACTGCAAAGCTACAAGAGAAGAGTGATGAAATGATAGCTTATTTGGATCTCCAATACTATTTATGTAGTTTTGTTATAGATGATGTTAGTTCTCTGATAATCTTTCCTTGATGAGAAGGTTGCCAATTGCATAAGATTCTCACCATTGTTGGGTTTTGGACACTGGTAGATGTATTAATAGCTTAGAAGTTAGGTAAAGATAATTACAACCTCACAAGATGTACAAAATAATAAGTCAATTTTATGTACTCCATACTCAATTGAAGTCTTCATAATTTATTTTAACATGCTCTTGTGATCTTATGTGATCTAATTAATAAGTCAGTTAGATTTTATGTAACTTCGGTTCAGCAGTTTTAATATATAAGAATATGAGACTGATTCTTCAAGATTGAAATATTAACAATAAAAAAGGTCAATTGAACTTGAACGAGAGATTCTTGCTTCTTTTTCTTTTCAATTTATATTTCAATAATTGGAATCTAGTTAAACTCAATCATCATGTTCCAATTAGTTATCAAGTTATAAACATACTTTGAAACAGCATTGTTTCTTGAAATATGGTTCAATCATCTAGTGTTTGGTCTAACTATGCAACAATTTTATATTGATAACTATTTTTTTATTTATGGATAAGTTATGATGAATAAATAACACTCATGTTTCCATATAATGTGGATAATCGCAGCGAAAAAACTCGAGTGTTGTTGACAAGTGCTGCACATGTTCATTTGAAGCATCTTGATTTTTCCAAGCACACCAGGAACCTTTCTCCAGCAAGTAGAGCTATTTTGCTATCTGGTCCTGGAGGTATATAAAATGCAAGTAATTAATCTTGTCCTGAAAACAAATTTGGCTTTTAGTTCTCTTTTACTAACTACATTTACATTGAATGTTTGAAGAGCTATACCAGCAAATGCTTGCCAGGGCTTTGGCACATAGCTTCGAATCGAAGTTGCTGTTGCTAGATATTAATGACTTCTCAGTGAAGGTAATTATGCACTTTTTTCTTTTCTTAACTTTGTTTTGCTTTGAATGGTGATATTCAAATACATAGTCATACCTGCCATGTTTTCCCTTGTACAGATGCAGAGCAAATATGGATGTCCAAGAAAAGAACCGGTAAGATTTATCATTCTTTAATTCAATTAAATGCAGATTCTTAGGTTACTTTCATTTTGATTCTCAGTAGTAAAATGTAACCATTTCTTTGTTGTTTGAAGAAGTCCATATCAGAGATGACTTTCGAGCGAATGTCCGGTTTGTTTGGTTCCCTTTCAATCCTCCCTTCAACTGCTGAAACTACAGGTACTGGAGAAAGCCAAGCTCAAATTTTCTAGACAAAATTTACTAGAATTTCATTGATTGATATCCTTTTGTAATTGACCTTGTCCTAGATATTAATTGCTAATTTCATTTTATAACTATCTTTTGATCTTATAGGTACTTTACATCAACAAAGTGTCGGTGCTGAAAGTTCGAAAAATGTTTCAAAACTTCGTAGGAATGGCTCTGCTGAATCTGATATAAGTAGTGCTGCTTCTCATTGTGGTGTAGCAAGTCCAGGTTATACTTCAAATTCAATCATACTCTTTTTGATGTGCTGAATTTCAATGTGTTGCAATATTATGCTTACTATTTCAGATTTTCTTTTGCAGCTCCTTTAAAGCGCACGAGTAGCTTGTGTTTCAATGAAAAGCTATTTGTTCAGTCACTTTACAAGGTGATTTGATTTCTTTAAACTTATATTATCATCTCATATTTGATAACAACCACCTTTGGTATATAGATTTCAAAAACAAGTTCTAAGAACATTTTCTTTGTGCAGGTCTTGGTTTCTGTCTCAGAAACTGGTCCCATCATTTTATATATCAGAGATGTTGAGAGGCTTGTTCTACAATCATCAAGGTTATACAACTTGTTACATAAAATGATAAAGAAGCTTTCAGGATCTGTGATAGTACTTGCTTCACATTTAATAGATACAGAAGATGAATGCAAAGAAATTGATGAAAGACTCACTATGGTGTTCCCATACAACATTGACATAAATCCTCCTGAAGATGCAACTCATCTTTGCAACTGGAAATCTCAACTGGAAGAGGACATGAGAATGATTCAGTTCCAAGATAACAAAAACCACATCACAGAAGTACTCGCGGCGAATGACATCGATTGTTATGACTTGTCATCAATATGCCATGCAGACACTATGGTACTCAGTACTTACATTGAAGAAATTGTGGTATCTGCAATATCTTACCATTTGATGAATACCAAGGATCCCGAATACCGAAATGGAAAGCTAGTTATATCAGCCAACAGGTATGTTCTGTTCTATGAAATCTTTAAGGTTTTTAAGCAAATGATTAAAGAGACAGATTTTTAGTTAGATATCTTGCATGGTGCAGTTTGTCCCATGGACTGAGCCTGTTCCAAGAAGGCAAGAGTAGTGGGAATTTGAAGACTAATGATTCAAACAAGGTATCTCTAACACTATTTTATCTGTTACAGCATAGGAATATCAGAAAAGTGAGGAAAATATGATTAAGAATGCTTATTATCTATTCAATGTTCATCTATTCATATGTTTTCTTTAATGTTAGGAAAATGCTGATGGCATTGCCGGAGCAAATGTTCGGTGTGATGGCCAGGCACCTGAAAACAAGAACGAAACATCTATCCCTGTAACAAAGAAAGATGGCGAAAATACTGCTGCTGTAAAAGCAGTAAGATAATTTTTTTTATCAGTCTTGGCTTCCCAAGCTTTCAAGTTGATACTACTTGATATCAGAATTTGGTTATCTTAAAAGTAATTATATGCTTGCAGGAAGTTCCTGACAACGAGTTTGAAAAGCGCATTCGACCAGAAGTTATCCCTGCAAATGAGATAGGAGTTACTTTTGCAGATATTGGTTCATTGGATGAGATCAAAGAATCACTTCAAGAACTGGTCATGCTTCCTCTTAGAAGACCAGACCTCTTCAAAGGTGGACTTCTGAAGCCATGTAGAGGCATATTGCTTTTTGGACCTCCTGGGACTGGAAAGACAATGCTGGCAAAGGCAATTGCGAATGAAGCCGGAGCAAGTTTCATCAATGTATCAATGTCCACCATCACTTCAAAGTGGTTTGGAGAAGATGAAAAGAATGTTAGAGCTTTGTTCACTCTGGCTGCAAAGGTTGCCCCTACTATCATCTTTGTTGATGAAGTTGACAGCATGCTTGGACAGCGCACTCGAGTTGGAGAGCATGAAGCCATGAGGAAGATCAAGAATGAGTTCATGACACATTGGGATGGACTATTAACTAGACCTGGTGAACAAATTCTGGTTCTTGCTGCAACTAACAGGCCATTTGATCTTGATGAAGCAATTATAAGACGATTCGAGCGCAGGTACATTTTTCACATTTTTAGAAACTTTGCTTCCAATGGTTGAATCATCTAGTATCAATATCAGTGGACACTTGATCTTGAATCATCTATTAATGTTGTTCAGGATTATGGTTGGTCTTCCATCTGTTGAGAACAGAGAAATGATCCTGAAAACTCTCCTAGCTAAGGAAAAACACGAAAACTTAGACTTCAAAGAGCTTGCAGCCATGACAGAAGGATATACTGGAAGTGATCTTAAGGTTAATTTCTTATGGTTATTATGATTTACTACTTCTATCTATGGTGACTTGATGCTGAGATTAATTTGTTTGAACAGAATTTGTGCATCACCGCGGCTTATCGACCTGTTAGGGAGTTGTTACAGCAGGAGAGAAAGAAGGATATGGTAACATCTTTAATCTCATGCAGAAAATTGTTATGACTTATGAGCTGAAGAGGTAACTAATATCAATGCATATATATTGTATCAGGAAAAGAAGAAAAAAGAGACAGAAGGCCAAAGCTCTGAAGATACATCAGAGAATAAAGAAGATCATCAAATTACTCTGAGGTCTTTAAACATGGAAGACATGAGACAGGCAAAGAGTCAGGTAAATGGCGAACCGATTAAACCATTGTAACCTGCTACTTAGAGTTTTGGAATATGTCTTCTTTCATGGACATAAGTTTATGAATAATATCCGTTTCGATGCAGGTGGCTGCTAGTTTTGCATCCGAAGGAACGGTTATGAATGAGCTGAAACAATGGAATGAATTATATGGAGAAGGAGGTTCAAGGAAGAAGCAGCAACTCACTTACTTCCTTTAAAGTGTGTGCAAAAGCTGGTTTATTTTGTGGACTTTGTAAACATTGATCTTAAGGGATATATACCTTAACAAGGGAGAGGAGTGCTTCAGAGAATTCAAAGTGTGCCCGAGTTTCCCACAGTTCATAGATCATAAGCTAAGATCACATTAGCTTTAAGGGCAGATTATGTATCCTCCAGTTCCAAAGGATATGTAGAAATCATGATGCATCAAGGTTTTAGGGAAGGGGTTCTAAATTTATTGTTTGGATTGTTTACAAAACAAATCTAGGACTAGTTGAATTAGGGGATTCTACTGTCATGAGTGGTTTGGAAGATGCAATGGATTTTTGGGAAGTAGGATTAATCTACATCAGACCCTCTTTTAGGTATGCATTGCATTGTATGATATCATATATGGACAGAATTTTCAGACAGTAGAATATATACTGCATTGCTTAGAAATTTGTTGAATGGATGATTTATGTCAGTTTTTCTTGGATTCATAAAACTTCTCATCTTTTCTTGTAATGAAATATTTAGGTGAATGCTAACATGAACTAAGGAAAATGCTGAAAGGATGTTTATAATTTGAGTTAGATTTATCTTAATTTTTTTTGGACATATCTTGAACAAAGGATTGGCTCGGTGAGGAAATCCAATCTTCTATAACTGAAAGTCCGAAACCCTAGCTTATGTCTGCCTTCTATATAACAAACAAATAAATCCTTTCTTCTCTGTGTTCATATTGTTGATGATGGAGTCGGCGGAAACAGCATCATGCCTGTGGATGATCACAGACCAAAAAATCTTTGGCATACGCATTGAAAAGTTAGAAAAATTGGGGAAGAATGAGGTTAGGGATTGGAAATCCCATCTTGAGCCGGCTCCCTTTGATTTCCAGTTGGAGCTTCCAGAGAACAGCTTGTTGTATCCCTTTATCTTCGACTCGAAACTTTTCTTACTCGGTGGTCCAAGCGATTCTGGCACCAGGATCTACCAAATCTCCTATGTCGGCGGCGACACGTTGGACATATCTGAGGCAGTAGCGACGGGCGCAATCCCTCCGCTACCGACCGGCCACCACAATTACATTGCAAACATTCAAGATGACGTTTACTTGTTGGTGCATGATGCACCGGGAGAAAGTCGGACGGGGTTATGGATTTTACGTTCCCGTTCTGGGAAATGGCATTCCTTGTCCATTCCTCCAACTGCACTCTCTGATCTTCATCCTTCTTGGCCTTGGCCTTTCGTGCTGAAAGATAAGCTCTTCTTCCATTCCTTGTCCGCACCACGCATTGACTGTGCCTACGACCCCCGAACTGCCACGTGGCATAAACCGGAGCGCGCATTTTCTTTCTCTGATCGTCATTTTCACCCACCCCTTGTGCTGGTGTCGTCCCTTGAGGATGTAGGCAATTGCAGTGTGGTGCTGACATGGAAGTTGGAGTGTATTCCCAAAGGATCTCGTGTGAAATATTCAATACACGCTTTGCTGGTGGATAATCAAGATTATCGTGTTCGTCGCCATCAAGTCCTTGATGAGTTGTGTGAGGCGATCCAACCATCCTACTTTAAGGGTACGTGCACAGAAATGAACTTGGTTGACCTTGGCAACAGCAAAGTATGCGTTCTCATCGGTGGTCTTGCAGAAAGCATTCGAGATCCAGCCCTTTGCATTTTAATAGTTGAATTAGGGTTGGTACAAGAGGAGGAGCAAAGGTTCTTATCTGTGCATGTACTCGTGAATCAAGTCTACGGGATGTTGCCCTTGCCTTACTTAGAGGACCGCCGTCTTGACGTGCTCTGCACCTCCTTTCTTTTCTCGCTCAGCAAGGGAATGTCGGACATAGACAGGGATGCCGTGGAGGATCATATAGGTAATAAGATTGATAGGGTGTAGTGTTTGTTTGTTTGTTTGTTTGTTTTTTTGTGCTTATGTTCTCATGGTTGTTTGATTTATATTGCTAGGTGAGAAAGCTCTCACCCTGACTTCGGCATCTCTGGCGAACAGGGCATCCGGGAAGGACGACCCTTCCACAGAAGGTGATAAAGATGATGTGGTCGAGGTTGCTCAATCTAAGGAGATTAGTTTAAAGAGAAGAAAGCCAGAGTCAGCTGCTGTAGGTCTTGAGAAGTACGTGGAGGTTTCTCAATTGAAGGATAAGGGTAGAGAATTGGGTATGAAGGACATGACCGAGGCTTTGAAGGCGAAGGAAAAAGAGTCAGAGGAAATGGTAAAACAGATAACTACTTTGCAGTCTCAATTGAAGGGACGAGATGAGAAGATTGAGGCATTAACTCTAAAGGTGGGTGAGATGTTTCGGAAAGGGTTTGATCGTGCTATAAGTCAAATTAAGGCTCTTGCGCCGGAGGTTAACGTGGTTGATATGGATGTATCCAAGATTGTGGTAAATGGAGTATTAGTGGATGCTAACATCCCGGAGGAAGGTTGTGATGTCAAAGAGAATGATATCAAAGTGGGTGCCAATTAAAGAAAAAAAGGAAGCTCTCCTAAAAGAACTTGCTGAGATCGAACAGAATGGAAAGTCCTTTTCAAAAACTTAAACACAGGAAACAACTGCTTGACAAAGAAGTTCTATCTTTGTCAAAAGAAAAAATTAATCTTGAAGCTCGAACCAAACAACTTCATGCTGTAGAGTTGAAACAATTACAAAATCTCCAATCACTTGCGCAGGAGCGATCACAGCTGAAGGAACAACTGGACCAACTTTTGCAGCCTTATGAAAATTGAAGGCTTGGTATGCCAAGTGATTATATAACTGAACATCTCCTTTCTTGTTATCACCCGTCTTTATATTTTCAGAACTGAGTATTTTGCACTATGAAATGATTCAAATATTTACCATTAACAAGGGAGAGGAGTCCTTCAGAGAATTCAAAGTGTGCCCAAGTTTCCCACAGTTCATAGATCATAAGCTAAGTTCACATTAGCTTTAAGGGCAGATTATATATCCTCCAATTCCAAAGGATACGTAGAAATCATGATGCATCAAGGCTTTAGGGGAGGGGTTCTAAATTTATTGTTTGGACTTTGGATTGTTTACAAAACAAATCTAGGACTAGTTAAATTAGGGGGATTCTACTATCATGAGTGGTTTGGAAGATGCAATGGATTTTTGGGAAGTAGGATTAATCTACATCAAACCCTCTTTTAGGTATGCATTGCATTGTATGATATCATATATGGACAGAATTTTCAGATAGTAGAATTTATACTCCATTGCTTAGAATTTGTTGAATGAATGATTTATGTCAATTTTTCTTGGATTCATAAAACTTCAAATCTTTCTTTTTAATGAAATATTTAGGTGAATGCTAACATGAACTAAGAAAAATGCTGAAAGGATGTTTATAATCACGAGAGTCAAGCTAATCAAATACCATACTTTTTAGAGCAATTTATAATTAAGTTGAGGTATTATTCATCATTAATTTTTACTAATTCTAAACTCTGTTTATATGCATATTATTCTTTTGTTAAACTTAATGCTTCTGGTGTATGCTACTGACTCAACCAACACCACTTTCGGTTTCTTTCTCTCCCAACTCAGAAATCTTTCATTTATTGTTGCTGCATTGTTGAGAGTTCTATTACAGTTTTAACACTTCTAGCGTCTAAATTACATATATATAGTCTAAGACTTTATTTATTACAAAACACAAGTTTAATTTCCAACAAACTAAGAAAAATGAAAGTACATGAAAAATTGAAGTTACATAATACATTACAAGATCTAATGTAGCCCTCATCAGTCATCATAGCCTAGCTTCAAGCTTAGAAAACATGCATTGCACAGGAGAATAACATGTTTAAGCGTTCCCAACTAAGACTGAAAAAGAGAAGAAACAAATAAGAAATTAGTTAAGTCTCCATAGTAAAATTACATATAAAATATAAAATTAAGACGCATAATTATACATAGTAGTCGATTTAATGACTGAGTTTTTATAAAATATATTACCTGCAAACCTCTGAGTCTCCTTTTGAACTTGACAAATTTGACTGCTATGGTGACATAAATGTGGTCCATTAAAGTATTCAAGAACCTGAAATATGCATGGCGCCAACGGCGATTGACCAGCATGGAGCCAAAGATTCCCCAAAATCCAGTAGCAAATCCAAGTGCCATACTTATGTAAAATCCAAGGGACAAAACTGAGGCATCCTCATCTTGTGGTGGTGGCAATGGAGGTTTCACTACTTCCTTGCACAGTTTTGGAAGTGGAGGTCCACAAAGATCAAGATTATCTTCATAGCTTGAAGCATTGAAACTCTGCAACTGTGTGCTAGTTGGAATCACTCCGGCTAGATGGTTATGTGATAAATCTAACATGGTGAGCCGGTAGATTTGAGTGAGACTAGAGGGAATGGAACCAGAGAGTTGGTTTCTTGACAAGTCAAGAAACTCCAGAGATGTTAGCCTTCCAATCATTGAAGGAATTGTTCCTGTCAAGCTGTTCCTCGACAAATTCAACGAAACTAAGCCGAATAATTCAGCTAGTTCTGTTGGAATTTGCCCAGATAATTGACTACTAGAGAGATCAATGCTTTTCAAGAATAAATGTTTCTCTATGAAGATTCGTTGTGCACCTTTCCACATCAAAATTGCCATATAGTTCACACTTCTGAAAATGATATCTCCACCGATATTGACTTGGAATCGAAGGTAATCATTTATTGGGGTACTAATTTGAGCCAATGTAGTAAAATTCTTGAAGCAGATGGGAATTTGTCCAGAAAGATTGTTCAAAGAGAGATCTAACAGATGAAGGTTTGTTAGATGGCAAAGATTTAATGGTAAACTTCCATGGAAGTGATTGCTGCTTAAGCTTACCATTGTTAATGTCTTGTGTAAACTCTCAATCCAAGAAGGAATAGGTCCTGATAATTTGTTTTCACTCAAATCAAGCCTCATTAGGTTTGTGCAACTCCTCAAAGACAAAGGAACCTTCCCAGTTATGCTATTGTTTCTCAATATCAAGATTCCAAGATTAAGAAGAGATCCTATTGAAGTTGGAATCTTTCCTTTGAACTTATTATGACTCAAATCTAGATACACTAATGACTTGAAATGACTCAAACAATTGGGAATGGAGCCAGATAGAGTATTGTTTGAAAGGCTCAACATGCTTATTGGCATGCCAATTGTAGCATTATTATAAGCACAAAAGAACAGCCTAGACTCTGAAAACATATTACTGGATAGGTCAAGAATATAAGCCCCACTTAGAAATGGTGGAATTGAACCTTCAAATTGATTTGAAGCAAGATTTAAAGTATCTACATAGCTAGGCCATATAGGTAAATTTGGAATTTTACCTGTGAGATTATTGAGTGAAATATCCACATCCATTGGCATTGGAAATGCCAATTTTTCCCAGAACCAGTTAGGAACCACATCTGAAATTCCAGTGTTGGAAATATCAATCAAAGAGCTATTTTGTGTCTGCAGCCATTTGGGAAAAGCTGGACCTAATCTGCAAGATCTCAATAATATGCCTTCTTCTAACTGAAAAGGTGGCACCCAATTTTGACTAAACATCAAAGTCAACGAGTTGCCAGATAAACTCAGGTACTTCAACTTGGACATGTTTGCAAAATGAGAGTCAGAGATCACACCTTCTAAAGAGTTTGAATCCAACTCCAGAGTGGCTAGCTGAGATGGAAATCTATAATCTGCTTGTATAGTCCCTCTCAGATTGTTTTCATTAAGCTTCAACACTTCCAAGAATGGAATCAATTTCGACATGTCAGGCAGTGTGCCGTTGATTCGGTTGGTGCTCAGGTCTAATTCTTGAAGCGAGTTGCCAGCACATCTTCCAGATAAGTGGTTAACTATCAGAGGAAGCTCTTCATTCAGAGAGTTATTATTTAGACTCAAAAGAATTCAAACATGCATCTCCAAAAGACTTTGGAATTCCACCTGTTAAGAAGTTTGATCCAATAGACAAAGACTCCAACTTGGATGGCAATGTGATGTCTTCAGGGATCTTTCCGGTTAACCGGTTTCCAGCAAGACTCAGTTGTATCAAAGACGGAAAACTGGTCGCAATGCCGGAAAATTCTCCGGTTATTTGGTTCATGTTCAGGAGGAGTACAAAAAGTGATGAGTGTCCAGAACAACTACCAGCTGACAAGTTTTGAAGAATTGTTGCAAGTTCTTCATCTAAGTTGTTTTCCATCAAGCTTAACTCCATCAAACTGCATATATCTGCTAAGGATCTCAAATCCTTGCCCTTGGTGAATCTGTTACCAGTGAGGTAAAGTTCTTGCAGTGATGTCATTGCTGTGCCAAAATCACTTGGTATTGGACCCTTCAAGGAGTTGAAAGAAAGATCTAGAATAACAAGGTTGGGGTTGACTTGGGATATCCACTTGAAAATCATGGGTGACTCGAAGTAGTTGTTACTAAGATCAAGACTTCGAAGAGAAGAAGAAGAATTGGATTTGAAATTTGACATAAACTTGGTCAAATAGTGATCAGAAAGGAAACAACTTTCTAAGCGGAGTTCTTGAAGGTGAGGTAAGTTACTACCAACCATAATTTGCATCCAAATATAAGAGTTGTTTAGATTAATCACCTCGCTTAAATCAAGAACGATTAAGGAGGTGAGATTGGACAACCATTGACCTCCGCGATTATCAACTGTGAGAGCACCAAAGGTGGCGTGTCCTCCAAGGCAAAGCTGCTCCAAGCTTGAAAGTTTTCCAAGCTCAGAAGGTATTGTTCCTTCAAAATCATTGTAACATAATGAAAGATACAACAAGCTAGAAAGGTTTCCCAGTTGGTAAGGGATTGAACCATTAAGCTTGTTGTCTTCAAGATTTAAGTACAACAATTTTGAAAGAGAACCAAGTTGTGGTGGAACTTGACCACTAAAATAAGAATGTGAGAGATCAAGAGATTCCAAGTTGGAGAGAGATCCAAAGAATTGTGGAATATGGGTGTTGGGAAAATAGTTATAGCTGAGATTGAAGTACACCAAATGCTTCAACTCCAACAATGATGCGTGGATCTGACCCTTCAAGCGACGAGCTGTATATCCGAGACCGATATTGGGAACAAGAGGATTATCATAGAGACCACTAAGATCGAGGTATTGTACATGGCCTGTTAGGTTGTTGCAGAAAACACCTCTCCAATGGCAACAATCTTCGTTTCTTTCCCATGATGACAGAACACCATAGTCGTCAACTAAACCTGATGTTCAAGTGTACTGAGAAGATTAATTAAGTAGTTTAATATTGATATGCTGAACCATCAACATAAATTATTTTACAAAGATGCTATTTACATGTTAAAATTAGCTATCAAAACTATTTATTATGTATTTATATAGCTTAATTTATTTTTAATGTGTGACTATCATTTATATCTACGAAATATGGACACTTCGTTGAGTTGTCGTGTCAGTGTGTCGGTTATTTCGAACACGACACTCGTCACGAGTGTCTGACGTGTCCAACCTTATCTTAATAAAAAAATAAAAAATTATTCTCTGAATAAATTTGAACACACCTAAATACCATCATGTGCCAGCGTGTTTAGCCTTATTCTTAACATGTATTCTTAAAATAAATTTAGAAATGATATATATTATTATTTATTAAAACAAAAATATTTTAAATACTTATATATAGTTAAAAGAAGATATTAAAAACAGTTAAAAAATTATTTTATATTTTAATACCAATAAAATATTAAAAATTTATTGTAATTTATCTAAAAAATACTTTATATATATATATATATATATATATATATATATATGTCGTGTCTCCGTGTCTTATAAAATTTTAAAATTTGTGTGTTCACGTGTTTCGTGTCGCGTTGTGTTCCGTGTTCGTGTCAGTGTCAGTGTTCGTGCATCATAAATTCATATGGTCAATATAAAAGTAATTATTTATGCTGACATAATATAACATGATCTAATTAGATATATTTATAAATAAAAATATTTGGTAACTAAAATTATTTAGTCAAAACAACCAGAATTTATCTTATTTAGTCTTTATTAGTTATTGTAATAATTAATGAAATAATTAACTAAATAAGGTATAACTATTTTTGTCTCCCTAGCATTACGGACTTGTAAAATTATTTTACGATAAGACTGTCAAATAGGCTAGCTCAATTCATTTAGCCCTGAACCATTTAAGTCTGTGAGTTAAATAGACATTCCTTTAAATCCGTTTTATTCATATGTCATCATTTTTCAATTCAAATATTTATGGTCAGCTGATAGGTTAAACAGATTCATCTATTTACATTTTTATTTTATTTTTAAAAAATATTTTAATAAAAAATATTACTTTTAAGTCAAAAACTTTTAACAAACAATATTTTCTTAGTTAATGGATCGAATTTCGAATAAAAAAATATTGATAAAAAATACTACTTTTATAAAAAAAAAATATTAAAAAAATTAAATGAATCGTCCGTTTAATTTATTATTTTTTTTATTAATCGAGTTCAACCTATTTAACCTGAAATTTTAACGAATACAAATTTAGAAATAAAATTTATCCTTTTAAACAGGTAAATAAGCTGGTATATATGAATTTAGTCTATTTTAAATTTAATGACTCTAATTTCATGCGACAACAAAATTTTTATATAAATATGAATTCATTGTAATACTGCTTTAATGTCTTTTTATAAATTATAAATTTATAATAGATAGATGCATTAACACACAGGTAGCATAACCAACACTACTAACTATATATATATGATTGTTTAATACCTGACTTGAAGTCGAGGAGTGCAAGCTTCTCACTATCTTTGCACCAAAATTCAGCAGAAACATACTTCGCATGATGCAAGTACTGCGACATCGTCAACCACAACATAAATATGGCTTGAACGAGAATCTTGAAACAAACTGGACCCATGGTCCTCATTGTGGTCATCAATAATGAACTAACAATGGAAAATTATTATCGATGAGGATAGGTTTTACTCTAGTCCATGTACCGCTTTATAAAGAGGTTGATTTATTATTCATTATTGACAACCACCCAAGTATATACCTTATTTTTCTTTTTTTTTTTTGTGTGTGTATAAATACAATTTTTAACATCTAAAAATTTACATCCACTAATAAATGGTTAGAGAAATCCAATAAAATATGCACAATATGCCGAATAAATTAAAGTTATTAAGATAAAATTCACGATAAATGATGACAAGTCCAATAATTCCGATACTCTATGTCGTAAGATAGGGTTCAAAGACTTTTTAAGGAAAAAAAATCCAAAGTGATCAGTTATTACTTATGACATTGACACCATTACTTATTAGTTGGGTCACGGAAAAATTGTTATATGATGATTTTTGCATCTCATAAAATTTCAAATTCATCGAAATATTTCTTTAAAGAATGAGAATAATCATTAGATTAAAGGCTACAATTGATCCTTTCCAACTTGAGAAAAAAAAGGTTTCTACAAACTAAACCATAAGGGGGAAAAATAAAAAGAAATAATAGAGAAATCGATGAAACTTGATTTAATTTTGTCGAATATCACGGACACATGTTTTACTAGTAATTAATAAATGCTAACTTGTTTTCAGAATATTAAAACCTCAGGTACAATTGTCTTTGTAAAAAATTAATAATTAAAAATAATTTAATTAAACATATTAAATCATATAACTATGTATTATTAAGGGCAATTTACGCATCTAAATTGTTTGAGTCTCAATATTACGCAAATACATTGTTTCCAAATTCAATACGCAAATGTATTGTTTCACTATTTTATATAAACCGCTACTGGCAGTAGCGGTTTATAGGTGTGCATAAACCGCTACTACCTGCCGCGGTTTATGTGTGGGAGTGTGTGAGTGTAAACCGCTGCTGTCAGCAGCGGTTTACGTGCGTATGTGTGTGAGTGTAAACCGCTACTGCTAGTAGCGGTTTACGTGTGATGCTTTGCCTATATAAACCGTGGTTGTAGCCGCGGATTATGCATTTAGATGGTTTGTGGAGTTTTTTAGAGAGAGAAAATTCTAGAGAGAGGTCAGAGCAAGTTGTGAGCGGGCCCGAGGTTTCTCAGCGGCGACTTCTGGCGAGTTATCATGGCAGGCAGGACCCTGTACCGATTGAACGGTGTTGCGCATATTGCCGGTTCTATTGATGACGAGGTTAGTTAACATTTATTTTTTTCTAGGCTTTGCATATGTTAGTCAGAAAAATGGTAGGTTAGGTAGACGAATTAGAATTTATAGATTATTCCCTCTAGTTTGAAATTAAGCTTCGCATGCTAGGATGTTAGTTCACTGATTTTGGTTTAGTATTTTGAGTTTTTCTTGGTAAGTTATAAATATGCCTAGTTACCTGAATTTCAAATCCCTTCGATGAATGTTATGCTACATGGTGTTGGTTTAGTTTAGGGAAAGGGATAGTTGACGTTAGTGAATTATTATAGTTTGTTTAGGATATTTGTATGATATGAAGTTTTAAATTTTAAAGTTTTACAATATTTTAAAATTTCTGGATGTTATTTAGTAAAGTATGTGTGTTGTTATTTTCCCTATCGTGACTAGGAAATTTTTTTAATACTATATAGGAGAATTTGTTGATGGTTTAAGGTATTTGTATACGGTTAGATATGGGAATTTGTTTAAGGATAGGAGAATTTAATTGAACTCTGTTTTTCTTTGTTGTTTTGTGCAGCCCACTGGGTGTATATATAGTGTGAGACGACAACAGAATATGCCCATGCATGAAAGGATCATCCCGTATTTAGAGAGGGCTGGATTGTACCATTTGGCAAAGCTAAACAACCAATGGTTCTGGTTGGATGAGCCACTTGTTAGTGCGTTCGTTGAGAGGTGGCGTCTTGAGACGCATACGTTCCACATGCCTTTCGGAGAATGCACAGTGACATTGCAGGACATGGCATTTCAGCTAGGGCTGCCTGTGGATGGGGAGGCTGTGAGTGGTTGCCTTGGTGAGTTTGAGAAATACATGGAGGGTGGCCGACCAACTTGGGAGTGGTTTGAGGACCTATTCGGTGAGCGGCCTCCACCGAATAAGGTCAAGCAGATGACAGTACACTTTACATGGTTTCACGAGAGGTTTAGGGTGCTACCACCAGATGCGAGCGAGGAGACTGTCCGCATCTACGCACGGGCCTACATCATGATGCTTTTATCGACTCAGTTATTTGGGGACAAGAGTGCGAACCGGGTACATATACGGTGGTTGCCATTTGTGGCAAACCTTGATGACATGGGGAGGTATAGCTGGGGGTCAGCCGTTTTGGCGTGGCTGTACCGATGCATGTGTCGGGTAGCGAACAGAAATATGACTAATCTTGCAGGCCCGCTCCAGTTGCTACAGAGTTGGATATTCTGGCGGTTTCCGTCTTTGAGGCCGGCCGGGTTTGAGGTTTTCTCTTTCCCGCTGGCATCCAGGTATGGGTTATGCTTTTTTAAGTTTAACAAATTTCTTCGGATTTTTTTTAAGTTTGTGTCTCATATGACTTAAATTTAGGTGGTCTGCCTACTTACCTCCTAACGATGGAAAGGAGCAGAGGGTCATTAGGTATCGACTTGCATTGGATCGATTGACCGCTCGTGATGTAAGTTTTATAGCAGTTAGAGTTTTATTTTTTGTTTGCTCTCTAGTCGTGACTAGATATATACTTGTTGTTGTAATGTATAATGAGTTCTGAAATTTCAGATTGTATGGGAGCCCTACTCCGCGCTTGATGTACTTGCCGTGGTCCATCCAGAGATACTTACAGAGGAGCATAGTCGCATGTGGCGAGCCGTGACTACTTTGATATATTTTGCGGTCATCGAGTGGCATCAGGTTGACATGGTTGTTCCACAGCTGGGTGGAGTACAGCATATCCCCGAGGATGCTTTGAACGTAGACTGGCTGCATGCTAAGGACGGTATGGGAGGGGATAGGTGGTTTCCCCAGTACTATCGGGTATGGCATGAGCACTGGGGGAACCGACTTGATGCAGTCATTTTCATTGAGCGAGTGGCAGATCCTGGCCCATCTGCTGATTACCTAGATTGGTGGTACCGCGAAGCTCAGTGGTTCCTTAGCCCGGGGGCTGCATTCGCGGATCCTAGAGGCACCCAGATACCTCCAGAGGCATTTCAGAGAGGATCCTCCCAGGTCTCACGCAGATCACAGCTGCCTGATATGCCGGACAACCGTCGTGTTGAGAGACGCCGTCGTGTTGGTACTAGGGACACCGGTCGAGAGTAGAGGTGGTTACGTGATGCGATGCAGGAGGATGATGCAGGCGGAGAGGCTAGAGCTGAGGTCGATCACCGTGTTCGTCGGTCTAATGCCAGACGTGGGAGAATTGCGAATGCTACACAGTTCGGAGGTGGAGTTAGTGGGATCGAAGCGACTGAGGCTGGAGGGGAGACATTCACCAGCAGATCTTACTCTCAGATGCCGGAGTTGACGCCGACGATGACTATGGATTTAGATGATCAGCTGGTGAGTCCACGATTTTATGCAGACTTTGCTAAGTTGATAAGGGATGATGCTGGCACATCGAACGTGCAGTTTGGTGGCCAGTCTTACCAGCAGCAGATGCCGGAGGTACAGATGGAGACCGCAGCTTACCAGCCACATATGACGGAGATGCATTCCCAGCCACCTGATTATCAGGGTCAGTATGGGGTGGATCTGAACGTGCCTGCAGGTAGCCCGTTGGATACTTGGTTCACCATGGGGGGCACCCCCCAGTCCACGATCGGGTTAGACCATCCAGGTGATGACATTGGACAGGAGGCGGCCCGATCGACTCGAGTCAGGCGTCCCGCTCGATGTGGGACAGGATCTCATCTCCTTGGTGACTTTCATGATGTTGCTAGAGATGATCGCGATGGTTAGCACCATGTGTTGTTGTTTTCCATTTCTCGTTATGTTGTTTATGTTCCGGTTACGGACTTTATGTTTATTCTCGTTGGATGACTGTTATTTTGGTTAGTTGCATAAGCATTCTGCTATTGGCCGATGGCTTCCAAGTTCAAAGAAGAGAGGTGGGGAGGGTACTCCTGTGTTGCAGAACCGGAACCTCCATGGGCTGAACGTCCACCTCTTGGAATATCATCATGACCGTCCCCACCAATATCGACAGGCTCCTCATCCGAATCATCGTCAAACAGTGCATTCTCAACTCGATCCGGTCCGACATCGCATTCAAAATCAGGAACAACAGGACCAACATATGCATGAATAGCCCCAGCACGTTCGGGCTCCGCATTCGGAACTGCCACTGCTACCACAAGCATCGATTTTGATGCACCACCAGCTGGGGTCGACTGAGGATTAGGTACCGATGCCCCAGAGCTATCCACACCATCTTCCAACTTCGCAAACAGCTCAGTTACCCTCACCTCCGAAAAACTACGCCTGCAGTGAAATAAGACCTGCAAGTCTTCATCCGACCCGATCACGAAAGTCTCATATCTCACACCAGTTGAGACAACATCAATGGGAATCTTGTAAAATAATTTTTTTACCCACTTCGTCCCACACGTACCGAGCTTCCGTAATATGCTTTGCTTAATCTCCGCCAACGTATTCGACGATCGGATAAAAACACTAAGCGGTTCTCTATCTGTGAATTTTACACCATGCCTTTTGCTCTTTTGAATTTTTCCAGAGCAGTGAACCAGAGCCACAAAACTATCCTCCCCCTCCATTTGTGAATAACACTCTACCTCTCCACATTTGGCCCCTCTATGATTTATATAGGCAGCCCCACTCAGCCCATCACACGTAAACCGCTACTGCCAGTAGCGGTTTACACTCACACACACACGCACGTAAACCGTTGCTGGCAGCAGCGGTTTACACTCACACACTCCCACACATAAACCGCGGCAAGTAGTAGCGATTTATGCACACCTATAAACTGCTACTGCCAGTAGCGATTTACATAACATAGTGAAACAATACATTTGCGTATTAAATTTGGAAACAATGTATTTACGTAATATTGGGGCTCAAACAATTTAGATGCGTAAATTGCCCGATTATTAATTATCATCTTCACATACATAAAAACATCTTATACGTATGAAAATAAATTTACTAAGGCAAGTTTTTTTGAGGCTGCGAAATAAATTGGACCACTCCAAAACTTAAGATTGGAAAGTAGTCACAAACTTAAGTATGAAAATAACATATATATACTTGATGGAATATTCCAATGTAAGCTGGCATTATTAGAAAGACCTTAGTTTATTACTTGACTTAATGAGTCAACTTGTTTCCTTCTTTCATTCTTCTGTCTCTGGTGAGTTTGGAAATTTTTATGTAAGTGTGATTGTATTTTTTAAAGGAAAAATATAAAGAAACAATAAAAACCAGCCAATATAAATTTTAAATGTGCATTTTATATGAATCAATATGCATCATGCTATCACCATAATATATTATATGTTTGGTATTGTTAAACTTATTATAGTGGCAAATGACAAGGCCATCAATAATTCAATGTCATATTTTCAATACCGTGCAGTGAAATAAACTTTGAAAAATTGATATGAAAAATTGGTTTAACCAAAGTAATTATTATAACTAAGGCCATTTTAATAATGAATATTAATACAGTATATATTAATATATAAAAAATATTTTTTATCTTAAATAAATTTTTAAAAATTACTAATAATTAAGTTATATACTTATATTTAATTAAAAAATTAAATTTTAATTTAATTATTAATAAATTAATTAATATAATAAAATTAATTTTCACTATTTTTTAAATTTATTTATTATTGTATGTTAAGTTTAAGAAAAAAAATTTTAACAGAAAACACGAAAAATTTATTTATATTTTATTTTGGATAAACATCATATAACAAGAGGATATATATATATATATATATATATATATATATATATATATATATATATATATTGTTTAAAAATTGTGTGGGGACAAATATTATTCCCTCTTCATTGCATGTGAGTCCATCCTTGTCCGCAGTGGTGTCGTTTGGAGATCGCTCGGTTATAGAGTAAAAAAGAGGGGCACAATTTAATGTTGCGGTGGTGTGTGCAGGTGACCGCAGCGGCATCGGTTGGATCCCGTGGTGGTGTCGGAACGGTTGGCCGGGAGAGGAGGGGGTTCAACGACCTAGGTGAGGTTGCAGCGAGGAGAGGGAAAACGTAGATTAGGAGGATATAGTGAAATTTAGAGTAACCATCTATATTGTCAATAGATTTAATTGCTAATTCTAATTTTTTAAATTTTAAAATTTATTAGTCAAGTAATTAATTAAAAATATGATATTAAATTATAAACAAAGTATAAAGAAATAATGAGAATATTAAATAATGTAAATAATGGATATTTGGATGTTTAATTCAATAAGAATGCAGATGATTATGTTAATTATTTTTAATTGGATGATTATTTTTTTTTTTTTAATGTTAGGATTTAGGAAGTAATTTAAAAAAGAAGTATTTTTTTATTTTATTGAATCAATTTTAAAATCTATTATTCATATTATTTAAAAAAAACTATAAATTATAATATACTTTTTTTATTTTTTATTCACATTATTCATATTTATTATTATTTTTTCATATTTTTTCAATAATATATGGACATATGTCGAATAAATTAAAGTTATTAAGATAAAATCCACTATAAATGACAAGTCCGATAATTCTATGCGGTAAGATAGGGTTCAAAGACTTTAAGGAGAAAAATCCAAAGTGAGTTATTACTTATGGTGACACCATTACTAATTCAATCAATCAATTGTATTTAATGAGATAAATTCTCACGGTAATAAATATGCTTTGAGAAATACAATTGATGAGGTAAAAAGGGACTTTAATAAATAAGAAATAGGTAAAGTCGACTTTGTTGATATCTAAAAGCTGTTATATAAAAATTTAGTTAAATCAGTCAAATCATTTAACAATTTTTAAGTATTAATTTTATGTAAAATCGACTGCACATGAGTTTCCACCAAACTTTAAATTTAGATAAGAAAAGAATTAGGTATATGAACCAAAATTTATTTAGGCTAATATCAATGGAAAATATAAATTTGAAAGAAGATAAAGTTATGACCATTAGAGTTTTAAGTTTTAAATTATAGTTGCAATTAAAATTTTAAAAACTAAATTGATTCTGAATTGATAAAATTAGACTTTTTTTTAGGTATTGACAAAATTAGAAGTTCAATCATGTATTTGTAACTGCAGACATTTAATTTTTGCAATGTAAATTACAGTTTATTGTTATGTGAATATTTTGTTTTTATCTCTTTGTGTTTGCAAATTTAGTTCGGGCCTATTGCAGTTATTATGATCAGTTCATTCCGTTGCAAGTTTACAACCTTAATACACTGACCAAAAAAAAGTTTAGGTTATATCTAAAAAACGTTTGACGTTAAATAATTTTTAATTATGGTTTTACATTCCACTATTAATAAAAAAAGTGATTAATTAATTATGATTATTAATAGACTTAATTTAAGAAAAATAACATTTAGTTACATTAGGCAAATGAGTTTAAATTCGCTGGTGTTCCATTTAAATCAGAAAAGAAAAGGATGGCTAGGTTAATAGCTCAAACAAAAAAAAAAGGTTAAATTCATGTAGTAGTTTGAAAGGTTACAAATAATAAAAATTTTAGAAAAATAATTTTTTTTATTAAGACTTTTTATACTATTTTATTAATACAGTTAAAATCAATCAAAGTTATCAGTTGGCCTAATTTTAAACTACAAATATTTATTTATGGGCAAGGAATCTTTTAAAAAAAGAATTTATATAAATTGTTTTAAATTATAATAAAATTTTACTTTAACTTTTTTATAAACTTAGTTACAGTTAGTCTAATTTTAAAGAACAAATATTCATTTAAATGAATCTTAAAAAAAATCTATATAAATTGTTTCAATTTATGTTTTAATGAAATTTTATAGTTAAGTTTTGATATTTTTTTTAATGAATAGAGTAATAGTACAATTTGTAGTGAAAATGTTTTTTTTTTTCATAGGAACTATGAAGGTTTTAGAAGGCTTAAAAAAGAGGGGTTGAATCTATGATCTTTTTTAACTTTAATAAAACAACCCTTTAAAATAAATTTTCAATCTGATTCTGTTTGAACTCAACAGCGGAGAATTTATGAGACAATTTCATTTTGTCTCATGAATATCAGAAAACAGAACATAGAAGGGAAGAAAGAAGCTGACACCATCAAGTATCCTGATTCAGTTACCTTGTGCAATGCAACCTACATCCAGTCTCCACCACCAAAGACGGATCTAAGGAGGGGCCTAAGGTGGCCATGGTCCCCCTTTTTTTTTTTAAAAGTAGTATTATTAGTTTATTATTATATAATTAATATATATATTATAGATTAAATATATTTTAATATATTACACACTAAAAAAAATTACATGTTAGTAATTTAATATATATAAATTATATTGTGTATTATAATATATTAGTAGCAAATAAAAAATAAGTTTAAAAAACAATAAAAGCTTATGAATATATAAATAATTGAAAAGTTATTAAAATAATAAATTATTAACAATTGAATAGATTTTTCAAACAAAAAAAATTATTAAAATAAGATAAAAAATAAATTTTTAGCAAATTATTATATGATTGTATATGTTAAAAAAGAAAATGCTTCAAAATTTATTCCAAATAATAAATTGATAATTTTAGTTATTTAAAATATTGCTGAACAAATTTAAAAATACCAAAACTTAAAGTATATAGCTAAATGTTAATTTTTATATAATATAATTATTAATTTTGACCTATATATTATGTATCCTCGTTTCCAGAATCTTCCACATAGCCATCATGCTTCATGCATGAACTTGACATAAGATTATATTGATGAGGAAGTAGAAAATATTTTCTCTTTTTATTCAAAATTGCTAACTAAAGACATTCATATATATCTTATTTTTAGAATGATCAAGAAATAATGCATGATTACATTTTTGTTTTATCCGTAGAAAACAAACCATATGTGTGTAGAAAGATGGAAGAATAAAAAAGTACAACAAAGGTATAGAACCATTATTAAGAAAAGGTATAGAACCATGATTTTTGCTCTGAGTTGAATTATTTTTCAATATGCTGTCACATTATTTTAAACTCTAGATGTTAAGGTTGAATCTGTTCCTCATGAATCATAGGTTGCGGACCGTAACAATGATCTACAACTTGTCGACTTCATCGAAAGCGAGTTTTTGTATGAGCAGGTATAACTTTGTTGACTTATGTCTATTTGAAATTTGACGTTAACGGACCTTGGATTCATAAAAACACTAGATTTAGAACAAGAAGTGAATAAAATGAAAAATTTTTAAATGAAAACAAGCTGAAGTTAGGGTGAATTATATTTGCATCGTTACAAAGTGTAAAAATTAAATAAGGGTTTGTGTAATATTTTTTGTTTTGGTTGGTACAGGTTAAATCAATCAAGAGGATTGTAGAGTATGTTACTCAATTGAGAATGGTTGGAAAGGGTCATGGCACATAACCTATATAGATAGCTCCACTCACTTTTAAATTGCTTCTAAACATTTTCACAGCAAACATTCTAAGAAGAAAGAGAATGTATGTCTAATGGGAAATATGCTATGGTGTTGGGTTTCTGACTGAAAATATGACTCTGTTTTTGGTGCTTGCAGGTGTGTGGCACTTTGATTAAGTTCTTTTCTACGAAGAAGTTCATATATAACCTTGAACAGCCTGCTCTCTATAACTTGACACCGTCTAAACTTTAAAGAGCATTGTAACTTCTATTTTTTTTTTTTATCAATGTCTTTGTTGTCATTACAACATGAAACTAGAGATTCTATCAGTGTATTACCTATTAGGGATAGTTATTTTATTAAAGGAAAAAGATAGTTATTTTTCTTAACGAAAAACAAAAGGAATAATAAAAATTAACTTTTGTGATAACTTAGCAGAGACAGATCTAAAAGGGGTCTAAGGTGGCCATGGTCCCTCCATTTTTTTTTTAAGTAGTATTATTAGTTTATTATTATTATATAATTAATATATATATATATATATTAATTATAGATTAAGTATATTTTAATATATTACACACTAAAAAAAATTACATGTTAGTAACTTAATATGTATAAATTAGAATGTTTATTATAACATATTTGTAACAAATAAAAAATAAATTTAAAAAACAATAAAAGCTTATGAATATATAAATAATTGAAAAGTTATTGAAATATATAGGTTTGGATTAATGTAAAAACTTAACAACTATAAAAAAAAAATTATTTTGACTTTTTTTATGACAATAATAATAATTGAATAGACTTTTTAAATAATAAAAATTATTAAAATAAGATAAAAAATGAATTTTTAGCATGATTGTATATGTTGAAAAAGAGAATGTTTCAAAATTTATTTCAGATAATAAATTGATAATTTTAGTTATATGAAATATCTCTGAACAAATTTAAAAATACCAAAACTTAAAGTATGTAGTTGAATGTTGATTTTTATATAATATAATTATTAATTTTGACCTATATACTATAAATTATATTTTGTTGATTTTTTGTTATATTATATTTTAATTTATTTTATATTTAATTTGGTCCCCCTCTTATAAAATTTCTAGATCCTCCATTGTCCACCACAACTGTGGTAGAATTTTCACTATAATTAAAGTATTACATACACAAATTCTACAGGATTGACACAATCCTTTCACTTTCAAGTTCTAACATAACTTGACTTGGTTATGCTAATACCTAACTATTCACTCTTAGTGCTCAATCAGCTAAGAAAGGGGTACCTCACTGGTACAAGATACAAAACACAAAATCAACCTAAAGAAATCTGAAATCACTCTAGGCTTTTCACTCAAGTGTATCTCTCTGCCTATTTCCACTCTTAGGCTTTTTTCTTGAACTTTCTCATTAAACCTTAAGAAATTACAGAAAAATAAACATTGAAAAGAAAAATACAATCTATAAAACATGAAGAAGATTAATACTTCAACAGTCTCTTTGCTATGTGATAAACCAGATTTACTTACCTCTGATTTAGTTCCTCATTCTGGCAGAATGCTCCTTTGACTAGGAAGCATTGTCCAAGTTGATGAACTTCTTCAGATAACTCTTCTCAGAACATAAACCTCAAAAACACTGGTTATCTCTCCTTGGCTTAGAATGATGAAAAATCTTCTTTTGTATCTCCTCGCATATTGTTGAGTTGCTCTCTACCAAGTCAACTCCTTGAGCTGTGTGCTACCAACTTACCACATCACTTTTTCCAATTAATCCCCAAATTAGAAATTTGAGTTTGACTTTTTCTTGCTTGACCGAAAGCCTCAGTGAAGCAATTAAGAATAGTTTTCAATGGCAATTCCACATCTGAACCCTTGAGATATTACTTTGTCTCCAAGAAATAAATTTGACCATTGATTTACAGCAGTAGTTAATAGAGATCATTTTCTTCATTTATCTCAATTTGGAGTGGCAGAGAGTCGGGGAAGAGAAGAAGAAAGCACAATACATGTAAGAGGAAATAAGTTACCTTTAACTTCTACCTTAGCCTAAGATGGGTAGGTTTGGGTGATTAGACCTCAACTTTTTTGCTTAACCCTTCTCTTTCTTTCTTCTTTGATGAATAGCTTAGGAACGAAGCTCTCTCTCACTTCTCTGATTTCTGACTGAAAGAGAAAATGGTGAGCGTTGCTTTGGAGGCAACAACTTGAAAGGATTTACTTGTGAAGCTTGGGCTTAGGTTGGGTTTAATTTACTTGGCCCATCTGATTTTATTGCTTTGTTTCTTTTGGGCTGTTAGTGTTCTGTAGACCACCAGCTTTGGTTTTATTTTCCATCCTATTAGACTGCTGCTTTGTTTTTCTTTGGCCTGCAACACTTAATCATAATGATTAAAAACCAATTGGATAATTAACTCAGTAAATTAATGTTTGTCATCATTATTTATGCTAGTTAATTTCTTAACTCAACAAACTAAAATTATAGGATTTTTTCATTTATAAAATAAAAAAAAATTTATTTCCTCCAAAACGTGTTTTCAGTTTTATTTTCCAGAATATGATTTTTTTTGGATTAACAGCAAGTTCGCCGCCCCTCCCGGCGACTCTCTTGATGAGTTTGGCAGAGTATAAATAACGTGGGACCATGTTGTACTCTCGCTTTCTTCCTCTTTTCTCTCCTCCAAAATTTCTCTGTTAATAGTTTCTACCTTTTCGACATCCGTGAAGTTTAGTGTGGACGATTGTCTCAGTTCCAGGTTAGTTAATAATAGTCTTTCTTTTTATGTTAACTTGGTTTATTGTTTACATGTTAGATAAAATTGTTAGATATAGATCGTTTGTTAGTTAGAATAACAGATTTATTATTTATATGTTAGTTAGGTAGACTGTTGTTATATTTTAGGTATGTTATTTTCTGTCACGGTTTTTTAGTATAGTGGCTGTTTGTCAATAGATTAAAGAATATAAGAAAGTATGTTATTAGATAATTTAGTTAGAGGTATAAAATTGGGTTGTGAATTAGAAGGAAATTACGTGAGCAATAAAATCTAGGGTTGAGTTAGTTATAAATTAATTAGCTACATGACAACGTCAGTTAAATAGGATAAGCTTAGAATTAGTAGGTTTATAAGCCATTTTTTATTTAGTTTATTTTTTAACAATCTAGGATGTGATTTCATTTTACTAAAGTGTGTATCGATGGAGCAGTAGTTATTGGGTTATGAGCATGAAATGTATAGATTGGACTAGGCTGAGCACATCGTTGGGAGGCTTGATCGAGTGGTATATGATTTGTTAACCTTTATTTTTAATTTTATTGTGTTGAAGAAAAAGTGAACATGCTATTGTATTTATTCACGGTTACCCTTTTTATTAAGTATGTTTTTCCGTTTGATAGGAGCCTCGGATCTTGTGCACCAGACAGAACTTGATGACACGATCGCCGGAGCAGATTAGGCTATATCTGAGGCGAGCCGGGTTTGAGTATGTCGCATATATGGTCGAGTTCGAACATGATTGGTCGCTTGCCTCGACGTTGATAGAGAGGTGGCGGCCTGAGTCCCATACATTTCATTTACCGTGCGACGAGATGACTATTACCTGCAAGACGTGGCATATCGGTTTGTAAACTATTAGAGAGGTGATCCTGTGAGTGGATATTATTCCAAAAAGAACGTACTTTTGGTCTATGTATTAGTAAGACCTTTATAATTACAGATAAAAAAAATAAGAATATGATACTTATAAATTATTCTTCTTTTCTTTTCTAATCCTTTTGTACCAACTTAACCATTTTTGTTTTGTAAACAAAAATGGAGAAGCATGTACTAAAGCACTGCAAGTATCAAAACAAATGCAAACTTTGTGGCAATGTCTTTCCGAAGAAAAAGGACTTGGATCTTCATCAATCCAAAATTATTAATATTCTTATCATTTTTTTCTCTCTTTGTTTGGGATCCAAATTTTTTTCAATTTTTTTTCTTTCTTTCGTTTGCAGTGTTTCCACTTTCAACTTATAGAATAAGTGTTACTATGGTACAAAGAGTTTAGGAAAATAAAGAAGTATTTAAAAAAGTATTATTTTTGTTATCCATATTTTTTATTTGTGATTACAAGGTTCTTGTTAATATGTAGACTAAGAGTACGCTAAAAGTACACTCGTTATAGAATAATATCCTAATAAATTACATTGATTTTTTTCTAATCCTCTTTGATATTTTATTGATTTTGTTCCCTAATTATGATATTCTAATAGCAAGAACGTTGACTTCAGCGCAAGGCGATGAAAAAAGAAACAATACGATTGATTTGATTTGATGATTTGTAAGAACACCGTACTGAATTTAGCTTTATTCAGTGGCGGATCTATTAGTTTTAGAAAAGGACAAATAGGTCCCTAACCTTGTGTGCCGCGGATATTTTCGTCCATAACCGTTGAAAAATACTTTTAAATTCCTGACATTCACAAAACTTGGACGGATCAATCCCTGACGAAGGCATTTGGACGGATCAGTCCCTAATGGAGGCATTTGGACGGAGGGACTGATCCGTCCAAATTTTGTAAAAGTCAGGGACTTAAAAGTATTTTTAAATTGTTAGGGACAAAAATGTCCGCGGGACAAAAGATCAGTAAATTATATTTTGTTATATACTTAATAAAGCTAAATTGAATTTCAGTACGGTGTTCTTACAAATCATCAAATCAAATCAATCGTATTGTTTCTTTCTTCATCGCCTTGCGCTGAAGTCAACGTTCTTGCTATTAGAATATCATAATTAGGGAACAAAATCAAGAAAATATCAAAGAGGATTAGAAAAAAATCAATGTAATTTATTAGAATATTATTCTATAACGAGTATACTTTTAACGTACTCTTAGTTTACATATTAGTAAGAACCTTGTAATCACAAATAAAAAATATGGATAACAAAAATAATACTTTTTTAAATACTTCTTTATCTCTTTCCTAAACTCTTTGTACCATAGTAACACTTATTCTATAAGTTGAAAGTGGAAACACTGCAAACGAAAGAAAGAAAAAAAAAATTGAAAAAAGTTTGGATCCCAAACAAAGAGAGAAAAAAAAAAGATAAGAGTATTAATAACTTTGGATTGATGAAGATCCAAGTCCTTTTTCTTCGGAAAGACATTGCCACAAGGTTTGCATTTGTTTTGATACTTGCAGTGCTTTAGTACATGTTTCTCTATTTTTGTTTACAAAACAAAAATGGTTAAGTTGGTACAAAAGGATTAGGAAAGAAAAGAAGAATAATTTATAAGTATCATATTCTTAATTTTTTTATCTGTAATTACAAAGATCTTACTAATACATAGACCAAGAGTACGTTAAGAGTACGCTCTTTTTGGAATAATATCCACTCACAGGATCACCTCTCTAATAGTTTACAAACCGATATGCCACGTCTTGCAGGTAATAGTCATCTCGTCGCACGGTAAATGAAATGTATGGGACCCGCCACCTCTCTATCAACGTCGAGGTAAGCGACCAATCATGTTCGAACTCGACCATATATGCGACATACTCAAACCCGGCTCGCCTCAGATATAGCCTAATATAACAAAATATAATTTATAGTATATAGGTCAAAATTAATAATTATATTATATAAAAATCAACATTCAACTACATACTTTAAGTTTTGGTATTTTTAAATTTGTTCCGCGATATTTCATATAACTAAAATTATCAATTTATTATCTGGAATAAATTTTGAAGCATTCTCTTTTTCAACATATACAATCATATAATAATCTGCTAAAAATTTGTTTTTTATCTTGTTTTAATAATTTTTATTATTTAAAAAGTCTATTCAATTATTATTGTTGTCAGAGAAAAAGTCAAAATAATTTTTTTTATAGTTGTTAATTTTTTAAATTAATCCAAACCTATATATTTCAATAACTTTTCAATTATTTATATATTCATAAGCTTTTATTGTTTTTTAAATTTATTTTTTATTTGCTACTAATATATTATAATACACATTATAATTTACACATATTAAGTTACTAACATGTAATTTTTTTAGTGTGTAATATATTAAAATATACTTAATCTATAATTAATATATATATATATATATTAATTATATAATAATAATAGACTAATAATACTACTTTTTTTTTTAAAAAAAGGGGGGGGGGGGGGGGGGAGATCATGGCCACCTTAGATCCCCTTAGCTCCGTTTTTGCGTTTATTAGTTAAGTCATTGAAAAAATTATTATCTAATGAACATTACTTGACTTGAAGGACGAAGATGGCCATAACGTGTGAACCAATGCGAAAAGGATATCTGTGATATTTGAATATAAAGAATGAATATTAACATGACTCTTAATACTTTCTCTGATTTTTTTAATGACACGGTAACTCTACTAATTAAATGCAATCAATCATTTGGTGCATAAAGTTAGAGTAATTAACATGAAAAGAAATCAATAATATAATTTTGTGGAAAAATTGATATAATTTTAGGTATAGTGATTAAAAAACTAGAGTTTTCATTAAAATTGGAGGTCAACTATCGGAGGGCTAAGCTCACCGTATGTGTGGTCAGTGAACGTGTCAGTGGAAGAAAAAACAACTAATTAGTGAACGAAATAATTAATAACCCAGTATATTTTTTTTCGTAATTGTTTACGTATTTTAACTTACTAAATTTTAAAAATAATGAAAAAATATTTTAATTATGAACATGTTTTTAACAAGAAAAAAGCATGCCATATCTCAAAAACTAACATAACACAGAAATTAGAGTTAACACATAGTGTCGATTCTTTCATTACCAATGTAGTTAACAAAATACTAATATCTATAATTAATTGTTAATGTGAATATTTAGTATTTAGATGATGTGATTGAATAATTAATTTTCTTTTTTGATAAGTTCGACATATCAGAAATTAATTTATGGATCTAAATGTTATTGAAGAATCTATCGTTAAATTAATAAATTGCTATATATACAAAATAGAATGAACTTATCTGTTGACTAACCCAAATTTTGATTTGAGTAATTATAATTTTATAGCGTATTTGTATTTGTCAATTGTGGGTTGTAAATACTAATTAAGTCAATCAAAATGACCCAATCCTTTATGCTGTAGCCCAATAACCATATCAGATGGGTCAGGACCAAGGTCCCAAAACCCAATAATGCTTATTTAAAATAACAAAAATCAAGCCAGAAAAGAGACCCGACCCGGCTATGTTGCCCCAGCTCCTAATCCCCCTCCTCAATTAGATTGAGTTACTAAACTGAATGTGAATGTGAATGTGAATGTGAATTGTGAAACTCTGATGCTGAAATTGAAAGGAGCCCTAAATTGAAAATGCGAGAGCTGGAGGCTGAGCTGCGCCTGATGACCGCCGTTGTCCCTCCGCCGTAGGCTGTCATCGTCCGGCTATCTTCTTCGTTATCGATGCTGTGCTTCGTCCTCGTCGAGCTCGATTCGTCGTGACGTCGTTGCTTCCTCCAGCGCGGTCCCTGTTGCCGCCGCTCACTGTCCGACGCCATCCCTGTCGCCGCCGCTGAAAGTCCTCTGCATACTCCTTCCCTCGTCGGTGGCTGAGTTGCTTGCTGCTGGCTCCTTCCCTCCGCCGCAATCACCGCTTCTTCCTTGTGGTCCAGGTGAGCTTTTAAGGATTCCAAATTGGTGCAATATATTCTGGATATGTTAGTGTTATCTTTTCTTTTTCTGTTGAATGTGCAATCTGTGCAATCTTTTCTATTTCTTGTGAGATACTTATAGCTTGATGCTTATGCATATTTCTGGCGTCTCCTAAGGAAATGATGATTTATGAGTGGGACTTTTTAAGTTTGATGAAGAAAAGAATGGGAAGTTAAAAGAGAGTGTATTTGTTGTGGAGTTATAAGGAATACGGTTTAGGTGAGCTTGAATAAGAGCAACTAAAAAACTCTGGTTGATCTTAAAATGGAGAAGATTGCTTTGTTTATAAAATTTTGTTGCTTGCTTTATGTTTTAATTTTCCTTTGAAATGCTATTAGGATCCAAGGGACTGTTATTCTGAGGTCAAATTGGTAGCTAACATGGAAGAAGAAGACGATTATGTTGAGTATGTGCCTGTAGCCAAGCGTCGTGCCATGGAAGCTCAGAAGATTCTCCAGCGCAAGGGTCAGGCATCTACTGCCACAGATGCTGATCTCGAGAAACTAAGAGTAGCTGAAACTAAGCCCAGTCTTCTAGTTAAGGCTTCACAGTTGAAACGAGAGCAGCCTGAGATTAGTGCAACAGAACAGATTGTTCAACAAGAGAAGGAAATGATTGAGAACTTGTCAGATAGAAAGACCCTTATGTCTGTTCGTGAATTGGCTAAGGGGATTACTTATACAGAACCATTGCTTACCGGGTGGAAGCCACCTTTGCAGGTGAGAAGGATGTCTAAAAAAGAATGTGATTTGATTCGCAAGCAGTGGCATATAATAGTTGATGGTGAAGATATCCCACCTCCAATTAAGAATTTTAAGGATATGCGGTTTCCTGAGCCGGTTTTGAAGAAATTAAAAGCCAAGGGAATTGTGCAACCGACACCCATTCAGGTCCAAGGCCTTCCTGTTATCTTATCTGGGAGGGATATGATTGGGATTGCTTTCACAGGCTCAGGAAAAACCCTGGTATTTGTGCTGCCAATGATCATGGTAGCAATGCAGGAGGAAATCATGATGCCTATTGCTCCTGGAGAAGGTCCATTCGGTTTGATAATTTGTCCTTCACGAGAACTGGCTCGGCAGACTTATGAAGTGGTTGAACAGTTCTTGATACCTTTGAAGGAAGCTGGATATCCGGAGCTCAGGCCTTTGCTATGCATCGGTGGAGTGGATATGAGATCACAGCTTGAGATTGTGAAGAAGGGTGTCCATATTGTTGTTGCCACTCCTGGTAGATTGAAGGATATGTTGGCCAAGAAGAAAATGAATCTTGATAATTGCAGGTATTTAACATTAGATGAGGCTGATCGATTGGTAGATTTAGGATTTGAAGACGACATAAGAGAAGTTTTTGATCACTTCAAAGCTCAAAGGCAGACTCTGTTATTTTCTGCCACTATGCCTACAAAAATTCAGAACTTCGCCAGAAGTGCTTTGGTGAAACCTATTATTGTCAATGTGGGACGGGCTGGGGCAGCAAATCTTGATGTGATCCAAGAGGTAGAGTATGTAAAGCAAGAGGCGAAAATCGTTTATCTCCTTGAGTGCCTTCAAAAAACCCCACCTCCTGTTCTGATATTCTGTGAGAATAAGGCTGATGTTGATGACATTCATGAATATCTTCTCTTGAAAGGAGTGGAAGCAGTGGCTATTCATGGAGGCAAGGATCAGGAAGAGAGAGAGAATGCCATTTCGGCTTTTAAGGCTGGAAAGAAAGATGTGTTGGTAGCAACTGATGTTGCATCCAAAGGTTTGGATTTTCCAGATATTCAGCATGTCATCAACTACGACATGCCAGCTGAAATTGAAAATTATGTCCATAGGATTGGTCGAACAGGAAGATGTGGCAAGACCGGTATAGCTACAACATTCATTAACAAGAACCAGAGTGAGACAACATTGCTTGATTTGAAGCACCTCTTGCAAGAAGCAAAACAAAGAATACCTCCAGTTTTGGCTGAGCTGAATGATCCAATGGAAGACAATGATGCAATCACAGACATAAGTGGGGTGAAGGGATGTGCTTACTGTGGTGGTCTTGGTCATCGTATCCGTGATTGTCCCAAATTGGAACATCAGAAGAGCATGGCAATTGCAAATAATAGAAAGGATTATTTTGGTTCTGGAGGTTACAGGGGTGAAATTTGAAAGCACCAGTCCCTTGTGTACAAGGTTTTTATACACTACTTGGTTATTGTAACATCTTTTAAACTTAATCACATAACAAGTTCACTTCATTGTAGGTTATAGTGTCTATTGATTAGTGGATTGATTTTCACATATTTTGTATGGTTGACCGTGGCGTGGTATATTCAGCTTTATAAGTGGCGTGTCGTGTTAAATGAATAGAATATAAATGGCTATATGCTTTGTTTAAACATTTTTCAGTGTCTTTTTAAAGTTAAAACTGAAGATATCCTCTTATTTAAGTCATAGCATCATAGCCTTTTCCAAACAAAGGGAGTAAAGTGTGACATTCTTATGTAAAGTGATAGACAAAAATACATATAATTTTTATCCTTATATGATTTTAATCTTATTTTTCAATGTATTCATTAGCTAGTAACTTCTTGATATACCGAGTAAAATAATGTGAATATTACCGAACTACAACAATAAAACATGACTATTAATTTTAAGGTTTAATTACTTTGTTGGTTCTTATAGTTTTGTAAAATTTTCAATTAGATCTCTATATTTTTTTTTTAATTGGGTTCTTGCACTAAATTTTTTTTTTCAATTAAGTTATAGGGGTCCAACTAAAAAAAAAATTGGTACAGAGACCTAAATAAAAAGAAAAAAAATGTATGGACCCAATAAAAAAATAGTGCAAGGACTCAATTGAAAAGAAAAAAAATATAAAGACCTAATTAAAAATTTTGTAAAATTATAAAAATTAACAGAATAATTAAACCTAATTTTAATATTAATAATCTTTTTTAAAATGATGCTTGAAGTGTTACCTTAAAAATTGAAATATATTTATACGCTAAATATTATCACAAAATTTTACCCAGAGAATGTACTTTCCCTTGCCAAAATTCAATATTTTTTTGGTAATCTAATGGGCATAGGCCCAAAATAAGAAAGAAGCAAATTAAATAAATTGATTAGTGGGTCTCGTCCAATCTTGCTCTATGAAGATCCTTAAATTTAGCTCAGGTTTATCAATGAAACTATATCTTAAATGGTTGTTCAAACTATATTTAGTCATTTAGTCGGCACAGGTATTGCCTTCCCTGAAAATATGTAGAACTCTAATTTTCTAAGGTTTCATCAGTTGGTCTTGAATTTTTCTTAAAAGGGAATTGTACTGGATGTAGGATTCTCCTTTCATGATCTATTTGCAAATTTTTAGGGCATCTGTTTCAACAATAATTTTTTTTATTTTCAAATCCTAAACTGTTTGTAAACCGTAAAAATTTTTTCACATCTCCGCTTGAAAAACTTGACTATTGTCTACCTTTATCTGGAAGCCTGCAATCTACTCCCCATTCTATGTTCGGATTAGACCACCACACCTGGCCACATTTTTCGCTTTTGAAACTGCACCATCAGTATTCAATTTTACCAATTTTACCCACCCAATAGGAGGGGGCGTCCATATGCTTTCCTGACTTTTGGTTTTATTTATTGTGCATTTCTGACTTCTTCTTTCATAGGCTTTCGTGTAATTATTGAGGGAATTCCTAATCACTTCAACAATGTTTTTGGATCTTACAAAAGGAGAGAAAACCTCAAGATTTCTCCACTTTCATATCATCCAACAAGAGACAAAAAACTCATCTATCCACTCAAATGGAGACTTACCAATAGAATTTTGCAGTTTAATTCTATCCATCCTTAAAAGTTGATGTTAAAAAACAGGGCTGCAGCTGCGGGGTTGATGAGCTTCACCCATATAGTCGCAGCTTTTGGACAGTCTCTTATCACATGCAATATAGTTTCGGATTGATGCTGACAATGATGATAATTAGGGTTAGTTCCCATCTTAGAGGCTCTTCTGCTAGCTGTTAGAATTTTACCATGTAACAATTGTTATATAAAGACCTTTATTCTTTCTAGCCCTTCCATTTCCAAATTTTCATCCATCTGTTTGCATTATCATTCACATCCCACTCAACTAGCATTCTATAAGCCGAAGCGATTGTAAATTGCCCACTCGAAGACTGGGTCTAGTACAACGAGTCCTTCAAGTTACTAGTAGAGGGAGAAGTAGCTCTGATTTTATCAATAATAGAAAAAAGAATGAGTGTATATAAGTCATTCAATTTTCAATCTCATTGATTGTCCACATAATCTGCAACCAAATCTGCCTCTCTTCTCGTTGAAATTGGATTGATGGCAGTTCTAACAAGACAGTTTTCATTCGATATCCATTTATCATTCTAGAAAAATATATTTGTTCCGTCTCCAACAACACTTCTACAACTATTCTCCACTATATACCACACTTTAACTAGTTCAATATTTATTGACATTATTTTCATTTATTTTAGCTGCCAAACCCCACGCCATTCTGTAGCTGCTGCGAGCCTAATAAGTGCATTCAATATGGGAACATGTTATGGAGCTTGGTGACAAGTGACAACAACCGAATTCTCATACCCTACACTAACAATATTGCTCACAAGAAGACTCCCATTATTACATATGGTTAGCGATTTCACAGATTTCTAGAAGAAACTTTTTTTTTTGGTATTAGATTTCTAGAAGAAACTAATTATTAGTTCACAAGTCAAATATTCATAAAGCAAAGCATGCTAGATACGATACAAAAAAAAAAAAAAATCAGTGAAACGGACGTACATATATGCCGTGAAATAATATGCAAACAAGACATATTAATTTTTGTTTTTATATATTTCCGGTTTTCTTACTTTTAAAACAGAAAATTCTAAAAAAAAATAGAATTTTGCTAATTTATGTTTTAAGAATACATTTTAAAAGCACTATAAAAAAATTAAATTTGACTAAAAGTTATTGAAAAATTGTCTTTTATATTTTAATACATTAAACATATTAAAAATGCAAATGTTTTTATTATTATACTCTTCACATGTGTTTTTTAGGATACAGATTACTTAAATCTAAAAAATAAATATAAAAATTGAAAGCAGATATAAATTCGGCCTAATAATTTACCACAAGGAGGGACCATTGGGAGCCATAAAGCGTATATCTTTTATTTTTCTCTTTTGGGTGTGTTCATGCATCAAATTTGCGGTCCATATTCGAATTGTTTATTCGAATTCAATTTAAAAAATATGGATATAGATCCATAAGATATTTGATCCCTGCATTAATTAATAGAATTAGATTACGAATTTTGTATAGGTATCTGCATATTCGCGAATTCACAAAAATAAATAAAAAATAAAAAAATAATTTTTATGTTTTATTTTAACTAACAATTATTATATATGTTGTGTTATTTTAATTTATTATTTAAAAAATATATGTTTAATATTATTTTAAGAATAAATATATTTAAAAAATAAATTTTATTAAATTTTTTTAATAAAAATAAAATTTTAAAAATATTTTTTGTGTTTGACGGATATATCTGATATCCGATCGAATCCGCAAATAACTGAGGATATTAAATTCGATCCAATCCAATAATTTTATTGCAGATCGAATCAAAATTTTGACCATATTCAATTCCATTTGCGATCACCTATATTTCTTCTTCTTCTTCTTCAATAATGTAGCAAATATTAGTTATGGTAGGACCATTATTTATTACATTACATAGACGTTAATGGTGGCGACGGTTTGCTGTTGGTTGCTGTCCTTCATTATACTGGGTAAGATATAAAAAAGTCTTCACTAATAAAGATCCTATGATGCAAACACATGGTTGACCCTAGCTATTAGAACACAACATGTTCCTCTAAAATCAATGATGTATGTATATGCATTCATAATCTCTATCATGCATTCATCCTCCATTAATTTGAAGTGCTTGTGTTTGCATGAGATGTCACACACGGTATGTATTTAATGACTAGGGTGGAGTGAAATGAGCACAAAAGGCAGATTAATCCCGCATTATATATGTAATAATTCATTATACAACAACTAATTCTTAAATAAAATTTACGGTTGAAGATAAAGATAATTGAAAATGGCTAGATAACTTGAGTTATATGACTAAATTATTTAATAGATGATTACACAAAGATAACTTTCTCTTATGTAAATAGTCAACTACTTATTTTAACACTTCAGGTTGACTTCCAAAGCTGAACCAACCTGTTCAAAGCAAGACGAGAAGATCCACCTTCATCCTTTGCTTCCACAGCACCGATTCTCATCTTGAAGATTCTCTGTCGAATCTCTTTCCCTCTGTCCGAGTCCATCAACTCATTAACTCGCTCCTCCAACTCACTTGCACTCACGAACCCATCTTTATCCTCCTTCACCTCCAAACCAACCTTCATTTCTCGCACCATAATCACTCTGTTCATCTTTTGCTCTGCATAAAGAGGCCACGCCACCATTGGCACTCCTTCACAAACAGCCTCCAGGATCGAGTTCCAACCGCAGTGAGTCACAAACCCACCCACCGAGTCATGACTCAGTATCGCTGCCTGTGGGGCCCAATCCTTAACCACCATTCCCTTCTCCTTCGTTCTCTCCAAGAACCCTTCCGGCAACAACTCGTTCAGACTCGGTTCCGAGTTATCTGACTCAGCTTCAGCCCTCACCACCCACAAGAATCTCTGCTTGCTCTTCTCCAACCCCATAGCTATCTCCTTCAACTGCTTCTTCGAGAACGTTCCCAAGCTTCCAAAACTCAGCAGCACCACGCTCTGACTCGGCTGCGAGTCGAGCCAACTCAGGCACCCTTTCTCATCATTCTCGCACGTATTCGAAATCATGGGTCCGATGCAGAATAGTTCTGGTGTCTTGTTATTCATTTCTTTGTTACTCAAAGCTCTTATAGCTCTTGCTTCAATGGCGTCACAGGTGTTGACGATGATCCCATCGCTATCTCTCATGGTTTTGGATATGTCAAGGAAAACATGGTAAATGCTACTCTCACGATCCTTAGTTAAATCGGGGTAGTCATCGGTAGAAATTCTGGGTAGCCCAGGAATTTGAATCTGCATGGGAAAATCCTTGAAGGATGTTGTGGTGGTTTCGTGAAGAGTTGGAAAATGAAGGATAGTGGAGAGAGAGGAAGCACATGAAGTGAAGTAAAAGTAGGTAGGGATATTGAGCCTGTTGGTGACTTGCGTAGCGGCGGTGGAGTTCATGAAGTCCAAAACAATGGCTTTGATGGTGGAGGTTTTGGAAATGGAGTGGAGGAGTTGGTGAAGGTTGTGGTTGCTGCGGCGAGAGAGTTCGATGCAGAGGATGTGTGGGTGGAGGTCAGCGGGGAGAGTGACTGGAGGGAGGTGGAGGAAGGTGATGGAGGGCGCGGCGGTGGAGAGGGCGGAGAGACATTGTTTTTGGATGGTGGTGGGTGTCGGTGGTGTAGAAATGAGGAAGATGATGGAGAGGGAAGGGTGGTGAGTGGCAATGAGGTTTGCAAGCTCAAGCATGGAAAGGAAATGGCCTCTATCGAGAGCTGGGTAAAGAAGAATGGCGTCGTTCTTCATAATTAAGAAGGTAACTGCTATCAAGTTATGTTTTTTAAGGAGTTGCAGGTGTTGGTTGATGATAAGAGTGAGTGTATTTATAACGGAGTAAGGGTCTAAGGTACCAGCTTTAACTTTAAGACCCACTATGGAGTAGGAACCCAACTCATCACTTTTCTAATATTTTCTTTTTCAAGCACACTTAAAAAACAAACAAAGAATCAGACAAACAAAGAATCAGACAACAATCATTAATTCATTAAGGCTGATAGACGGGCTTAAAACTCGTTGCCCCGGATCCCATAACTCGTTAAAAAATACGAGTAGACTGAAAATTTAAAAGTCCCACTGGAAAAACAATATTAAAAGAAAAAGTATATGGAACAAGTGATGCCAAAAATTAAATAACTTAATTATTTATAATAATTTTAATTAATTTTATTTATTTATATATTAAAATATTTGTTATTAATTAGTTTTAATGTCAAATTCAAGTGTAAAGAGATATATTGAGATATTTTTGGCTAGAATCACGGTGAAATCTCTTCCGAATCCACTTTTTCTCCATGGCTGCAGTAAATCATTCAAAAATATATAAAAAAATATCTATTTAGTATGAAAAAGAAACATTCTAATACTTAGTAGAAGAAATATCCTAATACCTAGCATAAGTACCATCTACGTAGATGTTTTAAATTTATCTATAGGCATTTGGTTGATTTTTGGCTAGTACCCTCTTGGTTCCCTAGCATTGTTGATATTAAAAATGCAAAGTAATCCTTATTTACCCTAATACCATAGCCTGTTCAGTTTTGTGTTATTGACCACCAATTTACCCCTAGCTTATTCAAATTTATCCATCATTAATTCTTCTATACTCATCGTTTTCCTAGTCTCCCGAACCCCCCTCCTTCGCTCCGCAAAACCCCCATCCACACCCTGACGTATGCGCTGCAATGCAAGTTGCATCCCACGCTACGAACCGGCGTGACCTGGCGCGTCCCTTAACCCTAACCCGAATTGCATCGCCTAGCTTCCACGCGCCTACTCCTATTGCGGGAAGGAACTGTTTCGCACCTGAAACAGCTGAACATCCGACCTTTGCAGCGCCGCGTGAACTGGAACAGTGATCGTCGCCCACGCAAATTGCAGAATCAAACCTCCTAAACCAACCATCTATGCGTACAATAATTGTGAACATCCAGTTATACGTAGACAATAACATTCAATATTTATGCGTAAAGATAATCATGTAATTAAGCAATAAATAGTATTATATACGTAGAATGACCATTTATTTTGTTTAATAAATTAACCATCTAGATACATACTGCAACGAACATCCAGTTATGGTTCTGGTTGGAGTTGCTGCGGTGCAGCGAGAATAAGACACACGAACGTAATGTACCGGTGGTGGGTGGCTTTTGCACACGGCGGTGAGAAAGGTGCTAGTTGGAGTCGCTGTGATGGTGCGGTGCGGCGAGAACAACACACACGATCGAAAGGTAACGGTGGTAGGTGACCTCTGCGCACGCGGGAAGAACCGAGAAGAAAGGGAGAGAGAGGATAAGACCATATATAGAGAGGGTATGTGTGTTGATATAACTGATTACAATTTTAATTTGTTTCAAATTTAAAATTAGAAACTATTCAAAAATTAATTAATTGACTATGATTTGATTTTAATTACAATTTAATCTTCATTGTACACATTATACAATACATACGTTGACTCCTCATACTTTATCAATTTAAAATTGTCATGGTTTTGAGGGATTTAAGTTGGGACAAATTTTTTCGTGGAATCGATCGATTTTTATGTAATTGAAAATGTGAAGTTGTTTATGTAATTGAAAATATGAAGTTATAATTTGGATTATATTCTATGTTAATTGATTAGATATTTAATGATGTTTAATTATATGTTTTGGATAATATTTTATTTTTTATAATATTGGTTTTATTATTTTGGTTTAAAAAATTTAGTTAATAATTATGTTTATTGCATATTTAGAATTATAAAGACTTTAATGTTTATAAAATTTAAAATTATAATTTTATATATTATTAAAAATTATAAATTTATTAAAATAGTTGTAAAAATTATATATTATTTAATATTTAATAATTTATTAATAAAAATTAAAAAAAAATTGGCAAATTAGATAAGATAAGAGAAAAATTTAAGACTACCTCACTAAGCAGGAGAAAAGAGGAGTAGACTAAGCCTGATTGCTATCCTTATTAACCACCTAATCAAACTAATTTATTATTTTTAAATTATTTTTTATTATTACTGATCAATTCAATTCTTTTAGTCTTTAATATAAAATTTTTTTAATTTTAATTATTTTACTCTAATAATCTAATAACGTACATATTTTTTATATTTTTAAATATTAATGTTACGGTGGGTAACCGGAGATTAATAAGGAGGATGACGTTTGGCGGCCCAAATGTATGAAGGAGGAGAACTCCGGATGTATTCTGCAACTTGGGAGGCTCCGTCCGACTTGCGCGCGCGAGTGAATGGGGGGTGGTACTTGCAAAGACACTCCGATGCCTAAGTTAGCAAGGGTGTGAGCAGGTCTAGAGAGTATTGGGCCTAGAGATACCTGAGTCGTGTCAGTGTACTTATAGTGGTGAGCCAATAACCACCGTTGGAGTAGTGCCGTATCTTTAGGATAGTAACCGTCCCATTATCTTAGGGAGGTTAAGATATGGCTTTATGAAGTGGTTAGAGAGATTTCAGGGGCGGTTACTCATTTGAATGAGTGTTTGTCTGCCAGCTAATCTCATAACCGACTTCTTCATACTAAGTCGTGGTTGACACCGACTTCTTAAGTGGAGGTCGGTGCTTCGCTAGGCTTAACCTACTGGATCAGGCCTTTCGGTTGGACCTGGGCCCTCAACATTGGGCCAGGGTATGAACAGTGCCCCTACTTGAGCCCAAGATCCTTTTAAGGCTTGAGTTCAAGTATTTAACTCGGGTTCGTAGCCGACCTTCACGGGTTTTGAAACCGACGTGATTTTCGCGACCTTTTGTTTCTGACAGTTACGTCAATTCAAGCGTCGTGTCCGTTGGGGAAGCGTTTAGGGATCGAGGGCTTTGGTAACGGTGCAATCGCATTAATGACTGCCTCGTTTTTACCATTATGCCCCTTAATGTGTTTATAAATGCTTTCCCTCTCTTTCGTTTTTCCGTTTCTGCAAACTTTCAAACTTCTTCTTCCCCTGTTCGTGCTGCATTCTTGTGTTCGAAGATTTCTGCTCTCTCCAACCTTCATTTCTTGGATAAAGGTTAGTTTTATTTCTTCCATGTCATGCTTTATGTTTGCATGTTTTGTTTTGTGAGTGGATAGGTTGGCCTGTAGATTCTAGCCTCGTATCTCTCCTCTTTAGGGGCCGTGTTTTTTATTTTTCTTTTTCTTTTTTCCTTTTGTAGGTTTCTGCCACTTTTCTTTATATAAAAAATGGCTTCCGTAGATGTTCTTTCTCAGTGGGTTGACGTTACGGTCCTTGGGGAGGAACCGTTGGTCGATGCTGAGTTCATCACTCATCTTCGTACTCATCACAGGCTCTGTACTTCGGAAGAGGACGAGCCAAAATATGAACTAATAATCCCGGGTCCTGAAGACCGGGTCTGTTTAGGGAGAGAAAATGAGGCGGCCCCTCATTTTTTCTTTATGTATGAGTGTATGATCACCCGTTTGGGTGTTTTTCTTCCTTTCTCAGATTTCGAGATATCTGTTTTGCATCACTGTAGAGTTGCCCCTACTCAACTTCACCCCAATTCTTGGGGTTTTTTGAAGATCTATCAGTTTATAAGCCATGCTCTGGACTTTCCGACCTCTCTAAGGATTTTCTTCTTTCTCTTCCATATGACTAAGCCCTTTAGTGGGCTAAACAACAAACAGCAATGGGTATCCTTCCGAGCCATACAAGGTCGGAGGATTTTCACCCTTTTTGACGAATCTTTTCACGACTTCAAAAACTTCTTTTTCAAACTTCAAGCTGTAGAGGGTCACCACCCCTTTTTCCTGGATGAGCATTCCTCTCCCCGCTTCCCCCTTTATTGGTCGCCGCCTTCCTCTTGTGAAAAGTATGGTCCAGATGACCTGGACGAGGTGGAGGCGGCTATTGTGGGGTTTTTCCGAGAAGCGTGGGGGAGGACCCCATACTTGGACACCAGGAAAATTCTCCAGGGTACACCGACTTTTGTTCAATCTCAGCTAGGTAGTGCATGCATTCTTTATTTCCGAGTTGTTTCTGCCGACTTGCATTCTACCGACTTGTAATTTTTGTTATTTGTTTTCTTTTGTAGATATGGCAAAAAGGAACGCTCAGGAGGCCTATCAAAGGGTCCAGGAGGCCAAGGCGAAGTCCCGGGCTAGGTCCGGGGGTGCTAAAGCAGTCGTTTCTCCTCCTCCTCCTCCTCCTCCCAAGAATACTGGCACTCCCTCTCAACCTCTTATAATTTCTTCAAGTTTGTCTCGACCACCTCCTTCTGCTCAAATTCTCTCCGAGCCAGAGAAGAAGAAGCGTAAGACTTCAGAGTCTGGCTCTTCTTCTTTTGATGGTGGGGTTAAGGCGGATGCTCTTGCATTCGTCCGAAAGAACATCTATCCTTTTATAAGTATGGATGATGTTTCTGTTCGAAACCACCTCACCACCATGGCCGAGGAGAGTTTTAGGACAGCGGGCGTTTATGGCAAACTTTTGGATATTTTCGAGAAGACCCCCCTCAGCTCCTTGGGGGCAACCTCGAAGGTTGAGGAGTTGGAGGGGAGGCTTCTTCTTTTTGAAAAACATGAGAAAGAGTTGAAGGAGGAGAGAGATAAATTGAGGAAGGAGAGGGATCACCTTAGGGAGGAGGTGGGTAAGCTACGAGCTCAATGCACTTTGGAGGCGAATTTGAGGAAAACAGCACAAGACAGCTACCACAGTTTATTTCAAGATATTGTTGCTGTGAGGAAGGACTTGCTGAACTCTCGGAACGCGTACGCCGAGTTGGAGGACTCTATCGCCGATGGTGCCGAGGAGTCTTGGAGAATTTTCTTGGAACAAGTCAGAGTTATCGCTCCCGACTTGGACCTTTCTCCTTTACATCCCGACAAGGTAGTTATTGATGGCGCCATCGTTGATCCTCCTGTCCCCGAGGTTGTTTCTGAGTCGGACCTGAAGACTCGGGGGCAGAGGATTATTGAGTCTCCTCCTCATTCTAAAGATGCTTTTGGTTCTTCCTCCGTTCCTCCTGCTGGTCCTGGCAGCGCCCCTCCTGAGTCTGGTGGTGGTGATTCCTCTACTCCTCTAAAGAAATGACTCTTATTTTTTATGGCTATATGGGGGCCCGGCCTATGGGTCCCCTCTTTTTTAAACTTTATTTCTCTGTTGGTGGTTGTGAACAATTTCTTTTTGGCCTTTTAAGGCCGTAAACAAAAATATTTATGGCGATTGCCCTTTTTTGAACAAGGGCGTAGAAAAATAAATGCCCCTTTTTTTTTGGATAAGGGTTCTAAGTTACCTCGTGCGTGCCTGCTTTTTGTTTTTGATATTTTTTTTGGATCTTTTTTGAGGAAACCTCTTTGTTGGCTTGCGTTGTTTTCTCGAGCCTTTTTCGTTCAAGGGCTTTTATGCAGCCTTTAAACTTTTTCCAGGTTTTCCTATCTCTTTTGTTATCCTTTGTACTCAACTTTGCTTTAGTGAGCTTCTATGACTTAGGTTATTTTTGTGATGCGTTTTTCCTTTACTCGGAGCTCGGTTTTCTTTTACTCGGAGCTCTTTCGAGTTCGTTTTACTCGGATTTTCATTTCGACTTGAGAGTCGGATGATTCCTGAGTTCTTACGATCAACTCATATAACCTCTTTACGCCGACTTGTACCTCGTCGTTTTATCCTGACGACCATCTAGGTCGGCCCATGGGATTTTCACGTTTTGTCGAGCTTAAGTCGGCGCGTTTCGTAGAAAGACTTATAAAAAATAAAGGAGGATATTTAAGAGAGATATAGTGAATGAAAAAGATCTTTATTAATTGGGAAGGTACCTTTTTGCTACTAAGGGTCTTGATAGCCTATTTTCCCTTAGCCTCTACTATGATGCCTCGTTAAAAACCCTTCTCCAGAAAAAACCCTTTTCTTTGGGAAAAAATCGTGAAGTTGGGAAAAGAGTACATCAGGGAGTAGAGTTCGCTTTTAATTGTAGTACCTTTTCATATTACAAGCATGCCACGACCTTGGTAGCTCAGTGCCATTTAGGTCGGTTACTTTATAATAACCTTTTCCTAAGACTTCTTTGACTTTGTATGGTCCCTTCCAATTTGCGGCGAGTTTTCCTTCTCCCGATTTGTTGACTCCGATGTCATTTCTGATTAGGACCAAGTCATCTGTAGCGAATGTTCTTCGAATGACTTTTTTGTTGTACCTCGTAGTCATTCTTTGCTTCAGTGCAGCTTCTCTTATCTGGGCCCCCTCTCGGACTTCGGGGAGCAAGTCGAGCTCCTCTTTGTGCCCCTGTATATTTCCGACCTCGTCGTGGAGAATTACCCTTGGGCTTTGCTCACTGATTTCTATTGGAATCATGGCTTCTACGCCATAGACTAATCTGAAGGGTGTTTCTCCTGTGGCGGATTGGGGAGTTGTCCTATAAGCCCATAATACTTGAGGGAGCTCTTCGGCCCAAGCTCCCTTTGCTTCTTGTAGTCTTTTCTTTAATCCTGCCAGTATGACTTTGTTAGCTGCCTCGGCTTGCCCATTGGCTTGTGGGTGTTCTACCGAGGTGAACTGGTGCTTGATTTTCAGACTGGCTACTAGATTTCTGAAGGTGGCGTCGGTGAATTGGGTTCCATTGTCTGTGGTGATGGAATAAGGTATTCCATACCTTGTGATAATGTTTTTGTAGAGGAACCTGCGACTTCTTTGAACGGTGATAGAGGCTAATGATTCTGCTTCTATCCACTTTGTGAAGTAATCTATTCCCACGATCAAGTACTTGACTTGCCCTGGTGCTTGGGGAAAAGGACCTAACAAATCCATTTCCCATTTTGCGAAAGGCCAGGGGAAGTGATACTGATGAGCTCTTCTGGTGGAGCTACGTGGAAATTTGCGTGCATCTGGCATGGTTGGCATTTTTTCACAAAGTCTGTGGCATCTTTCTGCAAGGTCGGCCAATAGAATCCTGCTCGGATTACTTTCCTGGCCAGCGACCTTGCTCCGAGATGGTTTCCGCAGATCCCACTATGTACTTCCTCCAACACCTCGGTGGTTCTTGAGGTCGGTACGCACTTCAGTAATGGTGTTGATATCCCTCTTCTGTAAAGGACATTTCTCACCAAAGTATAATGTTGTGCTTCCCTTCGGATCTTTTTAGCTTCTTTTTCCTCTTTGGGGAGGATGTCGAATTTCAGGTATTCGACTAAGGGATTCATCCATCCGAGGTTTAGGCCGGCTACCTCAAGTACCTCTTGTTCATCCTCTGTTTTTGATACCGAGGGCTCTTGGAGGGTTTCTTGGATCAGGCTTCTGTTGTTCCCTCCGGGTTTAGTGCTTGCTAACTTGGATAGGGCGTCAGCTCTGCTATTTAGATCCCGAGTTATATGCTTAACTTCGGTTTCTGCAAAGTGCCCAAGGTGTTCCAAGGTTTTCTCCAAGTATTTCTTCATATTGGGGTCCTTTGCCTGATACTCTCCACTTATTTGGGAGGTCACCACTTGCGAGTCGCTGTAGATCATCACCTTTGTAGCACCAACTTCTTCTGCTAATTTTAATCCGGCGATCAAGGCTTCATATTCTGCCTGATTGTTTGAAGCCGGAAATTCAAATTTTAAGGAGACCTCTATCTGGGTTCCTTTTTCATCTGCCAATATTATGCCTGCGCCGCTCCCTGCTTTGTTGGAGGATCCGTCTACATAGAGTTCCCATGTAGTCGGCTTTTCCTCTTGTTCACCTGCATATTCTGCAACGAAGTCGGCGAGACATTGGGCTTTAATTGCTGTCCGAGTTTCATATCTCAAATCAAACTCGGAGAGCTCTATTGCCCATTGAACCATTCTCCCTGCAACATCCGTCTTTTGGAGGATCTGCTTCATGGGTTGGTTCGTACGGACTCTTATTGTGTGAGCCTGAAAGTAAGGTCGTAGCCTTCGTGAGGCTATTACTAAGGAGTAGGCAAACTTCTCTAGTTTGTGGTACCTTAGTTCAGGGCCTTGTAGGACCTTACTGGTAAAGTAAACCGGGTGTTGCCCGACCTTGTCTTCTCTGATCAGAGCCGATGAGACAGCCCTATTTGCCACGGATAGGTATAGGATAAGGTCTTTTCCCGGTACTGGTCGTGTTAAGATAGGAGGTTGACTTAGGAATCTTTTGAACTCTTGGAACGCCTCCTCGCATTCCGAAGTCCATTCAAATTGGCATCCCTTCCTCAATAAAGAAAATAGTGGAAGGGATTTCAGTGCCGATCCCGCCAAAAATCTGGAGAGGGCTGCAAGTCGGCCATTGAGCTGTTGAACCTCTCTCAAACAAGTCGGGCTTTTCATTTCTAGGATGGCTCTGCATTTGTCGGGATTGGCCTCAATCCCTCTTTGTGTTAACATGAAGCCTAGAAATTTCCCCGCTTCTACTGCGAAGGCGCATTTTGCGGGATTTAGTCTCATCCCATGCGACCTTATAGTGTTGAAGACTTGTGAGAGGTCGGTTAAGAGGTTGTTTTCTTGCTTGGTTTTTACTAACATGTCGTCGACGTATACCTCCATTAGGCTTCCCAGATGGGGAGAAAACACTTTGTTCATCAGCCTTTGATACGTGGCTCCTGCATTCTTTAGTCCGAATGGCATGACCACGTAGCAATAGTTGGCCTTTGGTGTGATGAACGATGTTTTCTCCTGGTCGGGTTCATGCATCGGGATTTGGTTATATCCCGAGTAGGCATCCATGAATGATAGGTATTGGTACCCCGAGCTGGAGTCCACCAGGGTATCAATACTTGGTAGAGGATAAGGGTCCTTAGGACATGCCTTATTCAAGTCGGTATAGTCGACGCACATTCTCCATTTACCATTCTGTTTCTTGACTAGCACTACATTGGCTAGCCACGTTGGGTATTTGACCTCTCTAATAAAGCCGGCTTCCAAGAGCGCCTGTACTTGTTCTTCTACTATTGAGGCTCGTTCTGGGCCGAGCTTGCGTCTTCTTTGCTGTACAGGTCGGGACCCTGGGAAAACCGAGAGCTTGTGGGACATGAGCTCGGGATCAATTCCGGGCATGTCGGAAGCCTTCCATGCGAAGAGGTCGGAATTAGCTCTTAGGAGCTCTCCCAACCTTTGTTTCAGGGTTTCCCCTAGGTTGGCTCCTATGTAAGTGTTTTTTCCTTCCTCCTCACCGACTTGTATCTCCTCGGTTTTTCCTCCCGGTTGGGGTCGCAGTTCTTCTCTGGTCCTTGTGCCGCCTAGCTCTATGGTGTGAACTTCTTTGCCCCTTCCTCTCAGATTTAGGCTTTCGTTATAGCACTTCCTTGCCAATTTCTGATCTCCCCTTACCGTTGCTATTCCTCCTGGAGTCGGGAATTTCATGCAAAGGTGAGGAGTCAATACCACTGCTCCCAGGCGATTAAGGGTTGTTCTGCCGATTAAGGCGTTGTAGGCTGACCCTTCATCGATGACTATGAAGTCTATGCTCAAAGTCCTTGATTTTTCCCCTTTTCCGAAAGTGGTGTGAAGGGGTAAAAATCCCAGTGGTTTTATTGGCGTGTCCCCTAACCCATATAGGGTGTCGGGGTAGGCTCTCAACTCTTTTTCATCTAACCCTAGCTTGTCGAAGGCGGGCTTGAAAAGGATGTCCGCCGAGCTTCCTTGGTCTACTAGGGTTCTATGGAGATGGGCATTAGCTAGGATCATAGTTATCACCACGGGATCATCATGCCCGGGTATTATCCCTTGCCCATCTTCTTTTGTGAATGAGATAGTGGGGAAGTCGGGTGTCTCTTCCTCGACTTGGTAGACTCTTTTGAGATGTCTTTTGCGAGAAGATTTGGTGATTCCGCCTCCCGCAAATCCTCCTGAGATCATATGGATATGTCTCTCTGGGGTCTGTGGTGGCGGATCTCTCCTGTCCATATCATCTCGCTTTCTCTTTCCATGGGTATCCGACCTCTCCATGAGATATCTATCAAGCCGACCTTCTCTAGCCAGCTTTTCTATCACATTTTTGAGGTCGTAACAGTCGTTGGTGGACTGACCATATATTTTATGGTACTCGCAGTACTCACTGCGGCTTCCCCCTTTTTTATTTTTGATAGGTCTTGGGGGTGGCAGCCTTTCAGTGTGGCAAATCTCTCTGTATACATCCACTATAGAAGTTTTTAGTGGAGTATAAGAGTGATATTTCCTGGGCCTCTCGAAACCGATTTCTTCCTTCTTTTTGACTTCCCTTTCCCTCTCCTTAGATGAGGAAGTGGGTCCAGGTCGCCAACTCAGGTCTCTTAATTTTGCATTCTCTTCCATGTTGATGTACTTTTCAGCCCTTTCTTGTACATCACTTAGTGAAACGGGGTGTCTTTTAGATATGGACTGTGAGAAGGGTCCTTCTCTAAGTCCATTGACTAACCCCATTATAACTGCCTCTGTGGGCAGGTCTTGGATCTCCAAACATGCCTTATTGAACCTTTCCATATAGGTTCGTAAAGACTCTCCGACCTCCTGTTTTATTCCCAGGAGGCTCGGTGCATGTTTTACTTTATCTTTCTGAATTGAAAACCTCATCAAAAACTTCCTTGAGAGGTCTTCAAAGCTGGTGATTGACCTTGGTGGGAGGCTGTCGAACCACTTCATGACCGCTTTCGATAAAGTGGTCGGGAAAGCTTTGCATCTTGTAGCGTCGGAGGCATCGGCTAGATACATCCGACTTTTGAAGTTGCTTAGATGATGCTTTGGGTCTGTGGTCCCGTCATAGAGGTCCATATCAGGGCTTTTAAAGTTTCTTGGAACTTTTGCCCTCATGATGTCCTCACTGAAGGGATCCTCTCCACCTGGGAATTGATCTTCTTGGTCGTCGCGGGAGTTATGGCCCTTGAGGGAGGATTCTAGCTGTAAGAGTTTTCTTTCTAACTCTTTTCGCCGTTTCATCTCCTCTTTGAGGTACCTTTCCGTTTCTTTCTGCTTCTCCCGCTCTTGCTCCAATTGTTCTAAGCGACTGTGGACCAACCCCATTAGTTCAGTTACGTGGGATGGTCCACCTTTTTCCGATTCTCGCTCATCTGAGGGATTTGCTTTCGGGTTTTTTACCCCGGAGGTACCCTCTCTATGCTGATCATTAACTTCTTGGTGGAGGGTTAGATCCACATTGTCGTTACCTGCGTTCAGATTCTCTTCTTCGGAATCTGTTTCCGCATGTATTTCCTCGTGGGATCTATCCGCCATCGATGGATGATCTCTCGGATCCCCGGCAACGGCGCCAATGTTACGGTGGGTAACCCGAGATTAATAAGGAGGATGACGTTTGGCGGCCCAAATGTATGAAGGAGGAGAACTCCGGATGTATTCTGCAACTTGGGAGGCTCCGTCCGACTTGCGCGCGCGAGTGAATGGGGGGTGGTACCTGCAAAGACACTCCAATGCCTAAGTTAGCAAGGGTGTGAGCAGGTCTAGAGAGTATTGGGCCTAGAGATACCTGAGTCGTGTCAGTGTACTTATAGTGGTGAGCCAATAACCACCGTTGGAGTAGTGCCGTATCTTTAGGATAGTAACCGTCCCATTATCTTAGGGAGGTTAAGATATGGCTTTATGAAGTGGTTAGAGAGATTTCAGGGGCGGTTACTCATTTGAATGAGTGTTTGTCTGCCAGCTAATCTCATAACCGACTTCTTCATACTAAGTCGTGGTTGACACCGACTTCTTAAGTGGAGGTCGGTGCTTCGCTAGGCTTAACCTATTGGATCAGGCCTTTCGGTTGGACCTGGGCTCTCAACATTGGGCCAGGGTATGAACAATTAATAATTAATTAATAACTAAACATAATAAATTTTGATAATCTTGTGACATTTTATTTATTTATTTATTGTTTCTCACTTATTTTTTCTTCTCCCCGACGTCACAATTTCTTCCATAACCATCCGCTAACAACTTGCCACTGCTGCCATATTTATGGGTAGTGCAATATTGAATTGAAGATGAGCATGTACAACATAGTGCAACCATGCATGTGATGGTTCTGGTAAACTAGTATTTTAGTCGTTTTAATTACTGACGAATTTTATGGATTATGTGAAATTTGTCAACCTCCTCAGCGAACTTTAAATAAGTTTCTAAATATAAAATTCGTTGTTTCTTTTCATATTCTACATTTTACTTTTTTCATTTTTTCTCACTCTCATCATCTTTTTTCTTTTAAGACTTTTCATTTTGGACGTTTTTAATCTTTTTATTTCTTCAGTTCGTGAATTTCAAATAATTCTATTCCTTTTCAGTTTAATTTATTGTTGTATTATTTTTTTATTTTAACATATTTATTTAGTTGGATTAAGTTTTATTGTTAGTTTTAAAATTTTAATTAGTTTGATAATTAGATAATAAAATTGATTTAGATAATATCAAACGATCATTTGATTATGGTAGGAGATTAATAGATATTAGTTAAAAAAATTATTTTGATTATTTTTTTTTGTTTAAACTAATTATGGTTTAGAATAAAATTATAGTTTATGCTCTAAATATTCACTACTTTTAGATTTATTTTTAAATGTAGTTGATAATACTTTAGTTAATTTTAAATTAAATTATTGTTTAAGTTAAATTAATATATTGTTAGAATATAATTAGGATCAATTAGGATCAATTAGTATTATTTAGTATATCTGAATATTTATTATAAAAAATTAATATATTCAAGTTGTCTAAAATAATACAATATAAAAGGGTATTTATAGGTACTAAGAGAATCGCAATAATAAAGATGTAATTTCCTATAATATATATTCAGATATACTAATTGATCCTAATTATATTCTAACATATATCTCTTCACCTTCCATTTTTTCTGCTTTTGGCAATAAGTTATGGGTATGCTTCATTGACAATCAGACTTAAATTGGATACACTGTACAACATATTTTAACGGTCATTTTCTAGTATCTTATACCCATAGTCCTCCTAATGTTATATGTCTTAACTGCCATATAACTTTCTTCTTATTTTCATATTGTTGTCTAATCTCAAACTCATTGGTGAGATCATTCTCGGGACTTCTTTGACTAAATAACTAATATGAAATCATTGTCTCGAGATTTGATGTGAAAAAGTGATCTAGACGATCATATATAGTTGAAAATTGGCAGATTTTGTCATGCAATTTGTGTGTCATTGTAGTAATTCATCTCTTCCTCCTCCTTCTCATCCGAAATTTTTATTGGTTCAGTTTCAGCATCTTTACCGTCATCAAGGTAACTTGATAGGAATCTATTGTCGAGTTTCTAATGGTAGAGTCCTCGTGACTTTCAATATCAGCTTACATCATACCATCATTAAAATTTTTGACGTTTGACTCCTCTTGACTACATTCAAGTGGCACATTTAGATCAACAATCGTCCTTTTAATGTTTTTTTTCTAACTGTCCCACTTAAACAGGTATCATCAGCAATAGTTCTAACAGATGGACATTTGTCCAACAGTTGTGCCAAGCGCTACCAAGACGTATGTCCTCGTCATCTCGTAATCGATACCTAATTCACAAAAACATAAAATCTTATTAGAACCATGATCTAGAACAAATAATAATAAAATAATAATAATTTAGTCTATGATATACATTTTGTAAAACAAGATGTTATCTATTTTGAACGAATATTTGTAGTAGATTTTTTTCATTCTTTCCGTGTGTTGTCACTCAATGAATGGCATGCAATATTAAATTCTTTAACATTGTTAGACTTTCAATTTCAAATGTTATATATATAAATACTAGTTGAGTAGAGCTAAACACGATAAATTCCTCGTCATCATACACTATTTCACCCTCATAATGAATGGATAACAATAAAATTTTAACATTGTATAAAATAAATAGAAGATCAAAATCAAGAAAAATAATAAGCTACTAGTGATGATTTTGGTTTAATTTAACCAATCTCGGAGATTTTATTGACGAACCCACTCGAAATTCGCCGAGGGGTGGTGAACTTCACAGAATCCATAAAGTTGGTTGAGAGGTATGACAAATCTTATGAAAATGACAAAGTTTGTCAAGGGGAACGATAAATTTGTCCATAACACATTAACACCTACAAAAAATAGATCTCCAAAATAAAGTGGGAATAATTTTTTTTAGAAATAAAGTTTTTTTTTATAATTTTATAACGAAAGAAATCCGATATAAGTATGATAATTTTTGTGATTCACATTTGAAAGTATTATTTCGAAAAGCTAAGGAAAATTTTTTAATGTTAAAAGCATTTTTGTTTAATTTGTTTAAAAAATAAAAAAATAGATTTTACTTTTAATATTTATGTCATGTAGTTGAAAAATTAAGTATAAAAAGAAAACTTTTTAGAAAAGAATAAGTTTATAATAAAGAAATTTTTTGATAAAAGAAAATAAAAAATAACATACAATTATTTTAAAAAATTAACAAAAATAAAATAACATATGTTTTAAATAAATTTTTAGTTATTTAAGAAAATTATTTTTTATTAATTTTTTAACAAGCATGAATTTTTTAAAACAGAGTTTGTCTCTAGCAGATAATATTTTTTTGGAGTAAATTCCTATTCTAGTAATTAAGATTTACATAATTATTTATTTTACTTTTTGAAATTTAAATTTTTTTATAATAGTTCTCCAAATTAAAATTTGGACACTAATTTAGTCCTTCAATCCCCCGGATAATAAATTAAGAAACGGTGTTTAGATGACAAAATCATCTTACGACGCTCCAACGACGAGATATGACACTTGATTTTTTTGCGAAGAATTGAATCTAAGACTGCAATGATTTTTGTCCCCTTATATTTTGCAGTTTAATAATTATTCTATATGATTTTTATTTTTATTTTAATTTCTTTAATACAGATGATTTATTCTGCCAGTGGTAGCATTACAAGTGCATCTTATAGTCACAACAAAAAAGAAGTGCATTTTATAGATTTAATTATGGTATGTAATTTATTCGAATTTATTTTATGGACAAAATAGGATTTAAAATTAAATATTATCATGTCATTTTTAGCTTTTTTTTTAGTTTACTAATAGATTTTTAGTCATTAATATTAAATTTTTATCAATTTTTACCAACTATGTTATTGTATTATTTAAAAATTTTTTATTATTTCTTTTTATATGAACCTTTTTTTTATTATTTATTATTTTTATTTTTAGTTAACTATTTATTTGATATTATACATTTTTATAATTGTAAGTTTTAAATTTTATTTTTTTATTTTTTTATAATATGATTTATTGATCCTATTAGGTAAAGTAAATTAAAAAAATCGTAAATAATAATAATAGTAAAAAATTATAGCATACTAAAGAAGAGTACTAAGAATACTAAAAATATACTGTATAAAAAATATCATTAAAAATTTTCTTATTTATTTCCATCATTACCGAAGCAAATATTTAATTTTTTATTATTTTTAATCCTTTCTAAAATTTATATTTTTTCAGTTTTAATTAAAATATATTTTGCCAATTTTTATGTTATTTTTTTAATAAATAAATATTAATTTTATTATAAAATTAATTAATAAGATCTATTCAAATATCTAAATTAAAATGATAAGATAATATTAAATTGAAGTCTATTTAAATAATTTTTTATCTAAAAATAATTTAAAATAGTGTAATCCAAACAATATTTATTTTACTATAATTTATTTTAATATAAAAATTGTCAAATATAAATTACTTTAACACAAATTTATTTTTTATCAAAATTAAATTTATAAAATTAATTTTATACAAATTTTTATTTTTAAATTGTAATCTAAACACATAATTTATTGTTAGAGTGTTTTGGCAAAAATTTTGCTATTTTATTAACACTATTTAATGATTTATAGCCGAAATTGGTCAATAAACCAAATTAATTAATGTAAAAATTTAATATAAAAAATTTAAATTTTAAATTAATATAATACCAATTTTTTGAAATAGATGAGAATAATGAAATCAAAAGAGATGATTCAGAAATCTGAATACATAGCAGTGATACATGCATGCATTGATTCATCATTATTGGAAATTGTAGCGACAACAGATGTTAAAAGTAGGTGACGTGATTGATGTATACCAACGGCGAGTACCTATAAACATAACACGATATCATAAATGATAAGGTTATTTCTATTTTTATAATGTTATTTTGATGATATTTTTGTCTTATATATTCTTATACATTTATAAAAAATAATATAGTTAAAATAAAAGTAACAATAATTTAAAAATAATATATTGTTTTGGAAATATAAACTCTGCTGTTTTCTATTTAAGAGCAACAGTAATGAATATCACTCAATTTCAAAGTATTCAAATATTATATTCGTCTTCCAAATTTTAAAAATAAAAAATAAAAAATAAAAAAAAATTAATTTAAAATAGTTTAAATTTATTTTATTTTATTTTGTAGTTTAGTTATGGTTTATTTTATTTTATATTTATTTACTATATTATTAGAATAACTAAGTAATATTAGATAGATATAATTATTTTATCATTTTTTATAATATCACTAAATTTTTAATTAAATTTTTTTATTTTTTAATTAAATTCTCATATATCAGATTTGTAATTAATTTTTTAATATGACAAAAATATTTAAATTAATGAAATATTTCATTAAATAAAATGAATATATTTAATACTTAATTGAATATTTTGTTTTGTTTAATAGAATATTCTCTAACGTTTTTGTTATAATAAAAATTTTAGTAACAAAATTTGATAGGGTATAAATAATTAAAAATTCAATTCAAAAAATACAAAAATTTAATAAAAAATTTAATAAAACTATTGAGACTGATTGAGTAATAAATATAATTATAAATAAATATTAAATATAATTATAAATATTACATACATAAAATTATAGATGTTAAATTAAATTAAATAATTTTATTTTTTGAATATTATTATTTTAAAATTAATTTAAGTTAGTCAAATAAGGAGTTTATTATTTATCTATTCAAGTAAATTAAACGTTAAAATTTGAATTTTATTTATATAACATAATAAATATATTTATAAATATTATATACATAAAATTATATTAATGTTAAATTAAATAAAATAATTTTATTTTTTTAAATATTATTATTTTAAAATTAATTTAAATTAATTAAACAATCAATTCATTTATGTATTTAAATAAATATTAAAATTTTGAATAAATATATGACAATTTATTAAATAAAGATAAATTTTAAATAAAACTCTAATCTATAATATATTAATTTTTTATCGAGTTGAAAAATATGATAAAAAATTAAAAATAGCCTTAAAATGTTGTATTTATCTGCTCAAAATAAGGTGCACATACACAGCCACAAATTTTTGATATAGCTGGAACAATTCCGTCAGGCTTCTAGATATCACTACAATAATAATGGCAGTTACGTACATACATACATCAACTTGCAATCTAATGTAATTAATTATTGAAAATTTTTAAAATGTATTCATACATCAATGATTGTTAATTTTAATTATAAAAAAATATATAATATATATAATTAAAATAAACGATTAAAATTTATTAAAATACTCAAACATTTATACTTCAAAATTTTTTTTGAATTATATTGAGAGTTTAATTAATATGAATCACTGAATCTTAAACATATATTTTAAAATCATTATTGCCATAAAATTGTACATATTTTATTTTGATAAATAAATAATAAATATATTGAAATTGTATATTTTTTGTACAAGTAGTTTTAGTTAATACTATTTATATGTATTTTAAAAATATATTTTAACTAAATCCATAGATATAAAACACAATTACTCCTTAACAAAAGAGATGCATAGTAAATAAAATTATTGATGATTGAAAAAGTTTACAAGATAAAATGTCATTTTTTATCGACTGATCCATTTCTAAATTTATTATTGGAAACGTATACAATAGAAAAATAGTTCATAAACAACGCAATTAAGTCATACATACATATATATATATATATATATATATATATATATATTAAAGTTAAATAATGTCATGTTGTTGCCTTTAAACTACACTACATGTTCATTGTCAATCATCTCATTTATGAATATAAATGACCTGGTTTTCATTTTTTATTGATCTGCCTCCTCTTATCCAAAAATATTTAACGTTGAGATCCATCTATTTAAGATGTGCAAATGAAAAGAGAAATTATTGACAAAGTTTTGTTTTTGTTTTTTCCCTTATTAGGAGTCATCATCGTGAGATTTACAGATATATTAAAACTAATTATGTAAAACCAAAGGTGAGTTGAATTTCAATATGAATTATATTATAATAATTTATTATGTTTTTAGTAACAATAATATAATAATATAATGGCTATGATATGTCTTATTTAAATTATGATTTTGCTATTATTATATATTTGCGGTTATTATTATATATTATAATAGTAATTATATATTTTTTGTAACTATTAAAAATTAAAGATTTTTATTGATATGATATAATTTTCGTTAAAACCTTTTAACGATAAAATATAAGGCGATTAATGTGTAATTATCAGTAAATATATTAGTGACTATTTTATTGTCACTAAAAATAAAATAAATAACCCCTAAATTTTTCTAGTAATTAATGAACTTTAAAATAGTTATAATCATAACTAGTTGAATAATAATATAATAAATATAAAATCTAAATATAATTTTAAAACTAAACAAATGAATTCAAATATCAAATTTTCAATTTAACAAATTTATTACATATATCTAACAAAAAAACAGAATAAAAAATTGTAGATCCTACAACTAAATTGAATAGATTGAGTTTAAGTGGTGGACTAAAACATGTTTTAGGCCATAGTGGGCTACAAACTTTGAAATCCACTACTTTGGGTTAGAGATGGATGCCTCGTAACCCCATTTTTTGTCCAAAAAAAACTAAATATTAGTACTTAGTACTACTAGTACCATATAAGATGAATAATTATTCATTACAAAAAAAATGAATAATTATTAAAGTATGAATCTATGAATACAGATCTCAACAAGGTTGACAACATAACCTAACTCAACTACGATTTACAACTGAATGAGAAAAAAAAAAAAAAAACCAAAAAACTCAAAATACAGATCAACTATTTGACTTTTGAGTTTTGACTAAGTCAACATGATCCTTTTTGCTTCCACAAACGAACCAACCCATCCAAAGCAACCCGCGAAGACCCACCGCCAGAGAGAGCGGCGGCACCACCGTTCCTGGCAGCCAACACCCTCTCTCTAACCTCCTTTCCCCTCCCTGTCTCCGATTCCATAAGCTCATTAACTCGTTCCTCCAACTCACTCGCCCTCACGAACCCACCCTCATCCTCCTTCAACGGCAGCGCCACCTTCATCTCCTCCACAATAACCACCTTATTCAGATTCTGTTCCGCGTACAACGGCCACGCCACCATCGGGACCCCAAAGGTAACCGCCTCCATCACCGAGTTCCAACCACAGTGAGTCACAAACCCACCCACCGAGTCATGACTCAGTACCTCAACTTGCGGCACCCAATTCTTGATCACAATTCCCTTCTCCTTCGTTCTCTCTAAGAACCCTTTCGGCAACAACGCTTCCAAATTCACCACTTCACTTCCCATTGGATCCCTCACAACCCACAAGAACCTCTTTCCACATCTCTCCAACGCAACCGCTATCTCTCTCATCTGAACCTTCGAGAATCTTCCATAGCTTCCGAAGCTCAAGAACACCACGCTTCGACTCGGTTGCGAGTTCAGCCAACTTAAACACTCTCTACCACCATCATCATCAACAGGATCAGATCCTTTGGTGGTGGAAATCAGTGGTCCAACGAAGAAAACCGGTGGTGAAGTTTCCGATGATTCTGGAACGCACGCAGAATTTTTCAGAGCCATGATGGCTTTGGGTTCAAGATTTTCGAAGGTGTTGATGATGATGCCATTGGTGTTTCTCATGTGAAGTGACATGGTGATGAAGGACTCGTAGCTCTGGCTGCGGCGATCGGATATGGGTGCCGGCATGTCCTCCGGCGAGAGAGGTGGCAAACCGGGAATGCTACGAAGTATGTCCACGTAAGAATAACCGTTTTTTATGGAATTTTGGTGGATGGTTGGGAGGTAGAGGAAGAGTGCGACGCAGCTTGCGGCGTTGGGGAAGTAATAGAACGTGGGGATGTTGAGAGAAGCGGCAGTGGCGGCGGCAGAGTGGTTGAAGAAGTCAAAGATGAAGGCTTTGGGCTTCGTAGGGAAGGATTGGAGGGTGCCAAGGATGTTATGGTTTGAGTGGGAGAGTTGGTGGAAGGTGATGGAGGGTGCGGCGGCGGTGACGGTGGAGATGTAGTGGAGGGTGGATCTGTTTGGTGGGGAAGGAAGGAGGAGGGTGATGGAGATGGTGGCGTTGTGGTGGGTGGTTATGAACTTGGCGAGTTCCACCATTGGAACAAGGTGGCCCCTTCCCATGGCTGGGTATAAAACTATGCTTTCTTTCATTTATTTTTTTTGATGTAATAAACTGATAATAATTTATATTATTGCATCAAGATTTCAATGCGATGATGTGTGAGATTTGATGGTTCTTCTGAGAATTTATACATTATCAGAGTAATGGGATTTTTGTGTGTTACATTATTGTTGTGATGCTTTGGCGTGGAGGAAAGGGATAATTTGAAACTTGGTCAATAGTCAACTCATGGAAGTTCATATAATTATCATTGATTTATGCTACTACTACTTTAAAATTAATTATTAGAATAAAATAGAGGTTAAAATATAAAATATATATTAAAAATAAATTAATACAATACATATATTTATATATAAATATATCATAGTTAACTTTAATAACTTATAATAATATTTAGGAAGGAATTGATTATTATGGGGAAATGTGAAGAAGGGTAGAAATGAAGTTAGACAATGTTGGGGAATCCTTAGCTTGGTTTAAGTTAATTGACATGTTTTGGCCATTTGGGAAAGATTAAGAGAAAAAAAAATGACAAGTGGCCAAAAGAATTGTTTGTAGAAAACGATTGTGACGTCATGGCATATGGGTAATGATACGAATGCATGATGTTATGTTTTTCAAAGGCTTTTTAGAACGGGAGCCTCAGATAAAACAGCTTAAACATTTTTTTAAAGATATTTTTTAATAATTAAAATTTAATATATATAATTGATTAAATCGTATTATTTTTGTTAAAATTAGATTAGATAAATTAATTTAGTCAAAAAATTAATGGACTATTTTTTGAACTAATTTAAATTAATATTTTTTTTATAAAAATGACTACAATATCTCTATTATAAAAATGACTAAAATATTATTATTATTATTATTATTATTATTATTATTATTATTATTATTATAAATTTTGAAAATTCTAAATTCTAATCTTTTTTTTTCTCTGTGTCATCACAGTTAGGATTTAGGATTCTCAAAATTTAAAATATAATAAAAGTATTATATATATATATATATATATATATATATATATATAAAATAGAAATATTTTAATAATTTTTTATAATAAAATTATTATAGTCATTTTTTATAAAAAATATTAATTTAGACCAGTTCAAGATTTGATTTACCAATTTTTTGGCTAAATTAATTTATCTGATTTAATTTTGACAAAAATAACATAATTTAATCCATTATATGTATTAAATTTTAATTATTAAAAAATATCTTAAAAAAATATTTTAAACATCTTTATCTAAGTTGCTCTCTTCTAGAATTAGTTGTATCTAATTGGATATCAACCAAATTCAAACCCGATCTAAATTAAACCGTTCATCTAATTTAATTCAAATAAAAAATCGATTAAAATGGCACTAATTTAAATTTGATTTGATTCTGTTTATTATAAGCTGCATGGATCGAATTCAATCCAAACCGCACAATATGCTATAATATTATTATTTTATTATTATATTTACAATTTTACTTATAATATTTTTTATTATATATTTTTATATTATTTATGTATTATTATTATTTAATAAATATTTTATACTTAAAATAAATTTTTTATTTATTTTAACTAATTTATAATTTTATTTCTATTATTATATTAATTTTTTAAGATATTTTTAAAACTTGTTATATATATTTAATTTTTCTAATTTACAAAATCACAAATCAATCCAATCCAAACTACTTAAAATTGAATCGTATAAGATTTTTTGAAAACAATCCTTCAATATAAACCGCACCACAACTAAATTTAGTGTTGGAATCGAATGAATTTTTTACTCAAAATGGATCCAAACTAACACCCATAGTCAATGGAATATGCAAAACGTTATGCATAAGGTTGACTTCCATGCCAAAGTTGTTTCAAGCAGTAATTTAACACTTATGACGCTGTAACTTTATGAGTACATTTAACTATTTAAGCTTTGCGGATGTATAAACATATATACATACATAAACGAACTTTCTTAATTCAGTAGAAATTAGTCGAATGCAACCAAGATGTTAGTTCAGTCTATTAAAACTAAATTTGGAAAGGAAAAAAAAAGGCCCACCATGGCGCAACATATTATTTAGTTTAGACCATCTAAGAAAATTAAACCAAGTTAATTATCACAGAAAAATTAGTGACAATTAAGGAATCTATTCGGCCAATAATTCACATTTTGTCACCCTACATAATGAAAGACTAGCTACTACTTCTACCTTATGTAGCCACAATCACTTAACTAATCAAAATTATGGACTGGAGACAAAGAATGACAGAAAATAAGTGAGGTCATGTTGAAGAGCATTCTACTCTTATCATCTCAGCCTCAGAGAAACTCAGGAACATAAACTAATATAATGAATTGTAGGTATAGCATGTTGCTAAGATGGAGGCTATGGAAATGAAGAGTGAAGGAAGCAGTGTGACATTAAGGAGATTACTCTCACCCAAGTAACCGGCAAGGGTGATGGTTGCGTCCGCTATAACTCTCGCAATTGTTCCAGCCTCGGTCGACAAGAGCCCTCCATTGTAGGTTCCACGAGAAAGCCTCGAGGACATAACTCGCGAAAGCAGTGACAAGTTGACACCTGGAACAAATGATAGAAAGATGATTATGTTATTATTAGGAAAAACAAGAACTAAAAACAATTTACATCAGCTTAAATCAAGCATCAAGCATCCTTTAATACTAAATTATACCAATACATTAAGATAATATTACTCCCTCCATCCAATAATTGTTGGATTGAGAAAATTGGTGCATCCGAAATGTAAATGTTTCTTGATACAAATTATGTCTATATACAAGAAATTATTTGACATATTCCATGTGTAGCATACATAACAAAAATGCTATTCGTACACCAAAATCAACCACCAATGTATTTATGTATAAATAAATGTGTGGTTTAATTTATTTTCAATGTGTATTTGTATTCCGACATGTATTTTATACTGGAAACTAATTTTGGTATACACGTCATATAATCGATAGCCTAGTACACAAGCATCCCACATCAGTATAGGGTCAGGAGAAATATAATTTTGTCGACTTTCGACAATCATAAATAGTGCAGCAAAATATCAGATCTTATTATCTTACCTTCAAGTACTTCTGCTGAAACAAACAAAAGGAGGCCAGAACATATGTATTGTGGCACGGAGTATGGAATAATCAAATGGAAGCTAAGGAGTACACCAATGCAAACCATAATTTCCGATACCAACAGAATTTGCCTGAAACAGATAAATAAAATTTGAATCCGATCACTTAGATGCAAGAGGAGAATTTTGAACAATATCATGGTTCTGAATGATCTCACAAAAGATGGTGTAAGTGAGGATCTCAATCTAATATATAAAATGGTTTCAATTTCCTTCACTTCTTCATGCTGAAGAAGAACTATGTGTTACTATCAACTTACATGCATCTTTCTTAATCCAACTAGAGCATAAATTATCAATACCTGTCCTCAAACATGTTGCTTATATAGCTTCCAACAACAATGTTTACAGGAAGAACAGTCAATCCGAGGCATGCGAGAAAAAGTGCAACTCTGCTTGTTGACCAGTTAAAGTAGTATGTTGTGATGACACTAGATTCCGACAGTAAAATCTCCATTACATATTTGAGCATAAAATATATCAATAACTGAACCTGAAAATGTTAAACAAATTCGGTAGGTTAAATATCTGATTTTCCAATTTTTTTATCTAAATGATCATTTGCCATTGGAATTTACTACAAAAAAAAAAAGGAGAAAGTACACATTGAATAAAATAAGCAATGACATATCATAATCAGTTCAGAGTATTCAGGTGAATGAATTAGTTTTTTCCATCTTAGCATTCACAATGAACTGAAACTTCTACATGTAATGAAATCCTCAGCAGCTAATAGAAATTCATACTATTTGGGAGACAGTAAGTTGTGCACAAACCTTCACAGATGGCGTGAGCAGTCTGTATGCAGACCGAATTGAAGTCGCTGGTAGACGAGATTCTTCTGAAGCTTCTTCACTATCATCATAATCTTGATCGGCTTCTTCATCTCCCTTATCATCCGAAGTAATCAGCAATGGCTGTTTTAGGCCTTGTTCAAGTGCATTGTTCACTTCTACATGAGAAAAAGCATGTCATGTTATATTAACATGTTGAGGCTCAACAAAATAAGGGGAAAAAAAATCCATATTTGCAAAGAAAAATGAGTGAGCCTACTATCACTCATTCTGAACAAGTAGCAACAAATTGATGCAGCATAAGTTCAGTTAGTACCATCATTTGGTTGATGATTATTCACGTGATTCTCATTCTCTACGGGTTCATGAGAAGGTTCCTTGAAAGTGATCCACAACCATATGAGATATATCAGCCAAGCAACACCCATAACCCAACCGGGCAACGTATTTTGATTAAATGTAAGCTTGTAAATCTTAAAATCTGTCTGCAATATGCCAGCTAATGCAGGACCACAAGCCATGCCAAGAGCGCTGGCACTAACGAAAGCAGCCGATGCTTGCATCCGGATTTTGAGAGGCACACAGTCACTTATATAACGCCTATTAACGGCTCTGGCAGAACCCAATCTGTAATAATAACCAAGTGTTTATCAGCAAGAAAAGATACCTCATAATATTCCTAATAAGATGGTAAACAGAATATGTACTAATCAACTCAAACACACAACATTATTTGCAAGTACCATCAATATCATGGCATGCAAAAATTCAGGAATAGAAGACTACTTACCCACAGAACACACGACCAATCAAGAGAATCCATAACGAACGAGCATCGTATGCCAATGCATACAGGATATTTCCAAGAAAGAGAGTTATGCTACTGAAGACAAGAGGTCTGAAGTATGATCTATTTGACCACGCACTAAAATATACCGAAGAGAACACCTGAGCAACAGCCATCGCCCCAATTACGATACCACAAACTGTTGGTGCAGCCCCAAGGCTCATAGAGTAGTCATCTGCTGTAGGGACAATAATATATGTATTGACCATATACAAAAATGTGTTTGCCAAGTTCAGGATAAGAGACATGAAATGGTATCTTTCTTCATCAACATGTTCCTCCGTAGGGGTTGGCAGCTCTTCTTGCATAATCAGAGCATGTTGCCCCAAAAAGTTAAGGAAGTTTGTTGAGTTAGTTAACCTGTCAACCGCTGCTTTTATTGAATCAATGACAGGATCCTGCATGAAAGACAAAGTAAATATGATAAACAACAACCTTATGATGCTCCAAAGCCAGCTAAAACAAAGTAAGTGTTTGGTGCAAATTAAAATGTAGAACCTGGAGAGGAAGGGTAGGTTGATCATAAATTGATAAATAGCTCCCTTGACGGTTCTGAAGTTCATGAAGATTACGAGATAAGGCTCCCACAACAGCTCCTATTCCCTACAAATTTCAAATCCATCAGTCAATTGCCATTCACAAAGTCCTGTATTTATTTATGTGACGGTCCAAGTGAAGACTCGTTTTGAATCAAACATATTACCACATGCTTGAACACTTGTTGCAGCTGAGAGTAAGGATGATTCGCACGAGTTTTAACATAGTAATCAGTGAATCTATAGCCAAAACGTTTGTCAAACTTCTTCAATATCTTGCGCAAACCAATAGCATTCATCTCAACAAAGAAAAGAAGCTTTAATAGGTCTTGTCCCACTTCTCTATAAGCTTCTCGCAGTTCAGACATTTTGTGTATTTCAGGTTCCTGCAGAAGAGCATCATGCTGCTCTCCAAGCTTCGATATCCTGCTTGCCAAAATCCCTTGTTGCTCCAAAAGGAAAAGGACAATCTTCTCAATCTGATTTGTAACATTTAGAGAGTGATTGAAATCAATGTTAACACACAACTAGAATCATCACATTCTACTCGAACAATCACATTCGCAACTAGAATGGTTTAATTACTCTGTCAGTCCCTATAGTTTTACTGAATTTTCAATTAGGTCCCTATAATTTTTTTTTCTTTTCGACTGAGTCCTATATCATATCAAATTTTGTAATTAAATCCCTACCGTGATAAAAACGCTGGAATTAACGGAATATTCTATTAAGCAAAACGAATATACTTAACATTTGACTGAATATTCTATATAGTTTAACAGAATATTCCGTTAATTTAAACATTTTTGTCACGGTAGGAACTTAATTACAAAATCTGATATGGTATAAGAACCTAATTGAAAATTCGATGAAACTATACGGACCGACAGAGAAATTAAACCAACTAGAATCTAAGTTGACCATTGGCAGTAATGCAAATGAAAACAACAGAAACCTGATTATCTAGCATTCGGGAGAAATCCTTGAGCACATGGCGGCGATCTTGTGTTCCGAGTTGAATTTGCTGAGCATATTGCCTTACTCGCTTCTTCATGAGTTTGTAGTTTATATAATATCTGCAACAAGATTATCAAACTTATGAACCCAAAGTATCATTATAGAGCAGAACAGATATATCCAAGTTGAAAATTTTCAACCCTCAACACATAGGCAGAGACATACATACCCCTCCCATTCTTGAATTTGTCTGTCTTTCAACTTCTTTCCAAAGGCAACCATCTTTCTCTGCAACAGAAGACATTGTATTCAATGAGAGTGAAACTTACAATACTTATAAGTGTCTAGCTTGGTTCATCCAACACTATACAAATTGCAACAAGACTAACCACAACGATATATTTACCTTCGAGATTAAACCGTAAATATCGATAATTCAATAGAATGTAACTAATCGGAATCGATTTTGGACAACCTAATACAATTATAAAGCTGTCAAAGGTATGTGTGTTTTTTTTTGGGGAAAAAAAGTTCTTCACGAGAAACAACTTGAATTAAGCAAACAAGTATTAACTATCAATCACTTGCAAAAGCCAAAGTTCCCTGAACATGTTTGAATCCAACTCCAGTAATTAAAAATAAAAATAAAAAAGCCTTTTTTTTTTCCAACATCCAAAACCTGCGCAACAACTTTGATATTCAATATTCATGCCTAAACAAAACGCTATTTTCGTGAATATTTAACAAACATACCAAAAAATTCAAACAGAACCCATTTCAAAATTTTAAAACTTGAAATTGAATCTAACAAAGATTTCAGCTGTTTCTAGTTCAGGAACAGAAAAATGGTTTTTTATCGATCAGTTTGATATGAACAGAAGAAATTAAGGCGCAGCAGGCAAGTGAATTTAAGAATGATAATGCTCTCAAAGTTTTTTTTTTTTTTTAAATCTCTCTTCAGAATCAACTTGAATTAAGTAAACAAGTATTAAATTAAGTATTAACCACTTGCAAAAGCCAAAGGTCAATAGAATGAAATGCCACAACATGTTTGAATCCAACTACCGTAATAACAAATTTAAAATAATAATTTTTTTTCTCCAACGTCCAAAGTATGAATTCAATATTCATGCCTAAACAAAATGCTACTATGGGTGAATGTTTAAATACCAAAAACCACAGTATAAAGATTCAAGCAGAACCCATGTCAAAATTTCAAAACTTCGGAATTGAATCTAACAAACATACCGAAGTTTCAGCTGTTTCTAGCTCGGGAACAGAAAGAGTGGTCTTTTTTGTTTTCTCTGCTTTGTTTCCAGAGGATTCTCAACAACCAAACAGAAGAGAGCAAATGTAACGAGCCCAATCAGTTTGACATGAACAGAAGAAATTAATGCGCAGCAACGATTTATATAAGTCTAATCATTCAGGAGCAAAAGAAGAAAAGGAAGGAAAAAAGAGGAAAAATGATTGAGAGAGAGGAGAAGAAAATATGAAAAGAAAGAAGATTCTGTAAAACACTAAAAAGATGGAAAATTTTATAAAAAAGGAAAGGAAGAAGGTGGTTTTATGTGTTGGCAATGTAGCCGCCATGTTATGTTTTGTCTTTTACGATATGAAGCTGTGAACACATCACATGTAAGTCTATTCTTTAAGCCTTTCAAATCTTCAGTTCTTTGCTTGCCACTCATTTAGCTTCTTTGTTAATTCTAATTATCCATTCAAAACTAAGTATTAGTTAGTCTTAACTCTATCTTAACAGTTAATCCAATAATCTCCAAGAAAAAGTTGATATTTATCTCTTTAGATTAGATTGTTTCTGTTATAACTTTATTCTCTAAATATTTAAAATATGAGAAAGTATAGTATAAAAAAAAATATTTTTCTATTTTTCTTAAAAAAAAATTTCATTAAAAAATAATTAGGGTTTAAAAAGAAAGTTAAAGTGTTAAACAATTTAATTTTTAAATATTATTTAATCATTTTAAAAGGTTTAAATCATATATTTTAAAATTTAGAGAAGTAAATTGCAGATAAACTACCATTCAAAAGAAATAAGTTCCATTTTTTTTTCGGATTCTTCTACATAATACATTATCCAACCAATCAATATTTTTTTCTCAACAAACATTCGACAAAAAATTCAAAAATATAATGCCTTGTATAGAACATCTTATACAATTTAAAAAATGTAAAAATGATTAGATGTTATATTAAATAGTCTTTAAATTTAATCATTTAATTATAATAATTTTTTAATCACTAATTTTTCGATTTTTTAGCAAGCCTTGTCTATTGAGATTTAATTTAAATTTTATATCCCTTAATTTTTTCTATTTTTAAACTTTTTACATCATTAAACTTTCGTTAGTTATTTTATCTTAAAACATTAAAAATATATGTTTTAAAAAAAATTATAATCCAAACTAATTAAATACAGTCCACTATTTTCTTATATGCACTTGACTTTATAAAATTATTTTTTATTAAATATTATTAAGTACACATTCAAAATAATAAATAATAAATAAAGTATTTTAAAACACATTCAAAAATATAAATAATATAATTTTTTTTAGTAAAATTAAGTAAACACATCTAAAACAATAAATAACAAATCAAATATTTTGTAAATACATCTAAAATTATCAAAAATTATAAAATAATATGTAGCATCAAATGTAAAGATATGAGATACTATATTTATTTAGTTATAATAATTTTAAAGTCATTTTTACAGGAATGAAACTTTTTTCCTTACATACAAATAAAAATATATATTAGTAAGATAAAATCTTTAATTAGAAAAAGTAAGAAAATGATAAAGAGTACGTTATACATCTAAATTCTGGTAGAGAATCGGAGCGCGACAATAATAGGAGGAGCACGAGACGGAAAAGAACGCAGGGCGGGAGAGGAGCGCAGGTGGAAAGGAGCGCGGATCAGGGGAAGGCGGCAATGGAAAAGGAGTGTGAGGCGGTGCGAATTTAGATTTTACAAGCTAGAGAAAGATTTAATAGAGTGAAATTTGTATTTTGAGATATTTAAGGGATGTTTTAAGATATTTTAGAATTTAAAAAATTTAAAATTAGATTGTTGAATTTTAGTTTTATTTAAACTATTTTTTAAATTTATATTTTAAATAAAAAATATTAAATTTATTTAAATATTTTATTTTAATTTTTTTAAATTAGTGTCACAAAAAACTGTTTAATAGATAAATTTAAAGAATATTTAGTTGTATTGATTTATTTATTACTTTTGAAATTAATTACAGAGAAATGCCTAATGGTAGTTTTCAACTACTATGACAATAAAAATTAAAAGTAATCATAAATAATAGAATAATATTATATATTTAAATTTTTTTAATTAATTAAATTTAATTAAATTAATCAAATATAATAAAAATTAATTATAATTAATATTATTTTAGATTTTATTATTTAATTTTATTGGATTTGATTTATAAAAAGAGTATTACTTTAAATAATAATTTTGGATCTCTAATTTGTAGCCGTGTAAGTATATACATTCCAGGGCAAGTGCAAATAGCAATATAGCATGGATATCCAACACTTGTCACTGTGAATTGTAAAGTGAAAGAGTCACATGCAGTGCAGTATTGTGCAGATCAAACATCAAATCCATTATATGATAATTGGATTAAGTGCATTTTGGGCGCCATTATTTTGTTAAAAAAAAATCTTTTTTCAATGAAAAAAGATTTTTTTTATTTTTTAATGTGTTTTTCTTAACGTGTTTGGCAAATTTTTAATAGTAAAAATAAAAGCACTAGTAAAATTAAAAAAAGATATTTTTTGAGAAGCTGTAATTTACATCTTTTTTTAAAAGATCTTTTTTCTTAAAAAAAAAGATGTTTTTCATGTAATAAATAAATAAAAAAGTACTTTTATATTATTATACCCAAACATAATTGATAGATAAAAAGACATTTTTACATGAGATATCCAAACATAAAATTACTTTTACTTTTCTATAAGATCTTTTAAAAAAAGATAATTCGAAAAAAGATCTTTTCTTAAAAGCTCACCCAAACAAGCCCTAAATCAATATGCTCATAATTAAATCACAAAAAAAGGGCACTCAAAATTGAAATAAAGATACATATAACACATCAACTAAAGCAACTATGCAGCTGAATTTTATTTTATTTTAATTTATTTTATTTTTTTTAAAAGAAAAATAGAGAATGGAGAGGAAGCTTAATTACCTTGAACCGTAACGATCAAATGTAGAAACAGCAGCAAAACTTGATGAGCCTCCAGCTATTTTTATTCCAATTGTAACTTTGACCTAACACTTAATTAAGGTGTTATCAAATTTTGATGAATAATCCCTCTCACAAAATTGTGGATGAGATTAAATTCATCAATTTCAACGAAAAACAGTGAAACTTGTCTTTCTTGATTTCTAACACTAAGGTAGTGTTAGATTAGGGAAATGAGATTGAAAGATTGAAATTTAATATTGAGTTTGGGAGTTAGAAATTTAAACTAAAATTTTAATTTTTATCTGTAAAATTTTAATTTTTTTAATATTTTAAAAAAAATTAAAAATATAAAAAATAAAATTTTAAAAATATTTTTATTTTATTTTTAAATTTTAAATTTATTATTCAATTTTTATATTTATTTTAAATTAAATATAATACTAAAATATAATTTAATTTAATATATTTTGTACTAAATATAATATAAAAACTTAATTTAATTAATTTTATAATTTCTGTCTCTTAATTTCAATTTCTCCATCTCAATTCCTGTTTCAGAGGCAGCCTAAATCTCCAGGTGAAGTCACTGTATTGTTATTATGGAATTGGTATGATATGATCATTTCATTATTAAAAGTTTTGACTCTTGAGAGCGTCTAAGGCTAGGATGGTCAATTGGCACCACAGAAACAATACCTACCATGCTACCCAATGTAACAGCCACACGTTTAAAGTTAATGAATGTGGTGCAGATTACAAAATTGAAATTTGTTTTGAATAATAACTTTCCTTTTTATCATCATGCAGTTGCTGACTATAATTCACTAATTACATTCAATCACGTTTTTTTTCTTTTGTTTAATTCAAATTTAAGTCAAAGATTTTAATATATATTCTTAACACATAAAACACATAATAAAATTATTAATTAATTTTTTTTTATAAAAAATATAAAATTTTTAATATATTTATTAAAATAATTTTTTTTTTTTTATTACTAACTTCCTTAAATCAAATACTCATTTCATAGTACCTAATTAATGCTGTGGACCTGTGGTCCGATCTCCGATCCAACGTGGTTTATCAATTTTCTTTTGTATTATAGGGTATGCTTTATATGAGCCAGATTTAATTTAATAAAAAAAATATAAAGAGCTAACTTTAAGAAACCTGATAATGTATATAGTTATAGCATATGGCATGTTTGGCATATTAAATAGCACATCACGTTATTATTGATTTGAACAGCGACTTAAGCAGTGTACTTCCGTAGTGGTAGCTAGCATATTAATAATGTTGTCATATACTCACTTAATATATATGTATCAATCAATTTGTGATGTTGGATCGATCAAATCTGATCTTAGATTATACTTAATAAATACAACTATCCAAGATGGTATGCGGATCGTTGTCCTATTTCATCAATAATGTCTAATAATAATAATCAACGAATTAAGAACTAATCAATTAAAAATCATGCATCATCCCCGATCGCACCTCAAATAATAATAATAGAGGACACTAAATATCTTCCATTTTTATCATGATGCTGGTGCTGATGACGACAACTATTTAAAAATATCCAATCACGTTTCTTTTTTTTTTAAATACACATTAAAATAAACATATCACTTCGTTTTGAAGACTAATAATATATATATTTGATAATACATTTTTAATTTATAGAAAATTAGCTAGCCTCAACTATGTTTATTATAAACTAGCACATGGATTTACGACATTGATATGAATACACAAATAAACACAAGTGCATGTTTTCTTATGCAAAGTGGTCAATATCAACATAATTTAGTGTATTTAGTTATTTACATACATGTTGCAAGCGAGTTTGCTGCGGTTGGATGGATTGCTCAATTGATAATTGATACTAGAATCTTAATTACTGCGGCTAACAAAAATAATATCCGGCGGCTTCTTTGTCCAATTTCATGAATCATGCATCACCCAATTCAAATATGATTGAAACTCAAGTGGAGTCGACTTCACGTGAAGTTGATAGCTGTGAGTCGTTAGATGGTTTGACTGATTTGACTAAATTTTCATCTAACGATTCTGGACTATCAACTTCACGTGAAGTGGATTACATCTAAATTTACACCCTCAAATATATATAAAAGATATTTCTGTCCATTACATGCAAATTATTACATATTCGACTTGTTTGACAAAAAAATAAAAAGAAAACTAATTACATGAAGATAATTTTTAAAAATATTTTTGAGTTTTATTTTGTTTCAATTTTGTTTTAAAAGTTTTCGAATTACATCAAATATATAGTTGACGGCTTATTTTTCAAAAAAATAAAATCAATTTAGCAATAATTTTATAAGAATAACTTTTAACATAAATAAATCGGACATAATTATCATGCATTATTATTGGATTAATTCTAATTTTTTTAGAAATTTTGCTATTAAGAGTATATTTGATACAAATAAAAAATTTTAAAAAAATTAAAACAAAATAAAATTAAAAATATTTTTAAATTTTTTAACAAAAAGATATACTTTATCTAAAGGTGGCTATTCCAATGAAGATTTAATGATTGTCATCGTGTGAAAATATATCATTTTGATCATTGGATGATAGATTGTAGGGCTTGATTTTATTTGAAGTAAAATTGTTACCTTTATTTAAAGTGTTACAAAATAAATAAGTTATACTTTTTAAACAAGAATCATCATAAAAAGATTTTTTTGGCATCTTCGTGGGAGTAGTTGCCTTATCCAAATATATCATATATTTTGTAAGATCCATAACAAAATATACGTCTCTTACTTTTTCTGAATTAAATGATTGAGATTGTTCGTGAATGCAAAATGAGAGAAGAACCATCTTCACCCAAAACTGCAGCTTTTTAGTTTGCTTCTAATCCGACTCTGTCTTATCCCTAACGCCTTTGACCACTTCTCTCCAACTCATAGGCCATTTCATGTAACTGTTCTTTTGATAACATACATACCCATGCTTCCATAACAACGAAAGACAACACTTTTACTAGGTTGCACTCGTGATTCACATCATGCACAACACGTGTATGTTTGTGATTTTGTTTTTGTTGCAAGTAAAGGTCCCACGTAGAAAACTGGTGGTGTTGGACCAATGAGTACGCATGAACCTTCGGAATTTGCTTTGAGGTTTCTTGGTTCTAATAAGGCCTCAAATGTGTTCAATATATAACACCGCGTGTTTTGGATGCAACAACTGCGAATTGAAGAAAAGAATTGCAGCTGGGAAGCAATGATGAATGCATAGAAGCAGAAGAAGTAGGCATCTAAAACAGGGGAAAAACAGAGTTCTTGTGGCTAGGTATATGCAAAGAGCGAATGTGACATAAATGTTATGCAACCAAATGCACCAAAATCCAAGACAACTATGTCACATGCATGACTGTGATGCATCTGAAACAATGATTGCTTAACATCTTCCCATCTTCCTACTTAGCTCAATTCAGTTAAGTTATATTGAACTGCTAGTCAAGTTTCTCAAGAAAATTCATTGCCATGCAAAAATGATTTGATGACCGTTATCCCATGAAAAATATAAAATAGATATCATATTCTCTTGTCTAAACCAAATACATTACAATACTGATTGGTAACTGGTAGTTACAATTCACAAATACAAACTGATAATCTATAAGTAACACTCACTAGTACTTAGTTACAAATACACAGCTCATATTTAATTTACTTTTAAAATTTCCCACACTCACTTCATGAACGACTTAGTTTTATCGATCGCTTGAAAGTAGTACTTCTGCATTATTTGCTTCCTGACTAGAATGATGTCGGCACATGGTCTCCGGTCCGCTATCAGTGAAAAGATAAGAAACCATTAACATCATTCAAAGTCCATAGGTTGAACAATATCTCATATCAACAAAAATTGAAGAAATAAGATCAACTTGAAATAAATAAAAAAGAAGGTATTACCAATCAAGCTAGTAGTTGCTGCATTTATCACCACCGTTGTCACCTTGTCATAACTTTTTCTGTTATGTTGTTCAAGAACCGGAAGTAAGCATATCTCCATGAGCGATTGAAGAGGATAGTGCCAAAGATCCCCCAGAATCCGACAAAGAATCCCAATCCCATGCTTGCAAAGAATGCTTGCATAAAACCATCATTCTCATCTTGGCTTTTAACCACAGATTCTTGATGCCGTTCTTTTACAAAACACAGCTTTTCAAGAGGTAGCCCACAAAGACCTTGATTTTCTTCGTAGCTTGAGGCATTGAAACTCTGCAATTGTGTGCCAGTTGGAATTTGTCCAGACAAATTATTACGTGATAGATCCAACACAGAGAGAAAATTAATTTGTGCAAGACTAGAAGGAATGGAGCCAAATAAATGGTTTCTTGACAAATCAAGAGACTCCAATGATAACAACCTTCCAATTCTTGAAGGAATTTTTCCTGTCAAGTTATTTCTTGATAAATTCAATGAAACTAGCTCCACCAAATTCTCAAGTTCTGATGGAATGTCTCCTGACAAGTGATTACTTGAGAGATCAATACCTTTTAGAAGCAGCTCATCATTCTCAAATATGTGTTCTACACCTTTCCACATCAACAAAGCAATTATATCATAATTATACACATTCCTTCCACGAGTGCGGTTGACAATATAAGAATGATAATAATTGGAATCCGTTAAGAACCTTTCTTGGGTGGTCATTGCAGTGAAGTTAATGAAACATTTGGGAATTGGGCCCCACAGATGATTAACCGAGAGATCCAAGAAACCAATGCCATTTAGAGAACATAGAGATAATGGTATACTTCCAAAAAAGTGATTTTTCCGCAAGCTTAACATTTGCAGTTGTTGTAAGCTGCTTCCAATCCAAGAAGGAATGATTCCTGATAACTTGTTCTCTCCTGCATCCAGCATCACTAAATTTTTGCAATGCTTCATCGAGAAAGGAAGCTCCCCCGTCAAGCTATTGTTTCTCAATATCAATACACGAAGCTGAAGAACTAATCCTATTGAATTAGGAACTTTTCCAGAGAAATTATTGTTACTTAAATCTATATAGGCTAATGATTTAAAATTACCCCAACAATCAGGGATTTGGCCAGATATATAATTGTTTGAAATATCCAATTGGCCTAATCTTTCAGCTGAATTATTGGCACATAGAAATGAAGTCAAGTCTGAAAATTTATTGTTGGATAGATCCAGGGACACAGCATTTCGTAAAAAAAGCGGGATTGAGCCTTCGAATTGATTTGCAGCTAGAGATATGGAAGGGTATTCTGTAAATCTTAATGGAAAATCTGGAATCACACCGCTGAGATTATTGTATGAAATGTTCATGCTCACTAGCCTTGTTGATAGAGCCCAAAACCAACTTGGAGTGATATCCGAAATGCCAGCATTGGAAATATCAAGCTGCATTAATCTTCTCTGTGTCTTCAACCATTTTGGAAAATAGGGACCCAATTTACAATGCTGCAACATTATCGCTTGCAACTGAAAAGGTGGAATCCAGTCACGATTAATTTCCAAAACAAATGAGTTGCCAGATAAGCCCAAGACCTTCAACTTAGACAAATTATGAAACTGAGAGTTTGTGATGACCCCTTCCAAAGAGTTTGAGTTCATGGTCAATGTTTCCAACTGTGATGGAAATTGAATTCCTTCAGGAACCTTCCCATTTAGCTTATTTTCAGACAAATATAAATGTGTTAAAGATGGGAAAATTGAGATGTGAGGCAAGGTTCCGTTGAATTTATTATTTCTGAGATCCAAGTACTTGAGACTTGAGCATCCAGACAAGTGTTGCATTGCAACTGGAAGCTCTGCCGTCAAAGTGTTGTGGGACAAGTCTAATGATTCGAGACTACATATATTTCCAAAGGACTTTGGAATTCCACCTTGTATAGAGTTCGAACTGATGGACAAAGCCTTTAACTGAGATGGCAACCTGATATTGTCAGGTATTTTCCCTTTTAACTGATTACCCGAAAGGTCCAACTCTTTTAAAAATGGGAATATTGAAAGGTCATCAGGTATTGAGCCAGTCATCTGTTTATAGCCCAAATACAACTCTTGAAGTGAGTGAGTGACACAGCCAGCTGAGAGATTATGAAGAATTGATTCCAAATCTTCAGTCAACTCGCTATCAAACACCCACAAAGAAGATAAGGTGCATATATTCGCAAAGGATTTGAAATCCCTGGCCGTGATTTGATAATGAGATATGTCAAGCCGCTCAAGTGATTGCATTGTGATGTCAAAATGATTTGATGTGGCACGTGTGGAACCCTCTAAGAGGCTGGAATCAAGGGCAAGTTCAACAAGGTTGGAAGTGACATTGGACAACCATTGGAATAACAGGGAAGGAGTGAAGGTGTTATAAGAAAGATCCAAGCTGGAAAGAGAATTAGGAAATTTGAACTTGGAAAGTCTTAGTGTTTGTGAAGAGATAAAATGATCTGAAAGTGCACAATCGATTAGGCTGAGTTCTGTTAGTGTGGAAATATTACTGATGGCTTGTATCCAGTTATAGGAATTGTTGAGATTCAATATAGAGGTCAAGTAAAGATTGGTTAAAGAGGTAAGAGTGGATAACCATTGTCCATCATCATTCATTTTGAGAGAACCACGTGTACCGTCAAGGTAAAGCTCGTGCAAGCTTGAAAGGTTCCCAAGTTGAGATGGTATTGTTCCTTGGAAATCATTTACATCGAGATTAAGATACTCCAACTTGGACAGATTTCCAAGTTGATAAGGAATTGAACCCTCTAAGTCATTGAAATTAAGATTCAAGTATGTTAAATGAGGAAGAGATCCAAATTGAGTTGGAATTCTTCCACCAAAGCGACAAGATGACAAATCAAGATACCTCAAGCTGGTCAGGTTACCAAAGAATTCAGGGATATGGTAATCTTCAAAAGGATTGAAACTGAGGTTCAAGTACCTGAGGTGCTGCAATTCCACTAACGAGCTGGGAATCTTACCTCTCAAAAATCGTTCTAAGTCGGAATATTCATTTTCGATGACGTCACCGTGAAGGTCGAGACTGATAACATGGGCAGTGAGGTTGCTGCAGCGAACACCGTTCCAATGGCAGCAATCACGACCCTTCCACGAAGAGAGAATGCCGTAGTCATCAACCATGGCGGCCTTGAAATGCAGCAGTGCTTGCCTCTCCCGCTCTGCGCACTTCACCGCTCCTCCTGCTGCAGTAGCACAAACAAGAAGAAGGTCCAGCGTAACAAAGAGTAAAACAACTTCAATCAGAATCAGATTATTCATCCTCATCACAAGTGAAGTATGAACTCAAGAATGTTCCTGTTATAGCACCATATATGGATCCAATATATAGTAGAGGACCTCTATTCTTTGCTATGAATTACTATTACGATCATGTCCCACTAAATGAAAAGTACAAGCATCATATTGTTGGCACTCATCTTTAAGTCAAACTTTTCATCTACTAGTATTCATGGCGTTTTACATGCACGATTCAAAGTCATCAAATTATCTTTCTACCGTGTTTCACCCCCCACTTTGAATTCAATGACACCATTTTCCACGATATGATTGTTGATAGCCAATATCCTTGTAAAGAAAGTGTCATTATTATTTGAATAATTTTACCATTTCCTATTACTTCTATTAGCTCCACAAGTAAAAAAATAAGATGAAAATTATGGATGAATTCTATATCTAATTTGACTTAAAAATATTTGAACTCTCTTCTATTTTGTTTATATCTGTATAAAAGTTAATACTTATATTTTTTGCCACTAAAAAGTAGCATCTCTTCTACTTATTTGATTGTCACATAAATTCTTATACCAAATTATAATTTTTATAGAATTTTAAATTTATATTTTTATTATCCTTCCTCATCTAATAATATTAATTAGCATTATCTCTTAATTAATAATAAATTTAATACCATTATTAATGTATTTTCTAAAAACATTGTCATATTTATTTCATTATTTGACATTAATTAATTTTATTTATTAAAATATTATTCTATTCTTATGTATTTTATATTATAAATCAAATAATTTATACTAAGATTTTCTTTTCTATAATTTATACTTGGATTTATCAAAATCAAATAAAAAAAATTGACTTTTTTTTTTATATTTCATAAAAAATTATACTTGGTACAACATGATTTCTCTACAACTTTGTATTGTTATTTATCCAATGTGTGACTATATATAGTATCAAGTGCTATTTCAAAATAATTATTAGCGGCACACATACTTAATCGTAGTTAATTAGGGCCGCGTTTGTTGCTGAGAACGTGATAGAACAAGACACTGAGAATAAGACAGGTTGAAGGACAGAGAAACAAAATTGTGTTCTTGTATTTTGTTTGATGATAAACTAAAACAAATTATAAAAATTTAATTTATTCTCTTTTTTTTTCATTTAAAAAATTTGAGATGAAAAATATAATTATGAAAAATTAATAAGAATAATGAAAGAAAAAATGAAAAATAAGTTGTATCTATTGTTAGTATTTCTGTCATTCCTGTCAGGATGGACACAAAATACACTAACTATTCAATGTCTTTGGACACATTGTCTCTGTTAGGGGTGTTCATGGGCCAGGTGAAATCGGGTTTGATGTGACCCAGACCCAACCCGAAATATATATCGGGCCTATTTGTTAGACCCGAACCCAGCCCCTAGACCCGATGAAACCTACACACTTTCGGGCCACGATTATACTGGGTGAAAACCGGGCCGTTAACATTACCTTCTTATAAGTTAGCATGTGAAAATATCCAAATTTCGAAGACTCCAACCATTATTTGACAAGGTAAAATTCACTTAGAAAAATATAATAAGAACCAACCCTTCCCTAAAATTAAAGCATAACCACAATTAATACTAATATTGTCTAATAACACAAAATATTTAAATCAATACAAATAACACAATATTATGCATTAGTCTAAAGTCTTATGCATTTTAAACATAAAACATTAACTTATAGTCTTATAATGACTAATAACACAAAATATTAAGGTTTACAATACTTAATTCCACATAAGAATAGCCATCATCCATCGCTAATAACACAAAATATTAATTGTGTATGATGACCGGGCCGAGTTCGGGTGATCCGAGCTATGTCCTGGACCCGACCCAAAATAATGACCGAGTCAATTTTTGAGACCCTTATCCGACCTTAAACCCAGTGAAATTACACCAAATTAACCCCTAAAAAGTTTGGGGCCGGACTGGGTCTTCGGACCGGGCCGGGTTATAAACACCCATAGTCTCTGTCCATGTTTCCTCTGTCAAACACAATTCTGTGTTTCTGTGTTTCAATGCGCCGTTTTTATAAATGTGTTTCTGTGTCTTTGTCTGAGTGTCCTGTCTCTATAAACAAACGTAGCCTAGGTGATTATTTCAGTGCCTTATAAATGGTAATTTCCCATAAAATGAGTATGCATGAACCTTCGGAAATTGCTTTGAGGCGTCTTGGTTCTAATAAGTCCTCATATGTGTTCACTATAACACCGCATGTTTTGGATGCAACAACTGCGAATTGAAGAAAAGAATTGTAGGTTTTTCGATGCAATAAGGTGATGGATATTATCATTGAGTTGTGTTTAAGATCTTGTCTATGGTGGGCAAGTGATGAACCACAACAAGTGAATTGAAGTAGCATGCATGCTGGGAAGCAATGATGAATGCATGGAAGAAGGAGTAAATGATTATGGCTTCAATGGTGTAGGTTTTGGAGATGGATAGCAGGGATTCGAACGAGAGATCTATTTAATAAGTGAGTATGCGTTTGCATAGCTCTAGTGTGGGGATTGTGTGTCCTATAATCACTCCAAAATTCATACTAAGATTTTCTTTTTTATAATTACGAACGCTTGATTCTAAAAGAAATTTTAAGTGAAAAATAAATAGTTAAAAATGAGATCATCTAACAAATAAAATTATTAAATTAGTAAAAACCCAATTAAGAGCTTAAAAGAAACATTCGGGTTCGACCATTTGTTACACCGAATAGTTGTAGATGTTCAAAACAGTAGAAAAAAGAGTGGTCATCAGTTTTCTGGTGGCACAATTAATGGTATCTAGTGGTGACTAAGTATTGATTCACCAACAGATGTGTGACACTTGACTGAAGGATTATGAAAGGTAATTAGTGGCGAGAATGATAAGTAGATAACTTTTGAAATGTTACTGTAAAGACAAAATGAAAAATTGAGTACTGAAAATTGGGCTTCATAATGTTGGCTCTGTACCAGGCCAACAAAAATATGAAAAACACAAGACTTACGCACAAAAATTAGTAAAAATCAGAGAAAAAAAAGAGTCTTGGATTGTTTTGTTTTTTTGTTTTTTTCTTTAGATGAAGATAATAGATAATTAAATTTACAATATATGACTTAAAAAAATTCAATTTACAAGCAAGAGGGAAAAAATTAAAAAAAAAAGAGGAAAATACTTTTTATGATATCTTTTTTGTCTGAAACTCTCTTTTTAATGGTCTTGTAATGTTTTTTTTTTAATTAAATTATTTAAATATTATAAAATAAAAATAAATATATTATAGTACTAAATAATTTTTTTAAATAATAAAAATAATCTTTCAACAAAATATATTTATAATGTATCAAAAGTATTGGAATGAATATAATTTTAAATATTCATACATTTCACACTAAATTAAACATATCCATATCAAAATATACATAAAACTACCTAGAGTTTACCACTAATAAACTATAAAAAACTAAAATATTATATCCTACATAAATATCTTTTAATAAATAGCTTAATCTTCATCAGCATCCTTAAAATCATCCTGCATAATTATATAAAAAATAATTTAAAAAATATTTATAATGATATATATTATAATAATATAGTGCCAAAATTAAACATCAGATGTGAAAATAACTACATTGATTTGCAATTATAAAATAAAAAATTAAAATAATTAATTAACGAGAAAAAAATTCAGATATTAAACTATTTTGGATAAGCTCTTTAAACTCAAAAGATAAGGAATAATGGTTGAATCAAAGTAGCTGTATATAAGAGTTGCAACTAAACAAAACGGAGATTCCATAGCCTTTTATTTAGGCTAAACAATAAAAAACATTATCAAGGAAGATAAATATTATAAAAAAAGTTAGAACAAAAGGGTATTAGCCAAAAATTAGCCAAAATACCTTTGGTGAATTCAAAATTTTTACGAGTTAATACATATGGATGTTTCTTTTGTTAAGTATCAGAATATTTCTTTTTCATACTAAATGGATGTTCTTTTATATGTTTTTCGAATTTTTTGCATTTTTTTAAAATTTTATAGATATTTAATTATTTTTGCTAAAATATAACTGGATATTTCTTTTGTTAAGTATTAGGATGTTATTTTTTCATATTAAATGAATATTTTTTTATATTTTTTTATAAAACCGTCCTCGAATATTGCTTCCACGGCCTACCAAGGTACGTTTTCACAACACCAACGCGAGGGGCCAAATTGTCAGCGGGTCGAATCGTTGCGTTGTGTATGGAGATACCGGTAGTTTGGTTGGGGTCGATTCTGCCTTGTGCGGTAATTGAGTTGAATTGGCCGGTCATAGGGAGGCGGGCAAGATGTTGTAATTTTGGAAGACTACGGCGGCGTTACCGAAAATAAAATCAACGGTGCCATAAATGTGGCAGTCGCTGTAGAATTGATGCATGGAATGGGCGTAGAGTGTGTCTTGGTAGACCTTGAAGCTGCACATGTAGAAGGCTAATAAGTCGGCTCCGTTTCCAAGGGCAACTGCTTGGTGCTTGCTTGGCCCTGCTGTGTTTCGGAATGTTATGTTCACTGCTACAAAATAGAAGCAGAAGCAATGGAAAAGTGGGTCGTGGTGGGAAGACGGAAAGGGTCTGACGATGAGAGAGATCTATTTATGTGATTGTTAGAAGCAGGTAGGTTAACATAAGAGAGAAGATGAAGGGTTTTATAGGTTTCAATTAGGTTTGGTTAATCAATTTTAAATTTTTTAAATTTTAAATTTAAAAAATTTAAAATTAATTAATAATATAAATTAACGTAGTTTTGTTTAGTTTTTGGCTAGCTCTTGTTCATATACTTTTCCAAAAAGTTATAATTTAGAACTGAATTCCAGCACATTAAATATTATGGATATGAGAATTATCGAAAGAAGATAAGCAATAAAGGCAAGAAAAGACCAGATTAGTAGAAGAATTTCATACCCAATAGACCTACCAAAAGTAGTATATCATCATCATTGATACAAAATATATGTATAAAAGACGAATCATTGACGGGCACTATATCATCATCATTGATACAAAATACATGTATAAATCAAGCACTAAATTCACCTCTTAGAATAATTCTCCATTTTGCCGAGTTTGCTATCTAACCTCCACTGCCACTCGCAGCATAAACTTATCAAGAAAAGAGAGAAACATCTCCTTGGTCACAGAGGAATCAATGATAGAAGCCAGGCACCCAGTGGCTCCCTAATAAAAAAGAGATTAAATTAAAATTCAAACAACCCAACACTGTACTTTTTTCTCGTTACATGAAACAAATAATGATGCAAGAGACAAATAGAAGGAATCATGACAAGTCACAAACCAATGTAAGGGATAACAAAAGTAAGATACGAAATGGCTCCAGAGTACTGCTCAAACCAAAATTTCTCCAAAATTAATTTAAGAGGCTCAGCTAGAGTACTGTTAATAAATTATTGTGTGAACAAATAAGTCATGCATTTTATAGGACAAAAGAACATAAGCAGAAGTGTGGGAAAATAAGTCAAATAAGATATATTGCCTGACCTTCAAAGAAAAGTACATCTCAGGCTGTGAAGTAATAAATAAATCTGACAAAATAGAAAGCAACTGTCTTGCACAAGATACCAAAGACTTAATGTTTCTGGTAGCAGCTTTCTTAGAATATGCAGGTTGCACACCAAATTCTAATTCAGAATCACATACTGCATGGCAATTTGACTTGCTCTTTTTAAGAATAAGTACAGCTTTGTTCTGATTCACAAGAACCTAGACAATGTTCAGGAACGTTTACAAAGAAATTCAGTTAAACAAAATATTAGAAATATAATCACCGAAAGCTCACAGGTCACCAGTTGTATGCAAGAGAGGTGTAACTTGTAATGCCATGAAAAAATATTTCATGCATGGAGGGCTGCTTTTTAAGAAAAGAAACAAGAAAATCAGAGAGACTTGAAAAATTTTGGTGAGTATCATTTGCATAAGGACAAAAATTAAGTAGCAATCCCCATAGTTCATGGGCTCGAGTCAACAGATCTTCACTAATCTGTGTCTTCTTCATTGGAAAAAATGTTGAAAAGTAATTGCATCAACTAGGCATTACCATTACCGCATTAGAGAACCAAATATATGCCTGCTTGAAGACGTTTGGCTCAATTACTATGGAAAGCAATTCATACAAATAATCTAGTTCCAATTCACCACATACATTTTGTGCCAACAAATTTTGCACTACAAAAAATGAGTAAGTATATAGTTACAGTTATTAACTAAATTAAACACAAATATTGGGTCAACTCATGGAATACGGTAAAAGGCGTCTTTTTTGCACAAATATTCTGCACAGATCTCTCAAACATATCGATGGAAAATTATACCAGACAGAACAACTACATCTAAGCACATCACCTTGAAACTTTATCTGCTGGCGTACCATGCACATGTGCCCAAATTCTTTCGACACAAATGCACACAAATGTAAGTAAAACACACATAATCGATAAAATCCTCTTATCCGGTCACAAATTGCTCTGTCTTCGCCGATCAATGCTAGCCTGCCTCTGACATCTATCTTCTTTGACGACGAGTACTACTGAAAAAAGTTTCCGACATTTTCCTGCAATCTCAACGGCGCATCCAAACCATCGGTTTTCCACTTTTCCTCTTCTCGCGGCGGATCAGAGACAACGCGATGTGAATGCCAATGCTTGCTATAATGATCGGCCTTCCCCCAAACCCAGATAACCTTAACTCATGTAATACTTCAGCATCCATGGATGATGTGATAACATCTATTTTCTATTTATTTTTCTAACATAAAAAAATTATTTCCCTCAAATTCCAGTTTAAAATGTTTACTGTAATTATTAGCCTTTTTACCATGTTTAATCCACAGTAACTCAAAATCCAAGCATCTTATAAAAGCCAAGTGTTCACATCTAATTGGCAATTTCCTTATAGCCACCATAGTCATAGTAAAATTATAGGTACCACATAACGCACTAAAAAGAGTTCTTGTGAATTAGGCATATGCAAGAGCGAATGTGACTGTTCTTTTGATAACGTACATACCCATGCTTCCAAAACAACGATTCATCCTGATGCACAACACGTGTATGTTTGTGATTTTGTTTTTGTTGCAAGTAAAGGTCCCACGTAGAAAACTGGTGGTGTGGGACCAATGAATACGCATGAACCTTCGGAATTTGCTTTGAGGTTTCTTGGTTCTAATAAGGGCTCAAATGTGTTCAATATATAACACCGCGTGTTTTAGATACAACAACTGCGAATTGAAAAAAAGAATTGTGGGTTTGTTGGGTGCGGTCACAGCTGGGAAGCAATGATGAATGCAAGGAAGCAGAAGAAGTAGGCATCTAAAACAGAGGAAAAACAGAGTTCTTGTGGCTTAGGCATATGCAAGAGCGAATGTGAAATAAATGGTATGCAATCAAATGCACTTCCCAAAATCCAAAACTATAGCTAGCAAAGAATTCAGGGATATGATTGTATCAAAAATCATTTAAGAGAACGACTTTTTTAAACACAGATCAGCCACATGTTGATTCCGTTGTTGAAAATTTTGACTATAGCTAAAATCAAATATTCCAATATAACAGTTCGCTCCTGGAATCGTAATTTCCTAATTATGCCAAAATTAAAACTGCATGTTGGTGTTAATTATCTAGAAGAAAAACTAAAGTGGAATTGTTCATTAAGCATTGCATCATTAGAACTGAAAAGAAAATGATTAACGCCACTCAAGCCCTAGATCATTACATCACATGAAATGATGAAAATCCATAACCAAATCCAGATACAAATTGAAAGAGTAAAAGCTACTATCATTAGCAAGGAATCTCGATCATATACTACTCTAATCAAACCATGCATGCATTACCTCATTACTAATCTCAGAAATCAAAGGCGCCACACAAGTTCTTCTTCTTGTTAACCTTCTTCTTAGACTTGCAAGAATCTTGGCTCTTACCAGCTTCATGTCCATGGATCATACCATGCAGCTCCAAACCAATGAGGTAGCAAAGATAAGTATCAATGGTGATGAACATAGTCTTCTCATCCGTATACACTTTGTACAAATACCACCAGGTTTCTTCATCGTACCATTCCAGCTTCTTTTCCGGCCTCACCACGTCAAAGTGCTTCCCCAACACTGTCGTCGCCAACTTGTCAAGATCGTACCGCCACAGATCCACCTTCTCCCCTACCTCCTTCAGCCCTTCCACCGCCATCGCCCTAAGGTCCAACGCCTTCTTCAGCTCGATCCCGTGGTGCTTCTCCAGCTTTGCCTTCACCTTTTCCATCTCCATTCCCACCGCGATAACCCTAGGGTTGGCGAAGAAGTCCCGAAGGGGCCTAGGGTTTTGCTTTGCGTTGTACAAGTCACCTTGTTCGGGAAGAGGGTAGAGGAGGCAGTGAGAGCCAACGCAGAGGGAGATGAAGTCGTAGCTGTGGTCCTTGACGCCGTGCTTGGTGTACTCGGTAAATTGGTGCTCGGCGGTTACGCCGACGATGACCGGGGTGTTTTTGGGAGTGGACTTGAGAAGGTTGGTGAGCCACTTGGAGAGCGTTCGGGGAGAGGTGGTGTTGATGCAGAGGATGCGTTGGTCGTCGGCATAAACGGTGTAAGGGTAATGGCGGTCAGTGAAGTCGTAAGTCTCGACTTCGGTGATCATGCTGGGTTCAATGCTGATCTCGAGAACCATTGTTAGTGGTTGCTGCTACTCTGTGTGAGAGAGAGATATCGAGTGTGTGTGGAAAGAAGAATGAAAACGGTTACGAAGTGGATTGGAATGCGTTATTAAGGAGAGGGACGCAATTACGCAAATATGATTCTGTTATAACAAATGCAGTGACGCGCATTAAGTTGCTTGATGGTTGTTGCAAGTCACGCGCGTCGTTCCGTTGCCTTCTTTTGATCGAAATGGCACACACACTTAATCGTAGTTAGGTGATTGTTTCAGTGCCTTATAAATGCTGTCTAATTCCCCATAAATTGAGTATGCATGAACCTTCGGAAATTGCTTTCAGGCGTCTTGGTTCTAATAGGTCCTCAAATGTGTTCACTATAACACCGCGTGTTTTGGATGCAACAACTGCGAATTGAAGAAAAGAATTGTAGGTTTTTGGATGCAATAAGGTGATGATCAATATTATCATTGAGTTGTGTTTAATTAAGATCTTGTCAATAGTGGGCAAGTGATGAACCACAACATGTGAATTGAAGTAGCATGCATGCTGGGAAGCAATGATGAATGCATGGAAGAAGTAAATGATTATGGCTTCAATGGTGTAGGTTTTGGAGATGGATAGGACTATAGGAGGGATTCGAACAAGAGATCTACAATAAGTGAGCATTTGCATAGCTCTACTGTGGGGATTGTGTGTCCTATAATCACTTCAAAATTCATACCAAGATTTTCTTTTCTATAATTATTAACGCTTGATTCGAAAAGAAATTTTAAGTGAAAAATAAATAGTTGAAAATGACATCATCCAACAAATAAAATTGGTAAAAAGCAACTAATAGTTGTAGATGTCCAAAACAGAGGAAAAAACAAAGTTCTTGCGACTTAGGTATAAAATTGGTAAAAAGCAACTAAATGGTATGCAATCAAATGCACCAAAATTCAAAACAACTATGTCACATGAATGAATGTGATGCATGTGAAACAATGATTGTTTAACATCATGCCATCTTCCTACTTAGCTGAATTTTAAGCCATATTGAGCTGCTAATCAAGTTTTTCAAGAAAATTCATTACCATGCAAAAATGATTTGATGACCATTATCCCATGAAAGATATAAAATAGATATCATATTCTCTTGTCTAAACCAAATATATCACAACATTGATTGGTAACTGGTAGTTACAATTCACAAATACAAACTAATATATTAATAAGTAACACTCACTAGTACTTAGTTACAAATACACAACTCATTTTATTTACTTCTAAAGTTTCACACACTCACTTCATGAACGACTAATTAGTTTTATTCATCAATTGAAAGTACTGCTGCTTTATTTGCTTCCTGAATAAAATGATGTGGGCTCATGGTCGCCGATCCGCTATCAGTGAAAAGATAAGAAACCATGGACATCATTCAAAGTACATATGTTGACCAATATTTTATATCAACAAAAATTTGAAATAAGATCAACTTAAAATAAATAAAAAAGAAGGTATTACCAATCAAGCTAGTAGTTGTTGCATTATTGCATATATCACCAGCATTGCCACCTTGACATAACTTTTTCTGTTATGTTGTTCAAGAACCGGAAGTAAGCATATCTCCATGAGCGATTGAAGAGGATAGTGCCAAAGATCCCCCAGAATCCAGCAAAGAATCCCAATCCCATGCTTGCAAAGAATGCTTGAATAAAACCATCATTCTCATCTTGGGTTTTAACCAAAGATTCTTGACGTGGCCCTTTCTTGGGACACATTTTCTCAAGAGGTAGTCCACAGAGATCTTGATTTTCTTCATAGCTTGATGCGTTGAAACTCTGCAACTGTGTGCCAGTTGGAATTTGTCCAGACAAATTATTATGTGACAGATCCAACACTGAGAGAAAATCAATTTGTGCAAGACTAGAAGGAATGGAGCCAAATAAATGGTTTCTTGACAAATCAAGAGACTCCAATGATAACAACCTTCCAATTCCTGAAGGAATTTTTCCTGTCAAATTATTTCTTGATAAATTCAATGAAACTAGCTCCACCAAATTCTCAAGCTCTGATGGAATGTCTCCTGACAAATGATTACTTGAGAGATCAATACCTTTTAGAAGCAGCTTATCATTCTCAAATATGTGTTCCACGCCTTTCCACATCAACAAAGCAATTATATCATAATTATACCAAGACCTTCCATTAGTCTGGTTGACAATATAAGAATGATAATCTGTTAAGAACCTTTCTTGGGTGGTCATTGCAGTGAAGTTAATGAAACATTTGGGAATTGGGCCCCACAGATGATTAACCGAGAGATCCAAGAAACCAATGCCATTTAGAGAACATAGAGATAATGGTATACTTCCAAAAATGTGATTTTTCCGCAAGCTTAACATTTGCAGTTGTTGTAAGCTGCTTCCAATCCAAGAAGGAATGATTCCTGATAACTTGTTCTCTCCTGCATCCAGCATCACTAAATTTTTGCAATGCTTCATCGAGAAAGGAAGCTCCCCCGTCAAGCTATTGTTTCTCAATATCAATACACGAAGCTGAAGAACTAATCCTATTGAATTAGGAACTTTTCCAGAGAAATTATTGTTACTTAAATCTATAGAGGCTAATGATTTAAAATTACTCCAACAATTAGGGATTTGGCCAGATATATAATTGTTTGAAATATCCAATTGGCCTAATCTTTCAGCTGAATTATTGGCACATACAAATGAAGTCAAGTCTGAAAATTTATTGTTGGACAGATCGAGGGACACAGCATTTCGTAAAAAAAGCGGGATTGAGCCTTCGAATTGATTTGCAGCTAGAGATATAGAAGGATATTCCGTAAGCCTCAATGCAAAATCTGGAATTATTCCGGTGAGATTGTTGTACGAAATGTTCATGGTGTCTAGCCTTGTTGATAGAGCCCAAAACCAATTCGGAGTTATATCCGAAATGCCAGCATTGGAAATATCAAGCCGCATTAATGTTTTCTGTGTCTGCAACCATTTTGGAAAATCGGGACCCAACTTGCAATGCTGCAACATTATCGCTTGCAACTGAAAAGGTGGAATCCAGTCACGATTAATTTTCAAAGCGAATGAGTTGCCAGATAATCCCAAGACCTTCAACTTAGACAAATTATGAAACTGAGAGTCTGTGATGACCCCTTCCAAAGAGTTTGAGTTCATGATCAATGTCTCCAACTGTAACGGAAATTGAATTCCTTCAGGAACCTTCCCATTTAGCTTATTTTCAGACAAATATAAATGTGTTAAAGACGGGAAAATTGAGATGTCAGGCAAGGTTCCGTTGAATTTATTATTTCTGAGATCCAAGTACTGGAGAGTTGAGCATCCAGACAAGTGTTGCATTGCAACTGGAAGCTCTCCTGTCATATTGTTATAAGACAAGTATAATGATTCGAGACTACATGTGTTTCCAAATGACTTTGGAATTCCACCTTGTATAGAGTTTGAACTGATGGACAAATCCTTTAACTGAGATGGCAACCTGATATTGTCAGGTATTTTTCCTCTTAACTGATTAAAATCAAGGGACAACTCTTTTAAAACTGGGAATATTGAAAGGTCATCAGGTATTGAGCCAGTGAATAGGTTTGATTCCAAATCCAATTCTTGAAGTGAGTGAGTGACACAGCCAGCAGAGAGATTATGAAGAACTGATTCCAAATCTTCAGTCAAATCGCTTTCAAACACCTCCAAAGAAGATAAGGTGCATATATTCGCAAAGGATTTGAAATCCCTGGCCGTGATTTGATAATAAGATATGTCAAGCCGCTCAAGTGATTGCAATGTGATGTCAAAATGATTTGATGTGGCAGGTGTGGAACCCTCTAAGAGGCTGGAATCAAGGGCAAGTTCAACAAGGTTGGAAGTGACATTGGACAACCATTGGAATAACAGGGAAGGAGTGAAGGTGTTATCAAAAAGACGCAAGATTGAAAGAGAATTAGGAAATTTGAACATGGAAAGTCTTGGTGTTTGTGAAGAGATAAAATGATCTGAAAGTGCACAATTGATTAGGCTGAGTTCTGTTAGTGTGGAGATATTACTGATGGCTTGTATCCACTTATAGGAATTGTTGAGATTCAATATAGAGAGCAAGTCAAGATGGGTTAAAGAGGTAAGAGTGGATAACCATTGTCCATCATCCTTCATTTTGAGAGAACCACGTTTACCGGCAAGGTAAAGCTCGTGCAAGCTTGAAAGGTTCCCAAGTTGAGATGGTATTATTCCTTGTAAAGCATTTCCCCAGAGATCAAGATACTGCAACTTGGACAGATTTCCAAGTTGATAAGGGATTGAACCCTCTAAACGATTGTCAAAAAGATTCAAGTATGTTAAATGAGGAAGAGATCCAAATTGAGTTGGAATTCTTCCACCAAAGCGACAAGATAACAAATCAAGATACCTCAAGCTGGTGAGGTTACCAAAGAATTCAGGGATATGGTAATCTTCAAAACCATTGAAACTGAGGTTCAAGTACCTGAGGTGCTGCAATTCCACTAACGAGCTGGGAATCTTACCTCTCAAAAATCGTTCAAAGTAGGAATAATCATTTCCGAACATGTAGTCACTGGGAAGGTCGAGACTGATAACATAGGCAGTGAGGTTGCTGCAGCCAACACCCTTCCAATGGCAGCAATCGCGACCCTTCCACGAAGAGAGCATGCCGTAGTCATCAACCATGGCGGCCTTGAAATCCAGCAGTGCTTGCCTCTCCCGCTCTGCGCACTTCACCTCTCTTCCTGCTGCAGTAGGACAAACAAGAAGAAGGTCCACCGTAACAAAGAGTAAAACAGCTTCAATCAGAATCAGATTATTCATCCTCATCATGACTACGCTCATCACAAGTGAAGTATGAACTCAAGAATGTGCCTGTTATAGCACCATATATGGATCCAATATATAGTAGAGGACCTCCATTCGTTGCTATGAATCACTATCACTATCATGTCTCACTAAATTTCCAGAGTATTTCTGACGTTGCAACTTTTAAATTTCTTGCACCATTTTGCACGGAATGAAGGTACGAGGAGGACCACAATCTTTATAGAGTATCTTCAATTGGGTGCTTGAACAATGAGGACGATCCATTCTATACTCCAAGCTGCATGCAACTTTGAATTCAATGACACTATTTTCCACGATATGATGTTGATATCCAATATCCTTGTAACGAAAAACTATTATTATTTAAATAATTTTAATTGTTTTCTATTAGCTCTACGAGTTAAAAAAAAGGGATGAACATTTTGATGGACAAATTATATATCTAATTGGTAACTTAAAGATATTTGAACTCTCATTTATTTATAAACTTCATACTTGGTTCAATTGATGTATCAATAGAAATCAGAGCAGAAAACTTCATACTTTGAATTATTCAATGACACCATTTTCCACAATATGATGTTGATAGCCAATATCCTTGTAAAGAAAGTGTCGTTATTATTTGAATAATTTTACCGATTCCTATTACTTCTATTTGCTCTACAAGTAAAAAAATGAGATCATAATTTTTATGGATGAATTCTATATCTAATTTGTAACTTAAGATATTTGAACTCTCTTCTATTTTATTTATCTATATAAAAGTTAATATTTATATTTTCTTGCAATTAAAAAATAACATCTCTTCTACTTATTTTATTGCCACATAAGTTCTTATGTCAAATTGTAACTTTTATAGAATTTTAATTTTTTTTTTGTTATTATCCTTCCTCATCTAATTTGGTTAAACTTTATTTATAAAAAAACTTAAATGTATAACATTATTCTATTATTTTATATAATTAAGTTTGTACACATCCATTTAATATACTAGATAATACTTTTTACACCTACCTAATAAAGATATAAAAAATATCTTTTCATAAATATATTTATTTAAAAGTATAATTTATTTATTTAACTATATTTTAAATAAAAATAATATTTTATAACATATTAAAATTTAATTTTGTAATTCATTGTTCAATAATAAAAAAATTACCTCAAAAAATAATTATAAAATTTTTATTGAAATATCTATCGTATTTTTTAATCTATAAAAAACTAGTTAGCCGCATGTATGGCACTATGTTTATACAATCTATAGAAAACTAGTTAACCTCATGTATGGCACTATGTTTAGAATAAACTAGCACATCGACTTACGACATTGATTTAATATATATGAATACACAGATAATAAACATAAGGCATGTTTTTTGATATGCAAAGTCAACATCAACATATATGATTTTAAAAAAAAATAGGATGTGCATATTATATACTCGACCATTAAATTTAACTATTATGAATTTATGTATAAAATTATAAATATATATTTTTATTTAATTTATTTTTAATATATATTTTATATTTTAATATGATGGTAATCAGTGGTTAAGAGAATGAGAGTTGAATCTTAGTTCCTTTTCGCTGAATATTAATTTCTGACTTTTAAAGGAACAAGAGATATTTCTGCTTTTTGTCTCGTGTTAAGTTGAGAGACACTTTTATTTTGTCTTGTGCCGAATTGAGAGATATTTTTGTTTTTGTCTCCTGATAAACAGAAACAGAGAAGGAGTAGGGAAGGATAATTAACACCAGATATATCCTGGTTCAGCCACTAGGTGTAACGTGACCTACATCCAGCCTCCATCACAACAATAATGAAATTTCACTATGTTTTCACAATATTACAAATACCAATTTCTTTCTAGGAACTACCCATTTCTATCTAGGACAAATCCAGATTCTACACCCAATCTAAATTTGACTGGGACTCAAAATCCAGCTTTCAATCGCAAAGTGCTAACCCAACTTGTAAGGAAATCCCCACAAGATCATGAAACACAGCAAATAGATGTACAAAGAAACTCTGAGACATCTATAACTTTTTCTCTAATTTTAATTACTACATCTTTTTTCTCACTGGCTTTTTCTTACAAATCTCACCATATTTGCCTTTTTTCGCCATGAGACTCAGACAGATAAAATTAAGAAAAAGAAAATAAAATGAACATCTTTGAAGGAGAACAACTCAGGAAGTTTGGGTAGCTATGAGAACTCTGTACTTTTTCTCTTACTTTCCTTGATCTCAACCATTGGCCGTTCACGCTTAATATAGAAGGAGAAACTTCCAAGGTTGAAATCAGTTCAACCAAGCAACTTCTTCTCCAACCAAAAACAGCAGCAGTTCGGACAAAGAGAAGAGAGAGGGAAAACAAAAAAACCAACATGCATGTACCTCTCTCAACCCTTTTTATTAAGCTCCTTCAACCTGAACCCTTGACATTGTCTTTGGCTCCAAGAAAGTATTCGGATCCTTGATGATCCTCTGACCCATGAAAGCTTCTTGCATTCCATTTTTGCTTCTTCCTACGTGTAGCTCAGCAGCTATCTTCTTTCTTTGATGAACAAATATGGAAATGAACTTGTGCAACTGAGATCTTCTTCCTAACAGAGGTGGATTGCTTCTATTTTTGGTTTCAAAAATCTTGAAGCCCTTCTTCAAATCATGTCTTCAAGGGTGATGGTTTCAGTGGCTAAGAGAAGGGGGGTTGAATCTTAGCCCCATTTTTTTTGCTTGATTACACTTGCTGGACTTAGAGGAGACTTTTCTGTTTTTAGCTCGTCCCTAGCCACGAGACTTTTTCATTTTGTCTCATCACTGGGCACGAGACATTTTTGGTTTTTTGCTCCTGTGCAGTAGAAAACAGAAATGGAGTAGGAGAGAAGAAAGATTACACCCAGATATATCCTGGTTCAGCTGTTAAGTGCAGTGTAGCCTACATCCAGTCTCCATCACAACAATGATGGAATTTCACTATAATCAACCTGATTACAAACTGTAAGGTGCTAACCCAACTTACAAGGGGATTCCCACAGAATCATGAAACACAACATAGACGTACAAAGGAACTCTAGGACATCTATGGCTTTTTCTTTTAATTTTGCACTCTCTGCCTTTTTTCGCTCTATGGCTTTTCATACAAACCTCACTGTTTGCCTTTTTCCATGAGACTCAAGACATGACAAAATTAAATAGAAAAATACTAAACAGAATACATTGAAGGAGAAGAAAATCTGTAAACTTAGGTAGCTCTGAGAATCCTGTGCCTTGCACTCTCAATGCTTACTTATAACTCCTTGCTCTAAACAGTGGCTGTTCTCTCTTTTTATAGAAGAGGGAAGCCTCCACTATTGAAGCCAAAAACCAAGCCAACTTCTTCTTTCTTCAAGAAACAAAACTGGTTCGGCCACATAGTGAGAGTAGAGATAGCCATGCAAAACCCAACATGCAATTACCTCTAGTCCTTTCTTGATCATCACTCTTCATCAATCCGAGCTCTCCATCCTTGGCTTGATCTTCAAGATGGATTTCTGGCCCTTGATGCTTCATGATGATGATGGCTTCATCTGCTTCAATCTCTGCCTCTTCCATCACTTCGCCACTCTAGCTACTTCCTGTGGTGGTTGAGCAGAATCAAAGACAAGCCATGTCTCCAAGAATCTCCTCCTGCTGGCCGAATCTTCTTCTTCCTTTTTGAGCATGAAGAGCTCAAGATTACCTCACCAAATCCAACCATATTTGATAAAAATCTCAGCCACAGCTCATTTTTTATTTTTTTATGTTTTCTTGCCATCATTGTGATGGACTTGTAGCTTGTTCTTCCTTCACATTAGTAGCTCATTTTTGCTTTCATGGTTTCTATTATTTCCTGGTTAATGTCCGAAGAGAAGAAAGAGATGAGAGAGAATAAACAACTTGGAAGAAAAGCAATTTAATGTAATAAACACATTACACAAGTAAAGGTTGCTTTTACTTCCCTTTGCTGAGAGGCGTGCATAGCTATCATAGCAATCAAATCAATAACACATTCTCTCTCATAGTTTCCATGCATGTATTCATTTTACTTTAATGATATTTGAGTTCCACCACATGCTTTAAAATGGATTCCGTTGAAGGCAATCCTTGCTTTCATTCAAATTTGGTTTCGGACCCATCATGCTTGTCTTCATGCAATTTTTAATTTTGGGCTTGTAACAACAAAATTCAATCTGGCCCAATTAATAACATTTGCTTTCCTGATGAATATTTTTCGGATCAAGCATTGAGCAAATAGGAAAGCATTCATTTTGGGCTTGTAGCAATAAAATTCATTCTGGCCCAAAAACAAGAATGATAATTCAGCCACAACAAATAAAATATTTTGGCATCAATGTTGAATGAATTCACACTTGGGCTTGCATCATATCATTTAATTTTCGGCCCAATATAAACCTGCATTACAAAATTATTTTAATCAAAATTAAATCCAAAATTAATTTTGCAATTATATTAATAATGTTTAGTCATCACAAATATTAATTTAGAGTTTTCCAAACTCATCAATCTCCCCCTTGATGACAAACATTATTAAAATTGAAATGGAAAGAAATTTAAAGATTGAGTAAAGTATACTCCCTTTGAATTTGAATTTCTCCCCTTTCAAATTGTCACATGGCTCCCCCTCAATATATGCCATTTTTATCAAGAGAAGCATTAACCTGTAACAATTTAATCAAGCTTCAAGTAACAATGTTATTCAACATATTTATTTTGAAATATTGAATGTTTGATTTATGAGCAGAGTGTGGTGATAATCAAAACTCATTTGTTATCATAAATTGATTTTCTGCTCAAACACACCATAATCAATCAAAATCTGTTTTTGACAAAAGACTTGCTGTTAAAAAATATTTTTCTGTAAATCAGAGCAATCTTGTTATGAAAAATATTTTTCAAGCATGGTATAATTTTTCAAAAACACAGCAACTTTCATCATTAAGATCCTAAAGGAGCTGCCAGAAATAAATCCAACAAAAATCAATTTATCATGGTAAATGTATTATAAGCACAGTTAACATGTTTTACCAAGATAATTCAGAATCTTTACAATAACATGCATATCAACAGCCAAACATTCATACCATCAAATGCATTGCCAATTATACATCATAACCAAATGCCAAATGCATTTCCAGCAGCAGTAAACAAATGCAATATCAACATGCATCTTTTCAACAGGGGTGATCATGAATTTTCAATTGAAAATTTCATCCCCTGTTTCAGTTTTTAATTTCCCTGTTCCAGTTTCAATTTTGGAACTAATTTTCCTCCCCCTTTTGTCATCAAGGGGAACCTACAAAGAAGAACATTGACAACACAGCAAAATATCCATAATAAAGTAGCAAAAGAGTATCAAAGTGTCATAGAGCAGTGAGTATCAAGCCATGCCTCTACAAAAAAAGATTGAGCCTAATGGAGCCAATATCAAATAAAAGTAAAAGACAGTCATCAATCATCAGAAAGATTGAACTCTGAACCGGAATCATCTTCATTCTCCCCTGTCCCCACTTCATCCTCAAAGCTTTGAATCATGAAACCAACCCTTTCGTGACATTTCTTCCATGCCTTCTCATTTTCAAATGCCAATTTTCGGGCAACCTTGTGGTATTTGAACATCAATTTTGACATGTTGCGAAATTCATTGAGAACCTCCCTAATTGATGCGGTCACATTGGACGATTCAGGAGGACGGCTCTCAAGATCGCTGAGTGATGGATCGGAGGGCATGGTGCGCTTGCTTTTCTTACTCGAGACTCCTCCTCCTTTAATCATCGAGACCTTGTTCTCAACAGTTTCATTAGACAAATCAACCTTAAAATACTCAAAGATACATGTAAGGAACATTCCATAAGGAAGATTAGCCTTTTTAATACTCTTATCCGCTTCCCACATATGACGTATCATAATATAAGCAAATGAAATTGGAGAAGAAGTAATAAGAGCAAAGAGAATAATAGAGTCAGAAACTGTTACTCTATGATGAGAACCACTTTGTGGAGTGAGGATGTGAGTGATGATACGGTGCAATAGTGAGTTCTCAGGACCGAGTGCTCGATGGGTTGGGATTAATCCATCTAATCCAGAAAGGTTTGCACAGATTTGTTGCAAAACAGTTTGCTGTGTGACTCCAACTTGATCATCCCATTTGTCAGTCATGTACACTTTTGGTCCTTCATCTTCGTACCCAAGAGCAGCACTTATGGTTTGGGGAGTGAGAGTCATGTAAACTCGCTTGACATAAGAATGGATTGAGCCATCAATCAAGCGCATGTTTGCATAGAATTCCCGGACCAGCCCCGGGTAAACAAGTTTCTGAATGTGAACCAATGGGGTCCATTTCAGCACATCAAACATAGGAGAGAAGTTGATTCCTTTGTTGGCCAAGTTTCCAAGATTTACCAAGTATGAGGGGCAGAGATGACGTTTCAGCAAAACATCTTTGTAAAATTCATAGAAAGCACAAGTGTAGAACCGAGAGGGATCAAAATTTGAGTGAGTTTTGTGAAACTTGTTTTTGAATTCCAGTGACTCCAAATTTGCCGGTTTTCTAGTATCATGCAACACAAAACTCTTCTGCTTCTTCTGAGAACTTTTTGCATGTGGAGTAGATCTTTTTGGTGGTGATGGAGGTGGCGAAGTATGTGATTCCTCTTCATCTTCTTCAACAGTGGGTTGCTTGTTTTTGCCTCGGCCTGAGCTTTTGTGGGCAATCACTTTCTTTCTCATGGTGGTTGTTTGTTTGGACGATGGTGAAAGAGAGGATGAAGATGTTGAATGAATGTGGATATGAGTGTGGGTCTGTGGAGTATGAGTCTTTTGAGAAAGGCGAATGCGTTCACTTTTTCTAGGAGCAGTTTTCTTTTTCATGATGAAGAGAAGGTATGGAGTTGGAATATGAAGGGGTGGCCGAAGACGTGGTAAGTGGAGGGAGGTTAGAGGGCATTAAATGTTGATTGAAGAGAGATGATGGGGAAGTTAATGACCATTATGGCGCGGTTATTAACCAAAGGAGGTTTCAAAAAGGGAGTTTCCTTGAATTAAGGGATTAGTTGGAAGGAAATATTTGATTTGACAATGTGCTTCTTCCAACAAGATTTGAAAAGACAACCAAGAGATTTTGTGATTTTATTTTTCAAATAAAAAGAGAAACCAACTAAACTGTCATGGTGGGTTTAGAAACTATTAGGTGGGGCCCATAAAAATTTAATTCTGCGTTGCCTCCCCCTTGATCATAGCTCCTCTGTCATGCCTGCATTTTTATCTCGTCCAAACCTACGAGATAAAATTGAACAGAATCAGAATTTGAAAAATTTTCAACAGAGCTTAAATCAACCATTCCCAAGCTTTTTCTTAACAAGCAGAATCTGTCTTCACAGAGGGGTTTTGTAAAAATATCAGCAAGCTGTTCTTTAGATTTCACAAATTGAATATCAATAGTACCCTTTTGCACATGTTCTCTAATGAAATGATATTTGATTTCAATGTGCTTAGTTCTTGAGTGCAAAACAGGATTTTTTGAAATATTTATAGCACTCATGTTATCACAGAACAAGGGTATACTATTGATTTTTAATTTGTAATCTTTCAATTGTATTTTTAACCAAATTAATTGTGAACAACAAGCAGATGCAGATATATATTCAGCTTCAGCTGTGGATAGAGCCACTGTGGCTTGTTTCTTGCTTGACCACATGTTGAGTGAGCTTCCAAGGAAGCAACACATGCCAGAAGTACTTCGTCTATCCACTCTATCACCCGCATAATCTGCATCACAAAACCCTACTGCACAAAAGTCATCAGTTTTAGGATACCATAAGCCATACTCACTAGTTCCCTTAATATATCTAATGATGCGTTTAACAGCCGTAAGATGGGATTCCTTTGGGTGAGATTGAAATCGTGAACATACACCCACACTTTGAACAATATCAGGTCTAGAGGAAGTAAGATACATTAGTGAACCGATCATTCCTCTATACCGTGTTTCATCCACATCTTGGCCATCATCATCTTTTTCAAGTTTAGTGTTAGGATGCATTGGTGTTCCCATTGGTTTTGAATTTTCTAAGCCAAATTTCTTTATTAATTCTTTTGCATATTTGCCTTGGTGAATAAAGGTGCCACTAGGAGTTTGTTTAATTTAGAGGCCAAAAAAGAAAGTTAGCTCTCCTATTAAACTCATTTCAAACTCACTAGTCATGAGTTTTCCAAACTCTTCACACAAGGACTCATTGGCTGATCCAAACACAATATCATCCACATAAACTTGAACAAGAAGGATGTCATCATTAGAAACTTTAATGAATAAAGTAGTGTCGGTGGTTCCCCTTTGAAAATGATTTTCTAATAGGAAGGCACTAAGCCTTTCATACCAAGCTCTTGGAGCTTGTCTAAGGCCATAAAGAGCCTTTGAAAGTTTAAAAACATGATTAGGAAAATCTTTATGTTCAAAACCGAGGGGTTGAGCCACATACACTTCTCTATCAATAAAGCCATTAAGGAAAGCACATTTTACATCCATTTGAAACATTTTGAAACCTTTATGGGCGGCATAGGCAAGAAGCAACCTAATTGCTTCCATTCTAGCTACCGGAGCAAAAGACTCATCAAAATTAATTCCCTCTTCTTGATCGTAACCTTGGGCCACTAATCTAGCCTTGTTACGAACAACTTGTCCATCCTCACCAAGTTTATTTTTAAACACCCACTTAGTACCCGTAACTTTCTTACCATCCGGATGAGGTACTAGTGTCCAAACCTCATTCTTGTCGAATTGTGCAAGCTCCTCTTGCATTGCTTTGACCCATGATGGATCTTCAAGAGCTTGTTTGACATTGTTGGGTTCCAATTGTGACAAGAGTGCAAAGTTGCTTGGTTCGGATTGTCTTTTGGTTGAGGATCTAGTTGTCACTCCTTATGAGGGATCACCAATGATGAAGTCATGAGGATAACCCCTCATAGACTTCCATTCTCTGGGCTTTCTTTGTGATGTTGAGTTTTGATGAGCTTCTGTTGGTCTCACTGTTTCAGTTTCTCGTTCCGGCTCAGGAGATAAAATGGAATTGTCTCCTCCAATTGGACGAGACAAAACCTGACTGGCAGATTCTTCAACTTGGGCAGACTTGGGATTCTCTTTGCTTGGTCCAGCTTCTTCACAATCTGAATCATTATCTATCACAGTACTGGGAATTAAGTTAGAGTCACAAAAAGTAACATGTATGGATTCCTCTATGGTCCTATGTTCTTTGAGATAAATCCTATAGGCCTTACTAGTAGTGGAGTATCCAACAAACATTCCTTCATAAGATTTTGGATCAAACTTGCCAAGGTTTTCTTTATTGTTAAGTACAAAACATTTGCATCCAAAAACATGAAAATACTTAAGATTTGGAGGGGTTCCTTTCCATAGTTCATAAGGAGTTCTTTTCAAACCTTTTCTAATTATTGTTCTATTCAAAATGTAGCATGCTGTATTTACAGCTTCAGCCCATAAAAATTTAGGAACCTCATTCTCACATAACATAGCCCTAGTCATTTCTTGAAGGCTTCTATTCCTTCTTTCAACAACCCCATTTTGTTGAGGTGTTCTAGGGCATGAAAAATTATGAGTAATTCCAAAATCATCACAGAATTTTTCAAAGTCTTTGTTTTCAAATTCCTTTCCGTGATCACTTCTCAAATGGGCTACTTTTAAATCCTTTTCATTTTGAATTTTCTTGCAAAGGGTTGAGAAAGCATGAAAAGCATCATTTTTGTGAGCAAGAAAAAGTACCCAACCAAATCTAGAGTAGTCATCCACCACTACTAAATCATAGTGTTTACCTCCTAAACTTTGAGTTCTTGTTGGACCAAAAAGATCAATATGTAACATTTCCAATGGCCTTTTGGTTGAGATTCCATCTTTTGGTTTAAAAGAGGACTTGACTTGTTTGCCTAATTGACAAGCATCACAAGTAAGGTCCTTATCAAATTTGATCTTGGGAATTTCTCTAACCAAGTTTTTCTTTACTAGCTTAGAAATTTGGTACATGCTAGCATGACCCAACTTTCTATGCCATAGCCATTTTTCAGATTCAAAAGAGGTAAAGCATGTTACATTTTGTTCCTTTAAGTCCTCAAGAGTTAATCCATACACATTATTGCATCTCTTGGCTTCAAACAAAATATCCCCAGTTTTCTCACACACAACTAAACATACAAATTTTCTAAAAATGACTTCAAAACCTAAATCACACAATTGACTAATACTAAGTAAATTATATTTTAAACAATTTACAAGAAGAACATCATTTATACAAGAAGAGAAACTTTTACCAACTTTACCAACAGCCACTATCTTTCCTTTACCATCATCTCCAAAAGTGACAAGTCCTCCATCATATTCATCAAACTTTATGAAGAAGGTTGTCTTTCCGGTCATGTGCCTAGAGCATCCGCTGTCCATGTACCACATATTTTCTTTCCTCTTGGATGCTAGGCATACCTATAAACATGAGCTTAAGTAACCTTAGGTATCCAAATCTTCTTGGATCCTTTCACGTTAAACCATCTCCTATGTCCCAAATCATTGTAATAAAAAACAACTTTGTAAACTTTATCACCAATCATTCTTTCACCAAAGAAACATTGAATGGGAAAATGACCTTTTCGGTTGCATAGCCTATAGAACCTTGGAGTTGTCTTTTTGTCAAAATAGGTGGGATCTTGAAACCTTGTGTCATTAGAAGATGAAGCTTTATTTTCAAAAGATTTCTCACCAGATTTATAAAATCCCAATCCTGCTTTATCAAAAAGTGGTTTTTGACTAGCTAATATTTGATTTAATTTTTCAGAACTTTGAGTGAACTTGGCTAAGTCATTTTCAAGACTTCTAACCTTTTTTAGCAACTCTTCATTATCCTTAAAACATTGTACATATGTAATTACCGAATGATCATTTTCACAACTTCTAAGTTGAGCTCTCAACTGCTTATTTTCTTCTACAAGATCACAAGCAATTTCGGCCTCCCTTACTTTATCCTTAAGAAAACTATTTTCAGCTTTAAGAATGATGATTTGTTGTTCAAGTTCTTGGTTTTCAAGCAGGAAACATCTTACTTTTTTAGAAAGGTGATCTATCATAAGATGAAGATCCTCAGTGTTAGAGTTATGAAAGGTTACCTGATCTATGTGATCTTTCATGAGACATGGTTGTGAGGTCTCGATTTCCTCATCATCATCATCTGAATCATTTTCTAGATCTTCCCATGATGCCATCAGTCCTTTCTTCTTTCCTTTCTTTGGTTTTTCCTCCTTCTTTAACTTGGGACAATCAGATTTGAAATGGCCAACCTCTTTGCAATTGTAGCAAGTTACTTTGCTGAGGTCCTTCTTCATTTTTCTTGAGCTGCTGCCTTTGCCTTTGAACTTCATCATTTTTTCTGAATTTTTTGGCAAACAAAACAAACTCATTTTCAGAGGAATTATCACTGGATTCATCATCCAGAGGGTTAGTCATAGAAGAAAAAGTAATTCCTTTCTTTTTTGAATCTCTTTTTAAATAAGTGTTTTCAAAAGCAAGAAGGTTTCCTCTCAAATCATCAAGTGTTATGGAATCAAGGTTGCTGCTCTCAGAAATAATTAGTGCTTTTGTTTCCCACTCTTTTGTGAGACATCTCAACACTCTTCTCACTAGCACAGAATCAGAATATGTTATTCCCAAAGCATCTAAGCCAACAACGATGATGTTGAATCTTTCAAACAGATCTTCAATTGATTCTCCTTCCTTCATTGCAAACATTTCATATTCTCTGTTCAACATGTCTGTTCGAGTCTTCTTTACAATGGTGGTTCCTTCATGGGTGATTTGCAGTTTGTCCCAGATTTCCTTTGCTGTTGTGCATCGTGATACCCGTCGGTATTCCTCGAAGCTGATAGCACAGTTGAGAAGATTGACAGCTTTGGCATTTAACTCTACTTTCTTTCTATATTCTTCAGTCCATCTTGCTTCTGGTTTAAGAGTGATTACTCCATCTGCACTTGTGTCAGTTGGGAACTGATGGCCTTCTAGGATGATTTTTCATAGTCTGTAGTCTACTGCTTGCATAAAGATCTTCATTCTCTCCTTCCAATAGGTATAATTTTTTCCATTGAAGAGAGGTGGTCTGTTGCTTGACTGACCTTCTGTAAGGTTGTAGGAGACCAGATTTGTGCCACTGTTCTCTGCCATCTGGATCTTTTCTCCAAGCTGCAAAGCTTGATCTCTTTGAGACCAAGCTCTGATACCAATTGATGGTTTCAGTGGCTAAGAGAAGGGGCGGTTGAATCTTAGCCCCCTTTTTTTTGCTTGATTACACTTGCTGGACTTAGAGAAGACTTTTCTGTTTTTAGCTCATCCCTAGCCACGAGACTTTTTCATTTTGTCTCATCACTGGGCACGAGACATTTTTGGTTTTTTGCTCCTGTGCAGTAGAAAACAGAAATGGAGTAAGAGAGTAGAAAGATTACACCCAGATATATCCTGGTTCAGCTGCTAAGTGCAGTGCAGCCTACATCCAGTCTCCATCACAACAATGATGGAATTTCACTATAATCAACCTGATTACAAACTGTAAAGTGCTAACCCAACTTACAAGGGGATTCCCACAGAATCATGAAACACAACATAGACGTACAAAGGAACTCTAGGACATCTATGGCTTTTTCTTTTAATTTTGCACTCTCTGCCTTTTTCCGCTCTATGGCTTTTTCATACAAACCTCACTGTTTGCCTTTTTCCATGAGACTCAAGACATGACAAAATTAAATAGAAAAATACTAAACAGAATACATTGAAGGAGAAAAAAATCTGTAAGCTTAGGTAGCTCTGAGAATCCTGTGCCTTGCACTCTCAATGCTTACTTCTAACTCCTTGCTCCAAATAGTGGCTGTTCTCTCTTTTTATAGAAGAGGGAAGCCTCCACTATTGAAGCCAAAAACCAAGCCAACTTCTTCTTCCTTCAAGAAACAGAACCGGTTCGGTCACATAGTGAGAGTAGAGATAGCCATGCAAAACCCAACATGCAATTACCTCTAGTCCTTTCTTGATCATCACTCTTCATCAATCCGAGCTCTCCATCCTTGGCTTGATCTTCAAGATGGATTTCTGGCCCTTGATGCTTCATGATGATGATGGCTTCATCTGCTTCAATCTCTGCCTCTTCCATCACTTCGCCACTCTAGCTACTTCCTGTGGTGGTTGAGCAGAATCAAAGACAAGTCATGTCTCCAAGAATCTCCTCCTGCTGGCCGAATCTTCTTCTTCCTTTTTGAGCATGAAGAGCTCAAGATTACCTCACCAAATCCAACCATATTTGGTGAAAATCTCAGCCACAACTCATTTTTTATTTTTTTATGTTTTCTTGCCATCATTGTGATGGACTTGTAGCTTGTTCTTCCTTCACGTTGGTAGCTCATTTTTGCTTTCATGGTTTCCATTATTTCCTGGTTAATGTCCGAAGAGAAGAAAGAGATGAGAGAGAATAAACAACTTGGAAAAAAAAGTAATTTAATGTAATAAACACATTACACAAGTAAAGGTTGCTTTTACTTCCCTTTGCTGAGAGGCATGCATAGCTATCATAGCAATGGGAGTGGATTCTCTCCAGTGAGAAAAAAACTGGATGGTATCCAGTGTTCAATCTAACCATTCATTGCGCTCTCTCTCTTATTTATTTCTGGTCCCACTCATAGAATCAAAGGTGATAAATCACACTGGATTTTATCAATTGTTAAAAAAACTGGAGAGGATCTTTTTCCCATAGCAATCAAATTAATAACACATTCTCTCTCATAATTTCCATGCATGTATTCATTTTACTTTAATGATATTTGAGTTCCACCACATGCTTTAAAATGGATTCCTTTGAAGGCAATCCTTGCTTTCATTCAAATTTGGTTTCGGACCCATCATGCTTGTCTTCATGCAATTTTTAATTTTGGGCTTGTAACAACAAAATTCAATCTGGCCCAATTAATAACATTTGCTTTCCTGATGAATATTTTTTGGATCAAGCATTGAGCAAATAGAAAAGCATTCATTTTGGGCTTGTAGCAATAAAATTTATTCTGGCCCAAAAACAAGAATGATAATTCAGCCACAATAAATAAAACATTTTGGCATCAATGTTGAATGAATTCACACTTGGGCTTGCATCATATCATTTAATTTTCGGCCCAATATAAACTTGCATTACAAAATTATTTTAATCAACATTAAATTCAAAATTAATTTTGCAATTATATTAATAATGTTTAGTCATCACAAATATTAATTTAGAGTTTTTCAAACTCATCAAAGGACAAAAATCTTACTTTGCCTTTTTTCAGATCTTTGAGGTAACGATCTTCCATATCCTTTTTTTTTCATAGGCTTATTTGTGACTTTACTTTTTTTTTTGATAACTTTTATCTTCTTCTTTATTGATTGATATGATCGAAAAGCAAAGAAAGAGGAGAGAGAAGAGACAAAGTTTTTAATGCACAATAAACTCAATTTAATTTTGAGTTTCGATTACCAAGAAAAATAATCAATTGAAACAAAATTTGAATTCCATTCACCAAAATAAGTGGATAACCGAACCAAGCTTTGGATTAATCCTTTCTCTCTTCTTCCAATTCGGACCAAGGATAATGTTGGTCCTTGATAATGTTGATTTGGGCTTTGTATTACTTTCTTGGCCTAATCTATTTCATTATCTTATTAAAAATTCAGCCATATAGTATGAAATAATTTTGCATAAAGGTTGAACATTCTTTAATTACATTGGGCTTGATTTAATTTGGCCCAATACAAAATCTGCACACTAACAAACCTATCAACCAAACAATTATAGGCAAATAATAATTTAATAATTTTCTAATCAATGTTTACTAATGTTTGATGATCAAATTTGATACAAGTTTTTCAAACTCAACATAATATATTATATATAATTGACTACTTTAGTAGGTAATTTTTTTTTATAAATAGTATAACTTAATGTGTGTTTATATACATGTTGTAAGAAGTTGTGCTTCCACTGTATCGATCAACTGATCTTAGTACAACATGATAATGGTACAACATGATTTCTCTCCAACTTTGTATTGCTATTTATCCAATGTGTGACTATATATAGTATCAAGTGCTATTTCAAAATAATTATTAGTGGCTCACATACTTAATCGTAGTTAGGTGATTGTTTTAGTGCCTTATAAATGGTGTCTAATTTCCCATAAAATGAGTATGCATGAACCTTCGGAAATTGCTTTCAGGCGTCTTGGTTCTAATAAGTCCTCAAATGTGTTCACTATAACACCGCATGTTTTGGATGCAACAACTGCGAATTGAAGAAAAGAATTGTAGGTTTGTTGGATAGTGTCTCAGCCGGAAAGCAATGATGACTGCATGGAAGCAGAAGAAGTAGGCGTCCAAAACAGGGAAAAAACAGAGTTCTTGTGGCTTACACATATGCAAACAAATGCACCAAAATCCAAAACAACTATGTCACATGCATGACTGTGATCCATCTGAAACAATGATTGCTTAACATCACCCCATCTTCCTACTTAGTTGAATTCAGTTAAGCCATATTGAGTTGCTGTTGTTCAAGCCATTCTCTCTTTAGTCAAGCTTTTCAAGAAAATTCATTGCCATGCAAAAATGATTTGATGACCATTATCCCATAAAAGATATAAAATAGATATCATATTCTCTTGTCTAAACCAAATACATCACAACATTGATTGGTAACTGGTAGTTACAATTCACAAATACAAACTGATATATTAATAAGTAACACTCACTAGTACTTAGTTACAAATACACAACTCATTTTATTTACTTCTAAAGTTTCACACACTCACTTCATGAACGACTAATTAGTTTTATTCATCATTTGAAAGTACTGCTGCTTTATTTGCTTCCTGAATAAAATGATGTGGGCACATGGTCACCGATCCACTATCAGTGAAAAGATAAGAAACCATTAACATCATTCAAAGTTCATAGGTTGAACAATATTTCATATCAACAAAAATTGAAATAAGATCAACTTGAAATAAATAAAAAAAAAAGGTCTTACCAATCAAGCTAGTAGTTGTTGTATTTATCACCACCGTTGCCACCTTGACATAACTTTTTCTGTTATGTTGTTCAAGAACCGGAAGTAAGCATGTCTCCATGAGCGATGGAAGAGAATAGTGCCAAAGATCCCCCAGAATCCGACAAAGAATCCCAATCCCATGCTTGCAAAGAATGCTTGAATAAAACCATCATTCTCATGTTGGGTTTTAACCACAGATTCTTGATGCGGTTCTTTTACAAAACACAGCTTTTCAAGAGGTAGCCCACAAAGACCTTGATTTTCTTCGTAGCTTGAGGCATTGAAACTCTGCAACTGTGTGCCAGTTGGAATTTGTCCAGACAAATTATTATGTGATAGATCCAACACAGAGAGAAAACTAATTTGTGCAAGACTAGAAGGAATGGAGCCAAATAAATGGTTTCTTGACAAATCAAGAGACTCCAATGATAACAACCTTCCAATTCCTGAAGGAATTTTTCCTGTCAAGTTATTTCTTGATAAATTCAATGAAACTAGCTCCACCAAATTCTCAAGCTCTGATGGAATGTCTCCTGACAAGTGATTACTTGAGAGATCAATACCTTTTAGAAGTAACTTATCATTGTTGAAATTTTGTTCTGTACCTTTCCACATCAACAAAGTAATTATGTCATAATTATAGAGATACCTGGGGCCATTAATGTGGCGAACAGTATAAGAATGAGAGAAAGGATCTTGTATGATCTCTTCATGAGCCATTGCTGTGAAATTCTTGAAACATTTTGGAATTTGTCCCTTTATATGGTTACCTGATAGATCCAAGAAGTGAAGGCTTGTAAGAGAACAAAAAGCTGATGGTACACTTCCAGAAAGGAGATTTTCTCGCAAGCCTAACATCTCCAATTGTTGTAAGCTGCTTCCAATCCAAGGAGGAATAATTCCTGATAACCTGTTGTCTCCTGCATCTAGCATCACTAAGTTTGTACAATTCTTCAGTGAAATGGGAAGCCCTCCTGTCAAGCTATTGTTTCTCAATATCAATACATGAAGCTTAACAGCTAATCCCATTGAAGAGGGAACTTGTCCAGAGAAATTATTGCTACTCACATCTATATAGGCCAATGATTTGAAGTTGCTCCAACAGTTTGGGATTTGGCCTGAGAAAATATTATTTGAAATATCTAGTTGGCCTAATCTTTCAGCTGTATCATTGGTACATACAAAAAGAGCCAAATCTGAAAATTTATTGCTAGAGAGATCAAGGGATTGAGCTCTACGTAAAAATGGCGGGATTGGGCCTTCAAAATGGTTTACAGCTAGAGATATGGAAGGGTATTCTGTAAATCTTAATGGAAAATCTGGAATCACACCACTGAGATTATTGTATGAAATGTTCATGCTGACTAGCCTTGTTGATAGAGCCCAAAACCAATTTGGAGTGATATCCGAAATGGCAGCATTGGAAATATCAAGCCGCATTAATCTTTTCTGTGTCTTCAACCATTTTGGAAAATAGGGACCCAATTTACAATGCTGCAACATTATCGCTTGCAGCTGAAAAGGTGGAATCCAGTCACGATTAATTTTCAAAACAAAGGAGTTGCCAGATAAGCCCAAGACCTTCAACTTAGACAAATTATGAAACTGAGAGTTTGTGATCACCCCTTCCAAAGAGTTTGAGTTCATGATCAATGTCTCCAACTGTGACGGAAATTGAATTCCTTCAGGAACCTTCCCATTTAGCTTATTTTGAGACAAATATAAATCAGTTAAAGATGGGAAAATTGAGATGTCAGGCAAAGTTCCGTTGAATTGGTTATCTTTGAGATTCAAATATTGGAGTGAGTATCTTGCGCATCCAGACAAGTGGTGGATTGCAACTGGAAGCTCTCCCGTCAAAGTGTTGTGGGACAAGTCTAATGATGCGAGACTACATATGTTTCCAAATGACTTTGGAATTCCACCTTGTATAGAGTTCGAACTGATGGACAAAGCCTTCAACTGAGATGGCAACCTGATATTGTCAGGTATTTTCCCTCTTAACTGATTACCCGAAAGGACCAACTCTTTTAAAAATGGGAATATTGAAAGGTCATCAGGTATTAAGCCAGTCATCTGGTTATAGCCCAAATACAACTCTTGAAGTGAGTGAGTGACACAGCCAGCTGAGAGATTATGAAGAACTGATTCCAAATCTTCAGTCAAATCGCTACCAAAGACCTGTAAAAAAGATAAGGTGCATATATTCGCAAAGGATTTGAAATCCCTGGCTCTGATTTGATAATAATATATGTGAAGCCGCTCAAGTGATTGCATTGTGATGTCAAAATGATTTGATGTGGCAGGTGTGGAACTCCTTAAGAGGCCGGAAACAAGGTCAAGTTCAAGGTGAAGTTCAACAAGGTTGGAAGTGACATTGGACAACCATTGGAATAACAGGGAAGAAGTGAAGGTGTTATAAGAAAGACGCAAGATTGAAAGAGAATTAGGAAATTTGAACTTGGAAAGTCTTAGTGTTTGTGAAGAGATAAAATGATCTGAAAGTGCACAATCGAATAGGCTGAGTTCTTTTAGTGTGGAGATATTACTGATGGCTTGTATCCAGTTATAAGAAATGCTGAGATTCAATATAGAGCGCAAGTCAAGATGGGTTAAAGAGGTAAGAGTGGATAACCATTGTCCATCATCATTCATTTTGAGAGAACCACGTGTACTGTCAAGGTAAAGCTCATGCAAGCTTGAAAGGTTCCCAAGTTGAGATGGTATTATTCCCTGTAAAGCATTTCTTGAGAGATCAAGATACTGCAACTTGGTCAGATTTCCAAGTTGATAAGGGATTGAATCCTCTAAGTTATTCGCATGAAGATTCAAGTATGTTAAATGTGAAAGAGATCCAATTTGACTTGGAATTCTTCCATCAAAGTAACAATTGGACAGGTCAAGATACCTCAAGCTGGTGAGGTTACCAAAGAATTCAGGGATATGGTAGTCTTCAAAACCATTGAAACTGAGGTTCAAGTACCTGAGGTGCTGCAATGCCACTAACGAGCTGGGAATCTTACCTCTCAAAAATCGTTCAAAGTAGAAATATTCATTTCCGATGGAGTCACCGTGAAGGTCCAGACTGATTACATGGGCAGTGAGGTTGCTGCAGCCAACACCGTTCCAATGGCAGCAATCACGACCCTTCCACGACGAGAGCATGCCATAATCATCAACCATGGCGGCCTTGAAATCCAGCAATGCTCGCCTCTCCCGCTCTGCGCACTTCACCTCTCCTCCTACTCCTCCTGCCAACAGCAGCATCGTAATAAATAGTAATACAGTTTCAATCAGAATCATGAACGGAACAAGATTCAGATTCATCCTCATCATGACCACGCTCATCACAAGTGAAGTATGAAATCGAGAATGATACTTGGCTGAGTGTGGTAGCAATGCAAATCATCACATATATAAGCGCTGCTGTTAGCCATTCCTACACCCGTATTTTTCTTTCTTTCCGCGTAGTCATTAATTGTGAAAGGTCGTTCTTTTCAATGCAGATATATGGAAGATGCCTTGCAACACTTTCAGCTATCAAATCACTTCTTTTAACAATAAGTAACTAAGCGAAACTAATTGGATTCTATCCATCAACAGGTCAAGGTAAATGACCCTACCTTCACCATCTTCTTTGATATACAGTTATCCATGCTTGAACTTTCAACTTTGATCAATGAGGACGATCCATTCTATACTCCCCTCTGTCTCTTAATGCACCCAGTCACTCCAACATGCAACATCAACACCACGATAACCATAAATGTGGCTCCACAACTTGGATCCATCGGCATAAACACACAATGAACCTTGAATTATACATGTCTACTCTTGATATCTACAGCTGTTTTTTTTTTTTTTTTTTTGACTCTTGTTAAATAGTCAATGACTTAATGTTTTGGAGTTGCCATAAACAATTTTTTTTTTTTTTTTTTTACAGAAGATAGGGAGACTCAAAACCCTATCTTTTAAGTGAATATAAAAATACTATAGAAAAGTGTAGGGGTCAGTAACTTTATTAAATTCTGGCCTAACAAAAGAAAAATGAGTAATCTTATACTATAAAATCTCATATCATTAAAAATATCATTAATAACTACTTGATAATTATAAATCACAAAAGTTACCGATCTCTAACACTCCTCAAAAATTATATTATTTAAATTATAACTCGTTAGTTAGTGCATTAGTGCAGTCAACAAAATTATTATTACTTATATATTTAGCTTTATTAATACTATATTTAGCTTTTTGTACACATCCAGGCATGATGCATTTAATATACTAGATAATACTTTTTGCACCTACCCTACTAATTAATAAAGATATAAAATATATCTTTTCATAAATATACTTAAAATAAGTATGATATATTTATTTCGTTATATTTTAAATAAAAATAATATTTTTATAATATATTACAATTTAACTTTATTATTCACTGTTCAATAATAAAAAAATTACCTGAAAATAATTATAAAATTTTTATTGAATATCCATCATATTTAATCTTTTTAATCTATAGAAAACTAGTTAGTCTCATGTATCGCACTATGTTTAGTATTAACTAGCACATAGACTTAATTATGACATTGATTTGATATACATGAATACACAAATAATTGTGATTTTAGAAAAAATACCATGTTCACATTAAACTCGTTCATTAAATTTAACTATTATATATTTATATATAAATATATTTTATTAAATTTACTTTTAATATATTATATATAAATAATTAATTTAGTAGATGAAATTTTTTTATAATTGTCATGCTAGAAAATTAAGAGGAGTCTAGTCAACAATAAGCCAATAAATATTTTTAAATTATATTCTATACTAATTGTCATTAATTAGTGATTATTTAATTTTTTTAAAAGATACAAAATTAATAATTATTAATTCCCTCTTACTCTAATTTATCTTTTACCATTTATTATGCAAACACTAATTAATTTTTCTTTCCAAAAAAAATTTTGAAATTCCAAAAAACAAAAACACCAAAACATAAGATAAAAAATCATCTAAATTCTAAGAAAAAAAAACATACAAATATAGGAAAAAGAATCATCCAAAACTAATAAAAAAAATCATCCAAATTCTAAGAAAAAACATACAAAACATATAAAAAAGAATCATCCAAAACTAATAAAAAGAATTATCCGAAATGTAGAAGAAAGAAACATAAAAAAATAGTTAAAAAAACCATTTAAAACCAAATAGGAGGAGGAGAAGAAGAGCCGCAAAGCGGCCGGCGGTAACATCTTGGACGGCATTGCGTGGACAGTAGGGGACTCGCGGTGGCATGTTGCAATGAGTGGAGAGTCGCAAATGGGGACCTGGTGGTAGTTGTGTCGCGACGGATGGAGAGTTATGGGGTGCGAGTGGCAAGCGATGGGGAGTCGCAATGGAACGTGAGTAGGGTGAAATAGAAGCGCGATGGTGGTTGTCTTTCCTGCGCGAACGGTAGATGAGGTGGCGGAGAAGGATGTAAGGACGACCAGCGATGGCGCAAGAGGATAGTGCAGCGGCGACGCTCGCGGCGCAAGGACGAAATCGCGGCAGCGTGGGACCTTGGTAAGAGGGATTAGAATTTGTGGGTTACTGGGTTTGTGTTGTGAATGGTGAGTGAAAGTGAAAATAAATTAGGACAAGTTTTGATTCAAAAATACTATTAATGTCAATTAATCAAATTTTGAATTTGAAAAAATAATTTAAAATTAATTATTATTAATTGAGTTCTTCAATTCTGATAGACACTTAGTTCCCTATACTTTTCTTTTTTATAAATGGTATAACTTAATGTGTGTCTATATACATGTTGCAAGAAGTTGTGTTGAGACTGATCAACCGACCTCTTTTTCTTTTTTTTTTTTTTAAGTTAGAAGTGAGATTTAAATTTGTGATTTCTAAGTGAGTATAAAAAGATTATGCCATTTGAACTATAACTCATTAGCTCCATCAACCAATCTTGGAATCTTGATAATTTGACATATTTAATTAAGATATTTTTAGAGTGAAAAAATGTATAATATTTGTTATAAGATCCATAACGAAATACATAGGTCTTTTAGTACTTTTTGCGGATTCAATGTGATTGAGAAGGTGGGTGAATACTGAATGCAAGATGAGAAGACTCATCTTCATCCATGGCAACCGTAACTAGCTTTCACACGAGCCACAAGAACCTTTGGCTACTTCTCTCCAACGGATAGGCCATTTCATGTTACTGCTCTTTGGATAACAGTACATAAACGTCGTGCATGCTTCTAAAACAAAGAAAGACAACACTCACTTTTACTAGGTTTTCATGTTCAAGCAACTCGTGCATTCATTATCACGCACAACACGTGTTTGTGATTTTGATTTTGTTGCAAGTGAAGGTCCCACGTAGAAAACTGGTGGTGTTGGACAAATGAGCATGCGTGCATGAACCTTCGGAATTTGCTTTGAGGCGTCTTGGTTCTAATAAGTCCTCAAATGTGTTCACTATAACACCGCGTGTTTTGGATGCAACAACTGCAAATTGAAGAAAAGAATTGTAGGTTTGTTGGATACGGTCACAGCTGGAAAGCAATGATGAATGCATGGAAGCAGAAGAAGTAGGCGTCCAAAACAGGGAAAAAACAGAGTTTTTGTGGCTTACACATATGCAAACAAATGCACCAAAATTCAAAACAACTATGTCACATGCATGACTGTGATCCATCTGAAACAATGATTACTTAACATCATCCCATCTTCCTACTTAGTTGAATTCAGTTAAGCCATATTGAGTTGTTGTTGTTCAAGCCATTCTCTTTTTAGTCAAGCTTTTCAAGAAAATTCATTGCCATGCAAAAATGATTTGATGGCCATTATTCCATGAAAGATATAAAATTAATATCATATTCTCTTGTCTAAACCAAATACATCACAACACTGATTGGTAACTGGTAGTTACAATTCACAAATACAAACTGATATATCAATAAGTAACACTCACTAGTACTTAGTTACAAATACACAACTCATTTTATTTACTTTTAAAAGTTTCAGACACACACTTCATGAACGGCCAAGTTTTATTGATCACTTAAATTAAAATTACTGCAGCTTTATTTGCTTCCTGACTAGAATGATGCCGGCACATGATCGCCGATCCGCTATCAGTGAAAAGATAAGAAACCATTAACATCATTCAAAGTCCATAGGTTGAACAATATTTCATATAAAAAATTCGAAATAAGATCAATTTAAAATAAATAAAAGAGAAGGTATTACCAATCAAGCTAGTAGTTGCTGCATTTATCACCACCGTTGCCACCTTGACATAACTTTTTCTGTTATGTTGTTCAAGAATCGGAAGTAAGCATGTCTCCATGAGCGATTGAAGAGGATAGTGCCAAAGATCCCCCAGAATCCAACAAAGAATCCCAATCCCATGCTCATAAAGAATGTTTGAAGAAAATCATCATTCTCATCTTGGGTTTTAACCACAGATTCTTGATGCGGTTCTTTTACAAAACACAACTTTTCAAGAGGTAGCCCACATAGATCTTTATTTTCTTCATAACTTGTGGCATTAAAGCTCTGCAATTGTGTGCCAATTGGAATCATCCCAGATAAATTATTGTGTGACACATCAAACATTGAGAGACGGTCAATTTTTGCAAGACTAGAAGGAATGGTGCCAAACAAGTGGTTTCTTGACAAATCGAGAAAATCTAGAGATACTAGCCTTCCGATCTCCCAGGGAATTCTTCCTTCCAAGTTATTTCTTGATAAATTCAATGTGATGGTTTCAGTGGCTAAGAGAAGGGGGGGTTGAATCTTAGCCCCCTTTTTAAATGCTGGCACTTGCTGAACTTCAGAGAAGACTTTTCTGTTTTTGCTCGTCACTTGACACGAGCAACTTTGTTTTGTCTCGTCCCTTGCCACGAGACTTTTTGTTTTGTCTCGTCACTTGGCACGAGATAATTCTGGCTTTTGCTCGTGTGTGGTAGAAAACAGAAATGGAGTAGAAAGAGAAAGAACTTGCACCCAGATATATCCTGGTTCGGCTGCTAAGTGCAGTGCAGCCTACATCCAGTCTCCATCACAAACATGATGGAATTTCACTATAATCAATCTGATTACAACTTGTAAAGTGCTAACTCAACTTACAAGGGGATTCCCACAGAATCATGATACACAACATAGATGAACAAAGGAACTCTAAGACATCTATGGCTTTTTCTTTTAATTTTGCACTCTCTGCCTTTTTCCGCTCTATGGCTTTTTCATTACAAACCTCACTGTTTGCCTTTTACCATGAGACTCAAGACATGACAAAATTAAACAGAAAAACACTAAACAGAATACATTGAAGGAGAAGAGAAATCTATTAGCTCAGGTAGCTCTGAGAACTCTGTGCCTTGCACTCTCAAATTTTCTCCCTTTTTTCAAACAGTGGTTGTTCCCCCTTTTTTAAACAAGAGGAAAGCCTCCACACTTGAAGCCAAAACCGAACCAACTTTCTTCCTCCTTCAACAAACCGGTTCGGCCACACAGAGAGAAAAGAGATAACCATGCATTAACCAACATGTAATTACCTCTAGTCCTTTCTTGATCATCAACCTTCATCAATCCGGGCTCTCCATCCTTGGCTTCCTCTCCAAGATGGATTTCTGGCCCTTGATGCCTCATGATGATGATGACTTCATCTGCTTCAAACTCTGCCTCCAACCATCACTTCGCCACTCTAGCTACTCCCTGTGGTGGTTGGTCAGATTCGAAGACAAGCCATGCTTCAAGAATCTCCCTCTTGGCCGAATCTTCTTCTTCCATTTTTGAGCATGAAAGGCTCAAGATAGCTTCACCAAATCTAACCACATTTGGTAAGCATCTTAGCCACAGCTCATCTTTCTTTTTGTATGTTTTCTTGCCATCATTAGCTTGATGGTCTTGATGCATGCAACTCTTTCCTTTTCTTCGTTGAAGGGCTCGGCGTCCATTGTTTCCTGGACAAGGACCAAGGAGAGAAGAAGAAAGAGATGAGAGAGAATGAAAAGAATCTGAAGGAAAGAAAAGCAATGCAAAGAAGTTGAACAAATTAATTAGGCATAGCTTGCTTTTACTTCCCTTAGCATAGAGTGGCGTGTTTGACATAACACCCATCAATCAATTCAGCTGTATTTTCTCTCTCATGTTCCCCATGCATTAATTAACAATGTAATAGATTTTGAAATCCATTACTTTGTTAGAGCTTGGTTCCGTTGGAAGCACTAAGCTTTCATTTTTCCTTTTGTTTCGGACCAAGAGTGGAACCTTTCATCATTTGTGAGACTTGGGCTTGTAGTGTTGGAAGTAAAAGCTGGCCCAATTAGTAAGCATTTGCTTTCCTGATAAGTTGTGTAGCGGATCATGCATAGGAAGCAAACAAGAAAGCATTTGTTTGGGCTTGCAACATTAACATTGATTCTGGCCCAATTATAACTAGCTTTTATCACAAACACAAAGCTGAATTAATAATGCAACAGTTGGGCTTTGTTAATTTTCTTTTGTTTCGGCCCAACAAAAATCTGCACAACAAAATTATTTTAATCAGCACATTAATCAACATTAGCTTAATAATTTTGCTGTTAATAATGTTTGATCATCATCAATTTGGTTTAGAGTTTTCCAAACTCATCACAATGAAACCAATTCAACTAAACTCCCAATTTCAGTTGGAATGTCTTCAGATAATTGATTACTTGAGAGATCAATACCTTTGAGAAGCAACTTATCATTCTCAAATATGTGTTCCACACCTTTCCACATTAACAAAGCAATTATATCATAATTATACATATGCCGTATAATGGTGTGGTTGACAATATAAGAATGATGATGGGAATCTGTTAAGAACCTTTCTTGGGTGGTCATTGCAGTGAAGTTAATGAAACATTTGGGAATTGGGCCCCACAGATGATTAACCGAGAGATCCAAGAAGCGAATGCCATTTAGAAAACAAAGAGATGATGGTATACTTCCAAAAAAGTGATTTTTCCGCAAGCTTAACATTTGCAGTTGTTGTAAGCCGCTTCCAATCCAAGAAGGAATGATTCCTGATAATTTGTTCTCTCCTGCATCCAGCATCACTAAATTTTTGCAATGCTTCATCGAGAAAGGAAGCACCCCCATCAAGCTATTGTTTCTTAATATCAATACACGAAGCTCAAGAACTGATCCCATTGAAGTGGGGACTTGTCCAGAAAAATTATTGTTACTCACATCTATATAAACTAATGATTTAAAATTCTCCCAACAATCAGGGATTTGACCAGATAAATGATTGTTTGAAATATCTAATTGGTCTAATCTTTCAGCTGTATCATTGGCACATACAAATGAAGTAACATCTGAAAATTTATTGTTGGACAGATCCAGGGACACAGCTCTTCGTAAAAATAGCGGGATTGAGCCTTCAAATTGATTTGCAGCTAGATATATAGAAGGATATCCCGCAAGCCTCAATGCAAAATTCGGAATTGTTCCGGTGAGATTGTTGTACGAAATGTTCATCCTATTTAGCCTTGTTGATAGAGCCCAAAACCACTCTGGAGTGATATCCGAAATTCCAGCATTGGAAATATCAAGTTGGATCAAGTTTTTCTGTGTCTGCAACCATTTTGGAAGATACGGACCCACCATGCAATGTTGCAACATTATCACTTGCAACTGAAAAGGTGGAATCCAATCAGGATTAATTTTCAAAACGAATGAGTTGCCAGATAAGTCCAAGACCTTCAAGTTAGACAAATTATAAAAATGAGATTCTGTGATCACACCTTCCAAGGAGTTTGAGTTCATCATCAAAGTCTCCAACTGCAATGGAAAACGAATTTCTTCGGGAACCTTTCCATTTAGCTTATTTTCGTACAAAGATAATGTTATTAAAGATGGGAATATTGATGTGATGTCAGGCAAGGTTCCGTTGAATTTATTATTGCTGAGATCCAAGTACTGGAGACTTGAGCATCCAGACAAGTGCTGGATTGCAACTGGTAGCTCTCCTATCATATTGTTATAAGACAAGTCTAATGATTCCAAAGTACATATGTTTCCAAATGACTTTGGAATTCCACCTTCTATAGAGTTCGAACTGATGGACAAAGCCTTTAACTGAGACGGCAACCTGATATTGTCAGCTATTTTTCCTCTTAACTGATTAAAATCAAGGGACAAGTCTTTTAAAAACGGGAATATTGAAAGGTCATCAGGTATTGAGCCAATGATTTGACTATAGCTCAAATCCAATTCTTGAAGTGAGTGAACGACACAGCCAGCTGAGAGATTATGAAGAATTGATTCCAAATCTTCAGTCAAATTGGTACCAAACACCCTCAAAGAAGATAAGGTACATACATTGGCAAAAGATTTGAAATCCCTGGCCGTGATTTGATCAGGAGATATGTAAAGCCGCTCAAGTGATTGCATTGTGATGTCAAAATGATTTGATGTGGCAGGTGTGGAACCCCCTAAGAGGCCGGAATAAACGTCAAGTTCAACAAGGTTGGAAGTGACATTCGACAACCATTGGAATAACAGGGAAGAAGTGAAGGTGTTATAAGAAAGATCCAAGACTGAAAGAGAATTAGGAAATTTGAACATGGAAAGACTTAGTGTTTGTGAAGAGATAAAATGATCTGAAAGTGCACAATTGATTAGGCTGAGTTCTGTTAGTGTGGAGATATTACTGATGGCTTGTATCCACTTATAAGAATTGTTGAGATTCAATATAGAGGTCAAGCCAAGATGGGTTAAAGAGGTAAGAGTGGATAACCATTGTCCATCATCATTCATTTTGAGAGAACCACGTGTACCGTCAAGGTAAAGCTCGTGCAAGCTTGAAAGGTTCCCAAGTTGAGATGGTATTGTTCCTTGGAAATGATTTAGATCGAGATTAAGATACTCCAACTTGGACAGATTTCCAAGTTGATAAGGGATTGAACCCTCTAAACTATTGGCAAAAAGATTCAAGTATGTTAAATGAGGAAGAGATCCAAATTGAGTTGGAGTTCTTCCACCAAAGTAACAATTGGACAGGTCAAGATACCTCAAGCTGGTGAGGTTACCAAAGAATTCAGGGATATGGTTTTCTTCAAAACGATTGAAACTGAGGTTCAAGTACCTGAGGTGCTGCAATTGCACTAACGAGCTGGGAATCTTACCTCTCAAAAGTCGTTCTAAGTAGGAATATCTCGTTAAGATGTAGTCACCGTGAAGGTCGAGACTGATTACATGGGCAGTGAGGTTGCTGCAGCCAACACCGTTCCAGTGGCAGCAATCACGACCCTTCCACGAAGAGAGCATGCCGTAGTCATCAACCACGGCTGCCTTGAAATCCAGCAGTGCTTGCCTCTCCCTCTCTATGCACCCACTCATAACAACTCCAACATGCAACATCGACACCACCATAACTATAAGTAATATGGCTCCACAACTCGCATTCATCGGCATGATTGCGCTCAAACTCATAATTCATCAACAATACAAGCAAGTTGCTTCGACTAGAAATTCTGAAGTGAGTGCAAAACAAGTTCAACAGACTCTGAATTATATATGTCTACTCTTGATATCTACAGCAGGTTTTTTATTTACTTTTAACTCTGATTAAATTACGTCGATGCTGCAATCCTGCAATGCAATCGACCTAGTCAATGGCTTAACCTTGTGGAGTTGCGGTCAACATAATTATTGTAATTATATATATAGGTTTGTACATATGCATGCTGCATCTTATATACTACAAATATATGGAACAAAAGCTAAAAGTTAAAGCATTTTAAGTACAAAAAGAAATTAGTTAATTAGTGTCTTTAAGGCAAACATGCATGCATGACGCATCTAAGGCATTGTTTGTTTCATGTCTATGTCCATCAAAGAGACACAGTAATATATGTTGTTTGGTTATTGAAACATAAATTTTTAAAGACACGCTTACACACAAAAGACAAATGAACACAATAAACATGTATTTGGTATATTTAAAAAAAGCTGAGACACGAAAAAATGAATATGAACATTAACTTTTATGTCTCTTAGTCAATGTCTTCGCAACCAAACAAATTTAGTATTAAACTATCCTTTTGTGTTTATGTCTTTATATATATTTGTATTTATGTCTCAAAATTTTAAAACACTAACCAAACGGAGTCTTATATACTACGAATGTATCTAATATGAAAATAGAAGTCTAATAATAAAATATAATTTTTATTTTTTTATTTTTAATTTATAAATTTATATTAAACTTACAATTTTTAAATAATATATCAATACATCTGGCTTTTAAAAGTAAAAAACATAACACATTTTTTTTATTTGTCATTTATCAAAATATTAAAGCACAAATGCAAAACACGTATACGATACATTGATACACATTACCAAACCCCACCTTTCCACTTAAACTTTCTCGTTAAAGAATGAGAGAAGTGAAAGGCAAAATTGTTACAAAGCATCACACATTCAATTTTCTTTTTTAGGTGTCACAAAACATTACCAATGAAATGAAGCTAGCCTTCATAGTTCAAACAACTTGGTGCATTCAGCCCACTTACTACCACCTTGACATAACTTTATTTGTCAACTTGTTCAAGAATTTGAAGTAAGCATGTCTCCAAAAGCGATTGAACAGAATGGTGCCAAAGATGCCCCAAAATCCAACAAAAAATCCCAATCCCATGCTCATGTAAAATGCTTGGTAGAAAGGATCATGATCATCTTCTTTGGTTTTTGCCGAAGATGTTTGCCTTGATTTTCCTTTGAAACACATTTTCTCAAGAGGTGGCCCACAAAGATCTTGATTTTCTTCATAACTTGAGGCATTGAAACTCTGCAATTGTGTGCTAATTGGAATCTCTCCAGACAACTTGTTATGAGACAAATCCAACATAGACAAACGGTTGATTTGTGTAAGACTAGAAGGAATCAAACCAGATAGATTGTTTCTAGACAAATCAAGAAATTCTAGTGATGCAAGATTACCAATCTTTAGAGGAATTTCACCTGATAAATTATTTCTTGATAAATTCAAGGTAACCAATTCAATCAAATCCACAAGTTCTTTTGGAATTTCCCCTGATAACTGATTGCTTGATAGATCAATGCCCTTTAAAAGTAACTTGTCATTTTTCAACATCCGTTCCACACCTTTCCACATCAACAGAGTAATTAAATCATATTGTTGTCCTTCTGCCATGAGAAAATCAGAGGCTCCTTGCAAAGTATTGTTGACAAAATAAATATGATCATCATAGGGCATTGCTGAAACCATTCCCTTAATCATTGCAGTGAAGTTCTTGAAGCATGTAGGAATTTGTCCCTTTAGATTGTTAGAAGAAATATCCAAAAGGTGAATATTTGCTAAGTGACAAAGAGACAATGGTAGACCTCCATAGAAGCGATTTCTTCGCAAGATCAACATCTGCAATTGTTGTAAATCGCCCCCGATCCAAGAAGGTATAACCCCTGATAGTTCATTTTCCCCTGCATCTAACATTACTAAATTTGTGCAACTCCTTAATGAGAATGGTAGCTTCCCAGTTAAGTGATTGTTTCTCAACATCAGCACTTGAAGTTGAAGAGCTGATCCTATTGAGGTAGGAACTTCTCCAGACAAATTATTATTACTCAAATCTATATAGCTTAAAGACTTGAACTTGCTCCAACAATTTGGAATTTTTCCAGATAGATGATTATCTGAAAAATCCAATTTGCCTAATTGTTCAACTATACCATTGGCACATGCAAACAAATCAAAGTCTGAAAATTTATTATCAGACAGATCAAGGGAGATAGCTCTTCGCAAGAACGGTGGGATCGGACCTTCGAATTGATTTGTAGCTAGAGATATCGATGGGTATTCACTAAATCTTACTGGAAATTTTGGAATAGTACCTGTAAGATTGTTGTATGAAATGTTCATTGATTCTAGTTTCCATGATGGTAGGGTCCAAAACCAGTGTGGAACAACATCTGAAATTCCAGCATTAGAAATATCAAGGCTCAACAAGTTATCTTGTGTTTGCAACCATTTGGGAAAAGATGGACCTAACTTGCAATTTCTCAAGTATATCTCTCTCAGTTGAAAAGAAGGAACCCAATTATTGCTAAATTTCAAGTACAATGAGTTGTCAGACAAATCCAGCACCTTCAACTTTGACATATTAGCAAAATGATGATTGGTAATCACACCTTCCAAAGAAGTTGATCCCATGTACAAAGTCTCCAATTGTGGTGGAAATTGAATATTTTGAGGAATCCTCCCATTTAGCATATTTGCATCAAGAGATAATTTCTTTAAAGATGGGAATATTGAGAGGTCAGGCAATGTGCCATAAATTTGATTGTCATCTAGATGCAATTCTTGGAGTGAATTTCTAGCACAGCCAGATAAGTGGTGAATTATCAATGAAAGCTCCCTACTCAAATTGTTCAATGAAAAATCTAATGACCTCAAGGTACATGTGTTCCCAAATGAATTTGGAACTACACCTTCTAAAGAGTTTCCTGAGATTGAAAATGATTCCAACTGAGATGGCAATGTGATGTCTTCAGGTATCTTTCCGCTTAGCCGATTAAGTGAAAGATCTAACTGCTTTAAGAATGGAAAGATTGAAAGGTCAGGTAATGAGCCAGTGATTTGATTATTGCTCAAATCCAATTCTTCTAGTGAGTCCCTCATACAGCCAGCTGACAAATTATGAAGAATTGATGCAAGATCTTCAGTAAAATTGTTTTGGGACAAGTATAATGATCGAAGAGTGCAGATACTCGATAACAACTTCATGTTGCTCCCCTTGAGTTTATTATCTCTTAAGTCAAGGTTCTCAAGAGAATTCATTGCCATGCCAAAATTATTTGATACATGATCCTCAAAGAGGTTATTATCACTGAGGTTGAGCTCAATGAGGTTTGAGGTGACATTTGACACCCAGTGGAATATCATGGATGAAGTGAAGTGGTTCAAAGAAAGATCAAAGACAGATAAGGAATTTGATGATTTGAACTTGAAAGGATAAAATGAAGAGATAGAATGATCCGAAAAGTTACAATTGGTTAGACTTAGCTCTCTTAGGTTGGACAGATTAGCAACCATTTGGAACAAGTAATGAGAATTCTCAAGATTCAATACATGACTCAGATCAAGATGGGTTAAAGAATTGAGCTTGGACAGCCATTGGCCACCACCATCACCATTTTTGAGAGTACCAAAATTGAAGAGATAAAGCTCTTGCAAGCTTGAAAGGTTCCCAATTTGAGATGGTATTGTCCCTTCTAAATCATTGACATCAAGATTGAGATATTGCAACTTGGACAGATTTCCAAGTTGAAATGGAATTGAACCCTCTAGAAGATTAGCTTGAAGATTTAAGTATCTCAAATGCGAAAGAGAACCAAATTGAGTTGGAATCTTTCCACCAAAACCACAATGTGACAGATCAAGATACCTCAAATTTCTCAAAGAACCAAAGAATTCAGGGATATGATTGTCCTGGGAATGAATCCCAGTGAAATCTAAGTACCTCAAATGTTGCAACTCCAACAATGATTCTGGAATCTTTCCTCTGAGTTCAATGTATTCAGCTTCTGAACTGAGATCAAGTCTTTGCACATGGCCGGTGAGTCTGCTGCAATGAACACCCTTCCATTGGCAGCAATTGCTCTTCTCCTTCCACGACGAGAGCAGGCCGAAGTCATCCACCATGGCAGCTTTGAATTGAAGGAGTGCTTCCCTCTCACTCTCTATACACTTTGCATTTTCTTTAGAACAAACAAGGTCCACTACTTGCAACATGAAGCACATTATGAGTACAGATTTCATGAGAATTTTGGAACAAGTTGGATTTGTCATTGTCATTGCACTCATCACAATGGAAGAATGGAATCAAGTGGTGATAAATGGGATGGGATTAGCATTAAAAAATGATCACATATTTATACACAAACATTTTAGCTAAGCTAGCAAAGCCTCATCTTCCCGGAAACAAATACTTGCATTTGTTTTCTTCATATGTTTGAAAAATTGTGGAAGAGGAATTATTGCCTATTCTCCAAACATATTAAATGAATGAAAGTCAAAGTAAACACCTCCATGGCTCCACCATCACCGTCCTAGTAATGCAGAGTTTATCCATGTTTGAAAAGTGAGGACAATCTGTTCTCTGCTTGTAGTTTCTCTTTTGAAATTAATGATGATTTTGATGAGTACTATCCATCCATTATCTCTCTGAGGAGTGCTAGGGTCAACAAATTTTGTGATTTGTAGCCATTAATTAGCTATCATTGGTGTTTTTAATAGTGTGAGATTTCATCCAACGATATAGGATTACTCACTTCTCTTTTACTGGGCAAGTGCAGGCTAAATTTTAATAAAAGTGCTAGTTTCTTAGACTTTCTCTATCCATTTAATTAGTAGGTAGCAATGTAGCATTTCAACTTGTGGTATGTGGCATATAAGTTTTGATTTGTATATTATTTTTAAAGATATTTGTATTAAAGCTAAAATCTTAAAAATATTTTATATTAACATAAAAAAGTAGAATTGAAATTTATCTAAAGATATTGAAAATTTTGAATTTATAAAAAAATGATAAAAGGATTAATTTGGTGTACAACATTTAATTTTGAAGACTAAAATAAGTCACTTAATGAAAAGTCAAGAACCAATTTGATGTATGATGACACATGGACGAATCATATTGCAACATATGGCACAACTGTCTATGTTAATATGCTCCATGTTATTGATCGACCTGTCATTATACAATTACACGTGACCAAACTATAAAATGACACGTGTCACTAATGGTCCACATCACCAACATACATCCACAAGACTGAAAATGAATCAAGGATCATGAACAATTTTAAAGCATCACGCCAATCTCGGATACCACTTTAGGGTTTAAACTCGTTCACGAAGTCAAGGCAAATGGCTCCGTAAAAATAGAACGATCCATTCTATACTCAAGCTGCAACTTTGAATTCAAAGACACCATTTTCCACAATATGATATTAATATCCAATATCCTTGTGAAGAAAGTGTCATTATTATTTGAATAATTTTACCGTTTCCTATCCCTCCTATTAGCTCTAGAAGTAAACAAAAATGAGAGAAAATTTTTATTGATGAAATATATATCTAATTGCTAAATTAAGACATTTGAACTCTCATTTATTTATGAAATTCATACTTGGTTCACTTGATGTATTAGTAGAAATCAGGACACAAAAGAAGCATCATTTGAAACAGACATGACCAGAACTGCATTATATTCCAGCAGACCCCAAGAAAACAATCACTCTACCATGCACTATCTAAGTCTTAACCAAGAGTATCTCCATGAAAAATAACAAAAGAGTCAAATATGCATTTTGTTCAACAGCATAATCCCACACTCAGTATACATAATCGTTGTCAAGAAAACAGACTAATATTCCCATTTCTTCAACTCCATGCCATCAGGAGGACTTCCCTCCACCTTCTTCGATCCCACTTCTTTCCAGTTTGTTGACAGCACTGTCCCATTAGACTCCACCTGCAAGGAAAATTTAACAAGCACCAAATGCTTAGCATATATACAAAATTTGCTAGAATTCTCAGCATCAGTTGTGTTCTTTCAATACATAACAAGATGACAAATATGAAACTTACAAATGATTTTCTCATTGCTCTTCGTGTATCCTCGTCCGCATCTTGATATATTTCCCGGAAAAACTTGTTTAGAGCTGCATCGCCATCAAGCTTTTCTTCTTTCTCCTGAAATAAACAATATCATGAGTAAGAGGCACACTGAAATGGAGTTAAATACATTTTACATAAGCAGCAGACAAACCTCTTTCTTTACTTGAGCTTCAAGCTTATCCCAATCAACCCTTGTTGGTTTTGAGGATGGGTAAGTTGGTCTATTGATTCCTGTGGCTGCAAAATTTAGGCCAAGGAATATAGCATGTTAGCATGTGAATTTTGATACATTTCAGGGGATATATGAACATGCAGAACTAGTTTCAAATCCCTATCTAATACTCCTGGACAGACCCTTTTACTCATGTCAAACTGAAAACTACTGCGGATTCAATTAAGATTATGCATATTACATGCTTACAATATAAAGTTACCTGATGGGGCAACAACCATTTGTGGAACTGTAGCTCTGGTGAATTCAAGAGATGTCCAGTGAATAGGGTCTGCTTTTACGAGTCTTATTTCAATTTTTGTGGACAAAACCTCATACCGGCATCTGGAAGGTATGATCTGATTGATAAAAAAAAAACAGTAAGAATGACATACCGAAAAAAACCAAAAACTAAAACAAAGCATAGCTAAAATGATCATACACGGGTGGTTAATTCATAATTTGCAAATACAGGATCAGCTATATTTTTCCATAATTTTATGAATTTTGATATATGTGAAGAAACCACAACAAAAATTTCAAACCAAAACTATTTGAATTGAAACAATAATGTTGATGAGATAACATAGAATTACCACCCAGACATAAATACCCGCATTAAAACCAAACCAATTTACAGCGAAAGCTACATTTGTCCCCGTGCCCCAAGCTTATCCAAAAAAGGAACCTCACATTCATATACCTTTCCAAATAACCGAGGTTGAAAAACATATGGATCTTCTCCAGGAACATTAATACTAACACTTAGCTGCAAAAAGAGGAGGGAAAAAAATCGTTTAAAGTGCAGAATCCAATTATCAAATATATTCTAAAGTGTAATAAAAAAGGCATACAACTGACAAGATAGTTTTATAATGTGAACCATACAATTTGTTCGCCAAAGTCAATAGTAACATTTTCCCTTGGAATTCCCTTTGCAAATACAGTTACAACCACCTCATTAGGTTTCTGGTAGAACTCATGCCTGCAATTTTTTTTTTCATAAACAAAAAATGTCTAGTTGATTAGAACCATCGTTCACAAGAAATTTGACAGATGCACATATGTTTTCAAAACCTACATAAGCAATATCAATATTTACAAGGTAAAAGATTCCAAACAGAGCTATTTATTAGTCGTCCCAATCATAAACCAATATACAGAGAAACCGGGAGAAAACAACAAATTAAAAAAAAAAAATCTGAGACAAGATGCTTGAAATGCTCATAAAAAACTAAATACCAAACGAAATAATTAGCAAATATACACACAATAATTACATCAGTACTAGCACTCTCCACATATAGGAAAAAACAATATCCATAGCATAGAGCAGTTAAAAAAAAAAATCCAGGAAGCGCCTTTTACTTGCCTGTATTTAGATTTAACCACTGCAACTGGAGGCTGCTCTGGAAGGACATTCTCAGGCTGAACTTCGTTTGCTGATTCTTCCTGTGTTGTGGTCTTCTCCTGTATTGGTGTGTCATAAGATTCTTCTGTTCAACATAATATACCCAATCAAGAGTTAGACAGTTCATGGCCAAACTAAATGTGTATGCAAAATTTTCCCTTTCAACCATCAAAGGGGCAATCACAAGTAACATATAACTTAAAAACAAACTAGAAAACCAGAAGTAGAGGAGAGGGTAAACACCAGATTAAAAATTGGAAAGAATTTTAGCACGTAAAACTATACTTTACCTGCAATAAGCTTATCACATTCTTTGATTAACTTAGCAAATCTTGATTCTCCTGGAGCTAATGAAGCACCGACCTCTAGAGCAGCCTTAGCAGTTTGATATTCCTCAAGTTTCATGCACGCCATGCTGCAACCAAAATAAGATATCAGAATTTAATCAATGAACCTATCGATTACAGCAGTTGAACACAAACATGGAATATCAAATAGAATATGGAGAGATCTGATTCAATAAGTTGCACAGCACATCGAATAGTATGTAGTATGTTGTCAGATGAAAACACGAGTTGAGGCAACCATCACCAAAACTGCATCACTTTGTTCCATCAGGGCTTCCACGTGATGCAACCACATCATAACATGATGCAGATATTTAATATAACAAAGAAAACTATTCATATTTTCACGTAACAATAAAATGACAAATCATCAAAAACTAACCATATTTAGATCGGGAAGAAATTAACTCATGACAATGCATTAGAAACATAATCTAACCCAAATAAAAACACCATATGAATAGTAAGTGCAAATCAAACAAATCCAAGACAAGATTTGTAGAGCAGGTAGCGCTTTAGTTACCCTTTACGCATATATGCCTTTGATAAAGAAGGATTTAACTCAATTGCCTTGTTTGCATCAGCAACAGCCTCTGCACAAAATCATAAATGTTAGCCAAAAATAGTGAATGAACACAACTAAATCTCCAAAAGTAAATGTTTATTTACACCTAAAACACACACAATATCAAAAGCTCACAGGAAAAATTACATATACAACAAACATGGGAGGAATGAGGGAGTGAAATAAGGAATAAGGAATCATGTTTCAAAACCTAAACAAATGAACAATTAGATAAACATGGGATAGGTCAATCATGTGTTCATTGTCCAATTACAGAAGTCTTATCAAAAAGAGATTAACATATGATAAACAAAATGACCTTCTCTTTTCATCTGGAAATCAACCTGTTAACTCTAAGCATTGTATTCTAACCTTCAGGCTGGTAGTTTTACTATATCAAACGAAATATATTCGAGATTCTTATTATAGACATGTATTATAATTAATTCTATATGGAGGTTCAAAACTGCACAAATTATCTTCTTCGAACACAGGAGTACACGCACCATTCAATTGAATTTCAGTATATGGTAAAGTAGTTGAGCATTGCCCATCTTTCAAGCCAAATATAGCTCTTCCTTGAGAAGGCAAATTGGAGACACAAAAACAGAGACACACACGAAGCAAAGAAAGGGAAACGTGTGCAAAAGAGAGAATAAAACTAGAGTAAACACTGTATAAAAGACAACTGTTCCAGAACATTACTTTTTTCCACCCTCAAAGCAAACAATCGAAGACATCATTCATAACCACCAATTTAGCACGTGCAAGGAATTCTCCTCCAATAATGATTAAAATCAATTAAAAAAAAACAACTTCATTAAGTTCCCATAATCTTTCCAGAATCTACTTCCACAAAAGATTTACCCAATTGAACACAGTTTCAGTCCCAAGCAGAAATCAAATAATTCAAACGAAACAAGCAAAAGGGTATCCGAAAAACACAAACTTGATGAGGAATGAAATAATTGATACCAGTGAAGTTGGAGAGTTTGATGTTGGCTTGGGCACGGTCGGCATAGAGTTCAGCTCTGTTGGGTTCGATATCAATGGCCTGAGAAAGAAGCTCAACCGCCAGCTCAAAGTGATCTTCCACAAACGCCTCTTTGGCTTTCGCTTCCAGATCAGAAGCCATGGCACAAGAAACAAACGAACACTGCACACAGAAAGAGAAAAGGGGGCAAAAGAAGAAAATTGGAGAGAGAGAATCGAACGCCAAAGAAGACTGTGATTTTAGGGTGGGGGAGTTCGAAAAAACAAAAACAAGAATGCGATTGACCTCAGAATTGGAGTTTTATGGAGATTATTTGGAAGGGAAGGTTAAGAGAAGGAAGGAGAGAAGGGAACAGAGAGAGTAGACTTTTGCATTGCAAAGTCTGCCAACAAATAATTTATAATAGGGAATTTGAAATAAATGAAAAATAAATAAATGAAAGGTTTGTTAGCTTTTTTTTTTTTAATAATTTTTCCCTTTTTTTTAAATAAAAAAATAGTCAGGAATCAGAATAGATCGATTCAACTTTTTGTTTATCCTATATTTCGCATTTATCGAGGTTTAAATATATTGATATATTCTATTATGTAATGCATTTTTACATTAATACAAATTTTTTACTTTATTTGTTAGGTTTCTTGTGATGAATTTTACGAAAAGATTTCTTTAAGTTATTATTTATTAAAAGAATTTTGCGTATATTACATTTGTGATATATAGCCCATAGTCGGTCCTATATCTAGATTAAGGTTGAGGGTTATGTTAGGCTTTCGACAACTAACATAAAAATTTAGTCGAATATTCATGATATGGATTAAAGATGTTATTGCGCTAAAATTAGGTCGTTGTCCGGAAGCAACGCACTGTATAGCTCGCATACAATGTCAAATAAGCAAGAACTGATTCATCGGTGTTTCAGGTGTAGTATTAAATGAGTAAGAGTTCTCAAATTTTCGTGAATTGACAAAGGTAAATAAACTAGTTCACAAAGAAGAAGGTAAAGATAAATGTCAGAGCAACGGAAGGTTGAGATTTGACATATGGAACATAAGCACTCTAACAGAAAATCTATGAAGGTGGTGGATACCATGACAAGGAGGAAGATTAACATCATGTATCTACAAGAAACAAAATGGGTCGGTGCAAAAGTCAGGGAGTTAGATACTTTCGAGTTCAAACTTTGCTATACAAGAAAAGTGAAGAATAGAAATGGAGTAGGTATTATCGGGGATAAACAGCAGAAAAAAGACGTAGTGGATATTTATTTGATTATTGTAGTTTTAAATTTAAAATAAACTAGAGTGAGACCCGCGCAATGCGCGGAGAAGTAGATTATTTATACTATATAGTATATTTTAATAAATATTATATTAAAAATATTTTAGAGAACATATTATAAATAGATTTTGAATTTATTTATTTTTAAAAAGATTTAGGTTATTTATATTAGAGTTATACAAAAGTGTATTTTCTTTTTTTTTCGATTTGCATTAATGGCTACACTTTATTTTTTCTTGCGGTTTTTTTGTTTGTAAATAATGAAAAAAATAAATGAATGAGAATGAAAAATATATAAAATGTTATATTAAATTTAAGAAATTTTTGACAATTAGTATAAGAGATTAAGAAATAAAGAATAGTAAGAGTTTTAATATGTATAAGTTGTAGAATTTGAATATTTGTAACTAAAATTTTTATAATTATTATTATTATGACACTTTTAATGTATGTTTATTGCATTTAATTAGTACTTGATGTTTCAATTGAATAATAATAGATAAGAGTTTTTTATTTTAATTTTTTTAAAATATTTTACTAAATAGTGATTGGTTGATTTTTATCTAGCAATTTTGGGTATTAACTCTTCCGGTCTGTCATTACCACTGCAAATCATTCTACAACAAAGAGAATAAAACATGGTCAAAGAATGATAATCCATTACAAATAAATTGTGGAAGCAATACTGCACATCTGGAATAACAATTTGAAAAAAAAGGAACACGTGAATGTAAATTGTGGAAAAAGTACTCCACATATAAAATAACAATTTATAATTTGATGATGAAATATTGCAATCGATAGTATATTGGGAGCAATAATTTTAAACGCACATTAATTTTGGTTGTGACTGTTAGACAGAACCGTTTACAAAAGAGGAATACATAAACTTCTGCTACTTGCAATGAGTTCACAATTAAAATGTTATTATTTATAACAAATAAATACGACTATTGAAAATGATATTGAACAATAAGAAGAGAAAACGGTAAAGTTGAAAATCTTTAGGAAGATACCTGGGACAAATTTTCTACGTTGGCGGCGCCGAATGGTGATGTTGGTCTGAGACCCAGAATCGAGCTCTGACAGAAAAACCGGAGGAATGGAGTTTGTCCTAGTTTATGCAATTTATGCAATGCGGCTCCGGCGTAGATGGACATCGCGATGTACAATTTGTTTTGAAGAAAAAATAATGGCTCATGGGATCGGAAGAGGATGGAGGAAATAGGATGAGACCGGAAGAGGATGGAGGAAATAGGATATTGGTACGAAGAGGTGCTAAGAGGGTGAGGGTTTGAGAAAGGTAATAAGCTCTTTGGTTTTGAGAGCTTTTTGTTAGGGTGAATGTTAATTTGTGTTTTTGTTGTTTTAGAAATAATGATTGATTTGGAAAAAGTTAATTTGTTGGTATTTATTGTGTTTTTTAGTTTTTTTGTATTTTTTTTATGTAAAAATAAAAGTTGATTTAGCAAGATTTGAGTAGTGGATTCTAAAATTTTGCCAAGTAAGCATTGGTGTTGACATGGCGTTAGTAGAAAAAGAGAAATAACTTAGAAGCAATGTGGGTAAACCTATGTACCTACTTTTATATATTAAGAATAGATATTTGATTATATTAGTATGTTGATAGATTACTGAAGGTTGTGGTAGGCTTAGAGAAGGGGGGGTTGAATCTATGCCTTCCTTTTAAGTTGCTGTTTTGACCCTTTTTAAGCAAAGCTACAAATCTGATTCTGTTTGAACTCTGCAGCGGAAATTTATGAGACAGTTTATTTTTGTCTCATGAATAACAGAAAACAGAACATGACAGAGAAGAAAAAGCTAACACCAGCATGTATCCTGGTTCGGTTGCTTTGTGCTATGCAACCTACATCCAGTCTCCTCTACAAATATGGAAGAATTTCACTATAGTTAACAGTATTACATACACCAATTTCACACTCAAGTTCTAGCTTAACTTGACATTAGCTATGCTAACACCTAACTATTTTCTCTTAGTGCTAACCCAACTAAGAAAGGGATACCAAACAAGTACAAGATACAAGACACTTAACCAACCTAAAGAAATCTGAAAATAACTCTAAGTTTTTCTCTCAAGTGTATCTCTCAGCCCTTTTCCACTCATGGCTTTTTTCTTAAGCTTTCTCACTTTGCCTTTTCTCTCAAGAAATTACAGAAAGATAAGCTTAGAAAAGTACATTACAATCAGAAAAACATGAAGGAGATTGACTTCATCAACAGCCTCTGTGCTATGCGAAAAACCAGATTAGTAAGCCTCTGATTTAGTTCTTCATACTGGCGGAATGCACCTTGAATTGGTTACACTGTCCAGTTAGTTGAACTTCTTCAAAGAGCTCTCTCAGAACAAAACACCTCAAGTTCACTGGTTATCTCTCCTTACCTCAGAATGAACAACAAGCTTCTTTTTATCTCCTAGCATGTTCCTTGGTTCTTCCTCCAAGGTCAACATCTTGAGCCTTGAGCTTCACCAACCACAGATTCACTTTTTCTCCTTAATCATCAAAGTAGAACCGTTCCTTCTGACTTTTCCAACTTGACCGAAAGCCACAAAGGAGTAACCGAAATTGTTTTCCAATGGTCAACCAAATCTGAACCCTTGAACACCAACTTGGTCCCCAAGTTTTAATTAAGACCGTAGATACACAGCAGAATAGGGCAGAGAACAACTTTCCCTTCAAAGCCATTTTCGGATAGAGCAGAGAGTAGGGAAGAAAGGATGAAGATTTGATGCATGCAAGATGATATGGTTTACCTTTCTTAAGCTTGATTTAGCTTCTGTGCTACAAGCTTCAACTCTCTCTCTCTTGCTTCTTTGGTTAGTGGCTTATGGAAGAAGCTTTTCTTCTCTTTCTCTTTCTTGCTTTTTCTGAAATCTTGATGTGACTTGATTAGAAGGAAGAAGAACGTTGCTTTTAGTTAAGCAAGAGAGAGGGAATTTCAATTCTGAAACCAGTTCGGGCTTGGATCGGGTATTAGTATGCATGGCCCGATTTAATTTCTTTGGTTTCTTCCTTTGCTTTTGCTTGGGCTCTTTATTTTGCTTTCAGCCCAATATTCTTTGCTGAATGCCTTTTATTCCATTTGGGCTATTAACATTTGGCCTGCAACAATAAACAATTAGTTAATAAGTAGATATAATTAATCAACACTAATTATTTATTTTGCTCAAAAATAATGTTTGTCATCATTAATTAATTTAGTTAATTTCTTAACTCAACAATTACTTTTATATGTTCTTAAAATAATGTTTGGTATCATAATTATATTTTAAAATTATTTTAATCTTAGGTAGTTTGGACTTTGGACATATGAGAAGAAGACAAATAGAGCACCTAGTCAGGAGGGTGGATGAAATGGAAGATGGATAAGAGGTGAAAGGCAGAAGAAGATCATCCATAAAGTGGTCAAACGAGATCTACATGTAAACGATCTCTTTATAAACATGATATATGATAGAACTTAATAGTATCATTTGATCTATCTAGTCGATCCCACCTAATGGAACAAGGTTTTGTTGTTGTTGATATTAAAATCTTTGTTTTGGCCATAGCATTTGGAAAAACGATTGAACCCTCAAAGAGAGGAAAAGATCCAATGGGGGGAAATTTCTAGAACCAACCTTAGGATTTTATCAAAGGACATAGACACCATTATCAAGGATCCAATCGACACCTCTAACGTAGACAAAATTCTCTTACCTTTTGTCGTCGACAACCATGTACATTGTTTTTTAAGGTAGTGTTTGTTTTGAAATACTGGGACGGAGACTGAGGGACTCTGTTTCAGTATCATGTTTGTTGGCTTAGAGATTGGTATTAAAATTTCACTCTCTGTCTTAAAAATTTCAGTATTTCAGTATCTCCAAAAAGTAGGGATACAGGGACTGAGACGGAGACAAAAATTTAAATAACAATTTATCTCCAAAATGCCTTCATTCTAATTATCTAATTCCTAATTTGCCCTCTTGACTAAATCAAATAATCAGGGTTGAGTTCTTCTAATATAATTTCAATCGCAGACCTTGGAGCTCGAAGACCCTGAAGCTGCTGCCGCTGCCGCTGCCCATCGCCGCTTGCAAGACCACTACCTCGTCGTCACAATCGTCGAACCACCGTGAGCAAGGTTAGTCACCGTCACACCTTCATCTTCGTAGGCATATTTTTCAGTTCATGGTATCCTCGTGAAACCTCTGTTTCTCTTCTCTTCTCCTCCATATTTGCATTTTGCTTGTCGTCTCTTCTTGTCTCTTTCGCATTTGTGTTGGTTTTTATTGCAGTTTTATAGAAGTTGTATGGAGTTATATGATTTTTTATTCAAAAGTCCTACTGCTCTGCTTGTTGAAATTTTTAGTAGATTTCAATGCCTTCTACATATTATCTTCTGTTTTGGTATTTTCTATTTTTATTTCTTGCATAATTTAAATTTGTGTTCTAATGAACTTAGTTTTGTATGCTGATTTCTTGTTGAAACTAAAATGTCCTATGCCCTTACCTGGTTACCTACTATACCTGAGACAGAGTCTAATATGTATTATTATGTCTTGTTGGTGGTTTTATAATATTATTCAATGAGATATGTTTGAGTAATGAATAACAGAGTTTGTGTGATTTTTAATAATGTTGAACTGCAAACTTTGCTAAAATTGGATATGGAGGTGTGCTCAATTGCTCATACTCATAGTAGGTGTAGACTAAATTTAAATTAAAGCTTCATAATAAGTGCATTTCGTATTCAAGTACATGTGACAAAAGACATTGAATGATTATATCTAGTTTAGATTTTGATTTGATTAAATTGAATGTTTATAATTATTTTGAATGAAATGATTGTGTTAGAAAGGAATGGAGCGGTCGGAGATTATTAAACGATGTGTTTCTTTTTATGAAACGATGAGATCAAAGCATGATAATTTGATGTTGAACTTTGTTTTTACATTATTTGTGTACTTTAGGAATAAAAGTAGTGGGGAAGTGTTATTAGGCGGAAGAATGAATAGTAGAATTAGACGTGATGCTTTAGAGCGTATTATTGGTAAGGGTGATAGGAATTGTATTTGTGAGTTGAGAATAAACACAAATGCCTTTGCTAATTTGTGCGAGTTGCTTCAAGTCCAAGGAGGACTTCGTAAGGATGGTCAAGTAAGCTTGCCGGAATAAATTGCAACTTTTTTAATTATCTTAGCTCATCACAAGAAAAACTGTAGTCTACAAGTTAGATTTTGTAGGTTTGGGAAAACAGTTAGTAAGTATTTCAAGAAGGTTTTAAATACTATTATAGGTATGCAAAACTTGTTATTCGCCAAGGCCTCACTAGTTGAAGAATTCGCCAAGGCCTCACCAGTTGAAGAAGATTGTATAGACCCAACATGTAGAAAGTTTAAGGTAAACCTAAATGAATTATGTATGTAATTTGTTTTAAGCCTAGAAGGATTGTCTATTTAAAAGTTGTAATTTTTTATGAATTATAGGGTTGCTTGGGAGCATTAGATGACACTTATATAGAGGTGACAGTCATTGAGTCTGATAAGTCAAGATATCGAACAAGGAAGGGTAAAATATGTACTAATATCCTAGGAGTGTGTAACTGAGATATGAGTTTTGCTTATGTATTTAGTGGATGGGAGAGATCGGCATCTGATTCAAGAATATTTCGAGATGCAATCACTTGTGGTAATATCTAATTTATAAGTCATAAGTTAGATTTTGACATTAAGCTTGACTGCACAGTAGTAAAGCTTATTTTGTTTGTATGTAATGTTTATAGGTAATTACTATTTAATAGATGCGGGTTACACAAATAGTCATGGGTTCCTAGCACCATATAGAGGCACTCGCTATCATGTTAGAGAGTGGGCTCAAGGAACATGTGCACCTCGCAACAAGTTTGGACGATTTTGGAATGTTAGCAAATGTAAGTTTTTATGAAGGACATGGAGCAGGTTCACACTCTGATGCTGGTGCAGCTAGCGGAAGGCATTCGGGAAAGAAGCGGAAGCAAAATGATATTTTAGAGAGGATGGTTGAACATGTGCAATTTTTGACCGCTGAACAAGGAAAGAATGCCCAAGTTCTTGCTGATGTTATATCTGGGATGAATGAGAAGTTCATGGTCGGTGAGAAGCTTGAACAGCTTGGATTCGATAACGATGAGGTGGTGCAGGTTGCGCAAATGGAGAAGGTTTTTTGGGGTTTGAAGGATTCTCATAAGAGTGGTTATGTGCGATCCATTCTTAATCAGAATAAGTGGTTCTAGTTAACGATTCTTGTTGAACATAGTTAGGATGATTTAGTTATTTTTGTGAATTCAATAACTTATTAGGATGATTTAATTATTTTTATGAGTTTAGGATGATTTAGTTATTTTTATGAATTCAATAACTTACTAGGTGAAATGTCCTAATTCACAAGTTATTTTAGATTATGTCTTTTCAAATTATTGCTTCATAAATTTTCAAGTTAATATTAGATACTGAATTTTCAAACTAATGCTTCATGAATTTATATTGATGAGTTCAATATGCTAAATTCATAGTCTCCTACCATCTATGTTATTAGCAAGTTGTTATTCCCATCTATATTAATGCTTTGTATGAAATTATGATAATATACCGTTTTAGTGGGATCAGATTTTGCAGTTTTTTTTGTTTGGAATTAGGTGAAGAATACAAGAATTTTCCAAAACAGCCAATCTAATTTCAAGAATTCAATGTCAACAAACCAGTCAATCTAATTCATTCATATACATGCTTTTACAACATGTTTACAAATACAAACAAATTACACACAAATGCTCCTACAACAATTTAAAACCTAACACTACAACATACCAGTCAATCTAATTTATTCATATACATGCTTTTACAACATGTTTGCAAATACAAACAAATTACACACAAATGCTCCTACTGCAATTTAAAACCCAACACTATAACTTAATCTGTAGTTCCTTTTGCCTTCAAGAGATTCTGTGATGCATAAGTTATGTATCCACTGGGTTTCTCAATTGTATATCATTAGCTTGCTTGGATTTCTCAATGGTGTGCTCAATGAAGTTTGAATGTCTCGAAATAGATGATAGCATTTGTAGCAGATCTGTAGATGAAACAAATTTAACTTCAATTCTAATCCAAAACAGCTTGAAATTTGATTGTAGGATTTTAGCAAAAGAGAATACAAAAGCATAATAGTTAAATAGAACACAAGTAAAACAAATATAGTGTGCATAAAGAGCTTAGATATTTTAGTAAATAGGGATCTCACAATGGACTTTTTTTATAGCTTCAGCCCTATCACAACAAAGAAACCAAAGAAGGACAGCATAATTAACAATTGAAAGGTTAAAGTAATGTATGCATAACTAAGCTACTTTATTTTTTAGTTTTAATATTCAAATGCCATATTGTGCTTTGTATGTTACATTAAAATTAACACTTAATTATAATGTGCAAAATACATAGCAAAAAAAGTGACTGAAACCTGGTTTAACATATTTTTTTTGTTGATAGTTTCTATGCTGACACAACCTTTAAAAGAAAAGGCTATTCACAAACAAATAAAAACCAAGCTTAAACAAGGCTAGTCAACCCACACTAAACAAGGAATAGACAAAACTCAAACCAGACATTACACAACAAGAAAATAAAGGAATAAAATCCAGCCACACAAGCAGCAAGAGAAACAAGATACCAATAAGTTGTTAGATATCTCAATTCTTAGCACCTGTTCTTCGAAGCCTTCTGTCTCGTGACCAAACTAGCACCAAACACGATACATCTTGTTCCAAAAGAGAGATATTCACCTTTTCCTCCTTGAAGACAGCAGCATTTCTATGTTTCCACAGAGACCAAATTATAGCAAAAAAATTTGTCATCCAATCCTCTTTTTCACCCTTCCTATTCGCTCCATATATCCACGACTCAAAACATTGTCTAGGATCTCCTGCCCAAACCCAAAATATTCGAAAACCTGGTTTAACATATGAAAAAAGAATTATAATGTGCATTCACAAAATAAGGGCCATAAAAAGATGAAAACACATGAAACATGGGTTAACAGCAAGCAACTGAAACCTGGCACACCATATACACTAATGCAAGAGCAAGCACCAAAACAGCAAACCAAGAAATGAGAACAAAAATCACAACTTGACTACAAACCCAACCTGCAGTGGTTACTCGAATCATGCATTACGTCAAAGAACAAACCATGAGTGTGACATTTTGTCAGCTTCAAAATTGAGTTGATTAAATTCGAAGCATTTCTAGGAAGACGGATTATCAAAGGTTACACCTAGGTAGAGAGGGGATTTGACAGATAGAGAAGTGGGACGGAAGTTGAAGGCTTTGTCCACTCAAGCCCCCTTTTTTTTGCTCTTCTTTCCTTCTCCACTTCAGATAGTTCGACCAGGTCAACCCAATCATGAGATTGAAGGATGGGACCTTTAGCTAACAAAATTGTAATGAAACAAAATTATCTTCTTTTTTAGCTCTCAGTGACATAATTGCAAACATTTGGCAGAGTAAAATAATTGCAGCCAATAAGCATATCAACTGCAAGCAATTTTGGTTTTTCAAATACAATGAAAAACAGCAAACACATGCCTAGGTTATGTGCTCTAAAACTCAATCACCATGTAATATTTTCTCCTTTTAAATTTCAGACACCACAAACTCAAAATCACTCACTGTGGAAAACAATTTTTCAAATCGTGACTTTATTCAAAGTTAACAACGATGCTAACCATCTCATATCAATGTCATCATCGAATCATCAGAAATTTGGTGTCAAAATTATCGTAATCATCAGCTTACATACCTTATTCGGAGGATAGCCCCTATTTCCAGCATCAATAGCAACCAATTTGCTCTTATCTAGTATCCCCTGCAACCAACAGAAGAAAGTGAGAGAGAGCAAGGGAGAGAGAGATCGAACGTGAGAGAGAGACAGATGGAGAGAACTGTAAGTGAAGCAATGGAGAAACGGTGGCAAGGCTTCCTCGTCGACGGCGAACTCGACGCCAAGCAGGAGAGTGACGCAGCGAAATTGGGTGAACTGACGGGAGACATTGGGGATTGAGAAAGGAGGAAGGGGAAATGGTTGTCTGGAGGATTGGATGAGGGTTTTTGTTTTTTTCTTTTAATTAGTAGGGGTAATTTAGTCTCTACTATATTTTGAACGATGTTTTACACCAAACACAATACTGAGACTTATTTTAATTTCTGTCTCTATCTCTCAGTATCTATTTCTTAGTCTGTCTCTTTACCAAACGCTACCTAAGCCCTATTCTCATATCGATGAAGTCCTCTTTTTCTTTCGGACTTTGCCAAACCAAGAGCTCTTGATAAAAAAATGTTATTTACATGGCTCCCTTTGATGATAAAACCCGCACTTTTCGAAACAATCCCAAAATTTCCAAAAATACACCCTTTTTGACCTGGTTTAAGAGACTCGAACCTGACAAAAAGAAATTTTGGGCAACAAGTGGGATCTATGACCTTCTTCGACTGTCTTGGTATCGACTCACTACTCATCACTGGATGATTAGAGTTGCTCTTTACTTTTGGATTCGAAGAACCAACAATCTACACCTTCAATGTGGAATGGTCTCTCCCATACGCGCACCAATCTACACCTTCGATGTGAAATAGTCCCTCCCCTACGCACACCATTATTACTCATGACTTAAAGTCATCCAAAGAATACAAACACAGTTGGAATAGTTCATTTTACGGGAAATTCATCAGAAACAATATGGAAGGAGGTGATGACCCTGTCATTGAAGAACACATTGCGTTCTTGTGTTATTGGTTAAATGAGATAGTCTTTTGTTTGCGCAGTGTGACAATGCAAAAATTCTATTAACCATTGGCAACACTCATCCTTGAGAGCACATTGGACTATTGCCTGGCTAAACTCCTCTTAAGAAACTTATATGAAGAGTTAGGTCTAATGGTCGAAAACCTGCAAGATCGATCTCCTCTTAGAGCTGGAGGTCCACTGTGGTTATTCCAATTATGCTTGAATGTTGTCTTCGAGAAGTTCATGGTGGTCGATAGCGCTCCTCTTGCGACAGAACACCACATTGTTGGTAATAAGCTGTCAATATTGAAGCCAAATATCTCTGGTTCTCTGTGGGAAATTTATTTTGGAAGATTTTTACCAAACTTTACCATGCCAAATTCTTCTAGAACGATGATCTCAACTTCACTCCTTTTGTTAATCGCAAATGTGGCCCTTTCTGGTTTCAAGCCTCCAAAGTAAAAACAAAAAGAGGCAGCGTCTCAACAATAACACCTGGTCCAAATTTATCAAATTTATCCAAGTGTTTTCCATTGGTTTCCGATATACAAAAAAAGATCAATATCTAATAACACTTCATGCTCCTCACCTAGTTGCTAGACAAATGAGATTTTCTTAGGCATTACCAGCTCCCTTTGGGTCAAAATTATCCAACCAACTTGGTCAACAAGTTTATAATTTGAAGCAAATTCATCAACTCTTAATAAAAATAAAGGCCGTCGATCTAATTACGATCTCGTTGACTTCATCTCCACTTGCTATGTGACAAAGTCTTTCCTTAAATTGTGGCAAAAAAATATTTGAGAGTCTGATCAGAATCTTGAACAAATTCAACATAGAATGATAAGGGCTTGTCCGATCATGACTGAAAAGCTTGCCATTAAAGCAACTTCAAAATGCAAGGCAGAAACCTCCATTCCTCCTAAGAGAAAGGTCAAGATGTTGAAAAAGCATCATCCTTACGTGGCTGAGGTAAAGATATTAATTTTATTTATCTTTTATCAATAATATCTTATTTACATTTTACTCAATTTCCATACATATATACGTGCAAAAATCGAAGCAATTGTAAACCCAAAATCAACAAAGTCCAATTCTTCCTCTCATGGACCTCCTTCAAAATGAAGTACTAAGAATTATGACACAGATTTTGAATATGTCTCCTCCAGCTGTCTTAACATGGCAGAATTATGACACTCAGTTCATTTGACAACCAGGCGAATCAAGCCTGGTTCTTGCAATCGTGGTTCAGTAGAGGTGGTCTTGGGAGATCCAACTCCTATATAGAAGATTCTGCCAGAATAAGACAACTGGAGGAGACATCTTCGAAATCAGTGTCATAATTCCTAGTACTTGATTTTGAAGGTGTGATGTTAGAACCATGAGAGGGAGAATTGGATTTGGTTGGTTCTGGGTTTACAACCTGTTCTAGATTCGATTTCTGCACCATGTATACGTGTGAATTGAGTAGAATGTAAATAAGATATTCTTGATCAAAAATAAATAAAAGGAAAAAGGACAAATTAGTCCCTGAGCTTTTAAATCGTGGACAAATCGATCCCTTAAGATCAAAAAATACTAAAACGCCCCTTACCATTCAAAACGTGTGACGGATCGATCCTTCCGTGCAAAATGATGTGCCAGACGTAACGGAGAGGGGTGACTTGTCGCTTAGTTGGCGTGTGTTGGGCCTAGGTGGCAAGACGGGACCGTTGAGGGAGCTTGGTGTGCCCGTTGGGAAAAAGTCTTGGACAAAGACGTCCTTATGATTGAAAACGACATCGCTTTTCTGTTTGTCCTATTTCTTCAAATGGAACTCCTTCGCCATTACCGTTGTTCATTTCTGTGACTGGTTAAGTGTGGGGACATTGTGCAAGCTTAAATGGCCAGTGACGGAGCCTCCTCCAGCTCACGACGAGTTCGACTGCCGCCAACCGTGAAATGCGTGGAAGCTTCAGAGGAGAAGGACGAGATTGCTCCGATGTGTAAATGCCGTGTGTACGCCATATTGTACAAATCGAGGACGACGACGAACCCCAATAGATTGTTCTTTGGGTGTCCATTCTTTAAGGTATGTTGGTGATTTTATTTGGTCAGTTTGATTATAGGGGAGTTGATTAAGTTCTGTTTGTTTTGGAACGATGAACATGCAGCTGAAAAATCCCAGTCACTGCAAGTTCTTATGGCTGGATGACCATCTTTCAACAATAAGAGTCCTTGAAAAGTTTACTACGGAGAACGAGGTTGATGATCTGAAAGTGTATCTTGGGAAGAAGGTAGTGGAACAGAAGGTGATTGATTTGGAGAAGAAGGTGTTGTATCTAGAGAGGAAGAAGAATGTTAATCTGTATTTGGTTATTGTAGCAGTAGTTTGTGTAATGTTTGCTTATGTCATAGTCAATCTTGGCTGAGAAGTAGGTAAAAAAAAACCTTGTAATGTAGTATGGGATGAGTTTCCATTTTGTTGTATGCTATTCGAACAAACAATGTTGTAAGGTAAATTATGATATGTGCAGCAAAGTCATTGCCCTAAGCAAGTGAGTGACATAATTATTTAGAGACATCATTATATATGTAAAGCATAATTTAATCTCATGAAAGAGTTGTTAATATTGACAAAAGAAGTCAAGTATATGTCAACTGCCATAGTAAGGCATAACTTAAGCCTGACAGCTATAGCTAATCACATTGTTTTCAAAAAAGAGTTGCTTAGCAAAATAAAAGTGTTTCTCAAAAAGGGGATGAGGTCATGACTAAAGTCTAAACATGTAGCATTAACTACTTGGCTTGTCTAGTCCTGGAGTGGGGATGAACTTAAACAGCCGTTGGGTTGCTTTGCCTGCTACAGCCAAAGTCTGTGGAGATGCTCCTGATGCAGTTGGTTGTTGTGGAGAGGGGAGATGCTGCTCACTCTGGACAGGTGGTACAGGCTGCGAGTGTTTATTTGTCACAGTCTTCCTCCTAACTGGTTGCTTAGGCCTGAATGTACCTCGTGCCGGGCGTGATGTAGACTGGGCTGGGGGCTTGAATGGTGCTTTTGGAGGCACTGATTGTGTCTGAACCGCTGCTACTGAGGGACCAAATACTTGCTCATTTATCGATGTAGTGTTTGCATTGGAATTACCCTGCATGAAGGTCGAAACAAGTGTGAAATGCAATGAAACCAGCAAGCAACAATAATGCAATGTCACCAAGATTATTACCTCATTAGCAACAGACTCATTAGCAGAATTTTGTTCAACATGAGGAGGATTCGTAGCAGCAGGGGGACTGTCTTCGATAATCTAAGATGAGGCATTGTGTAAAATGTATCCAGTTAGTTTAAACAGTCTCAGTAAAGCACAATATATCATAAGACATTTAAAACCTTGAAGTATGAAAATATAGACAAATAGATCCCTAACTAATAATAAAATAGACACATAAATCCCTGAGTTTATTGCCGGGGGGACAATTACATCCCTGTGAAACTAAGTATTACCTCTTCCTCGGGGGCTGACTGTGACAAAGGTAGAACCACAAGTGATTGAGAGTCCTTGGCCTTTGTTCTTGGTTTTTTCGTCTTTGGCTTCCAGTTTGGGTTGGATGGGGCCCCTTTGCATGTCTTGTAGTTGTGTCCCCTCTCACCACACTTGCTACATGTGACATAGAATCTCCTCTTCAATTTGTCCCCATCAATGACAGCCTCAGCTGGGTCTTTCTGTCTGTTATGCACCTTGGGACGTCCAATTGGCCTTTTTAACACAGGTGGAGCAGGCTTAGTAAACTCAGATCTTGTCCAGTATTCCTCACTCGTTACCGGCTGGATGAAGTGCTCGTATGTCTTTCTAATGGATTCCATACATAGCCATGGATGAACATAATCATCGGGATTATCATGCCGTTTTCTGATTGCTGCTATAGCATGAATGCACGGCATCCCTTCACAGCAGGACAGCGGTTTCACAACAACAAAATGGCATAAACATGACTAAGAGTTGAATGAACTAATATAAATTTACAACATGGCTAACAGGTTCACAACATACTTAATATCAACACAATCACAGCATAGTTAAAATCAACACAATCACGGCATGTTAATTAGATTCACACCAAGCATGTCCAAATTCACAGCATGGTTAACATCATCTATGAGTAAAATTAAAAATCACATTAACTATGAATTCACAGCAGGCTTAAATTAAAAGAATACACAGCATGGTTATGTTGAAATTCAGGAACCCTGACTAACCTGTGAGTTGCCATTTGTTACACGAGCAGTTGTGTTTGATCAGATCCACATCAACTTTGGATCCCTTGTGAGTGACTTCAAACCGTTTGCGCTCATTATCACCAATCCAATTCGCTGTCCATTTGTTGCTTGGTTTGATAAGCCTTTGTGGCCTTTTCTCCTGCACTGGTGCCAGTTTTCCCTCATGAGTCCCCAGAAGTTTCTTGTGTTGAACCATTCGCCGCATCACGTAGCACCGTAACTCCTCGCACATTGTAAGTATAGGCTTGTTTCTGTACTTCACCACCTTTGCGTTAAACGACTCGCACATGTTGTTTGTTAGGTTGTCGACCTTGGGACCATGGCTAAAGTATGCTCTAACCCAGGTAGCAGGTTCAAATTTCATGAGATAGGCCCAAGCATCCTTGTTCACAACTTTGAGTCTTTCCATGGTTGCCTTGAACTCTGATATGGTTGTGCATCTAGCACATTACCACACAATTTCTCTTATATGCAGATCCTTAAATCGGTTTATAAAATTTTTTCACATATGCATCACGCAGTTTCTAACGTGTGCACCAGGCATTACCTCCTTCAGTGCAGGTAGCAGTCCCTAACAACAATGAAGGCATGAAGCAATGTTTACAACAATATATAATACAGTGAATGACTAAGACAACAAACACGAAATGACAAAAAAGGAACTAACCTTCTGTTGATCCGACATAAAATTCCAACCGTGGTTTCCTACATCACCAATATCCTCCTGTAAGCATGTTAGGAACCACTTCCAAGATTCTTTGTTCTCGGATCTTGCAACTGCGTATGCAACCACGTAAAACTGGTTGTTGGCATCCTGTGCAATGGCAGAAAGTAGTTGTCCCCCCTGGTATGTTTTAAGAAATGCTCCATCTAGGTGGATCAATGGTCTACAGCCACTCTTGACTCCCTATTTGCAGGCCTCAAAACAAACATATAACTTGTCAAACATAGGGGCTGCTTAAGGCTGGGGGATCAGGTCTAGCAATGCAGAAGATCCAGGGCTACTTCTATGTATCTCTAATAAGTAATCCCTCAATTTGCCATACTGTTGCCTTTCGTTACCCATCATCCTATCCCTTGCCTCATTCACAGCTCTATACACCATCTTTGGGTGTGCAGTAAGGTCAAAGTCCTCTCTTAGAAAATCAATGGCTTCATGGGTTGTCATATGCGGGTGCATTGCCATCCTCTTCTCCACCTTTTTACTGATCCAATGTTGATCAGCGGCGTTGCTTCCAAGGTCTCTTGCACAAGTGTGCTCGTTTCTATACGTCTTGACTTGGAAGCATTGTAGTTGCCGATTGTAAGACAAGTGGGCAATCCAACCACACTCTTCATCCTTGCATCCAACCCTAACTCTTTTCCTATCATTTTTTATCCACACCAACTCCCGGCCTTCAGCAATGAAGGTGTCCTTTACCACCTCTTTGAACCTCTCAATTGTTGCAAACCTTGTTCCAAGCTCAAATCTTCCCTCTCCGAAACTATATTGGTCATTGAACTCAGGCCAATGATGTTTGTTTCCCTCATCATCAGAAGAGACAGGTGTATGCAGCTCCTCAGATTCATACTCCTATACAATATCATCACCATCAGTTTCTACATCACTCACGTAGTCTACTAGTGCTGGCCTTGGTCCTCTGGCCCTATTGGGCTCCGTTGCAGGCCTAGGTATATTGGGCTCCCCTGCAGGCCTACATCCACTGGGTTGTCCACCAGGCCCACCTGCCTCGGGCTCATGGACAGGCCCTTTCTTTCTTGCAGCAGACCTTGTTCTTTGGGACACACGTCGCGCTTGCTTCCTGGGTTGATTACTTGACTGAGGGGTTCTCTTAGAGGAATGAGGCACTTGTTTCCTCTTCCCTCTGTCAGACACAGACCCACTGACAACATCTTCCCCACTATCACTGTTACTTTCATCACCGGGAGGCGGAGGTGCATACGGCTCATCCTCTGCGCTCTCGTAACTATCGTGCTCCGTCGATGACTCACCCAATTCATCCACCTTGACACCAACATCATCTTCCTCTGCCTCAACGTTTTCCTTTCCACCACAGTCTACAGGTTCTGGGTCATCAATAGGATGATTAAAGAATACATAGAACTCATCAGTATCTTTGTTTGTCATCTTTGCTTGACGCATCTGGTTGATGCCTGCATCTCCCCTCAGAACATGCAGCCCTGAATCCATATCCTTGCTCTTTGGATCATACCAGTACGCCTCCTTGTATGATTGATATCCCAATCCCTTGAACAGTGTTATCAAATCACCGAAATTTACAAAATCCAGGTCCATGGGGGAAAACCTCTCAACCTTACCATCCACATAAACTAACTCACCATTCGGAGCCCGTTAAAAGTAGCCCCCCGTGATGGAAAACAGGAATCACGAAAATATCTACCATCTGCATCATTGTTTGACTCAACGATTACCACTAAGCATTAGCAAATAAACAACTACCTAAGCCATAAACCACACACAACTCATCTTCCATGCCCCTCCCAACACTACATTACACCTAAACCCCAACCCACGACATGCAAAGCAGATAACGTTCGAAAGTAAATATCACATTCAGTTTCGCAGTAAGGGTACTTACCACTACCGATGACACCCGCAACTCCACCAATGAAGCTTCACTGGCGCAACCTTACACGAAGACAATGACGGGAAGAAGATCAATCGTTTTTTTTTGAGGGAAAAGATCATACATATGTGTGCTAGGGCTTCTTTGGAATTGTGTATGATTGATATGGGCTTCTTTGGAATTCTGACTACAGCCAACATTCTAAAAGCGACGTCGTTTTCAATCATAAGGACGTATTTGTCCAAGACTTTTTCCCAACGGGCACACCAAGCTCCCTCAATGGTCCCGTCTTGCCACCTAGGCCCAACACACGCCAACTAAGCGACAAGTCACCCCTCTCCGTTACGTCTGGCACATCATTTTGCACGGAAGGATCGATCCGTCACACGTTTTGAATGGTAAGGGGCATTTTAGTATTTTTTGATCTTAAAGGATCGATTTGTCCACGATTTAAAAGCTCAGGGACTAATTTGTCCTTTTCCCTAAATAAAATTGATATCTTTACCTCAGCCACATTTGAAGCTGTGGATGATGCTTTCAAGGTCTTGACCTTTGTCTTAGGAGGAATGAAGGTTTTGCGTTTTGAAGTTGCTTTAATTGCATGCTTTCAGTTATGGTCGGACAAACTCTTATTGTCCTATGCTAAATTTGCTCAAGATTTCGATCACATAGTGAAAAATATTTTTGTCATCGTTTAAAGAAAGACTTTTCCACATAGCAATTGAAGATGAAGTCAATGGGATCGGAATTAGATCGACGACTTTCATTTTGATTCAAGAGTTGATGAATTTGCTTCAAATTATAAATTTGTTGACCAAGTTAGCTAGATAATTTCGACCTAAAGGGAGCTAATAATGCTTGAGAAAATCCCATTTTTTGAGCAACTAGGTGAGAAGCATTAAGTGTTACTTGATATTGATCTTTATTGTATACCGAAAAACCAATAGAAAACACTTGGATAGCAGTAAAATTGTACCAGGTATTGTCGAGGCACTGCACTTTTTGTTTTCAGACTTAGATTCTGGACTTGAAACCAGTAAAGGCCGCATTTGCGCTTGACAAAAGGAATGAAGTTAAGATTATCGTTATAGAAGAATTTGACATTGTAAAGCTTGGTAAAAACCTCCCAAAATAAATCTCCACAGAGGAACCAGAGAAGTTTGGCTTCAATACTGACAGTCTATTGCCCTCAATGCGGTGTTCTATTGCGAGAGGAGCGCCATCAACCACCATGAACTTCTAGACAGCATTCAACCATAATTGGAATAACCATAGTGGACCTCCAGAGAGGAGATCAATCTCGCAGGTTTTCGACCATTAGACCTAACTCTTCGTATAAGTTTTCTAAAAGGAGTTTAGCAGGTAATAGCCCCATGTGCTCTCAAGGATGAGTGTTGGCAATGGTTAATAGAGTTTCTGCATTGTCACACTGCGCAAAGAAAAGACTATCCCATTTAACAAATAGTACAAGAATGCAATGTGTTCTTCAGTGACAGGATCATCGCCTTGTCCCATATTGTTTCCGATGAATTTCCCGTAACATGAACTATTCCAATTGAGTTTGAAATCCATCAGTAACCAACTTTTCATCTCCTAGATTTCTATCAACATCCACAACCTTATCCAGAGAAATAGCAACATAAGGACCTGGATTATTGGAAAACAAAGAAAAAGGTTAATTTCAAGTAATATTCGGAAGATGAACATTAAATGAACAGCTTCTTAAGTCCTAGAAATGGGAAGACGAAATTAAGTTACTTTGTACCTCTCTATCCCTTCCGAAATATAGAAAGAAATTCATCTTCTACTTCTGATTCGTAATCCACATTATTAATCCCTAGAACAGAAAGCATGTGAGGGCTAAGAAAAAAAATAGTCCACAACCAGGTAAAATCAGCAAGAACAATGTAAAGGATCAGAGAAGCGGTGTTGACATGGTGGTGCATACACAGCAGTAATTCATTACATGTTCCTTGAGAACCTTCAAGTAGAAGGGGTTCTCACTTCTCACAGAACTTGTCAAGCCTTTCTTTCTTTTTCTTAATGGGCTTGTTGTTCCAGGAGTGAAATTCAGAACATCTATTGCTCTTGCAGCTGTAAAATCTTCCTTATCTTAGTCCCAAAGCATGTCCAGTAATAGAAAATTTTGTAGAAACCACAAAAAAATATTATATTGAATGCACATAAATGCAGTAGATACCTCTTCTTATATTGGACTAAGAACACAGCCATTCATTTCAATTAGAAACCAAAATAAAAGATTTATTTTGCATATTCCAATTATTGAAAATCAATTCTTATAGATTGTTGCTAATAGATGAAATTACTAAACTAACCACTTCTTTCAAAGGAACCATGGAAATCCCGAATGAGAAAAAAGATTGCTTTCAACCTGTGATTAAAGTACCGGTATAATTGAGAAGGTCTAAATAATGTTAAATTAAACTCTAAGATGAAATATATCTTTAGACTTGATAAAAATGTTATCAATCATGTCAAATGAGGCATAAAGTGCAGAAATATAATGCCAAAATTTCAATTTATAGCATCAATCTTTTCTTTCCTCTAATAACAACATAAATGCAAAACGCAATGAAAGGAAATTATAAAGGATAGTGTTACCTAAAGGAGGTTGCGGGCAATCAGAGACTCCATTGGAGACCACAACAGACATGTCCTTCTTGGATACACTGTTGCGAATCGATTTCCCAAGAACTCGAACGCCAAGAAAAAATTCCTCACCGTACAACAGAGTAGCATATGCCTCATTGGAAGCTCCCCTCTCTCAAACGACTTTCTACTTCGGCGGCGGATCCAGCATCAACGGTGGCCTCCATTACTGCCATTGCCTCATTCCTCCTCCTTTCTTTCTCAATCTAACCTCCTTTCTCCCTCACTGCTCTGTTTGCTTTCACTCTCTTGCATTCGATTCAGAAAATTATTAGATCAAGTTCCACAGACAATGCAACCCATTTTCTTACTATTATCAGCCCAAAACTATATAACTTTATCAATTAATGTTTTAGTTGTTCCATAGCAGAACACTAACCCAAGTTTCTCCTTAAATCTATGTTGATATTGCAGTTAGATGCATAAAGATATCACGTTTAAAGTATTTCAAGTCCTACTTTATTACTTGTTAGCATTACACAATTCCATGCAAGTATGCAACAAAAAATTGAGACCATAAGGCACCTACTCTATTCTATCAACATTGATTTGTGAAAGAAGGACTACATAATCAAACAGTTTGCAGTATGATTAGTTAATGTTAGATCTGTTTTTTGAAAATTTATATATTAATTAAAATTTATTTACAAATAGCTATTTTATCATGACTAGTTACATTTAGCAGAGGAAATTTACTTAACATGAAAAATACTTTTTGATAAAAAATAACTAACAATGAGTTTTCAAATACACAACTTTGTAGATAATAGAGTTCTAAGCAACATCATCAGCTGCTGGTAATAATTAAAAAAGAAGTATTCCTCAACTTACTTGAGCAAATCCCAAATCCCAGTCTATAATGGCGACTTTTGTGTAAATCTGTTTCTTAGATATGGCATAATGGTGACGTTCACATGCAAACTCCAAATTATGGTTCTTGAATCTACAATATCTGACCCAAATACATAACTGTACTCATTAAAAATTAGAAGGATAAAATAATGATTATAATAAAAATTTATACCAAAAAATTAAAAAGGATGAAGAAGAGCTTTAATTGACTTCCTACTATGGAGCAGTGGAATTTGAAAATGTCATTCACCAAAGAATGGATTATAAAGGATTCTTCTTTAGTTATAACAAAATCAAACAACAAAATAAAGTGTGTCTGAGCGAGAGAACTATATATATGTGAAAATATATATGTGAAAATAAAGTGTTTGGTTCTTTCTCTGATTACAAGTTGGGTGAAATGAAATCTAACCGATTAACAGAGTAGAAGAAAAGAATTTAAAAGAAGTACGAATAACCTTTTATACGCATTTATATTATGTAGCTTCACTTGTCCTAAGTTTTCAAGTATGCAAATCTCAAGCTCATAGGAATTTTTCTTACAGATTGCTGAGTACATTTTCTTCCAAGAACAAAAGAATATATCAACGTTATTCTTTTGCAAAGGATAGAAAATTCTAGATCATGATTCATGCATGACATTCTCTGCTTAACATACATCATAACATGTCATTTACTTTGCAAATTAAGCATAAGACTGAAGAGCTTGTCTACACAAAGCATTATGTTCAAGGGGTCAAGGCCACGAAGTTATTTACTTTACAAGTAGATAAAAGAAGCTTTTTAAATTGCATATTCAAAAGTGGAATGAAGTGAGCACAGAAAGATTAGAAAATTACAGCAAAGTGAAGCCTGTGCACTCCATCCCCGTAAAGAACTTTTCCTTTTTCTTTTCATTCTATTATATACTATTCCAGATACAACACCAATTAATAATTTTCGTTGAACTAAATTGAGGGAGGAAGAGAGTTTGAGTCTGGAAAACAATTAGGACTAGGAAAAAGCTCTTCCTAATACAGGATCAGGACATATTCATGGTCTCATTAGGTGCTAATAGGGAAACTTAAATTTAGCATACCGATGTTAGAAACCAAGAGTCAAGCCTATAATAGAACCAAGCATGAGCAAAAGGCCAACGATGTTAGCCAATGATATAAAGAATGCAGAGCAGACACATTGCCAACTTGCCACTGTATTCAATCCATACTTAATAGTAAGACTCGGGCTCAATTTTGTGTTGGCAGTTGCTAGCAAACATCAAGCAGATCGCAACCCGACATGTTGATTGAAGGCTGAAACATTAATCCAGCTATTGCCAGCTTCCTTGACCAACCCTTTTGTCCTCATCATGCTTCTCAACTCATCTACACAATCCCACTTTCCAATGGCTGCATAAAAATTTGATACAAGCACAATATGGCTAGCTTTATCAGGCTCCATCTGCAAGAGATGCTTTGCAGCAAATTCACCTCTTTCAACATCCTGATTAAGACTACAAGCATTCAGCAATGCTATCCATACTCCTACAGTAGGTTTAGTACCTTGCTCAATCATATTTTGATATGCTGACCATACTTCTTCCATGTTACCGGCTCGGCCTAGGATATCTATGAAGCATGCATAATGCTCTGGATCTGGTTCAAGACCATATTTCTCCCTCAACAAATTAAAGCCTTTTTTACCTTCCTCTACCAATCCAGAGTGAGCACAAGCTGACAACACAGACAAAAAAGTCACAGAGTTCGGAATCACCTTATTCCCATCCTCCATCATCTGCTCAAACAGCTCAACAGCTTCATGTCCACGCCCATTCCGACCGTATGCATCAATCATACATGTCCAGGAAATCACATCCTTCTGAGAAATTCCATCGAACAATGAACGAGCATGTGAAATCTTCCCACATTTCGCATACATGTCCAACAAGGCATTGCACAGTTGAGTCTCATAAGTGAAACCTTGACGTACTGCGACACAGTGAATCTGTTTCCCTACCCACAGATCCAGATTCTCAGAGCAGCCAACCAGAGAACTGGTAAGACCAACCACATTAGGCTTCATCAAGCTCAGAATTTTGAACCCTTGATCATACCTCTTATTCCTGATGCATGCAGAAACCAAAGAGTTATACATCATGTCATCTTTCCAACCCTTCAAACTATAGAAAACTTTCAAAGCATCATCAATACATCCAACACTGGAGTAAAAATCAATAAGAGCAGTGCTCAGCACAACCAAATCACGCCCCATGGACACCACCAAACCATGAACCTGTCTACCCAATTCCAAGGCCTTCAAAGAAGCACAACATTTCAACACGGAACAAAGTGTGAACTCACTGAGCATAACATTCTCCTTTCCCATTTCTCTTAGAACACTTAGTGCTTCAAGGGGAAGATCATGCCTCAAGAAACTCGAAAGCAAAGCATTCCAAGCAACAACATCCCTGTGAACCATCTCTTCAAAGATCCTTTTGGATTGTTCCAAGTACCCATATCTCGAATACATGTCCATCAGTGCAGTTTTTGCGACAGTTCCGATATCTGCACCGGTCTTGATCATGTGTGTGTGGACTTGTTTGCCCCGCTTAGAGAGTGGTAACAAAGAGCACGCACGAAGGACAGGGGTGAAGGTGTGTGCATCAAGGTCAGAGCGTGTGCGTCGCACGTCACAGAAGAGGGTCCAAGCAGTGGCAAGGTCTCCACGGCGAACATATGAGGTGATGAGGGAGTTTACATGGGAAATGTCTCTATGGAGCATTTCATCGAACATGTTATATGTGAAGTTGGTTTTGGAGGTAAAATAGGACCGAATCAATGAGCATTTTGAAACCAACCAAGAACAAGACAACTCCAGCCAGCAGGTTCAAACCATCATCTCAATTCCGAAAGCCAGGTCCAGAATAGAGAGACAGGGGGCCAAACAGAGAGTCAATTCGGCCGTGAGGAAGTTACCGGGAGAGAAGATTGCACAACAACGCTGCGTTTGTCGCTGGGTTCACAGTACCAAGAATCAATCATCTCAAACAAACCCACCAGCACGCACGACGTAGCACTCGGAGCTCTTGCAGAGCCTAGTCGGAACCGATCAGGAACCACGCCGGAAGCGACCAGAGACGCCGAGAGGAGAGCTCCGCTGCGGTCCGATGGCTTAACCGATGATAGGGAGTGTTTGAGGTAGCTCGCCGGCGTTAGCTCCACGGCGACCTCGAACGGCGATCCTCTGGTAGAAGTAGTGCTCCTCAGGTGGTCTTCATCATCTTCTCCTTCTGGAAGCGCAGCATCAGGAATCGCAGAGAGGGAGAGGGGAAAGCAATTTCTGTTTTTGAATTTTGGGGTTGTTTTCGGGTATTTTCTCGGGGCGGGTCGGTCTATCCGGCCCATATCACGACAAAAAAACGATGACGGTGTTTGCGCATCTGGACGGTGTTCTAGTTGGGATCTTTACTTCTGGGTCAGTAACTTTTGACACAATCTAACATTTCACCCACAGATCTGACCCAACAAAAAAAGAATCATTTCACCCACAGGTGCCGGTCTGTCTCTGGCGGTGGCTTGTTTATTTTGGCGCATTAAGTAACCCGTAACTGTGATCATTTTATGTACTTGTACTCGCTTATTCATATTGTTATTGACTGATTGGAAATTCAATAGCATATGTTCCCACCGGGAAACTTTCATGTCTTGGAACGACTGTATTGATAGTATCTTGAAATCATAAACACCACCCGCAAATGATGAATGATATTTTGCAATGATTTTTAACGTTTAATATCATTATTATCCTTCCTCTCTTTTATTTATTACTTCCTTGTTTTTTAGGGAGAAAATACTTGTAACGAAACCATAGTTATTCGAAAGGCATTGATTATTTAATATATCATTTTAAATCCGAGATGGTATTCATTTATCAAGGTTGAGAGTCAAGGGAACACGAAAATGGCAGAATTTGGTGTCAAAAGACTTAAATTACTTTTAATCACGGATACATATAAAGACAAGCAATATTTGTTCTTTCTCAAGGTTCAAAGTTCGGGTTATTTAGGAAGCCAACGGTACCTAGCAGAAACAATTTGATGAAAAGAAAGGGGAAAATACATTGGAATTGAGAAACCAAAAGCTCTTTATCTTCCTGGCTGCAGATCAAGCCTTTGAGGGTGATTCACTAGAGCTGATAGCAGGATTATCCTTTCCTGATTTGGATTGAAGTGCTTCTAGCGTGTCGTGGAACTCTTGAGGAAGAGGAGGAGGTCGGTGGAGGGGAACGTGCCTGGGAACTGGTGCATCATTCTCGATCACCTCAATTTCATGATCATCTGGGACACCCCAAGGATCCCACTCTGAAATCCAAACATAAACATGACTATTTAAATCAATTTCGTAATATAACAGTTGCCTTACATATGTATCGTTCAATCCAAAAAGAAAGGTAAAAGCACGTGCAGAATGGGCAGCAGATAACATGCTACTTCTACGTGTATTGTTTAACTACGTGAGTCATTATATCATACAAAGTGAATGTCATATTTAGGAGTATTATTGTATCATATTTGCATATACATTGTTATCCTGCATATGTTGAAACATGGTTATAACTTAATAAGAGAAAATCAACTGCACTTGAATGAATGTCAATAAGAAGAAACCTAAGCAAACTATTCTTTGGTGAAATGGTATGATCCTACAATGTGACTTCTAATCAAAATTCAAGGTTATATAAACTATACTACTAGAACTTGAAATGCTCAAACTTTAACAGCAAAAATATTGTGATGCAAGTCCATTTAACTTGCCAAAAAGACAGGAGCGCATCTTGAACTGAAAAACTGTCCACCAGTACATTCATCAAGAGCTAATGAAACACCTCGAAACACCAAAGGTCAGGTAAAAACCCAGGAAGGTGTGAACTATCTCAACTTATTGTGTAACAAGTGGATAAAAATCCAGAATTAGGCTTGAAAGACAAAACAAACAATGAGTATGACTGTGAACCAGGTCCACAAGGAACTTCAAATGTAGAAAAACAGATAAACAAGTACATGCTAAAATCTAAAACTCCAAGGATGTTATAGGCGGAGGTAGGAACCAACTTGATAGTGTCTTCCTGAGATAGTTTTTATCCCATTGCTAACTTCTACACAGGTTATGTAGTACACAAGATTTTATAGGTTTGATAGACCAACTTTTGCGAACAATGAAAAGCAAAGTGGAACCAAAGGAAAACATCCCCGTGTTTATTCAAATATGTATACATATTTCCTTCCTTTGCTCAACATTCACACGATTCCACAATCATATAACACACACAGGTGCAAGAAAACACAAAAAACCATCACAACCCTTGTATGAACAGCATATGATAAAAACAACACGACTTAATTATCATTTTCAAGAACCACGAATTTTCCACAAAAGTACACATCAAAGTATCCAACAACTATTTGATCACGTAGCTCAAACTTCAAAAATCAGTCCCCACAAAATGCATTGTATCCCACATATTAATATTAATCGCTAAAAAGAAACAACTAATTCGACCTAAAAATTTTCCATTTCTCAGCACAAATTAACCTTCCCTTAAAATCAATCCCATAAAATTTCCCAAATTCTCCATTTCTCACAATCCAAACAATCAAACAGAACAAATCAATTGAATTCAACAAGCGAATCACGAATCCGACAATTACCGATCATTTTATCGATGAGCTTGAGTTCATCCTGAGCTTCCTCGATGAGCTCCTCGACCTGGCCACAACCGAGTCGCTTCTCGATATTCTCCCAATCCTCTTCTTCCTCGCAGACCTTGAGCCGGTGCCTCGTGAAACTCTCCACCGCCTTACGATACCCTTCGTCCTCCGGCACCGCCTTGATCTCCTTCAGTGTCTTCCTGTATAGCCCTATCAGAACCTCCCTCGCGTTCGGCACCACGTCCAATCCAACGATCCCCGTTGTCTGCTTCACCTTCGCCATTAACGGCCGAGCCACCGCCCTCAGAAACATTTTCGCTCTCCTCCGATCACTCACTCTCAATCACTCCTTCCTTCTTCTACGATCTGTCTCTCTCTCTTTCTCTCTCTCTCTGGTAGAGTAGATGCTGGAGACTGTGAGGTGAATGGATCTATATTGGGCCTTTCATTTATGGGTCGGGTGTTCTAAAATCCGATCTGTTTGGTCCAGATTCTGTTGTTAATTGGGTCTAAATGTGGCCCAAATTTTTTTTTTTTCCTCATGTGCAATGTTGATTATGCAGCTTATTCCATGACTAAACATACAAGATTAGGCAGCTTATTTAGTGCTTTTGTTTGGAATACCTTAAGGTACCGTATGTTTTCGGGTAGTGAGACAGAGGCTGAGAGACTGAGACTCAATATCGTATTTATTAGTTCAAAGATTGGTATTAAAATTTCTGTTTTTGTCTCCAAAATTTCAATATTTCAGTACCTCTAAAAAGTAGGGACACCGGGGACTGAAATTTTTAGAGATGGAGACTGAAACTTTAATAATATTTTATACCTAAAATACTTTCATTTCAATTAATTAATTCCAATTTTACTCTTTGTGCAAATTAAATTAGAGTTTCATTCTTGTTTCAATTCCTGTCTCCCATTTTGCACCAAACAGAATACTGAAATTTATTTCAGTCCATGTCTCTTAGTCTCTGTCTCGCAGTCTCAGTCTTTCTATCTCTGTCTCTCCACCAAACGCTACCTAAGAGAAAGTACAAGGAATTAACATTTAGTTACTTAATTTTAGTATTTAGATTTATATTTAAAGTTAAAAATTTATTATTTAAGATTTAGATTTTAAGATAAACAACTAACTTTTAAAAAATTGATTGATGTTGGTTGAAAAAATTGATTACCTAATATTACTTGTATTTTATTAGTATTAAATATATAATTATTTAAACTAACTTAGGTTGGTCAAATAATTAGTTTATTAATTTACTTAAATAAGTGTTGAGAGTTATAATTCTACTTTTCTGTGTATAATAATATATTAATCAATAATAAAATTTTAAATAAAATTTAAATCTGCAATAAATGATTTATTGATTTGTTAAATTAAAAGATAATTATTTTTGTAAACCTATGGCTCAATTGATAGTTTAAATTTTTATGATATATCCATTAATGGATTAAAAATGTTTATATTCTCAATACTCATTGGAATAAGGTTTTTATAATATTTATAAATATAAGACATTTCAATAATTTTTTAAAGGAATTATGTCTATTTAATTATTAAATAATATTAAAAATTATATAATCAGCAGTCTCTCAAAAAGTAAATTTAAGTACCTCCATGACACTTTGAACTTTGAAGGTGTATGCTTGTTTATTCACTTGTTTAACATCACCAAAACAAAACAAATTGGATAATGAAGTATATCGCCAAAAATGACCTTTTTAAAGACTAGTTCAAACTCCAAATCCGGGTCACCCTTAATCAGATTCCCTTTATTAAAATACTTTGACAACTTGGCCAATTAAATAAAAAAAACATATTATATAATTAAACAACTTGCATACACACATTTTATATAAATTAAAAACCAGTTTCGTGTATCACACACCCCCAATCAAATACTTAACTGCAAGAGTCACAAAAAAAATACTTAACTGCAAGGATGCAATAATAATAATATATATGCTTTAATTTGATATTTTTTGTCTGCCTTAAATGTGGCACATATGTTTATTTGCATAAAGGAAACACTAAATAAAATATAGTTGACTGGCTGCTCCTTCCGAGGAATAAAAAAGCTTTGACCTTGGTATCAACAGCTGGTGATCGTGGATGTGAGAAGAATAAATATATATAAAGAAAAGTGTAAACTCAACTAAAAATGGTTAGATGATAATTTAATTAAATATATTAAATTATTTAATAAATTTTAATTACTAATTTTACGTAAAATTAACTAATTTAAATTTTTACCAAATATCATTCCCGTGATAAAGGCGTGGTTTTGAATTAAAAAAACAATCACACATTGTTATGATAATTTTCCTATTTATAGGTAATAAAATTATTTGTTTTTTTTTTATTTTTTTATCAAAGATAAAAAATTTGAACCCGCAACCTCTTAATTGAGTTTGAGTATGAGGAGACTATATCATTTGAACTATTACTTATTGGTAATAAAAAATTTTTGTTTCCTCTTAGAATTTTGAACATTTTAATTCAAAGTATGACTATATATATATATATATATATATATATATATATATATATATATATATATATATATATATCATTCTCTAAGGAAAAAGACAAGTATTATTGTTCAATGAATTAAAAATTATAACTTATACAAGCTGCACTATTATAACGTTGTGGATTGAAATCATTTATTCACTCCTTTACAACATGACATTTTCAAATTCTTTTCTTCCCCAGTTGCAGACACCAGACAGAGGGGGAAAAATGAATTATATTAGATGGAGCTTTCTTAATTGTATATGTGAAATATTCAATAGAAACTTAAATATTGCATGATTTATAAATTGGATTTGGTTTGGCGTTACTCCTTGCCACGACTTTGATAATGATATGCCGACTTCAAAGTTCAAACTTTGACATGGTCATTCAAATGTATAGAAATAATTATTTAATTTTCTAATTACTCATTAATTAACTTGATGAGTTGTTGTCATGATCCTATATTTTGACATTCAATTTTTATCATAAAAAATAAATTTTGACAAATTTGTTTCTCTATGTGGTCAATGAGTTTGGTTACGCATATGGACAATAAAATTTGTAGTAACTAAGATTTCTTACATATTATCCAAAATTTTAACACTAAATTAAACCAATCTTAATTGCATCCAACACTAGGATGAAGCCATCGGATGACGATGATTTCATGATCATGACATCAACAAAACTCAATCACCAAAGATGCAATAGTAAATCTTACGTCCCTTAATTAAGGAGTGAGAAATTTATAAAGGTGAAATAATTATGTACTAATGAAATAATCAAATGTTAACAAAGTTAGCTCCCATAAAGTTAGAAGATTGGATATAATAAAATTATTGTCTATAAAAAATACAAATATTACATTTATTTGCATAATAAAAAATAAAAAAGATAAGCCGTTTATAATTAACCTTTTAGCAAAAAAAATGAATAATATCAAATTTTGTTAATTTTGTACGTAACTAAAAGAAAAGGCAACTATTAATATAAAAGATCTCAATGTAAAAATAATAATTGAAAATGAATTAACTAAGCTATTTAATATAATATATGTGTACATTTTAGATATTAATTATATTATTATGTGTATATAAAAAAATTAGTCACAAAATTAGTAAAACTAATTTGGTGAGTGATTTTTTTGTTACACAAACTAATTTTGTTTAGATATTATGTTTACAAATGGCAATAGACTAATAGTAGATTAGTAGCCACCCAAAAAAGAAGCTATTATGCTTCATAGGATTTTGGACCGGACAGAGATATTCCAACCGGTGCTGAACCGGTTATATCATAAACCGGTTCAAAACAAACCTTAGATCCGATTACTTGGACCGTCCGGATCGGACCTATTCTCAAATCCACCGTCGCAGTGCCATGTTTCAGCGGCGGAGCTGCTTCCCAAGAACACTGCATCCGACATTGCAGCAGTGCTGTTGGGAATCAAGACACCATCATCATCACTGTCTTCACATGAAGAATCATCCATTTCTTGTTCAATTTCCGGCGGTTCAGCGTTCTGCTCTTTCGTTGTGGTGCTGCTATTCTGAGCCTTCTCATCATGACTATTATTTTTGTTATTATTATTAGGATTCTTAGTATCATTATTTTCTTGGGTCTCAGCTAACCGAGGCGTGGATGGTTTCCGGGTACTTCCGGCGAGTGAGTTCCGGTGAGCCGGTTTAGCGTGCTTGTGTTCTCCGGTGTAAGTTACAACAAACATGGTGGGGTCTGATAAGCTTCGCTCTACTTGCTTTCTTGCTACACAACCCTTGCAGCTGCTGCATCTGTAATAGTTTCTGGAAAGAGATGATGGCACATTAAAAAATGTTTATGAGAGGACTAATTGTGTTTATGAGTGTTAATGTAAAGTAATTAAGACTAGTACCTTGGATATGGGGAACCCTTGATGGGTTTTTGGCCATATTTACGCCATGCCCACAAATCTGATGAGAGGTTATCTGCGGTTACATGGCATACCATTTTTTTCTGTTGGCTTTTTCTGTAAAAGGGCAAAAAAAAAAAATGAAAAGTAGAAGTGATAAAATGTTAGTATTTTTTATTTGATGTTATGAAGGGTATTTATGTATGTAGAAATTAAAGTTTGGTTTTTTATATTTGGGATGTAACGAGAATGATTGGAAATTAGTATATTAATGGAAAAAGAGAATATTTTCATAGTTATTTACCTTTTTCTTGATCTGGGTGTTTGCGTTTGTGATTGTGATTGTGATTCTGAGCTTGGTAATAAAGTCAGAGAAGTAGTTGTACTAGTTTGGGGAACTTGAACCTGTAGTAGATTATGCTGCTTTTGTTGATGTTGTTGGTGGTGGTGGAATCTATCATCAAAACCAGAAGTGGAGGCTCCAAGGGTGGATGGCGGTGCTGTGAAATGAGGAAAAGTGAGAGGATTATTAGAATTGATGCCATGGGCACTAGTGGTAGTGGTGGTGGTGGTGATGGTGGGGTTAAAGGTATTGAGCAATTGTTCTAACTCTTGGAAACCATTGGTCCTGGGTTGCACAAAATTGTTAGAAGAAAATGGACCATCATTTTGTTCTGCAGTGATAGTAGTAGTGGCCAAGCAAGTTGTAGAAGTAGACATGATGCTATTACTACTAGTTCTTGTTGTGTCTTGTGGAGTTTGTGCAGTGTTGTTTGCAGCTTTGCAGCTTCTAACTATGGCAAAGAGATCCCAATCCTCCTCATTACTCATTTTCAGAAGAGGGAGAAAAAAAGGAAAGGAAAAAAATAGAAAGAAAAAGAGAGAATGATTTTGTTGTGGTTTTTTGGTGCTTTTTGTGTTTTTTGGGCCAATAGAAGGAAGTTGAAATTTGAGAGCAAAGAGGGGAAGACTCAGACAGAGGTTGAAATTTGAGGCACAAAGGACGGCGCTGACTTTTTTGCTTTAAATCAGAACACACACACAAAAAACAAAGAAGGGACTTTGTTTGAAGTTTGAAGAGAGAAAAAGGGTGAGTGTGGAAGCAATATGTTATGTTGATGGTGGAGCACTTAACTTGGACAATTCTTAATTACTACTTAATTTATCATTATATAAAAAAGTACTTGTTAACATATATTTTTTTTTTTTTCCAATGGATTTGAGGGTTATTTTAAGTGGAAGATTTTTCTCTCTCCATATAAGAGGGGAAAATTCGGTTACCTTTTTCTTTGACTTTGGTAAATGTCAAAGGGGGACCCAAGTACCAAAGGTGGCATTAGCAATGTTAGGAGTTAGGACGATGATTCCGATGCTTGCTAAGAGATGCCCTATACCATGCCATTAAATATTTAGATACCCTTATAATAGTAATAACTAATAAGTAGTGTAATATATTCCTTCCCTTTTATATTAAGTATTTAAAAAAACATTACAAACATAATATATTTTTGGCAAATGAAAAAGAGACATTTAATTTAAAATAAAAAGAATAAAATATAATATATTAAGATCTTTTGTTAGTTTAATACATTGACTATATAAAAAAAACTCTAGTTGAATCTTAATATTCAATATGTCTTTTAATTAGTAACATTTTTTAACATTATATAAAAAATAATTTTGATCAAATAGTTAATTCATTTGTCTATTTAAGTATTTGAATTTGTATATATAAGTTTTTAAATGAGATTTAAATTTACTTTCGGGTTGAGTTGAGAGATACCAAAAAAATGAAAAAAAAAATCAAACACAGTACAATAAATTCAAATTTGATATATGTAAAAAATAATGACTAAATTGAACATTCAATTATTTATTTATTTATTTTTGTACGTAGGAAACTCAACTAGTAATCATTATTCTTTAAGAGCGCGTTTGTGAGTTTTGATTTAGAAATTTTAGAAGATATAAAAAGACTTTAAAGGGTTTGACTTTATTTACGAATTTTATTTATAATTTAAAGAATAAGATCTTTTAGATAATTTTTATTAATACATTGAATAAAATAGATAAAAATTTAATACCAACCTCTTGCCATGATAGAATGCGCGTGCTTGCTAGTTTGGGAATGTACCTACGTACATACATAGTACATTCATTTATACTATGATAAATAATGTTTGTATTTTTTGTATATTTTTATTTTATTTTATAAAGAATGTTTCTTTTTCAATTCTTATCAACCATTTTTAATATTAAAAATAAAAATGTAAAAAAAATTATACAACAATAATACATATAACATCTTTATACATGAATTAGGTGTGGTAGTAAGTAGTAACATATAGTGGAGTAGTAGTGGCGCCTTTTGTTTCAAAATGGTGACCCAATAATGTAAATGGATATGAGCACTGTCGTTACTGTATCATGTTTTCTGCATGGCATGCATATATCATGTCTCTTACCATCGGGGCCCCATTCTGCATTCTGCACTACCTCCTCCTCTCTCTTTATATTGCATCTCTGTTACATCCTCGACACATCTTGTTAATTTTGGTGAAAATTTACTTACAGTTAAAAAACAAAAGTGTTTTAGGTTTTGAATGTTTTATAAGCTAGCAAAGGTACGTAGAGTCAGCAAAGGAGTATTTTCAATAAAAAATTTGAATTTTTTAAATTTTAGATTTTTATTTTAGATGATAAAATGAGATCTTTTATTATTAATTTCTTTTGTCTTACTAATGAAATGAATGTTATTAGATCATACTTTATTTTTTAAAGTGAAATTTAAAATTTAAAAAATTCAAATCCTTCAATAAACTGTACAAATTAAAGTAATAATTTTTAAAAATTATTTATTAAATTAATTATTATATATTTATATTATATTATTTAATTTATTTTTTAATATATATTTTATATTCTAATATATATTTTATACGAATTATTTAACTGTTGATTTTTAAATATTTAGGTAACATGGTTAAAAGAATTTTTGTGTGCTTGGATCGTATACAATAATGTGATATTCTTTTGGACAAGCAAGGACTAATAATATATAATATATAGTGAAATCAATTAACACCAACGCAAATATAACAAATTACATTAGTTAACTTTATAAAATATCTATGATTTATATTTATTTCAAGTATTATGGTTCAAAAGAAATTCTATCTTGTTTTTATATATAAGGAAAATCCAGCTAAATTTGGCAAAGAATCATGCCTGTTAAGTGATTTGAGATATGCATACTTTTAGCAAAAGATTAGAACATTGTATAATTTTTTTTTTTTTTTTTTGCACTTAGAATAAAAAAGAGAAACCGGAACAAAGTTGGAGGGAGGAATGAATATGAAAAAAACAATATATATGTTGATGCTTCCAGAGACCGGAAGATATCCGTACATATATATAATAGAAAGAATTTTAAGTGTATCCAAAATATTAGGTGTTCTGATAACTTTAATTATAAAAAATATATTAATTAAAATTAACTATTAAAATTATTGAAATACAGTGTTTAAAATACATTCTGAAATTTTCCTATATAATATACTATTTTATTTAAAATAGAAGTAAAATGTAAAGAATTGCATGCACTATTTTTACACACTTGATTGTATTGTGGATTGAATGAACTGCTTCGTAATTTTGTTTTAATAAAATTAGGCTTGATATAACATATTATGGCCCAATTTGGTAAAATATTTTGGAGAAGTGTTTATATTTTTTTGGTGACTTAGAAGCATTTATATTTTTAAAAACATAAATATTTTAGTTTGTATTGGATAAATAAAAAGATCACGTATTTATATTTTTAATTTCAAAATTACAAAAAAACTTATAAATATATTTTTTAAAGTTAAAAAATATATAATTTCATATATTAATAAATATCTATATTTGTTCTTATTTTTGTTATATTTATATCTATTAAAATAATTTTAAATAGAAATAATTTTATTAAATACAAATTTTGTAATTTATTTTTATTCAAAATTACTTTTATTTTAATTTATTAAACAGATTTATTATAATATTTGAAAATTATCTTTAAAAAAATCAGTTTTAATAAATTATTTTTAAAAAATTAAAACTTTAAATTAGATTTTATATTAAAAAATAACAATACTAACTTTATCTTTAGATATTTAAGATAATTTAACCAATTCGAATAGGATTGACAATTCAATCTACAATGGGTCAGATTTAGAGCGAAGTGGATTAAATTGTGGGTAGGATCAACTACAAATTTAATATACATTTATTACAATAAAATTGATGGAGATTAAACACATATCCTCTCTCTTTTATAATTTTAACATAGATTTTATTAAGATTTTTTTACTTTAAATTTTAATGTGGATTTAATTTTGTATTTTTCTGTTTTATTAGTATGTTTATGAAAATAATTAAATATTCATTTGAATATTTGATTGAAAAAGATTCATTTGTTGCAAGTACGGTTGAGTATGGTCGGGTGAAAAATTTTGGAGTGTAAATAAAAATTAAAATTAAGAGCTTTCAATTTGTAGATAAAATAATAAAATTATATTAAAAAAATAAATTGATGTATAAAATTAGAGCTACTCATTACTCATTATTGCTAATTCTATCTTATGTGATTAGAAGTTTCCACACTAAACATTAAAGTGAGTTTATGTAGAAAAGCTGTTGGGAATATATGTATTATGCTATGTGTACATTAAAATTAACCACTAAAATCAGCTATCAGTATAAAATACATGTTAAAATACAAAAATATATTAAAAATAAATTAAACTACATATTTATACATAAATATATTGATTGTTGATTTTAGTGGCTGATTTTGGTGTACAAATAGTATTTTCTGGAATATATTGATTAATAAATCATCACTTTAAGTGGTTTATGAATACTTAAAAGGGAATATTGTCGTGCAATGTAAGAAAAATAGAAAATGACCGTATAACTAATAAGGGTTGGGATTAAAAGTTTGATGATAATATATAGAATATTATGAATATTTAACATAAAATTAAAATATATATAATAGCAACAATATACAGTAGGACACTTAGCAAAAAAAAAAAAAAAATATCAATTATACAGTAGGACACTTAGCTTCCACTTTTATTAGGCATGGCTGGAATGACAATTACTTTTGATGGCTAACATTTTTTCCCAATATAGACTTAATTTATTCTCAATACATGGTTAGGATATAATTTTAAAGAAAAAAAAGGTTAGGATTATTTCATATGAATCCTCCTTGAAGCAGGACTAAAAAGGTTAGCTTGATTTTTTTCAAGCTCTTTGATGATTATTAATAACTACATAATTTTTGGAAGAGGGGGAGGGGAGTTTGGAATTCTTAGAAGTATAGTTATAGGTAGTCCATTGTAATTTGTAAAGTAAATTCTTGATGAGGTTATGATTTTACTTTAATTACCTCCATGAAATAATTAAATAAGATTCTCACTTATTACTATTTTTCTTTCCGAAAAAGAAAAAGCTAGTCCTTTCTCATTGTCCAAGTTTCTGGAATCACTACGAGAATATGATTTGATGACACTATTTCTATGGCATCTTTGATGATTGTGATATAGGAGTGTTGTTCAAACAGCTTTATATATTTCAATAATAAACATGCAGAGATATATAGTTGATTGGTGCACCAATATATATAGCAATGGATCAAAATAAAAATGATATTTGTATATTTTTTAAATTTTTTTGCATATATTATATATCTTCTTTTTATAGTATAAAAGATAAATTTTTTATCTTCTTTCATTTCTTAGTAACTATTTTTTAATACTAAATAAAAAATATCAAAAAGATGTACGTACAAAGATAATAATACATATAACATTGCTAGATTAAAATATATATTGTAACAAGGAGTAGAAGCATATAGAGACGGTACCTCAAGGAAGCTAATTGTATGTGTAGAATGGACCACCACCACTATCATATCTCTGATGTATAACCCATTAATTTCTGCCCTTAATTGTGGGAGGGGTCCAAACAAAAATTTATTTTAATTCTTTTTTCTCTTGTACAAGAATATATAATAATGAGATCTTTTAAGTATATATTTCTTGATTTCATTTGAGTTTGATTGGCCGTTTTCCAATGGAATAATAATTTACAAAACGTCAGTTTTCTTTTGTGTGGTCATTTTGAGAATTTAATTTAGACATATATATTTTTTTAATTTAGACATATCTTTCTTGCTTTATATCGATATCATCCTTCCTTCTTGTGATGAAAGCCCACTTGAAAAGAATTGCTGATTTATGATTATTCAGTGGCTTTATTTCTTCTCAAATTTCAAACATTAATAACTTACTGTCTTTGATAAAATACCAATAACAAAATGTTTTTTTGGAGTAGTGTGGGGGATAAAATTGTCTACAAACATATTTTCATTATATACCACTTGATATATACTAAAGGAATTTATTTGTGCAGTAAGATATTCACTTAAAAGAATTAATATTATATGTATTTTTTCTTCTTATTATTATTATTGTTTAATTTTTGGTAAATACATAGTATAATTATTATTATTTTATTATTCATGGTATAAATTTATTTTCATATCAATTAAACTTAATTTATATATCCTCGCACTTTTAAAAATACACGCTGAGTTTTTTATTGGAGTAAGACTAATCCGAATCGCATTATAAAATGTATAAATCTTTTTTTTTAATTTGTGGTAGATTAATTCTTGATTTATGAAATTAAAAGATATTATAAAAATAATATTTTTGGGAGAAAAAACCATGGGAGAGGGCCGATAAATAGGATATAAAAAGACTGATCTTAAATGTTTATGCAACTTTAAATCCTTGTTTGTCATTCGCTAGTCACTCTTAAATTCAATTTAGTTACTATCAATACTTTTTTATATAAAAAATATTGTGTAAAAATTAATTATTAAATTAATTATATATATATATATATATATATATACTTTTTATGCATGCATATTATTACTAAGTAATTGTAGCAAGGAGAGGAATAACAATAATAATAAGGTAAAAATTTAGATACAGTCAATTTTATATAAAGTTAATAGTTGAGAATTGTTAAATAATTTAACTGATTTAATTAAATTTTTATATAACGGTTCTCAGTTATCAACTTTATATAAAGTTAACTGCACCTAAATTTTCACCTAATAATATGAAAAAGTATTTCAAAGATTTCATTTGTGGCCGGGAAATAAAATATCAATGATATTTTTAAGGGTAAAATTACACATATAGGAAAAATTAATTAAAAGTAATTTATTGTTTTGCTGTATATCGAACTTAGTTTCCGTTCAATCACAATAAAGGATGTTAATAGGGCAGGAAGGGGATGGGATGCCTCTCTACTCTCCATTTTTGCCCCAAAATTTATTCTCCGTCTTTGTCTTTATTTTTCGCTATAGAAAAATATTATTCTTCATCCCCATTTTTCATAGGGTCTCATTTTTCGTGGGGACTCTATTTTCTATCTCTCTAATAGTTCTGACTTATTATTAATTTTCATAAAATAGAGCTGAAAGTATCCATTATGTACAAAAACAATAATATTTTATACAAAAAGTCTAAACGACAAAATGGTGACTTTCAAAATGATGCAGTGGGGGACGTTATGGCGAGCTAGAGCACAGAACATTGGACGAGGTGGGGGACGCGACAGCAGAGAGAATAATAGACATGACAACAGAATTGTGAAAGGAACACCATGAATATAGAGAATGACACATTGAAGATGATGGAATGGTGATGCGTGACAATGCGGTGAGACGAGAGAGTGGCGAGAAAATAGTTGCAGACAGGTTAGATGGAGTATGGACGACGCTAGAGATTTATAAATTAAAGAAGGGTTATGCAAATGAGGATTAAAAATTTTAAGTGTCTCTCTCTATGTGAAATGACTAAAAAACATATATGAAAAATAAATTATTAAGGACAATTAAATAAATTTATAAATTTCAAAGAATAGTGAAAATCTTCACTCAAGTCCCCGCGCCTGCCTCAGAAAAATTTCGTCACTCATCCTCATCCCGGCATAAAAATTCTCCATAGTCGAATATCAATTTAGAACAATTCCCACAAAAATTTTCGCATCTTAAAAAGTTTTGCCATCCCTAATCACAATATATTCTGATCTCCATCCATTTGATTTTGATGAACACAATAATGATCTTCTCTAGAGAAGCTGATCTATATTCACCCGCCTTACCCTCTAGCTAGCACTTGCGGATTTTCTTTAAAATTCTTAAAATTGGATTCAGGATGAAACGAGCTATTAAATAATGATAAAACTCTACACATTTAAATAATTTCGCTGCATTTCTTGAATCATATGATAATTCACTCCAAGAAAAAGAAATAAAAGGCAGAAAAATGTTAAGGTTAATACGTAGAGAAATTAAAGAAGCTAATTAACTCATAAAAAAAAATCCTCAATTACTAATTTATTTGGTTTGTATTTTTTAAAAAGAATAATGTTAGAGAACTAATTTTTTCAGTTAATATTAATTAATTTTTTAAGATTATTTTATTTATTTTAAATTCAAATCCTAAATTGTAAATCATTAAAACTAAATTCTAAATTATAAACTTGAAACTTTAAATTCTCAAAAAATAATTTTTTTAGAACTAAAAAGAAATAATTGGCTAAAAGAAAGTTAATTTTCTATATTTTTCTTTCAAGTTTTTTATGACACGAGCAGATAAACTATTTTATTATTATTTTAAAAAATTTAATTTTAATACACTGTCAATATAAAATAAATTTATACTTGTATTTAATTATGTAATGTCACAAAATAAAAAAAAATACTTTTCACGTTAGTTTTGTAAATATTGATATTGTGAATGATCATCCAAAAGAACTAGTATGATTGAAAAAATTTATAAAATATTTTACACTATTGATATTCAAAATTAAACTCTAATTTAAATCATTGAAAGATAAAGTGGAAGCGAAAAATCTTTAAGAAACTAATTTCATACCAAGGTTGAAAGGATATATCATGAAATTGATAGTTTGGTTCATAATCTGATTTGGTAGTCATTATCAATGGAAGTTTCAGTAATAGCATGATTAAGGTATGTACCTATGGCAAAAATTGAAAGGGTAGCGTGAGATCCATTTGGTTTGGCAACTCCAATTACTTCTCCCTACTAGTTTGGCAAAAGATGTCTTACTATTTTTATCAATTAATCATGATAATATATTGATAGGGACATCTCAAAAAATCTGAAGTTGATACTCATCCATCACCCATGGATAGTGGTGTGTGTGTTTAAGATATATACGGAGAACGAACATTAACAATTTTTAACGAGCTCATGCATGCATGATCCTATCTTTGCACAATTGCACTTGTTTTGTTTATCTCTAAACTTTTAATTTCTATATTCTATTATTTGTTTCAACTATCTAATTGACTAAATTGAGTTAGGATAGATCAAGAAAGGTGTCGTTCAACCAACTTGAGTTGGTCGAGTAATCAGCTTACTCGTAAGTGTTAGGGATTTGAATCCCGCCTTGTGCATGTAGCAACCCAGACCATTGGCCAACAATAAACCTTTAAATAGAGCTCAAATCCGCAATAAATTAGTTCTTAACCTGTCAATTTTTTGTTAGCCGCTAACCATTGTTCACTTTACCAATATGTTGATGGTGAGGGTCCAATATCCATGACTTAGATATCAATTGATAGGCTAAGCTAGGAGAGTTGACACATATAGTAAAAAGGCTAAAAGCTCAAAATATATTTTAAAAAGATGTGAGTTCGATGATACCCAAACCAACTTTCCAGATATATATTTCTCGGTTTGTCGTGATTCAAACATTGTGGGTGACATAAACATGCCATATACCTAATATAAGAATTTAACGTTGTTTTGTGCCAACAAAAAAAAAATACACTAACCGTGTAGTTTTTTTTAAAAAAATATGTAATTAAATGTATATTTTGGGTGGCGATTTACAAATATGAATGAAAGTTAAATATTCTAGATTTCTATTGATATAGCAATAATAGGTAACTGGGTACATGCATTAAAATAAAATATAAAATATATTTAAAATGAGAATAAATCACGATTAACTTAAAAAAAATTTGCATAATTATCAAGTTCTCTAATGAGTTAAGAGTTATATGCAGAAAATGCGTGTATAAATATTTCAATATCACAACTACTAGAAAGATAAGAGAGCACTAAGAAATTCCATTAACAAAACTATGAAAGGTATTTGTAAATAGAGCCAATACATGAGGTTTTCTGGCATGTGCTTAAGTGCTTCTAATCATCATCCAATATATATGCTCCACTACTTGAGTTCCACACTTTCACATGAGATCAAACCTACAATGACAATTGCACTACCAATAGCTATAATAAGTGTTACTCAATCAAGTAAGCTGAAAAATACTCGTTTTTCGCTGTTGAAAACAAAGATACATCTTATGTATTATTGGCCAAGGGACATTCTCCTTTCTTATTCACTCAGAGGAAGGTTCTTTCTTTTTTAATTTTTTTGTTTACTATTAATTCTCACATAATTCTCCAACTTGTGGCCAAGAATTAATTCACCGTAGATCTAAATTTCATTTAAGAATTTATCATTAATAAGTGCATTGCTATATACACAAGACAGGATTTGAATCTCTAACACTTGCTTAAGCAGACAAGTGAACAAATTACTCGATCAATCCAAGTTAGTTAGTAGAAGAATCTTTGTGAAAGATACAAAAGGGTGAAGCTTCATTCTTCGTTTAATAAGGTAAAAAATTTTAATAAATCATAGACATGGTATAAAAATCATCCATGAATGTAAGTATAACTATCAAGACGTGTGTATTGATAAAAAAATCGAAACAGCATTAACATAGAAGGCGATAGTCTCTTAAGATTTATATAGTTTCAATTCTTCTGGTACAAAAGTTTCACTTAACTCCTCAAAGGTCAGCAAAATGGGCCATATTGATGGATTACAAGGAAAAAAATATAAATAATTTACAACATTGACCAGCCCCAATCTCAAGCTCACAGTATGCAGTGGCATTATGCACCTCTATCTCATTATAAGTTTATTTCTACCTCAGAAACGTTTTAACCTGTTAGTTTCTAACAAATCCTCTCTATGTATTTTATTGGGGAGACAAACAAAAATATCCACAAGAGCACAATTACCTGCAAGGTTGCAACTGCAAATGGAGTTGTCTTTCTATAAATTTAGGTTTTAGTTGGTTCCTCCACGTATCCAGCGACCAGGTCCTTTTCTTGCAATACCAGAATAATAATCACCAACGTTTGCTACAAAAAGTGGATCTCTATCTTCTACATTGCCCTCACTGCTACCACTACCAATCACATTATCTAACTCTGACTTCTCCAACTCTTTTGTTAAATTCTCCATTTGCTTCTTCAAACTAGCTTTGCTCATCTGGCTTGCTTCCTCTGTAGATAGACCAATCATTGTTACTTTTGGAAGAAAGGGACTCAGTCTTGAATCTTCTTTGTGTACCCCTTTTCTCGAGGATTCTACTTTTTCCTGCTGTTTTTGGGGAAACCAACCACCAAAAGGTAGCCTAAATTTGGGATGAGAGTCTTCGATTGTAGAATTGTTATCATCCAAATTGAAACAAGAGGAGTCAATGCATTCAGAATGTTTCCTATCATCTTCCCCTTTAGAGTTATCAAGACAGCTGCTTGAATCTGAAATCCTCAGCAAAGAAGCTTCACTTCTACAGAACCATAAAAAAAAGAAGTTACAAATCACTGTATGGGAAACAAAAAACCTCACTTGGAAAACTAATTTAAACCAAAGCAGAATAGTTATGCTCTGTGGTTGACAATAAAACCATAGTAGATGAACCCAAAAGGTAGCAGCATTTCAAAATACAAGCTAAATCACACCATTTGACAAGTGAAAGTATAAACTGAATTCAATTTAACCTGAAAGAATAACTATTGTTTATTCTTGGGCAGACTTGCGAATATTTGTTAATTTTACATATATGATAAGATCTACGTAACTAGGAAACCACTGAATTTGGATTTTAAGTCAGTTTAAAAGGATAAAACCAACATGGAATGTACCTTCTCTCAAACGAGTCGACCATATAGGGAAATTTTGGTTGTATGCCTGTTGCTTTCCGCAACCACCTATTACCCAGGATTACCTTGTCAACAGTATAATGGAACTGGAGTTCTGCAGCTTTTGAAATAACACTTAGTGGTATACTTGGATGGCCCATTTCATCTAGGACTTCCTGAACCTATCACAGGGAAAAAAAAAAAAAAAAACTAAACTTTCCAATTTTCCAAAGAGAAATGAGAAGAGTAATAAAGAAGGATCATACTCAGTGCTTTTATGATTGCAAATAATTGTGTAATATCAGAGTCATGCAATAAACAACATCATATCCTTCTTCACGAAATTTCTCTCTTTCTAGTATAAAATGTCATTAAATGAATCCTACCTCTGGAGGATCCCCTAAACTGTCATTCATTTCCTCAATCACTTCTGCTGCTAGGTTGTCATCAACCACATCTCGCCGTCGCTGCAAGTGTCGAGTTTGGATTAATGTATGGAAATGTTGATCAACAGCTTCTTCAAGAATGTTATCAAGCACGCCTTTATCAAAAAAGTAGGGAGTATACCTGATAGATCCAGCATAAAGAAAAAAGGAAAAAGAAGGAAGTGTAAGCATAATGTATACTCTGTTATGTGCTTTTCTTATCATACATTATAGATATTCTACAACCATTCGGTATAATGGGGTAAACAACCAAAACAATTTCAAACCTAACAGAAAAATTTTCAGCTCACAACCATTGTAGGGATGAAAAATAAAATGCCAAAAAAGCTCAAAAACCAAAATACACCCCCAAAAAGAAGAAAAAATTAACGGCAAAAAGAAACAGGCTATGATAAAGCAACTATTATTTCATATCCATACAATTGCACAAGAAACACGAGATATTCCTGTTGAATCACTTCTCTGGGGAAAAAATTGAGAGGTACCCTTCAATTCAAAATCCATATTCATATGATGGATACTAAATTTCATATCAACAAATTGTGAAAATAACACTAGGGTCATATGTAACAAAGAAGAAAAGCAACATGCACCATTTAATTCCATCTTTAGTTGCAATTGCAATGTCTAAGTTCTGGGCACTAAACACAGGCACCCCATCGACCTTTTTTCCAACACCATCTTGTGCAATTGTCTTCAAAAGCTTGTTAGCTGCCTTGACCTACAGAGGAAGAAAAGTATATCTATAAAAAATTCAGGCAGCATCAAACTATAGCATGAACCAACGTAAGACAAATAATACCTGCTTCTCATTTGGTACAAATTGGAACAAGTGTGGTTTTTCCTGCATGGTATATAGCGAAGAACATTATAGATTAACCAAACATCATAAAAATGGGTGAAAAGAAAAGAAAATAACATATCAAATCCCATCATTTATGACATTAGTGCACTTTATCAAACCATCATAAGTTCATCTGAATGGCAACCGAAAATGTTCAGAAGTACCTTGAAATGTTCATATGCTAGATCAAGACGACAGGCTCCCACCACACCACTTGGAATATTCAGTTTTTTGACATATGAAACTAAGACCATCAGAAGGGTCAGTATATGAAGAAGAAATATCAGATATCAACATTAGCCAAACAAAGATGATAGGAGAATAAATTCATGGATACACATGTAAATAACACAAAAACATACGCACGCAGCAACTTAATGGAATTGCCATTTTGGATATGCAGATAATGGGCAGTCAAGTTATTTTTTTCGCACCTTGTTTTACTATCTAGGTTATGTCGGATATCTATTTCTCACATAGATTTACTTTCCTCATCTTAGTCATATATGAGACAAAAAGCGATCTCAGTTCATAAAAATATGCAATTTTAAAAATGATATTTAGATAATGTTACAACCAAAGATCATCTGATCAATTGCTGCAGAAAAGCTATAGAGAAATTTCAATCGAACTATCAAAGTAGCCTCAAAGATTAAAAGCTAACCTGCATCTCCTAGATCAATAAAAAAGCGGAATACAGGGCCATTCCTCTCACTCTTGGTGATTGCTGCAAATATTTTTTTCAGCCACTCAGGTGTTCTACATATAATAACAAAAGCCATTTCAATTAAGACTCTTTAAGTCTTAACCATAAAATTCTTTTTATGACACAAGATACAGTCACAACAATGGCAGGATATTAGGACACCACAAATGTTAGTAATTCAAAGACACTATAACACTATGGTATAACATACAAAACCAGTAGACCCACAAAATCACAAACTTACACTAAAACAGAACAATAATGTTTTAGAAGTTAGCACAAGTAAGTTGTCTAATTCATGTGGTAATTTTATGTGTATTTACACACCAGAAATTAAAAGGGGAAAAATGGAGCAAATTTTCATTCATAAATCCGTAACACAAGTATATAAATTGTTATCAATTTCCCTCCTTAGTCCAACAAATAAATACTAGAAGATGGAGAAAAACAGGTATTAACTGATTTTATAACGTGACGTTTTCAACAAAACTAGCTTAATATTGGAAAACACGGAAAAGATAAGATTAAGAGGAACCTTTTAGAGATGAAGGGAATATCGAAGTGAGTGGAAACTGCCATGAGGCCAGTCCCTGAGAGGTCACACATGCTGAATACCTGACCGACGAAGGCAGGGCCGCCGCCACCCTTGCCATCCTTGCTGAGTCCGGCCACGCGCAGCGATTTGGCGGCGGAGGGGAATGGTGAGTCGGGGCGAGTTGACTCGGCCGAGGTGGATGATGATTGCGCGGGGAGTAGCGGTGCGAATTGGAGAGGGAGTGGTAGAGGGAGAGAGATTTTGGAGGAGAGTGGTTGTGGAAGGGTTGGAGGAGAAAGGTTGCTGCTGCTGCTGTTGCTGTTGAAGAGAGAGAGGAGGTTGGAAGCTGTTGATTGAAGGAAGTTGCAGATGTGGTTGTCACGGTGGTGGTGGTTGTTGCGGCGGCGGAGAGGTTCTGACGGCTGAGCCATCGACGACGGGGGATTAGGTGCTGTCAGGTCAGCTGTGAGAGAAAGTAATGCTTGCTGTATGCCTAATTAGTAATTGCCTATATCCTGTTCGAAGTTCGAACTAAGCATAGCATTCCTTTGTGGCTTTGTCTTGTTCTGGGTGTTGATTTTTTATTTTTAAATAATAATAATAATAATAATAATAATAATAATAATAATAATGTATTTGTAATTTTGACCCCAAAAAATCTTAATTTTATGCATTAACAGCCTCAAATCAATGTTTATAGAATCAATTCCAATAATAATTAATACATTCAAATAAAATCCTAAATATATTTAACCAATAATTAGTAATATATAACCTAACCCTTCATGTATTCTATTAAGATTAAATCCATCCCTGATTGGTGAAAAAAAAATCCATTACTAAAAAAATGATACTCATACAACTGTATGATAAATTGATAATGTACGATAACTTGGTTTAAGAAATTAGTGGGCTAAATTTGACTTTTCACATGGTTTTAAATTATATTAAGGATATTTTAGTACCCTCTTGTAGGAACCACTTAAAGGAAGACACGTGTCGCTAGAGTAGAAATTTTATTATTCCGGGCGTAGCTTAACAAAGCCCCAAAAGCAAAGAGCACCTCATCCTCATCTATTACTAATAGTAAGCTAAGCTGAGCGTTTTAGATCTCTCAAAAGAGGGAGAGAGAGAAAGAGAGAGCGCGAGCGAGCGATAACTGACAGAATGATGATCATCGAGCCATCGATCGCTGTCCGATTTACCTACGCTTCCGCCACTCGCTCAGCCGCCGCCGCCGCCGGATTTCGTACTCTCTCTTTACACACACAACACGCATTTTCTCTCTCTCTCTAAAACAGTTACTATCTCTTGTATCATTCGGACTGCGATTTTAGAAACGACAACGTTTTGCAGTTTTGCTAGTTTTGATTTTGCGCTCTTTCATTTCACTTACAAGTTCTCTCTCTATTTTATTTTTTCAGATAAAAGATCACTGTGGAGTGCCGATGATGTAAATGCAGCAGGTTCCGTTGCTTCGTACCAGCTTGCATGTACGTGCGGTTTCGAAGCTCCGTGGTATGTTCGATTTAACAGTTCATTTTTCTGATGTGCTATTCTACGAACTTGAGGATAGAGATGCAAACAACAGCTATTGGTTTTTCTTTTTTGTTTTTGTTGATACAGAAAAATTCAGTAAAAGTATAAATAACTTTTTTCAGAAGCTAAGTATCAGTAGCTGACTAGCTTCTGATGCATTTGTCACTTTGTCTGAGGAAAATGTTTGGTTAGAAGTTATTTTGAACTCTAATATTAGTTTATCTAAACGCTCCTAAATGATTGATAAACACGTTATATTTTAATTGAATTTTGCATTCTAGCACTGAAAAATATTTGTAATTACCGACGGGAGCATGTCTTGCGCATTTGTAATATAATCTTCTCCTTTGTAGCAACGTTTCTGGTTATGTTTTCGTTCTTACTGTTTTTTCTTTCTTATTTTTCTTTTTTGTCAGTGGAAATACTTTAGAATGTGATGAGTTCACAAAATGTAAAAATATTGTGATGCTTCAATTCTAGCTGTCTATTTATGTTGAAATTAATTTTGTTCTACCTCTCTAATGCTAAATGTTATGAATAGAACAATACATAATGAATTTATATTATTATATAGGATAAGACGTCAAAAATACACTGGCATTCCATTCATAAAAAGAAACAAATATGTAAAGAATAGAATTCGAGTATCATCAGAGAATCTGGGCTCGCCTCAGGATCCTGTCAAGAAAGATGAAAAGTCATCCTATCATCCATTTGAAGAAATTGCCATGTCAACATCTGAGAATACTGAAGATGCTAGGCTTACAGCAGCAGAAACAAGTAGAACAATTATTGAGGTATAAATTTATATCAATTTTTGCAACTATAATTTGGGAAACATTTAGCCATTTAGGCTTCATATTGAAATGCTATTTGTATGACGTAGAGAAAGAAGAAATTCACTCTTTGGAATAAATGTGTGGTCTCGCTTATTGTAATATGACATCAAGCACAATATAAAATCATGTTCTGAAAAAGTTGATTAGCTGAATTTGAGGAGATATATATCAAGCAGCACATCCATTGCTTTTCATTCTCGTCATTGCAATGTAGAATGCATAGCTAAAAATTACTTATGCATACCATTTTTAGGTTAACAGCAAAGCAACACTGATGTTCACAAGTGTGATTAACGATGTGGTTCATGAAAATGTTGTTTGGCCAGATATGCCTTATTTGACTGATGATCGAGGAAGTAAGTGAAGGCCATATGATATAAATTCTTATGTATTAGTTGTTTCATGCTGAGAAGCTTCATCCATCAAATCAAATGCTATATGCATTGCAGATATATACTTCCAGGTGAAGAACAGTGATGATGTTTTGCAATCTCTAACTTCAGAGAATAATTTTGTGGTATGATCGTGTCTTTAATATTTTATATGGTGCCCCATAATTTCCTTAGAAAAGTGACAATTGTCAATTGTGTCTCTTTAACATTTAATGATTTTTTGGTTGTGTTGCTCTTACTGTACCTTGTAGCAAGTTATTGTTGGTGTGGATGCCATGGAAATGTTGTCTGAGATGGACTTATCAGGTCCCTCAGAAATTGGTTTTGGGATTGAAGAAATTGATGATCAAGATACTGATGATACAGATGACAGTGATGAAGAGGATGAAGATGAGGATGAGAATGAAGAATATGATTCGGTCTGAATTTACTTCTAAATTTTATTTTTAAGGTTATTCCTAAGCTTTCCTTTCTAAACTATCCATTAATTTGTATACTCGTATTTGCAGGAATGGGTGACTGTTGTTTCCGACAACGATGAGCAAGAAGATGCAGATGAAACACTTGAAGACTGGGCAAAGTTGGAGACTATGCGCTCTTCTCATCCAATGTATTTTGCCAAAAAATTGGCTGAGGTATCAATTAGTGTTAGAATGTTCATCATATGGAGTTTGGAAGTATGAATTTTTGTCTTCTAAGTTAAAGGCCTTGACATAGCATTTTTCCATTGCAAATTTACTTGATTTATTGCTACATATTAACTTTTTTATTATATTATATATTATTATTTTCTAGAGTGCTTCTGATGATCCAATTGATTGGATGGAGCAGCCTCCAGCTTGTGTAGCTATCCAAGGGGTTATAAGACCTGCTTTTATTGAAGAACATTCTACAATACAAAAGCATCTATCTACCAATCAATCAGATAATTCTGACATAACTGAATCTGTAAAGGGGGAAATCGATGTTATTAATGGTCATGTGCATAACTCAATGTCATCTAAAGATAATACGGCAGAACAGGTGGAGAATAATGAGAATAGTGATTTGCCTTTCAATGAGACTTCATTTTACAAATTGGAGATGATTAAGATTCAAGTGATTTCAGCACATGGACATCCTGTAAGTTTTGGTTATATTCTGAACAAGCACAAATTGATTATGCACAATGTAATTCAATGGTACTGATGTTTTAGTTAGCAATTTTTGACATTTTGGTGTTCAATGGATAGTACCATTGCACCAAGATATATCAACCAGAGTTTTTGTTGCTTCATGTTCTATGGGTTATATTATGAAAAAAAAAAAATCTCTAACTCTTTAATACAATGGTTAAACTAAGCAGTCACACAGATTAGATGTTGGAATTACATAATTAGCAGAAACTAAATCTCCTAACTTTTAGCCTTTTTAGCCTAGTGTAATTAGTGAGACACATTCTTCATCCATATGCGTAATATATATACAATACCTAAGAATATTGCACTTTGATGCCTGTGCATAGGACATGTTATTTGGCCTTTTTGTTGGAAAATAAAATGTTAATCTGGTTTTCTGCAGACTGACGTTGAAATAGAAGACTATGGCAGAGCTCAACCTGATGCTCTTGCACACTCAGCCTCCAAAATCATAGCTCGTTTGAAAGCTGATGGGGAAAAGACCTTACAGGCCTTTAAGTCTGTGTGTTGGAGATACAAGAGTATCCAAGTAGAGGTAATAAATAAACTCTTGAATAGTTTGTTTTAGGCTCTCTTTTTACTGTGTACTCCCTGCATTCTTAATTAATTGTCATCTTCACTATTTTGGTACAATTAATTAAGAACTGAACGAGTAATTTTCTATAAACATTTGTCTTGCCAGTTGGAATAGTTAAGTGGTTATGTTATGCACGTTAGCATAGAGTTGGGTTTGATTCATTTTTTCATTAAGACGTAAAGTTATCTTTCTCAATTTCATCAAACAGTTAAGAACAATGTAATCCATTACCTTATTGCTTTTCATTAATATCTATTTAGAAATATTACTTTTCATTACAACCAGTTATGATCAATTTGATCTTCTTGTTTCAATTTGTTGCAGGAGGCACAACTTATTTCTGTAGACTCCCTTGGGTTTGATCTAAGAGTTTGTTCAGGAACTCAAGTTCAAACCCTGAGATTTACATTCAAAAAGAGGGTATATGAGTTTATTTCATAGCTACAAGTTCTGATGTCTTAATTTTTTTCAAGTTTGGATATTAGTATTGCTGTGCATTATACCTCCTCCAAATTCCAACTAAAACGTTTTGCATATCTTTGACTCAAATTTTTGAAAAGAAAACGGGCTTCTCTCTTGACCCCCACTATCATTCATTTCAATTACTTTACAGGCCACTTCAGAGTACAGTGCAGAGAGACAACTCAATGAATTATTATTTCCTATAAATCACCCAAAAGCTGCAAAAAACGAAGCACCCCCCTCCAAATAAAAGCCGAAATCTTCTGATTATCTCGAGTAAGTTTTGTACTTGTATGCCTATATGCCATTGGCCAATGATTGTGTAAAGAAGTATAGGCCAGCCATGCATACGGAGCAAATCAGGTGATGTAATTTTGTATCGCATTTAATTGTTTTAAAGTAATTATTTTTCACAGTTGTTTCCTAATCTATTCAACATTCTTTCACAAAAGCATATTATGTGCACACAAAATCAACCACCATCACCATATATTTATGTATAAATAGTTAAATACATGTATTGTTTAACTTATTTTTTATATTTTAACATATTTTATACTGTGGATGTATTTTGATGTACACATTCACTGAAGTATTGAACTCAACCTTAGTTGACTATTCTAAGGTCTGAAAACGTAAGCAACATGAGAGATTAGACAGAATATAAGCTAAATATATAATTTATTTTTTAATTATAATGCCATATTGCCATGATCAATTCAGTGGCACACGCGGAAGTGAAAACCTTGAAAGTTGAAACTCTTTCATTTACAAACGCCAAAATTCGGGCAATTTACTTAAATGAAATAAACGGATGAAATGTTTACGCAATTACAACACTTGAGAATTATATATCTTTGTGTCCTTTTACAATTCTATATAATCCGTGGAACCTTTCACATTATAGCGTTTACACATAAGACGAGATTCGAATTCAAAATATTTACTTAAATGGACAAATGAAATAATTATTTAACCAATTTAAATTGATTAAAATAAATACTAATTTTATTTTTAATATTTTTAAATTATAAAAATTTATAATAATTATTATTATATAATTTTATGTATTATTCTGTACAAAGTACAGAAACATACACTAGTTGAGAATAAAAATTTGATTTTTATATAATAGAATAGATAATATATTTTAAATACTAATTTGAGAATAGTCATAATATTTTTTCTATTAATTATGTTTAGAAATACAACATTAGAGTTATGACTTATCTATATATATATATATATATATATATATATATATATATATATCAAATGTATTATGTTTTTAATCAGGATAATTTTTTACTTTTTTAATTTAAACTTTGTATTATTGTGATTTTCCATTATCTGAATGAGTTGGTGATTCAAATGGTATAACTCCCGTAATGGAGCAAAGTGATGTATATGTTAAAAACGAAATGAGTATTACATATATGTGTGAGGTCTTGATTTGCATTTCTGATAGTTATAGCATTTTTGATAGTAAAATAAAGCATATATGAACAAGTTGAAGAAGTTAGTCATTCTCTCGTTCAAAAGCTATTGTTGGGGTTGCTTGGATTCATCCCACCAATGAACGGAGAACCGTGAAATAAACGGGCCGGAAGAGAGGTCCCATCCCGTGGAAATGACTAATATATATTAGTTCCGAGAAAACAAAACCCTAATCTTATGCCACTGCCGCCACTCCAAATTCAAATCCTCCCTCACAATCAGCCCAGAAATTCGCACTTCTCTGGCTCTCTTCTCGCCGCCGTCTGACACCCTCCTCCTCTCTCCTCGACACGCTCCTCTCCTCTTACCGCCAGTGTCTCTCACTCTCACGATCTCACCGCAAAATCGTCGTCTTCCCGTGTCTGAGGGCTGAGGCAGAATCGTCGTTGCCTTCTCTCGTCGGAACCTGAACGTCGGCTCCTCCAGCCTGCTCTTCGTCGCCGCCTCCACCCCGGTCTTCTTCGCAGCTTCCGGTCCAGTATCCGTCACCGCCTCCAGCAAGATCTTGGCCGATTTTCATCGCCGTTGCAGAAGCATCTTCGCCGATTTTCAAGGTTAATGGTAATTCTCACAACAATAACAACATCAACTCCTCTTCGGAGCTGAACAACAATGTTTATTCTTCATCTTCTTCCTCCACCTCACCCAAAGGTAAACAATAAAAAATACAACTTCACCGCTAACTTTTTTCCTCTCTCTCTCTCTTTATTTTTTTTGAATTTTTTTATTTTTGATTTGTGTGTGTGAGTGTTGGTAACTGCTGCTGCTGTTGTGATAGACGCGGAAGCTGCATTTTACAGGGAGCTATGGCATGCGTGTGTAGGTAAATCAGGGACACAGAGAACAGGTAAATCACTAAAAAAAAATTCATGCTTTATATTCATAATTTCATTTCCATCTATGTTTTACTATGTTCGGTTTTGAAAAAATCCCCAAAAAAAAGTTACAAAATTTTCTAGTGGAGCTTGAGCTCAGATTTGGTCAAAATTTGCAACTGTTTCACTCAAGTTTTCTTCAAGTTGAGCTATATGGCTTCGATTTCTTTTTTTTTTAAAGAAATAAAAGAAAATTTGTTTTTGGGTTTTGGGATTTCTTTGAAGTATGTGTTTTTGGGGTTTTGTCAACTTATGAGGGGTGTGTGTTTGTTTTTGGTGGCATATGAAATTAGGAGGAGGCGTCAACAAATCAGGTGGCTGACCAGCATATGCCTGTGTACGACCTCCCTTCTAAGATCCTTTGTCGGGTCATCAACGTGCAGCTCAACGTAGTGTTCCCTGATCCATATTATGCTAAGGTAGTGGCTAATTTTTTGGTCCTTAGAAAGAAAAATAAATAAATAAATAAAGAATTCATGTGCTTTTTGAAGCTTAAGGCGGAGCCCGACATGGATGAGGTGCTTGCCCAGATTACCTTGCTTCCGGAGCAAAATGTATGTTTTCTCAGCTTTGTTGTTAAGTTTTGGAAAATTATGGAATATGGTTCTTGTGTTTGCTTGTTTTGGTTTTGGTTTTGAATGTTGTTCGTGATGGCAGCAAGATGAGACCGTCGAGAAAGAGCCTCCGCTGCCACCACGGTGTCATCGTCCCTTGCACTTAGATAAATGGAGCCTCAGGTAAATTAATTGCTGGTTTTTATTTCTTTTAATTTGTTGATTTGTTACTGGCTGATTTTTTGTTATGAGTATCTGTTCTGGTCTCTGATGATTATTTTGTTCTTGTTATTTTTTTATTATGGCGGGTCGGCTTCCACTATCCTAGGCTTTTCGAAAAGCTTGTTTGCTAAACAGCTTGGGTCGTAGACCTCCAAGAAAGCCTATAAAGTCCAATAGGCATCTTTTTCATTGTTATATTTGTTTAGTGTTTAGCCTACCTTTGTGTCTTGTTACAATTCCTATTACAATTCTATGTAATATGTGGGAGATTCCCACGTTTTAGCGTTTATACATAGACCGCGATAACCTATTACGGTTTATGAAGACAATATAAACGTAAATTTTGGTTACTTACTACGGTTTATAAAGAGAAGATATGTACACATAATTCGTAGTAACCTGTTACGGTTTATGATGAGTAAAAATTTTATATATACATGGTGAGTCTCATTGTGTTGTAGAGGAGTATTTTCACAATGGCAAGTGAGGATGAGAGTTTCTTATTGCTAGTACATTGTTCTAAGAAAATTCAAAGAAACAAGAAATACAGTGTGAAGTTCATCAAGGATATTTATCAGTTCATCAAGGAGTACTTTGTCAGATCTAAAGAACAACATATTGTCAAAGTTTGGTGTATTTGGGAGCAAGTGGGTGAAGAAATTATTATATAAGATTCCGATCGTAGTTGTGTCAACCGATGTTAAGAATGATATGTTTGTGATGGCAACTGATGAAGATATTCGGGTTTTGTTTCATTGTCTTAGGAGTTTTCTAGAGGTTAGAATAGACGAGATGTATGTGAAGTTGGAGGTCGGTGTCCATAGTTCAGGGGCATTAGCTCTGTTTCCGCACTCGACTGCCATGGGCGGTGCCTCTAGTTTGATGGCTATGGCCGCACCAATTGATCCGTACGTTGCATCTCCTTCCATTGCGGCTGATTTAGAACGTACAGAGGCAGTTGGTTCTGTACCATCCGAGAATCGACATTAGATATATGGGGTGGATAACGGTCCTAATACTATTCTTGATGTTACAGGGGTCGGGGAACCTGGTCGAGTTTTGAATGCAATGCGGGATGATGATTCAGACATGATGATACAGGTGCCAATCCATGTAAATAGTATGACCCTTCAAGTTCTGGCACATAGTAGTACCCTCTACACTTCTCCACTCTAAACTTGGAGGCTATAGGACAACAGTTAGACGGATATATTGCTATTCAGAGTTCTTCTACAAAATTTCAAATTGGGCAATCATTCCATAATAAAAAGGAAGCTGTTTTGAGTATGAAGGATTATATCATCCGTCGAGCTGTTGAATACATGGTGTTTGAGTTGGATCATCTGATGGGAAATGCAAGGAATTCGGCAACGGTTGTAGTTGGTTGATTTGTTTCTCGCTTCGTGCGCAAAATTGCGCTTGGAAGGTGAGGATCTACCTGCTGATTAGGGCGGATGTTGCGGTTATGACAACGGAAGCCAATTATGGATTTAGGTCAAGTTACATGAAGGTTTGAATGGCAAAGCAGAAGGCAATTGCACAGATATACGAGGATTGAGAAGAGTTGTATGCGGAGTTGTCATGTTGGAGGGAGGAAATGCAAAGTTATGGCCTTTTTCTCGTCCAGCCTACGACGGCATGTGACGCCATAGGAAGGTATCTTTGTTATTTCTAACGGACATAATGGCATCAAAGCTGCCCTTGAGGCACTCGTGGTGGTTGGCTACCTCCACATGATTTTCGAGCGTTCTGTATTCGTCATGTGGTGGTGAATTTTAGCTTGAGCTTCGAAGTTAAGATGCTAGAAGAATGTTGGTGAATGCCGCCTATGCGAAAAGCGAAGCAGAATATGATTACTGGTTTGACATTATGCGGATTAAGAATTCGGCCATGTATGATTGGGCCAATCGGATGGAATATGACTAGTGGATCCACCATCAGCGATAGCAAGAGACGATTTGGTCACACTACAATATTAGCGAAATGTGTGAATTTTGTGCTAATGGGAACAAGGGACCCCCGGTAACGTCCTTGGTTAAGTCCACGTAGAGGAACTGGGCATGGATTTTGTCAGGCGTCGATGAAAGTAATAGAGCAGAATGAGGGACTTGAGATGCTTCATCGTCACTTTATACAACAGGCACTAGTCGGAGTATATCGTCGTCGAGACGACGCCCCTTCTCGTGGTAGCCATCGAGTTTCTCTTAGGGATCACGCATGCGACAACGGCTACTTTTAGTTTTTACATTACCCATGTTGTCACGGCATAGCATGTTGTGGCTACTCGCATCTGAATTGGGCCTCATATGTTCACGATGTGTATCATATGACTGAGGTGTTCAATGTGTACAAGGAAGGGTTTGTGCCACCCTTTCGTCGAAGGACTCTAGTCGCTGTCATTCCAGACCCTAACATGAAGCGCGCAATAAATGGACGACCAAAGTCAACCAAAATCCAGGGTGGGTGGCATGGATCAGGCAGCTCCAAACTAACTAAAGCGTTGTGGGATCTGCCGTCATTTCGGTCATACGTGGAGGAACTGTGAGTAGGGAGGACATATTGCTGCTAGGGATGCTTAGATTTTATGATTTTTTTTTGTTCATTTCATTCTACTATGTATGTTTAAGTCGTTTAATACCCTAAATATGCATAACACAATATCATGATACATAAATACTACCAAATGGCTACACAACTTAATACTAATTTGAAGTATCATTGATATCAATGATAAAACTACTAAGCAAGTGAGACCTGGTGCCACATCTAGCAGGACGCCTCACTCTCGTTGGTCTCTATGGTGGTATGGCATTAAATGTTGGCGCGGGAGTCCCACCCATAGTAAACCAAGGGTCATATGGAGTATTTGCAGGCTGGTTGAGGTTCATGCCAAATTGAGGCTGAATACACTGCATCTGTGGCTGAACATCCTGCATCTGGAATATCTAGCACTTGTGGCATATATGATTGAACATCCTGTATCTATGGCATACATATACAGTATGCTCAGCCACATATACCACAGATGCTAGATGCAGGATGTTCAGCCATAGATATAGGGTGTTCAGCCTCAGTTTGTCGTGGAATTTAACTAACCTGTAGATACTCCGTATGACCCATGGTTAACTATGGGTGGGACTCCCGCATTAGCATTTAGTGATATATTGCCACAGAGACCGTGAGGCGTCATGCTCGATGTGGCACTGCGTCTCACTTGCTTGGTGGTTTTGACATTGAGGACAATGATACCATCAAAGATTCAGATTAGCATTGAGTTTTGTAGCAATTTGATAGTACTTGTGTTCCATGATATTGTAGTATGCATATTAAAGGTATTAAATATGCGTGTAGTGTGCTATTCATATGCATGTGTTGCGTATGTTTTATGAAATTTATATATGATCGTGAAATGAAACATAACACGTTTAATGTTAACGATGGTATTAAACATGACAAACATACATAGTACAATGCAACAAAAAAATCATAACATCTAAGTATCCCTAGCAGTAGTATGTCCTCGCTTGTCACAATTTTTCCGCATATGACCGAGATGATGGCAGCTTTGGTTGGTTTGGAGTTGTCTGATCCACGATACCCCAGATTCTGGTTGACTTTGGCCGTCTATCTCTTACGTGCCTCGTGTTAGGGTTTGGAATGACAGTCGGACTAGCATATGGAGGCCAGAGTCCCTCGAGGATAGAGGCATAAATTCTTTTTTGTACACGTTGAACACCTCAGTCATATGATACTCATCACGAACACATTAGGCCCAATTTAAAAGCGGCCCAATTCAAAAATCTCAACATTTTACCCACTAATTTTCGAAAATGAGGGCTGGGAATTTGAAGGTGAAATTGTGACATACCTCAGGAATCTTGGTTGGGGTTTTGTAGAGCTCGACACCGCGGTTGTAAACGGTGATCAATCGGAGTTTCAGATCAAAAGTTATCAAGGATTGGATTTGGAATTGAATGAGGGCAAGGGTTTCAAATTTTCCCTTCCCTTTCAACGTGTGTGTGGTGTTTTAGAGGAGAGAGAGAGCTGAGCTCTCTCAATTAAGAGAGGTTTGGTTGGGCCTTGGGTCCATTTTGGGTCCGGTTGGTCTGGTTTGGTCCGTTCAGTCCAATCTTGAGTCAATTTTTTTAAAATTGATGTCAAAATTCTCGTTTTGAATTTTTCTACCATATAAAACCGTGAAAACCTCATTTCTCAAATTCTATAATATATTTAATTTATGGGTTAATTAACCATTAATTAATCGGGTTTTACATTTTACCCACCTAAATGGAAATTTTGCCCACAAAATTCGAATTGAGTTACTTGAGAATAAGTAAGGGTAGTCTGATTGCATTTCTGACTCAAGTTTCCAAGTGTGCTCCTCAACACCGGCTCGGTTCCATATACTTGTGTCATTTATCCTGACCAGAGTCAAATCTTCTCTTAACTGCACCGATTCTGGTTCTAACACGGCTAGCATCATGAGTGTACTTCCGAAGCTGCGACATGTGAAATACGTCCTGCAGATTCGAAAGGTGAGGTGGTAGAGCTATCCGATACGCCACCAGTCCAACCCTTATGAATCTAGAACGGATCGATGTATCGGGGATTCAGCTTCTTTGTCTTAATCGCTCTACCTACTCTTGTTGTCGGAGTAACCTTAAAGGAAATCATGGTCTCCTTCTTCAAACTCTAAGGGCTTCTGCCGCTGATCGGCGTAACTCTTCTGACGGCTCTGAGCAGTGAGCATCCTATCTCTGATTTTCTTAACTTGTTTGGTAGTCTCAGGTATCAATTCTGGCCCTAACAGACTTTTCTCCCCAGTCTCATACCAGCATAGCAGACAGAGCCTCATACGGAGCCTATTGTACGCAAATTCCATTAGCAGCATATATCAATCCCAACTTGCCGGTTGGTTCATAACACAAGTCCTCAACATATCTTTTAGGGTTTGGATTGTTTTCTCAGATTGACCATCTGTTTGATGATGGTAAACTGTACTCAAGCTCAAACGGGTCCTGAAAGCTTTTTGGAATGCACCTCAGGACCAATCAAGCTCTAAAACACATATATAATGCCTAAACCACAGTATCACATAAAAACACAATAACTCAATCACCAAATCACAAAATTCCAATTCTTTAGCTTAGGTTGAGAATCTCACCTTACCCAAGGACCTAGGGAGCAAGAACAAGCCTTCCCTTCACGTTAATTTGATCGTATAACATCCAAACTAAAAAATCTCAATACTTTACCCACTAATTTTTGAAAATGAGGGCTGAGAATTCGAAGGTGAAACTGTGACTTACCTCAGGAAACTTGATGTGGGTTTTGTAGAGCTCCGAATCAAAAGTTATCAAGGATTTGAGTTGGAATTGAATGAGGGCAAGGGTTTCACATTTCCCCATCCCTTTCAACGTGTGTGTGGAGTTTTAGAGGAAAGAGAGAGTTGAGCTCTCTTATTTCCCCATCCCTTAGCCTTGGGCCCAACTTGGGTCCGGTTGGCCCGGTTTGTACCTCCTCACCTTCCAAGTGCCTTTTGCGGATGAAGCGAGATGCGAATCAACCAATTGGAACCTTTGCCGAACTCCTTGCATTTTTCATGATACTTCATATGATCCGACTCTAACACTCTGTATTCAACACATCGACGGATGTTATAACCCTTCACACATAAAACAACTTCTTTATTCCGAATGATTGTCTAATATGAAATTCTGTAGAAGAATTCCCAACAACAGCATCTTTGTCTTACACTAAAAAACTCCCATCCTCACTTGTCATTATGAAAATGTTCTTCTACAACACACTGAGATTCACCCTGTATATATAAATTTTTTACTTATTATAAACCATGGCAGGTTACCATAGATTTTGTGTATCTTTTCATTAAAAAGTTGAGTTATTTTTAATTACGAACAAAATTTTTTTATTTATTTCTATTATGATTGTTTTAAATTTTAAAATTATTTATACCCATTAAAAATTATATTTAATTTACTAAATATAGCTATTATAATTTTTTAAATTTTACTTTTCAAAAACTAATTTTGATAAACTTTCTGAAAGATTGAAGATTGAACTTGTCAAACCAAATTGTAAAAGAATAACCGAAAAATAAAAATGAAATAAAATGTCGGCTATTCTGTTTAGGGTTTTTTCTTTTGAACTAGTGCTAAACGATTATTTAGTATTTATTTCCTCAAGAAGCATTTGTAACGGGTGTCCATTTATAGCCGTGGATTGCATCAGTATAACAAATCTTGAATCTCTCAGCTGAAGAAGTGAAGAATATCATAAACCTCTTCTTCACTGCTAGAGTATCCTAAAGACAGATTATTTACAATGAACATCAATTATCCTATCCTGAATTAGTTCATGGAAGTGGTCAGTTCCGCCTGAGATGCAGCCCTTTCAACCGCTAACCACCATTCAACATCTCGATCATCATCATCGATTATCTTCTGCTTCAGCAAAAAGTAAAAATAAAAAATTATATTTGTAAGTGATAGATAGTGGAAGCATTGAATTGATTTTTGGATAATGTTTATATGTAAAAATTTGATTAAAAAGTAATACATATACTTTAAAAATTACTATCAATATATACATATATCATTTTACATCTTAATTTATATTTTGTATTTTATTATATATTTTTTACAAATAACTATTCTAAAATCGAATTCAAACATGTTACATATATGCAAAAATAATCACGCAATCACACTACATATACATAAAAAATTAATCACTAAATCATCTATTGATTTGAAATATATATTAAAATAAAAAATATACATTAAAAATCAATTTAATAACAAATATATTTATACATTTATACATAGTAATTAAAAAATTTTCTTACATAGAGATCAAATTTTTCTCTGAACTGTTTTTGTGCTTTTTGTAAAAATTTAAATATTGTCACAAAAATTTAAACCTAACAAATAAGCCATTTGCTAAATATGAAATTTTTTTTACTTACAAAAAATAAGATAATATGAATGATGTAACAACACATTAGTAAAAATTACTTTCATATTAACGGTATAAATAATCATTCAAAAAAACAAATATGATTATATGGATTATATAAATCTACATCAAAATTAAACTCTTGTATTTATTGATTTTTTTTTTCATACTTTCAAATCATTCAAAGACTATTTTACCGATAATATTTTTCAAAACTCTTTTTTGAATACGAGTAGTTAACTCTTTTATTTGATACCGCCAAATTTCATTCTTCTAGACTTAGTCCTTCCAGTTTTATTCCAAATTGGTCCGCATTATATAACAATACCGATCAAAGCATTGCGTATAGTTTTTTAACGAAACATTTTTTATTTGTTTAACTACATTTTAAATACGAGTAAGATGGACAAACCACAGTACTCGGTTCTGTCTTGGTTTGCTTCTCAATCTCTTCGGCAACTTTCACGACATCTAGCCACCAAGAATCATTGCAGTTGTCGTGGACATCCCCTTCATATTGTAAATTTTTTTCTTTCTCATTATGTATTGTCTGTTCATCATCTAATATCTCAGAACCACATACAACGGAAGAATTGGCGAAGACATGAACTGGAATTTGTCTCAAGGGAGATCTGTACCCTGGTCCCATTGGTTAGCATGTTAATAACGGAGTTAAGAATTGCGTGTCAAAAGAGTCTTCCATATATATTAAAATGAAAATCATATTAACCTCTGCAATCAGGATCATGACATTTCTGGTAATATACTGCCCTTCTCAGATCAACGACATATATCACTGCACCAGTAAAGAAAATCATATCAAACGTATTGGCAAGTTGCATTCGGATGAACAATGAAATGAAAGACATATGGTGCAGGTGCAGCCATTTTTGTGAGACAGAAACATGAGTAATGTTCCTGACCTAGCTACATTTACAACCATAATTATAAGTCAAGAAACCTCCTGCCTAACATAAAGAACTCATAACAGGGACATAATTTAAACTTCACGCATGTGCAGACTGTAGTTGAGTAGAAAAAAATACATGCAAAAGAGTAAGCACTTGCAGGAGAATTACCATTATTGCTTTTATGGTGTCTGCCAATTCGCTCACAATATCTATTTTTTGTCATGCTGTAAACCATCAACCCAAATTCGGAGAATAAATACCAGCTGTATATTTTTCCTATAATTGCAGCAAACTATCAGCAGTGAGCAGGATCAGATTGAAACCTGGAGCTTCAAAGTTCAGTGATAGTATTGAAACAAAATATGTGGAAGTTAACAGTAATTGTGGATACAGAAAAAATGAGAGCAGACATTATCCAATAGATAGCATGGGAGTGCGAGGAATTTGTGAAGACGAAATCTATGCATATTGAAAATATGATATAACAAAGCATGCCTGGTATATTTCCAACAGAGGCCACAGATAGAATAAATCTGTCCAGAAATGGGAATGGAGAATTTCCAACAAAGTATGTTGTTGAAACCTCACTGCTGCAAGTATTCAGCGTAAACTCCGAAGGAATTTGGCATGAATTTCCAGAATTGCAATTCAGCTGTCAAAATACAACGTGATAAACGACTTTTCTAAGTACATACCAAATTTAAATAGTTGTATTATAATAAATAAATAAATTTTACAAATTGAAATGGTATGCTGCAATTTTATAGTTAGTAATATTTTTGAGCTGAGAGTAAACTAAGTTGATGCCGGGAATTTTAGTAAATTTATTTGAAGAGCAAAACTACCTCTGTATCAAAATGCAGAGTCTTTACACAATCGAGGTCTGGTTTGCAGACCAAAAGCTTTTCACAATCAACATCCATATTGCAAATCAAGGAAGCCTTGAACACTTCTTCTTCATCCTGTCACTTGGAGATATTGTAACAAAAAAAATAACCTAGTGAACAAAAAAAATCTGCATCGAGGACAATACACAGAATGCAGTCATACATATACTATTTTTCTCATAATACCGAGAAATCTGCATTAGGATGATCCTAGAAGTCTAGAACTCTGTCAACAACAGGACATCTTAGATGATAAAATTTTACACTGTTTCAGTTCGGTCCAATTCCATATTACACTATCGAATCTGGAATATTTAAGTTTTCTATCTTAATAAAATTCTTCTTTTTTATCCCCCAAAAAAGTTGGGTTTTCTTTCCTATTTTCTGAATGAACCTGCTTCTAATAAAACTAATTTGATAGTGCAATTTGAAATAGAAGTTTAGATGAAAACACCATACCAAGTTCTTACACTTGAATCGCCCTGTTGGCAGAAGAAAAGAACTCTTTCCCGCCTTTGAAGATAAGAAAAGGCGGAAACAACGATTCCGAGTATATACAGCTGTGTCCACAAAAAGATGGCTTGTAGATCCATTGCAACTTGAATCTTTCATAATAAAAAATTTTTCAAAGCTTTTATTTGTCTCCCTTGCATTTTGAATTCTTGAGCATATCTGGTAACACGTCATCATGAAGTGACAAAGGTTGGTAGTTGATATTTCTAATTTTCTACAAAAGAAATACCATAGAAAAGGTGCATATTCCAAAAACATTGTCATGAAAAGTACTCAAGGTTAATGATAATTATTGTATTAAATTCAAACTAAGGCTTACTTTATGCAAGAGTGAGAGAAAGAAATAAGTGAAATCTCAATAATCTATAGAAAACCATCAAGATCTAAATTTCTCTCTAGACAAGCCAGGATCTGAGTATTCATACTTACTTCGAAAACAAAAGCTCCTGCATGAGAGTTATCCTTAAAAGAAACTTTTGGTATGCGAATGATTAGATGACGCGAGAACTTCTCTGTGTATAAGATAAGAGATGATAAGGCTCATATCATATTTGTTAAAAATTGGAACTGAAGTCATGGTTGCTTAACAATTTCACTTGTAATAGTAAGTACTTCATGTGTCAGTCAGTCCAAAAGTTCAACTATGTAATCATAACTGTTGATTATTGAGTTTTAAAGCAATGAGTGCCAAATTGTTAGTGTGAGTGTCAATGGAGATCAGTTAGACACAAATCTTCCATGTATTAGATCAAGTGAAAAATAAAGAAAAATGTGAACCTATAAAGACGTAAGAAAACCTCAGAACCAAGAATTCCACGTCAAGTGAACTTCACAAGAAAAGGAATATAAGCTTGCACCAAAAGCTCACTAAAAAGCCATACCTTTGGTTGAAGAATCAAGTTCTACTATCCAATCAAGGTCTCCATGGATTGAATATTTTTCCTGAAAAGCTTCTAGAACTACTGATATAAAGAGCTCGACCATCTCATCTCCATCCTTTCCAATGTTGACTCTTTTATCAAACTCCAAGTCAAAATAAAGGTGGCATGGTAAACCCTGAAGGTAAAGAAACTTATGTTCAATTGTTCATGCATTAATATCATTGCAATGCCACTACCATTTGTCCTAGTTAAATTATTGAATATAAAACAAACAAGGTTATTACCTCTTGAATGACTTCATAGTGATGACGGAATTTTGAATTCATGTTTTTGTACCTGAGAGTACACAGAGAGTACATACATCAGTAATGCAAAAATATACAGGGACATAAATGATAAATCTCTCTCATTACTCATTTGGTAACAAACAATACAGTATATAAGAAACAAAACATATGAAAAGCAACCTTCGCCAGAATTCTGTATACGTAGACACAAGGAACCTTCTTTGTCCATTGAAGTGGTCTTGATAGCTGAAAACATGAACATCCTCTTGGTCTTTGGCAAACTTCATTGCTTCATCCTGCCTTGGAAACGTAGCCCAAACTTCCTTCCTAAACAAATACAAAACAGGAGTCAAATCATACTCTGATACAGCCAAATAAGAACAAGAATAAACAAGTGAACACAGTAAAAGGCTGAACCAGCATCCGAGATAACAACCTTGATGTCATTTTATTTTGCTGAGATAGATCAAGACGAATCTCATGTAGCAATCGCCATAACCGGATTGGTTTTTTGGGAGGCACACCACAAGGAGACCCATAGAATACAATTGGAGAAAGCTGCTTACCACGATTAAAGCGTTTTGCTTTAGCTGCTGCAGATTTTAGCTGAAATGAATACAAACTTCAGGAACTATACGGAGCAAACAAAAAATACTTGAAGTGGATACACTATCTACACGTCAAACAGAAATATACGTAACCTAATAGCAAACGGGACAAATTTTGGAGCAGTGCTACTCTACTAATTGTAATAGTTAGCTTAAATGAATTAAAAGATTCAATAAGAAAATTTCAAAAATAATAAAGGAAAGAAAAGATGAACTTCATACAATTGTGTAGAGTTCAACGACAAGTCACTATATTATGTAGCATCAAGTAAGACTGCAAATAATCTAACAGAAGCGAATAATCTAACTCACTCTCGCGATTGAAGACTGCAAGTTTGTCGCATTACTGCATGTTGAAGGCGTTTTCTGTTCTCCGCCAACTGATCCACCACTTGCCGGAGATCGTGACGGCAATTCATCGTTCCTCAAACCGCCATTCTCAGATCTGCTTTTACTTCTTTTCCTTTCTCTCAGAGCAGATGCTGAAACAACAATACATTCTCACAGTCATATATATGCTCGGCAGCATCAACATGAAAGGAACTATCAAATTCATATCAAATCGAAATTTGAAGAGTATAAATAGTTTCTTCTTCTTTATTTTCTTTCTTTTGTCCTTTCCAAGATTAGTTGAATTTCCTCGAGAAAAACAAACAGAAAATGAGAATGCGAATATGTACCGGGAGGGGATAAACCGCACTTGAAGTTTGCAAACAAGCGATCGACGTCCTCCATGCTGTTATTACTTTTTCTGATTCCTGTCATATGTTCTTTTCTTTTTTCTGTTCACTTCTTTCTCTTTTGTTCTTCTCTGAGAAAGTGAGAACTGAGAAATGAGAATTCTTCTCTGACTGGAAAATAGGTAATGGTTTTTCTCTTCTCGATTGGTTTGAAGGGGCGGGAATTTGAATTCCGCGGACGAAACGTAAAATCTTCGGGTTTTTATATTGGGCCTTTGTCTCCGAGGCATTTCATTTTAGTCCGATTGTTGGGATTTTTGTTAGCCACTATCTTAAAAATATAGACCCAAAAATTGGCCCAGATAAAGGGTCCAAGACTCCAAATCCAAGGTCCCCCAATCATTGACTTCATAGTTTGTTCTCTCTCTCTCACACACACAAATCACAATACATTTTAAGATGATAATATAATTTTTTTCAGCTTTTGGTGAATTCAGTGTATTATAAATGTATACAAATTTATCTTTTTGATAACTCTTTGATAAAACAATTGTTTTTATAGGATTCATAAAATGTGTTCTTAACACATATATTAGCAAGACTCGTAAATATATCAATTTCATTTCATCTTAGTAGTTAGGCATTATAATTTACTAATAATTAATAAAAAAATATAATTATTTTTGAAAAGAAGTTTATATTCGTTTGACTCTTACACGAAAAAGGAAAAAAAGATACGAGTCTTCTAAAAACTCAACCTTTCAAGAGTATTGGTTTGTTAATGAAGTTAGGACTTAGAAAATGTATAAAACTAGTACTAATAGGAATGAGAGAAAAATGATGTAAAGTACATTAATCTTTTGTAACTTGTGATGATTTAGCAACATTTATCATCTTCCCCCTTGGATCAAAATCAAATCATGAGGAGAGACTTGGCTCTTGTTCAGTTCTGGTTAGTTTCCGAAATGGGTGAAACATATGTAGGAGTTAAGAAGCAAACTCGAGATGCGTCTGAATTTCTCCACCATTGATTAGAATTTGAGGATCTTCTGGAGGACCCTGATGACATTCTTCTTGGATTTTGCAGTTTGATCTTGATACTAAAACAAAATATAGAGCAATATAAGATATGTATAAACTTTAAAGTTAGAGTAGCTATGGAGTTATTAGAGCATGAAACTGTTCTCACTTTTGATGAACATCAACATATTGATCAGTTTCATCCAGTATATCATCCTTGAAAATTTTAAACAAGTAAAACATTATTAGTACTAAAGATTTGTGAGGATATAACAATGTCATAACTTAAGTATATGATTACTACTTAAATTAACCTGAAGTAGCTCTTCCATAACATCTTCCAATGTTATTATCCCAATTACTTCTTCATGCACATTAAGAGCTTCCACGTTCTCAAATGATGCGTTTGCTTCGCTTTCGCATCGTGATCTTGCGCGCAATGCATCCGAGTCACCCTCTAGCTTCATGGCATTCTTTAGTGTTGCACTATAATATTCTGTTTCTTGTGAGGTCAAATTTGATGCATCAGTTGAGATACTAGTATAATCTATCATTTCAAAGGCGCGAAGTCCTGCAAAGTCCATAGTTAAATGGCCTAAAATGTCATGAAAACATTGAACTCCTAATGATTTTCTGAATGTGAATTAATTCATATAGAATCATACCACGTGAATCAGTTGCAGCATCTTTGATGTTCACTTCACCCTTGATGACAACAGCCATATGGCTTTGACCCTTTTGAAATTGATTCAGGATCTCATATAGTGGCCAATTTTCACCTACTCTGTTAGCCATTGTGGAACAATGTTAATTTTTCAATGTACCAATTTTGTCAAATTGGCAGTTATCAAAAAATGGACAGATTTACTAATAAATTCCATACCTAGGAACTCTCCTAATCGTCATATGTTTAATGGGCGTTTCGTCTTCCAGACGACAGAAGATTAAATTCTTGACCTAAAAAGCACAAGCTTAATCAAACATCAAAAGATATTAATATTTCATATTAAAAAAATGACTCATATGGTTACTTACCAGGATAATACCAACAATATTTGTTGGTATTCCAGAATAAATTGGTATACGGCTGTGACCTTTGCTCATTATCAAGGCCATTGTATGCCTATTAGTATTGAATTAGCAAATTTTAAGTTTAGGTAAAAGTAACACTTTTATGCATTAGTGATAGACATGTATTGAAGGACATACATGTTGAGTTTGGAGTTAATGTCAAGAGAAAATGTTTCACTTATTGGTGTCATGGCATCTTTAGCAGTCTTCAATGTTAAGTCTAATGCTCCAGCAATTATTGTAGCTTCATGTAGTGACAACTCTCCCCCTTTACCTGCCTAATAATGAATGAAAATGAACCTTAGCATGTGGCAGTAGAAGTATGATAAAGTTTCTCAATAAATAAACAAAAAAACTAACCTCATTGGAATGTAAATGAACCAAAGCCTTGAGCTCTTCTCTTCCTAGAAGTGCACTATGCCCCTTGCCAAAAAGCCAATCCAACACCTAAAGAACAGGGCTAAATTTATCTAAAATGTCATGTTTTCAAAATATAGGAGTATTTTTTTTTTCATCCTAATTTTGATGCCATGTAATTTAGTATTATTTACCAATAGAAGAAAAATGATATACAATGATTTATTAAGTGAGCCAACTATGGTAACTTAATATTTAAGCAATAAAAGGAGTATACCTTACTAATTGGATATGCAATGGGGAAGAAAATCAACAGAAGTACTTTCACAAAGGGAGTCATGGTTGCCCCAACACTCAAACCATATCTAGAGCACAATGCTTGAGGGATAATCTAAGATCAAATTTGTAACATGAGAAATTAAACAAAGTACAAAAATGTATATACATAACTATGAATCTGTGTATAAATGTTCCTATAAAAGGTATAGAAATTTTACCTCAGCAATGATACCTAAAAGGGTAGCTGATATGATTACTGCAAGCCACTCTGGGAACATTTTCTCCATAGAAACAGAAACCCCCTTGTATAACACAAATTTTGTTTAGATTAATCATACCAAAATGGACATGGAGGAACATGCCTTGTTCACATAAATGATAAAATCAAATGTTGTATAAAGTAGTTGAAAAGTTTAGAAATGATCTATGTGAACATACCTCCAATGCCAATGATTTAGCTATGAGGAGGGCGCTTAAAAGTAAATGCTCATTCTTAATAATTGGCATAATCTTTGCTGCAAATAATATATATATAAAAAAAAAGAAGTTTTCAATACTTAACAAAATAGAGGGACAAATGGTTCCAAGTTCAGTGTTTGTTTCTTCTCCAAAATTTCTCCTTTAATTATAGCCTCTACTATTTTTTTCTTTTATTATTAATATTTGGTTAGATATTTTCACAAACTTTATATTATTAGCGAGCAACTAACATTGTATATGTGTATATAAAAAAGTAGAGACTTGGATAAAGTAAATGTCTCTTAAAACAAAAATGGTGTATCATTTTTTTTATATTTGTATATATTTCTATCTTAAATAGTTGTCAAATAGCGTTTAAAAGCCACATGTTTGAAAGTGTCAGGTAGAGTTTAGATTCCATGCCACTTTTCTTTTTTTTTTTTTTTATAAATAGTACTTGATATCTATTTTTAATATATAAACAATATTACTCATTACTCTTAGAATGGAAAGTATTTAGATTTATAATTTTATGTCACTTTTTCATATTCTTATAATTAAATGAAAAAATATAAAATCGTTTGGTTCTATCCTATCTTATATTTTTGTACTTCCTAAAAGCTAATATAGAAAATGTTCACTTTATCTTTTTTTTTTCCCTTTCTCTCTATATCTGTATTTCACTTACCAGCATTTTTCTGGATATGAGGTTGGCCAGCTTTAACAAGAACCTCAAGATCAACTTGGCTAAAGGACAAGAGCCCAAGAGCTAAACCAGATGTGATAGCAGCAAATAGTACAAAGATCCAACACATGATTACCATAACCCAAAAATGAGTTCCACAACATGGGGCCTGTTCATCAAAGAATGAACTCATATTCTATTTTGTTATGATGAAAGTAAGTAGAGAAGTAAAAGAGAATTAGATCAATGACAAAAGTTATTGCAACAATGGGATGTAACTAAGCACAAGGCACATAGCTCCCTCAAGGAAGCCTAAAGACTTAAATACAAAGTTGGGGTATCCCAAAATTTTGGTCAAAGGCCCCAAATCATGAATTCCTGACTCTTCAGAGTTACCTAAGACTAAGAGAAAAAAGTCAAGCAACTATAGTAGAAGGCATATTAAAATTTGAAGACATAATCTAAAATATTAATGTGAGTTTGGTAATGAATAATTTTCTTATAGTAGAATACTCAACCTGAAGCATCATAATTTTTATTCCTTTCCTAATTTCTTTGCTTGGTATGATTGCATTCATTCATCTATCCAATGGGGTATATGATATAACTTATGAGGACTTCAAAGTTCTGAATTGATGAGTTTATAATAATGCTATGTAATATTTATCACATTGCTTTAGTACTAGAGTCAAATTTATTTTGAACCAATCATAATACCAGTCTCCCAAATAGTACTAAGTTTTGAAGAATAATTTACTAAAACAATTTCTACATTGCCATTTCATGGTTCTCCAGAGGCACTCTCTGAGTCTCTCCTTGACATTTGGACATTCTTATTTATTAGGAGATTTCTTCACATGGCAGAAGCTCCTTACAATAATCTTATGAGGCATTGTTTGCTCCATATAATAGGCTAAATCACTAATTATAAAAGAAAAAATAGGATTCACATATCTTCCAATTTTCTAAACAGATTAAAATGAACAGAACATATGTATAGGAATAACCATGATTCATGAAAGCATGCAACACAACTACCATAAGATAAATCGCACAGAGATTGTACAACATGGCATAAAATTTGAGAATAAGTTGTATTTCTAAACTAAATTCTATCCAAAAAAAGAAAAAAATACATGAGGAAGCATAGGTGCTTTTGTAGCTGTAGTTAAATGTCTAGTACTAAAGCATCAATCTTAGAGGAATTAACACTTCTACCACTGCTTGAATGGCTCCAATCTTCAGAAACTATGCTTGCTGCTGCAGAACCTGCACAAGATGAAACCCCACCACATTTTGCCACAATCCTCACACTCTCCATCAATTCCTTGGTCCTAGTCTCTTGTGACAAAATCTCCAGCAACTGCTCCGGCGTAATCGCCAGCTTCACTTTCCAGAACCTACAGCTACTGCTATTAGTACTAGTACTGTTCTTACTAGTCAGTTTCTTGCAAGAGAAGTTTTCTTTGGAGATTCTTCTTGTTTTGAGCAACCCTGCTCCTTTTTGGTGCTGATAGTCCAATGACATTCTATATGGAGGAGGATGAGGAGTTGTAGGAACACTGCGAGAGCGGACGTGGCCTTGCCGGACGATACTGCAGCCGGCCGTGGCCGTGGCAAAAGGGTATTCTTCAGCTTCTTTGTTATTGTTGTTGCTGCTGATTGGGAGCAAGTAGTATGACTGACCTGGTTCAAGCTCATCTAATGATGACAATGGCTTCCAGAAGAGGTCATGGCTTGGGAAAATGGCATGCCCTGGGAACTCATTGGTGATGAAATTCACTGTTACTGGTGCAGTGAATTCCATGATGCCACCATTTGCTGTTATCACTTTGATTACTCCTTCAGGTTCTGACATTCCCCCTAACAAGCAGTTTCCCATTTTGGAATCCTAAATGATCTGAACTATGAAAGAGGTATTGATATGATGATATTGTTCTCTATATATATATGGTAATGATTAGTTTTCTTTGGAGGGTTTTGGAGAGCGGGAAAATTTGTTGGGATGAAAAGAAAAGGATGTTGTATGGATGATTCTTCTGGAAAAAAGTTCTTATGTAGCATGAAAATGATTACAGCAATTCATTATTAATAAAAAGGTGAATTAATAAACACATTAATACCTATTAATACACTGATAGCTTATAAATGTGATATAATGCTATGATAAAGTTAGTAACAGAGATATTCAATTTTGGAATCACATGCTATGTTTGAAAGTTCATAAAAGCATTTCTTTCTCTATGGTTTTGGCTGAAGTGAAGTTGGAAAGATAAAAAAAGATGTAGCATTTCAATTATTTTGTGCTTCTTCATAATTGGTTGCATTGCATGTACATTAGTCAAAAGATGAAAAATGAATAAATGAAGCATCATGCATGAGTTGTTTTCACCAAACTCTTTTAATTTATTTAAGAGAAAAGAGGAATAAAATGTTGTTCAACATCTATTTTGGTCCCACTATGCTACTTTGTAGCCCCAGCAAAGATATGAATGAAAGCAAAAGGGTTAATAATATACTTGCTATTTCTTCTATGCCCTTTTACTTTTTCTTTCGGTACTTTATCCTTTGATAAAGAAGTGAAAGTAGGGAGAAGAAACACAACTATGAGTTCTGTCAGATGCTGTATTACTGTGGCAAAATTGAATTACAAATGCCAATAAAATATTAAAAAATATTCTGTATATACTAAAAATCTATTATCAAATCTGTATATACTCATTTTCAATGTATATTTTATATTTCAACATGTATTCTCTACGTGATTAAAATTTGGTATACACGTTGCATGGTTGTAAAATATTAACTAAGAATAATTTGCTTTGCTTTCTTTAGGTTCCTTTTTTTGTTTTTTGGTACATTCTTTCTTTTTTTTTTCTCTTATTATTGTAAACATTTTGCTTTATTTTTTGTATTGCAAAGTAATGCTTTAGTTTTTAGTATTCGATTTTTCAAGTTCATCACATCCTTCCTTCAATAATGGAGTTAACAGTCCTTCAAACAATTATTTTGGTGCAATATACACATACTACTCCTCAAAGATTATCAACCACTATTGGCAGCACACAAAAGTCATGCACTTAATTATAATTGAAATTGTCTCCTAAAGCATGTAAGATACTAAATTCAAGAAGAAAAATTAGGTTTCTTAGGTCAGTGTATTCAAATTCTGATTTTGAAGCAGTCAAAGTAAGAATGGTAAAATATTACTCATTCGTAGTTGTGAAATAAATATTTTACAGATGATAGTAAATTTGAATTGGTTAGTGGCAAAAGTGAACATGCATCCTATATTGAAATATTTGGTGAAAATGAAAAAGTAAAAAGAATATCAAGAAATTGAATATTCCCTAGAACAATTGAAACATGTCCCATTATTTCATTCATACCAAAACAAGGAGCTGAATAATGAGTTATTCCAAAGAAGTTGTCTAACATTTTTCTATTCTACACATATATTTGATGTATCTATTGTTTTTCATAGTGCAACAAGCATGAGAATGGTAACTATCCATGCAAATCATGCTTATCACCTAACAGCAAAGCCTCAAACGGAAGATTTTGTTCAACAAAAAATGAAAATAAACATAAAAATCTGTGGCAACTTGGTGGAAGAGAATGAACTATGAAGGCATATATGTTAACAAGGGACTGGTAGTGCAAAATAATGTTGAAAAGGTCTTCTCTTCAAATTTCAAAAGATACCAATATTGAAAGGGACATTACATTATAGCATTAGACAATTGACTTTAATTCATGCCCATTGTTTATTTGACATAACTGGTTCTAGCAGCCTCTCTTCTAATTGAACCTTTTTCTAACAATGGTTGACAATGCCATCAATGTGCTTCTCATCTGCCAATTCAATGATTCACATTAGAACATAAAAAGAAAACCAACAAAGTTACTAGTGTGTGTGCGCGTGGGCGTGCGTGGATTGAGTTGATCAAATAAGTTAAGATGAACACTGACTAGTCCATACATGGTTTATGGTGGATGGTGTTAATTACAACAGAGTTTTGAGTGCAGGGAGAGTTAGCGTGATCCAATGGCAAAATGGTGCACTCTGCCATACACACACCATAGCATAACATCCTACTGAAGATTCCATTTTGAGCACATTGTGTTGAACACTTCTCATCACAGTTGGGTGGGCTTTGTGGAGGAGGAGGAGAGTCCAATGCACTCGGCAGCGGCTTAGCATCTTGTGGATGCAGAGCAGTAACTAGAATCATCATGGCTGAAAGTGATACCAAGCACTTGATCATCACAAAACACATGCTTGGCTTCATTAGTAGTTTGTGTGTACAATTTATATTGAAGGTGTTTTTGAGGGCTATTTATTGAAGTCACACATTAATTAGGAAATATCAATCACTATTGGCTACTAATCTGGTGAATTTCTTACAAGGCCATGCGATTTAAGTTTCTGATTTCGGGTATTTTAATTTGATGAGGGAGGTGAGAGAGAGAGAGAAGTCACGGCCAAAGAGATGTGTATAGCTCAATATATTACTTAAAACTCACACTAGAACTTTTATGGTGAATGCTATAATATAACTATAAAATAAACTATCTATTTGTTTGTTGATATTTTCAAGAGGATGGCGAAGGGTCCTCCAATTACCATTTTTTGCAACATGTCTCCCCCTTTTACCATCCATTTTTGCATGCACACTTGAGTAGAAAAGAAAGTTCAGTTCAACAAGTGATTCATGATGGGGGGAACCCAAGATAATAATTTTTGATGTATATCTGTTCTTTCTTTGCCAATTCAATTCTAAGGCATATAGTTTTAGATTATATATTATTTTTTCTCTCTCACATGTTAGAATCCTCTTTTGGGAGTTATCAATAGGTTACATCTTGTTCATAGATGGTTAAATATAGTATATGAATTCATATGTGTAAGAATTATGAGTTTTATACACAATGATTAATTCCAGTGTTAAAGTCTATTGTTATCTTGAAATAGACTTTCATTTCAAAAGATATGATATGCAATGGTGGATTTAAGGGGCCAAAGGTGGCCATAGTCCCCTAATTTTTTAAAAAAAAATTAGCACTATTAATTTATTATTATTATATAATTAATATATATATTATAGATTAAATATATTTTAATATATTAAAAACTAAAAAAAATTACATATTAGTAATTTAATATATATAAATTATAATGTGGATTATAATATATTAGTAGTAATTAACAAATAAGTTTAAAAAATAATAAAAACATATAAATATATAAATAATTAAAAAGTTATTAAAAATTAGGTTTGGATTAGTGTAAAAAAGTAACAATTATAAAATAAATTATTTTGACTTTTTCTATGGCAACAGTAACAATTGAGTAGACTTTTTAAACAATAAAATTATTAAAACAAGATTTTAAAATAAGATAAAAGATGAATTTTTAGTAGATTATATGATTGTATATGTAAAAAAAAATATTTCAAAATTTATTTTAGATGATAAATTGATAATTTTTGTTATATGAAATATGGCAAAACAAATTTAAAAATACCAAATCCTAAAGTATGTAATTGAGTATTGATTTCTATATAATATAATTATTAATTTTGATCTATATACTATAAATTATATTTTATTAATTTTTTATTATGTTATATTTTAATTTATTTTGTATTTAATTTGGCCCCTCTTATATAATTTCTGAATCCGCCAGTAATGATATGAATATATGACATCACAGTGATGCAATATATAAAGAGATGACCAAAAGAAAGGTGTATAAAGTGGATACAAATACAACAACCAAAGAAAAAACCCAAAGTATAACCAGCAACCAGAGCTAAATACAAAAGCATGCTAATAAAAGGTACAATTTCTGGCACTGCCTTATTTGAACTGAGGTGAAACATTCTGAGGAGATGTAAAAACTAGAAAGCAGGTTTCAAAGTATTGCTAATAAAAGACATTTTTACTGCAACCTGTTCTTCAGTTTTGCTACTTTCAACACAATTGCAACATAAATTCTGTCTGCTACCTCATCCACATATCCAAAGCAAGCATATCTCCAATTCTTCTTGAAATACAAAACACAAATAATTCCCCAGAAGCCAGTTGCAAAGCCGACGGCTATGACAAAGTAAAACAATATTTTATCTGACTTGTCATTTTCTCCGGCTTCATCTTCATAGCCTTCGTCATGAGAATCTTGATGAGAAACATCACCAGGGCAGATTGTTTTAAGTGGAACTCCACAGAGAAATGGATTGCCAGAGTAAATAAGTGGATCATCAAGAACCTGGAACTGGTTACCTCTTGGAATTGGACCTGAAAAGTTGTTGTTTGACAAGTTCAAGTGGCTAAGAAAAGTTAAACTGGACATGCTATTTGGAATAGCACCAAAGAGGTGGTTATGAGAGAAGTCAAGAGATTCTAGTGATCTCATATCTCCTATTGTTTCAGGTATCTCTCCAGACAAATTATTATAAGACAAATTCAGTCCATGTAATCCTGAAAGTGAGGATAGTTCTTCAGGAATTAGTCCATCCAATCTATTGTTTGACAAGTCCAAGTTGGTTAGAAGAACCAAATTTTTAGTGTAATCAAACTCTCTTCCCTTGATGACTTGCTTGACATCCTCTTGATTCCATTGCTTGGTGCCATTGACTACTGTCCCATTTGACAAGATTTTTGTTTCTAAAACCATTCCTGTGATATTGCCAATGCAATGAGGTATTGCACCTCTTAAACTGTTGTTAGCAAGGTCCAATATTTTCAATTTACCAAATTGGCACAAGTTTGAAGGGACAGTACCATTGAACATGTTTCCCCGCAATCTAAGAATTTGCAGCTCGAAAAACGTGTCATCCTTCCATGAAGGTATGGCTCCTGATAATTGATTCTCACCAAGATCCAAAATCAGCAGTTTTTTGAAGTTTAAGGACAATGGAAGCTCTCCATGAAGACTATTGTTATTCAAATGCAGCCACACCAATGATGACATATTCCAAATAGAGTTTGGAATGACACCTGATAACTTGTTTGATGACAAATCAATTTCTTCTACAAGTCCATCCCTCCAGCACTTTGGAATTCCACCCGATAATTCGTTGCTGGAAATATCAATAATCACCAATTCTTTGAGTTTGCACAATGAAGTTGGCATTGAACCACTTATATGGTTATTGTCAAGTGCCAAGTACCTCAAACTAGGCATTATCTCACCAAGGTTTTCTGGAATCGATCCATTGAGTTGGTTATTCGAGAGACACAAGGTGCTAAGACTCTTCATTGCAATCCATCTCTCTAAATGGCTAATCGTTCCTTCCAAAGAGTTAGAAGAAAGATTAAAGTAAAACAGATTTTTGAGTTGTCCAAGACTCCAAGGAATGACACCAGTAAAGAAGTTGGATGAAAGATCTAGTGTGTTTAGGTTTTGAAGCTGCCCAATACTCCAAGGAATAACACCATCAAAAAGGTTAGAAGAAAACTCCAAGCTTGTAAGATTCACCAGTTCTCCAAGACTATGTGGAATGGGGCCAGAAAATGAATTTGAGCTGAGATCAAGGTAATTTAAATTTTTTAATTTCCCCAACCAACTTGGTAACTTACCACTGAAGTTGTTATGACTCAAATCTAACACCTCCAATTCATAGTTGTTGCAGCAAGATATATTTGAATTACTGGGAAATAACTCTCCTTGAAGCTTGTGTCCAGACAAAAAAAAATCTTTTAAATGACACATATTTCCCAAAATTGATGCCAGAGAACCCTCCTCTACACTAGTGATATCATTGCTTCCAAGAGAGAGATGGATAAGACTCTTTAACTCACCTAACCAAATTGGAACTGAAGTGAGTTTGTTGCCCCAGAGGTTAAGAACTGTGAGGGATGTCAAATTTCTTAGAGCATATGGAATTGATCCGTGAAGGAAAGTGTATGCAAGGCCTAACTTCACAAGGCTCTTGCAATTACTTAACCATGAAGGTACAGAATATAGATTGGTACTACTAAGGTCAAACTCTCTAATGAAGGGCATGAAGGTCATGTTTTGAAGATTAAGAAGAAACTGACCAGAAAGTTGTTGATTGCCAGCAAGGTACAGACCAACAAGTTTGTTAAGCTTATCAAACCACTGTGGCAATGAAGTTAAGCTGTTTTGTGAAATGTGAAAAAATCTAATTGAAGTCAGGTTACTGAAAGCATCAAGAACTGGATCTTTGAGATTATTACTTTCAAGATTGAGAACTTGAACATTTGTAAGGTTCATGAGGTTAATTGGATGAAGAGGAATTGGCATGTTTCCAAGCCCACAATCAACTAGGTGTATCTGAGACAAAGAAGGAAGCATGTTAAGTACCTGAAACAAATTGTGTGCCGTGGAAAGATTAACACCAAAGAAGCCAAGGTATTGTAATGATGAAAGTTGAGCAACCCAACTAAGATCATCAGAATAAGCCTCAAAGTTACTGATGCAAAGAACACGCAAATTGGTGAGGTTTCCAATACTGCTGGGAATCATGCCTTTAAACTCAGTCCACAGATTAAGATATCTAAGTTGTTGCATAGAACCAAGGAACTTGGCCGGACTCGAATAAAGTAAGACTCCACTCAAATCCAAATGGCTCAAGTGTTTTAAGTGTAACAGAGATGAATTCAAGTGTTCAACAAACAAATAAGGGAAAAATTCATCATAGTTTGGTTCTATATTAGCAGTGTCTCCCCATGATGAAGGGCTTGATACACAACTGCTGCTGAGTTCAATCTTGACAACATGTCCAGTAACATTGTTGCAAGCTATGCCTTCCCACTGGCAGCATTCATGCCCTTCCCATGAGGAAAGTATAGGTGGTGATGATGGATCATCATCAAAGAAGCTGCGAATGCTTTTTTTGAAGTTGAGAAGAGCCTGGTTCTCTTGTTCAATGCAGCTCAAACATTGGTCAGCAGTTATTGTGAATAAGAGAAGCATCACAAGTGCAAAGGTATTCAATGACATTCTCATTTTTGAAGAAGGGATAAGAGTACACACCAAATAATGGGAATGAGGTTTGTATTTATATGGAAGACTAAAACATTGTGGCATTCCTGTTCTTCCTTTTAATAGTAATAATGTGTTAGGCGCCATTCAACTTGGAAAGAACGGATAAAGTGGTGCTTCCCTGACATTGACTTCATAAATATGTTTGACTGGGAATCAACCCTTAGAAATGTAGAATGAAAAGCAGCTTAATGTAGGCAGTTTAATCTGATAATTATATTAGGAGAAAAAATCCTAAACAGCCCCTAACAATTACTTCAAAAAAATAACGAGACCTTTGACAAAAAGAAAATACTTAATCCGGTTTTTCAGCTTTATTTTTATGGGATTGATTAGTCTTGTACCAAAAAAAAGTCAATGTTTTTTTTTTTGCACGGGGATTAATCAGTTCCAAAAAACAAAGATAAGAGATCGGATTAGATATTTTTTTTGTCAAAAATCTTCTTGTTCTTTCGAGATAATTGTCAAGGATCGAATAAGGTATTCATTCTATTATTAGTGATTGAATTCACGGCTTGAACCCCAGATCTTGAATATAAATATATTTGATTTACCAATTAACTAAGAAAATAAATATTAAGCTCCAAAAATCAAGTTGACTTACTAGACTTTGAATCCCATAATTAATGCACTTTAATCATTTCTGTTCTCTGTTTTCTTGAGTAGTTAGCTTGCAAAATCAGTAGACTTGGTCTGCAAGATTATCAGGGTCAAACTGCCAATAATAATACACTATTAATGTTACAAGTGTGAGAAACTATGAATTGTAATGAATTAGGTCTACTTCAAAAAGAACAAAAAGAAATAAGGAGTTTATAAAATGAGAGACCCATTAATTTTAAAAAGTATCAAAGTGAAATATCTTAAAATTTTAAGTTAGATGTTTGTCTTCTCATCTTTTCTCACTTGGTTTTTTGAATAGTGGACAACACCTATCCAAGACTTAAAACAGCGGAAGGAGACTTCTACCAAAACTTGATTGCACCAAAATATTTAGACTTATAAGTTTACCACCTACCATTAATATGTACATATCACCGTTATTATTCACTAGTTCTGACATAGATTGCCAGACAAAGATGCATGTAAATTATGAGAATAATCACTAACGAAAATACTATATGTTCACATATAAATTATTCAGACTACTGAAAACATTTACGAGATTGCTGTTACTGTTTATAATTTCGAGAAGGACTGGGGGGGAGAGAGTCATAGAGCCGCCATTGGAGTTCATATGAGGTTGAGTAAAAGCTTGAGCTTCAGCATACTTAGGATCCAAGTGCAGCAGTGCTGCTCAAACAATTTCAAATTCAAGTTCTCAAACATTGTAATTATCGTTTGTAATGTTAAAATGAATATTATCTTTATTTTGTGTTTATTATTTCTGTATAGTACACCGTGATAAGGTTTAGGTTTCAAGTATTTTAAGGACATTGGTGTTCTAATAAATTTAGTTATTGATTTTAATTTTAATTTAAATATTATATATTTTTTACAATTAAGATTAACGATTAAAAATATTAGAATACTGTTATTTTTTATTATTTATTTTTTTTTTTAATTTATATTTATTCTATAAATGTTCAAATCTAATTAAATAGGTGAATATGATAGACTATTTTATTCGATATATTTTTTATAATCCCTTTATAAATAGAGGTTTCAAATCAGTTTGAAAATAAAATTTACAAAAAGTATATTATTATAAAATATGACAAATTATGGTGTATTTAATAAAGAGTAAAGATTTTTTTCTAATAAAAAAGTAAAAAGAATACAAAAATTTGAGTACGATAGTTTGATTATAATAGTTTGTTTTTATTTTATAATTTGACAGGTTAAACATTAATTTATGTGTATTAAAGTTTTATTTAAAAATTTGCTTTTAGTTAATGAGTTATTAACTTATTATATGTACAAGACAATTGTTCATACCCTGGCCCAATAACAAAGGCCCAGGTCCAAATAAAAAGCCTAATCCGAAGGATTAAGCCTAACCCAAAACACCGACCTTCGTATAAGAAGTCGGTGTCAACAACGACCTACTCTAAAGAAGTCGGACATGAGATTAGCTGGCAGATAAGCACTCATTCAAATGAGTAACCGCCCCTAAAATCTCTCTAACCACTTCATAAAGCCATATCTTAACTTCCCTAAGATAATGGGACGGTTAACATCCTAAAATATGGCACTACTCCAACGGTGGTTATTGGCTCACCACTATAAATACACTGACATCCCTCAGGTATCTCTAAACCCAATACTCTCTAGACCTGCTCACACTCTTGCTAACTTAGGCATCGGAGTGTCTTTGCAGGTACCACCCCCCATTTACTCACAAGCACAAGTCGGAAGGAGGCTCCAACGTGCAAACCAGCTCGGAAGCCACCATCCACCGACGATTGGGCCGAACAAAGCCATCCATCTTATTAATCTCCGATTACCCACCGTAACAACAATATTTAAATTTCTAATACTTGTTTAAGTGGAGGAGTCGATATAAGTTGATTATGATATTTTTTTTTTTGTTTTAGATTAATGGTTATGAAATTTTTTTTTCTGGGTAAGAATGATTATGATAGTTTGCTAACACTTAACATTAACAAATAATAAATAAAAAAAGCCCAATTTAACCGAAAAGCCCCAAAAATGAAGGCATGTATGGGCCGTCCCTTTATTATGAGCTAAATTATACAAAATGTATTTTCCAAAAAAAAGACATACAAAAATGTGTGTTTTTCTATTTGATCCAGAAATCCATGCTATGTCTAGGCATGTCTTATTAGGTTGGCTTACCTACATAATCCATCGCCAATAAATCCATTACTGTAATTCACTAATTCTAGACCCAAGCAGTATCGGAAGGTAAAACTTTGAAGCATACTGACCCAAAAAAAAAACTTTGAAGCATGACATAAAGCCTGAAAAGAAAATACCAAATATGCCCTTTTCGGCAACCCCCTAATGCTAAAAATCTAGAGACCAACAAATATCTCAGGGGATAAGGCCATGAGTTTCACGTCCATACATTTACTTTATGGATAAGAGATATGCCTATGATAAGAATCTCTAACCGAAATTACATGTAGCCCAAATTAGAAGTCATGAACACTCTTATTTGTTCATCAAACCCAACTCTTCATCTCTCAAATCTTCCATCAAGGAAACCAAATTTCTCACCTTTAAGCCCCAAACTAAGTTTAGGAAAACTCAATTACCCCTTAAGCAGATTAAATCCACCACATGCTTATAATGCCAAGGGATTTTCAAGTGTTGAGAGTGAACTTGTGAGTAGCAAGAATGGCAATCCCAACAAGAACAAAGATAAAGATGATGAGATTCCTAGGGAAGTGTTCAACCGGATCATAGTTAGAATATTGGTGTCTGTTTTGGCACCAATGGGTTTAGGATTGGGAATTTTGTATGTGTTTGGAGAACTTAAGGTGAGACACATATGGGACATGCCCATGTGGGTGCCATTCATGACAACATTCTTGACATTTGGAGCTTCCACTCTTGGGATTGCTTATGGGGCACTCTCCACAAGTTTGGATAAAGATAGGGAAGGTACATTTCTTGGCCTCAATGAACTTCAGAACAATTGGACTGAGATGTGGCAAGAGGAGAATCAGGAGGATCAAAGTTAGACCTAAAGGTAGTGGTGATTCACAAGGAATATTAATGCATATTGTATAGTATATAGTTGGATTTTCATTATGTATTGTATTGTATCCCTTAACAAGCATAGATGTGTAATTGTTAGTGCACCATATTTGAAATATTACTTTTCTAATTGAATTTTGGGACAATACATCATTCATTTTTTACTTTACATATTTTTTTCAACCAAATAATCAAATTTAGAATAATTAAATGTTATATTAGATTATTAACCAAATCTGTAAACTGTAATAGATGAAAAATCAAATATATATTTTTATACGGAATGTCTGATTGGTGACTAATATTTAATATACATGTTATCTAATTAATTTTGATACACGGTGTGAGTCCACATATTTTGTCCCATAGAATACAAGTAATTAAGAGTTAAAATATCATTTTCAATTCAACTATATGCTATGAAGCACGGACACTTTGCAGAATTATCGTGTTTGTGTATCGGACATATTTCGGATACGACACTCACCGACACTCGCCTGACACGCGTGTCTGCCGTGTCCAATTGTGTCTTAATAAAAAATAAAAAATTTTTCTCCGAACACGCCTGAACACACCTAACTATCATTACGTGTTCGCATGTCCAATCTTATTCTTAACGTATATTATTAAAATAAATTTAGATATAGTATATATTATTATTTATTAAAATTAAAAATATTTTAAATATTTTATATAATTAAAATAAGACATTAAAAATAATTAAAAATTTTAATTTATATTTTAATATCAATAAAATATCAAAATATCATTACAATTTATCCAAAAAATACTTTATATTTTATATATATGCGTGTCTCCGTGTCATGTAAAATTTTAAAATTTGTATGTCAGCGTGTCCCGTGTCGTATCGTGTCGCGTGTGTCCGTGCATTATAGATCATATGTAAACAGTACAATTCAACTATTGCTTTTTAGTGAGTGAAAATTTATATAACTATATTATATGTACATTAAAATTAATTACTAAAATCAGTTATTAATATAAAATATATATTAAAATATAAATATATATTAAAAATAAATTAAATTATATATATTTATATACAAATATATTAATGACTAATTTTAGTAATTGATTTTAATATACAAATAACATTTTTAAAATTTATAACACTACAAATATTTTGTGTGGAGCAGAACTAATTAAAGTGTATCAATTATTGAACTACTCTCCCCCAAAAAAATTTTAAAAAAAATAAATAAATAGTAAAGTATCAACTATCACTAATAATTCTCATCCTATAACTACTATATTATATTGCAATCAAGGTGGGGTTCATTTATTCTTTTTTATCTCTATATCACCGTAAATTTATATAGTATTTTATAGTATTTGAAAATACTTTAAATTATTTTAGAATATTCTAGAATGTTTTAGAAAATTTTAAAAAATTCTAAAAATATTTAAAAAATTCTAAAAAATCATACAATATTCTAAAAAAATATTTTTTTAGTGACTATATTCTAAAAGAATATGAATATATATATATATATATATATATATATGTAAAAATAGTAAAATACGAAAAATAATACAAAATAATCTAAAAATATTTTTAAAAAAAATATAATAGGTTAGGTATTTGTAGAAAAAGTTTTAAACACTTTATATGAATCGCATTGATTAGATTTAATCCTAATTGTCTATTGAGGAGATGAATGATTATAAATAAAAAAATGAATTTGTATTATAGTGTGTGCTGTTTATAACAAATATTTGAATAATAAATTTTTTTATTAAAATTTCTTTTTTATATATATATTTTCTTGTGTTATTAACTTTTTTTACTAAATATTAAGGCTTAAAGAGTTGAATTGATTTGATTTTAAATCAAAACATTAACTAAATCTGAGTATCGTCACAATAACTATAGGAATGTGTCCAAAGTGACAAAGTCATAACTGCATGTACATGTTTCATTTATGCTATGAAGACCCGTACAAATACACTGGATAATTAATTAATACAAATAGTTTGTCTATTTTAGTTGTGAATAGGGATTGATGATAGAAATAATCAAAAGATGACTTTAACTCATAAAAAATATTTCAAAATTAATATGAGTGCAAATTAAATCAAACTAACCCACCCCCAAATGATGCATCAGATTAAAGGGAATAGGTTTTGTCATTTTCTAATGGATAATGTCACTCTTTTATTATTTATTATTTTTAAGCTACCTTTTTATGAGTTATTTTCATCACATAATTTAGAAGTGAGATCACTTTTCTCGTAAATTAAAAAGTATACTCTCAACAATTTAAAAAAAAAAAAGCAAGTGTCATATTCAAAAAAAATAAATAAATAAAAAACCAACGGATATTGAAAACATGAACTCATCGTGATAAAATTACTCAAAGAATACTAAATTCCAATGAGAAGAACATCGTTATCATGAGTGGAAGTTAGAGTAGAGAGAAGATCAATTACGTCTCTATGGAACAGCAAATTTTTTTTTTTCTTCATTTCTTAGATGATTTTTATTTTATTTTTTATTATGCCATTGATGGAACCAGACTTTCTAGTTTGTTTTTAGGCTTTTAGCATCATATGGTTGAAATTTTATTGTTTTGGTTAAGGACTACTATACTTTTAATAAATTTTATAGCAGTATAATAATAATAATAATAATAATAATAATAATAATAATAATAATAATAATAATAATAATAATAATAATAATAAAAGAAAAAATATAAAATCTTGGCCCGGAAGCACTTAAGAAATTTGTATCAACCCAAAATAAGTCCAATAAAATTAATCATACGCCTTGTCTTTTTTAGAAGAAGCCAGAAGAATTGGTACACCAGATTACCAGAAGCTGAAAGGAAGATGATGGAGACGCCACCCCCTTTCTAATATTTTAAAATTACGCGTACGGTTCATAATTTAATTAAAAATATCAAAAATTAAAATATAGCCTCTATGAGTAATAGAATAATGTATGCGTGCTTCTTCTTTTTCCTTTATTATAGATTAAATGAGTCTCCGGTATTGACTATGGATCTTTTTGAAGGGAAATTAAAAGTTTGTAATTAAGCATTGTTCAAGTAATGTAAAATTTTCTAATTCAACTTGATTGGAATAATGTCCACAATAATAATAATAATAATAATAATAATAATAATAATTAATAAATAGTGATTCCCTAATAATTTTTCAACAAAGCTAAACCACTTTCGTGTGCAGATTTGATTCTATGAAAAAGACTAGTTAGTTGTTACAGATGGAGAATAACGTAATAGAAAGGGTACCACATACACTACCACTATAATGTGTACTAATCATACTGAGTCAAGAAGGAGACTTGACCCATATTATTAATCTATTATACTACTATGCACTCAGGGAAAATTTAAAGAAATTTTGTCTTGTTAATAATTAGATAAAAATAAATTTATATATTTAAAATCTAAAAATTATAAAATTCAAAATTCAGGTTATTTGATTTTGACTAATTTTTTCCAATTTTGTTTTATATTTATCCTTAAGATATACATTTCAGGTATCTCTATTGATATATGGAAGTTATAGTCTTTCCTTTCCATTATGTTTATGTGAAAGTATTCTCATTTTTAACATTGATCTTTAAGTGTGTACGGCTATTAGAAGAAACTTTAAAAAAGAAATTAATTCAACAAATAACTAACGATTGTTTTTAAAATTTTTGAAAAAACTGAAACTGTTTCTCATCTATTCTTTCATTCTCTGGGAGATGCAGACATTTTTTACCATTCACAAGAATAGTTGTTACTAAGTTAATATGTTTTAAATTTTAGTTGTAAAGTATTAAATTAAAACACTCCTGGTCTTTACTTTGAAAAACAAGGCGATCGGTTCTTATTCTTATAGATTTTGGAACAACCTAATTCTTTTGTCGAGTCTAACATTAAAGATTAATAAAAAAATATCTTGTAGATCGTTAAGTGAACGAAATATTCGTAATCTCTTGTGCTAACAACACCGAAATAAATAAGGACCGAGACCAAATACAACAAAAATCAGGAATCAGAGTAAATATTTACTTAAAGTATTACTGAATTAAAAACTAAAAAGTAGCCAAAGCCAATAGGCCCTTATTAATTAAAAATAAAAAATCGTGCAGATTTTTGAAAGCACGACGAAGCAACATTTCATACCACTTATACATCTCTACCATCATGGCATCATCACAGTCGTCATTAAACCTTTGTCATCATCAACCATTATCTTGTTCTTCTATTTTGCCCTTAAAATATTAAAGCCTTAAATTAGTTTTAAAAAATATAATAATAAATCAAATTAATCATTCTGTTAATTAAATAATAACGTACAAGAAATGATTATACCAATTTAACTCACAGCAATTAATTTGAGACATTTAATTTTAAAAAAAAATTGGCGCATGCCTACATCTACATATTTTTATATTATATTTTTATTTTCATTAAAATGGCCAAATTAATCACCCCCTTAACTTTTTAGTAATTATTTTTCACTATCAACTCATTACATTTACATATAACACTCGAATTATATGCATCCATATGAAAATGAATAGTTCATGCCCACCGAATTTTTTTAAAACCACAACTGTATTTTGTCTTATCGCTTATAATAGTATAAACCCCTCCCTGTCCATATATACGTCCTTCTCTTTTTTTTTTTCTCTTTCCTTTTCTTATAGATAATTATTTTGTCTCTACAATTTTTCCTTATTGGATTGCAAGGAAGGAAAATTCTTTTGATAATAAAGACACTAATCCTGGAGGAATTATTTCAACTGCAATTGATCATACTGAAGAATACAAAACTGATAGAATAGTTTTTATTTTTCTTCCCAAATATGATCAATACCTTAATTTACTTATTTCTTACTAATTTGAAGGGGTATGCATGGCCCGACCCGATCCGAAGATCCAGTCCGGTCCCAAACACTTTAGGGGATAATTTGGTATGATTTCATCGGGTTTAGAGTCGGGTAAGAGTCTCAAAAATAGACTCGTCATTATTTTGGGTCGAGTTCGAGCCATAGCTCGGGTCACCCGAAATCGGCCCAGTCACCATACACAATAAATATTTTGTATTATTAGTGATGGATGATGGCTATTATTATGTGGAATTTAAGTATTGTAAACCTTAATATTTTGTGTTATTAGTCATTATATATAAGACTATAAGTTAATGTTTTATATTTAAAATGCATAAGACTTTAGACTAATGCATAATATTGTGTTATTTGTATTGATTTAAATATTTGATGTTATTAGACAATATTAGTATTGATTATGATTATGCTTTAATTTTAGAGAATAGTTGGTTCTTGTTATATTTTTCTAAGTGAATTTTACCATGTCAAATAATGGTTGGAGTCTTGAAAATTTGGATATTTTTACATGCTAACTTACAAAAAGGTATCAAGGTAATATAATGTTAACGGCCCAGTTTTTACCCGGTATAGTTGTGACCCGAAAGGGTATAGGTTTCATCGGGTTTAGAGTCGGATTCGGGTCTCAAAAATAGTCCCAGTACATATTTCGGGTCGGGTCTGAATCACATCAAACTCGATTTCACCCGATTCATGCACACCCCTACTAATTTGGCTCCAATACTCATTCTCAAACTAGATGGTTACGATATTAAGTTTAAAAATCAATTAACATATGGTAAAAATATTCAAAATCAAACCAAATATCTCAAATGTCACTTTTATTATTATACAATATTCAGAGTTTTTTTTTTCCTTCCTGTAATTTTTAATTCAACAAGTTAAGAAAAATTAATTTATAGCAATTTTAAATTTCATTTAATGAATTTGTTACATATACAAATCAAAATTCAAATTTTCAATACTTATTTAAGCGAATGAATAAATTAACTATTTAAAATTTAGCTTTAAATATATACATCATTAAAAATATTATTTATATACTAAAATTAACTATTAAAATTAATTATTAATATATTTATGTATAAATATATATATAATTTAGTTTATTTTCAATATATATTTATATTCTACCATGTATTTGTAATTATGGCCGATTTTAATATACGGAAAGTATAATTGATACATCATACATACATCTAGTCCAAGTAAGTCTAAAAACATTGTTGCACCATATATAAAAATAATGTACAGATTATATTGCTCCTCCACAAAGTCACAACTCACAAGACTCACAACCACAACTTTTTTTTTTCTTTTTTCCCAAGAAAAAAAGCCCAAAATTTCAACAAAACTAAAATGTACCGTAGTATACATACAAGTCTCCAGCCACCCTATTCTTTTCCCACCATGTCCTCATTTATTTTCTATTTTAAAATAAATATATATATATTGTTTCCAATATTGAAATCCCCCTAAATGATAACACAGGAATTAGGATCCTCTTCCACAATTCTGTAATAGTAGTGATAGGGATATGGCTGCCTCATCTGATTACAATATTGTTCATATGCCTTAATAATATCAGCCATCTCTTCCTTTGGATCCTTCTTTTTCTCTTCTCCTCCCTTCTTTTCTTCTTTCTTGCCCTCTTCCTTCTTCTCCTCTTTGGCTGGCCCAACAGACACTATCTCTACATGGCACAGTTTCCTAAGCTTCCCCACCACTGTCACTGGATCAGCTTCCCCAATTATTGTCATCTTTAGGTCCTTCATGTCCACCGACACTGATTCCACTCCTGAAAGACCAGAAACTGCCTTCATGGCCTTTGTCTTAACTTTGTTATCATAGAGTTCCACTTTTAGCACCAATTTCATCATGTTGATATTGAAGAAGGATTAGGATGCTGAGGAAGGGTAAGAGTTGAGAGAATGAGAGAAGAGATAGTTGTGTAATGGAACTGATGATGAACTTCTAAGGCTTCCCTTTGAGGGTATTTATAGGCACAAACAATCACAAGCTACTATTCCTTAATTAGAGAGAGAGAGATGCAATGTGGAGGTTTTAGAGAGAGGAAGTCAACACACAAGTCAAGCCCAACTTTGTTTTGGGCCTTCCATCAATCTCGTTATTAGCACATAACACAAGTCATTTACTTCGGCTTACTATTGGATTATGGAGTGTGAGAATAAAATCAAATCACTCTAATAAGAAACTAATTTGAATTGGTCGAGTAATTAACTTGGATTTTTTAAATTATTAGTTTATTTATCCACTTAAATAAGTGTTGGAATTTGAATTCTGCCTTATACATGCAGCAACTTATTAGCTTGATCTTTAAACGGAGCTCAAATTCATAACAGATTAATCTTTAGTCTATCAGATTGAAAGAGATATCGTAGACAACAAAAAAATTTGAATTGGTCGAATGGCTCGTCCACTTAAAACAAGTGTCAGAGAGTTCGAATTCGACCTTGTAAATGCAGCAATCTATTAGCCAACGACAAACCCTTAAATAAAATTCAAACTCGCAACAAATTAATCCTTATACTATCACACTGAAAGATACCATAGATAAAAAAAAAAAATTCACTCTAATAAGAAAAAAAGTGAGTTGGTCCTATAAACATATGTACACCTACCAAAATATCTAAGAACCAATAATAAAAATGAACTAGTGATGATAAGATTATTAATAATTTCAAATAAGAAGGTAGGTCTATTGTACAAGAAATATTTTATTATTTTTCAATTATGGTAATGATAGTTATGTGTTACTTATTAGTAAGAATTTTACTTATTTTCTTGGTTACAATTAATTGAGGCGATTAGTATATTATTATGCCATATATGATGTAGAATGTATTGAGAATGATAGGAATCTTATAATATCTAAAATAGTATAAGTAGTACAGTCATGATATGAAATTAATATATATCATATGTGATGATGATTCAAAAGAAGTACTATTAGTCTTTGGTTCTATTTTCTATTTTTTATTTTTAAATTTACATGGAATTTAATCAGTATGATTATAACTATCTTAATAGTGTGCATGTGAAAGAATTGACTCTAATGACTAATTAATATGATAATATAAGTGGATGGCGACGTAAAAAAAAGTTCGAATATGATTTTCATGTATTAAAAATGTATAGAGTTTTGTACAATCATTTAATTAAATTAAATTTAAAAATTAGTTTTTTTTTTTGTTGATATAGTAATATACCATTAATTGTTTGTGTGAACTAATTTTTATACTGATTGTATATGTATACATGAAAATCAAATAAAAAAACTTACCGGTAATTAATTTCAAATAAATTTATATATTATGTTTTCTATATAATAATAATAATATAAGTATTCTCATGCACATTACGCAACTATTAAGATTTACCGATTTAGTTCGAATATATCACAGCAACTAGCAAAGCATTGACAAAACAGTAAAAAGACAAATAATCAATCATCTAAAAGGCTGTAATTATTTATAGGGAGAGGGTATAGAAAAATAAAAATATAAATTATATTTGATAAATAAAATATAAACAAAAATATTATATTTAAAAATATTAAATTAATATATTTTGTGTATATTATAATAAAAAAAATATAAATATTAATAAAAATATAATTTATTTTTTATTATTTTTATTAATTTTTTATTATTATATTTTTTATTTTAATTTTTTTAAATAAAAAAATAAATTAAATTTTTATAATTTATTTTAATTTATTATTAAATAAAATATAAGAATATAAAATTTTGTATATATTCTTGATTTTAGAAAGAAACAAAGCCAAAGTTAACTAGCTAAGTACGAAACTACGTGTTGAATCGAAAATGATATTTTGGTAATATCTTACATTTATTTCGGCCTTTGGGTCTCTATTCTCCAAGTCCATTCCCAAGACAAAACCGCGTCCTTGTATCGGTTACTGTGTTACTGGCCTACTGCCACATTCGTAGAACTTGACTTTTTCCTTATTTATCAATCAACTATATTTTTGTGCTACTGGTTTTCGTATTTAATATAGGATATTCTTTAGTGGCTACAAAAATGAGTTTTGACTTTTGAGTACATATCTATAGTTATTTGAAACGGATTTTAGTTAACCAAGTTGGATCTAGTGATTAGTTTATTAGTTCGATTAAATAAATGTTAGAAATTTAAATTTTGTCTATTACATAGGATGGATTAGTTTTTGGTCTTTTAGATTAGGAGATACTGTAAAAAAATATATATTTTAGTTTTATATTAAGGTTATTTATTTATACATTATTTGAATAAGAAGAGAAGACAATAAAAAATAGTTACTGCATAAAATAATGACATATTTATTTTTATTATAAAATAAAATATAAATATTTTTGTTTGTTTATTTTAATTGCTTTTTGAAATATTATAAAAATTTATAAATTCATACAACAATATAAATTATTTATTTAATAAATGTAATGTTTAGAAGTGAGTTTATATTGTAATAACATATTCAAACTGTGTTGAAAGTTGAAACTAAGTTTGTAATTAACAATTAATAATAACAATATATAGCTAAGGGTATTATTGGAAAAATACAAAAACTAACACCCACACTCGGTTGTTTTTTGGCTAGTGATAGGAAGAAAATTTTTGTGGTAACTGGTAAGACCCACATAAAAGTTTTGTTTCCTTTTTTTTTATCTAAATAAAATAAAATATATTTTTCTATTTATTTTCTTTCATTTTATCTTTTTTTCCATCATTTTTTTCTCAATTCAAACGATGGCTTAGACAGTAAAATTTTCGATAAGTATGTTTAGTATGTATGTCGTGTTATTGGGTTATATTATCCTCTTATATCTTGACACCAATTTTAATAAAATCAAGAGTTTTTTGAAAAGAAAAAAAAATGGTTTTCAATAAAAAAATATACTATATAAAAAAAACCAGTTATTAAATTAGTTACTAAATATTTATAGATCAATATATGAGTTATTTAATTTATTTTTAATATATATTTTTACGAATAATTAATTTAGTAGTTATTGTTTATGTACACATAATATTAGTTAATATTAGTTGTATCAAAAGTAGCTAGATTTAGAATATTTTAATTTTAATAATTTTTTGTTACGCTAAAAGTTTCTCAAACATATTTTATATATATATATATATATATATATATATATATATATGTGTTTTATGACATAATTATTTTATATTATAATTTATTGAAAATATATTTATCTAATATAAATATTAAAATTATCTAACAAAAATAATTTTTCAAAATTTTTAAAGCAATACAACTTTATCAAACATTCAAGTGTTTAATCTAAAAACCTATAATTTGACACTAGTATTTATTCAAAGAATGAAAAAGCATCCGTCATGTTCTGATTGCTGATTTTGGTTACCTTGCACAGTCAAAAAATTGTATGCTTCAGATAGAATATTACACAAATAATATTATATATCTTTTAATTTTTCACGATATTTTTTAGTAAGTCAAAATTAATCTATTATAAATCTAAGTTTTATTTAAAAATTTGTTGCTAATCATTAATTAAATTTTTTTTTTTATTTTGAGGTTACAGCATGTGTCAACTGATTACTTAAATTGGTAAGACATTATAAACTATAAAGGATAAAAAGCTCTGACTTTTATATAGATTTTTCATTGTGCAAAATTAGGTTTAGGGAGTCATGCTATTGAAATATCATATGTACTTTATAATGAAGATATAATTGTGACTTACCAGTTTAAAAATAGTTAATTATATTTTAGATTATCTTATGTGTATACGAAAATCTATCACTAAAATTAATTATCAGTATAAAATATATGCTGAAATATAAATATATATTGAAAATAAATTAAATCATATATGTATTTATACATAAATACATTGATGGTTGATTTTGGTGTACGAATAATATTTTTGTTGTTTTTTAGTGCGACAAATTTCATTTAACTTTTTAACAAACACAATAAGGAAGGCAACAAAATTATTCTTACAGAGATAACTAACAATGCACGCATCTTTATTCCAGTGACTTATGAAATAAAATAGCATTACCACATCAAAGTTTCAACGTGTAATCAAATCAAATAATATAAACATCATCACAAAACTAATCCTTACAGCATATATATATTACATAGTAGGACACACACCCTTGATTGAAATTAAAGTTTCTGCAATTTTATAATAATCTAGCAAATAACACAACCATGGTGATCTTCTTCTGCATGTCCAACATAGTTGTAGTAACACTGATTATTATTATATAGTGGTGGCCCCATTTGATAGTAATAATAATTAAGAGGAGGATAGGCTTCATGGAATGTGATGATTGGATCTGAATTTGATGATGATGATTTAATATTTGTTAAAAATTCCATGCCATAATATGGGTTCTCTTCTTTGGCAGGTCCAACAGAAACCATTTCAGCATTACACAATTTCCTTAGCTTCTCTACAACATCTACTGGATCCACCTCCCCAATTATAGCAAATTTCTTGTTTTCCATGTCCACAGATATTGACTCAACCCCTTCAACATTAAATAACAAATATAATTTAATAATTGTACATATGATTGATAATTAGAGGTGTTAGCAAATTAAAGAGAGAAAATTAAGATCAATATAAATTATATATATACCTGAAAGGCTAGAGACTTTCTTCATAGCTTTTTGCTTGGTTCTATTATCATAAAAGTCCACCTTCAAAACTACTTTCTGAAACATACATTAACAAATTAAGGTACATGTTAGGACTTATAGTACGTACATTAACAAAGTAATTATTATTTGGATAAAATATATATTTTGTCTTTAAAATTTGTCAAAATTTTTAAAAATATTCTTAATAAGTTTTATTTTGTTTTAGTTTTATCTTTAAAATTTTTTATTTGTATCAAATATATCTCTGATAGCTAAATTTTTAGAAAGTTTAAGACCAATTCAGTAATAATGCATAACAACTATGTCTGATTTGTTTATGTAAAAAATTATTTTTGTAAAATTATTACTGAATTAATCATAAATTTTTTGAAAAATTAGCTACCACAGATATATTTGATGTATTTCGCAACTTTTGAGATATAATTAAAATAAAATTTAAAAATATTTTTAAAACTTTTAACAAATTTCAAGAATAAAAAATATACTTTACTTTTATCAAATTAACCAGCCTAGAGTTCAATAATTCTGACCTTCATTGTTGATGAAATTTGTGAGAGCTGAGTAAATTTTTTTGTCACAATTGCAAATTGAAAGCTAAGGTAATTAAGTAGATAGAGTTGTAAGTAGGTGAAGGTGGTGATGATGTGTGTTGCAATGAAGCTAAGTTTGAGCAAGACACACTTATATAGAAGATATAATTGATGAGGATGATTCTAGCTAGCTGGTGAAGTGAAAATATATATTCAAGTCAAGTCAAGTCAACCCCAAGTCAAGCCGAGTAGTATGTAAAGTAAAGTTATTAGAGCATTAATTAGATATTTAGTAGCTTAAACTCAAAATCATTGATTTAATTAAATAAAAAAATGACCATCACTCTATTCAATCATGTGTCTATCACTATTTACAACGCGGAAGCTGTGAGAATAGTACAAAATTTGCACCTTCATCTATCATCATCCTTCAAAGCCATTGCTTTAACAAAAGTGATCCATGAAATAACATAAGCGTGTAATACACAAATACTTATTATTGAAGCCTTTTTCCCTCTTATCTTTTTCCCTTTTAAAAAGCTAAGAATTGTTACAATAGCTACCACTAGTTAGTTACACGGTAGAGAACAGATTAGTGAAAAGCATATATGTATATTTGTTGTATATATATATGCCATTTGATATAATCTATATATTATGTAAGGTCTCACATCGGTTGGAGAGAGAAACGAATCATGCCTTATAAAGATATGAATATCTTTTCTTAGCATGATGTATTTTGACGAGTGAGTCAAGAAGCAAGCTTCGGTTTAAGCTGTTACATAATATATTTATTGATCTTTAATCCTTTATTTTTACGAATTTTAAAGATGTTATTAGAAAAAATTTAGCATAACTTAGTCTATAAAAAAAATAAAGACAAATAAACTCATGTTTACCAATATGTTTTGCATAAACACACGCCAATCATAAATTGTTAGGTAGGAACTGTATATATAATACATTCATCTCTTAATAGTTGCAATTCATTCAACATATTAGAAATTTATGTTTACCAAAAAAACAAAGGAAACTTTGATCTGATGAAGAATGATGATTCAAACATTAATAGAAAGACCAAGTCGCATAAAAAGACTTTTTCAATAATCTGTATAATGTTTGTATCAAGCTTCAACGCGCAACGCTTTTGTGGACTCGTTGATTGTTGTTGCATGCACCCTTATCAAATCCTAATTAGCTTTATTTCTCCTTTCATGAAATTAAAGTTAATCGATCATATATTTGAGGAAAAAGGTGTAGCAATGTTATTGTCTTTTTCTCCTTTAATCTTTTCTCATGACTCCATCAAAAGTGATGTTTTGTCAATGGGAATCCACCGTGTAATTTCGGATCAACAGAAACTAGCTAGAAAGTCATCGTGACCCTGGAGAGAGTAATGGCTTCAAATCCAATTTTGCGGCGAAGAATCACTTCCAGTAAAGTTCTTTGCAATTTCTCTATACTGTTTAGATATACTACTTCCTCTGTTTCTCAAATAATAGTGGTCTATTTTTGAAAATTTATGACAATTATTTCAGTACCCTTTTGAAATTAAAGGTTTACATTCTCTCATGTATTATTATTATTATATAAACTAGAGTGAGACCCGCGCAATGCGCAGAAAGGTAAATTATTTAGACTATATAGTATATTTTAATAAATTTTATATTAAAAATATTTTAGAGAACATATTATAAATAGATTTTGAATTTATTTATTTTTAAAAAAGACACAAGTTATTTATATTAGAGTTATACAAAACTGTATTTTTTTTTTCTATTTTTCGATTTGTATTAATAGCTACATTTTGTCTTTTTTTTTGTGTTTTTTTGTTTGTAAATAATGAAAAAAATAAATGAATGAGAATGAAAAACATATAAAAATGTTATATTAAATTTAAGGATTTTTGACAATTAGTATAAGAGATTAAGAAATGAAGAGTAGTAAGAGTCTTAATATGTATAAGTTGTAGAATTTGAATATTTGTAACTAAAATTTTTTATAATTATTATTATTATGACACTTTTAATGTATGTTTATTGCATTTAATTAGTACTTGATGTTTTAATTGAATAATAATATATAAGAATTTTTTGTTTTAATTTTTTTTAAACATTTTACTAAATAGTGATTGATTGATTTTCATCTAGCAATTTTGGATATTAACTCTTCCGGTCTGTCATTACCACTGCAAATCATTCTACAACAAAGAGAATAAGATATAGTCAAAGAATGATAATCCATTTCAAGTAAATTGTGGAAGCAATACTGCACATCTACACATGTGGAATAACAATTTGAAAAAGAGGAACACCTAAATGTAAATTGTGAAAGAAGTACTCCACATGTAAAATAACAATTTATAATTTGATGATGAAATATTGCAATCGATAGAATATAGGGAGCAATAATTTTAAATGCACAGAACCATTTACAAAAAGAGAAATACATAAACGTGTGCTACTTGTAATGAGTTCACAAATAAATAGGGCTATTGAAAATAATATTAAACAATGAGAAGAGTAAACGGCAAAGTTGAAAATCTTTAGGAAGATACCTGGGACAAATTTCCTACGTTGGTGGCGCCGAATAGTAACGTTGGTCTGAGACCCAGAATCGAGTTCTGGCAGAAAACCGCAAGAGGAGGAATGGAGTTTGTCCTGATATCTGCAATTTATGCAATGCGACTCCGCCGGAGATGGACATCGCGATTTACAATTTGTTTTGAGGAAAAAACAATGGCTCATGGACTGGAAGAAGATGGAGGAAATAGGATAGGACTGGAAGAGGATGGAGAAAGTAGGATCTTGGTACGGAGATGTGCTAAGAGGGTGAGGATTTGAGAAAGGTAATAAGCTCTTTGGTTTTGAGAGTTTTTTGTTGGGGTAAATATTAATTTGTGTTTTTGTTATTTTAGAAATAAGGATTGATTTGGAAAAAGTTAATTTGTTGGTTTTTATTGTGTTTTTTAGTTATTTTTTATGTTTTTTATGTGAAAATAAAAGTTGATTTGATAAGATTTGAGTGGTGGATTCTAAAATTTTGCCAAGTAAGTATTGGTGCTGACATGGCGTTAATAGAAAAAGAAAAATAACTTAGAAGCAATGTGGCTAAACCTATGTACCTACTTTTATATATTAAGAATAGATAATAGGTCTGTTTTATACAATTTTTTAATATATATAAAATAAATATACATTTACTAATGCAACATATAGTTAAAGTTTGGATAAATTATTTGCAACACACATCAATAATACAAGGTGCACTTAAATATAATCAATAATTACGCAAGAATTTATCAAGTTTTATAGCTCAACGAGAAAAAAATATAATGATACAATAAGTTAAGAATTTAATTTTGATGTACAATCAATACAAAATAATTTTATACGTATATTTAATTACGTAACGATAAATCATAAAAAATAATTATCTTTGACATTAATCACGTAAATAATAGTCTAAAAGACAAATATCATTGTATAATTGTGCAAAATATTTTATAACTCATAAAGTTAATTATTTAAAACTTAACTCCTTTATATTCCAACAAAATATGCAGAAAGATTTTTTTTTGAGAGTCACTTAGATAAAGATGTCAAAAATATCTTTTTTTTAAAGATGTTTTTTAAAACTTAAAATTTAATACATATAATCAATTAAATTATATTATTTTTATTAAAATTAGATTGGACAAATCAGTTTAGTAAAAAAAATTAATAAATCAAATTTTAAACCGATATAAATTAATATTTTTTATAAAAAATTACTACAATATCCTTATTATAAAACACAACTAAAATATCCCTATTTTATATAATATTAATTTTAAAATTTTTAAATTCTAACCCTAAAACGACACGACAGAGAAGAAAATGACTAGAAATTAGGATTCTCAAAATTAATATATATAATAAAAGTATTTTAATCATTTTATATAATAGGGGTATTGTAGTCATTTTTTATAAAAAATAATATTAATTTAGACCGATTCAAAATTTAATTCACTATTTTTCGGGTCAAATTAATTTGTCTAACCTAATTTTGACAAAAATAATACAGTTTAAGTGATTATATATATTAAATTTTAATTATTAAAAAATATCTTTAAAAAAAGACGTTTTATGCGTCTTTATGGGAGCATCCCCTTTTTTTTTATGTATTACATACATGTATAATTAAGTTTATTATCTGATAACATATAAAAAATAGTAATTTATTCTTCGAAAATACTGGAATAATTTAATTTTGATTTGTAATGATATTTCTATTAGAAAAATAGCGTAATTAATTATCTTTTCTTAATTTATAGGGATCATATAACATGGTTAAAGTAAATGAATAAAATATATTAATAAAATAAAAAAATGTTTCTGTGAATTCTCTACGTTTAAGTTCATCTCATCACAAGAGCACGTGGGACCTATTATATATGGTTTTTTAGTGAGGCTTATGTACTCTTGTCTGAAAAGTTTGCATAATATATATTACCTTAATATATAGAACAGCAGAGTTAAATAATTAAATGTACAATGTTGAGAAATTCGAAATCAAGCTAAGACTAAACTAAAGGTAATATCATTAAACTTCATATCATAGAAAAAATGCTATAAACAACAGTTAAGAAATAAAGAGAGGTTTTTTTTGGGAAGAAAAAGTTCAACACTAAAATAGAGTAAAGAAAGCCAAAAATAGCACAAAGAAGAATAAATAATTCTAATATCATTTTTCACATAACCATCAACAACATAAATTATTTACTACACTATTCTGCAGTACATGAAAAAGTTTGAGTCACACAATTAATAATTTCTATTGTTTTATTTTAAAATATGATATGCCGTAACCAAATGTTCATATAGTTTAGAAGAACCCAATTAGCTAAAACTTGCGCCTTTTTTTCTCATCGGCATTGATCTCTAACTCTTAAAATATTCTTTCAAAGTACTGAGGGTAATCCATACCTGATCAAATTCCAAAATCCATGCACATTACACCTGTCAAAGGTACTCACAAGTAACAAATAAGTGCTGTATATTTTTAACATCTTTCTTGCACAACACGCACAAATTATCATTATGTGATAAAATTTTCAGCCTATTTAACCGATTCTTTATATTGATCCGGTCTATCAAAATAAATCAAGTGAACAATTTGATTTGAGGTGGAACTAAACTTCTCCAAATTTTCTTTGTGAATATGAATCTCAGAAATTACTTATCCAAAATCTCTTCTTACAAAACCTGCACAAATAAATTAGTTGAATAAATAAAGAGAGCTAACAATAGAATCATTTTTAAATTTTAACACTTCTATAGATTAAGAGTATATATATAATTAGTAATTTAATAATAAAAGTTGGATAAAAAAGTGAGAATGACATATATGGTGAAAAAGAAAAGGTTGAAGTTACATGCAAAAAGAAAGATGAGAGGACAGAGGAGTATATTAAACATATATAAAAAATATGTTAATAAAAGATGCTATCAAAAAAATTAATCATTTTTTAATATTATATATATATATATATATACCAAAATATCTATCGGGCCGAATATCTATTAAGCCAAAAGTCCAACGAATAATTTTTCGAATATTGCAGAAATATAAAGTAGACTATCATTTTAAATAAACAAGCTCCATTTATATTTTTTAAGGAGAATCGAACTCGAGAAATAATTAAAAGATACATTTGCTAATTCCTTTATCTGTTTGTGTTGGTTCAACGTTGTGTACTAATCTTTGCCTTTAATCTTTTCAACACAAAGGTTAATAAAACGTGTATAATTATTTATAATCAATGATGAAGGAACTAAAAAGCCGAACCACCAATAAGACTACTATAACAGAGTATATCAGAAAAAAACTTGTGCGCCATAGAACTGAACAAAAATCTCTCAAAACTTCATTAGTTATTACTAATAACGAATAACATATAACAAATCAAAACTTGGCATAAAATTTTACATCCATGAATTGAAGTACCAACATATATACTTATCCAGCACACATTACACTTATTCTCATTGATGAGAATTTCAATTTTCATGTGATTCTTCATCATAATCATTCCATAATAATAGTATTTAATCTAGCAGATCACACAGCCATTATTATATTCTTCTTCACCACCAGTTGTAGCATAATGGTATGGTTGATAATGATATTGTGTAGTTGCTGGTCTCATTTGGTAATAAAGTGGATAAGCTTCAAATATCTTTGCAGCTTCTTGTTTCTTATTCTCTTCTGGCTTCTTAGCTTCTTCCTTCTTCTTCTCTTCTTTAGCTGGCCCAACTGATAATATTTCTGTGTGACACCATTTTCGTAATTTCCCTACTACATGTACCGGATCAATTTCACCAATTAAACTCATTTTCTTGTCCTTCATGTCTACAGATACTGATTCAACCCCTGCAAAAATAAATAAATAAATATTACAAATTAAATTATATAGATGCAATTTAATGTTCTCTATTTATTAATGTGCTAAATAAAATAAGAGATGGTAGAATTATTTCAAGTACCTGAAATGCCAGAGACAGTTTTCATAGCTTTTTGCTTGGTTTTGTCATCGTGTAAATCCAACTTCAACACAACTTTCTGTTGAACAACACAAATCAATAAAAGATTTTATTAGCAATAATATTAACATATCATACATGAAACTAAATAATTAATAATAAACTAAATACTCATATTATATACTTTATTTAATGTAGTATAAGCTTCTTACCTTCATTGTTGATTAAGAAATGATAATGAAACTTGTGATCTCTAATTAAGTAGAGAGGCTAATAAGAAAGATTGGAGTTGCAAAGGAATATATGTGTATTAGAATTGAAGTGAAGGTGGTGAATTGAAGCAAAGTGTGAGGAAGATTATATAGGAAGAAGAAGAGGGTAGAAAGAGAAGAGGGGTCAACTGAGTCAAGGGGAAAAGTAGTAGGAAATTGGTTTCGTGGATGGATCCCAAGAACTCAATAATGATGAGGATAGTCATAGGGAACTTTCTTAGATGCTTGCTTGGTTGGTATTCATTCATTCATTCTTAGCTGGCACTTGGTAGGTCCATTGATTGGTAAAAGACTAGAAGCTAAAAAGTAAAAAAATTATGATAGTTATAGTGTTTAAAAAGTGGTGTCTAATATTTTAAAAAAATATTAAAATTAATATTTAATTTAAAAAATATAAAATAAATAATTTTTAAAAATTTAAAATTTATTATAAAAGATAAGTTAGATAAAATTTAGATACTATAAATTGGTTAAATTATTATTTTTTATGGATTAAAAATTGTATTTGGCAAAAAAATTGACACGACAAAATAAAGACTAAAAATTAAAAATTAAAAAATTAAAATTAAATTAAATCCGTATAATATATTTGGTATAATATATACAAAATTAAATTATGTCTTAGTATTTTATTTGATTCAAGATAAGTATAAAAATAAAATAAAAAAAATTTACTAAAATACTCTTATCTATTTAAAAGAATATTATTAAAATTTTAATTTTCGTCTTCACTCAATTTCTTGAATTCTGACTTTTTAAAAGTATTGAAAAAAGTAAAAAATTGAAATTTTGTATTTTGAGAATAAAATCATTACCAAATACAATACTAAATCACAATCTCATAATTCAAATTTCAGTATCTAAAAATAAATACATAATGTTCTGTTTTTTTTTATTATTCTATTTTCTTTTTCAAAAATTTTAATTTGGAGATATGCTATTTGAACAGTTTAATGTGTGATTTGAGAGGAAAATAATATACAGATCCCAATAAATAAAACATTGAAAAAAAATTAAACAAATAATAATGATATACAAATTTTAGAGAAAGCTGAGATATTTCATATTTGTGGATTTACTGAATGATAATGTGTGCATTGAATTAATTACCTTTTGATACATGAGACTGCTGCCTTATATAGGAGGAAGCAGAGCGCCTTACACAATGATAAAATATTAGACTCTGAAGTCTGAACAGATCACTAACTAAAAATAGTTATATTACTAACAAAACTTACTATAAATAGAAAGCTAAACTAACTATCTATATAACTAACTGAACCTGTATATCACTTATTCTATCAAGTTTCAAGGGTACTATTAACAGATAATTTCCCTTTTTCTTCCTAATATTATTAATAGAAGTAGATAGTGGTAACTGCGTTTGCAATAGCAGCAATTTGAAAGAAATAAAATAAAAAATCCTCTATCAACCACTCGTTCAATTCCTCTGAAATAATTATACAAGAAACATTATTAAGAGTCTTAATTCATTTTTATAATCATTTTCTTAATTTTTAAATAAAAAATTAAATTTGTATTTTTAAAAACTTCTAAAAAATATATAAATTTATTTATTTAATATTAAGAAAATGAAATAAAACCCTGAATCATTATTCGTGAATGTCGGTTGCAATAGTCACTGACATATATTTTAGTATTGATTCCAAACTATATAGTAACAGCAATATAAGACCATCTATCTAACTGTTTTCCCATTGAGTTAATAACAACATTGCAATCAAGGAAATTACCTTTCACTCCATTGTTGACACACACTATGATGTGTTTGGTTTATGATTTTTTTTAGAATTTTATAAAAAAAAGGTAAAATAATAAAAATATATTTTTCTATTTTCAACTTCTATTTCTTTATTCACAAAATTCTAAAAAAAAATATTTAAAAAAGTATACGAATCAAAACGTACTCTTAGTGTCTCGTATTTTATTTGATCCATTTGTCTATGATATTACAGAACTTAGCAAATGACACATGAATTAGGATTCTCCTCCATACTTGAAACATAATAAGGTGCTCTGGCTTGATAATAATGAAGAGGATAGGTTTCAAAAACTTTGATAGCAGGTTCTTCTGATGATGCCTTCTTTTCTTCCTCTTTGGCTGGTCCAACAGAAACTATCTCTGTGTGACAACATTTTCGTAATTTCCCTGCTACATGTACTGGATCAATGTCCCCTGTTAAGGTTAATTTCTTCTCTGCCATATCCATTGACACTGAAGCAACTCCTACAAAATTGTAATAATAACAACTTAATAAGTTAAAATAATTGAAATAAAGTAAAAATCAATTTGTTCTTCAAGCTAGCTAGCTAATTATGTATGTCCATAAATGAAACTAGTGTGTTCCCCGCGCTTCGCGCGGCTTATCCCATAATCTTGTTTTTTTTTAGTTTGTTATTCAATATAATATACACATAAAAGTTTATATATAAATAATACATTTTATTTGCTTTTTAGGAGTTATTTTAAATAACGTATAATTTATATATTATTTTATTATGTTTTATTAAGTTATTAATTGTTGTTTTGTTATATTTATGTAAAATCATTATATATAAAAAATTGTATATGAGAAATAGATTGATTAATATTTATCTATGAATTAAAATTTTTATCTTTAACATAAAATTAATCATTTTCAAAGTTTAAAATTTTTAAATTATCTAATCTTATCCTGTTAAATCAAATTTATTTTTTACCTTTTAAAATATATTATATTTCTGAAAATTTTATCTAATATCATAAATTACAATTATGATAAATTTTTAAGATTTTAATTATAATCAATAAATTTAAGGTAAGAATCCATATATTAAATATTTTACGGTGTTATATTGAACATAAATTACGTTGTTTTATCTATTTAATATTATAAGATTTAGTTTATTTTATTTAGTTATTCTTTTGGTACTTAGAACTTAGAACACACATATTTTTATAATAGAGATTTGTGGAGACGTGATTAGTGTAAAACTTAAAAGTTATATATATATATATATATATATATATATATATATTAGTATATACTATTAATAAGTAGTTAATAGAGCATGTGTAAGACTGTAACAAAAATCATCAATATACATCAATGACCAAGGAAAATTGTAATATAAAAACTATAATTACGAATTTGGTATATTTAATAATATTAGATAAGTAAAAGTTTCTGGTATTTGAATGTATAAGGATATGATTAATTGAATTTTGATTAATCACCTTTTTATTAGAAATAAAAAAATTTATAATCAAAAGTAAAAAAAAATGGGTGAAGTTAGAATTAAATAATGTTGTATTTATTTGAAGCAAACACTTGTCCTTATGATGTATCTTAAATGTTTACAGCTGTTAGTTGAAGAAGGTTCACCCACCTTTTTATTGAAATCCACTAACTTTTGATAAGAAGCATTCCTTCATAATTAATTATCCTACCTACTACATCCATCAAGAGAAACAAAAAGGCATAGAAAGATGTTTGGTTTTTTCAGAAACAAAAAGGCTAAAATATTCCTTTAAATGAAGTCTCCGCCTCTTTGGTTTTTTCAGCTACTGACTATTTTCTTCGAGTAGAAGCTTTGTTGGCTCAGAAGATGTTTAAAGAGTTCGAATTTGGGCAAAAGGTAAACTAATAAAGTTGTGTAAATGAAGTTTTGCGTAAAAATGATATTATTATTCTCTATACATTTGTATAGTTTATTCAAAGTATTAATCCCCTTTCTTTTAATTTCCTGAATCAATAGATGCATCGGAGCTTCTATTTTAAAATGGGTTGAAAAAGTAGATGCATGGAGCTTCTATTTTAATATGGGTTAGCTTTTCAGAAGTAATTCAAGCTTGTATTATTTTGTTTTTTTTTTAATTTATAAATTTATTTAATTTGTGCTTAATTTTTTTTCTATTTTTGTTGATTATCTATTGATCGTACTTTTTATTTGTTATATATATCTATTTTTTTTAGAACTGATGATAAGTTTATATTTTGGTTTAATTTACGGTAAATTTAATTTGAAACGGATACCATTATTTGATCTATGCATGCAACTATAAAACGGATTCCCTTTAAATATTTATGGGGAAAAAAAATTTATCTTTATGATAGTATGATGCTCAATATTAAATTGTGAGTATAAGTAGATTGTACATAGATACCGTGAATATTTAGATAGTATGAATAATTTCAGAAATCTTTTAAAAGTAATATTAAATCACCGTAGAAAGTAAATATAGTTAATATAATTAGTAATCTCTATACCAAGTTGATTAATCTTATTCTGGTTCTGCTAATAAATGACTAATTAATGGTTTGGATTTAGCAGGTTTGTGAAGTTGCAGCTTTCTTTGAAGTTATATGAAGTTGCAGAAAAATAGAAACCTTTTTAAAGAAAGAAAACTGCAATTATATTTCATCTCCATAATGAGGTTCATTACTTTACTTGTAATATTTATTACTTGATCTGAATGGAAACTTTGATGTGGCTAAAGTTCTAAGATAAGAGTCTCAATGAGAGTTCTTAATGACTTAAAACATTAGTTTCTGGCGGAATAACTGATGTACCTCAAGGTATGTTGTAGAAATACAAATATACATATACAATTATTGAGACATTTTTTCTTTGAATTTTAGGCTAAGAGTATGGATGATGTTTGGGGAGAAACAGTTGGTTTCGATGGCCAATTGTGGCTTTTGTGTCGTATATTTTTGAAATTTCAGGTTTCCGTCCTCTTTAGATTTACTTTTGAAGTTCACAGCGTTGATTATGAGCAATATATATATTTTGAACACCGTACTGTGGCTAAAAAGTTGCTCTCTTTTTTCTTTGTTTTGCATTTTCTGTCTGTATCCACTCTATTTTTGTGGCGAAGATATTCTTTTAGGATTTATGAGTGAAGTTTGCAAATGGATGATTGGAATAATCTGTGAATTGTAATGTTACAACTGTTTGGGAATTTGATCGCTTATTTTTTTTTTTTGCATCACTATTTATAATTGTAGCATCTTGTGATTTTGTATTATCCGTATGACAATATTTGTTTTAGCCTATGCTTGCCAAATTCTTAAATATTTTTGTGTGCATTAATCTGTGCATACTCTCAGTATGTAAGCATCTCTATTTCAAGATTCCAAAATGAACACTCTATAATATGAATTTAAAAGAGTTTTCGTTGATGTCAGAATACTGACGGTAGTGTGGCTATTGAAAGTTCAAAGGCTGCTGATGAAGCTGCTGAAATTGTTCGTAGTGAAATTATTCTGGCATCAAAGGTTCACTGCATAGTATTCACTGAATGAATTGCACAGACTTGATATTGGCACTACCATGGAAGAGGTACTGATCATAGCTTCTCCTTGATATCATGTATAATGAAATTGGAATGGCAATATCATTTCATAGGCTAATGATCTTTTTCTCTATGTATGTTCTTGGTTTTAAACATTTGTTTTCTTTTGTGCCAGTTGTAAGAATGTTTCCATAAAGGTTCTCTCATGAGCAGGGGTGCGCTCAATAACATTTCATCCAGATGGAAGAATTGGACATGAAGATGCCTTAAAGGTAAAGGATTGTAAAAGATAATATAATATAGCACTTGAATAAGGATAAAAAGAGTCATTTAAAAGTGTCAAAATGATATATTGTTGGTGTATTCATGGGAGACTGTTAAGCTATTATTTTCAGTGGCAATTTTATGAGTTTTTAGGTACCAAATTTTTTATTTTCAATAGAAATTTGAGAAATTAATATGTATTTATTAACTACTATATAAAATTAATAAACAATTTGAATTGAATTTTGAAATAATATTTTTTAAAATAATATGACATGTAGAGAAGAAAGGATAAAAATATTTGAATGTTATATCATTTTATTTTGACTAATTGGATCCAACACTAAAATAATATTTTTTGTTTTGCTCCAATAAAAAAATGGAAGTTTGAACTTATATTTCAGTAATAAGCTTCAATGTATAGTTATATGCATATCATTCTGGACTTATTTCAAAGTGCTAACACGGACAAATTGAGAGAGATTTGAGCCTTTATACTAAATCCAATAACTATGAGGTCGTGAATATTATATGCGCCACTTTTAATATGCTTATTTTTTTATTATTTATAGTGAAAATCTGTTATGGCGCTTGGTAATTTTGCAGGGACTTTTCATATTTTTCTGATTAGAGGACTTGCGAGAGATAATAAAATCTAAGAAGATAGTGTTCTGGAGGCTGAAGTTGAGATGTTCAAGAAGATTTAAGATCAAAGTGAGTGATTTGTATATTTATCCAAAAGTTTTAGATGTTTTGGACATTGATTTTATATGTTATTTTGAACTTTGCATTAAGCCTTTATGTTAAAAGCTTTGTATCTTGATCTTTGGTTAGGGTATCAATTTTGCTTTTTTATTGGTGCCTATTATATCAACAGGGTGTACCTTTCATGGGTTTTCTATTATATTTTATTTAATTTTCAATATTTTTTGTGTATATTTTCTTTGTTACAATTTTGGATTTCTATGTTTTTCATTTTGGGCCTGACTATGTTAAGTGTTAGGAATGCTATAAAGCACATTTGCTTTAATTTTAATTTTTTTTATGATTTTTCTAGTGTTCTTTTGATAACTTCTGCTAAGCCGTGTTGATAGAGACTGAATTTTTAGATGCAGAATAGGATACTTAATGACAATCTTCTAATTAGTCTTCAATTTATTACTCAGTTGAGGAAATGAAAACTTCAAAAAATGAGTTGTCCTATATGCCATTTAATTTTCCTTTCATATGAATTTAATCATTGTGAAATATTCTTATTTCTTCTGATATGGTGAATTCTGCCCGTTTGTATATTTTTAATTTCAATAAGAATTTACAAATGGTAGTTAATTTGTTTGAAATCCTAAAAAGATTCTTCTACTTCTTAAATTTAGTGAGCATTTCTTAAATTTAGTGTGCAATTTTTTCTGTATGAATCTGGTACTAATGGGAGAATAACAGGTTGGTTTAGCAAGATATTCTTTTTTCACATCTTTATTTAAAGAATATAATCTTTTATCATGTTTTAGCAAGATGTTCCAATAAGAATATACGCTTAATTATATTTCTTGCATTTTGTTGTTGTTTTGGTTCTTGCATTTTGTTGTTGTTTTGGGCCTTAGGCTCTTTAATTTGATGTATGAGTAGACTTAATTTACAATGATGAAAAACTTCTGTTCGTGATATTCATTAGGTTTTTTTCTTTTCTTAATGTCAATCCTTTTGGTCTCAAAATATTCAGTGGCTTAAAATTTATATATATTGCAAAATCACAATCTAGGCAACTATCTAGGCTGACAACGTTCAAGTTTCCCATTGTTCACTTACCTAAGAATAAGGATAATATTTTCCTTATAGTGATTTTGATGATTTGATATTATTTATGTTTATCTTTGTTATCTTTCAAGTACAAATATATTCATTTAACATTAGAAATCAAAATTATTGGTTACTGTAGTTTATTGCTTTTGCAAGTTTATTGGTTACAATGTTGCTATTGTTGCTAATCAATGTTGCTAATCAATGATTTGTGACTCAGGGATCGGACAAAGAAAATATTTAAATGTAATTCTGATATGAATTTATTTTTCAAGTTTCTAGATTTGATTATAAGCTGGTTTTTTAATTACTGAAGACTGAAGTATCTTGTTGGGAGCAACCTTTGTGATGGATGACACAGATTGAGGTTAGTTTAACCTATTTAGTTTTTTATTTTGTTGTGTTATATCTCTTTTGTGATGATAATTGAGTTTAGGGTGTTATCCTTATTATCGAGTAAATATTAATTATAATTCATTTATCCTTTTTAGATATAAGACATATAATCTAACATGTGCAACCTAGGCATAGTTTCATCCTCTTTAGTTTTCTAAACATGAAAGTTTTGAGGAATAATTGGATTTAAGGAAAATGCTGCTAATGGTCATACTAACAATATGTCGGACAAAATGGTATTAAGTACCTGATTTGTGCATGGAGATGATTCAAACTGATTAGTGTCTTGAAGAAACATTCTCTACCGCCAGACAAAGTGCTGAAGATCCATGATTCAGTTTGGTTACATTATTTCAAAAATAACTCACTCATTTTTATATCAAAGATCATTGTTGATGCATTCAGCAGACATTCCTGAAGACTTCTTTGAATACTACATTATCCGTCTCATTTTTTTTCTTCTCATCATGACTTAGTAGTATCTTAAGTCCTTCTTTGTTTGTGACTCTAGAAACTGCAACATATAGCTGACCATGCGTAAAAACAGGCTTTTTGAGTAAGAGTCCAACCTTTGACAATGATTGACCTTGACTTTTGTTTATAGTCATTGCATAAGATACCATTATAGGAAATTGTCTCCGTTGAAATTTGAATGGTATTCGATGATCGGATGGACTTAAAGTCATTCTTGGGATGAACACTCTTTGTTCTTTGTTTTTTCCTGTGCTGCTTTGTGCTTCTATGATGTGTTTTCCAAGCTTGGTAACAACTAAACGTGTACCATTGCACAATCCTGCCGAGTGATCAATGTTCCTAAGTAGCATTATAGGGGTTCCAACCTTTAATGTCAACTGATGGTTTGGAACACCTGAGCAATTGATTGTGTTCAGGAACTCAGGAGTGTGTATGGATGCCAGTAAATCATTATTAGACTCTATTGGGCATGCTTTATCAGAACTATAATAAGTATGTGCTTCAGTGGGATTTAAGCTCATCATGTAATTGTTTATTTCTTCCACAATTTGCAATGTTGGTGCAAGTATTGCTCGGTCTTTTATATGTTGATCAAGATTTTCCCCTGAAAATAGTTCTGGATAAGTTACCTTACAGATTGCCTCTATTGGGTCATCCCAGTTCTTTACCAGAATGTCATCTGGGATTTCAATTCTTTCACCTGAATCTCTAGGTGTACCATAACTTCCGTCACCAATACTTAGAATCCAATCAGCAAATTGCTTCAAGTCATGCGACCTTTCAGTGGAATCACCTACTCTCAATCTCATGTTTTTTGTGAGGGTCAACAACTGACAGCTATTCCAAATATACGATGAGTTTATTGTGGCATTAACGATTTCCTGCCTAGTTCCTTTTGGGATCACTGGTAGTATTTGTCGAAAATCACCTCCAAATACGACTGTCTTTCCTCCAAATGGCTCCATTTCACTGTTCACATTCTTAAATCTTAGAATGTCTCGCATCGTCCTGTCAAGAGCTTCAATGCAGTACCTATTTACCATAGGAGCCTCATCCCAAATTATTAGTTTTGTTTTTATCAACAATTCGGCCAAGGCGCTCCCCTGTCTTATATTGCATGTGGAGAATTCATCCAAATTGAGTGGAATTGCAAAACGTGAATGTGCTGTCCTGCCACCGGGTAATAGAAGTGATGCTATCCCACTTGATGCAACCGTGAGTACAATTTGTGATCGAGATCTCAATGCAGAAGCTAATGTTTGCCAAACAAAAGTTTTTCCAGTCCCACCATAACCATACAGGAAGAATACTCCACCTTTCCCACTCTGAACTGCCTCCATTATTTTTTCGTACACCATCATTTGCTCATCTGTCAGTTTTTGCAGATAAGTAATACGATTCGCGGCTAGTTGCCTTCTGTCATACCGCAGTTCATCACAAATTAACCTGTTAACACCATCTGCTATTAGTTGATGGTTCGAACATTGACTCATATCTGGTACTGGCATTGGTGGGTAGTCTCTAAGGCTCTTGTTGTAACTGTTTAGCATATTTTCAATTTGTATGAGTGTTAGCTCCTTCAACTCATCATCTGTAAGAACTAAATCTGCGTGCATAACAGGTCTCATCCAAATCAGTGTAATGTAATAACTCACCTATGTGTGGAAAAATTTCTCTCTGACTTGTATAAGGATTGTAATAGCCAAGCTGACCATATTAAGTATCTGATTTGACTTACAATTGATAACACAATTTTCCAGGACAGGACAATTTATTACAAATTAAAAATGTTAGTCTAATTAGCATAAGAGCCTTCTTTTTTAAGTTAGTGATATATTTGTCACAAATTCCTATCCCTTACCATCAATTGGTTATCCTTTTACTTTATTTTCCTATAAATTTATTGCAACTGTATTTTGATTAAACATTACACAATTATACAAATATACAGATTCATGAAAATTAATTCATTATTATATTGTGGTTGGTTGGAATAGCAAAACTGTTGTGATAAAATTTATTGATTAATTACAAAAATATCATTTTTTACCTATTGAGATAGCGAAAATATCTAATTATGATAAACATGAATTGAAGTAACAATTGATACCTGGATTATCAAGTAGTCTTCTCTGCCTATGAAGTATATCATCACATAGTAGAGTCCATGTTTTTTCCCATACATGTTCTGGTCTATCCATTGAATTAGAAAATAAAAGTGTAGTAAAGAGCTTTCTCAGATACGCTCCAGATCCCCAATGGCTAGCTTCTTCTATTGCATCAATATATTCCTTGTCATCATCTAGAAGACCACGTGCATAACATGCCTCTTTAAATGAGGAATAAACAACACCATCTACGGTTCTGATATCTTCATAGGAAGTTGGTCCCTTCACAAAATTAAGGAGTAGTCTGAGGTAGTAACTTTCACCCGAACCTGGAGGCACAAAGAAGATTCTTCCAATAACATTGTGTGTTTTTCGAGGCAACCACACCCTATCTTTTGCTTTCCATACAAATTTTGTAGGGAGTTCTGCATATGTCAATGACCTAGCTTCCATATAATCCCTATTTGCTTGAAACCATCCAATGAACATAGATTCCTTGACGGATGCTTGTTTCACCACATCATCTAAATTTTCATGGTCTTTAAATATCACATTTTGTTCATCGGGTAAGTGAAAACCTAATCTCACAACAGAAGGATCTCTATAATGGATGTTATACCCAAAAATTCTCCAGGCTGCTTCACATGGAGATATGTATCTACAATCATAATACATGCTCACTTCATCGTATTCATCCAACTCGGTGTTTGATGTAGCACTTTTATAGAATGAGGCTGTGACGCGGTCATGTCCTTTATTCACATATTTGAATAAATACTTTATTGACCTTGATTGGTTGCACCACTCAACATTTATATGAGCCCCATATCTCATAAGTAAGAGCCTGTTATGAGGGACCACATAACGGTTATCAAGGTCAATGCCAGACTTTTTAATTGTTCTTCCATCTTCCCTACGTCTATATACCGGATAACCTTCATCGTCGACGGTTGTGTTATCAACAAATTTCTTTGGGAAGTGACGAATGCATTTACCATCTTCCATACACGGTGAATCTTTCTTAACCAAACCACACGGGCCGTGCATCATGTGCTTTTCCACTGCTTCAAAGTAATCTGCATCTGTCTTCTTATCTGGTATCTCAGCTGATATAATTCTGTCAATGTCTTTTGCTGTTGGATATTTGTCATCCTTATGGAGAAATAGTAGTATATGTGCATGTGGCAATCCACGTTTTTGAATGTGATAATGCTTACTGGCTCAGGAAAGTTAGGTCGTTCCCAACCTATCCAGTAAATGACGCCATTGTCCACAACAGATTTGGGTCCAAGCTTCTGAACATTGCTTTCAAATGAACCTTTATGAGTCCACTCCCTTTCCACTGAACTATAAATACTCCAGGACATGGTGCTGTCAGAGTAGTGTCGCTTGTGTACATGCACAATGCGGTATTCCACACTATCTTCCAAATACCCAAAGGCATAAAGAGATACAACGTGGCAGCAGTGCTTGCTAGCTTCGTCTGGTGCAAAACGCCTCTTTCGGGTGAGGGGATTCCACATAAGTAGCCTAGAATTGAGACCCCCATGGAAATCCTCAAGCAAATGACTCCATGGTCGGAGCCTATGATTGAGTAGAAGCCATAATGGTTGATTTCTATCGGAACATTGAAATTAAACTGCCGCCCAGTATCAACTGAGGCTCGAACAAACCACATTGAGTTTTGATCACTTGGGGGGGACCCAATTCCAACAATGATGCTTCGGTCTCTGTCTTTGGTTTCCTTATAGTTTTGCTTGATAAATAAGTTGGTGCATAGTCTAGAATTCCAAGCTTTACTCAGACTTCTGCACTTTCCTACTGTCTTTGGATCTGTTTTCACAAAGATTTTTAAGATAATATCATCACTCAGGAATGGAAGATCGCATCTCTTTGGTGGGATATCACTCATTGTGGCTGTAAAGGGGTTGAACGTTTGGCTAATGGGGTTTAGTGACTTAGAGGAATGGTCACTCAATTGGAATACCACACAACAGTTTACTCTAACCTATTTATATAATTAGCTTATATGGTGTGAATGTGCAGAATTGTTTAATCCTTCTATAAGGACGTGGGTGTGGTTACTTTAAAAAAATAATTTTTTATTGCAAGGCAAAAGAGCTATATAAAACATCTATTAATATGAGTAATGTATTTTAATTTAGGGGATATATGGTAAAATATGTTGGAATCCCACTCAAGCAGAAACATAATTATTATTGGTTTTTCTAACATTATTCCTTAAGAGAAAACTCAGCCCACCAAGTTGTCCTTTTTAAGTAATGTTTTTTGAAGGTGCTAGATCCATAGTTATGTCATTAGCAGATATCTTTTCTCAATATATGGAGTATTAGTAGTGCTTAATACTTAACAACTTGGTTTAGCATAATCTTTTAATTATAATCTATATGATTATAGCATAGCAGTTCTGTTAATATGATATCCACCACCATAGTTGGGATATTTCAAGAAGTGTGCTACTAATGGAATTGATAAAGCAATTAAGTGAACCATGAACTAATGAATCTTCTGTTGTTATAATCAATGTTCTATAGTTCAACAGACCAATAAAATGTGATTGTAACTAAAAATATAGGTGACTTAGTATCTTCACAAATAAACCGCTACTGTAATCCACCTTAATAAATTATTAGTTGAAATATGATATAAGTATAGCCTGATATCTCTTTAATTTTTAAGAAATTCTTTGATGAAAGCAATTCTGAAAATAATGTTCCAACCTTTTGTGATAAGATCTTACTTGATATGATTTGCCTAGGGATAAACTAAACGTATTAAACGGTTGTGTATTTGCAAGGGTTTAGGGTTTTTATCCATAAAAAACTTATATTGACCAATGGTCACTCACAATTGATTATTATTTAGGCATAACTCCTTTATGCTAAACTGCTTTATCCTATGACTCCTTTTCCAGCACATGTTTTCACTAATTAGTATAAGGTTCTGTATGCAGCTATACTTTCATATATTTAGGAATTCCTGCAAAGATTTATAAAATCAACAGATCACACCATTGTGAACCTTCTTATTCTCGATGTTAGAAAACAGAACACGACATGATTTTGGAAAAAAAAAATATTTCTGGGAAAATGGAGTCTACTATTAGTTAAATTTTATTCAGCAATATAGTCATGCAGATCATTTTATATCAGACATGCATTAGGTCCAGCAATTAAAATTCATTTGGTATGTATACAGTCATGCAAATCAATTTATACCAGACATGCACCAGGCCCTATATGGGTGGATTTCAAGTATGAAATAGAAGCCAGCAAATAAAATTCATTTGACATTTATACAGTCATGCAGATCAATTTATATCATACATGCTGTTGTAATCCACTCTAATAAATTATTAGTTGAAATATCATATAAGTATAGCCTAAGTTTCATTTTTATTTTAAGAAAATTTTTTATGAAAGTAATTCTCGAAATAAGGTTCAAACCTTTTTTGTCCAGCAGTTACTTGATATGATTTGCTTAGGATAAACCTCCTTAAACGGTTGTATATTTGCATTGATGCGAGTTTTTATCCACACATACCTTGTATTGACCAATGGTCACTCACAATTGATTATTATTTAGGAATAACTGCTTTATTCAAAATTGCTTTATCCTTTGACTCTATTCTCAGCACACGTTTTTATTAATAAGGTATGTGTCATCATCTCCAATGACACATAGCTCTGTGAACCCATCATGTGAGCAGTTTATCTGTTGGTCATTAGCATAGATACCTGCACTTTTGGACACGTACCTAACTGGGAATTCAAAAGCTAAATCACAATTTTTTTTATATAGCCCTGACCTAGCAAATGGTTTCATTTTAAAGTGCCTTAGCTGAATATGGTGTAACATGGTATTGTTTATCTTGTTTAGTAGATTTTTCTTTGTTGTATATTCAAGTTCTGCTGCCTATAAAGCATATGAGTTGCAGCAACCACAACTGGTTTTCTTTAAGGAAAAATTTTTAACTTGTACTTTTCTAAAAAAATTGTACTTCCTAAACCTATGATGCAGCTCAACTATTTTTTAACACCAAGACTTAAACCATAAAGCATTTTAGATATAACCCTAAGTACTAAGACTTAAACCCTAAACACTTTTCTTAATACATTTATTACTTATATAATATTTTTATCCAATATTATAAGTTATTTCTTTTATAAAATGTCAATAATAAAATCAATTCCTAAGGTAAACAGTAATATATAAACTGCCATTACATACTTGACGGATTTAGTGCCTTTCTTTAAGTGGGTTTTTACGAATTTCAATCTAAAAAAATATAATTAATTTAATTTGGAATAATCACAACCTTATATATAAAAAGGAACTATTATATATTAATAGATATATAATCGTAAACTGAAAACTACTTTATTTTTTATTATTACTATATTTAGACGTAATTTAATTTGGAATAATCATAACTTTATTTATAATTCAATCCTAATTGTGTTGTACATTGGGTCTCAGTGCCTTCTTCATTCAGATTAGCAAGGTTTTGATTTTCGCATTGAAATGTGTAATTTTATTTGAATCTTCAAATGTCAGAGGACTAACATGGAGCTATGAACCTGATGCAGTACAAAGTTAGCTTCATAGATTTGGAGAAAACTTTTAGCTTCATAGATTTGAGGAAAATTTCTAATTCCTCATAACGTACACAGTTGATCTCCCTATCCAATGGTATATAGATTCAGATCATTCACTATTTAGGAAAATGTCTGTGTGCAGCGGGATCTTGATAGGCATTCCGTACTATTGGACTTAGTCAAACTTTAACAAATTTGTTCCCTAGCTTTTGAAATTTGGTGATTATCAATCCTATCGATGGCTTGTCATATGTATTGAGAACACGCTAACTAAAGTCAATAATAAAATCAGTTGCATCAAAAAAATGGTAATACTTAAAGTGCGATTATATACATGATGTATTTAGTAAGTTTCTTTAAGTGGGTTCTACGAATTTTAATCTTCACAGGTATAACTAATTTAATATGGCTAATCAATCCTTTAAATAAAAAAGTAATATTTTTATTAAAAATTTGTGGTATGTCGAACTATTTTTTCCATGGAAAAGATATTTTGTCGTACATGGGGTGTCGCTATATTCTTCATTGTCATTAGCCATGTTTTGATTTCGGAATTGAAAAAGAAAATATAATTGGCATGAAACATGTAGCAGGACTAACATCGAGATATGAACTTGATGAAGTTCAAAGTTAGCTTCATAGATTTAGGAAAAATTTCTAATATCTCATAACGAACTAAATTGATCTCCCTATCCAAAGTTCTATGCATGCATCCCATTCACTATTTAGGAAAGGTTTTGTGTGCAGCTATACTTTCATATGTTTAGGAATTCCTGACTATTGGACTTGGTCAATGTTGAACAAATGTCTTCCCCAGAGTTTGAAGATTGATGATTATCAATTTTATCGATGCCTTGTCATATGTGGATTCGTAGAATACTTGATTGCTTTCTATAAATTATTACCTGACTAAAACAAAAGTCAATTGTATGGATATGCAAATTTGAAGTTAAATAGTTATGACTATTTTATTAGTATACAAAAAAAAGCTAAGTGGCTAGTGTATATGCTGACAAATATATAATAAAGTAATAAAGTTAGATGAATAGCTATCATTATTGTAATGGAACATCTACATCCAATGTTACTTTGTTTGAATCATTAGGACATGTAGATAACAATATAAGGTTTTATCTACTACACGACAAATATATCACAAATTATTTAAGGTTTTATTAAGATAGATATCAAATGGTATAAGCTAATTATATTAATTAAGTAACTGAATTACGTTAATTATAATTGATGAGTCCAAATTTGTTGGCTAATCACCAGGATTGATTAATTCAATTTAAATTTGGTCCACCCCATGACAGTATTAATTTTTATGACATCAATTAGCCTTCCCTTTTTATCAGGTATGACGAAGGCACTGGAGTTTTTCTTTTAATTCACCTAAACGGAAGCCATGCATTAAGTAAGTTCTACCAAATTAGTTGCATATTTAAACTAATACTATACTTATTGCACTAATGTTACATGTAGTGACTATCTATTTGTGTTTCCTCCTATTCATTTACACATCAAATGCACTCCACCTATGAATAACGTCAATACTTTTATACGGATAGGTTGAAATATAGATGAAACTTCAAAACTTTCATGGGTCTACTTCTTAGGCAATTTGCAGTGAGTATCCTGCAAAGATTTATAAAGTCAACAGATCACACCATTGTGAACTTTCTTATTCTCGATGTTAGAAAACAAAACACGGCATGATTTTGGAAAAAAATTATATTTCTGGGAAAATGGAGTCTACTACTATTCACTACAATTTGGGTTTATATAAATCTAATGAAGTTTTAACCTGTTAAAATTCATTCAGCATTTATATAGTCATGCAGATCATTTTATATCAGAAATCCATTAGGTCTAGCAATTAAAATTCATTTGGCATTTATATAGTCATGCAGATCAATTTATTTCAGACATGCATAAGCCGCTATATCTGTGATTTCAAGTATGAAATAGAAGCCTTGGTTATGGTAGTATGACGTCTGAATTTTATAAATCTATAGACATTGTTGATAATTTATACTTGCTATTAGTACCTTCCAAAGTCTTAATTCATGTGTTTAATCCATCACAATACATACTGCAATACTACCAAAAAACACAAATAACTTGTCCATGAAGACATACATTAGTACTCAAAATGCTAGCATATATAAATCAATACTGGTTATCACATATTACAATATTTCTAAAAGACCCAAATAACTTGTTCATTAAGGCATACATTAGTACTCAAAACGATAGCAAACTTAAATTAATACTGGTTGATATATTATATAACCAAAAGGCAACGCATCATGTGTAATTTCCCAACTATACTCAAATATTGATTAGGGTTAATTATCACATTCAATGGTCTGCATCTTTTGCCTCTTCTTGCCACCCTTTTGGCCTAACTTGTTAGTGGAGAGTTGGAAATCTTCTTCATTGTCAATGTTCAACGACACTGCATGTTTTACCCCATTGAGAGCTCTCCTAGTTGGGGTCTTGCACTTGAGGCTTGTGACAGAATCCTCCACAACATCCTGTGGAATACATACGTGTATATTGGGTTAGTTGACAATAAACTAATTATCCATAGATGTCCTTCATATGTTTAATGTAAAACTTTAAATACACACCACAGAGCACTGAGAATTATTATCAGACTTGAGATTAGCCACAGTTGCTGAAACATCCATTGAATTGCTGATCCCATTCTCCTACAGAAAGGCACACAATAATCCTTCTTAGATATTATAGCCAGTTTCTGACTTGAATGTTTATTAGTTTATACAGCAATAGATATAGAAGATACATACAGTTAACACGTCAGAAGTATATGTGCATGTGGCAATCCACGTTTTTATAAAGTTATTCAATTATATTTGTTCATTTGGATAATTATTCATGCAGTGAATGTAAAAAATTATTTTTGCTTGCATAGCATTACATAATTAGATCCACTTGTAAAGCTGTTTCATATTGACAGTGCATTAAAATTAAATATATTAATTAGTCAATAATAAGTTGAAATAATGATTGAATACCTTGGATGCCAGAGACTGCCTTCATAGCTTTTTGCTTGGCTTTGTCACCGTTTATGTCTAACTTGAACACTGCTTTCTGTTAATTAATAGAACAAATCAAATTAATAATAGCTCTTAGTTTTAAGCTTTATATAAGCCAAAATAAATCTAAGCATGTTATTATCATATACAAAAAAAAAAAAAGGTCCTGATGCATGGAAACAAAGCAAATTAATTAATTAATTCAGTTAAAGATAGTATACTTAGATTATTGGTTAAAAAAAATTATTTTTTCATTCAAAATTTTTTTAGTATTCTTAATTTATATTCTTAAAACACTTGTACAAAAGATCCTAATTAAAACTCAAGTTGCACTGATTAGGTGATGAAAAATGGAGACATAACATGCTAGATTATATTGGTTAAAGATTGATGATGCACAATATAATTCTAACAAACCTTCATTACTATCTTGTGATGAGTTTGATGATTTGTAAGAGTTTAAAGCAAGATTATTGAAATGAAATTTCAAAGGGTGAAAGGAAGCTATAGGCTAATTAAAATAAGATGAGCTTGGGGAACTTGATGAAGTAACGGTCGTACTAGTGTATATTAGATGAGATATGGTGTGTTAATTTAGTTGAAGGGTGGTGAAGAACGAACCTCTTAAATAGTGTGAATTGCCCTGTACTATAGGTACTATAGCTAGGTAGGATTATTAGGAAAGTGATGAGAAGCCAATGATGAAGAAGTCAAGTCAACCCCCAAGTCAAGAGACAAACAATAATAAATTGATATTATTGTAGCCTCTTTATTAGTCTTTATACTACTATTTTTTCGTGGATGGATCCTTTCTGTTGGGAACTTTCTAGCAAGCTACCTGACTAGTAATTATATATATATTATAATAAAAATTAATAGTTAAAATTACTAAAATATCAATATTTTTAAAATACTTATCTAATATCTTAATGACTTTGTTGCTTTTCATCACTATTGGCAAGAGTGTAATTACCAATTAAGTAGGTATAGGTAATTTAAAAATAGAGAGTTTAGTTAGTATTTTTTTTTAAAGAGATATATTAATATTATTATTAGTAAAATATTTAAATTTGTTATTTTAATAAATAGACAGCAATGTATTAAAATTTTAAATTTTAAATTTTTTATCATTTTTTAATGGATCATTTTAATAATTTTAAGATACATGTTAACCAAATTTCTTAATAAATTTAATTGGTTGTGTGGTCCAATCAAAACTTAGATGTAATTATTATATGTTTAACTAACAAAAATTTTGAGACCCCGCATAGTGTATGCATCAATTTATTGGCCAGCAACAAATTCTTGAATGAATATCAGATTTGCAACGGATTAAACATTAGAGAATATTATAAGCGAAAAAAATTAACAAAAACCTTGAGATTAATAATACTTAATAATACTCTCAGTGATAAAGCATTTAATTATTGTTTCTATATACAAGTGTTTTTCCATACAAGTCATACAAGTTATTTATATTCATGCGTTTTTTACGATTTTCTTCTCACCTCTTTTTCTTCTTTTTTTTCTCTTTTTCCATGCCTCCTCTTTTTCTTCTCTTTTTTCGAAGAAGAAACAGCAGAAGATGAGGAGAAGAAAGAGGAAGAGTTATGAATTATGCATAAGGTGTACTTCAACGAATTTTGGGTGTATTTTTGTAATTCTTTAGGTGTACTTCTGTAATCCTTTGGGTGTATTTCTGTAATTGTTTGGGTATATTTCTGAAGTTTCATTATCTTCAAAACGATTTCAAAACTTGATTTCAGAAACCATAAAAATCGAAAAAAAATAAAACAAGAATACTAGTAAACGCAAATAATACAACAAATAAAAAGACAAAGAAAAAACGCGGCAAGAAACTCATTTTTATGGAGGAAGAAAAAGAAGAGTAAGAGAAGAAGAAGAAAGAGGAGGAGGAGAAAGAGGAACGCAAAACACACCATGAAAATCATATATGGGTCAGCATATCTTTTGTTAAATTTCTCCCAACTTATATAACTTGTACACCAAATAACTTATATATGTAGGACTCCTCTTAATTATTTGCCTAGTTTGGCAAAAAAAAAAATGATCATGAAAGCTTTACCACAACAATTCATGATTTGGCGCATGCATCATGCATCTTTGATCCATTGAAAGCTAGCTGACTCGGTCCATATTCAAAGCCCAAAGGCATACATGGATACGGACATGGACTATAATTATAAAGAATATGACTAAGCAAGCATACACGTTTACTTTTGTCAACACATTATAATTAAAAAAAAGTCTAGGAACAAATATTTTTATTAAAATTTGATCGGTATCTTATTATCAAAAGAAAAATGAATAATTTTATATTATTAAAAATACTAATAATAATTAATTAATAACTATAAATTATAAAATTTATTGGCCTTAACACTCCTCTAATAAAATTACAACTATATTTACAAAACAGGATGGAAATGCATTCATTAAAATCGCATATGTTTTGAAGGTACATTTGTCCCATTAATTGACAATTACCTTTTGTTCTCATTCTATTATGGAGCTAAATTTGTTGAATTCGTTGAGCAGTGAAAGTAACATTTAATTTATTTTTGTCCACATTAATCAGTCAATCATACCATCATAGATTCATTAACATTACTGTTAGAGATATAACTATTAATGTTACCTTCTCTTATCAGCTTAAACTTTTGGGATGAGTGGTTTCATGACATGGTATCAGAGCTCTATGTCCAAAAGGTCAAGAGTTCGATACTTAGAGAACCCAAAAAAAGTGAAAAAGAATAGAAAATCTTGCTTCAGAGGGAATGTTAACGATATAACCATTAATATTACCTTCTCCTATCAGTTTAAACTTTTAGAATGAGTGGTTTCATGACAATTACTAATTACAATATGTTATTTTATTTTATTTATTAAGACCTTGTTGTTCTTGAAAAATGAAAATAAAACAAAGTTGAAAGTTTGAAACAAAGACTAGCGCAAGTCAAGGAAACACAGAGCCCACATCATGGATAGAATGGTTTCAAGCTCAATTTTTTGTTTGGGGCCTAAGATTTCTAGAGATGATTACGACTACAGAGTTTAGACCCCAAAATCAAAACATATCTACACGTACAAAATAAAAATTATCTGACAAAAAGAAAAGAAAAGAAGAGTGTACAAACATCTAGTGAAGGGATTATGGCCTGCTTAATAAAGCCTTTTTGAGCTTTTCTTGGGAAGTGTTTGTGTTTGTACTCATATTTGGTAAACTAAAAAAATTATTTGTTGATTGAATTGTTACTTTAACTCGTTTACTTGAATAAATATTGCAAATTTAAATCTCATTTTATATATACTGCAACTTATTAATTAATTCAAAATTCTTAAGCGTGGTTTAAATTTGTAACGAATTAATTTTTAACATTGGAGACAAAATAAATAGGAATTTGTTTTCATGCTCCTCTTGTTGCAAGTAAATATCACTTGTTTGGAGATAAAAGTACATTAAATAGGTCGCAAATCGGAGTTTCATTTAAGAATTTATCGTTGATCAATGAGTTATTATATGTGCAAGGTAGAATTCAAATCTCCAATATTTATTTAAGCAGATTAATAAACTAACAATTAGATCAACCTAACTTAATTTTTTTAGGTGTTATTATGTTACGTTTAACAAATTTGATAACCAATATGTTGGAACAAATGAGACAAATCCTAAATCACTAACTTTTTTAAATTTTCATTGTATTTGAGTAAATCCAAGTTGTTTCTTGCATTGCACTCATTCACATCATGGTCCACTAGGTAACACCCTCTTGTTTCCAAGCAATGTAACTGTCCCTTCCATTTTCGATTTCTACATCACCAACAAGGAATCTTCATTCAAGTGGACCATCATCATTCCAAATCTAGTATCTGACATATGAAAGTTAGTTAATTATTAAGGGACTACCGTGTATATATATAGATTTTGTGGCTAAAAACAATTATTGATTTCTTTATTAATTGGAAAAATAATGTGATTTAATCAAGGTTAAATCTTTGATCAACTCAATTAACTCGTCATTTACTCTTAAATATGAATGAGGTGAATGTTACGATTTAGCAAACATTTGCAGGTATCAAAGTCTTTGTTATTCACTTATTCGGCTTAAAATTCTACCAAGAGAAAAGGAAAAATATTGTACAAGAGAAACATAAATACGAAGAGATAATTTTATTGTATAGTTATTCAATGAAACTCAAATTAGTTAAGGCTTCTAATTATTCAGGCAAATACAACCATAAAAATATGAAAAAACATAGGAATAAAATTAAAATCAAATAAGATAAGTTAACTAATTTTGGCAATGCTCTCATAGCTCACATAGTCACATAGGCACAAGCCCACAACCTCTCCATGGACCCAAAAAAATAAATAAAGGAAATTCTTAATAACACAAATAAATCGGATTACCCAATTGACTATTATGAGTTTCAAAGGACTAGGGGTGGCAAGCGGGGAAGCCCGCCCCGCCCCGCCAGAAGCCCGCCTTTTGGCGGGCTGGCCCGCCTCGCCTAGTGAGGCGGTCCTAGAATCCTAGCCCGCCCCGCTTAACTGCGGGCTGGCGGGCTGGCGGGCTAAGCCCGCCAAAGCTTCTCTTTTTTTTTTTTTTTTTACTATTAACTACTAAGTAATATATATAATTTCACAATCATATTAATAAATTTATAATTTCTAATGGCATAAAAAATTATATTTTTTATATTCACAAACATTAAAGTCTTTGTAATTATAAATATCTAATAAATATAATTATAAACTAAATTTTCATTCAAAATATAAGTATAAATATTCTCTCCAAAGCAAAATAAATATAATCCAAAACATAATTATAAATATTGTCTCCAAAATAACATAAACATAATTCAAAACACTCAATTTTTATCTTCATACTCTTGTAAGTTAGGTTAGGAGAAGTTAGGTATTGACAAAAAAATTGCAAAAATACCCCCTCACTAATAAAAACCTTAGCCCGGCGGGGAAGCCCGCCCCGCCCCGCCAAAGCCCGCCAAAACCCGCGGTTTAAACGATCAGAGTTAGGCGGGCTTTTGCTATTTGGCGGTCCCGATTTTCCAGCCCAGCCCGCCTTTTTTGGCGGGTTACGCGGGCCGACCCGGCGGGTTTAGGCCCGTTTGCCACCCCTACAAAGGACTAATACCTAAAAAAAAGGTTTTATGTTGAAAAATCAACACTCAAAAAATAGTTTTATAAAATCTTAAATTATCCCATGTCCCATCATCATAGTTAATTTTTGTAGTAATATTTTTCTCAAAATTTTGTTCCCTTGGTACTTAAACAACTTATAGAAGATTCTTATTAGTAAAATATACAATAAAGTGTCACCCAATAAAATATTACAACTTACAACCGTGTTCTAAATTGAAATTTGATAATAACAAAAGTTTTATAGTAATACATTTTTTTTTAATTTTCAATATCCTTGTATGTTGTGTCTTTACTCTTAATTTGAAATGACTAGGAAAAATAAAAAATCGATTTATCCACAATTAAGTTTTTTTAATTTTTAATTTTTCAAAAACAAGCCACAACCTTTAACCTAATAAGACAAGTTGTAATTCGCCGCAGCTATTAGAAATTAGAATTTAGAACCGCGAATTTCTCTCCAAAAATTTGTGTGATTCGTGAAATCCAATTCCAATTCCAATTCGATGGTATCCAAAAACCCGAACCCGCCGGAGGGCTTCTATTTGGACCCCACCGGCGCCGCTCTTCCCGGCCTCGCCCCCTTTGCCTCCGTCACTGCCGCCGCCACCGCTGTATCCGCCCCTAACTCCGCGGAGGACGCCGCAAAGAAAATCCGAAAGCCATACACTATCACTAAGTCCAGGGAGAATTGGACTGAACCCGAACACGACAAGTTCCTCGAAGCTCTTCAACTGTAAGTAAAGTTTCCTTGTTTTCCCCTTTGTTTTTTGTTGCTATTTTTAGCTTTATTTTGTTCTATTGATTTTGATTATGGAAAAATGTAATCGATGAATTTGACTGTTTTTAGGTGAGTATGAGACATTGGTTAGTTCTAGTGTGGTGTGTAAAATTCATGTGAATATTTTGTTTGCTAAGGTGTAGACTTTAGGGTTTTTAGGTTGGGGGAAATTTTAGGGTTGATTTGATTAGTGGGTGAACTGAAAATGTTGGAAAATGAACAAATGGAGTATGGTGAAGTTTCATTTTTTAGCTGAGTTAAGATCTTGGGTTCATCAAATTTGTGCCTCTGTTCTTTTGAGCTGTGCTTAAGCTTTTCCACTAGCTACACTTAAGCATTTTGGGTTGTTGACTTGGTTACTTCTTTTTGGTGTTCAATTCTATGATGCCTTTCATTTTACGTGGTTGTATTAAGGGAAGTATTACTGTTTTGAAGTATAAGAAAAAAATTACTAGGAGTAGGATAAGAATTTCCCATTAAGAAAAGAGACGGGAAACAAAGGAATGAGTATGCCAAGTTACAAAGTTGCCAAAAAATTGCTAAGCAGATGCATAGCTCTTTGCATAGCAGTTATTGGACTTTCGTAGAAACATCTATTAGCAAGGCACTAAAGAGAAGTAGCTAATTCTTTCCAGTGGCAAGTTTAGTGACACCACATAACCTTAAAAATATGGACATTCTTCTCCAATTATTATATATTTTGATATTTGAAATTTTATATTGCTTGCAATGTATTGGTAGAAGTAGAAAGCTTCATTAATTGCTTGCCTTACATGAAAAATATTGTGTTTCAAGTTAAATCATAGTGAGTTTCTTCGTTTGCTTTCTCAAGCTTGGTGTCATTGTCTCGCAGCGTCCTGATATTTTGATCTTTTCTTTCTGCTTCCAGGTTTGATCGTGACTGGAAAAAGATTGGAGCATTTGTTGGATCAAAGACAGTTATACAGGTTATTCCAAACTAAAGGAAAACAAAAACGTGTCTTCTTCAGAAATGTTTCTCTTAAATATTTCATGTTTCTAGTCTAGGTTTTGCATTCAAATGAGTAACTCGTCACATGAAAAATGTATATTGGAAGAAACTTCTCATAATATCTTGGAATGTGGTTAGTTGGTTACAGAAACATCAATACATTGGCGGAAGAAAACTTTTTTTTTTATATAACTTAGAAGAAACATCTTTTCTGGGGAATATATTTGAACGTATTTCATGCCGTTTGCTGGTTGAGTGTCAACAGCTTAACCAGTGGGAAACATTTGTATGCATGTACTGTAGATGTTTATGAGTTGTTGAGGCTTGTTCATTGTTATATGGATAATTTAATTCAAAACGTAATATCTGTTGACTTTGTAGATTCGTAGTCATGCACAGAAATACTTCATAAAAGTTCAGAAGAGTGGGACAAGTGAGCATCTTCCTCCACCCAGGCCGAAAAGAAAAGCTGCCCATCCTTATCCTCAAAAGGCTTCCAAAAATGGTCATCATCATTCACTATATGTTTGTTTGTGTGTATGCTGTGTTTGTGCTGTAAACTCATAATTTAATGCTATATTATATTTAATAATCTGTAATTGTTTAATGCAGCTCCTTTACTCTCACAGCTATCAGAATCTTTTCAATCTTCATCTGCTTTACTTGAGTCCGGATATGTCCTGAAACATGACCCCTCCACAATGCTTAAAACTCCTATTATGAACACTGTGGTGCCTTCATGGTCAAACTCCACCTTGCAAACCACTAATTTACTGCATGGTATTAAATACTACAGTTTTTTGTATATAAATTTTTGTTTATATATTCTTTGACAAAATTTTCTGAAAATTTTGTTTATAAACTATGATACTCAATTACTCATTATCAGGGGGGAAAAAAAAGAGAGACAGTAACAATATTTTGTTTTCCCCTATCAAACTTGTTTTGCAGTACCAAAAGTGAACGACCCTTCCGGTAGCAGTGAGAGTACCCCCAGAGTGCAGCCAGGTGATGAATCCAATGGACAGGGGAATAGTAGCTTTCCACTAAGAGGTAATGTTTTTTGGTTTTCGTTTACAATTATCAAGGCTTTAAAAATATAGTTTGTATTGATGGAGGCAGATAATGTTATGTTTAAGCGTATATGTAAGTTCCACTTTGCTCAACATGCAAGATCCTATTTGAAAATTTATGTGCTCTTGTTCCTTGATTAATTCTCTCTCTCTCTCTCTCTCTCTCTCTCTCTCTCTCTCATTGAAGTTTGTCTTTTGTTGTATCGTTACTCATTTATTTTATGCTGTCTACGTTCTACATAGATTAACTGCCATTATAATGAATTTCCGCACTCTTCTAATGCAGTGCTTCCCGATTTCACTCAAGTATACAGCTTCATTGGCAGTGTATTTGATCCAAATACAACTGATCATTTGCACAAACTGAAAAACATGGACCGTATAGATGTTGAGACGGTATGTTTATGTTCTCTACTTCTCTCAGTCTAGTCTATCCTATTCTGCTCAGCAACTGTATAAATGAATTTATGATTTAACAGTTCTGACAAATCTATTCTTTCTATGACCTTGGCTCTATTTAGGTCCTGTTGTTGATGAGAAATCTCTCTGTCAATTTAACTAGCCCAGATTTTGAGGACCATGTAAGTATTCATGCTACTGAATCTCTGGCTTGCCATATCTTTGAAAAATAAAATGATTACATGTCTTTACTGGACCTGTAATAAGGATATATGTCATCAAATGAAACAAGAGATATAGTTGGAGAAAAGAAAAGTCTAGATGAAATTAGTTGAATTGAGAAATAGTTATTAATAATTGAAAATAGTTTAACATGTTTGTTGGTCAGCTTCCTTACAACTGCGCATGTTGTTGTAATTCATGCAGAGGAAGGTTCTTTCAACATACGAGGTTGAACTTGATACAGATGACTACATCAATGCAGATATACTTCAGGATGATCAGTTGAAGAGTGCTGCTACCTAGATTGGTGTTGGAAAGGGAAAACACCTCATCGGAGGTTCACAATTTTGCATGATTATGCAAGATTCCTTGGAAAGGAAACAAGCTGAAAGGCACAAGTCACAGCCTAGTATAATGTCCTACTGTGATTTGTAATTGCTATCTGCACAGCATCTTGGCTAAGCAAAGCCTTAGTTTCCTTCATTCATTCTGGTGTTCTTTGTATATATCAATTACCATTACAATGTTGTAAAAGGGAAATAATAATGAGTGTATAGTTTTCCTAGTTTTGTGTAGGGTCTGTACACTTGTACAGTACTTAAGATGTATGTATGTATTATATTATGATTAACCAAACATCAAATATCTACTTGCAAGGTTTAATTTGATGTATTTTGTTTCCTCGATTACTTTCTTTATCTATTTGATTGTCATCACTAAAATGTAGAACCACATAAGTGATATGTTTGCAGTTTGCACACCATAAGACCCTTTGAATCTCAAAAGGGTTTCATCCTACTGAACCATTTTTGTCATTCTGGCGCCATATCTACCGACGAATCACTTCTTCCTCTTATTTATAATACTTGTATTTAAGTTAAAGAGTGTTCTAATAATTTACTATGTATTTTCTACAAATTTTTTAATATAATATCATTAACTAGTATTTTTAAAACATTTGTTAGCAAGACTTGATAATTTAATTAATACTTATAAAAAAATAACAAAGTCTTGTCCCATTAGATGTGATCGACTATATGGATTAAACCATAGTTATAAAAATTAAATTGGGCCGCTCGATTTGACAAAAAAATTGGTAAATCGTACCTTAAGCTGGTTTGGTTTATTTTTTGGACCATTCAAGGAAGAGAACCGGTGTGAACTAATAAGAATCGGTCAAAATCCGTGAGAACCGGTGTAAACCAGTCTAACTGAACTGGTCTGTTTTGAAAATTTTTCAAAATGCCGAAGCCAAGGTTCGGACCAACATTCTCCCTTTGCCACTCAACCATCATGCTTCTTGTTATTATATAAGACAAATAGTAATTATATAGTATACATTCAATTACATAATTTTATAGATATTTAATTTAATTTAATTTTGTATTCTCTATTTTTTGAATTAATTATATTTTAATTATGTGCTATTATTAATATAAATATATATTTCACTAAAAATTTATTAATTTGCTTGGATCGATTTCAATGCTATTATTGTAATTAAGGTTATTTGTTTTTATACTAGTGTTAAAATCTACAGATATTATAATTAGATGATAGGCTTTGTGAATTAATTGTTACTTTTATTGTGTCAAATTAAGATATTATTGTAGTATTAGTGACAAATTTTATATTTTTTATTAGTTATTTTTAGAATTTAAGACTTAATTTTTCATAAAATATTAGTGAAGATATGTATTTCAAATTTTAATTTTAAGTTTTTTATTATTTTATATTTTTGTTTACGTCATACCGGGTTTACCGGTTCAACTAGTGATTTATCGGTTGAACTAATAAACCAATAAACCAGTAGCTTGACCGATTCGATCACCGGTTCGATCCTGACAACTATGGATCAAACGACGCCATTGAGCTCTATCATATATCATGCCTATAGAGAGACCATTTACATGTAGATCTCGATTGACAACCTCATGTATGATCTTCCTAGATCTTCCTTTGTTTTTCACCCCTTGTCCATCTTCCATCACATCCACTCTCTTGACTGGGTGCTCTGTGCGTCTTCTTCTCACATGTTCAAACCATCTGAGATGCGATTATACAATCTTTTTTCACAATAGATACTACTCCAACTCTCTCTCTCATATATTCGTTCCTTATTTTATTTAATCGTGTATGACCACTCATTCATCTCATCACCTTCATCTCTGTCACACTTAACTTATGCTCGTGCTCTCCTTTGACCGCCCAACACTCTACACCATAAAGCATAGTCGGACTGATAGCAGTGCATTAGAATTTACCTTTAAGTTTTAAAAACACTTTTTTGTGACATATAAAATCAGACGCACCCCCCATTTTGACTAACCTGCTTAGATCTTATGATTTACATAATGTTCAATCTCTTAATTATCATGTATGATGCACTCAGATATTTAAAACTTTTATCTTTTTGTAGGATGTTTTCTCTAATCTTCACCTCTGTATTAGGGTTTTTCCTTCGACGGTCGAACTTACATTCAGTATATTCCATATTGCTACGGTTTATGCGCAAACCATACACTTTTAGAGCTTCTCTCCATAAATCCAACTTCTTATTTAGGTATTCCCTTTACTCCCCCATAAGGACGATATCATCAGCAAAAAGCATGCACCATGGCACAGGCTCTTTAATATGCTCTGTGAATATTTACAAGACTAATGTAAAAAGGTATGAATTTAAGGATGATCCTTGGTGTAATCATATACCAATAAGAAACTCTTCTGCCAAATCAGCTTGAGTTTTCACACTAGTTGTAGCCCCAGCATACATGTTTTTAGTTGTACGAATATATGCAACTCTTACTCTCTTCCTTCCCAAAACCTTCCATAAGACCTCCCTTGGCATCTTATCGTAAGCTTTTTTTAAATCAATAAACACTATAAGTAGATCTCTTTTATTACTACAATACTTCTCTATCATCTTTCTTAACAGGTATATAGCTTCAGTGGTGCGTGGATCTGTCTGGCATAAAATCAAATTGATTCTCTGTTATTTGTGTCACTTGTTAAGCCTCTTTTCTATCACCCTTTCGCATAATTTTATGGCATGACTCACGAATTTGATCCCTTTATATATAGATTCTTATTCTTTAATTAATACCTATATATAAAATTAATTGTTTGGAAATTCAAATAAAATTGATTTTTCAACTTCTTTCATAGGCTTCACTAATACAATAATATTAATTAGGTTATGTTTACACAAAAATAATTATTTATCAATTATCATATATAGAAATATGTATTTGATATCTGATAAAAAAAATTAATATACTATTATTATTATAAATAAGTTTGAATATTTATCTATTAATATTATAGCTTTGATTATTTTACTAGGTTAAGTTTGATTATTCTAGTGACATTATTTAATTAAAAAAAGGTGTCAATTAATATACATAAAAATATATAATCGCTAATTTAGTGATTATATTTTGGTGTACACATAATATTTTTTAAATAATAATTACATAATCATTTTATATTTTGGTGTACACATTATATAAGTCTTAACTATTCATTTGCATATAAATATTTTAAACACGTCTAATTAATTTATACTTAAATTTTGTATTTTTATCCATGCATTAACAATTTTTATTCACTTCAAGTGCATGTAAAATATCTTAGTGCTATTGTTAGGGAGTACAAAATATTCTCTCAAGAGCCTTTTTGTTTGCTTTTTGGTCTTGATGATGCACGTGTTATTAAACTATTTTTCTATCTTAGTCTATTATGACAATAAAAAAATTTTATAATTTATAATTTCAGTCTAATAAAATATATAAAAATTCAGTTTTAATTTTAATTTTTATCATTTTATCTTATCCTTTTATCTTATCTTTATTTTTATTTTTTATAAATAATATTCTATATATATTTAATTTTACTTTTATAATTCAATTAATCAAAAAATACATAACAAAATATTCTTTATTTTTATGTACTCTTTATATACTCTTTTAGTTTTATTATGTGTGAATGCCATAAATTAGCTAATCGGCCTGTCAGAGATAAAAGTCGTTGGTCACATCCTTATTTACATTTTTAGGTTTTTTTTACGGAGCATGAACGGGTAGTGCAAGAAAGGTGCTCCCGGTGGAAGATCATACTACGCCACCATCCCATATATGAATAGAGATAATTCATAATTTGTATAAGTGACATAGGTGTATTATTATAAAAAAAATTATCATTAAAATAATATTAATTTAATTTTTATTATTAAATTAATTTAATTTTTAAAAATTAAATATTTTTATAAACGATCTCTCTAATATAATTTAATTTTATACAATAATATTAATTTTAATTTTAATAAGAAATTAGTAATTTAAAATTATTTATTTTAAATAAGTACATTATTTTTCTAAAAACAAGTCATTTGAATTAGTACTCAAAAAGAGTACATACAAAATATATTGAATTAAATTGATTTAAATTTTTAAAAAAATAAATTATAAACTAAGTATAATATAGTCTATTTGCAAATTCTGTCAGCAATCGGATTTATAATACAAAGGAACTTACTATTCATGAATTGGAGGTAATTAATATTCTTATATATATTTTTTTCTTCTCTTTTTTTCAATCAACAAAACTTTTTCAATTTTTTAATTTTTATTAAAGTTTTTCTTTTGTTTTTTTTCAACTAAATTTTGAAACATTTAATGTAGTGTACTGTTATAAATAACAACAACATTTTTCTTTGTCCGTTGAAAATGAAAACTTGAGCTAGGGTGTTATCGTGCAACACCTTAGACCTAATTATAAAGCATTATTATTAAAAATTGAAAATAAGAGAAAGGAAGAAAATATATAGTTGCAGATAACATTAAATGATGAAATGATAGAAGATGATAAAACAACATTTAATGTCAACATGGTGAATATCTTAGACATTTTTATAATGATCATTAATAAAAAATAAAACTTTTTATTTTATTTTTCTGCCTTGTGTAATTTTTAAACATTAATATTATTATACAAAATTCTTGAAAAATTACCTCCATTATCAAAGTATATTTTACTGAAGTTAAGCAAACTCTTATTAGATTAAAGAGAAGAGGTGAAAAATAATTCTCATTCATCATCTATCATGTACAGTTTAGATATATATACATTAGGAAAGAAAAAGGCAACTAACTACCAAATTACCAACAGAGTATAACTAATTAAGGTTAAAAAATGTTGTTGGTTGTTACGATAAGAAAGCCTAGGTGGATGACCATTTCCCCACAAGGCTCAAAGTTTTGAAGAAGAATCTTATTTAATGTAGTTTGACAAACTACCATCACAAAAGCTTATAAATAGAGGCTTTTGCCTCAGAGAAACATACACAGCAATAAAAAGAAAGCTAATATACTCTCTCTCTCTTCTTACGAATACTTCTCTCTTTTATGTTGCAATCAAATACCCTTCTTCTTATATTACTATTACAATTCTTTCTCTTCTTTTATTTTATAAGTATTTTAAATTCTATTTTCTATTACTCTTTACATATAATATTAATAGCAATATTAACCATCTTTATTATATTGAGATAGTATCAAATGCAAATCTCTCTCTCTTTATTTTTAATACTTTTCTTATCTTTGTATATATATACACAATACAACATATAATATTATTATATATATATAATAATTATTGAGCTAATTATATTAATAATAAAGTCTTCTATTTATACATCTCTATTTTATATCTTTTATTTATTTTACAACACGTTATCAGCACGAGACTCTGATCAAATTTTTAGGAAGACTCAGGTAATATTTTCATTATGTCGAAGCTCTCTCATCTTGAATTCAATGCTCTTGATATATTTGGAAACAATTATTTATCATGGATATTAGATGCTGAAATCCATCTTGATTCAATGGATCTTGGAGATACCATTAAAGCTGAGAATAATGCATCCCAGAAGGATAAAGCTAAAGCCATGATTTTTCTCCGTCGTCATCTTGACGAAGGATTGAAAAATGAATATCTCACATTAAAAGATCCTGCAGATCTTTGGAAAGACCTTGAAGAAAGGTACAATCATCAGAAAACGGTGATACTTCCTCAAGCCCGGTATGAATGGACGCATTTGCGTTTACAAGATTTTAAATCTATAAATGAATATAATTCTGCAATGTTTCGAATCACCTCACGAATGAAATTGTGTGGGGAAAAAATAACTGATCATGATATGTTGGAGAAAACTTTCTCAACCTTCCATGCCTCGAATGTGCTTCTGCAGCAGCAGTATCGAGAAAAAGGGTTTAAAAAATATTCTGAGTTAATTTCTTGCCTTCTTGTTGCCGAACGCAACAATGAGTTGTTATTGAAAAATCATGAAGCGCGCCCAGCTGGCGCCGCCCCATTTCCTGAAGTAAATGCGGCAAATCATTACTCCAGAAGAGGTAAATGGCAAGCTTTTAATAACAAGAAAAATTATGGAAGGAAAAAGAATTATGTTCAAAAGAGAGGATCTCACCGGAAGTGGGACAAAGAAAGGAATATCGGGCAGAATAAATCAACCGAGGAGAAGTGTTTCCGCTGTGGTGGAAAGGGCCATTGGTCACGTACCTGTCGTACCCCAAGGCACCTAGTCGATCTTTACCAGGCATCTTTGAAAAAGAACGACAAAGGAAAGGAAACAAATTTTGTTTCAAATGATGCTGAGAACTCCACCACTCATTATGATGTATCTGATTTCTTTGAGGACCCTGAAGGAAATATTGGTCATTTGATCAATGATGGAATAGTTTAATATGTGGGATTGTGAAGTATATGTAAATAAATAATGTAAAGAACTTATTGTTAAGTTTTATTTTCTATGTATTTAAGTTTCAAATGTGATGTACATAAATAATGAAATATTAATATGAATTTTGAAATTATTAAATGTGTCAAATTTTAAAATAAAATTTTAGTATATGACATTATTTTATGTACAGTGTTTCTTAGAAAAATAATTCTGATCAAATACTCAATTTAACTGTGCATACTACTCATTTTATTATTATTTGTTTTTGAAGAATGGCAAGGATATGTAATGAAGATGTATGCCTTGCGGATAGTGCAAGTTCGCACACTATTCTCAAAAGTGATATATATTTTACCCATCTTGTGCCAAAGGAGGAATATGTTAATACTATTATAATAAACTCAATCGAACTAAGATATCTCAGACCACAAATAAACTGCTTAATCTCATACGAAATGGGCGTGGTAAGACTATCAACCTCCCAAGACACCCCTTTTCACAAGTCAGCCACTATGAAATCTGATTCAGAAATATGTATATAAGGAACAAGGTTGCAAAGCTTATCAAAAGGAGTCCACTCATCATACCAAACTGATTTGTGGGCATCCCCAATATTCCAATGAAGCCCTTCCTTGAGATGCTCATAGGCACTAACAATGTTCTTCCAAGTAGCCGATGAAGAATTTCTACTGTTTTCGTTTATACCAGATTGATTCCTGAGATATTTATGCTTCAGAACCTACACCCACAACTTCTCACTATTATTTAGACAATCCCATACTAACTTTCCCATAAGCGCCATGTTAGCACAGGAAGTATCCCTAATACCCAATCATCCTGCCCTTTTAGGAGTTTTGGCGACCTCCCACTTGACCAGAGGCAGCCCTTTGCCAGTCGCTTGATCTTTCCATAAGAATTTTCTCATCAAGGAATCAATTTTATTACATGCATAATTCGAGAGAAGAGAAATTTACATTCCATAAACCGGGATAGAGGTCATAACCGATTTAACCAGACAAAGCCTCCCTGCCTTATTCAGTAGGCATCCTTTCCAACTGGAGAGCTTTCTCGAAATTTTTTCAATAACCTCCTGAGCCATCTTTCTAAAAGCTCTGGCATAGTCGATATTAATTCCTAAGTATTTACCCAAATCATTGCAAAACCAGATGTTTAATCATTTAAAATTATATTAGATCAATTAAAAAAAATTAAAAGACTAATATCAGACATAGTTAATTTTATACGATAAATTTGATTCCAAAAAACTTAAAATACTTTAAATTAATTTATTAAAAATATAAAAAATCTAATTCAATTAAAATTATCTTATGTTTTATTTTATCTTATGAGTAGATTACTTTAGTTCTATTTTATTTTAAATTTCAATTTTTGATGAAAAAAATTAAATTAAATTAACCAGAAACAACTATCTAACCACTATCCATCTATTTATAATTTATAATCTAACACGAACTATATTATATATTTATTCAACTGTATTATTTCTTTTAAACGATTATTTACATCATGCAAGGCCCTATTTATTAAAAATTTGTGTGCTCATATTCCTTAATTCTCAATTATCGTTATAAATAAAGTTTTTAACATTGCTATTTATAATATATTATTTGTATATATAGTAGTAATTTCTTGAATTTTTTCAATAGTTTGATTAATTTATATGTGAATCTATTATGTTATTATTAGTGATTTCAATTCCCAAATTTTACCATGGACTTCACTAATAAAATAGTATGAATTATATTACGTATACACAAATTTTATAAACCGCCGTCACGGAGAGAAATATGCATTTGATATCTGACAAAAAAAATTTAATATTTTATTATAAATAAATTTGAATATTCATCTATAAATAAATTTGAATAATATTCATCCAAATAGCAGTACTGAATAATAACAAAATGGAGATAAACACGAACAAACACTTTGCAAATAATCTTAAAAAAAAAAACACTAAAGTAATGAGCTAGAATAACACCAGACAGGAGGACACATGAACTTTACATCGGACAATACTCTTTGATAACTTCCATCGTCCAAGTCGAAGATGCCAATATCTTGATGTTCGGCATAGTCCCATGATTGCAAATCTAGTAGGTTATCTGTAAAGTAGATTTGATTTCCTTTGGTTTGAATACTTGCAGGCAGTATTTGAACAGAAGAGTTGAATCCAATCATCACTATGTAATTTTCCAAACTATCTAGTCTGGACCATTCTTTTGCATTCTTCTTCAATTCATAGATATCAAATTTGTAAGTACGAGATTCACCATTAGTAAAATGTCTCACCAGCATCAATAAACTTCCATTGGCGCACCCAACCAAATATTTAAGCTGGTAAGGACCCACCGCAGCATCAGAGGGAGGTTTGGCTTCATGAATACCACCTGCAGGCCCTGACTTTGTGTTTGTATCAAATTCGTATAGCTGGCCACCTTCTTCTACTGCATATATCTTCTCTCCAAAAAATATGACATCATCAAACGCCTGTTTTCTAGTTGAAAGATCTAACCATCTCTTATCATTTGGTTTGTAAAAGGCTAATGTACGACGAGGTCCGTATATAGCCACTGCCATAAAATCTTCATTGTCATTGATAGGACATGAATTTATAATAACCTTCCAAACATGAATACAATTTATGTAAGGTTCGTGGTAATCATCCATATCGTCATCACCCAAATCCCGAACAGTATATTCCAAGCCATAATTGTTAGGATTGTAGTCAATTATATCCGGAAAAGTTGATACTGGAGGAAGATCTAAACGGACCTTTGTAAATGCATTTAACATACACATCGAACCTTGATATATATCTAGGACGATCAACCATTCACCAAAAGAACCACGGATCAATTTGTTCTGCATCTCTGCTAGGTTGAGATGGTGGATCTTGGCCTCATCAAGAGACTGAATATCAAGTCGTACTTCATCAGCAATTCGTTGCATGAGATGGTAGCCTCCCTCGTCGTCCTCAGAAAAATAATCACTGAAAGATTCAGGTACCAGCAGCCACAAAATCTTGCTGGAGATCTCTGGAAGTTTCAAGCTCCATTGCTTGCAAACTAAACGTAGTTGGATGAAATCATCGTATGAATAGAAGTGCTTCGCAATTTCCTTTAAGATGTCATGGTGAATGTTTGCCCATCCATCAATGTCACCCATATCTCAGACTCAAGTTATGTTATTCTCAGATATCAAGAGAGACGCAAACTGCACAGAAGCTTAAGGACTTGGATTGATAAAAAAAAAACTTGCACGGCTTAACATTATATATAGATAAAGTCTATCTCCGTTTGATTTTTTATTTTTATTTTGTTCTGATTTTGATACGTATCCACATATTTCTGTTTCTTTTTGTTTGTTGTGGGTAGATTCTGTTCCGTTTTATTTGATTTTAAATTTCAAATTTTAAATTTAAAATTAAATTGAGAAGGATAATTAGTCTTTTTTTTAATTGAGGAGGGTAATTAGTGTTTTTTTTATCAGAGATAGAAAATTTAAATCTACGACTTCTTAATTATGTACAGAAAAACTATGCTATTTGAGTAACTCATTATAAGATAACTAGTCTTTTTTGAAAACACTATGGGTGTGTGTGATTGAAGGAATTATAAATAATTTCTAGGAATGTTAAGATAGGAATATTATGTTTCTATGTTTGGTTCAAAGTTTGAAAAGATATTTTTAAGTAAGTTTGATTCCTAGAAATTAAAATACCATCATTTTAATTCCCACCTTCTCCTTCATTATCTTTGATTCCCATGAAAATAGAATATTTATAACAAAATAATACTTGAATTACACACACCTTATAAAGTCAAATATGACTAATTGACTTTGGAATCTATCTTATACAGTGCTACCTCACATGGTCATATTGGAAATTTGGGATCTGTATCATTATTTATTGTTCAGAATTTTTATTTAACTTTTAGGGTAACAAAATTAATTGTAGTTAATTTTATTTCACTGATTGTATTTTGTATAAAATATTTTATATATTTATTTAGTTATATTCATTAGTTTGAATGATCATTAGTTATATCCAAAAAATATATGTTAAAATTATACATTGAAATTTTTTTATTAAAAATACAAAAAAATTTAAATTTTAAATATATTTATTTTGTATTTATTAAAAAAAATCAAAAGCTTCTATTAATAATAACTTTAAAGACACATGTTAACAAAAATTTTATTTATATAATAAATTTAAAATGATAATTATTTTTATTAACATCAAAATATGCAATAAAATATATATAAAATACTGTTAGATTGATTGATCTTAAAACTTATGCTCATTCTGAGGCAATATAAGATTGAATCTAGTTCAAAATTTTTTTAATTTATTTTTCAGGATAACAAAATTGATAATATTCATTTTTGTATAAAATATTTTACCCGTTTAATTATATCTCCTATTTTAAACAATCATTGCATGATGAAAAATATTTTTAATAATCTAAAAATACGTAATCAGTTAGGTACAAAATATTTTTTATTGATCAATTATACATGAAAACTAAATCTTATATTTATTTTAAGGGAATATAAAAAGATCGAATCTGATCTATTACTAAAAGCAAGGTTTGAATTTCATCTCTTAAGGGCATCAGTAAAAGAAAGTTAAAACATAAAATGGCCGAAGATAATATAAAATTTAAGTTTAGCAAATCAAAGCTGGAAATATGCTTTCAGCTTTTTAAAAACACTTTATAGATAAGTGAATGTAAAACCACTTTTCTAAACAATGATAATGATGTGTTACGGATCCGGTTTTTGGATCTCACACTGGAACGGCCTCCAATCCGATTATTCAGGATTTTGCCTCTTTTTAATGGTTTTTTTTTTGGTGACTCTCTTTTTAATGGTTTAAATCGGTTGTATAATTTTTTATTTAAATTTAAATGGCTCTTTTATTTTAATAAAGATGAGATAATTATTGAATATTTAAATTCACAAACTTTTATTATTTTAGTCAGATAAAATAAAATAATTATCATTAACTATATAAAAGAAAATAAATTTTTTTAAATACTCACTTATTTTTCACATTTTATACTTCTTAGATAATTCTACCAGAAATTTCTTATACAATATAATAATTGTGTAAAATTTTTGTACACCATAAAAATTAATCGAGCTAAGATGTGATTACATCCTAACTTCAATCGTTTTTACTTACAAAAAAAACTGTCAATAGATTATTATTTTAATTTAGTTTTGATATATTAAGTCATTAACCATAGTATTTTTTTAACCTATTTTTATTTTTTCAACTTAGCTTCTATTACCCCTCATTCTTAAAGTTTGCCTTTCCAAATTAAAGGCACTAAAAACTAAATGGTAAATTCTATTGTGCTTATAATTAGTACCTAAATTTTATCTAATTTAATTTTTGTAATAATTTTTATTTTTAAAAAATATTTATTTTTATATTTTTTAAATTAAATATTAATTTTTAGTTTTTTTAATAAGTAGATACTACTTTTTATACTTTTCCTTTTAAATGCCATAACATTTACCAAACTAAATACTGATGTACAATAATATTTATTCGGAAGGAAAAACCGCTTTTTCTCTTTTCCATTGATGTATATTATATTAATTTGACAAAATAGCAGACTCCATGAGAACACATTTTCACATCACAAGATTACAACACTAAAACAAACACAGGAACAAAACATAGTTTGACCGGCTAAGACTCCAATACCCATTATCAACCTAATTCACAGACCCTTTGGCACTCAATCGACTTCCTCCATCTTACTTTCCTCGGCATCATCCTCTTCCAGTGGCGGGATGTCAGCATCGTCCCCACCAGTTTCATCCTCATCGATGCTCAAACCCAGCTTCAACATCCTGTGGATTCTTGCAGCAAAGGTGTTTGGATCATCAAGGCTGAAACCAGAAGTCAAAAGAGCAGTCTCAAAGAGAAGCAGCACAAGATCCTTTACTGACTTGTCATTCTTGTCAGCTTCTGCCCTCTTCCTCAGTTCTTCCATAATGCCATTGTCAGGGTTGATCTCCATAGTCTTCTTGCTAGACATGTAGCCAGCCATGCTGTTATCTCTCAAGGCCTGAGCCTTCATAATCCTCTCCATATTTGCAGTCCAACCATACTCACCAGTGACCAAACAGCAAGGTGAATCAACAATCCTGTCAGACACCACAACTTTCTCAACTTTGTCTCCCAATATATCCTTGATAACTTTGCAGAGGTCCTCAAATGACTTCTTCTTTTCTTCCTTCTTCTTTTTCTCTTCCTCTGTCTCATCATCCAACTTCAATCCCTCCTTTGTAGCTGAAACCAGTTTCTTACCTTCATACTCCTTCAATTGTCCAACAGCGTATTCATCAATGGCATCCACCATGAACAACACCTCATATCCCTTTCTCTTGAGCTTCTCCAGGAAGGGTGAGTTCTCCACTGCTTTCTTGCTTTCTCCAGTGATGTAGTAAATGTCCTTCTGGCCCTCCTTCATTCTAGTAACATAGTCCTTCAAACTTGTCATCTCATCTCCACTCTTTGTAGAGTGATATCTGAGCAAATCAGCCAATTTGGCTCTGTTTTGACTATCCTCGTGGATACCCAACTTGAGATTCTTGGAGAAAGCCTCATAGAATTTGTTGTAATCATCCTTATTCTCAGCAATCTCATTGAACATCTCAATGCACTTCTTCACAATGTTCTTCCTGATCACCTTCAAGATCTTGTTCTGCTGCAACGTCTCACGCGAGATGTTGAGTGGCAAGTCATCGGAGTCGACAACACCCTTAACAAAGCTAAGGTACTCTGGAATGATCTCCTCGCAGTTGTCCATGATGAACACCCTTCTGACATAAAGCTTGATGTTGTTTGGCTTCTTCCTTGTGTCAAACAGATCAAAGGGTGCTCTCTTGGGGACAAAGAGAATTGCCTTAAATTCAAGCTGGCCTTCAACTGAGAAATGCTTCACTGCTAAGTGGTCTTCCCAATCATTGGTGAGGCTCTTGTAGAAGGATGCATATTCCTCCTTGGTTATCTCTTCCGGCTTGCGCAACCAGATTGGTTTCTGCTTGTTGATGAGTTGCCATTCGTGAGAAACCTCCTTGATCTTTTTCTTCTTCTTGGAATCCTTTTCCTTCTCTTCATCAACTTCCTCAACATCGCCTTCCTCCTCCTTCTTGGGTTCATCGTCCTCATCGTCACTGATCTCTTTCTCGGTCGTCTTCTCAGTCCATAGATAAATGGGATAACTAATGAATTCCGAGTGCTTCTTCACAAGATCCTTAATCCTCCTCTCCTCCAAGTATTCCAGCTGTTAAAACCAAAAACAATGTCAATCACTCAGCCATCATCTCCGGTTGCAAGCTCAAATTAAAGCAACTTTCAATTTAAAAATTCCTGAAACATTTTAAATGTTCCCCTAAAGTTTAAAAACTAAGCACGCACTTAATGAATCAAATTGATGTGCAGACCTAATTGTGTTTCTAAATAAATTCATACAGAAATAATTTATGTTGTTCCTTACACTCCTAAGATTCCAATTTCGACGTGTTCGTAATTATCCATTATTATTTTTTGAGTTCTTCGAACTCATTGAACTTCATATCAAATATTACTATTGGTGAATTATATAACACGTCAAATAACCTATTAACCCAAACATATCCATATCATATAGATAAAAACACCAATCAAAGAATAAAACCATATCCAATACAGAAGAAAACGACAGCAAAAATATCAAACTTCTGAGCAAATTGAAATCAAAATGGGGCTGAGGTGTCTGTATTACCTGATCCTCCTTGAGGAAGAGGGTGATTTTGGTTCCTCTTCCGAGTTGCTCCCCACTGGTATCCCTGGTCACAGTGAATGAGCCACCAGCCTGTGATTCCCAAATGTACTGCTCATCATCGTTATGCTTGGTGGTCACAATCACCTTCTCGGCAACCAAGTATGCAGAGTAGAACCCAACACCGAATTGTCCAATCATGCTGACGTCAGCACCCGCCTGCAACGCCTCCATGAACTCCTTCGTCCCAGACCTCGCTATTGTTCCCAAATTATTCACCAAATCTACACACACACGCACACAAATCAGTAATCAAACTCAAAGAAACAGCACGTGACTGAATTCAGAACAAAATTGGAAGTGCATTTTACGGTACCTGCTTTGGTCATTCCAATTCCGCTATCGATGATTGAGAGAGTCTTATTGGCCTTGTCGGGGACGAGACGAATGAAGAGCTCCGGCTGAGCATCGAGCTTGCTCTTATCAGTTAAGCTCTCGAATCGGATCTTATCCAATGCATCGGAAGCGTTGCTGATGAGTTCGCGAAGGAAGATCTCCTTGTTGGAGTAGAAAGTGTTGATGATGAGGCTCAGCAATTGGTTGATCTCCGCTTGGAATGCGAATGTCTCAGCGTCTGCCATCTGTACATCCGCCATTGTTAACGAGCTCGAATGAAATTGGCAAATTGCAGGTAAAGATAGAGCGCGAAGCGTGGAGAGAATGAGAATAGCGAAGCGCAGAGAAGATTGGTAGTTGTTTTGCGTGTTCGGCGAATAAGGAAGCAGAGGGAAGGGGTTATTATAGTAGCAGAGAGGTTCTGGATTATTCTACTTCTCTCCGGAACGAGAGAAAGATCCTCGTTTTTTACTTTATTTTATTTATTTAAACGTTTTCTTTCAAATAGCGCGGGTTAGTTTCTTCGGGGGACAAAAACGGTGTCGTTTGTGACGTGGATGCCGTTGCCGTTGGTTAAAGTGCGGATCGGAAATTTCGCGCGAATGGGGTTCGCGAACTTTCTATAAACTTACTCTCGAGTCTCGAATGTTCTTTGTTTTCACAAACTTGACTAGACCGCTAAATAAAATCTCTACTCTTGTGTGGATAGAAAGGACTAAGAAGTAAATTGGATTAATTTTTTTATATTTTTAAGAAATTAATTTAAATTATTTTAAGTTTCTTTGGAATCAAATTTATCATATAAAATTAATTATTTCTGATTTTACTCTTTTATTTTCTTTAAATTGATCTCATGTAATTTAAAATGATTCCAAACTATTATTTTACTTAAATACCAGTTCTCTTTTATTTTTTAAATGTTTTTGCATGAAATCCAAAATTATAAATTACTAATTTTAAATGTAAGAGCTAAATCTCAACATATTTTTATTTTAAATCAATTTTATTAATATAATATCACCAAAAATTATAATTTACCTTAAGTAGTTACGATGACTATTATAATACTATTTATGTAAAATGATTTAGTATTGGCGTCTAAAAAAGAGGTCTAATTTATTAAAAAAAATATTTAATTTAAATACAATTTCTCTTACATATTTTTGGACGAAATTTATGGTAGATTGACAATATATATGTGCTCCACTTTGTTTTCAAGTGTTAAGCTTCTTTTCCTTAAAATAAAAAAAGAAAAACAATTTTTATATGATTTTTTTGTCAATACACACTACAATCATTTTATACACATTTTCTAACTACTACAAATCTACAATATTACACTCAGAAATTTACTTTCCTACTTACCTTACTAAATTTATATCACATAAATATCATATTTTTCTTGTATTTTTTATAGTATGTATACATTTAAATTTATTTGTTAAAATTTATTCATCTTAATCTAAATTATTTTAAAATTAATATATTTTACTTAAAATCAATATTTATATTAATTATATGCCTTTTGAAAATTATACACCTATATATTTTTTATTTTTAACTCATAAAATAATATTTATGTTTTTTTAAATATATTTTATTTTATTGTAAAGTGACAAATTTAATATAAAATTTATATAAATTATTCTTTTTTTACTAATTATAACATTATCCAAATCATATTCATTTTTTCATAATCATATCTAACAAAAAAAAAATATACAAATACAAAGTACATTAACACCAATTTCATTTTATTCAAAACTAATCCTGCAAAATCATATTCATACCAACATTCATTCTGTAAAAGCCTCACCAACATTCATTTTGTAGAATGTGAAGCCTCATTTTTTTTGGGTTAGATCATCATTAAAACTTAAATCCAAAAACTTCTCATCAATTGAGGTCAAAGCCCATAAAGGCAGGCCGGTATTGTCTTACTGCTTAAAAAGAATATAGGTAAATAACTCCTAACCAATTAACTTTTAACAACTGCAATTAATAATTAATTATTTTATAATTTTTTAAAAATATAATTTAAATAATCATTAATCAATAACAATTCATTACTATGGAATGCAATTTAAAAATAAAATTATAATAGAATTAACCACGACAATTTTTCAATTTAAATAATATCTTTTGTGTTACATCTTTCTTTCGCCTAATTTTTTTTAATATTACAATCGGAAGAATGTAATACATTGGTATTATACTAATTTGGTGTAATGTATTGATATAAGTGTTTTCAATGTCATAAGAAATCATGACTTACGATTTTAAAAAAGGACAAAAAAAATTGTAAAAATGAGACTAACGATTTTAAGACAAATTTTTTTTTCCAGAATTTCTACAACCATAAAATCGTTACTCTCATTTTTTAAGTTAATTTTAGCCATTAATTGTTGATCAAAAGCTTTCTAATTATTCTTCCTCTTCACTCAAATGGATGGTAACAATTTTAAATAAATCGATACAAACGATTTTTTTTAAACCAATTATGAGTCCCATAGTTAGGCATTACACACCTAAAACTTCATTTATATGTATTACACAACTAGCATATCAAAAATATTTAGTGCCTTCTTTCATGCTACCTTAATATCTTCAAATTTTAGAAATGAAAAACTAAGGAAAATAGTCAAATTTTAGATGAAAATTCACTTGTTTTTTAAATTAATTTTTAAAATAATTTTTTTAATTAAATTTGTCTTTTAAAAATTTTAAATTATTCATATTATTTGTTTTATTTTTTTATTGACTGTATCAAAATTTGTTGATATGAAACATTAAGTGATTTTACAAAACTTGAAACATTTGAATTTTTCAATTTATGATTGATTTGATCTAATCTTTTAAAATGATCATGTTAACCGCTTAAGATGATTATGTGTGTTATAGTGACACTTAATGTGCCACATCAATAAATTTTGATACCGTTAATAATAAAAGTGACAAAAAGACTAAAATGACTCATTTAAAATCTTTAAAAAATGAATTTAATTAAAAAAATCTTTCGATGACTAATTTAAAAAATAAGTAATTTTTTGAAAAACTAATTTAACTGTTTAGTCAAAAAATTAATAATTACTCAAGAGTCAAGACAAATACAAACTAACTGACAAAAAAAAGTCACCAAAAAAACAAAAACTAACTGACGCATTTTAGCACCATTGCTTGACAGAAGGAACGCTACATTGCCATGGATTCTTTTGAGCAAAATTTTACTCCACAAAGTCATACTCCAACAAGATTAGTGGATACTTATTCAAATGAGAAATAGAAGGCTAAGCAGCAGCAACCACTAGTAGAAAATGGCAGGAAAATCACTGTATATTTTCAATGTTTTCAAATAATTCTCTAGTTACTTCATCTTAAGTCCATGATAATGATATATTTTGAGTTTAGGTCTTGATTTGACTAAGATGGAATAATATTTTCTTTCTAATCTCTGTTCAAAGTGAGGGGACATAATCATCATTTGAAGGTGTGTGAGGCTAGATTGCAGGAAAAAAATATCTCTTACTCCTTATGCATTTGTTGAAAAGCATAGTTCTTGTCACACAGCATGATGAGCTGAATAGCAAATAAATTTTTGTAAAATAGTCATTATATATATTTGTAAATTGTAATAGGAATACAACTTCCATATAGTTTCATTTCACTAAAATCTCCTACTTATGTAGATTACAATACTTTTTTTACTATAATAAATATTGGCTTCGGTTTAGTGGGGGAGTCCATTGCATCAAGAGTATAGAGATTGATTGGGCCCAAGGACCCTTTTAGCAAACCTGAAATATAGTTAACAAAGAGGTATCTAAGTTGCTCCTTTCTTCAGGCTTGGCGAGGGGGAGGGGATGAGTCAGAAAGTTTGGTAAAATTATTTGTAGAGAAAAGTATAAACACCTTATTTTATGTTTGTAATAAATTTAAAAGTTAAATGTGCTTTTGAAAGTTCATAAAAAAGTCTTTTAAATTTAGTTTGTACTTATAAAATTTAAAAGTCTAATATAATTCTATATAATAATAAATATCTAAAATTATCTTTATTAATTATCAACACCAATTTTCGTTTATTTATTCGCACACACTTTTAGAATTTTAATATATTTCTAATTTTTCATCCTAATCTTCACAAATTTCATGCACTTCACACATTATATATTTTTAATTTCTCACTTTAATCTTCACAAGTTCCACCCATACTATAGAGACATACACTAGGTATGAACTTCTTCTATTTATATTTTTTTGAGCTTCTTTTTTTTAAAAAAACAAAAATACTAATGAAATTAAATACAAAAAGAGAGATGCTTACTTTTTTATATTTGAGCTAATGGATAAGGATCTAATTCTCTTTCAAAATTAAAGTTTAATCTTAAAATACAAGACAAACATTAGGTTATTGTTGGCTTACTAAAGTAGAATAATGTTTTATGTTTATTAGTATTATTAAATAATAATAATGTTTTATAAAGTCCATTATTTAATAACACATAGTAGTATTTAGGTAAATTTGACATAAAAATTATTTTTTTTTTCAATCTTTCAATTCTTACATGAACTTATAGAATAATTTTTTAATATTTATATTATATAAAATTTTAAAATTTAAAAAAAAATATTTTTTTATTATAAATATGCTTTTTTATTTTTAAAAAATATTTTATCAATAAATATAATTGTAATGCTTATATTTATTAAAATTTATTTTTATTTCGATTTTACTAAATATAGGTGCTGTGAGTTTTTGAAAGATTATCCTTTAAAATATTATTTTCATAAGCTGTTAAAAAAAAGTAAAAATTTTATTAAAGTAAGCTATAGTTATATTGATTATTAGAAGAATATCAAAACAAAAAAAAGACAAACTAAACATTTATTTATAACTAAAAATTTAAATATAAAATAATTTATTTATAAATTATTATTAATAAAAAATTTTATATTTTAATTTTTTTTAAAAATATTTAAATTATTTATTCAAACTAAATCTAATTATTTCTAATTGATGAACATTGAAATCTTTTATGTCTTTGCAAAATAAAAATAATAAGATAAAGATAAAAATAAAAATTAAGATAAAGATTAAAATTATAATTAAATTTGTATATTTTGTTGAAATGAATTTATAAACGTAAAAAAGTTTTATTATTGTCATGAATTAAAATAAAAAAGTGGTTTAATAAATCCAACTCCGTGACACGGCATAGGCTTATAGTGGAGTTGGCCGCAGCTGATTAATCCAACTACGTGACACGTCCTTCTTTTCAGCCGTCACAAAGTCAACGAGCTATTAATACCAAATCTCCGAAACGGAAAACTAATAAGTACTAACTACCCCCAAACACTCAGACACAAATTAGCTGGCGCATTTTAGCACCATTGCTGATTTCCGTGCTATCGTGCGCCGCCAAATAACCTTCCTCACTTCACTCTTTTCTGTCTCTTACTCTCTTCAATGAAAAGCCACCGCTTCCATGGGAGCCAGATCGCTGAAGAAGAAGAGGCACCGTGAACATCTCGCAGCGCCACAAGCTTCTTCCATGGCGGCTGCTGCTAATTCTCCCCCACGCCGCAATAAGGCTCGTCGTCCTTACGCCACCGTCTCCGTACTTCTCTCGGGGGTTCTCTTTGTTTCCGTCGCGGCTCTCTTGTTCATTTCGTCGAACAAATGGCGCGCATTCGGAAATTATGTTTCCTATGAGATGGTCAACGTGGTCAACGAGTTCCCTCACGACCCAGAAGCCTTCACCCAGGCAAATCAATTTTTTTTTGGTTATGGATTTCGAATATTTTATATGATCACTTTTCCCCTGTTTAGAATTATATGGTTGCGACTTGCGAATTGGTATGATTTAATGTATTTGTTTGCAAATAATTTGGATAATGCTGTGTTTGTGCTTCAAGGTTGTTAAATGGCTTGTCCAAAACCTGAAAATTTGATTCTAGTCTGTCTTCTATGTCCATATTAGATAAAAAAAAAAGCATATCAAACTTTTGTGTGATCATAAAAGTAAGAATAAATTCAACAATGAACTTGAGAACTTCATTAGCACATAGTCATCTTAATGATAGTGAACAACAAACTTTGTATTAAGGAGACGTTACTCTGTAAGAATTTGGGAAAATTGTTCAGCATGCATTATATAATTTATGGAATGTCAATATGTTAATTTAGTTATTATTTAAGGTCTAATTGCGGGTAAAAATGGCTTTCCTGCTTTCAGGGCCTTCTTTATGCTGGAAATGACACCTTATTTGAATCTACTGGTTTATATGGCAGGGTATGTTGCTTCTTTCCCTTTCCTAGTTTTCCTTTTACTCACGCATTGTGATAGGACAAAATTATTAATTGTTTTAATTATTTGTTGTTTCAGTCATCTGTCCGAAGAGTTGCTCTTCATACAGGCAAGGTATAGAACCCTGGTTCTTAAACAATTTTGCATGCTTGTTTAGATACTCGGTTCCATATGTTTTCAAATTATTATTCATTCATAAGAATAACAATTGGTGACAAGCAAATTGGTTCAATCAAGAGACATGCCCTTTTTTTATGCATCTACTTGTATGTTGCAATGGTATAGATATAATTTCTCTTATATGAAGTAATTTTCTTTATAGACTTTAGAACACTATGAGAAATTTTAGACAAGTACACTACTGGACCTAATTTGAGAAAAAAGTAACTTAAACTGAATGTTAAAGATAAAGATGTACCACCGCTTAGGTATGAAATTGGTAATTAGACATTTCAATTGGGGCATAGATATGTATATTGTTAGTGCATCCCTTGATTGTATATTGCACAATATGGAAGCTATTGTAATTTGTAAACATCTATATTTTTATTGCATGAAGGTGGAGGAGCTGCAGAGGATGGGTGATTCTTTATTTGGAGAAGGTTTAACTCTACTTGATAAAAGGTATGTGATGAAAATTGACATTTTCTTTTTTGGTCTATTTTGATACACGATGCATATGCAGATAAATTAAAAAAAAAATCTACTGTTGATGATTAGGCAGTAGTAAAAGAAGGAAAGGGTGAATGTCCATGTGTTAAGGAGTGTTGTAGGGGATGTTTACCTAGGGTCTCTTAATGTGTTATTAGCTTATACATTTGATGCCAAGCAGTTTTAGTTGTTTTCTTTAACACTTGCATGTTGGTTTGATACTCTGATTCTAATAAGTTACTGTTGCATATTTTGTAGGTTGTTCCAAGTAACTTGGCTGCAGAAAGTTGGTTTCATATATGACCAGAAAACTTTAGGCGAAGTTTGTGCTTTACCTTCTCAGTCATACAATCATTTGTTTCTTGTCATAAATTAAGTAGCTTCCATTTTTTAGATTCAATAGGACTCTGCAAGGAGATCACAGCATGATCAGATTGTGGTTGGTTTGCATTTGCTACATGATCATGTTCTTGTTCTTTCTTAATCTTTTGTTATTTCATATGTCTCAAGATGACTATTAAACCAACTAGTTAGATTTCTGAAATCTTTTTTTTACAATTGTTGTAGTTAGGGACATTCAATCATGAGATGAAAGATGGTTGGGGTCTGGCGACTGATGGAAAAGTCCTCTTTGGAAGTGATGGCAGTTCAACATTGTATCAACTTGACCCTCGAACATTTAAAGGTCTGCCTCTAATGAGATTTTATTCCTTTCCTTTTCTCCATTTAAATGCATTGTCTCTTCTCCAACCTTTAATTAGTTTACCTTTGCTTGTCATGTACTTTCATTGAATTTAACTCACCCTCTTTTATGTAGCTTTATCAAAGCATACTATCTACTATAAGGATCAGCAAGTGTATAATCTCAATGAATTGGAATATATAGATGGTGAAGTTTGGGCGAATGTTTTTACAGTATGTCATTTTATGTTTAACTATTTTTGTAGTTAAAGCTAAAGCAAATTGATCTTATATGCATCATGCTTTTGGCCCAAGATTCTTTGTTAAGCTGGACTTTGAGGTTGATATTTTACTATGCAGACCGATTGTATTGTAAGAATCTCTCCGAATGATGGCCGTGTTCTTGGATGGATTCTCCTCCCAAATTTAAGGCATGACTTCTTTTTTCTTGTCTATATACAGACTAACTACTTAGTGCTTATGAGTAAATAAATGATATAATGATTAAAGTAAACACCAATTTGATCATTACATGGCAACAATGTGCTAAAAATGATCGTTCAAGTTCCAACTTGATTATCTATTGAGGAATGAGGACCAAATAGGGGAGAACTCTAACAATTATGTTTGTCATTTGTTGCTTACATTCACATGTTGTCTACAATATGCAGGAAAGGACTAATTGATGCCGGGTATACTGTAAGTAACCTGAACCTTTTGATCTCTCTAAACAAGATTTTTTTGGATCCTATGCATATGTTTGCATGCCTGTGTTGCAGCTACATTTTAATAATGGGATTGAATTAATAATCCTCTGTTCCGTTTTTATTAGATCGAATTGTTTCAAGAGGTAACTGTTGGATTTGACTCATTGCTTATGCATTTACATTTTAGGCTATTGATGTTTTGAATGGGATAGCATGGGATCGTCAGCAGAAAAGAATTTTTGGTAAGCTCCAACGTTTTGGTTTATTTTTTGTTCATTCAAAAAGAATTGCGGTCAAATTTCCAAAGATTATATATAAGCCCTTCTATTTCTATTTATTTATTGTTCGTTCCAACTCGTTTTCAGCAAGTTTATGTAACTCATGTATTGCTTGCAGTGACTGGAAAATTGTGGCCAAAGCTGTATGAAATCAAGGTTGTTCCTATAAATAAACCCATTGATGAAGGGATCATTGAGCAGCTTTGTTTGCGTCAGCCATTCAAATTTACATAATGTTACCTCTTTGGATGTTGGGGTTTTTCTTTATTTGCAAATATACTTTGGGAGGGGATATAATATAATATCCATTCTTTTGTATATGGTTGGGATAAGGTTGTAAGTAACATGTGGAAAATGCTATCTATTATGTTACAAAATTAACGTTATTCATATATGTTAACGTACTTTAGTTGTTTAATATATAATTTGTAGTGCAGAAAGTCTTGTATATTGAAAACAATTTTCTTAAACTTATATTACATTTTGATTAATGTTTTGCTAGTTTATATATTGATATGATGATATCCATTATTAATTTTGTTTTGGTTTAAATTTCTGCCGGAATAACAGCTTAAAAAAAAAATAATATCGGACATACAGTGAGGTTAAATTTTTTTTTTTTTTTGTTATACAATTAAAAAAGGCTTTCTATGTTTGAAAGAATTTAACTTTTTTTTTTTCAAAATAAAAACATTACCAAATAGCTTAGATCACTTCATAAATCACATACTATAGCAGTCTCCAATTCAAACTCAACCTTACAGTAACTAACTAGCATCAATATTTCCGATTTTCCATGTGGTTTTGTTCCATATATATATAACTGAAATTCAAACGTTGCTGAGTGCAACTCTCACTTTTATCTTTCTTTACCTTTTGTCTTATTCTATCATTCATCATGAAACTGCAGAAGCTCTCATCATTGCTATCAACACCAATATTCTTTGGAATACCATTATGGGTTTTGCTTGTATCTTCCATTGCAGCATTCATTCTTACAGTATGTATAATCATATGCATCTGCTGCATACACTATCATCCTCGTCGTCGAGAATCCTACAAAGCACGTTTCTCTTTATCCAAATCAGATGTCTGCAGGCGCCTCAGTAGTGTTCTTCATAGATCTTCATCCCTTGACAAATATAGATCATTGTTGCTTTCATCAGCATCATGCAACTTTTCAGAACTTGAGAAGAACTCTTGAGTATTTATCAAGTGAAGATGATCTTGATGATCATGATGGTGCTGAGTTACTCCAATCTGACTCACCAGAGTTCAAAGGAGTTATGTGTCAGCACTTTCAGGTAGAGGAGTTAGAGGATGCTACAAATGGATTTGCTGAAAGAAATGTGATTGAAAGTGGGGACAATGGAACAGTTTATAGAGGTCTGTTAGCTAATAATATGAAGGTGGTTGTGAAGAAGCTACCTTGTCACAGGTATAAACAAAGTTGTTGCTCCATCTGTTCCAAAATATCTTTCACTTGACACGATACATTTAGTTCATGTTATTTTGGAAAGGGGAGAGTATATTACATAAACCTTGCTAGTGAAGATTATATGTTATTCTCTGCATTCCTTAATAATGGTGTGATTGTTTTATTATTTGATTTGTTTACATGTTTTAGTTGCCAACCTGAGGATTCTTTTGCTTCACAAGTGGAGTTAACTGCAAATGGCAAGCACAAGAGGCTTGTGAAATTGATAGGATATTCTACTAATAGAACTTGCAGGTTTTAATGATTAAACCAAAGAGGTCTATTTATATTATCTTATAGTATATACTATATAGTATTCATATTTCATATACTAACTAATTAACAGGCTAGGCTTTCTGTATCAGGCTGTTAGTATCTGAATATATAGATAATGGAAATCTGCATAAATGGCTTCATGAATTTCAAGGATCACTGAGCCCTCTAACATGGTCTATCAGATTGCACATTCTACAAGCTGTTGCACATGGGTGCGAATCCGACCCCGAAATCATGTTATGTAACAACTTTGTTAAAGAAATTTATGTTTACAATAATGTGTATGATATGAAGAATTTACTTCTGCAGAATTGCATACCTTCATGAGGAAGTTGAACCAAAGATTATCCATGGCAGCATAAAATCTAGGAATATATTACTTGACCAACAATGGAATCCTAAGATCTCTGATTTTGGTCTTTTTAAGCTTCAAAGTTCTAATTCTAGTCACTCTATGAGGTAAACATTGGGGGTCAGATTATTAAATCTTCATGAATTAATTTGAAATTGTATTCAATTTCCCATTAACTGCTAATTATTTTAAAATTGATTTTTCTTATATTAATGTGGTCCACTAGTAACTTCACTGAGAGTAATGACATTTATGATTTCGGAATACTTATAATGGAGATTATATCAGGAAGGATTCCATTTCCATCACATCACAGTCAACCACAGGTAAACAATATTGGATTCATGAGTTATTGGTTTTGATAACTACTTAGAATGGTTGAGATAATGAACTTGTTATCATGACTACATCAAAATTGCAGGCCTATATAGTGGACTGGTTCAAGTCAATGATTTCCAGTGGCAAGATTTCGGACTTGGTTGATCCGAAATTGCCCAAAAAGCCTTCTTCCATAGTTCTAAAGCGAATTATTTTGCTTGCTCTATGGTGTGTAGATCTTGACATGAATCCAAAACTCAAAATGGAAGATGTTGTTCAAATGCTTGAGTCCAACCAACTTCTTTTCTATGTAAGAACAACCACTTTTCGGTCTTTACCATTTTAGAAATTTACAAACTTTTGTCCTGTTTTTGACTCCCTCTTCCTCCTTGACAGAAGGAACACCACATTGCCATGGATTCTTTTGAGCAAAATTTCACTCCATAAAGCCACAAGATTTGAGGATACTTATTCAAGTGAGAAATAGAAGGCTAAGCAGCAGCAACCACTAGTAGAAAATGGCATGAAAATCACTGTATTTTTTCAATGTTTTCAAATGATTCTCAATTTACTTCAGTTTAAGTCCATGATAATGATGTATTTTGAGCTTAGATCTTTATTTGACTAAGATGGGAATAATATTTTCTTTCTAATCTTAGTTCAAAGTGAAGGGACATAATCATCATTTGAAGGTGTGTGAGGCTAGATTGCAGAAAAATAAAATCTCTTGCTCCTTATGCATTATATTTGTTGGAAAACATAGTTTAAACAGGCTTAAAGACAAATTGAACCTTGTTGTCAAACAGCATAAAGCAGAATAAAGCTGAATAGCAAATAAATTTTTGTAAAATAGTCACTATATATTTGTAAATTGTAATAGTAATACAACTTCATTTCACTAAAATCTCCTAAATACATAGATCACAATACTGTTTTTACTATAATGGATATTGGATTCAAAATGTAACTACATTCATAATCATATTACTATAAGAATTAGACACTTTTAAAGGAACAAGTCTTCAACATCACACTTTCAATGGGAAGTTTTTCATCTGGAAAAGGACAATCAAATTTCTTCTCTTCCTTCTGTGATAGCAATTCACAAGGGACAGGACTAACATTGCTTGAAACACCTTCAACATCAGTGCAATTCCATTGCAATTTCTTCATGTCACTATTTGTGGTACTCACATTAGATATACAGATTCCTGTAAAAGGATCATTAGGAATCCCTTCAAGTTTTGCTGTATAATTGCAGTAATCTGCTATGACATCTCTATAGTTTATGCCACTAATATCAGGAAGTGCTTTTGGATCAAAATCATTGTCAGCGTGTGATCCATAAGAACCTGTTATCCAAAACACATATTTCATGTTGTTCAAGTTCATTCCCTTAACAAATATGTCTTTAACATATCCTCCTCTACCAACTGCAGTTTTGATCCTAACGGCCGATTCAGTATCGATAGCAGTGAGGTTTTCGGCTCTAACATCTTGGATTCCACCAGACATTTCACTGCCTAATGCAATCATAGCACTATCAGGGGATACACATGTAAGCCTTCTAATTACTATGTGTTGGCTTGGCATTCCAAATTTTATTCCATACTCATCCCAACCACTCTTAACTGCAATACAATCATCACCAGAGACAATATTGCAGTCTTCAATCCTTGTATTGGTACAAGAATCTGTTAAAGAGAAAGAGAAGGAATAATTGGTGGTTGAATTTTCAACCAATATAATTAGTGTGTAGTAATAGTTGAAAACACATATTAACAGGGACGGACCCAAGCACAACAATGAGGGGACACTTGCCCCCACGGTGTTATTAATTTTTGTTTTAAAAACATAGTTATATATAATATGCCTCCACTTTAAATTTTAAATGACCCCACTACAAATAAAATAAATTCAATTAGTTAAAGTTTTAAATTTATTTTTTTATTTTTCTATCATTTTGATTATTATTTAACCTAATCAAATTTAATTATTGTACCGTTACTCCTTCATTCTCTTAAACCCTTTTCTTATTTTTATATTTTCAACCTTCTTTTTCTATTCCTTATTTAGTGGTCATCTTCTTTTCATCAAAAAATAAATTTTAAATTCTCCAATTTTTTTATATAGCTCTCCATAATTCTATGTATCTTTCAGTTTTATTATTTCTCTTTTTTATATTTTTAATTATAATTTTTAATTCAAACAATTATAGTTTAGGTATTAATTTAATATTTTATTTTTTTCGTGACTTTATATATTTTATTTTATTCTCAATCTATTCATCCTTATTACTTATTTTTTTTATCTTTTGTTCTATTATATGTACCTATGTTGCATATAAAATTTTAAAATAAACTGATTAATTTACCAATTTAAAATATTTTTTATTTTTAAAAATAATGATAAAAAATATTTTAATTACAATATATAACTAAACAGATGTATAAAATCTTTCATCTAACATTATATCAAAATTAAATTAAAAAATATATAACAAATTTAATTATTGTAAAAAGAAATAAAAAATTATAAATTATGTTTCTATTATTTTATATAAACATACTTTTTATATAAAAATTTAATTTTTCTAGTATTTATATATAATTCTAATTTCAAATTATAAATATTAATGTATCATTAAGCGTTAATATGCCAGTTAATTGACTTAATTCAGTTTTTTTTTATTAAATGTGTATAAAAAAATTAGTTAGAATAATAAGTTAGCTATAGTTTAATAAAAATATTTTAATTTTAAGTTTTAGAAATAAAAAAATATTTTTTTATAAATTATATATAATGAATAGTATTTTAAAAATAAAAGTATTCCCTAACTCTTTCTAATTTTTATATCTCCATATAATTAATAATATTTAACAAAACTTATTTAATATATATATATATTTTTTTTTTTTTTGCCCCACTCCTAAAATTTTCTGGGTCCGTCACTGCACATATATATATAATATGAAGCAAACATCTCAACTATTTCTTATTCAAAACAAATATGTAAGTAGAAAATCTAAAATAGAGAAATCTCTCATAGTTAAGGATTGTGGAAAGAAACCTATAATAATTCAAAAAAAAAAAAAATACCAGGGTCTATTCCATCTGTGTTGGGAGAGTCAGTTGGTGCAGCAATGGTGAGTCCTTGAATTATGATGTCACTGCACACATAGTGCATGTATGATAAGAAACAACAAAACATATTGTGCATCAAAATTACCCAATAAATAACAATGATTCAACTATTCAAGATAAAATTATGAGTTTGATTTTGATGTACTAACAATTTAAAACATTTTACACAGTCGTCTAATCATATCTATTATTTTAGATGACCATTCACGCTGTCAATGTAAAAGGTTGTTATTTTTACTCATGTGACGTTGCGTGATTGGATGCACGGGTAAAACTGTCGAATCAAAATAACATTCTAAAATTATTCACAAACCTGCTGTAAATTGGATGAACAAACCAAGATGGGGAGTTGATCAAAGTGAGATTTGATATCTGAATGTGATCAGAGAACATAATCTCAATCATATATGGTCTAGTAAGTTTCAATTCACCCTTATGATACTTATCCCACCAATAAGAGCCTTGTCCATCAATTGTCCCATTATAACCTTATGAACAAATTCAAAAATTGGTGATATTAAAACTTACTTCCAATGAGACATGATCTCAACAATATCTAAACAGGAGTAACCATAATGGGTCTAGTAGATACTGGTTACATACCAGTAACTACAACATCAGTGAGGTTTGTTCCAAAAATGAGACTACTAAACCTTCCATCAGGAGCATCTCTTCCTCTACCATATGATGGTAGTACAGAAAGTTCAGGCCATTCTGATTCATCCTGCCAATATTTTTCTCAATGACCAATAAAATTGCCTATATATTTGGAGAAGATATTAAAAAAAAAGGGTTAAACTAACATGCCAAGAAATCATAGTTAGGTGAGATGTTAGGGACAAAGAAATTTAGATAACCAAATTTCTACTTTTGTTGTACAAATGTTTAGTCAATGAGCTTTGCCTGCACCTTAACTAATTATACCAATAACTAGTACTAATTAGTACACCAAAAGGTTAACCATATATTCAAATGTTACACTGTTACATACTAATCCTAATTTCTAACTAATGTCTTCAATAAACATAACATGGTTGAAACTAGTCATTCCACACAAAACTTGTAGACAAATTTGTTCAATAAATAAATGGTTAGGCTTGTTAGTTTCAAATCTTTGACTATTTTGTTGGCCTTCTTTTAATCTTTTTTGCCAGGGATCGGATTGGGTGTTTACTAGTAGGGCTAAATACCTGAGACGCGACGATGATAGTGTCACGGTGGAGAAAAAGAGTGAAATGGCTAGTGAGATTGAAGCTTCCTGTTAACCATTTCCCAGGTGGCACAACAAGCAATGCTCCACCATCAGAACCATAATGGCTCAGGTTCCCAATTGCATATTGAAAGGCCTTTGTATTGGATGTTTTGCCATCACCAACTCCACCAAAATCAATCAAACTTGCACTGTGTTTTCTGCAACTAATTGCAGGATACTCAAGATTCTCCAATACACCATTGACCTCTCTGCATTCTGCTACTGATCTCAACAACAAAATTGTGCAGATAAACCCAACAACCTGTGCAAAACAAGAGTTTATCTCAAACATCATTGTAAAGAAACTAGTTCTACTTGTCTATATATATAGAACAAGGTAGGTAGCAATTATCAAAGTGTGCATTACCAAAATCACAGTGTGTGCAAGAAAGAAGAAAATAAAACAAAAGGAAAGAGAGAAGATTACATAGGAGTTTGTGCATTTTGCATACATATTGATGATTGCCATTGAAGTGTGATGCTACTGAGGCTTCAAGTTTTTGTGTTGTGGCATATATAGAAAGGAAATTAGGCCATAACTATTACTCCATACTCCATACATATATATGGTTGGAATGTAGGAATCATGGGTCATATATTTAAGGAGAGATTATCGGAAAGTTATAGAAGCATGTTGAAAAGAATTAGTAATGGTAATGAGTCACATTACATACATACATAATACATAAAGTAGATAATTACAGTTACGTGTAAGGGAAGCACGGTCCTATAATGCTACATGCATGACTATGAGTCTATGTAACTATGTTCATAGTTCATAGTGTCCTTGCCGTTATATTTTTTTTTGTGATACTTCTATAGAATTTAATTTTGATGAAAAGTTGATAGTTAAAAATCATTAGATAATCTGATAATTTAACTAAATTATGATCTAACTGTTTTTAACTATTAACTTCATATGAATACAAATACAACTGTATGTGAGTTTCTATCTTTAATTTTTTATATTGTCAATATAAATGACTTTTATATAGACAAATAATTGTGATATTAATGAAAATAACTAATTTTTAAATTTATTACTTAAAAAGTCATTTAATTGTATAAAAATTTTTACATCTTAAATAAATCAAAATTAAACTCTAATAAATACAGCATGGCTACTTTCATGTCAACTAAAGTAAAGGCTCCGTCACACAAAAAAAAACTAAAGTAAAGGCTCCAATTAATAAACCTAAGGTCTTATTAGGTTGATATACTTAGGGTTAAGTGACATAGACTGTCCATAACTGTAGGCTGCCATTAATTGGTGGTGGTTGGATTTCGGCATTTTTGGCAAAAACTATTCTCTTGTTCTTATTAGTAACTTCGTTTCATTCCAACCTATAACGTTAAGATTTCAAAACAAGAAACAAAACACGTTATGAAATCATTGGCGGTCAAAATTGGTTATCAACAGCAACTTAGGTAGCGTTTGTTTGTAAAGACACGACAGAACAGGACACTGAGACAAAGACAATAGGACAGAGACATTAAAAATTATGTTTTGTATATCGTGTTTGGATATGATGGATATGACACTAATGTAATGTCCAATATTATGTTTGGATACACATGGACAAGACTAAAATATTATATAAAATGACTAAAATAGCCATGTGATTCCAAATTTTTTAGTATAAACTAATTTAATAAATAATGAGAGTAGGAGTACAGACAGTGGGAACTTGAAAAAAATATTTGAAGTAGTCAAAAATTTTAATAAAAAATTATATAATAGTATTTATATTAAAATAAAATTTATAAATATAATTATTTTTTTTAATTTATTATTAATATGTAGGAATACATATGATTAATATTAACAAAAAAAATCTGAGTTTGATTAATAAAAAATTTAATTTAGGTTAATAAGCCAAATTAATTTTAAATACAAAATCAGTTTTAAAAAAAGAATCCATTTTTAAATGGAAAAAAATTAATTTTTGCACATAAAAATCTATTTTTATTTAGAAAATTAATTTTTTTTATCTAAAATTTTATTTTTCTTTTCAAAAAATTAATTTTTCTTTAAATTATATAAAATCAATTACAATTTATAAATTATTTTTTAGCATTTTAAAATATCAATTTTACCTTTATAATATTTATCTTTTAAAAGTCTCCAGACTAATTATTTTTGTTATTATTTTTATTATAAATCAAATAATATAATATAAGGTTAAAATGATGTTGAAGTAAGAATGATAAGAAAAAAGAAATTATCCAGTTTAATAAAAATTTTTATAAAAAGGAGAGAGTACCTGAGAAAAAAAGAGAAAGAAAAAGAACGTAGAGATAGAAAAAGAGCATGGAGTAAAAAAAGTACTTTCTGAGAACAACGCAAAATAGGAAAAATAAGAAGGGGTAACAGTGGAATAATAAAAAATAGCACCATGGACAACAAAGAAAAAAAATTCATAAAAACAGTTCGCGTCCCTCTTCCAAATCCCGTGTCCATCATTGTCCTTCCTAAAAGAGTGGACACAAAAGTATAAAAAACTGTCCCGGAGACAATATGTTCAGTGTCCATGTCTTTGCTTCCAAACGCTTTTTAAGAATGTACTATCTATGTCTCCGTGTCCTGTCTCCAAAAACAAACGCTGATAGGTATTTGTGCCACAATTATGGAATAGTAAGTTTTTCCCATAGAAAAATCATGTATGCACCACTTTTTTTGTACATCTTTTTTGTATACATTTCTTTTACTTTATGGTATAAATAAAAACAAAATTATCTTTTCTCAATTTTTATTAATTATTTTTAAGATAAAAATTAAAAAGTGTACAAGAAAGATGTATATAAAGGTAGTGCATATGACATTAAATATGACAATAACATTCTTCTCTTTTAATTTTCTTTTTTTTATTGGATATTTCTTCTTTCTTTTTGTTGGGGCCCATATTGGGCCTCGTTTGGAAACTGGACCAGAAGTGATGTGACTTATGGGCCTCATATCTAATGGTGTCTTTTTGTTGGGGTCTACATTGGGCTTCGTTTGGGTACTGGACAGGATGTAATATGGGCCTCCTAATAATGGGCCTAAGATGACCAGTCCATTAGAGTTGAAAATTTCACACACCCCAAGAGAAACAAAACATTAGTGCATCGAGGCCCGCTTCCAAAAAAAACGCTAAACAAATTAAAAAATTAAATGGTTGGGGAAAAAACTGTGCTTGAAAATATCTCTTTTTGCCAATGAGCCTTAGCTCACATGGCATATCTCCCCTTCCTCACCTCAAAGGTCGCAGGTTCAAACCCGACCGGTTGCATTTAGGGAGAATATTGTGGTAAGTGTGAGAAGTGTGTGGGTGTGTTGTGTACCTAGGATTGGGGGTTGTCCAATCCATTGAGGTACCTAGGATTGGGGGTTGTCCAATCCACCGACCAAAAAAAAAAAAAAAAAGAGAAAATATCTCTTTTGTACTACGGACGAAATAGAAGTTCTCTATTATTTGAATATTTCTGGTCACACACTTGGAGTATGATATTTTTGCTACTTTTGAAAATCTACGAAACTATTATTATCAGTTGAATAGTCAAATTATTTTATTGGTGAACTTAGTCAAAGAATTTCTATATATCGCATTACATCGACATTAAAACAGATAAATAATAGTAAGAAAAATAAGAAAACTAGTACTATTGGTGTTGGTGCACAAAAATATACAATGAAGTAGTACAACGATTTATAGAGAGGCTTTGGTTGAAGGCATGCAATATCACAAACTCAAATTTAGTAAGCAGAAAAATGTTTTGGAACTTTAAACTTAGTTTAAGTAGCTGATGATATGAGTCATAAGCTAAGAGAGCATAAAATAAACAATTCAATTTATCAATTCAAATATGGTACAAGTCACATTTACACCTTTGTTGGCTACAATTATTAGTGGAAACATAGTAGCTATACTCTTTTTAGTGGAAGTGACATTTTAAAAGTAGCGACATAATTATAATTTTATCTTCTCCAATTCTTGGGGGCTGGAGAGTGTGACATATGGTCATAATTCATTTGAGTACAGTAAGTAGATTATTGAGTGCTATGTTCACCCAAATAAATAACAATATCAAAACAAGAATAGGAAAATTACAAAAAGTGGGAGACACATTATATTGATGAGATTATTGAACACACACAAGCACTAGCAAATTGTGGTACAAGGTCAGAGTCCAAAGAACATGCCATCTGTCACATGCACACGTATGAATGTGGGACACGTGTCACTGTTGCTAGATTGTTGTGAATTGGGGCAATGCGTGTGAGAAGCAATGTCTTTTGGGGAGGCACTGTGATCGCCCACGGCATCCTTAAAGATGAGTTCAATTTTAATTAAGTAGATGCATTTTTTTTATTATGATCAATTTAATAATAAAGTGTATTAAGTATTATATTCTTAGTAGTATAGACAAAATTGTATGGTAGGATATCATCCATATGTGACTGGTACTTCTTATTTATATCCTGGTCTATAATTCAAAGCGAAATCCAAAATAACTAAAGCTTATTTTACATAATCTAAATTCACTTCATCAACATGTTCAATTTCATTGGTTTGATTTAGTGTGTAGAATTTTAACTATATCTATAAATATATTCATATATTTAAATATAAGATTTTAGCAAATTTTAGATGAAAAGAGAGAATAATCATTTACTATTATAGATGAATAAATTATATAAAAAAAAATAATTTATCTTTTTTATTATATAAATATCCTATTAAATTCATATATTTTTTAATTTTAATATATTTAAATCCTCTAAAATCTTTGACAATTTAAATATGAAAGTCTCTTATAAATATCACTTTTCCAAGAAAGAAGATATGTAAGAAACTAAAATTATTGCATGGTTCGGTTCTAGATAAGGAATGGAAGGAGGTGGATTATTATATTCCCCACCATTGATGAAAACATTTGGACAGTTTAGGCAATGATGTTATGAGATTGATTCCTTGGTACTTGCTTCAAGGAAGCTAGCTAAAATCTTAATAAAGAGCTCGTGAAAAAGAGAAGTTAGCACCATGTTCGGTTGCATCATCATCATTTATTATGCAAATTTCAGCAGTCGTGTAACTGATTAAGTTTTTGGACTTATTACAAATATTTTAAAGACATATATGACTTTAGATCATTTATAATTAGAAGATATATATCTTCTTTCTTTTTTTTTTTGCTAACTTTTAAAATTAAATTAAATACATTACATATGTTTTGTTTTGACTAATCTAAATTAATCTTCTTTAATTTGTTGTATATCTCGTGCAATCTTAATCGAGTTCGGTCTCTCTTGGATAGATGAGGTATATATGTCGGTCGGTAACTCCAACTTCAGCTTTCTAGTCTTTTTTAAAAGTTATATTTAAGTAAAGTTTTTAATATACTTTCTTTTTCTTGCTTATAAAGTTATTATTTGTATTGATAGCCAATTTATACATCAATTATGATCACCATATAACGATAGAATCATATTTAATCTCAAATTCTAATATAATATAAAAAGTTTATACGTTGTATTATTATATTCATTGAAATTTTAATTTTAATAAGACATAGTTTAATTTATTCATCTGATGGTATTTATACATACATTATTAAAATTATATAACCTAATAGTGGAAGTGTGAATAAGTGTGTTATAGGGGCATCATATTTAAGGGGAATATTGAATATCAATTTCCAGTATTATTACATGGTAAATATCTTTTTTACTATATAATTAAACAATAATAAATACAAAAACATTTTTTATAGTATTTTTTAGTTTGATTTGACAATCTATTGATTTGTTGTTGATTAATAAGTTGCTGCATATATAAAGCATAATTCAAATTTCTAACATATTTAGACAGATTAATAAATTAATTATTACTAAACTAACTCAAGCTAATTAAAACATTAAATACAAAACTAATTGGGAGTCACTCAAATAAAGACGTTTAAAACGTCTTTTTTTAAAGATGTTTTTTGCAATTTTTGGCATGGAAGAACTGCTGTGCCGCAAAAAATTCTTCTTCTCTGTACAAGTTCTCGGACGAGGTTTTTGAACAGAACTTCGATATATCAGAGGTGTAAGCACTACGAGATGTGAAGCGATCTCGTACTAATTAAACTTCGTCTATTTCTTTCTGTCACTGGCCGGGCTCTGAATGAAATAGAAATTCCGTTCATTTACCCTCAGACTTGAGACTAAGCTTTCTGTTTTGCGACAAGCCTCTTTCACTTAAGATAACGTCGGGTGATCCCTTTCTATCTCCTTCTCAATTAGGTCTAATAAGTCCCTTTCCTTTTTCCGATCAATAAGCTTTCATCCTTTTTTTTTGTCTTTCATCCTCTCTAAATATATAGAAGAGAAGGGTTAAGATTTGGAATTCTCATATATATATATATATATATATATATATATATATATATATATATATATATGAGTAATTTAATTATTTTTTATAATAAAGTATTGTAGTTATTTTTTATAAAAAAATATTAATTTAGACTAATTTAAAATTTAATTTATTAATTTTTTAGTTAATTAATTTGTCCGATCTAATTATAAAAAAATGATACAATTTAATCGATTACATATTGTTGCGGCCTGGCCCAAGGAACCGACGGGTCGATCCGGCCCGAGCTCCACCCGGCCCGGCTCCGCGTCCCTCTTACGATCCGGACACGTGTCCTGTGCGGCTCACACACGGCTGCAGGACATCGTCCTTGAGAATATGGGCCTGTCCCCATGAGGGGCCCACTACTGACATGTATATAAAGGGAAGATTGGCTCTTCCCCCGAGGTACGTCACCTTTCCATATCATTTTCCTCCGCCTGCACACTAGCTGACTAGAGCGTCGGAGTGTCTTTACAGGTGGCACCCCCCTCCTTTCCCTCCAGAACGGGAGCTCGACTACGTGGCAAATCCGGGCTTAGCACAACCGCGAACAAGGCATCCTCCCCCATCTCATAACTACCCGACTTGTCCGGTATCCAACACCGAACACATATATAAAATTTTAATTATTAAAAAATATTTTAGGTATTTTATCTGAGTGAAATAATTTACTTGCTCCGGTCTATTAACAAAAATGAATTCGATTCTTAATTATATATATTGGGTGGGGTTGGATTAGGTATAAGTAAGAATAAGAACAACACAACAGTGGTGTGTCCCCCACAACTATATATCAAGCTGAACGATACTATTATATAATAAGACGAATGTTAGTTAGAACACCACGCAGCATGTTTTTTGATAAAAATTGTTAAACTAAATCTTGAAATAATATCTCTTGGTAGAAATACATTGATGAAGTAACACTACTATACATACAGTACTACGTACTTTACTTCTTTATCTTTATGAAAAATATAATTATTGTGAAGCACCAGTTTATATTATTAATATTATTATGTTTATGTATATCTCAAAATGTTGGTTGGTTATTAATTAATTATTACCCTTCAACCTATATAGTAGTATAACGTAGACTTCCCTTAAATAGTTAAATTAAAATTGTATTTGGGTACATACGTTGTATGTATACTAGTATCGCAATCGGTATCAGAGTAAAGTGATCATGTGATGCTGATGTGGTTTGTTTATATAGAACCCAAAATCTCTGTCGTCATTGATGTCACAACTCACAATGTGAACCTCAAATAATTCCTCTCCTTAATTAATGTAACCGTCTCCAAAGCCTTACATTATTCCTCAGTCAAATCAAATTTCTGATATCTTTGAATGAAATCAAATTCAAATAGTAAAACATTGTTTAATCTGGAGATACATTAATTTTTAAATTTAATTATGATATACCGAAAAGTAATAGAATAAAAAAAAAGAAAAGCAGAGGAATATAATATATAACAACTATGTCAAATATATTTTAAAATTAATTATTAAAATTAATTATCAATAAAAAAATATATATTAAAAATAAATTAAACTATATATATATATACATAAATATATAATAATTAATTTTAATAATTAATTTTGATGTACAAATAATATTTTTAAATATATAATAACTAGGTTTTTTTTTTCATAAAAAGAACATAAACGTACTAAATGGAATGTTAATGAAGTTGTATGGAAGTAATTAAATGCAGACTTTGTTGTATATATGTAGGCTTTGTAGCTTAGCTTGATGTTAAAAAGTGTCCTATGAAATCAATTACACGGCCGATTGAAGAGAGAAAAACTCATTAGTCATAAACCACTTAAATTATTAAAAAATAACGAATAATCAATAAACTAAAAAAAATTACCGTTTGTACTAAAAAATGTACAAATAAATAGTACAAATTTTATTTATCGAAATGATATGGATTGGCTTAAAACACCGAAAGTAGTATTTGTTTGGAAAATATAGTATAATATAATAATAGAATTATTGGTTATAGAAAGGCCGCATCACCGTTTTCGGTCCTTGAATTGAATGTCATGACTTTAAAGCTTAAACACATTTCACACTTTCCATGGCCGGAGACAAATTGGTAGGAAAGCCTAACATACACATGATTCTATCGTTATCTCTAGTGATCTTTTACAATTTGCACTTTGGAACTACATGTCTATTGAGTTGTAGTAGATGTTGACATTTTTAATTAATTAGGTTATTTTGTATCCTAATTCATACTCATAGGGATTATGAACGTCAAATAAATAACGCGTTTTTTTTACCAAGTTTAATTTTGACACACCGATTAAAGTATTTTACATAATCATAAAATTGTATTCGTTTTTCAATATAAAATGTTATTATTTTATTAATGTGATATTATATAATTAGATATACATGTAAAATTATTTTACACAAATAATATATTAAAATTAATAAATATAATTAGATCTAAATTTATTTTTATTAATTCTAACAATAATTAATAAATATTAAATAAAATAAATTTTAATTATTTTTTATTAATTTTGTTTGTTATCAGATATTTTTGAAATTTTAATACTTCTAAAAATATTTGTGAAACATTTTACTTTTAAGATTTTAATATAAAATAATCATGATATGTTAATGTTATAGTATATATGAACTTCAATCAAGATATTTTATATTTTTTTATAGTATAGCACGTGTGAATATATGTTAAAACACATTCCGACATTTAAATATGTATTTGTTCGAATAGGACTTATTAATAAGAGTTTAGAGTTCTATAAAAAAAATTACGTTTTTTTAATGTTATCTTATAATATATACTTAGACAATGTATCTGTTTTATTATGTAATTATTACAACATAACTCAATCTTAAACAATATATATAATATAATAATACTTTGTCAAGTAACTATAATTTGAAGGATTAATTAATATGCTTACTATAGATTTTTTTCGAAGACATTTTGTATTGAATATTTGAATCTATCTAAAATTTCTCACACATTTCACTCTCGTATTTTGTTGAATAATCCTAAACTTTTACACTTAATTTAGAATTCTTTCAAGAACACTCTTACATATCGTTTATCCTGGATGACAATATTAAAGAAAATAAATTACAAATCAAAAGATACTTTTTCCCTTGTTTTTTTTTAGTTGAACTTATACAATCAATCTAAAAACAGCTTACGACCAAATTTCCAAAATGATTCTGAAGATTGGATCACGATCAAGGTATCAAGTTTTCTAACTAGATAATTATATAATTAAATTATATACAATAAAATAATACAAACAAAAAAAATAATAAGACATGTTACATACATGTATATACAAAATTAACTATTAAATTGGCTATTTGTTTATATAAAATATATATTAAAAATGAATTAAATAATTAATTTAATGACTTTTTTTTTGTATAGATCGTATTTTCGAATAATAATAATAATAATAAGTACCAGAGCTAAGTACATGTACTTGAGTAAAAGTGCCTTTCATTTCCAATTTTAGCACATGGATGGTTGGATACCCTTAAAGATTCTATTCAATACCTGTATATATATAAAAAATAATGTTAATTTTTTAACTAATAATTAAATTATAACTTTTCTAGAGAGTTATTAAATTTTATTATTTTAGACCGTACTTAATCATGTCATAATATCTTTATATATATAAAGAAGCTTTTCTTTTTCTATGAGGACTAAATATTGGCTAAAATAAATATATAAAAATATTGATTTTTAAATTTTTCTGTTTTTATATTTATCAAGTTATTAAAAATAGTTAATAAAAATATAACTTGAGGACATTTAAAAAAATTACTTAGAAACAAAATAAAAATTTAACCATCATATATTTTAAAAATATGTGTTAAAATTATGATTAATAAATGTTAAAATTGATTTAATAAATATATTAAAGTTTTAATTTTATATGTTTTCTATAAAAGCTTACTCCAAAAAGGCACGGTAGGTAGACTATAAAATAAAATAAAGGCAGTTTGGAAAAGAAGTAAGTTTGAATAATGTATAGCCAAGAATGAAGGGTTTTACACTTTTACTTATTCTTTTACTATAGAATGAAGGGTTTAATTAGTATAAACAGAAAAAATACTAGAAACTATATATCAGAATTTATTATTTTTTAGAGAAAAAATTTTAAATAGTCCTCACAATTATTTTAAAAGACAACAAAATTTTAATAAAAAAAATATCCAATGACTCTTAAATTTTATTTTTATGGGACTGGGACTGATTAGTCTTTGTGCCGAAAAAAAATAAATTACTTTTTTTTGCACAAGATTAATCAGTTCCAAAAAAAGAAGATCAAAAATTGAGTTGAATATTTTTTTTAATCAACAACCTTATAATCCTTTTTAGGTAATTTCAGAAACCAAATTGAATATTCACTCTATTTTTTTATTATTTAATTATTAATTTAATTTTTTAATAATTTAACAATGTATTTTTTTATATTTTTAAATATTAATAATTAAAATAATAAAAAAATAAATTTTACTAGTAGTCGAACAATTTTTTATAAATAAATACATAAAATACATAAACATATAGCATAGGGTCCACATTAGAAAGAGGTGGAAATTAAAGTTCAAAACAGAAATCAAAGTAGTGGTCTCTGTTGTTTCTCTCCCTTTAAAACCCCCCTCTCCTTCCTTCATTCTCTTCCCCTCTCACCATCACCACTCACTTCTTTCTCTCTCTCTTCAGAGCCTCACAACTTAAACCCACCATGGCGGCAGGACTCTCCGCCGCAATTGCCTGGAAGCCCCTCCTCCGTCCCCACCACCACCACCACCACAACAAACACCAATCCTTCAATCCTCACACTCCAACGCCTGCTTCCTTCTTCAGAACACACCAGAAGCCCGCAACTATAAAGTTCACTGCCTGTGTTCTCATGGAGGACCCCAAGAAAACCGCCAGTAGCCACGTGGCGGAAAGCGAAAAGGACGAAGAAGAAACCGTTGTGGTTTATCCTCAGCTGGTTCCGCCACGTGTCGCGGAGAGATTGGCCAGGAAGAAGTCTGAGAGATTAACGTACCTTATTACCGCCATGATGTCTAGCTTTGGCATCACTTCCATGGCGGTCTTCGCTGTTTATTATAGATTCGCATGGCAATTTCAGGTAATTATGTAATATGTGATTAACTGCTTTCACAATTTTCACACTATTTTATAATATTCCAGACTTACGTGCAGTTATCTTAAAAATGGTTATATAATTTGACTAAATTGTTATCTAACAGTAACCATACGTGCATTCCGCGAATGAATTCTTACAGTGTCAGCATCAAAATTATTGAATTCCGTTTGATTTTAATTAAGAATAATTCAAGCATGTGTTAGTTAATCTGAAATTGAGAATTGGTGGTTGGTGTAGGGTGGAGAAATTCCATTGTCTGAAATGTTTGGCACATTTGCTCTCTCCGTTGGTGCTGCTGTAAGCCCCTTACATTACAAAATTTTACATATTCAGAATTTGATTGCTTCCAATTCTATGTGAAATTTGGGTATAGCATATGATATGTGATGATATTGTTTCAGGTGGGTATGGAATTTTGGGCTAGGTGGGCACACAGAGCTCTCTGGCATGCTTCCTTGTGGCACATGCATGAGGTAATTTAATTTGATTTAATTTAATTTTTATTTATTTAATTATAACTTCCAAATGAAGCTTTCCAAAACACAGTAGAGAATCAAGATTCATAATCTCAATTTAGACTTTGTCGGTGCTTAGTCTTACTTTTAGACCTTTTGGTTAAACATGTATTATATTAATCCTGATTTCAAAGTCTTAAACTGTTATTTTCACTTGCGAAGACAATATCGTGTGAGTTTTCGTCATAATTTTTTTAATAGTTTTACAAATGCAAGGCCCAAACTCAAAGTATAAGTATTGAAATTAGAATGATTGTGATTTTGGTTTATCCTTCCGAATCCGTGATCAACAAATCAGTGTAAAGTATGTGATATGATATCTATCTTAAAAAAGAATAAAGCAAAGGACAAAAAGAAGTGAAATTTTGGTTTGAATAAAATTGCAGTCCCACCATAGACCAAGAGATGGACCCTTCGAATTGAACGATGTGTTTGCAATAATAAACGCTGTTCCTGCCATTGCTCTTCTCTCCTTCGGTTTCTTCCACAAGGGACTAGTCCCTGGCCTCTGCTTTGGTGCTGTAAGTATATATATAATAATCTTTTACTTTTTTTTTGTTTTATTAAGCGCTGTTGCCTAAATATAAATTGGTGACAATTGAATTGTTGTATTCACGTGAAGTTGACAGTTGAAAATCATTAGATAATAATTCAGTCGAATATTCAAATCATTCAACAGTTTTTAGCTATCAACTTCACGTAAAGACAACTAACAATTTTCACGATATAAATAACTATTTTTTATATCTATCGTGTGAATGATAATCTAAAAAAATGAATGCACAGTCAGAATTGAATTTCTTTATTAATTAATTGATTTGAGTATAATGGTGCAGGGTCTTGGAATCACAGTGTTTGGAATGGCTTACATGTTTGTGCACGATGGCTTGGTTCATAGGAGATTCCCTGTAGGTCCCATTGCCAATGTTCCCTACTTCAGAAGAGTTGCTGCTGCTCACAAAGTAAACTAATTAATTCATCTATTACATCTTCAATTTCTTAATTCAATTCATGTTAATTTATGGAGAAATGATAATTATTCCTCTCCTATTTTTGATAATGTCACTCATTACATTTTTTTTTATCCATTGTATGTTTCTATGAATTTATAGAAAAAATAGCAGCATTGAAGTAACATTATAATTTCCCTAATTTATGGATGCTATACTATATATTAGGCTATGATTGGTTTCACTTAATTAATAGGAACATAGGGAGGAAACACATGTTGATGTTTGTTTATTTGTGAAAATTATCTGATACAGTACCGAGATCAAGATTTTGTTCTTTAATTTGTCTGTTATTTATTTATTTATTTATTTCAGCTTCACCATTCGGACAAATTCAATGGGGTGCCATATGGCCTCTTTTTGGGACCAAAGGTTAGAGAGTTACATATATTCTTGTTTATTTCTCCCTTTATTATTATTTTTTTCATTTTAAATTATTATATTTTTGGATGCTTACATATGTTTCTTGTGGTGCAGGAAATTGAAGAAGTGGGAGGGTTAGAAGAGCTTGAGAAAGAGATTAGTAGGAGAACAAAATCTTATAATAATAATAACAATAATAATAAAAATAGTTCATGACAAATTCAAACGTTGACCAGAAAAGCTGTTTTAAAGAATTATATATATCATTGTAGAGAAAAATCAAATGAAATGAAATGGAAATTTGCTATCATTTGTACAGTTCTTTTTATTTATTTATTTATTTTTTATTATTATTATTGTTATTATTATTATTATGTAGCAGCATATATAGTGTAAGGAAAAAAAAGTATGAAAGAGGTCAAGAAAAGTAATAAAAAAAGGGTTGTGCAAAAATAATTGGTGCCTTCAATTTTGGCTCTTTAGTCTTTGCTAAGACAATGGAGGCATGAGAAATATACATGCAATAAACATGTTTTTCACTTTTTTGTGTGAAGCAATAATAACATTTGAACTCAATTTAAATGTAGATGACATTAATAATATAATAGAAAAGAGTGAATAAAACTACTAATAGCCTTCATTTTGTGTATATGATGAGAATTAGTAATAAATAATGATTAAAATAATTTCAAATAACATTATTTTGTATCCAAATAAATTAATAATAGAGGGTTTATTATTTATTTATTTATTTTGACGTTGGATTCATGTAGCCCCAAGTGGGATGGGATGAGTGAGGAAACAGTTCATGGCATGTGTCCTTTTGTGGGGCACTCACTACTCACAAGGCACTAAAGCACAGCCAATTCTGCTATTGAGTCTTACTCTTAATTGAGGAAATATATTTTTTTTTTAAATTAAAAAAAATGTAGAATGATTGAGAGGGAGATTCTGAGTAGGTTTTATTGTACCTTCATTGTTCACAGTAAGAAATTTTGAAATTTTTCTTTACAAAAATCGTTTCTTTTATGGTTGTTGACTGTTCTTTTACTTTATTTGAAGAGAATTGTTTCATTTCAAATTTATTTTTGATGGTTTCTTTTCTTTGTATAATGTAGGTATTCCTTCTTATATTTTCAATTTTTATTTTTAAGTCTTTTTAGATTTTTAAAAATTCGTTGCGATGGGTAGATTTTTTTGTTTTCGTATCCAACCTTTTTGTTGATAGTGTTTTCATAGAAGAACTTTGTAAGTATCATAAAATCTGTAATTCTATTGAGGATGAAGCTAAATACAAAATAATTGCATATGGTCCTAAGAATCAGGTTTCTTGTGAGAGAGTGATCGAGTCGGAATTCCACTTTATTTTCATGTATGACTGTTTGTTTTATTTGTGCTTATTCTCGGACCTTTGGGAGTAATTCGAGCTCTTCTTTTTGGACTTGAATGTTATCGACTTTATCATAAAATCTTACTCTTGGACTTTGTGCACTGATTTCTACTGGGATCATGACTTCTATTCCATATAGACAAGTCTGAATGGCGTTTCCCCAATTGTGGAGTGAGGTGTTGTTTTATAAGCCCATAGTACTTGAAGGAACTCTTCAGCCCAAACTCCCTTTGCATCCTGCAGCCTCTTTTTTAATCCTGCCAATATAACTTTATTGGCGGCTTCAGCCTGTCCGTTGGCTTGAGGATGCTCCACTGAGGCGAACTGATGCTTAATTTTCATACTAGATACCAGACTTCTGAATGTGAAATTTGTGAATTGGGTGCCATTATCTATGGTGATAGAATGAAAAATTCCGAACTGGGTGATTATGTTTCTGTAGAGAAATTTTCGACGTCTTTGTGCCGTGATAGTGGCCAGTGGTTCTGCTTCTATCCATTTGGTAAAGTAATCTACTCCCACGATCAAGTATTTAACATGTCTCCTAGAATTTGGAAAAAAGGTCTGAGCAGGTCCAATCCCCATTTTTCAAAAGGTCAAGGAGAAGTCACGCTGATAAGCTCTTCGAGGGGAGCGACATGAAAGTTTGCGTGCATCTGACAAGGTTGGCACTTTTTAACGAAGTTGGTTGCATCCTTTTGTGAAGTCGGCCAGAAGAACCCGACTCGTATCACCTTTCTGGCTAGTGACCTTGCTCCGAGATGATTCCCACAAATTCCGTTGTGTACTTCTTCCAAGACTTCTTCTGTCTTAGAGGTCGGAACGCACTTCAACAATGGTGTAGATATCCCCCTTCTATAGAGGACACTTCGCACCAAAGTATAGTTCTGAGCTTCCTTTTTGAGTTTTTTGGCTTCCTTTTGTTCCTCGAAAATAATGTCGAATTTCAAATATTTGACTAGAGGAGTCATCCATCCCAGGTTTAAGCCTGAGATAGGTAGGACGTCCAATTTGTTGTCTGTCTTCGTAACTGTGTGCTTCCGGAGAGTTTCCTGTATCAAGCTTCTATTATTTCCTCCCGGTTTGGTACTTGTTAGCTTGGAGAAAGCATCAGTTCGGCTGTTGAGCTCTCGAGTTATGTGTTGAAGAGATGGAGGTGGTACTTGCAAGACACTACGATGCCTAAGTTAGCATAGGTTTAAAGCAGATTTGTAGTATATTGGAACTTAAATTTATCTGAGTGTGTCAGTGTATTTATAGGGGTTGAACCAATAACCACCGTTGAAGTAGTTCCACTTCTGATGGTGGATAATCATCCCTTTATCTTAGGTTTGTTGAGATCTCTCTTCTAGAAGTGAGTGAGAGGTTTGGGGGAGGCAGTTACTCACTTGGATAAGTGTGAGCTGCCTGACTTCGTCGATCTAATCTCTTTGGGAAGGTCGGACAAGTGGTGGAAGCCAATCTTTTAGATTGGGCCTTTGAACTTAGTTGGGCCTGAATTAGGCTTTAGGTCAAGATATGAACAATAACAAAATTATTATTTTAATTTAAAAATAACTAATTTTTTATTTTATTATTTTCTCAACTTAAAAAAATTAATCTATTTCGTAACCAAATCAAATTACATGTCCTTCATATAAGGAGAACGTTTATCTTTTCGTAACTTCAATATATTGAGCAAAAAATAACGTTGATGACTTAGCTTGCGTACAATGAGTCGATGCTAATTTGTAAGTTGTAACCGGTTAATAGTATATACATGCTTAAATTAAATGAAAAACAAATTATCAATAAACATTAAATAATAATAAGAAATAGAATTTTAAATTGAATTTGAGTATTCAAATGCATATCTCACTAATCTAGATCAAATACTAAGCCAAAGGTTGGTAAATCTCAACTAGCTTCCCTTTGCATAAACTATTTTTTTTATATATAGAAAAAGGTTTCGTTTCTCTAAGGACATGTACTTTGACTTCGAAAATAGTGAATATTTGACTTGCAATGAATTTGTTCAATGTAAGTGGGATATTAGATACACAACTAGATTTGAGGAAGGAGGTAAGTAAAATAAAAAATCTATATATGAATGGAAGAACATCAGATTATAATAACGATGCTCCATGAACTAAGCACTTTGTTAAAATTGATCTCCATATAGTTGACGAATCCTAAGTTATTGAGTGTTTCATGACATGAAAAATAATCACATTTTGTATGATTTCTAATTCAAATATTTTTCTTCTTGTTTCAGGTTACATATTCCCCTCCTAAATCCTAATACCAATAGTAAACTTTATTAGTATTAAATAAAAGTGTATTATAATCAATTTGGATTAGTTAAATTGTCAACTCATTCGTTCGTTTAATAAAGTATCGGATATTTAAATTTTATCTTGTGTATATAATTATTTATTGACCAATAACAAATTTTTAAATAAAATATTATAGATTAAAATAAAGCGTATTACATTGATTCATTGAATAATGTACTTGTTTTAATAATTAATAAATGTATTAATCATCATCTTATATGGTTTATGACGATTGGTTCTTCTCATCATAGCTTTACCCTATAAAATATGTTAATTATTAACCCTATGAAATCAATCCACATGCAACCCATATTGCATATTTGCATGTCTAATCATGGGTGGGTAATTGTTGCTTGGACTAATATAATCTTCACTTTCGTTAATATAATTTTATTTTTTTAATTTACTTTATCCTTTCACATGAACCTAACTCGTTTCCTTTTTGTGTGAGATACGTGTAAGCTAAATATAGCGCAAACATTTTCTCCAATTATTTCCCTTTTCTCTTTTGATTGGAGAAAAGCAACCCTAGTGATTCATGCATTTCACTTTTCTGAATAGTTCCAAATAATCCATTGGTGGGTGATTCCATTTTTAATGTATACCTGTCATATTTAGAGGAACATCCACCCATGGCCCTATCCATTATTGATTGCATTGATTTATTTAGGGGAAAAAAAACTAAACATTATTAAGGTCAAAAGGGTTACATGTAACTTAAAAAGTCTTCTTACTCATGAGTTCATACAGAAATTTATTCTCAATCCATTAATCACCGTTTTTTTTTTTTTTTTTTGTAAGTATGCATTTGTATATAGGTTTAATTATTCTGTTAATTCTTATAGATTTATTAAATTTTTATATTTTTTAATTAAATTTTTATATTATTTTTAATTTTATAATTATATTTTTTTAAAATATAAAAAAATTAAAATTAATTGAATTTTTTTTTGCAAATTAAATATATCTACCATTAAAAATCTAATTAGATTTTTAATTATATATTTTTTAAAAATATTCTATTAATTTTAATATTTTTTATATAAAAAACATAATTATAAAATAAAAAATAATCTAAAAAACCTAATTAAAACATAAAAATTTAATTAAAATTTTGATAAAATTATAAAAACTAACATAATAATTAAACCTTGTATATATGGTAAATGTTTTTTTCCATGATCGTATTCTATAATACATGTAGAGTTATAGTAGTCACGTTGTTGAATCCAAATAAGAGAATTAAATGAAAGGTTAGTTTATAAATATTGTTTATGTAAGAAATTATCGTAGGATTTTTATTAGACATAAATCATAATCAATTAATCATACATAAAGTATCACGTGTCAATTGACCAAGTGTAGGTTAGCTATTGAGCCTCGTCATATAATATGCTACAACTTTCACTAGAAACAGAAACCAACCGGCCAACAAACATAGGGTTGAATTTGGTAGTTAATTCTAGGTATCCAAAAAGATATATTATTGGAAATGACCTCACCTATATGAAATTGCTTTTGCTTTGTCAAAAATAGGAATTGATATTCTTTTTTCCCACTGGATTAGATATTTAGAATTAGACTTACAGACAAAAGTGTATCTAAAAAAATATTATTGGAAATGACCTTAGCTATATGAAGTTCTTTTGCTTTGTCAAAAATAGAAATTGATTTTCTTCTTCCCAATGGATTAGATATTTAGAATTAGACTTATAGACAAAATGGCATGTATACCGTATACGTATGTAAATGAAGTATAAAAGCTAGAAAATAGTTATTTCTATACATGTTGCTATGATGCAAAGATAATGATGTGACACAACACAAATCACAAAGGCTTTTGATGCTGCTTTTTCTATCTAAAGGAGCACATCCATCATTCACTACTTGGTAATTAACATGGGTTCATTAATTGATCCAAATTGCGGTGGTAAATGGGAAAGAGAAAATGTTAGAAGTCACAAGTCATTAAAAACAATTATACACCATGATTTTCTTCTTCTTATCAACCTTAATGTACACGCAAAAATATCCAATAGTTACCACAACGGTGCATGTATGTATGAAGTAATGATATAGTTTTTTTTTATGATGAAAATAACGATATAGTTAAAAGAATAATCCTGAGTGGCCAATAGTTTTGTTACAAACATGTAAAAAGTAATATCGCAACACATTTACTTTCGGAATGGACTTGCCTAACTCAAACCAAGTTAGTTTAGACCAAATAGTTTGTCATTAGTATTACCAAATACTTTTTAACATAAAGAGGTGTCGCTTTCAATAATACCAAGCTGAGCCCAACAGAAACCATGGAGTCTCGACCAGTTAACTGGGCCAATGGACTTTTTGGCACAAATGCAAGACTCCGGAGTCAAAACAATAATACTACTACATATCATATAGGCATATACTCATGTACCATTAATTAACTAAACTTCGGCCCAAAATTATCCATTTACGTATGACGAATCAACTTGACCCTAAAAAACAATAAAACCTGCTAAAAAACTGCTATGTTTACAATACAAGTTCCTTGGCAATGTGGCTGAGGCTTATCCTAATGGCAAATACATTTGCCTCCTAAAAGTGCCACATAAGTTCGAATCTTTGTTGGTGAAAAAGAGAGTGTTTAATACTTTAATGTGTGTGTGTGTGAGTAGAGAGTGTGTGTTGTATGCACCAAAAAACAAAAAAAAAGAGTTCCTTGGCAATAAACAGAATTTGATTCTAATTTAATATGTTATAGAAGAAAAAGGTGCCTCATGATTCATAATTCATATATGCAGTATTCTAGGATCGCAGAGATTGATAAATTGCTGAGACGGACAAACCTTCCATAACATTATAAAATCATAGCAGGGATCAAGTTTCGCATCATATTAAGCAGATTTTTATCAGTGACACACTACTACATGCTGCATTAGAATTTAGAAACAAAAATGAACTTATCATGCATGGTGAAGTGTAAACTTACTCATCAAGGAGAGAATTTTGTTCCATGTTCCAAGGCATAAACAACACCCTAGTATGTAGATAAAAAAGAGTAGAACAAAACAATATTATTGAATCACCATTAGGCAACCGATTAACAATGCAGAAATGAACTCAAAAAGTGACCCTAAACTAAATCATCCTGAATACTAACACAATTGAAATAAACCAAATGAAGAAAGAAAGATATAAGCTTTGCTAACCCCCAAAACTGTACTGTACACAGCTTCCTCCTTGCTCCTCTCCCACTACCACCTACACATGATAACAAATTTGCAATACTCCATCCTAAAATAAGAAGCAAACAAAATCACACTAACTTGAAAACAGAACCAAAAAACCAATCACAAGCAAAGTTGAAATTTGAAAAAACATTCCAAACTTGGATTCATTGTGTTCTAGTTAGCCACCAAAGAAGGAGAAAAAGCCACGCTTTGGCTCCTCCTCAACCATGACAGCTTGCATTGTATCTTGCTCCACAAGCCTCCAAGCTGCTTGCTCAAATGCCAACCCTGCCAATGTTGGAGGCTTATTCAGAACCAAAGGGTACCCTCTATTGGTACTCCTTATAACCTCCGAATCCTCCGGAATCGCTCCGAGCAGTGGCAACCCTAGCATTTCTTGTACATCAAGAACAGACATCATGTCCTCACCCTTAATCATATCTGTCCTAACTCTATTCACAATCATCTTTATGTCCCTAATTCCATCACATTCAAGCAAACCAGTAACCCTATCAGCATCTCTAAGGGCAGTTATATCTGGTGTGGTTATCAGAATTGCCTCGTTCGCCGGCGTTATGGCGGTGATGAATCCAGCGTCGATGCCGGCGGGGCAATCAATGAGGATGAAGTCAGGGCAACCTTCTGTGCGCGATTTGAGAGCATCGACGAGCCAAATTAGGGCTTTTCCTCCAAACCCTAGGGGCAATTTTGACCTAGGTTTTGAAATGCAGAGCAATTCAAAGTTGGACCAACGCTTGTCCCTGACGAGAGCCTGGTCGAGCCTGCAATCGCCGTTGAGAACCTCGAGAGCGGTGTAGTTCACGCGATTCTCGAGGCCTAAGAGGAGGTCGAGGTTGCGGAGGCCGACGTCGGCGTCGATGGCGACGACGGAGAAGTCGAGTCTGGCGAGGGAGAGGCCGATGTTGGCGGTGGTTGTGGTCTTGCCGACGCCGCCTTTTCCGGAGGTGACGACGACTACGCGGGGGGTTTCGCCGGAGAGCTGGGGTTTGCGGTTCCACTGGAGGAGGGCGGTGGGGGATTTGTGGAATTTTGGGGGTTTTGGTAGGGTTTTGGATTGGGGGAAGAGGAATGTAGGTCGTCGTGGTGGGTGGGTGAAGGTTGAGGTGGACGGAAAAAGTGGTGGTTTGGCGGTGGGGACGCCAGGGAGACGGTGGAGAGAGAGCATCGCCGAGCTGAGAGGGTAGCTCAGTGACAGTGAGTAACCACTGACACAGTGATATCGAAAGCAACAAATAAAAAATGTTCTTTTTAGCTCACAATTTACATTGCTTGCTTCGAAATTGACACAGAATTTGTTTTATTTTTTATTTTTTTGAGCTTTGACGTTTTCTTAATTAATATAAATAAATAATTTTTCAATTGAAATAATTGTGTGTTTATATTAAATTATTTAATTAAATATATTAAATTATCTAATAAAATTTTAATGATTATTTTTATGTGAATAATTATTTAATTAATTTAATATTTTTTTATACTAGCTGATAGGAGAGAGTTAATATAGTAAAATGGAAAAGAAAAATCTCATTTCTTGATAATAAAAAGAAAATTTTGTGTTGCAAAAATGTTTTTTTAGAGAAAAAAAATTAAATATGGACAATTTTTTGGAGTTGTTTCTTAATATGGGTATGTAAAGTGTTAAATTTTATGGTGCTGGTACTTATTTTATCGTCATTAAAGAGATGACATAAAGCAAAAGCGAAAATTGCTTGTTAATTATGCAGAATTTATTTTTATTATGGAAAAGCAAGTGGTGTTTTGGAAAAATATTGGAGGCTGGGGTGATTTACCGGGTGGTGGAATACCCAATCAACACGCAGGGGCGTGGTGACCCTGGGGTGGACCAACGTGTCACCACCACGCAGGGGCGAGGTGACGCGGTAACCAAGCAGGCTTCTGACACCACGCAGGGGCGAGGTGGAGCTGGCGGACCAACGTGTCACCACCACGCAGGGGCGAGGTGACGCAGCGACCATGCACACGTCTGACACCGCGCAGGGGCGAGGTGCAGCTGGCGTCGCGGAGTTCCAATGTTCCTTCACCTCGGGGGCGTGTTGCAGGTGCTGGCATGCAGGGGACAGGTTCCCCGGTAAACAGCAAAGCGTGGCCTCTTCAAGCTCTATATAAAGAGCATTTCCCTCCATACCTCCATATACAAGCATATACAAGATAGAAAGGGTTAGTTTGTGAGAGAGTTTCGAAAGAGTGTTAGTGAGAGGGAAGAAGGGGTTGTATGGGAAGGGTGTTGTTGTTAGTGGATAGAGTGAAAAAAATAAGAGGCAATAAAAAAAAATATTATTTTGTATCTATTTTGAAGAATGGTTCGTAATTATAATGCTTCGAAGGAACATATAATAAATTATTTGGATCATCCTATATATATAAGTTGGTAAATTATATATTTATCGTGTATTTTATATGTTATTTTTTGTTATTTAATATGTTAAATAATAATTTTTTGTTAATTTTAAATTAATTTTCTAATATAAAAATACTAAAATAAAATATTATATTATACAATACTATAGTATAATATACTATACGATATAGTAAAATTTTTTAAAAAAATATATTTCTCTACGATATAAATATAAAAATAATACTCTAATAAAATAAAAGATATATATACTGTAAGTAAATAAATATGTATATTTTGAACGTATTCAAAAGTTTAACATATAAATGTTAAATTAATAAATAAATATTAAAAATATATATAAGTTGTTATTTATAATATTAAAATATCAGAAAAAATATTTTAACTATGTTAATAGTACTGCAGTCTACGTTAATAATTTTAATAAATAAAATATTAAAATAAATAAATATATAAATAATATTATTAATTGAAGTGATCACATACATTTTATAAATAGATATGGTAATATTTGTTTATTAATAAATGAATAGTTATAACTAATATAACAAATATATTTTTGTTGATGCAGCCTAACAGAAATTTGTTGGTGCGTAAATTGGATCTGCCATAGAGTTGGAATCCGAGGGTCGAAAACTACTTACGCGCCACTGGATTCTACCACGTATCTAGGATTGGGATGATAAGAGGATTTCACCCGTTGTTAGCTGCTCTGGTTGAAAGGTGGAGGCCGGAGACTCACACTTTTGTGTTGCCGGTGGGTGAGGTTACAGTGACATTGGAAGATGTCGCACATATATTTGGGTTACCAATTGATGGAGAGCCTGTGAGTGGATGGACTGATAGTAGTAGTGATTTCGTTCAGAGTCAGAGCATGGCAATATTCGGACGTCAACCGGTGCTTAGTCGTAATTCGAAATCCTATATAAAGCTTGGTTGGGTTCGAAGTATCAGAGATGAAGAGCCGTTGGATACTGAAGAGTTCATAATGAGATACGTGAGATGTCAGATTTTCTGTCTGTTAGGGTCGACCCTATTCACAGATAAGTCGACCGCATACGCCCATGCGAAGTATCTACCGTTGATTCGCGATTTCGAGCGGATCCATACTTATAGTTGGGGTTCAGCATGTCTTGCACATCTTTACAGAGCACTATGCCGTGCATCACGATATGATACGAAGGAGATGGATGGCCCTCTTAATCTGTTGTTTGTTTGGGCGTGGGAGCGAATGCCGTGTATTGCGCCTGTACCGAGACATATCCTTCCACCTGCTGAGATACCAGTTGCCATGAGGTAAATATTTATGGTTCTTGTCAGAGATTATATTCATTATGCATGTTTCAATTAGGGGTATTTACGTAAATACACATGTTTCAGGTGGAGTCATTCGGAACGGAGCGCAGCATGGTTAGAGAGGACCGTTGAGACATTTAGGCATGACATAGACTACATGCAGGAGGTAAATATTTATGGTTCTAATGAATCCTAGTTCCATACATTACTGTTAGGGTTATGACATTGGAATTATTTGTGGCAGTTTGAGTGGCGGCCGTACGAAGGAATGATCGTACCCGGCGAGTTACATGTACATCTTGATGTGTGTGATATCGTTGCTCCGTTGTTGTCATTCGAGTGTATCGAGTGGCACCCTGCGGACCGAGTTATGCGTCAGTTTGGGTTCGCACAGCCCCCCCCCTCCGCGCAAATACCAAGGGTCATTCCACTGGACCAGCATTGCATGGCTCTTCGCGGAGTGCAGCTTTATGACTGGACAGTTTTGCATGGGGGTTGGATAGAGGAGTGGGGCAATAGGCGAAACGCTCGACTGCGGGATCTGCACCCCCTTCCGACCTGGGATTTCATACCCACACCGGAGTATCGGGATTGGTACATGCGCTCATACGGACATATGCTGAGATTGACGGCGTATGTTCCTCAGCCAGCTGCACCGCAGCCACCTTCACCTCAGGTCCTACCTGCACCTTAGGTCCCACCTCAGTTTGCAGTGTTTGAGCCAGCTCCTTATTATGTACTACAGCCACCACAGCCACAGGACCAATGTGCGTCCAGCCACCACTCTCATCACTCTCATCACAGCCACCATTCCCAGCACTCTCAGCACAGCCACCATTCACAGCAGTCTTAGCCGATGTTGACGATTCCAGTCGGTCATGATTGGTTTGACTTCTCCATCGCCGGTCACGGAGATCAGCAACTACAAAATTGGGCCAATGCTAGTTTGGGTGGTTGGTCAGATTTTAGTGCTATGCATTCACCGTCAGGCTCAGCTGATCCACGTGGGGCATCAGTAGGTATGAGCCATAGTTTGCAGCGTCCTGCTTCCGACCACACGTCAGAGGGTGCATCGTGTGATAGTGGGTTCCTTCGGCGGACATACAGACTTGTTGACGAGTTCAACCCCGGTGCATCTGCTCCAGCAGAGGCAGGTGGGTCGGCATTGCCGGCAAAGGCGGGTGGGTCGGCACCTGGGGATGAGGCAGGTGGGTCGGCCGCTGCAGGTATGGGTGACGCAGCTCCCGGTCACCCATATGACCTACGGACGGAGCGAAATCCACCCGATAGGTATACTCCGTCAAAGCCAGGTCTAAGCATGATGGGTAAGGCACTGAACTGGATGGGCCGTAAGAAGTGAGCATCGGGTTGGGGTTTCTAGATTTCATACTAGGGTATCAATGTAATACGTATTTAATGTTCTGTATGTTGGCCAATGTTATTAGTAGTTAAAAATTTGTATGTTTGCTTCAGTAAGGCAGTAAATGTTAACATTATCATGGTCTTAAACATCAATGAATTGAAACTCCAAAATACGCGATGAAGTATTTTTACCCCTTGTGCCTCTTCATTCCCATTGTAGAGTGGGCGTGTTTCTATCTGGACAACTGACCCAGGCATCTTCTGAACCATAACCGAGAGCCACCACGGCAAGGCTTGGTAACTCTCCTCCCAATCACCGAAAACTTTCGCTATGGACTTCTGCTTTGCCAACCAAGCCTTTCGGTAACTGATGGTATAGTTGAACCTTGACTGGACTTCGGCTATTATAGTTTTCACCTTTATGGACGGGTCAGTCTCGACCAATGGCCTTATAGCCTCAGCAACTGTGTCCGAGTCCAACTTGGAATGATCTTGTGAAATCACTCCCATCGTGCACGTGTGCCTACCATTGTATCTGCGTATCTCCCAACAACCTTTTTTCCATATCAAGCTGGCTCGGATAAGCCAGTCGCACCCGCGCCCATACATCTTGCATTTTGCATAGAACGTCTGTGGCTCAGACTCATACACGTCGTAGTCAACTCCTCTAGCGATAGTGTAACTTCTAATTGCTGCCATGACTAACTTTCTAGAACTGTATTCCATTCCAATCCGGAACTCTCCGTCCTCGGGATCAGCAACGCCTACAGAAAGTGCCCATCATCGTTTATTAATTAATCCAAAGTATATATTTAAAAAAAACATATTATTCGGTCATCACGTACCTATGTTTGAATATTCCAGAAACTCCGGTGCATACACGGCGTCGAGATCCAACTCACGCATAAAAGGTGGCACGTTCATCGGTTGACTGCTCGATGGGTGAACCACTACATTATCAGCTGCTGTCTCAACTCCCGCATCACCATCATGCTCTTCGTCACCGGCTTCATAAGTGGCTTCGAAGTCCTCTTCGCTATCACTACTCATTCCCTCGTACACTGCAGCTCTATCATCCTCCACCTCTAAGTCATTTTGAATCCCTTCCACCTCTACGGTTTCAAACTCAACATACAGCTCAATCTGTGGCTGTCGCATCTGAGTCTGCCGGTGAATTTGAAACATATTACGCATAGTCACTTCGTCAGTGACTGGCATGGTATCAAACTGTATTAGACCACCAAAAACTATAACCGGATTCCGGTACAGAATTCTGCTCACTCTCATTAATGTACCGTTCTCCATGCTTTGACAGAGACCGTTCTGAAGTTCCATAAACGTAATGGTGCATGGAACCACAAACAAAAACGGATTCTGACACACAAACCTCACTCCCTTATGAGTATTACGTATTATCTCACCGTCGCGATACACTACTAACTTTGCGGTATCCTCCATTACACCAGAAACACACTCAAACAACACTCTCACACTTCCTCAGAATGAAAATGAACCCAGCCACGGCCTTATATATAGAGTAGCATTCACTGCGAACTCCAATCACGTACTGCCACGTGTCAGGACGCCCCCACTTGATGCCCTCGTGTACCAATCAAGCTTGGCCACGTGTCCATGACGCCCCCACGTGATGCCACGTCACCATCACGCCCCCCGTGATGCCTTTCTGTACCATTCATGCTTCGCCACATCACCAACACGCCCCCCCGTGCTAGGTCATCACGCCCCCACGTGTTGCCTACGTGGACCATTCCAGCTTCCACACGTCACCATCACGCCCCCGCGTGCTAGGTCAGCACGCCCCTGCGTTGTGCCACCTGTCCAGCTCTTGCCGCGCCACTTCATCACACGTACCACTTGTCGCAGGCAACACGCCCCTGCGTTTTGGGCTTGCATCCATCATTGGGTGAAACACACCATTGCTCCATTTCTGGCCAAAACACCCCTTTGCTTCCCATATTCAAATTCTTGACTCTTAATTATGAGTAACATTTTTTTATTTTTTTGAATCTATCTTGTAGGGTTTGAGATTGGTTTATTTACTTAAAAAAATTGTATTTACAAAAAGTATTTGAAAAAAATAATATTTAAACTCAATAAATTTTGTATGATGGGACATTTTTACTAATTTGGAGACTGCTAAAAGCATAATAATTTAATATTATTTTAGATAAAATTAACTATTTTTTGAGAAAAAAAATTGTTAAAAAATAATAAAAATTTAGTTTTCTTTTTCTATATAAGAGAGTTAGTGTTCCAGAAGCAACATTCATTTTGATTGAAAAGTTAAAGCTGTGATTTTGTACAAGTCCTCGCCATGTGAGAGTTTTCTTGAGAAGTTTTTATTTTTTGAAATCATGGAAACTAATGTGTGTTTATTAGTATATTTTGAAAGTGAGATTATGTCATATATAAATAGAAGTGTAAAATATATTTGTGTAAGTCTAGTATCTTTTGTTATTTTTTACATGATGTTATTTGTAGAGTTATAAAATAGACTATGTCAATATATATACGGTAATTTGTCAAAGAGAATTAGCAGTATTTTATACAAACAGTCTGTGTTAGTTTTCAGTGATGTAATATAGTTTCAAGTAATGAATATGACTGATGCCATCATGTTAGAAATGTTAATGATTTATCGATAGAATCAAGCTCATGTGTTGATGATCGAACTGTATATTGAATTTAAGGAGTTGGCTATTAGTCACGAGGTTGATGAATCCTTTCTAAATGAAAGGCGCAACACAGATTGGGAAGAAAATGACAGTGACAGCAAAGAGGAGTTCTTATCCAACAATGGTATGTTGGGAGGAAACAAGACTACCGACATAAAAATTCAGGTTGCAACAAGCACGGTAAAAAGCCAACATTCATTTGGTATTCCATCTTCTATGTGTGTTTTGGATCTTGAAGCTATGAACGCACCTGAATTTTTTGAGTTGGCAAACTCAGGTATGTCAGCCTATCATTTTTTTGTCAAGACAATTTTATTTTTATTTATCAAATTTTGGTTATACATTCTAATTTTATTTGTTGAATTATTTAAAATATATTTATTTTTAAGTTACCAATTAAAATATTTCAAAAATTGCTCACTATCTAAAAATGATAAATGTTGCTCAACTGGAGAGTACTTTTTCATAAGATTATTTTGTATGAGATAAAAAAAAATCCAACTTACGTTATTTTGCTAGATATTGTGACTGCTTTGATGAAATATTGTACAAATCATTGAAAATTAAAAACCCTTAGATATACTTTTTTTAGAACTTAGAAATTGTTAATCCACATACACAGGTATTTTTTTGTAAAAGATGGTGAGTTTGCTGTTGGAATGGAGTTCAGTTCTGGAGAAGTTGTAGTCATGGCAATTAGGAATTATATTACTTCCATGGGTGTCGATTACAGGGTGTTTGAGTCTGAGTCTTTGACGTTTTATACGAAATGCATACAGTATGGCAGAGGTTGTGATTGACGGATTTGCGTTAGTTTGATTCAGAGAAAATGTTGTTGGGAAATTAAACGATACAATGGAAGTCATACTTGCACTATGGATATAATTTCTCAAGACCATTCGAAACTAAATTCTGACACAATTGTGGACGCTATAAGACCTCTAGTTGAAGCCGACCCATATCTGAAGATCCGCGTTGTGACCACAGATGTTCTGTCGAAATTCAACTATACGATAAGCTATCGTAAAACATAGTTGGCAAAGTAAAAGTCGATTACAAAAATCTTTGGTGGTTGAGAAGTTTTTTATGAGTGTTTGTCCGCATGGTATGTGACAATGTGTGCTTAGAACCCAGGATCTATGGTGCAAGTTGATACTATACTAGCATATCGTGGATCTAAGGTGGAGGAAAGTGTAAAGATAATGCGTCGAGTTTTTTAGAGCTTCTATCTATGCATTAGAGCGTTCCGATACTGCAAACCACTCGTGCATGTTGATGGCACACATCTGTATGGGCGATATAAAGGAGCTCTTTTGGTTGTTGTGTCTCAAGATGGAAACCAAAATATTGTACGACTTGCTTTTGTCATCGTTGAAGGAGAAACCGCTGACGCATGATATTTTTTTTTGAATAATCTACGAAAAAATGTCGTCAGGAGGGACGGTGTCGGTATTATTTTTTATAGGCACGACTATATCAATGCAGCAATGGCTAGATGTAATGGTGCGTGGAGTCCTCCGAGAGCATTTCATATATTGTGTTAGGCATATTGCGTCAAACTTCCTATGAAGATTCAAGGTCCCTTACTTGTAAAAAATCATCATAAACATGGAAACATGTTCTTTATATTGAGTTGATCTTTGTTAAACTTAAATTTGCTATATACTATTTGAATTGCTGACGAGTGATATTATATTAAAACAAATTTTTCTCTAGGATATTGTAAGACAGAACAATAATACAACGAGCAGTACCAGCAGTTGCAGGATCGAGGAGAGGCATATATACTCAATGGTGTGATACTATTGATTGTCGGCAGTGGGTTATGGCTTTTGATAAAGGACATCCCTGGGGTCACATGACAACCAATCTGATAGAGTGCATAAATTCTATGTTAAAAGGTGCTCGTAACCTCTCGGTCACATCATTGGTCAGGATAACCTTTTATCGCTTAAATGAGCTATTTACCCGAAAGAGCGTCAATATTCAAGAACGCATCAATGCTGGACATGCCTTCTCAAAATTTGCGACTGTGAAGTTGCAGGCAAATTTACAAGAATTATGAAATATACAAGTGCATTGGTTTGATAGATATACTGAAGTTTTTGAGATTCGTGAGATGCCTAGTGAGACTGAATACACTGTCGATTTCAGACACATAGTATGCTATTTGTCTATTAATGCCGTTATTAGAGATAATTTACCGTTTACTCTTCCTATTTGAAAAATATGATAGAATTCGGTCTTTCATAATGCTTTTGTCATTAATTGACTATACTGTTTTGGGAGGACTAATTTTCTCCATCTTAAAATGGAGTATAAATAAAAAAAAATTAGACTAACATACAAAAAAATAACAAAAATTATACTCATAATTAAATTAATTAACAAATAAAATTTAGTTAACGTATCTATTTTCCATAAACATAACATATAATATATATGTTAATATTAATGATATATATTATCATAATACTATATATATCAATAATATATTTATGTATGTTGCGTACAGCAATATATTTAGAATAAATATTTTAATATAAATATATTTAGTAACATTAATATATACCATACTAGTATGTAAATACATATTCGTAATTAAATTTGGTATAAAAATTAATAAATAAAATCTAAATAACGCATATATGTATTTATAACATGATGTCATATATATTAACATACATATATTTTAACTCTAATGATATATATTATTATCGTACTATATTTATTACTAATATATTTATATATTTTGCTTAATTTATTTATTTTCAATATATTTAAAATAAATATAACATAAATATATTTGACCAACATGAATATAAAAAATAATTTAACGATTACTATATTTATTACTAATATATTTATGTGTGTTGCGTAATTTATTTACAATAATATAATTAAAATAAATATATTAACATAAGTATATTTTACTAACATGAAGATAAAAAAAATACATTAATGTTAATAATATACTATAATTTGAAATATGACTACTAATATATAACTTTAATTTAAAATCAACAATAACATATTATTTTCAGAGTATTACACATTATTAATATTTTAAAATTAATAATAAGTAATTTTCATATTAATAGACATAATAATATTAATATATAACAATTACAAATACAAAAAAATCCTACGCAAAAAAATACATTTTTTATTAAGTATTTTATCTTCTAATACTAACATTCAGATATTTATTTAAATAAACATAATATTAACCTACGTAATTAATTTTATGAAATATTTAAAATGACAATAATATTAATATATTAAAAGAAAAACAACACTAATAATATAACATGTATATATTGATATAAACAATTTTGAAAAAATAATAACTTACATATCAAAGATTGTTTAGATGTGAAATAATATATTTTCTGGTAGAATTAAATTTCGTATTATTTTAATTTAAATCACACCTTTTTTCATTAATAACTACATTTTTATCATTATAAAGACAGACACATAAATTTTATTTTTTTATCTCTCCCTCGTACTTTTTCTTACAGTTTCACTTTAAGAATATTATAACTTAAACGTTTCTTTTCGGATACAATGAAAAAAAAAAAGACCCGAATTTATAGAAGTAGAAGAGGTGGGACTCGGGCCAGGGACATCTACTTCCATGTATGTTTGACGGGTGTTTTCTACTACCTTTTTCGTTGGTCACGAAAAACGTATCATGTATATCAGAACCTGCAACTTCTGTGCATACGTGTCGCGCCTCCTGTTTCTTGCCAACCACGAGATGAAATTGGCGTCTTCTCGTCAACTGCAAACTGACAGTGCCAACTTCTTGCCACCTGCTAGATACACTCGTCACTATCCGTGTCCAATTTCTATTAACTATACTTATCTGCATAACATCGAGAAAGTTCCAATATAAAAAATAATTTCTGATTTTTATATTGTATAGATAAATTACCATTTACTTTAATTCTCAAACTCTTTCTATTTAAAGTGATTAGTGGCTACCCCACCACAAACTAAACACCACCACTATCTTCGAACACCGCTATTATTCTAGAGAACATATTCGACTCATAGTGTGTAAATTCGATTAGTCAAATGCACCACAACATATATAATTAACTTTTTTTATTTATTATTTGTATGTAAATAACTATTTAATTAATTTAATATTTTTTATACTCGTGATAGGAGAGAGTTAATACAGTGAAAAAAAAGAAAAATCTCATTTCTTGATAATAAAAAGAAAAATATATACTTTTTGTGAAAAATAAATTGCGTCGTAAAGATGTTTTTTATTGTATGGACAAACTATCATTTATTTTGACTTTCAAACTCTTTTCATCTAAAACGGTCACCCCACCACAAACTAAGTACCACCATCGCTATTTTCGATCACCACCATTATTCTAGAGAACATATTCAGCTCATGGTACAAACACAATTGGTCAAATGCACCACAACATTCGTTCCTAATATATTATAAATAAAACTTACTACAAAATCTTTATTTCCTAACACATTTGACATATTAGCTGACTAATTCATCATACTTGGTACTACCCATTTCTTATGGCTTTTTTATATAAATAAATAATAGAAATGCTTTATTTTCCAAAATACGCATGAAGAGAAATGCTTCCGAAAATGCGCAAGGTCACTTCAAGAGGGGCTCATGCGAATTGGATTTATACTCCAATTCAGGTTTGGCCGCCACGAATTGGAACTGGCAGGGGCAGGAATTATTTCTGGGTCGGTGCCCACGAAATGGGTAGGGAGGCCATGTTGTGGCTGGTGCCAGCAAAATGGCCAATTCTAGTGGGGCATCCACGAATTGGATTCCAAGTCAATGGTACTACACGCAAAATGGTGCCCTTCAGGTGTATCGCCTGCGAAGTTCGTTCCTAATTTGCCTATATAAACGCTTGTGCACCATTCACAGAAGGAGGCATTCTTTTGCACTTTCTTCCAGCTCTAAAATTTCTCTCAACCTAGTTACTTTCTTTCTCTCTAAAATATTGTGGGTGTTGGTTCAGTTTTGCTGTGTGTATGGCTTCCAAAAATGCATATTTGATCATATACCCTAATGGAGAAATTTCTCATATGGCAGAAGGTATTATGTTTGTTTGTGACGATCCCCTTTGGATAATGATTCTGCCACAGACATCGTTACAAGAGTTGAAGAATTTGATTCTCATGAATACCAAAATGGTGGGAAAAAAGGAAATCACGAAGCTTACACAGGATGCCAGTTGCAGTTGCTAACTTGTTTGCATATCAGAAAATGCAGATTAAATCTGATCAGCATATTTCGATGATGTTTTTTTATCATCGCAGCATTGGAAGCATCTATTCGTTGGAACTTTGTTTAAATCTTCATGATATGGGTGGAAGCTCATCTAGTTCTAATAATGTGGAGGGTGTTAGGAATTTCGGATTGGTGGATTTCGTTCCGGGTCGGGATACTGGTAAGGCCCATAGTCCAAGCTTTAACGCGTTTGTGACGCCGAAACAGAATACAGATATTCGTGAAGCACCCCTCTTCCAACCTTATTGGATTCGATATATATCATCATGATGGCATGGCAGAAACTTCTCATGAAGATGAGATCGAAGATTTTAGCGGTAATGAGACAGAAGCTATTCCCGAAACCTAGTCGCTTCAACACGAGACAGTTCCTCCGATTCATGTTGAATCAGGGGGTGGGGTGGGGGTAGTGGTGTATCCAGCAGCACGCTAGCACACTACTTGTCTTTAAATCTTGGTGCAATGCAGTTGACCACTGCAGAAGACAAACCGAGTAGCTATGCTTTGTCAGGTGAGAAGGAGCTCGAGATTAGGTTGAAGTTTCTCAATAGGGAGACAACGATGCTTGCTGTTAAAAATTATAACATCCGCAGGAGTACATAATACAAGGTGGTAGAGTCAGACCAATGTAGGTATGTATGTCGATGCATGCAGTTTAAGGATCAATGTCGTTGGATGGTATGGGTCATAGAGTTCTTCCAGATTTTAGGAAATTCGAAAATACCAAGGGCCTCATAGTTGCTTGGCAAGTTCGATATCTCAAGATCAAGCTCAACTTGATAGCAATGTCATCTGCCAGCATATATTCCCCATGATGCATGCTGACGCGACCATTTGCATAAAGGTGTTGCAAGGATCAGTCGAATTTGCATACGGGTACAAGATTTCATACAAGAAGGTTTGACATGTAAAGCAGAAGACAATTTCCAAAATCTATGATAATTGGGACGATTCGTATGACCAGCTGTGGAGATACTTCAACGCCCTGCAAACTTTCGTCCCAGGTATAACTGGCATTGAACACTTATTGGGCTTGGTTATTCATTGTGGTTTTAGTGGTTTATATATTTTACTAAGTAAGCATTTTCACAACAGGAACAATTGTTGACCTACAAACGAGGCTTACTATGTCGGGAACACTATAGACCGTGAGAGTGTCATGTTTCATCAGGTTTTCTGGTCGTTCCCCTCATGTGCTGAGGCTTTCAAGCACTATAAGCCAGTGGTCTCAGTAGACGGAACACACCTGTATGGTAAGTATGTGGGCACCCTACTTATGGGCATAGCACAGGACGGAAATAACAACATTCTGCCAATCGTTTTCGCAATTGTGGAAAGAAAGAATACAGATTCATGGTACTTTTTCTTTACCAATCTAAAGAGGCATGTAGCGAGGCAACCAGGAATTCTGCTTATCTCTGATAGGCATGCAATAATAAAGGCTGCTTTAAAGCGGGATGGGTGTGGATGGGAGCACAATGTTTACTGTGTACGACATATCGCCTCTAACTTCACAATAGGGGTGGCAGTGGGGCGGGTAGGGGCGGGTTTTAGCCCTACCCGCACCCACCCCGCCCTCCCTGCATTCCACAACTACCCGCCCCGCCCCTACCCGTGGGTAGTAGGCGCCTGTACCCTAACCTGCCCCCACGGGTACCCGCCCCGCCCCTATCCGCCCCTATAAAAATTAAATGACATTTTATTTTTTACACATTTATTTATAAATTAAGATACAAACTTAAAATTTATAATTAAATTAAAATACAAACATAAGATTCATATAATATCAAATAACTTGAAATTTAAAAAGGTCCATACAATGTCAAATAACTTAATTGGATTAGCATTACTCTGAACTTCAACTTCAATATCGGTAGGAAAATTATTGCTTTGTGTGTCTTCTCTAGCATTACTAGCCATGAAATTATCTTAACAAACCTACATGAAAAATACCTATATCAATAAAATTAAAATTACTGAGGGTATAAAATTAACATAAATCTAACCAATGAATGCATAAAGATCAGAATGCATAAGTAAAAGAGTAGAGAATTGGAAGTTTAAGCTACTAAGATAAGTAAACACAAATTGAAGTACACTAAAAATCATAATAAACCACATAAACCACTTGACATAGTCATTGAACTATGCAGCAGGCATTCAGGCAACCACAACCAGAACCAAAGCTAATGTTTGATACAAACATAAGATTTATACAATATCAATAACTTGAAATTAAAAAAAGCTAATGTTTGATCACTATTAATTTAATTCCATAATAAAAAATTACAACATTAATATAAAAGAGAATTCAAAAAAATTAAAAAAGTGATTTTTCATAATTAAAAAAAAAATTTTTGCTACTTACGGAGTTTAAAGATATTTCTGAAGGTTTGGATGATTTCTTAGATAACATCCCTATTTTAGTGCTACTGCTACATATCAGCACCATTTACGGACGCCCTTATCCCTCTTAAAAGTACTACAATGTTTTATGGGTAAGTGCCTACATGATAAAAATCTCTCTTCATATGGTGGTGCCCTTTCATCCAGTCATAAAGCAAACAAAACAGGTCATAGAATTGTTTTTAGAAATTTTTTAAAATAAGAACTCCCTTTTCTACAAACTTCTACTATGTACTGAAACCAAATAGGCAAATATTGACACTAGAGAATGAAAATGAAACTAATCAAATTTTTATAAAGAATTTAAAGTTAAAACATTAGAATCTCACACTCAAGAAAAAGCATATATGACAATGGCAATTAATAAATCCCAAACATTAGGAATTTTTGAAGATGAAAGCCTAAACAGACTCTTTCACGTCCACAGATAATGTACTTGTTTATCTAAATTCAGAGCTTTTAAAGAAAAGAAAATAATTAATCATAAGGATTTCTGAATTTCTTTAAAAGCTATGGAATTTCATATCCAAGCATATCATCTACAGCTTGAATCATTCTAGACTTCAGTTTTTCAAATTTATCAATGTTGTAATTACTTAAAACTTCTCTGAAGTGATCTGCATTAGGAAAATTCACAGAATAGATGATAGTCTCGTTGAACCAATTTTTCAACATAAATAAATAGTAAAATTAGAGAAGAAAATTAAGGAACCAAAAACGAAGAACATAACATTAACATGATTTCTGAACATTGAGGAATGAGGAGTGACCACTGACCAGTGAGCAGTGAGCATTGAGGATTGTTAATATGATTTCTGAACAAAAAATTAAAAAAAAAACGAAGAACTACAGCAGTGTGCAGATCTAAAGCTAATCATTCAGGAATCAGGATTTCAATATGATTTCTGAAAAAAATGAAAAAATAACGAAGAAGCTTCGACGAAGGCGACGGACAAGAAGCCATTACCTTCGGGGACGAGCACGACGGACGACGGCGACGAGCTCCACGCGAGACGGCGGGCAAAGCACGACTGAGCAGCGAGAGCCGAGAAGAATGGACGAGGAACAGGGGAACGAGGAGAGAGGAGAGGGGCTAGAGCACGACGAACAGACGAAGCTTTTGGGCGCGACGGAAGGCGGCGGCGGTGGAGGAGGCTAGGGTTTTTTTTTGGGGAAACAGGAAGTGAAGAGAAACTGAGGGTGAAGTGAAGAGAAACTGAGAAACTGAGAGTGAATGAGTGATGAGAGGACTCACTATGGACTATGGTCTTGGTCTCTTGGAGAAGAGCTGAGGAACAGTCGAACAGAGGAGAGGAAGTGACTCAAGTGAGTGAGAGTGACGGTGAGAAGAAGCTGAAGGGCAAAGCAAAGGGGTTCCTAACCCTAACTGGCTAACTGAGTGAGTGAGAGTGACGGTGAGGTGAGAACTGTTTCCAAACTAACCCTAATCATAAAAGGTATATATATACTCCGGGGCGGGTAGGGGCGGGTTTAGCCTGAACCCGACCCCGTCCCGCCCCGCTCATCAACCTGCCACGGTTCAGACCCGCTCCGCTCCGGGTCGGGTTCAAACCCGCCCCGACCGGGTAGGAGCGGGGCGGGTACCCGCGGGTACGGGTTCTGCTGCCATCCCTACTTCACAACAAGTTTCAACAGTAAGAAATCCAAAAGACACTTGGTTAACGCCACGTATTTAAAGACGCAAGAGCAAGTGCAGTACTACCTATAGTTAATCAGCGGCGAGGATCCTGTAACATCTCCGCAGATGATGGCATGGATCCAAGGGTTAGAGCCACATAAATGGCTACAGCTCCGCGATGACGGTCATCAATATGGTCACATGACGACCAATCTTTCTAAGTGTATCAACTCCGTCCTCAAGGGCACTAGAAATTTACCAGTCTGTGCAATTGTCAAGTCTACCTATCATTGCCTTAATGAATTATTTGTGAACAAGGGTTGGCAGGCACAAGCACAGATCGCATGCGGTCAGGTGTTCTCGCAATTATAGCAAAAAGTGATATTAGCAAACCGTGAGGAAATTTCCTAGATGCTTGTGACGTCGTATGACAGAGCTACTTCAATCTTCACAGTTGATGAGACAGTAGCTGTAGGGGTGCAGTCTTGGTTTCGCGTTTACCTTGAGCATCGGAGGTGTGCTGTGGTTACTTCCAAGTGTTGCACTACCCCTGTGCTCATGCTTTAGCCGCATGCACATTTGCAAGACTCGAATGGCAGCAATATGTCGAGGGAGTTTTCGGGTTGAGAATGTGTTCTAGGTCTAAGAGATGGAATTCCAACTAATGTCGGACGAGAAGATGTGGCCCCCATACGAAGTACAACGTGTACGTCCCAACCCCCACCTACGATGTATAATGGAAGGACGTCCGATGTCTATAAGGATTCGTAATGAGATGGACGAGATTGAGTCGGGCCCAGGTAAGCGTTACGGACTTTGCAAGACACCAAGGCATACTAGGCGACACTGTCCGCATATTTCTGCCACTTAATATACCACCATTTCTGTTTAATGTATCAGTTTAGTGCAATATTTGAGCATGTTTCTATTGAATTATGTAAACTCGTTATTGTTGCTTTATTTCATGTTATGTCGCGTTGTTGTTTAATTTACCACATTGTTGTATTTATTGCATAGTTGGCAGTACATGGGGAACCATCGTTACTAAAACTACGTACATACATCACATAAAGATAGGAACACAACATAAAATTCAACAACAAACGGTGGAACCGACATATGGATAGAATGGAAAGAAATAGCATAACATCGAATGACTAACACAATAGGATGAAGTCGATACTCAAGCGAAGGAAAAGTAAATGAACTAAGTGTTACAACAGAATACTAAATATATAAGCCACACAACTAATGGTGGTCGTGTCCCAATTTGCCACTTGTCCCACAAGCAGGAGCTCGAATGTCACGGTGAGGACGACCATCATGACCCTCGTCATCGTCCACGTTAGCATCAGCCCCGGCTTAAGAAAGACGTCGGCCTTACATCTGCGTAGCATCGTACGGTCGGAGCACAGATCCGGCGGTGTCACCAATTGAGACGGACCTTCTCCCCGCCACAGCAGGCTGAGTGATGGTATCAGAGCGGTTGAGGACAAGATCAATATCTGTTGGGGTATGTAGGGATGATTGCTGAGGGATGAAATGGTCAAACCTGTCGAATAACGAACAAAGAACGACGTTAAGCACATAGCTCGATATAACCAACAAAGAACGGTACTACCCCAACTGTAGGTACTGATGGCATCATAATCTACCAATAACGGAAGATATTAAACATGGACCATATTGTTGGCCTTGTCCAGTAGTAGCACGCCTCCCAACAAGTACAGTATGTAACAATGTGCATACTGCATGAGGGCATTGTCTCGTAAATCAAGCGGCATCTGCTGAAGACGATTCTTGAGCCACTTCAACTTTATGTTGAATTTTGTTGTCCTTACGTGGCCAGCTGGAACTTCATCAAGAAGTTTTTGATACTATTCCTAAAGATCTTTTTAGTGGAACTTGTTCTATGACCTCAAAGTACCACTGACAGGCTCGCCATCAACAGGTAGACCTAATTGCATTACAACATTCTCCAGGGTTATGGTACACTCACCCCAAGGGGGTGAAATGTGTTAGTTTAAGGATGCCATCGTTCGACAAAAGCGCTTATAAGTGGATTGTCATACTTGAAGCGCTTTATTAAGGAAGCATGGTAAAATCATGTTCATCTAAAATAAAACTCAAGCCTCTGCTACCTAATTTCCATGCTTAGATCTGCAGAATCTGACATGAAAACGTCAACAAATATGCCATGAGGAGTGAGAACACGTGTGGGCTGCAAAAGAAGAAAAAAAAATAAGAATATAATAAAAAATACTTTAACCAATTTTATTTGTCGACAAAAACAAGAATATAATTAAAAAATTTTACTTAAACAGTTAAACTAACCTTATGAAGCAAATGTGCCGCAATATGAAATTCGTCTAACCGATTAAGGTTCTCTTCCACATTAACCCCACCCCCACTCATGTTAATTTTTTTTCTTTTCAAACACAACACAAAAGATTAAAACCACAACACAATTTTTTTTTACCACCACCACTTTTTTTTAAAACCCCTTTTTCCTTTAAACCGAATGCATAAGGTCCCCTCCCCTTCACCCTTTTATATGTATCCCAGCTTCCTTCCCAAGTGTCCTTTGTCATCCAACATAACCAATGCCTGTCTCGTACGGATACTGGTGTTTGCTGAAAATTGGTAGCTTTGACCACCCACTTCGTGGCCTCCAAGAACGAAATACTCATTTCGTGGACGCCGTCAGTGCATTGGTCCACTTTGTTGCCGCTGCCCCTGAAGTCGACCAATTCGTGTGCGCTAGTGGTGATGTGAGCCATTTCGTGCATGCCAGCAACGTATTAGAGCCGCAGCTTTTCAACCTGCCATGCCAATTTCAATTCGTGGTCGTCACACATGAATTGGAGTATAAATCCAATTCGCATGTGTTCCCCTGAAATGACTCTACGCATTTTCGAAAGCATTTCTCTTTATGTATATTTTGAAAAATAAAATATTTCTGTTATTTATTTATATAAAAAAGCCCATTTCTTATATTACATCGAAAAAATAATTGAACAATTGTTATAAGTGGTGGAAAAAAAATTAGTAGATATTGGAATACATTTTATCTATAGATGAATAAATTGTTGAAGTAGATAAACTTGCATAATTTTTTTTCATTTAAAAAAAAGAGATCTTACAAATTTACAATTATAGAATGTTCATATATAAAGAAGATATGAAAAATTAGATATATAGTCTTCTGAAAATATTTTTTATTACATATAATTAATAAAAAAATTAGATTTCTTTTCTTTAAAATTTAAATTGAAAACTCAATTAAGTTATAAAAAATTACAATTCTAGTAAACTTTAAATTTATTATTAATATCATAAAGAATTAATAAACAAATTAGTATTTATTAATGGATATTATTAATATGTATTTTAAAATTACATTTTAAGAATATTATAAGAAATATTTTATTAAAAATTAAAATTTACATAATATAATTAAATCTTCTATTATATATTTTTTGGTTTTATATAACTTTACGATATCGATAAATTAATAATTATATATCGTGGATTTAAATTTTATTTAAATGTCTGTCAATAGTTAATAAATTTGCTGCATATATAAGATGGGATCTAAATTCTAACGCTTGTCTAAGCAGTTCGACCAACTTAAATTAGTTAAATCTTCTATTAACTAATAGACTAATTTGCCAATAATGGTAGATGATTACGCCACGTGGTCCAAGTTGTCAGTGAGAGAGCATGGGCCCAGTAGGGTGGGGGTGTCCATTCCAAAGCCCAACAAACACGACGTGTCGTTCCAACAAAAGTCACATACTATAATACACTTGCCTCTCCTTTTTAACCCCGCCACGTGTCTACTTCCTATTGGCCCTTCACACGATTACCCTCTCCTTCTCCCGTCTCACCTCACGTTATCGCTAATTCATTCATATATCTCTCTCCTCAGACACCCACGCTTTCTCTCTCTTTCTTCGCTCTTTCTCTCTCTTTTCTCTTTCAAGCACATAACTTCTCACTTTCTTTTCCTACCCGTCTACGTTTTCTTCAGATCCAACCACAATTTAGATCACCATCACCACCACCACCACCACCAACAACATTTCTTCTTACTTCCGTCTTCAACCACTCTGATAGGTTCACCCCCCTTTTGCTCTCTATGCCATTCCCTCAGGTTTGATTTCTCTTTTTCTCATTCAAATTTGCCGTTTTTTGTTCTTTTTCTTCTGATTTTGATCTCATCGGTTGGTTTTTTTCCCCTTTCGGGCTGTGATACTTGAACATTTTTGGGTAATTTTGGATCTAGGTCTGTACTATTTGCTTGTGCTATTGATTTTGATGAAACAGGTGCCTTGAATTATGGGTTGTTTAGATCTTGTATTTTTTTAATATATGAGCTGTGTTTAAATTTTAGTAGAAAGTGAATTTCTTCATGTTTTGCTTCTTAATTGGGTGGATCTGATCTCCTTAGAGGTGTAAATGATTTATTCTGTTTTGGATTTGTGCTAAATCAGATTGGGGGAATTGTGGTGTTGGAGTTTTTTTTTGGGAAAATCATCAAATCAATCACAGAGAACATGAATAATTGGCCTGAGGTTTGGTCAGATTTTTGTTTTGGCCAATAATTCGTCATGCTTTTACATTATATATAAGTCATTAAAGGACACACTCACAATAAATAATGTTATTTTAAGTGATTCTTATTTTGTTCTTTGGGGACATAGGTTGTTAGGCCGACATGTTATTGGTGGCTTGTGACTTTAGAATGAATCGATAGAGGATTTAGGTAGTTGAAGCACTATGGACACCAGTTGTCTGTTTGACTTGTATTCATCTTTGCCTTTTGTTGTTTCATGTGAAAGGGAAAGATTGCTACCAGATTTGAATTATTTATTTATTTATTTAGGACTGATATAGATCTAAACATTTAGATTGCATTTTATGCCGCCTTTCTCCCAGTCCTCAACAAAGATTTGGCTTACAAATAAGAGCTTGATGTACTATTTGATGTTAGCCTTTTTTAGTCTTTATCCATCTAGTTGTCTTACTTGATCTGTGAATGAATCATGTTTCTCTATTTCTTAAAGCACTTCTATCATCTTCTGATTTTGATGGATTGCATTATGTGTGTTTACTTAACTGCAGTCGGGAAGGGTGTACCTGAACCGGAGTGTCACAGCAGCGTGCAGATATTTCATTAGTCTTGTAGAGCTGTTGGCCTTTTCAGGATGGGCAAGTGCAAGGGCTGTGGGAAGTTAGGAAGAATGAGACCAAGGGATGGATCTATGAGTGCTTATGAATTTTCTCTTCTGTTGTCTCCTGTTGTTTCTGTTTGGGATTGCATTGTTCGCAAGATGAGGTACTCATATAGGCCTGAGTGGGTGTAGTTGTTTCGTTTGCATCAACTGTGTAGCATTAGTCTAAATACTTCAACTAATTAGAATATATTTAGCATTACAATTTAGGGAAAGAGGGAAAAAAGTTATAGAAATATGTATACAGCACTAAAGAATTTATCTTGAAGGAAAAGGAGTTCAGAAAAGTTAATTTAGTATTTAGACGCAGTTATATTCTATGGATACCATGGCATGTAATAAAGGGCAACATGTGAGGAAGGCCAAGAAGAAGCAGGTGAAAGACGAGTTGGATCGTCTCAAGCAGGCTGAGAAGAAAAAAAGGCGCTTGGAGAAAGCTCTCGCGACGTCTGCCGCCATCATTTCCGAATTGGAGAAGAAGAAACAGAAGAAGAAAGAGGAACAACAAAGACTAGATGAGGAGGGCGCTGCAATTGCCGAGGCCGTTGCTCTGCATGTTCTGCTCGGTGAAGACTCGGAGGATTCGTGCAAGGTTGTTATCAACGATGAAACATGCAAGACCTGGAACTGCGATCGTAATCTTGACATCTTCGTGGGTGGAGAGAGAGCTTGCTTCCCTCATCTATACGGCGGCACATGGTCTGTGGAAACAAGGGGTTGGGTCACTGATGCATACAGATATGGTTGCAAGTGGGGAGCTGCTGAAAATGGAGGGTGGACATTCTCATCAGAGCCTCTCGGGAGGAATGCACATGAAAAACCACTATATGAAGATGCAACAGGATGGGGGCGCGCCGGTTTCTCCGCTGATCTTATCGCCGCACAAGCAGTTTCGTCGCTGCAGATTGCTGAGGCTGATGAGGAAAGGATTATCTTCTGAGGAAAGAAGGGAATGCTGAGACTGAGATGGTGATAATATTAACCGTGTTGTTGTGTTTTTGTGCTTTTTTTATTTTGCTGGAGATGTGTGTATATATTATGACTATACTATGAGAGTCTTGTCAGAACATTTCTTGCTTCAGTTGTGTTTGAACGCTTAACATGTTGCTTTGCTTTGTCACCTTGTTTTTTGTTATTGATTGTTTATCTTTTAACTGTAATTCGATGCCTCCTAATTTACCGTGTGGAGTTACTTCTAAAATAGTGAAGCTATAGACACAAATGGACCCTCCAATTTATATTTGACAACTACTCCAATAAAGATTATGTTTTTATTTCAACGAAGATATCAAAAATATTTTTTTATCATGATTTTGGTTTAAAAAGTATGATTTATTTATTTTGCCATACTTTAAACAAAAATGTATTTTTTTATCATGATTTTGGTTTAAAAAGTATGATTTATTTATTTTGTCATACTTTAAACAAAAATGACATTTTTATATAGTATACAAAAATCAAATTCTAAATTCTTATCTATCATTTAATAATTAAAATAAAATATTTTTATATAAAGATAATTATAAAAACTTTATTGGAATATCCACCTTTATATTTACCCTCCTCGTCTCTTGGATTATGTTATCATTTGTGGATTTTGTTACTTGTTATGAAAGGTTTGTAATGATATATATAACGCTATAGCAATTGAATCTTTGTTTTATTTCTACAACTTATAAGTGTTGAATCGTAAGCACTTTCCATCTAGAACAATAAATGGTCACATTTTTCAAAAGAATCACTCAATTAACTTCGATATTTGCCAACATAATTTTGAGTTAGAAGGAGTGTACTTAGCCTCAATTTGGATAACCAGTTTAATTAAATTATTTTTAAAAAAATAATTTAAACAATAAATATTTATATTAAGAGTAATTTATAAATAAGTTATTTTGTGTTTGAGTTTTTAGTTCTAAAAGTGTTTATTTTAAGAGAGAAATGATAAAAAAAATTTATTTGAGAAAAGTAAATCTTTTAACTTTTTCATAAGCACTAAAATAATTTTTTATAAAGCTGTAATTCGATTTTAAAAATTATATCAGACACTAACACTATATCTTTTCATAAATTAAAAATAAAACATAACTTATAAACCTATTCAAACCAGTATTAATATTAGAATGCGATTTAGTGCTCCAAAAATAAATGGAAACTCCGTGAGTAAAAGAAAGAGTAAGAGTTTGTCTTTCAAGTTTTAAAAACTCTTTTTTTTTTAAGAATAGTTTTAAAAAACTCTTAAATGTGAGAAAGAAAAAATTTTTTTCTTTTATTGATTTTTGTTTTATGTTGAGCTAAATCCAATAGTGTTTTAACATTGAACCATCAAAATACTTTTTTTTTTTTTGTCGCAAACCCATTTTAAGTTGGAATTATTTTTTTATTTAAAATTATAGTGGGATAAAATTAAAGACGGTAGTAGTAATAAATCAAAGAAAAAATAATTTTATAATTTTTTATTTAAAATTTGTTTGGATTAAGAATTTTTTATTATTTTCGTTTTGGGCTATTTTATTTTAAAATTGATATTGAACTATTATAATGAAAACATAAAAAATAAAAAAAATAAAAAAAATAAGAATATCTTTTTACTGTTAATTTTAAAAAAGTAAAATATCATTTAAAATTAAGATTATTTAATTTGAATTAAAAATATGATTTATGTTAATAAAGTAACGTATTTTTAGTTAATTTTTAAAATACACAAATGTCCTTTTAAAATTAAAGTTGTTTGATTGTTTTAAATATTAAAAATTTATATTTGAATTTAGAATAATAAAATTACCACTTTTGAGGAATAACTTTAAAATATATATTTAAAGATTAATTAAAGAGACATAGAAATTTTTTTAATATTAATGTGTTTAAAAGGCATTTAAAATATCCTATTTAGGATATATGTTGTTAAGACTCTTTTAGAACAAATATTATTTAATGGAATTAAAATGTTTAAAATTAAATTTTGATTTTAAATAACTAAAATATAATTTTAATAAGGATATTAAAATAAGTCGAAACAAATCACTAAAAGATGATGCTTGTTAAATTAAAAAAAATTCAGCAAGCCACATTGTAAAATTTATAAAATTTTATCGAGATTGAATGGGATGAACCAAGCGTCGGATCAGAGTTTTTTTTAATAAAACACTAGTGATATATACACACAAAAATAAAATTATGATATACAAACACACGCCTTTCTTTTTTTGTTTTATTTTTTTGATTATTTGTTTTATTTATTTTATTTTTTATTTTTTATTAATTTTTTTAGCACTTCCACATATATGTGGTCTTGTTTCTTAAATAAATACTTTTTTTTTATCACAAAACTATGTTTCTGTTTTTGTGTTATATTGTATAGTAAATGTTGTGATTGTTTTAAAGTTGTTAGTTGTGAAAAATTAATTTAAAATCAATAATTTTTTATTATTTGTAGTAATTTGAGAATAGGTATTATGGCAGTGACGGATCCAGAAAAATTTAGTAGTGAGGGCAAAAATATAATAAAATTTAGGTATAGATTTTTTTTTTAGCTTTTTACGATACCCAACAAGTTAAGGACTAATTCATCATGAATTTGAATTCCATTTAACAATAAAAATATGATTTTATACATACAATATAATATTCAAAATAATAAAAAAATAATTTATAACAACTTTTTTTATTTTTAACATGACTAAATATTATTTTTTTTATATATTTACTTAAATAATTATTTTACTTTTTATTATCTTATATTTAATTGTCAAATTTACTTATTATAATCTTTATGGTATAAATAAATTTTTTAACTAAAATAATTACAGTATATTAACATATAAGTAATTTTTTTATCTTAAATAATTTTTAAAAAATCACTAATAATTTAAATTATATTTAATTAAAAAATTAAATTTTAATTTAATTATCAATTAATTAACTAATATAATAAAATTAATTATCACTATTTTTTGAGTTTATTTATTTATTTTTATACTAAATTAAATTTAATAAAATATTTTTTAATATAAACTACAAAAAAATTATTTATATTTTATTTTAAAATAAACATAATATAATAAGTTATATATATATATATAAGTATTAGTTTTTCTTTGTGGGGCAAATGCCCCCTCTTCTTTATGCGTGGGTCCATTCCTGTATTATGATAAACAATTTTATTAACGTTGAAAATTTAAAAGATTATGAAAAATTTGTATTTAAATAATGATTGATTTTTTATTTTTAATAATTTTTATTAGATTAATTTTAATTACATTTTTCCGAGAGATAAATAGACTAGCATGTTAGCTCGTCATAAAATAAGATAAATTAATATTTTAATTTTTAAGTTCGTTTGACAATCAACCTGCTTTGTCTTTTAAGTAAATATTAACGAAAAAAAATTGTTTCACATTCCTAATTTTTAAGTAACTATAAGATGAAAAAATATTCAATATACAATTAAAGTTATTGTGTTTTTTTTTTTCAAAAAGATAAATATTATTTATTATAATAAAATAAAGTTGTTTCTATAAAAAAATATAAAAAAAGTTAGGTATTCCCAATTATCACCAAATGTGATTAGAAGGCAAAAAAATTAAGAAAGAGTAAAGTAAGAATAAAGAGAAATTAGCAGCATCCATCAGTATAGCTATTGAGTTCACGCACTAGACTGCTGATTCCTTACATTATTTCTGACGCTGGGTTTATTAGCTTCTCAAAGACACACATATTCATCGCTTTCTAAGTGCTCCAACACAGTACTGCGATGAAGAGGATCTTTTGTCTACCTTCGATTTGAGTCGCTGCCCAAAATAAGGCTCGTTGTCACCAATTGATGAAAGTCTCCTCTTCTCTCCGCCATAAGTCAGGCATTATTAAGTTTAGACTCCATATTATTGAAGACAGAGGATATTGGAACAAAACATGAAAAATTGATTCATCTTTTAGCATGCATTTTGGGCAAGTAACGAGAGTGAAATTATTAAAGTTATTGTGTTATTAAATTAGAATAATTCGATTTACATAAAATTGTAAATAAGATATACATATAACCCAATTCAATTTAAGACATTGTTATAATTTTAAACTGAGTTTATTTTATATGCATGAATTACTATTTAATTTAATTTTAAAATTAGTTTAATTATAAAAAGACAAAGTATACCATTTTAGGATTAGAGTTTAATTATTTTAAAGATTACACATTTATATTTGAATTTAAAAAGATAAATAATCTCTTTTAAAAATTAATTTTAAAATGCTAAAATATTTATTTAAAAATTAATAAAAAGGCAAAATCTCGTTTATATAATGTTGCTTACTGGATTGAATCCTAAATTTAATACTTCTTTGGATTAATGTCAAACTAACAAACTTCATCTCAAATTACTTGTTAATTGAGAAAAAAAAAATCAAAATTGTTAACTTCTTTTAACTGTTTGATATCTTATAATATGTTAAATTAGTAAAGTTCACTTCAGATCAAAATTAATATGACGAATAGATAAAACAAAAAATGTTAACAATAATATATTGACAAAAATATAATTATTTATGTGATCAAATTTATTTATTATAATTTATAAAGTTAAGCAAAATATAATTTTAGTTATTATCGCTAATTTAACCTGTTCTATTGGTATATAATTTTAAAATCACAATGCTACAAATGAAAAAAATAGTATATAAGACAAGTTTTATGAGATAAATTATAATATCAAATAAATAATTAAAATAAATAAAATTTAAAATTATTAATTAATTAGAATTTATAAACGAATTTAATAATTTTAATAATTTATATACCAATCGAACATGTTAAATTTTGGGAATGGATCTTTTTAATTGTTAAAAAAAATTGAAAGTGTAAAGTGTGGTCTTTAACTCTTCGCTGCTCTCTCTTTTATATTTATTCTTGGTTCTACTTATAAAATTAATGGTAAAGGATCACACTCTACTCTTTCAATTATTAAAAAAATTTAAAAAAACCTATCTCCTTAAATTTCCAACAGCAAATCATAAAAAAATTTCAATAATAATTATAATTGCCATTTTATTAAAAATATATTTTAAAAATTATAATTAACGTTTATGTAATTTTACAAGAAAAATGTATTAATTACTTAATAATCTTATCAATATGCGTTAAAAGTTCTACTAATAAAATAATACCCTTTATAACAATGTGCTACTGTATTGTTATAATATTAATAATGTAAAAAAATTTTAAAATCCTAAACAATAGGAGTATATAACATCCACCAAATTATATCAAATTGCAGGATAATACTATTAGTATAACTTTTCTAAATTTAAGCAACTTAAATCAATAGTGCAAAATTCATACGTGTTAACATTCATGTAGAAGGTATATAATTTTTTAATCTGAAACATGCTCATCACAATAATCAAATGTGAGAAACTACTATTGATAACCTTAATTTATAATATACTATATAGATGTCTATTTTATACTATTTAATTTTTTTATAGGAGTATATAAGAGTACATAAAAATACATAGAAATAAGTTATATTTTTTTTTAAAAAAAATAATTTTTTAGTTTGTAATTAAATATTAATAAAAAGATAAAATGTCTTTTATATAATGTTGCTTACTAAATTGAATCCTAAATTTAATACCTCTTTAAATTAATGTCAAACTAACAAACTTCATCTAAAAAATAATAGTATATAAAGATTATACTTTACTCTCTCTTTTATTAAAAAAAATTAAAAATATTTATTTCCTTAAATTTTCAATAATAAATCATAAAAAAATCTCAATAATAATTTTAATTACTATCTTATTAAAAATATATTTTAAAAATTATAATTAACGTGTTTGTAATTTTATAAAAAAATACATTAATTATTTAATAATTTTATAATATAAATAATATAAAAAAATTTTGAAACTCCAAATAATGTAAAAATATCGTAATATCCACCGGCTATCTATAGTAGTTTCTTACATTTGATTACGGTGATATCTTCATTGGCAAAGAAAGATGAGCATGTATTCAAAACTTATATGCTTTCATCAAGTATATTAACACGTATGAATTTTACACTGTTGATTTAAGTTGTTTAAATTTAGAAAAATTATATTAACAGTATCATTCTATAATTTGATATGATTTTTAACTTGTAATATATTATATAGATGTCTATCTTATACTATTTAATTTTTTATATAAATATATAAGAGTACATGAGAGTACATAAAAATAAATTTTTATTTTTTTAGAAAATAATAATTTTTTAATTTATAATTAATTTTTTTTTGTTAAATATAATTTATTTGTATATATTTTGTATACTCCAATAAAAAATCAAGTAATATAAAATGGACATTTATATAATATATAACAAGTTAAGAATCATGTCAAATTGCGGAATGATACTATTAGTGTAACTTTTCCAAATTTAAGCAACTTAAATTTATATTGCAAAATTCATAGGTTAACATATATGAAAAAGGTGTATACGTTTTGAATTCCTAAAAGAAACATGCTCATCTTTCCTTGTCAAAGCGGATATTACATTAATTAAAGATAAAAAACTACTATTATTTAAAAGATATTTTTTTATTTGTAAAGTTTTTAATGCATATTGATAAGGTCGTTAAGTAATTAATATATTTTTTTTTAAATTACAAATATATTAATTATAATCTCTAAAATATATTTTTAATAAAATAGCAATTATAATTATTATTAAAATTTTTTTATGATTTATTATTAAAAATTTAACTTGTTCTATTGGTATATAAGCTATTAAAATTATTAAATTTGTTTATAAATTTTAATTAATTAATAATTTTAAATTTTATTTATTTTAATTGTTTAGTTGATATTATAATTTATCTCATAAAACTTGTTTTATATACTACTTTTTTCATTTATAGCATCATAATTTTAAAATTATATACCAATAGAACATGTTAAATTAGCGATAATAACTAAATTTATATTTTGGTTAATTTGATAAATTATAATAAATAAACTTAGTCACATAAATAGTTATTTTTTTGTCAATATATTATTGCTAACATTTTTTATTTTATCTATTCATCATATTAATTTTGATCCGGTACTCTTTACTAATTTAACATATTATGAGATATCAAATAGTTGAAAGAACTTAATAATTTTGATTTTTTTTTTCTCAATTAACAAGTGATTTGAGATGAAGTTTGTTAGTTTGACATTAATCCAATGAGCTATTAAATTTAGCATTCAATCCAATAAACAACATTATATAAATTATAAAGGACATTTTGCCTTTTTATTAATATTTAAATGAATATTTTAGTATTTTAAAATTAAATTTTAAAAGAGAACATTTATTTTTTAAATTCAAATATAAATGTGTAGTCTTTAAAATAATTAAATTCTAATCTTAAAATAGTATATTTTGTCTTTTTATAATTAAACTAATTTTAAAATTAAATTAAAGAGTAATTCACACATATAAAATAAATCCAACTCAAAATTATAACAATGTCCTAAAGTGAATTGGGTTATATGCATATCTTGTTTACAATTTTATGTAAATCGAATTATTCTAATTTAATAACACAACAACCTTAATTGTATATCGAATATTTTTTTATCTTATATGTAAATTCTGCAAAATTAGCGAATAATTAGTCAATAAATTGAACTTTAATTAGAAAAATTAAAAATGTAAATCTAATATCAAAATAGGATAGAGCTCTTCAAAACGAGAATTTTGACACCAATTTCAAAAAATTCAACCACAAATTAGACTGGATGGGCTGTACCGATTGAACCGGACCCAAACCGAACCTGTGGGTCCAACCGAGCCCATAACTGGGCAGAAGCATCTCCTTCCCCCATTCAGCAACAAAACACGCTGAAGGCAGCAAGGGGGAGAGGAGAACTCCAAACCCTCACCATTGCTACAATCCACGTAACTTCTCCGTTTGAGCTCCGATTGCCGTACTGTTTGTAGCCACGCGTCCAGCGTGTGGAGCTCTACGTTTCTATCAGATTAATTTCACGGGTAAGCCTCAATTTCATTTCAGATTCTCCACCCCCTTTCTATTTGTGAAATTGAGCCCTTGTGATGAGATTTTGCCCGATTTGGTGTTTAGGTTCGAATTAGCTTGAGGAATGTAACACCCTAATTAGCCTAAGTCTTACCTCGTATCGTAAAGTAAAGGTTAATAAGAGATTACAACAGTTCTAAACTCATACATTATATATATATATATATATAGAAAGAATAGTATAATCTAGAAGCCCGATGAAGGATATATCTCAAGTTCAGGATTTTAAAAGCGCAAAGCGTACTAACGAAGCTACTAGCTTAAGGCACAAGAAATATATAAGATATAACAAAAGATAAGTATATAATATCATAGGAAACTAGTCACGACTCGCGGAGTTTAAGCCGGCTAGCCATATACAGGTAAACAGAACCATACAGTTAAAACAGCTTATACAAATTTTGTTCTCTCAAATACATGCCTCTAGGCAAAACAGAATACAAAAGGAGAGATGTATAAATAAAATAAACCAAAAAGACTCCAAAAGAATCCAAGATCCTCCGCTTCTGTCACCATCCAAAGCAACTCACCGAGGTGGGTTGCGACCTGTATCTGAAAAATACAACAGAAATATGGTATGAAAACCGGAGTTTCTCAGTATGGTAACAGTGCCCAGTGATGTAGGATATAAGACCCCGGGACGCCGAAGGCAATCCTAGACTTCATATCCATCACAAGATTCAAATGTAAGGCATATTAAAATAGATAAGCATGATTATATAATCCTTAACATAAATAAACCGGGTAATTTATCTTAGGTGATTTCTACCCTAACCAAACGCCGCTGTCCCACAGCCTTCACCAACCTATCCTTCATGCGATCCCATCGCCACTGCCTTCCGAACCTCCTCAATCCCAATAGAAAACACAAGTATATACAATGCAAGTAAAACATAAGTAGAGACATATACATCAGTTAATACAAGTAGCAATTAGACATGTTAAACAGATAGGAAAAACAATATCAAGTCGGCAAAGCATACAAACAGGTAGAAAATGCATATGATGAATGCTTGCACTACTGGCTGTGATATCACATTGTCGGTTCAACTGCCAACCCGACATATCTCCATGGGGATGTTGCCCTTCGGATTCATGGTGTGGGAACCCCCGAGATATAGTGCTCGGATCACTATCCAGGGTTTTGCACCTGTACGCTCTGATGATTCAAAGGGATACGAGCGGGATCTATTGCCACCGACCTCACATCTAAGCGCAAGCGGGACGAACCACCGCCCTTACGCCGCCGCTACCTCGACAGGCGGGATTAACCACCGTCCCTGCCGGGCGCATAGTGTCTCATAATCTCAGTAAAAACAATATACCAGTGGTTTTTAAAAAACATTTTTAATATACATGGATCCATCATCTCAATCCGAGTCCCCGACTCATCTCAACCACTGTCTATCCACAATTCAGTTTCCGAACATCAACAATTCATAATTCTCATCTCATACCTCAATCACCCTTCATATGACATCAAAGCATCCTCAGTCCACCAGAAACCTAGGACTCCATTTTCTAAGTTTTCCAACTAATATCATCTAACATCCCTATATTCTTCCCCAATGTTTTAAGAGTCTAAAACTAGGCCCAAGAGTCTAAGAATAGTGTTAGAGAAGCTTACACCTTGTTGGGAAGGTGGAATAATTGAAAAACAAGTAAAATTTGAGAAACAGGGCGTGTGCAGCCGCACAGGGGTGTGCGCGCGCACGCTCCTGAGAGTTTTAAAATGTATGCGTACGCATAGGGGTGTGCGTACGCATAGGTGTCAAATTTTAAAAAATCTCTTCACTCGCACAACCTGTGCCAGTGCCCCCAACAGACTGGCCTTCCCAACGTATGCGTCCGCACAGGTTGAAATTCTTCCTCTGATGTGCGCGCGCACTAGCTGTGCTAGTGCTGCAACCAGTAGGCACTTCCCTACCTGTGTGTGCGCACAGGTGTGTATGTCCGCACATATCAAAATTTTTGCGGAGTTGTACGCGCGCACACATCAGAAATCATTAAATTCTGCAACTTTGCAGAATTTCATATTTTTAACACCAACTTTGAATGATCATAACTTCTTCTACAAAATTCTAAATTTCATAAACTTTATATCGATTTAAAGGATTTTCAAAGATCTTTAATACTAGATGAGTTTCATCAATTTTTGAAAATCGAAGCAAAAGTTATGATCGAACAAAGTTCACCAAAAACCAAATTTACCAAACCTCACCATGCACACAATTTCTTACCATACACATTCCAAATCATACCAAACCATTCAAAAACTTCATCTTTCATCAAAATTAACCTGTTGTGCCATAATACACCAATATTTCCACATTTTCGTTCACATTTCATCATCTTCAACATCAACACCAATATATCACACTTTTACAACCATAATGCCAAATCATCCAATTCAATCATCACTTATATCATCATTATGCCTTCTCAATGTTACACAATCAATCATCATTATCATATTACCATCATTCATCATACTCAAACACAATAATCATTAATTCATCATAAATAACCACATATCATCATCTAACAACTCAACAACCATTTAAATTCAAACATATCCTATGGGTCACTAGCCTAAGTGTCCATGAATATTATATACTACATAGAAAAAATCAAAACCATACCTTAGCCGATTCCCTATATGCACCAAAACCCCAATATGAGCCCAAGATAAGCTTTCAATCACAATCTAAGTCACCAATCATCTCCAACAAGTATCAACAAGCTCCAAACTCACCATAATCAAGCTATATATACATAAATCATCACAAATCAACCTAGGACTCATTATAATTGAAATTTCACAAGAGTTTCAAAGTCTCTTACCTTACCCAACAGTTTTGAAAGACAAAACCAACATCAATCAAAAGTTAGAGTGTACCTAAACACCCAAAAATCACAAAACCTCACTTAGCCAAAAACCCTAAAACTCGAAACTTTGAGGAGAAGAATGATGAGCGGATAATTTGTATACTTTTTGGCATTGTTTTTAGTATGTTTTTGATATGATATAGTTAGTTTTTAGTATATTTTTATTAGTTTTTAATTAAAATTCACTTTTCTGGACTTTACTATGAGTTTGTGTATTTTTCTGTGATTTCAGGTATTTTCTGGCTGAAATTGAGGGACCTGAGCAAAAATCTGATTCTGAGACTCAAAAGGACTGCAGATGCTGTTGGATTCTGACCTCCCTGCACTCGAAGTGGATTTTCTGGAGCTACAGAAGCCCAATTGGCGCGCTCTCAACGGCGTTGGAAAGTAGACATCCTGGGCTTTCCAGCAATATATAATAGTCCATACTTTGCCCAAGATTTGATGGCCCAAACCGGCGTTCAAAGTCACCTCAAGAAATCCCAGCGTTAAACGCTGGAACTGGCACCTAAATGGGAGTTAAACGCCCAAACTGGCACCAAAGCTGGCGTTTAACTCCAAGAAGAGTCTCTACACGAAATTGCTTCATTGCTCAGCCCAAGCACACACCAAGTGGGCCCGGAAGAGGATTTTTATGTCATTTACTCATTTCTGTACACCCTAGGCTACTAGTTTCTTATAAGTAGGACCTTTTACTATTGTATAGAAATATTTTGATCACTTTTAGATCTCTAGATCATCTTTGGACATTTTAGTTCTTAGATCATTGGGAGGCTGGCCATTCGGCCATGCCTAGACCTTATGCTTATGTATTTTCAACGGTGGAGTTTCTACACACCATAGATTAAGGTGTGGAGCTCTGCTGTACCTCGAGTATTAATGCAATTACTATTGTTCTTTCATTCAAATTCCGCTTGTTCTTTATCCAAGATATCACTTGTTCTTCAACATGATGAAGGTGATGATTGACGCCCATCACCATTCTCACTCATGAACAAAGTGACTGACAACCACTCTTGTTCTACAAGCATTTGAGGCTTGGTGAATATCTCTTGGATTCCTGATTGCACGATGCATGGTTGATCGCCTGACAACCGAGTGCTCGCCTGACAAACGAGCCAACCATTCCGTGAGATCAGAGTCTTCGTGGTATAGGCAAGAACTGATGGCAGCATTCAAGAGAATCCGGAAGGTCTAACCTTGTCTGTGGTATTCTGAGTAGGATTCAATGATTGAATGACTGTGACGTGCTTCAAACCTGTAACCTACTGGGCGTTAGTGACAGACGCAAAAGAGTTATTCTATTCCGGTAGGGGAGGGAACCAAACCGGTGATTGGCAGCACTGTGACAGAGTGTGTGCATTAGCTTTCACTGCGAGGATGGGAGGTAGCTGCTGACAACAGTGAGACCCTATACGAGCTTGCCATGGAAAGGAGTAAGAAGGGTTGGATGAAGGCAGTAGGAAAGCAGAGAGACGGAAGGGAAGGCATCTTCATGCGCTTATCTGAAGTTCCTACCAATGAATTACATAAGTATCACTATCTTTATCTTTTATGTTATTTTCGTTCATCACCATATATATCTGAGTTTGCCTGACTAAGATTTACAAGATGACCATAGCTTGCTTCAATACTAACAATCTCCGTGGGATCGACCCTTACTCACGTAAGGTTTATTACTTGGACGACCCAGTGCACTTGCTGGTTAGTTGTGCGAAGTTGTGTAATGCCATGGTATTGAGCGCACCAAGTTTTTGGAGCCATTACCAGGGATTATGAGAGTTGTGAAAAGTATAGTTCACAATTTTGCGCACCAAGTTTTTGGCGCCGTTGCCGGGGATTGTTCTAGTTTTGAGCAAGCCTTTGGTAACATCAGTGCCAAGATCCGGCAACAACATCAAATTTTTGGTGTTATTGCCCGGGATTGTTCAGGCTGGACAACTGACGGTTCATCTTGTTGCTTAGATTAGGTATTTTTTTTTCGAAATTCTTGAAGATGAATTCTAGAGTTTCATGATGATTTGTTGAAATCTGGCTGGCTGAGAAGCCATGTCTAATCTGATTGGACCGAGGTTTCAACTTATCACCACAAGAGCTTGTTGATTTCGTATCAAACTTGCTTTTGGAGCAGTGATTTGCTAAGGCTTGGCTGACCTTTGGTCATGTCTAGTGTTTTGGACCGAAGCTTTCTTTGGAAGCTTGGCTGGCTGTGAAGCCATGTCTAATTCCTGGACCGGAGTCTTAGACTAGCATTGCACTGATTCCTGGAATTCTCATTAAGAATTTTGATACCTTCTTTTTCCACTTAATTTTCGAAAAACACAAAAAAAAAATAAAAAAATTAAAAAAAAAATCATAAAATTCAAAAATATTTCTTGTTTGAGTCTAGTGTCTCATCCTAAGTTTGGTGTCAATTGCATGCATTCATATGTCTTAGTGATCTTCAAGATGTTCTTGACGATTCACTTGCTCTGATCTTTGAATTCTATTGACTTGAAGTATTTTGTGTGTCTCATATGCATTTTCAGTTCATTAGTGTCAGTAGTATACAAACTGCTAAGTTTGGTGTCTTGCATGCATTGTTATTTGATTCTTGTTGCATTTTAATTATTAAAAATCCAAAAATATTTTTAATTTGTGTCTTTTCAAGTCAATGATACAAGGGATTGAAGATTCAGAACACACTGCAGAGGAATTATACAGAAAAAGCTGAGCATTCAAAAATGCCCAGTGAAGAAGGCAGACTGGCGTTTAAACGCCAGCCAGGGCACCTGGTTGGGCGTTTAACGCCCAAAGAGGTAGCATTTTGGGCGTTAAACGCCAGAATGTATACCATTCTGGGCGTTTAACGCCAGGATGGTGCTAGGGGGAAGATTTTGTTTTCAAATCAATTTTTTTTCAAGTTTTTCAAAATCAAATCTTTTTCAAATCAAATCTTTTCAATCAAATGTTTTCAAAATTAATTTCTTTCCTTTCAAAGATACTTACTAACAATTAATGATTTGATTGAACATTTTTTGCCTTTTCTGTTAAGGAAGGTTTTATGTTTGAATCATATCTTTTCTTGTTAGGCAAGTCACTAATTTTCCAAATCAAATCTTTTAAAATAATTTTCAAATCATATCTTTTAAAATGGTTTTCAAATCATATCTTCTCAATCACATCTTTTTAAGACAATAACCTTTCAATCATATTTTTTTTATCATATCTTTTTCAAATTAGTTTTCAATCAAATCTTTTTAGTTTCTAATTTCAAAATCTTTTTCAAAAATCACTCGATTTCTCTTCCACTTTCAATTTTCGAAAATTATCAATCAAATTTTCAAAATGTTTTCAAAATCTTTTAATTGAATTTTCGAAAATCCACTTCCCTCCTTATCACATCCTTCTATTCATGGAGTACCACTCCTTCTAAATGCACAATTCGAACCTTATCTAATTAAAGTTCGAATTCTTCTTCTCCTTCTTCTTTCTATTTCTCTTTTCCTCTGACATTTCAAGGAATCTCTATACTGTGACATAGAGGATTCCACATTTTCTTTTTCTCTTCTCTTTCATATGAGCAGGAGCAGAGACAAAGGCATTCTTGTTGAAGCTGATCCTGAACCTGAGAGGACCCTGAAGAGAAAGCTAAGAGAAGCCAAAGCACAACTCTCTTTAGAGGACCTGACCGAATTCTTCAAAGAAGAAGAACCCATGGCAGCCGAAAACAACAACAATGCCAACAATGCAAGGAAGGTGCTGGGTGACTTTACTGCACCTACTCCCGATTTCTATGGGAGAAGCATCTCTATCCCTGCCATTGGAGCAAACAACTTTGAGCTTAAGCCTCAATTAGTTTCTCTAATGCAACAGAATTGCAAGTTCCATGGACTTCCAATGGAAGATCCTCATCAGTTTTTAGCTGAATTCTTGCAAATCTGTGACACAGTCAAGACTAATGGGGTTAACCCTGAGGTCTATAGACTGATGCTATTCCCTTTTGCTGTAAGAGACAGAGCTAGAATATGGTTGGATTCTCAACCTAAAGAAAGCCTGGACTCTTGGGAAAAGCTAGTCAATGCCTTCTTGGCAAAGATCTTTCCACCACAAAGATGGAGTAAGCTTAGAGTGGAAGTCCAAACCTTCAGACAAAAGGATGGAGAATCCCTCTATGAAGCTTGGGAAAGATACAAACAATTAATCAGAAGATGTCCTTCAGACATGCTTTCTGAATGGAGCATCATAGGCATTTTCTATGATGGTCTCTCTGAACTATCTAAGATGTCCTTGGATAGCTCTGCTGGAGGATCTCTTCATCTGAAGAAGACGCCTGCAGAAGCTCAAGAGCTAATTGAAATGGTTGCAAATAACCAATTCATGTACACTTCTGAAAGGAATCCTGTGAACAATGGGACTAGTCAGAAGAAAGGAGTTCTTGAGATTGACACTCTGAATGCCATATTGGCTCAGAACAAGATATTGACTCAACAAGTCAATTTGATTTCTCAAAGTCTGTCTGGAATGCAAAATGCACCAAACAGTACTAAGGAAGCTTCATCTGAGGAAGAAGCTTATGATCCTGAGAACCCTTCAATAGAAGAGGTGAATTACATGGGAGAACCCTATGGAAACACCTACAATTCTTCATGGAGAAATCACCCAAATCTCTCATGGAAGAATCAAGAGAGACCTCAACAAGGTTTCAATAACAATAATGGTGGAAGAAACAGGTTTAGCAATGGCAAGCCTTTTCCATCATCCTCTCAGCAACAGACAGAGAGTTCTAAGCAGAATACTTCTGACTTAGCAACAATGGTCTCTGATCTAATAAAGACCACTCAAAGTTTCATGAATGAAACAAGGTCCTCCATCAGAAATTTGGAAGGACAAGTGGGTCAGCTGAGCAAGAAAGTTACTGAACTCCCTCCTAGTACTCTCCCAAGTAATACAGAAGAAAATCCAAAAGGAGAGTGCAAGGCCATCAACATGGCCGAATATGGAGAGGAAAGAGAGGAAGAAGACGCCACTGAGAAAGACCCCAGTGGGCGTGCACCACTCTCCTCTGAGTTCCTCAATGAGGAACCTTGGGAATCTGAGGCTCAAAATGAGACCATAGAGATTCCATTGGACCTACTTCTGCCATTCATGAGCTCTGATGAGTATTCTTCCTCTGAAGAGGATGAGTATGTTACTGAAGAGCAAGTTGCTAAATACCTTGGAGCAATCATGAAACTAAATGACAAGTTATTTGGAAATGAGACTTGGGAAGATGAACCTCCCTTGCTCACCAAAGAACTGGATGACTTGTCTAGGCAGAAACTGCCTCAAAAGAGGCAGGATCCTGGGAAGTTTTCTATACCTTGTACCATAGGCACCATGACCTTCAAGAAGGCCTTGTGTGACTTAGGGTCAAGTGTGAACCTCATGCCCCTCTCTGTAATGGAGAAATTAGGGATCTTAGAGGTGCAAGCTGCAAGAATCTCATTAGAGATGGCAGACAACTCAAGAAAACAAGCCCATGGACTTGTAGAGGATGTTCTGGTTAAAGTTGAAGACCAGTACATTCCTACTGATTTCATAGTCCTAGAGACTGGGAAGTGCATGGATGAATCCATCATCCTTGGCAGACCCTTCCTAGCCACAGCAAAGGCTGTGATTGATGTTGACAGAGGAGAGTTAATCATTCAAGTGAATGAAAAATCCTTGGTGTTTAAGGCCCAAGGATATCCCTCTGTCATCATGGAGAGGAAGCATGAAGAGCTTCTCTCAAAACAGAGCCAAACAGAGCCCCCACAGTCAAACTCTAAGTTTGGTGTTGGGAGGCTACAACCAAACTCTAAGTTTGGTGTTGAAACCCCACATTCAAACTCTAAGTTTGGTGTTGGGAGGTTCCAACACGGTTCTGAGCATTTCTGAGGCTCCATGAGAGCCCTCTGTCAAGCTAATGACATTAAAGAAGCGCTTGTTGGGAGGCAACCCAATGTTTTATAATTAATTATTTTCTTTTGTTATTTTATCTTTTTTGTAGGTTGATGATCATAAGAAGTCACAAAAACAATGAAAAAAGCAAAAACAGGAAGAAAAACAGCACACCCTGGAGGAGAAGAAATTGGCGTTCAAACGCCAGTAATGCTAGCTGTTGGGCGTTTAACGCCCAGTCTGGCACCATTCTGGGCGTTTAACGCCAGAAAGGGGCACCAGACTGGCGTTAAACGCCAGTAAAGGGCAAGAACCTGGCGTTAAACGCCAGGAATGGGCACCAGCCCGGCGTTTAACGCCAGAAATGGCTCAAAACGTGATTTTGAGCAACATTTGGTGCAGGGATGACTTTTCCTTGACACTACAGGATCTGTGGACCCCACAGGACCCTACCATCACTCTCTCTCTTCTTCCCCCATTCACCAATCACCTCAACACCTCTTCCCCAAAAACCCTTCACCTATCAAATCCCATCTTTCTCTTCACCACTCACATCCATCCTTCATAAATCCCCACCAACCTCACCCTTCAAATTCAAACCACTTTCCCTCCCAAACCCACCCATAATGGCCGAACCTTTACCCCCTCTCTCCTATAAATACCCTTCTTCAACTCTTCATTTTCACACAACCTAAACACCACCTTCCCCCTCTTCCTCATTTCTTCTTCTTCTACTCTCTTCTTTCTTCTTTTGCTCGAGGACGAGTAAACATTTTAAGTTTGGTGTGGTAAAAGCGTTGCTTTTTGTTTTTCCATAACCATTTATGGCATTCAAGGCCGGAGAAACCTCTAAAAAGAGGAAAGGGAAGGCAAAAGCTTCCACCTCCGAGTCATGGGAGATGGATAGATTCCTCTCAAGGGTGCATCAAGACCACTTCTATGAAGTTGTGGCCTTGAAGAAGGTGATCTCCGAGGTCCCCTTTTCACTCAAAAAGGGTGAATATCCGGAGATCCGCCATGAGATCCGAAGAAGAGGTTGGGAAGTTCTTACCAACCCCATTCAACAAGTCGGAATCTTGATGGTTCAAGAGTTCTATGCCAATGCATGGATCACAAAGAACCATGACCAAAGTGTGAACCCGAACCCAAAGAATTATCTCACTATGGTTCGGGGGAAATACTTGGATTTTAGTCCGGAGAGTGTGAGGGTGGCGTTCAACTTGCCTATGATGCAAGGAGATAAGCATCCTTACACTAGAAGGGTCAACTTTGATCAAAGGTTGGACCAAGTCCTCACAGTCATATGTGAAGAGGGCGCACAATGGAAGCAAGATTCAAGAGGAAAGCCGGTCCAATTGAGAAGGCATGACCTCAAACCCGTGGCTAGAGGATGGTTGGAGTTTATCCAACGGTCAATCATCCCCACTAGCAACCGGTCCGAAGTTACCATAGACCGGGCCATCATGATCCATAGTATCATGATTGGAGAAGAAATAGAGGTTCATGAGGTTATAGCCCAAGAACTCTATAAGGTGGCGGACAAGACCTCCACCTTGGCAAGGTTAGCCTTTCCTCATCTCATTTGTCACCTCTGTTATTCAGTTGGAGTTGACATAGAGGGAGACATCACCATTGATGAGGATAAGCCCATCACCAAGAAAAGGATGGAGTACACAAGAGACCTCACTCATCATGAGATCCCTGAGGTTCCTCAAGGGATGAATTTTCCTCCACAAAACTATTGGGAGCAACTAAACACCTCCCTAGGAGAATTGAGTTCCAACATGGGACAACTAAGGGTGGAGCATCAAGAACACTCCATCATCCTTCATGAAATTAGAGAAGATCAAAGAATCATGAGGGAGGAGCAACAAAGACAAGGAAGAGACATTGAGGAGCTCAAGCACTCCATAGGATCTTCAAGAGCAAGAAAGAGCCGCCATCACTAAGGTGGACCCGTTCTTTGATTTCCTTGTTATTGTTCTTCTGTTTTTCGAAAATTATGCTTTATGTTTATCCATGTTTGTGTCTTGTGATCATTAGTGTCTTAGTGTCTATGCCTTAAAGTTATGAATGTCCTATGAATCCATCACCTTTCTTCAATAAAAACGTGCCTAATTGATAAAAGAAAGAATTGCATGAATTTTGAATTTTATAATAGTTTAATTATTTTGATGTGGTGGCAATATTTTTGTTCTCTGAATGTATGCTTAAACAGTGCATATGTCTTTTGAATTTGTGGTTCATGAATGTTGGCTCTTGAAAGAATGATGAAAAAGGAGACATGTTACTGAGGATCTGAAAAATCAATAAAATGATTCTTGAAGCAAGAAAAAGCATTTCAAAAAAAAAAAACGGAAAAAAAAAGAAAAAAAAGGAAACGAAAAAAAAAAGAAAGAAAGAAAAAAAGAAAGAATAAGAGTTGTGATCCAAGGCAATAAGAGTGTGCTTAAGAACCCTGGACACCTCTAATTGGGGACTTTAGCAAAGCTAAGTCACAATCTAAAAAGGTTCACCCAATTATGTGTCTGTGGCATGTATGTATCCGGTGGTAATACTGGAAGACAGAGTGCTTTGGGCCACAGCCAAGACTCAATAAATAGCTATGTTCAAGAATCATCATACTTTACTAAGAGAATCATTAACACTATCTGGATTCTAAGTTCCTAAAGAAGCCAATCATTCTGAATTACAAGGGATAGAGTGAGATGCCAAAACTGTTCGGAGGCAAAAAGTTAAAAGCCCCGCTCATCTGATTAATACTGATCTTCACAGATGTTTTTGGAATTCATTGCATATTCTCTTCTTTTTATCTTATTTGATTTTTAGTTGCTTGGGGACAAGCAACAATTTAAGTTTGGTGTTGTGATGAGCGGATAATTTGTATACTTTTTGGCATTGTTTTTAGTATGTTTTTGATATGATATAGTTAGTTTTTAGTATATTTTTATTAGTTTTTAATTAAAATTCACTTTTCTGGACTTTACTATGAGTTTGTGTGTTTTTCTGTGATTTCAGGTATTTTCTGGCTGAAATTGAGGGACCTGAGCAAAAATATGATTCTGAGACTCAAAAGGACTGCAGATGCTGTTGGATTCTGACCTCCCTGCACTCGAAGTGGATTTTCTGGAGCTACAGAAGCCCAATTGGCGCGCTCTCAACGGCGTTGGAAAGTAGACATCCTGGGCTTTCCAGCAATATATAATAGTCCATACTTTGCCCAAGATTTGATGGCCCAAACCGGTGTTCAAAGTCACCTCAAGAAATCCCAGCGTTAAACGCTGGAACTGGCACCTAAATGGGAGTTAAACGCCCAAACTGGCACCAAAGCTGGCGTTTAACTCCAAGAAGAGTCTCTACACGAAATTGCTTCATTGCTCAGCCCAAGCACACACCAAGTGGGCCCGGAAGAGGATTTTTATGTCATTTACTCATTTCTGTACACCCTAGGCTACTAGTTTCTTATAAGTAGGACCTTTTACTATTGTATAGAAATATTTTGATCACTTTTAGATCTCTAGATCATCTTTGGACATTTTAGTTCTTAGATCATTGGGAGGCTGGCCATTCGGCCATGCCTAGACCTTATGCTTATGTATTTTCAACGGTGGAGTTTCTACACACCATAGATTAAGGTGTGGAGCTCTGCTGTACCTCGAGTATTAATGCAATTACTATTGTTCTTTCATTCAAATTCCGCTTGTTCTTTATCCAAGATATCACTTGTTCTTCAACATGATGAAGGTGATGATTGACGCCCATCACCATTCTCACTCATGAACAAAGTGACTGACAACCACTCTTGTTCTACAAGCATTTGAGGCTTGGTGAATATCTCTTGGATTCCTGATTGCACGATGCATGGTTGATCGCCTGACAACCGAGTGCTCGCCTGACAAACGAGCCAACCATTCCGTGAGATCAGAGTCTTCGTGGTATAGGCAAGAACTGATGGCAGCATTCAAGAGAATCCGGAAGGTCTAACCTTGTCTGTGGTATTCTGAGTAGGATTCAATGATTGAATGACTGTGACGTGCTTCAAACCTGTAACCTACTGGGCGTTAGTGACAGACGCAAAAGAGTTATTCTATTCCGGTAGGGGAGGGAACCAAACCGGTGATTGGCAGCACTGTGACAGAGTGTGTGCATTAGCTTTCACTGCGAGGATGGGAGGTAGCTGCTGACAACAGTGAGACCCTATACGAGCTTGCCATGGAAAGGAGTAAGAAGGGTTGGATGAAGGCAGTAGGAAAGCAGAGAGACGGAAGGGAAGGCATCTTCATGCGCTTATCTGAAGTTCCTACCAATGAATTACATAAGTATCACTATCTTTATCTTTTATGTTATTTTCGTTCATCACCATATATATCTGAGTTTGCCTGACTAAGATTTACAAGATGACCATAGCTTGCTTCAATACTAACAATCTCCGTGGGATCGACCCTTACTCACGTAAGGTTTATTACTTGGACGACCCAGTGCACTTGCTGGTTAGTTGTGCGAAGTTGTGTAATGCCATGGTATTGAGCGCACCAAGTTTTTGGAGCCATTACCAGGGATTATGAGAGTTGTGAAAAGTATAGTTCACAATTTCGCGCACCAAAAAACTGAGAAGATTTCGTGATTACCTTTCCAGTTTCTTGAATGGGTTTTGTAGAGCTTTTCACAAGGAACGTGTAGCCATAAACAGTGCGACAATCGGAGCTCTGTAGCTCAAGATATGAGCTTGAGAAGAAGATGGTGAATAGTAACAATGGTGGAAAGCTCTCACCTCTCTCCTCTCTCCTCACTTCAGCTGCTGTTGTGTTTATGTTATGAGGGTGAATATGGTTGAAATGGGTTCATTTAAGTGTATTTATATGTTGGACTTGGGCCCGGTTCAACCCGTTAGCGTTTTTAGTCCGTTTGGCCTAACTTCGGGCCAAACCTTTAAAATTAACACCCGGTTTTCCATTTCTAATGCTTTTCTAAGATTTTTTACTGTTTCCACTTTTTCTCGCGCAGCACCGGGCAAACTTGAACCGGTTCAATTGTCGGTTCGCGATTTTTCACGATTTTTTGCAGAAACACATTTTCTGACTCGAAAAGACCCACTGAGTCCAAAAATGATATGTAAAATCTCAAATTCTCACTCTAACTTTTCAAAATCAAATTTAGACAATATAACCGCTTAATTAACCGGTTCGATTAATTGCGGCTCTTAAAATAAACACGTTCACTCTTGCTTATGCAAAACTCGAATAAGGTAAGGAAACCATAGCCCTATCTAAATTCTGAATTTGGGTAATAGATATTGAGTTGGGTATATATATGTGTTGTATATTTGTATTAGGTGGTGTGTTTGTAAGTGGAACTTGATATTGTGGACATTGGATGCCTTGGATTGGTGTCAAGTCTTGGTGATCTTATGAATTGAGGAGCTGTGTGTGTGGCTTAAGTGTTGCTTTGGACAATAAATAAAAGCGGTCAAGGTATGATTTAGGTTTCGCATAATTAATATGTAAGGCTCTGTGAAAACTTAGGCTAGAAAACTATAGGATAAGTTAAAATGGTTGAATGTGTTAAATGATTAGCTTTTGTGATATTGATGGATAAATAGGTGTTGGATTTGTGTTGAGCAATTGACAATGTGGGCTGATTGTGTGTGTGTGTGTGTGTATATATATATATATATATATATATATATATATATGCTAGTATAATGATGATGGTTGAAAGACTTATGATTATGGCATTGTAATGATATGATTGAGGTTGAGTGGTGTTTATTTGGATTTGTTGGTATTGACATAATGAATAATGTTGTGATGATGGTTGAAGAGTTTCATGATGGTGACAATATGTGTATGTAGAGTAATATGCTAGGTTGTGACTAAAACTTGTGAAGTTGGGTTGAAATGTAATGTTATTGAGCTAAGGTTACAAGAATTGTTGTGCTATGATTAAGGACAAGTTATATTGATGGTTATGGTATGTCGGATTGAGTGGGAATGGATTTTGAAAAGAAAATGAGGTTTGAAGTCTTTTTGAAAAATTTGGTTTTCGGCCGAACTTCAGCGGCTCATAATTAGAGCTTCAAATTTTGATTGGAGGTGGAATTTCTTTCAACTTAAAGATGATTTTACAAGCTTTTGGACGGTATAAATTTTGTGAAAAACAGAATTTTGAAGCAAAAGTTATGAGCATCGGAAGTTAGGGTGTGGAATATGTGTTATGCAGGTGGGTAAAGCAAATTTCTGGGCATTATGCAGCTTTTTGGGTGAACTGTGTTTTTTTTAACAACGTATGCCCACGCGTACGCGTGGCATGGTATTTTAAACTGCGCATGCACGAGAAACCTATGCATGCGCGTGATGAGTCAACATGCATGACCACGCGTACGCGTGACATGATGTTCTCACCTACGCGTACGCGTGGCCCACGTGCTCGCGTGGCCCCTGTTTTCTACAAAACTAGTTTATATATTTTAAAGTCAATTTCAGACTTCTAAATCTCTATTTTCACTCTCTTAGTTATAAAAAGTGATATTTATCCTAGTAATTAGCTGAAGCTAGGAAATAGAGGTAACTTGGGAGTGAAGTCAATGTTAAAAATGATAGATTGTATAAGAGAGAGGTGTATATATGAATGAATTATGATGTTAAGGTTTGAATGATTGATTTTTTACATTATGAAATGTATGAGGCAAGTAAGACAGTAATGTGAAGAATTGAGAATTGATGATGTTAATTAATCAAGAATAATTAAATGTATGAGCAATGGGTTAAGTAAAATTGAGAATGATGAGACGAGATATGAATTAGTATCGAAAATGAAACTGACAATTATGAGAAATAATTGAATATGTTTAGCTTGAGGGTGTTCTCTCCCTCATGATTGAATATATTGAGCTTGGGGCTGTTATCTCCCTCATGTCAGCTTGGGGTGTTGTCTCTTCTCTCCATGTCAGTTTGGGATTCGTCCCATAGATATTATTGAGCTTGGGGCATTTTTTTTCCCATGTCAGCTTGGGGATTTTCCCCATGGTGTATTTTTGAGCTTGAGAATATGTCGGGATGGCTACGTAACCGACAGTCGATATCAACAGCCATAGGATAGGCATGCATCATATGCATTTGTATGTATTGCTTGTTTGTGCATTAATTAGGATTTCCTAATTGATTATATTATGCTAATTGTCATAATTGATATCTGTATTATCGGTATTCTACCTGTGCTTGCTTTGTCTGCTTGTTTGTCTTTGTAATTACCAGAAATAGAGGAAAAGACGGAGAGATTTGGGATTCTAGTTAAGTTTTAGTTAGATTTAATAAATTGATTTAGTTTAGAAAGCCTTAGAGAACCACCCTGATTTATGGTTTCTGCTTAGTTCTTTAAGTTTTATAATCTGAGTGTCGGCATTCTAGGATTGCCTCTGGCATTCTCAGGACCTTATATATTATATGTGTGGCACCTTTACCATGCTGAGAACCTCCTGTTCTCACCCCATACTGTTGTTGTTTTCAGATGCAGGTCAAGAGACTCCTCGCTAGACGTCTGGGTCCCTGAAGTGGAGCGGTTCCTGGGTTTTTGTGTTTATCAGCTTATGTATATATGTACTTAGCTTTCTCTCCAAGAAACTTGTTTATTTTGTTCCTCTTAGAGGTTTAAGGAGAGTTAGGATTTTTTATATATTTTGGGGTTTTTGGGATATGTATATATGTATGTAAATACTCTCCGGCCAGCCTTGGCTTCGCAGGCTGAGTTAGGAGCTTGTTACTTTGTATTTTTGATCCTCTATTCCCAGTTTCGTTATCTTTCACTTGTTAACTACAGCTTTCTTGGCACGCAAGTTATCTCGTTTCTTGAACATTACGTTTTTATTTTGCGATTTTGTTTTACCCGTTTTTCAAGACTCCTAGTTAAATATCTCTTTTCTTATTATTATTATTATTATTATTATTATTATTATTATTATTATTATTATTATATATATATATATATATATTTACTTTTAGAGGTCGTAATACCTTACTATCTCAATCTTATGACTTAAGCATAAGATTAAGTATGGTAGGGTGTTACACAATAGTTACCTAAAAATTAGAAATGGCGAAACAGATTTCTTCCTGTTAATGTTTACCTAAAGACAAAGCAGATTGATTCGACCCGTCAAAGTAAACCGAACTTAAAATGTTAATTTGTCTCATTTTATAACGAGCCAACATGCTAATCTATTTAACTCTCTTTTTAAAGTAAAATATAATTAAAATTAATCTAATAAAAATTATAAGAAATAAAAATTCAATCATTATTCAAACACAATTTTTTCATAATCTTTTAAATTTTTTACGTCAATAAAATTATTTATCATAATATCTATTCTCAAATTACTACAAATAATAAAAATATTTATTTTAAATTAATTTTCCACAACTAACAACTTTAAAACAATCACAACATTTACTATACAATATAAGACAAAAACAAAAACATAGTTTTGTGATAAAAAAAATATTTATTTAAGAAACAAGGCCACATATATGTGAAAATGCTAAAAAAACTAATAAAAAATAAAAAATAAAATAAATGAAACAAATAATCGAAAAAAAAAAGATAAAGGCGCGTGTTTGTAAATCATAATTTTATTTTTGTGTGTATATATCACCAGTGTTTTATTAAAAAAATTTTAATCTGATAGTTGGTTCGTCTCGTTCAATTTCGATAAAATTTCGCAAGTTTGACAATGTAATTTGATGAAATTTTTTTAGTTTTGCAAGCATCATTTTTTAGCAATTCATTTCGACTTATTTTAACATTCTTATTAAAATTATATTTTATTTATTTAAAATCAAAATTTAATTTTGAACATCCTAATTCCATTAAATAATACTTTTTCTAAAAGAGTCTCTTTAACATATATCTTAAATAGGATATTTTAAATACCTTTTAAACACATTAATATTAAAGAGATTGCTTTGTATTTTTAATTAATTTTTAAATATATATTTTAAAATTATTCCTCAAAAATGATAATTTTATTATTCTAAATTTAAATTTAAATTTTTAATATTTAAAACGATCAAATAACTTTAATTTTAAAAGGACATTTGTGTATTTTAAAAATTAACTAAAAATATGTATTTCCTTATTAAAATTAAATCATATTCTTAATTCAAATTAAATAATCTTAATTTTAAATGATATTTTAGTCTTTTAAAATTAACTGTAAAAAGATATTTTTATTTTTTTATTTTTTTATGTTTTTATTATAATAGTTCAATATCAATTTTAAAATAAAATAATCCAAAACGAAAATAATAAAACAAACCATTCTCGATCCAAATAAATTTTAAATAAAAAATCATAAAATTATTTTTTTTCTTTGATTTATTACTATTTTTTTTGTTTACCCAAACGGTATTTCCCAACCCGACAGGTTAAAGACTAATCCGTCGTGGATCTGAGCTCCATTTAAGGGTCAGCGAGCTAACCACTCGAACAACCCAAGTTGGTTGATTTATTACTAATTTTAATCCACTACAATTTTAAATAAAAAATTATTCCAACTTAAAATGGGTTTGCGACCCAAAAAAAAGTGTTTTGATGACCCAATATTGAAATACTACTGGATTTAGCCCAAAGTAAAACAAAAATCAATAAAAATATTTTTTCTCTTTCTTCACATTTGAGAGCATTCTAAAATGGTGGTGAGGCATGTGATGTAGTGACAAAGATAGATGTTTGCCCCAAATGAAGTCACACTAGGATCGAATCACATTTGAGAGCATTCTAAACTTGTGGTGAGGTATGTGATGTAGTGGCAAAGATGTTTGTCCCAAATGAAGCCACACTTGGATCGAATCCCAGTGGAGCTGCCAGGTCGGTGTGTGTGTGAATGTGTTGTATGACCAAAAATAAAAAAGTGCTTTTAAAAGTTAAAACTTCAAAGACAATCTTTTACTCCATTTATTTTTGGAGCACTAAATGGCGTCCCCCCTCCTTTTTACAACAGAACATGTATTATAATTGACAAAAAGACAGTTAACAGAGCGAGCATCCAACCAAATTCATTTGATTTGAGGGAAACAAAACATAATTCGTGGTTACTAACAAACCTTAACTTCCACATTGGATGAAGACTAATATGAAAACCATAGTTTCTGGATTATCTATTGCTCCTCCTACATGGATCACACCCCATGTTGTTTCATATGGCTATCTGACTGGAACCCACCAAAAACATGCCATCAAGCATGGAACGTCACCTGTAGAAAGAGTGATTCCTCTGTATGGCTCAGGTTTAATCACTTTCCAAGTTGCCTGTCACATGTTTGAGGAAATGTCTGACTTAACTGTTACATCAGCCACTGCCATAATTGGTGGCTTCGCTAAACGGCACTGCCATGAAGAAGCTGTCTATCTTTTCTCAAGAATGCTTGCCTCGACAATTAGGCCAAACGAGTTCACTTTTGGAACTGTGATTCACTCCTCCACTGTACTTGGAAATGTTCATCTTGGCAGGCAGCTGCATGCCTGTGCAGCAAAGATTGGCCTTGGTTCTCATGTATTTGTTGGTAGTGCTCTTCTTGATTTGTATGTGAAATTGAGTACTATGGAAGAAGCACTGAAGGCTTTCAGAGATACCCAACATCCCAATGTGGTGTCTTATACAACTATGATCTCTGGATATTTGAAGAGACACATGTTCGAAGATGCCTTACGCATTTTCTCCGAGATGCCTGAGAGGAATGTTGTCTCTTGGAATGCAATGGTTGGTGGCTGCAGTCAAACAGGCCATAATGAAGAGGCTGTGAATTTTTTCATTGACATGCTTAAAGAAGGATATATACCTAATGAATCTACATTTCCCTGTGTAATTTGTGCAGCTGCAAATATCGCGGCCCTTGGAATTGGGAAAAGTTTCCATGCTTGTGCAATCAAGTTTCTGGGTAAGCTTGATGGGTTTGTTGGTAATTCACTTATCAGCTTTTACGCAAAGTGTGGAAGCATCGAAGAAAGCCTCCTAGTATTCAACAAACTTCTTAAAAGGAACATAGTTTCTTGGAATGCTTTAATATGTGGTTATGCACAGAATGGAAGAGGTGTTGAAGCAATAAGATTCTTCGAAAGAATGCGTTATACAGGTCCTAAACCCAATGAGGTTACTCTTCTTGGACTACTCTTGGCTTGTAATCATGCTGGTCTTGTTGATGAAGGTTACTCATATTTCAATCAAGCTAGGCTTGAGAGCCCGAATTTGCTAAAACCTGAGCATTATGCTTGCATGGTTGACTTGCTTGCTCGCTCTGGACGCTTCACAGAAGCCAAACATTTCCTTCAGAGTTTGCATTTCGACCCGGGAATCGGATTTTGGAAGGCATTACTTGGGGGATGTCAAATCCACTCAAACATGGAGTTAGGGGAGCTTGCAGCAAGAAAGATATTGGCTTTGGATCCTGATGATGTGTCTTCATATGTGATGTTGTCAAATGCACATTCTGCAGCGGCTAGGTGGTCAGACGTGTCGATGCTAAGGACAGAGATGAAGGAGAAAGGGTTGAAGAGGATTCCGGGTTGCAGTTGGATTGAAGTCACAGGCAAAGTTCATGTCTTTCTTACTGCAGATCATAGTCATACTGAAAATGAGGAAATTTATGTTCTTCTTGGAATTTTCTATGAGCACTTCAGGGAAAATGAGGCTTCCGATTTGCTCAACATTCATTGCAATTTCAGTTCAGCATAATAAACAATGGAAACAATTGAGTCTGATATAGGATTTTGTATGCTACAAAGGGTTTAATGTTAATTTCTTTCAGCTTGTAACTTAAGTATTCTTTCATTTGTTGAACAATAATGAAGTGCGGAAAAGTCTGGCAGGGAAATTCAGAGGTTAGTGAGAATAACAATAACCAAAGTTAATTGGTGGGAGAGATTTATTATCATTTTCTTGATGGAAGTCATTTTGAATTTCTAAAGCTAGCTTTCATGATTTAAGGCCATGCTTTCTAGCTACTTCTCAAATTTAAGCTACAATATTTACTGTAACATCCACAATTGGCAAATTTCTTTGTATTTTACCAAATTATTTAATTTCATATGCATGTACCCCTTCCCCCTTGAAGCTTTAGAAGCATTAGAATTAAAAGAATAAATCTTTCATATGAATAAAATCTTTTAGATCATAGTTAAGTCTTTAGTATGCATTTGTCTTAAGATACTGTGCTACAGAACAGTTAAGCTGTATTGTTGTCCTTTTATCAATTTAGATATACTAATTAATTAATTAATATCTTGTTCAATAACTGTTTTGTAACAGGATTTGAATACTAGGCGTGCAACTTTCTCTCATAATGTTGATGGAAATGATGTGGTAATAGATTCTTGCTAAAAAAGAGAGATTATTTATTATAATTTTTTATTAATAATACAAGTTCGTAGATAATAACTTTTGTTTCGGGCAAATTCATCTTAATGAAAATATTACTCACCAGTTTTCACTTTTTTCCTGTTAAGTTTCTAGAGAGCCCCCCCAATCAAGGTGAAAACATACTGAGTGTCCACGTGGAATTATAGTAAGATAACAAAAAGTACTGATTAAGAACATTGCATCTATCTAAGTGAGACTTGAGAAGGAAGAAAATATCATAACCCCCTTTAGATGAACAGTGTCTTAAGAGGGCACCAATAGAAGATTTGAGTTGAACAAGAAACCGAAAATTTTACATTTGATACACAATGAATAACATGTAATATGTTGTTTCCCTTTTCTGACTTACAGTTACAATTCACAGCTATTGCTTTGAGCCTTTCACACACACACACACACTCAAGAATCATGTGAAGATGAACTCCGTAGCAGTGCCTTGTCATCTTCATGCGTCGGTGGTCGTCGAGGCTCAACCCCGTTCTCATTCTCAGCTTCTGAACTAGTAGATGGTTTTGCACCAGTGGTAATCATATTTTTCAACCAAGAAGCTTGAAATCTAGGTGATGCTGATGCTCCTCCTCTGTTTGAATTAGGGGACTCTGGTGGAGCACCATTTCTGACATTATTGGTAAGACCTACAAGGAACCGTAATGCTACTTTGCTCGCCGATACAACCTCTGTTTTGGCTTGCCTTAACTGCAGTAACCGAAAATTGTTATCAGTATTTTTTTCTCAAACCATGGCAAAATAACAAACATGTTTTGATGATACAATTCCCCGAAATATTATCTTTGACAAAACACCATGTTATGAGTGGATTTTGAAATTTGTTTCTTACACGTATTGCTGTATTTCCAGCCACTTCCATAGCAGTGTCACCAGCATTCGCAAACCTATTAACCCAACCTGTCATGAAAAGTGAAAACCATTGAAAAAAAAACCAAGTTGAAGCAATATTCCACAACATGGATCTAAAACCTCCACCTCTCAGCGTATCAATCCACAACGGGAAGTGGCACATTATCTAGCCCTAGAATCCAATCAATCCGAAGCCACCTAAGTACCTCCTCACACCCTTCCCTAATATGAATTTTAACTAGATATTTCCCAACTTGCTGTCCCTATATTCAGAAGATAAAGGCAGATGCAACCCAAGCCAACAGCATTTCTGTTGTTCAAGAGAAACAACAGAAATGCAAACTAATATTTAAGTTTGGCACACAATTCTATCATGTTAAACTAATAAGAAAGTTAATGAATAGTCCTAAATATTTCTAAGGCATCTTTACTTCTAATACTTCTCATGCATATTACCGAATCATCTTTTAGCAACCAAAAAAACCCAAATACATATCATATAAGTAGCATTACAGTTACGTATTTACCTGGAAGTTTTGGAACACCAAGCCTCTCACAGAATTCATCGCAGAAGTGGTTGCAGTTTTTGGCCAATAGATCGTACGAACACCCAGGCCACTCTCTACTGAGTTCTCTTAATATTTGATTTACCTTGAAAATGGAACAGCTTGTTTTCCCTAGAACAATAAATTCTCGGTATGTGTACATTGGATTTTTTCCAGAAGGGCAACTAAAAACTCCAGTACCTTGCTCACAGAATCCAAATGACCATTCATCTTCACCATAAACCTGTGTCAGCAGAACACACAATCCTAATAAGTCAGCATGTGACAAAATAAAACACAGGTTTCCATTACAATTTTCCAAGAAAATATGTATGTGCAGCATTGAATTTTCCGACATTTTGCAAAAATGTAACCATTTTCCAGGATGTATGGGACACAGGTATGGCAACTTGGAGTCATAGCTTAGCTTTAAAGCATGCATGCATCAGTTATGGTAATCAATGTCCATAATCCATATCTCAATTTATTCTCCATGCTTTTACAGCCATGCACTCTACAGAGCTAAAGACAACCCATAAACACTTCACTCCCAAAATAATAATCTAATATGAAACGTCTAGAATTAACACCAAGTATTTCTCTAACAACCAAATTAATCCATAGAATTAAGAGCTATATAGTTATACTACAAACAAGCCAATCACAACTGTTTCTCAATCAGATAAGAATTACTAAGTAAAGATTAAATCTAATTACAAAACAGTAGTGAGTCACATATTGAGCCAATTACAATTCGGTATTAACAGTCTCTAATGAACAATTCAATTACTACACATGAATCAAGAACAAACAGAGAAAGACACGAGAAAAAAAAAAAAAGAGAAAAAACCAGATCCAATCTACAGTGACAAAAAGCCACCGACAAAAAGAAGAAAGAATTAACCTGAACGGCGCTGTGGAAGATGCCACCGAGACCAATCCCGTCCTTGAAGATCTTGTTGATCTGGACAATGGTGCTGTTCGTCTTCTCCGATCCACTATTCGTCACATCGTATATATGCAGTATCACATCCGTCATCTTCTTCTTCTTCTTCTTCTTCTTCACAACAAACCCCAACAAAAACTCTAACTTTACACAACCTCACTTCCCCTTTCTCTCTCTATACTCTCAGGTTCTCTCTCAGAAACGATTCGATTCAAGAATCATCCACAACAAAACACATCAACTACAACAAGTATTGTTCTTTCTCTTTCTCTCAGATTTGAATCGAAGCAAGATTCCTCCTCGGGATTCTGGAAAACCCTTTCAATCTTTTCACACACGAACTGCAATTTTAGAAAATTTTTCGCTCTGAATTTTTATATTTTTTAGAGGGAGGGAACATATAGAGAGAGAGAGAGAGAGTGTGTGTGTAAAATAGAACAAGGCTAAGATATCTAAATTGAAAAAAAAATTAAAAAAAAATGAATGGTTGAAAATACATTTTTATCCCTAATGGGAAGGTGAAATTACGAATTATACCCTTTTCTTTACAGCTGGCGGCTACAGTGGGGACGTGTTTGGCTAATGATAAGTTGGAGTGGGAGAGAAAATGTGGGGTCCCACTTTGGTCATGCAGGCCATTATTAATGGTCACACAAACAGTGCGGCTAGTGTTCAATGAAATGACGATAATACCCTTTGTTTTTTTCTATTTGTTGACCGTTGTGGACAAGGTTCTGAAAACCGAATCGGTCATCAAACCGCTCTAGCTACTGGTTCACTGGTTCATAGGTTCAACCGGTTGGACCGTGGTTGAACCGAAAAAACTGTTTATAATAAAATAATAAATAAAATATAGATAAACACATGAAAATATAATTATAGTCTAATAAACTTTAAAATATCATTCAAATTAAAAGTACACTAAACTAGAATGTTATAATCTCATTCGAATACAAATTCAAAAGTCAAAAAAAAAACAACCAATCAAACATAACATAGCAGCATCAAAATGATCCAAGTTTGTCATCATCAACCCTACCAAGTGGAATAAGGTTTTTTGTTGTATATCTTTCTTATTTTAGCTTAAGTATTTGATTAGGATTTGCTGAAACATATATTTTCTAGGTCCTGTCATTCACCCAAAAGATGAAATTCTAACCCTTAAATGTATCATCAACTCATCATCATGTTAGCAACCGTGGTTTCTAAAGAATGTACACCTGTGAATAACTAACAACCCATCTACAATAGAGCAGGATCATCATCACCGCCTTCTAAGATGTCCATGTTTAATCTTCATTTACATAATTAAACAAATATTTTACACCAAAAATGTAATGAGAGAATCTAAAGGTACCTCTCCTGCAGCTTTTTTTGAAACTTCCCCTTCTGAAGCTAGAGCTCGGTCGGCACATAAATGGGAATTAGCCACATTTCCAACATAAGTGAAATCATACATGTTATTGCCATCACTAATAATGAACTGTTCAAGAGAGAATTAAAATTAAAGAATTAAAAGACTTTAAGAAATTTTCTGGTAATAAGTTACATGTGCATATTGCTCTGTCCAAATCCCTCTTTGTTTCTGGAAGCACAAAGGTTTTCTATTATTTGCAACAGGCCAATTTCTTTCAATTCATGGATAATTTGAATCATCAAGCTATGTCCCACTCAAGATTAATTGTCCATTAATTAGCTACTGAAGGAGAGTACAAAATTTATTAGGGCACTCACTACAAATGCAGTGCAAAGCATAGCCTTCAGCAGAAACTCACATTAAGAGTCAGGAAGTATGACTGAGTATGCCATAGCATCAGCTACAAGGCTCTACAAAGCAGTAAAGTCAAGCTAATTGCTAACTCTTCTCATTCTACTCAGCCCAAAGGGGATAGAATATAAGAGCAGAGAACAGATCGAATAAACATTAAGCCTGCCTAAATCACGCAAAAACTACAAAAATGTATTCTATAGCCCATACTCAAATTGCTACTGAACACAAAGTACAATGATGATGCCAGAAACAAAGTTGCATACAGAAATTTCAAAGGGAGACAGAATTTCAAAGTTCACAGTTTTGGTGTTCATCATCTTGAATCACAGCTCAGTTTCAATTCAAAGTAAAATACCTCCAATCAGTTTGAGTAATCAACTAATCACACTACACAGTTTCAAAGAAAAATAAAACAATTTCAAAGTTTAACTCTAGGTAGCAAGTTTAAAACCAAGACTTTCTAAAAATTTGGGCAGCATTCCGGCAATAAATCGGACGTTCTCGGGTAGGAAAAGCAGCAAAATTACATATGAGGCGTGAAAGCATAAGTTCAGGCAGAAGCAAGTACAATTTCACAAGTAAAGTGCAGCAAGGTAGCATGGAGAAAGCAGCATAGCAGGAACAAAAATAACAGGACATCACCACACAACAACCAAATAGCAAGCAAAGTAAACAGGAACCAAGCACTTATCAGGCCTAGAATCCTGTAACCACAACCTAGCTACCTAACAGCATGCAAGCTAACTATCCTAGCAACCAAAATTAATCGACTAACTGACTAAGAACAACAAACATAATTAATTGAAAAGAAAGGAAACAGAGCACTGGAGACAGGGGAACCTGGAATAGGGCAGAAGAGATTGGTGTTGGAAACTGGAAAGGGAGGAAGACAGTGGCGCCGCCTAGTAGCAGTGGCGGCGACGAGCCTCGCGGTGAAGCAGAGGTGGCGCAGGCAGGGGGCAGTGGTGCCGAGCGAGCGGGAAGCGGGGCGCAAGGTGGAGAGGAAGGGTCGCGACTGGGGAAACAGACTGGTTGGTGGTGATGTGTGCAGGCCCGGGCGACAGTGGGGTCGCAGCGGTGGTTCGGTGGAGGCAGGGGTGTTGAGGGGGAGTGAAGAGAGAGGCGAAGGGAGAAAGGGAGGAAAAGAAGGTGGGTTGCGGCGGCAAGGTCGGCGCCGGACGGAGCTGGAAGCGGCGGTTGCAGAGTTCAGGAGGGTGGCAATGGAGGTTGGAGAGAGGGAGAGGGAACGTTGGGGAAGGAGGGGAGGAATGAGGGACGCGGCTGCGTTAGGGTTCGCGTCCTGGGGTTAACAAAGTGCAAAACGGCAGCGTTTTGCTGCACAGCAAAAAACCGGCCGGGTTCCGGTTCGGTTCGACCGACCGGTAACCGGCCGGTTCGTCGGTTCAACGCCGGTTTCTTAATTTTACGGTTTTTCTTATTGTCCGAACCATTTTAGTATCCGGTTCACGGTTCGACCGGTTCAACCGGCCGGTTCGAACCGGTTTTCAGAACATTGGTTGTGGAGGCAAAAGTATTGGTTAGTTGATGGACAATTCGGTCAGATAGAGAGGGAAAATGTGGTGTGGTTAATTCATTAATTAATGATTTTTAATGTTATTAAAATAAATGTTTATATTATAACTAACAATGATAGTGTTTAAGGATATGTATGGTGTCATTGGTGTGTATTAGTCAATTATTTTGGTGATCAATGGCACTGTCATGTCAACATTCATTTGATTAATTACAATTTCTTCAGTGTTAAAAAGGAGGTCATATTTGTGCATTGGGAAAACATATACATTACCACTTAAGACTTAAGAGAAACTATTGCATGTTCTAAAACATTTAGATTTGTTTTATACTTTAATCTAATAAGTAATAAGACAAAATATATTTTGTTTTTGATATTGTCTAAAATTAAATTGAAATTATGTCTAAAGTCTTACTATTATAAATTGGGTATAATTAATATTTAATATTTAATATTTTAATAATTAAATACCTAAAATAAGTTAATTAAATAATAATTAATACCTAAAATATCATATATATATATTTATTTTTAATATTGTCTAAAATTAAATTTTAATACTGTAATTGGAGTATAATTAATACTTAAAATTTTAATAATTAAATATCTAAAATAAGTTAATTAAATAACAATAATTAATACTTAAAATATTGAAAAGAAATTTTTAATAAATGTGAGAAATAAAAATAAAAAAATTAATAAATAATAATAAATATCTCTGATAATGTTGAAGAAAATCTTATGCCTTAAGCTGTTCAAGCTGTGATGTTGATGGTTTGATGAACTAAAAGGGATTAGGAATCCGGTGAAAACATTAGCAAGAAAAGGACCCGATGATTTGTAAGAAAATCAGCAAGTTAATCTTTCCACTTCAATGTGTTTGGTTCTTTCATGAAAAATGGGATTATTGGCAATGTGAATGGCTGACTGGTTGTCACATAATATGATAGACTTTTGAAGCGGCAAATCAATGAAATCCATTAAGAGACCTATATCCAACTTCTACAGAGAACTTGGCAATTGTAGTTTGCTTCTTACTCTTCCGGAGAGAGTTTCCAAGCAATAACCGGAAATGGAGTGACGAGTATCGGCACAGGTAGCCCAGTCAGCGTCGTCAAATCCAGTGAGATGCAGATTAGAAGTAGAGGAGAAGAAGAGACCAGTTGCAGGTCGGCCTTTTAAATATCAGAGTACGCGAAAAGCAGCTGAGAAGTGGTTGTACAGTCCAAAAATTGGCTCAAACGTCCCACAACATAAGAGATATCGGGTCTAGTATTTATGAGGTAAAGGAGTCCGTCGATGAGCTGTAAACAGTGTTGTCTGTTAAAATGGTACCAGATTCCTTTGAGAGTTTCTGACTATAATCAAATTGGGTAAAGAGAGGCTTGCAATCTAGATAACCAAATTTCCTGAGAAGGTCTATGGTGTACTTCCGCTGATAAATGTGAATTCCAGATTTAGAGCGTGCTACTTCCATTCCCAAGAAGTATTTGAGATCACCAAGATCTTTTATTTTGAACTTGTCATCCAAATTTTGCTTGATGGAATTGATTTCGCCAATGTCATTCCCGGTTAGAACCAAGTCATCAACATATACTAGAATGGCAGTGAAACTTTCAGATTGTTTCTTGATAAAGAGTGAATGATCATAAAAAAACTGCTTATAACCAGCATCCACAAGAGTCTGAGTAAGCTTAATATTCCATTGCCTGCTTGCTTGCTTAAGCCCATATAGAGACTTTTGCAATTTACAAACCAAATCTAGTTGTGACATAGTCAAACCCGGTGGTATTTTCATATAAACTTCCTTGTCCAAATCTCCATGAAGGAAGGCAGTGTTGACCTCCAGCTGTTTCAAATGCCATTTTTTTGCTGCTGCTAATGCTAACATTATTTGTAGGATAGTCATTTTGACAACTGGACTAAAAGTGTCACCATAATCGACTCCTTGCACTTGAGTGAATCCTTTTGCAACTAGCCTCGCTTTATGCCTCTTTATGGTGCCATCGGGATTGAATTTTACCCAAAAAACCTATTTGCAACCCATAGCCTTCTTGTCTTTTGGGAGTTCAGTGAGACACCAAGTTCTGTTCTGATCTAGAGCTGTCAATTCATCTTGTATTATCTTTCTCCAACATTCATGTGCAGCCGCTTCCTCATAAGTGCTAGGTTCTTGATTTGAGGTGACGGTTAGAGAAAGTTAGAGAAAGTGACTTATATTTTGGAGTTAGTTTATCATATGACAAGTGTTGTGAGGTAGGATATAAAGAGGTAGAGTTGGCAAAGTTGCTAGAGTGAGCTGTGTGAGTTGTCATACAATGATCATCCTTCAAATAAATAGGCGATTTCTTGATTCTTTTAGATTTTTTAGTAATGCAGTCATGTGTGATGTCAAAGTGTTGTAATGCAGGTGCATTGTTAGTGTGTGATTTGGTAATGGGTGCAATGGTATGTGAGAAAATTGGTGAGTGCATTGAGCTTGAGAAATGTTCATTTGAATCTGAGTGTGGTATGTGTAGTTGATTGTAAATGATGTGTAGATGGTGTATCATATTAAAAAAGATCAATGCACTGTGGAGTATGAGTGAGTACCACAGTCCACAGGAATGTCAGTGCTAGTGAAATGTAAAAATAGAAAATGAGTTTCATAAAAAAGGAATGAACTAAAAGGGATTAAGGGCTTGTTTGGGTGAGCTTTTGAGAAAAGATCTTTTTTCGAGTTATCTTTTTTAAAAGATTTTATAGAGAAGTAAAAGTAATTTTATATTTGGATATTTCATGTAAAAAGGTATTTTTATCTATCAATTATGTTTAGATATAACAATATAAAAGTACTTTTTTGTTTATTTATTACATGAAAAATATTTTTTTTTAAAAAAAATCGTTTAAAAAAAGATGTAAATTACAGCTTCTCAAAAAAGATCTTTTTTATTTTACTAGTGCTTTTACTTTTACTACTAGAAATTTGTCAAACACGTTAAAAAATAAAAAAAAAAGATCTTTTTTCATTGAAAAAATTTTTTTTTTTAACAAAATAATCACGGCCAAACATGCACTAAAAGAGAGAATACCCTTTGTTTTTTTCTATTTGTTGACCGTTGTGGAGGCAAATGTATTGGTTAGTTGATGGACAATTCGGTCAGATAAAGAGGGAAAATGTGGTGTGGTTAATTCATTAATTAATGATTTTTAATGTTATTAAAATAAATGTTTATATTATAACTAACAATAATAGTGTTTAAGGATATGTATGGTGAGTATTAGTCAATTATTTTGGTGATCAATGTCGTTGTCATGTCAACATTCATTTGATTAATTGCAATTTCTTCAGTGTTAAAAGGAGGTCATATTTGTGCATTTGTGTAGTGATATGCAATGACACCAAAGATAATAATGTCGATAATGTTTGGAAAATAAAAAAAAATCGTAACTTATTTTATTTAATATTTATTAATTATTGATAAATACTAAATTTTGACATTTTTTATAATTTATTTTGATTACTAAATATTTTCGAAACTATATATAATACTACTTAAGAAGAAACTATTGCATGTTCTAAAACATTTAGATTTGTTTAATACTTTAATCTATTAGTAAGAATGACATGTTAGGTAAAAATGAGTTTTGTCACAAAAAAAATTACTGATATGTTAATAATATATAATTCATACAATAATATCTTATATTAAATATTTAAATATTAGTATATATACTTTTGGTAAACCATAAACAATGAAATTTAAAGTAAGACTTTCATGTACATTACCTAAATGGCCAAATTTCTCACTACTAAACAAACATTATCGATCACTTAATACAATACTTAAATATTTATTGTTGCTAACATATATAATATATTGAATAGTAATTACAATCATTTAAGAGTAACACATGCTTAATTAGTCTCTATAATATGTAAATAAGGTGTTATTATTTGTTTATAGCTGCATTGCCAAAAAGATAGAGACGACCCTACTTCTTTTTATTGAAAACATGTTGAAGTGAAAAGAGAATGACCTCACCATATATATAGAAGCTTAATAGCTATACATACAACACCTCATTATATGGAATGTGACACCTCTTCAACTTGTCACAATTATTCAATGCACAAATGTCCCATTTACACATGCTCGGCAATTTAATATATATCAACATGTCACATCTTTCCCATTTATTTTTGTTCTCTTTTTTTCTTCTTCTTATTTTTAGCTAATTTTGTTCTTCATATGTGAACTTATCTTGTTTTGTTCTTTTTGGAAGTTGCTTACTTGTTGATGTTAACGGCTAAGCATAGTCATATATATGTTGTAATTGGATTACATAGAAAAAAACTAATGTAAATCAATTAACATAAGAAGATTTGATTAAACAGGTTATAGAATCTAATTAATTATTGCAGCTGTCAAGTCACCAAAAAAAAAAAAATTATTGCAGCTGTCATGCTTTGGTTATTGAGCTGCTTGCCATGACTTGAGCCTTTAGCAACTCCAAAAGTTAATGCTAGATCTTGATTAGCCTAATATTAAATTTTTTATTTTGTGACACTGAAATTAATTGGTCTCATATAATAATAATAATAATAATAATAATAATAATAATAATAATAATAATAATAATAATAATAGAGGCAGTGTAAAAAAGAATAAAATCCAAGCCCATGTAATCCAAGAAACATTTTATTTAACTAGATTTAGTTCAGTTTCTCCTGATCATATTTCTCACATGTATTATGTATATAAACATGTACATGTGACCAATATATTATACTATTATAGATAAATATTTTACATATTCTCTGCTTCTTCCATTTGTTTTTGTTTGATAGTGGTTACTGATTATTAGAGAAGCTTATATAAAAGGAGTGGAGTAAATGACTCTATTAAATATTAATGATCCACCCCACTTGCAAAATTAGCAGCATTTCACACAGTTTATTAGCTTTATTGACTTGACTGCACTGAAATAGAAGGGGGAAAAAAGTTGTTTGTTAAGTTATTAGTAATTTAATCTTTAAATGTTGACAAATGCAAAAAAAAAAAAAAAAAGTGTGGTACCAACTAGCCTTAGGCTTAGCTAAGCAGTAAGCACCCTTAAGTGGTTCAATTTGGAGACGGATAATGTTTTTTAGTTGTGTTTATACACTAGAGAATATTGTGCCAACTCAAATTTTATTTATTGTTTGATGGAATATGAATTAAATTTAAATAAAATTTATATTATATTTAATAGCAGATAAAATATCATAGAATAAAGAAATAACATTATTGCATAACTATAATTCTACGCAGTTTCCACAATTTGTTTGTAGGTGGTTCCACTTGAGCTTCTATATTTAATAGATTTTGTTAACATGTTTTTTATCTTTCTAATTAACTTTTTTTTCCTATTAGACCCAAATAGAAGAACCTTTCTATCAAATACTATTATTAGGCAGTGTTTGAAAAGCTGATCTCTTAAAGTAATGTAAAGAAATAAAGTTGGGCAGAAACAGGTAAATGATTTAGCAATTGATGGAAATGCTTCTTTGAAAAATTTAAAGGAGAACAAATCACTAATAATAATAATAAGGTTGCTATCTTTTGATAGAGCGGAAATTGCTCCTTCATTCATGGCCTCATGTATGATAACATTATTCTTAATGTTTTGTACAAGAAAAAGTAACTAAAGTAATTATCAGAAATTAGATTCATGATTTTATGACAACTGTTCATCTTTCAACTGAAGCAGAAGAAGGTTATACTTATATCACAGACAAGGTTTCAATATTGTGAAGCTTAAAACATGATGAAAACAAAGATTACTCTAACATTTGTATTACAAACTATAAGTAAATGCAGCTAACTATGATTATCTCTTTATAAATCTGATACTTCTTTAGTACATCAGTAAGAATTTGCAACATTTGTAGCATTTTTTATCCTATCTCTCTATCTGCCTTCATTGGTCATTAGTTGAGAAAAAACCTGGCTAGAACTTATGTCAGAATAGCCTTTATCAGAATCATCTTCGGTTCTTGTGCTGCTAGAAGCATTCCCGGGAACAATCGTCGCAGTCGCTTTATCCGGTTCACCTTGTTGTCCATTTTCTTGGAGCTGAAGCAAGTACTCCAAATTCCACAACACATCACCCATGCTTGGCCTATCAACACCATACTCAGCCAAACATTTCTCTGCTGTTTCCCCGAATTTCTTCAATGAACTCTCCTTGATTTGTCCAACAAGACGCGGATCAATGATTTGTTCAAGCATTCCCTTCTTCTGACATTCAAGTGCCCATTCTGCTAAATTCACCTGTTCCCTATCAAGTTGTGGATCAACAGCAGGCCTTGCACACAGCACCTCGAAAAGCACAACGCCGAATGAGTACACATCTGACTTATCCGTGAGTTGCTGCCTCCGGAAATACTCTGGATCAAGATAACCAAAACTACCCTTGACATTAGTACTCACATGAGTTTCATTGATACATGGCCCTGATCTTGATAGACCAAAATCAGCAACCTTGGCCACATAATTCTCATCAAGCAAGATATTGGTTGATTTGATGTCCCGGTGAATGATTCCTTGCGCGAAACCAGTGTGAAGATAATGCAGACCTCTAGCCGCGCCAATGCATATCTCGAGTCGCTGCTTCCAGGACAAAGGTGGATGTGCTGAAGAGCCATACAGATGCTTCTTAAGTGGTCCTTTCTCCACATACTCATAAACAAGAATCATTTCTGAATGTTCTTCACAGTATCCAACCAGCGAAACAAGATGGCGATGGCGAATCTTGGACAAAATAGTGATTTCAGTCTGGAATTCCGGAAGGCCCTGCCTTGATCCTGGCATCCCTCTCTTGACAGCAACCTTTAAATTGTCCCTGAGAACTCCTTTATAAACCATGCCAAAACCTCCAGACCCTATAATCAAAGTTCTATCGAAATTGTTTGTTGCTAATTGAATCTCAGCAAAAGGGATCTTCAAACCAAGATATCCATAAGAACCAGGAGATGGAAAAGCTACAGCTTCAGACATTCTACTTTGTGAACTCCCTCCAAACATGCGCAACGGCGTCCACACTACACTTTCTACTGATCTTTCTCTTGGTTTCTTCCTCTTGCATTTGACAATAAGCAAAATAGCAGCTACAACTAGAACCAAAACAATAGTCCCTCCAACAATTGAGCCTACCAAAACCCAAATCCTCTTCTTCCTCGGCGAAGCATGCGAATCCATGACATTAACCATCCTCAATATCTCTGCTCCATTCAGTATGGCATTCTTCCTCATTGAACTGCTAAGATCAGAAGGACCAACACTTATCTGAATAACACCCGAATCATCAGAATCTGCAATGAAATCCACATAGACTGGAGATGCAAGTGCGTGGAATGTAAGGGATGACAAATCAACATCCTTATATGCAGAGTAGTTGTTGATATACACATCAAAGTAAAGCAAATTAAGAGCAGGACTAACAATATCACAGAAATGCAACCGAATCAAGTGTCGAACGCCACCGGAAGCCACCGGAAAATTCCATGTTATGTTGAACTGTGAAGCTAAGGTGGACTGATTCATATTCATCTCCTGAGCAGTCATATAAACATTATCCGGCGCAATCTCTCGGGTTGCACCTCCCTTCTGATAATTGGGGGTGTGAGTGGTAACTGCAGCCTTAGCTGCTTCCTTTAAGACAAGAAAATCCTCATCAGGGATCCAAGTCCTCCAAAGGGTATCATTAAAAGGGGTTAATTTCGAACCCCCAACATTGATCCTATGAACAGTTTCAAAAACCTGATTTGAGAAGTTCTTGTACTCCTCAACACCAGAGGCACTAACAAACCTAGCTCCAAAATCTAAAAGAAAATCATCAGGGGCAGAAAAAACTTCCACAGCATTGACAAATCCAAAACCAGAATTCCTCAAAGGCCTAAACATAATTTCAAGAAAATCAGACTCTGATTTCAAAATGAACTCTTTAATCATTGCATCATCATTATTTGGCTTGAAATTGAACCTACTGAGAACCAAATTCCCATCAACCAAGACACTAAAGTTTGCAGATTTAAGATCATGACCTTGTGCCTTAAAAGGTGAGAAATGAAAACGAACCAAGTGAGTGCCGTTTTTCCTCATGCTGAACCTGTAGCCACCATTGTTGGTGAAAACTCTTGCAGTGTGATACAAAGATGGCAACTTTGGATTTGGGTTTTGGTTTCTGAGAGGAAAGGATTTGCCAGAAGAGAGAAAGTTTGAGCCTTGGTTGGTACCATCATCACCAATGAAAATCCTGTTGAAGAATGAAGCATTGTTCTGTGATCCACAGCTTAGGAGGTAGTTGTCTATAGGAGTAAAAGAAGAAGAGAATGGGATCATGAAAAGAAGAAGAATGAAGGGTATGATAATAATGATAACAAGCTTTTGAGTTTCCATGGAAATTGAATTTAATTTTAAGGCCTTTTGTTGTGTATGGAACTCACATGGAAGAAGAAGCAGCCATGAAGATCATTTTTTTGGAGTGAAAGGAAACATGGAGATAAAGACAAACAACAGTGACAGATAGGTATCTGAAGATTTTGCAGTGGATGGATTTATTAAGAGAGAAGAAACAGTGTCACCATGAATTTTCGGTTGCTCTAAGTCAAAGATGTTGTCCCTACTCCCTACCTTCATTTTAAGAAATTGAAAAAAAAAATCATTTTTGTTGAATGTTTCATACGAATTATGTCTTTCCAATACAAACTGAAGTAACTGTACTAGATTCAGATTGGTTTTGTTTTTCTGTTTCTTAGATCTTGTAGGTCCTTACTGAAGTATTAGAATATAAAAAAGGTTTATATAGTTTATTTGTTAATGAATATCTATCATCTACTTGGTGCAATTTGTTATTCAGTTATAGTGGTCATTCGGAAAGATGGTTTAATATTATTAATGAAATTGTTTCACATCAACTAAGTGTAAATTATCTTTATAAATGTAAGAATCCATCAGAAAAACAAAAGTGGTGTATGTCAAAATTATTTATAGGATAAATTATTTTTTTTAAATTTACTAAAAATTTTAAAAATATTCTTAAGTTTTATTTTATTTTAATTTTATTCTAAAAATTTTTAATTTGCATCAAATATATTTGTGATGGTTAATTTTTAAAAAAATTTAAGACCAATTCAATAATAATTTTACAAGAACAATCATCAACACAAGAAAACTAAAGATAGTTGTTATGTACTATTTTTAGATTAATCTTAAATTTTTTGAAAATATAGCTATCAAAAGGTATATTTGATACAAACAAAATTTAGGAATAAAATTAAAATAAAATAAAATTTAAAATTATTTTTAAAATTTTTAATAAATTTTAAAGAGAAAAAGATACTTTACATATTTAATGTTAACTTGGTATTAAAGAATAATGTTGTATGATACTAATGCCTAGTTTGGATAAATAGCTTGATTAAACTTCTTTTGAAAAAATAGCTTAAATAATAAATGATTATAAAAAAAAACGTGATAAAAAATAGTAGTATTATGAGAGAAGTCATTTTTTTTTAACTTTTCTATAAACTTCTAAATAGCTTCTTAAAAAGCTGCAATTTGATTTTAAAAATTACATTAAATATAAATACTATTACTTTTTATAAGTTAAAAATTAAAAAAAAAATATTTTTAAAGCTTTTTAAACAGACCTAAGTATAAAGCACTTTCAAGGGAATATAATAAATTTTTTAAACATTTAAAACAATTTAAATGCCAAAATTGTGTGTAGGTATTCAAAATTTCAATTATCGCTAAATATTGCTGTAATGTAGTTTCAAAGCGGAGGGTGAATAAGAAAGGTCAACAATGTATAGTATTAGTGCATTGCATTGTAACATGGATGATAGGATCACATGCTGGTCTATATACATGAACATTTATTAATTAATTACTTCATATTAAAGTCATATAAATATAGTAGTATAGTATATGCTGGTCTATGTATAGAATTAGTGGAAGACTGGAAGTGGTGGAGATTTAGGTGAGTCTAGTTAGCAATCATAGTTTGGTTGGCTGCTTCTCTATGAAGTGGTTGTAATTAGGGTTAATTCATGAGCCAGTTCAAGTTCGATTCGTTAATAGTTTGATAAATTGAATTTATAAACTGATGAGCTGAATTTGAGTCTGGAATTGAGTTTATAAATTAAATGAGCCAAATTTAAACTTGGATAAGCTTAACTCATTAGTTCGTAAGTTGACTCGATTATATATATATAGGGCAATTTACATAAATAAATAAAGTGGGAGAATTATTTACGTAAATGTGCAAATCTGTTTGTTGTTACAATTTTGTGCAAAAATGAATATTATGTAAACCGTGGCAACCTACCACGGTTTCAAAACAAACATAAACCGTGGGAGGTCACCACGGATTAGGAAGAAATTATTTTGCATGTAAACCGTGGGAGGTCACCACGGTTTACGTTGGAAGAAGGGTGTTCATAAACCGTGGGGAGTCACCACGGTTTATGTAGACTTAAATAAGGTGGTGAAGATCTATATATATGTGGGTGATTGAAGCACCAGAAGAGATCATTCTCACAATGTGCATTATAATATAAACCATACATAAATACATGAAATACTCTGAATCAGGCACTCACTACATAGTGAAAAGATAAATATTATTTAACAGTAAGTCTGAAATACATAAACACTAACAATCATGCACATTACATAAAGTAATTAGCATGCTGAATACATAACGTAGCTACCAAGATCAATACATAACGTAACTAACATGATCAACACATAACGTAACTACCATGATGAATACATAAATAAGAAACAAAGTACTGGACAGGAAGATATAGCATAACTAATCAGAATCCTCAATGGTGTCACTGTCATCGTCATCGAACTGGCCAAGCAAGTGCCCTCCGGTGCCACACAAAGTAGGACGTCTAACCCGCCTAGGTCGCTGATCTGGCGCTGGTGCTGTGGGTGTGCGGGAGCCGCGCTGAAAGCGGAGGCAGGTGTACCTCCTAAAGCAAACCATGGGTCGGACGGCGAAACTGCTGGCTCGTTCAGGTCAACTGCCAACTGAGCTGAACATCGTCACTGCCTGGCTGCTGCGCACGAAACTGGGCATCCTCCTCAGGCATCTGTGGCCTATAATGGGTCTGATCATCATCCCTAAGCATGTCAGCTATGTCTCGGTAAAACTCGGACTCAATAACGGGATCAGCAATGTCCACCCCAACTGCGGTCGTAAACTCGGCATAACCAAATGGGCTCACGTTCGCAAACATATGTGAGCTAGAACCCACGTCGAACGTCGGCTGATCCATGGCTGATGCTGATCCAACTACATCCTCAGCGGCGACGTGACCAGTGCCGCCCCCTGCTCGGATGGTCCTCCATCAGGCCCACCTCGACGGTCAGGCCGCGCAGGTGGCCGTCTGCCTCTACGTCGAGGAACACGGTAGTCCACTGGATCCCCAGCCTCAGCTCCAGGAACGTCCTGCTCCAATCGGTCGGCAAACTCCCTCCACTCGCGATCCGTGGTCCGGGTCCCAATACGGCGACGCCTATCAACTCGTCTGTTATCCGGTCTGTCATAAACATGAACTCTAGGAGGTGCCTGGGACACCCTCTGTGACGAGCCTCCTCAGTCAACACAATCGGCCTCGGATCCTGAAATGCTACATCTGGGTAGGAACCTGTGTGCCACACGGCACCACCACTCTAGGTAATCTGATGATGGACAGGGTCGAGGACACGATCGACCCATATGACCGACTGCCGGTTCTCCCAATACTGGTGCCACTCCCGATAATATGAAGGAAACCACCGGTCCCCACCCCTACCATCCTTCGCATGTAGCCAATCTATGTTCAGAGCTACATCTGGGAGAGGCTGAACACGCCGAACTGGGGTAGAACCCTATCCAACCTGATGCCACTCTATCGCAGCAAAATATATGAGGCTAGTGACGGCCGTCCACAGCCGTCGGTGCTGATCAACTAGTATCTCCGGATGAATAACAGCAGTAACTCAGCAGAAGAGTAAGGCTCCCACACAAACTGCATAGAACACAGTAAGACGTTCATGAGGCAGTGCAATGTAAGAAAAACTAGATCTACCATCAGTAATAAATAAGTCACTCACGTCGTGGACAAGCAACCGATCAAGTGCAAGGCGTGCGGAAACTAATCTCTGTGCCCCTGCATCGTTCCTCGGAACAAACTCCGCCCACCTACAATTTAAATTTACATGATATCAAACACAACCATAACACAGTTGCAATTTTACAATTTATGAACGCATATTTTTAAACCATACCTAGAAGCAAGCGGAAAACCAAACCGGTCAAAACCAGTGGGCCTCAGAGTGGGAAACCTCCAGAAAATCCAAGACTGTAGTAGGTGTAGCGGCCCAGCCAAGTTAACGACGTTCCTATTTGTACCACGACAAAGACACCTATACACCAGGCTAGTGCAGCGGATCCCCAGCTATATCTGCCCATCAATGATGCCAAATAAGGCAACCAGCGAAGGTGTACCCTGTTTGCATTCTTGTCCGCAAACAGCTGAGACGACAAGAGCATCAGGATATAAGCCCGTGCGTATACACGAACTGTCTCATCAGTAGCATCTGCAGGAGAACACGGAACCTCGTGGAACCAGGTGTAGCACACTGTCATCTGCTTCACTTTACTCTGCGGAGGCAACTCCCCGAACAACTCCCGGAACCACACCCATGCTGGTCTACCGTGTTCCATCAGATTCTCAAACTCAGTCAAGCACCCACTAACGGGTGCACCATCAATCGGCAAACCCAGTTGATACGCAACATCCTGAAGAGTAATGGTGCACTCACCAAACGGCATGTGGAACGTGTGGGTCTCCGACGCCAACGCTCAATAAATGCGCTAAGCAGAGGCTCATCAACCCAGAACCAATGACTGTTTAGCCTAGCAAGATGATACAACCCCGCAGTCTCCAGATAGGGTATAATCCTGTCATGTAAGGCATATTCTGCTGCCGCCTAACGGCTGTAATAACCCTACTAGGCTGCAAAACGTTCGTAATAAATAAATCCATTAACATACAACGATTACAAACAACAACATACATAATACTGGTGCTAAGATAACTGTGCACATTAAATTCATGGATTCTCTTATCCTCTACTAAATACTGAAGCTAACAAAACTGTGCACTCACAACAACAAATTAACAATTTAAATTCATGAATAAAACCTTTGAATAAAATACAAATGATAACAACAAATTGTGCAAAAATACTAAAAACACAGTAAGAAGATAAATAAGCATAACAAATTATGCATTACTTACAAATAAACCGATAATATCATTAATATTTGTAAATAATATAATCAGAATCACAAAACAGGTAAACGTAATAAAATAAAAATACTACCAATATCCTACTAACATATCAATTGCTATATTAGAATTAAATTTAATTACAATAATAATAACAATAACAGTTACTAACCTCTTCGTCGATATTTCCTGCCACGTGAGCGATGCCATTTAGTCGGTACAATCGATCCTCATCCTCCTCCATTGGCCCCACCACCCACTTCTCCTTCACTACCTCCAATCCTTTTCAAAAACTCTCTCTACCACAATGAATCCAACTTTTTTTCCAAAGGTAGCAAATGAATCCGTCCCAGCCTTCAACGGATTACATATATATATAGATACACGTAAACCGCGGTGGGTTACCGGGTTTTACGTTCAAAGTTGCACTCTACATAAACCGTGGTGACTCCCCACGGTTTATGAACAAGCTTTCTCCAACGTAAACCGTGGTGACCTCCCACGGTTTATGTTTGTTTTAAAACCGTGGTGGGTTGCCACGGTTTACATAATATTCAATTTTGCACAAAATCGTAACAACAAACAGATTTGCACATTTACGTAAATAATGCTTCCACTTTATTTATTTATGTAAATTGCCCATATATATATATATATATATATATATATAATATATATATATATGTATATTACATTATTAATATACATGTCTTATATTGTAGTTTATACTTTTAATATTATATAAATACATATAAAATATAAAATAGTAATATATAATTTTATATATATTAATGTTTTTATTTAAAATTTTATAATTATTTTTTATATAATTTTGATATAGAAAATAAAATAAAAAATCAGAATTTGAACACCAAATTTTGAGCGCAATTTTTTCATTTGAAATCAGAGTTCAAAATAACATCCTCAAGCGCCTCTACTACACAGAAGATGCTCCTCAAGGTCTTTTCACTCGCAATTTTTGTTTCAGTTTAACTTTTGAGGGATTTATTATTAACATTATTAATATTCTTTTGGTGGGTTCAGATATGATGGAGATAAGGACAGAAAACGTGGCGATGCTGAATTCGCTGTCGCTGCACCGCTGGCGGCTTTCGTTCATAACCCGTCGGATGTGCAGGAGTTGAAGGCTAACAAGGAAGAATTGCGAGTAGAAAAGTTAAAGGACAAAGAGGAAGTAAAGGACTTTACTCAGGAAATGGCTGAGCTACGGTATCAAACTCTCATCGCTATATCTCAAGCTTCATCTCTCCAACTCAAGTAACCGGCACACTCCTATTTTATCGATACCTCATCCTTCATTTCTCTCTTTTTTATAAATTTGGTTCCAATTCTGCTTTTTATGATGTTGGGTACCCTCAAAGTTGGCAACTTTTTTACCTTTTTGTATTTTGCTCATTAACTGTCTGTGATGAGCAATCCCTTGTGAGTGTGTGATCATTCATCCTTTACTAAATTCATTAAAGAAGATGAACTTCGTGTTGCTGCTGAAACCTGAGAGGTTATTTTGTCGGAGAAGTATTTTTATTGTGGTGGTGTTGTGTATTCATTCTGTCACCTTTGCTTATCATTTAGCTACAATTTAATGATGCTTACTTTATGATCAGTTGGCAGGAATGGGCCTTTGGTTGATGGATGGAAATGGTCGAGGCCTAATGGAGGGCATGCAGCACTAACATCAGCATTGAAGACATAAAACATTTAAACAAAACAAGGTATACTCAACAAAACTACATTTTATTTTTTAAAAAATATGTTTTCTCAAAACACCTTCCTTTTTGGGTGTTAATCATAGGCTAAAATAGATTGAGTTGAATTTGTCATTTTTCTGTGAATGATATGGATTGAGTTCTACTAATGTTTGGAGCAAAATTTATGTAAAATTGATGATTATGTCCAAGAACTAATAGGATTGATTGCTACCTTTTAAATTGATGATTATGTTATCATAATTTTTTTTCTCAGCTAACAATTAAAATTAAGAAGTGTTTTCTCTTTACCCCCAAATTTTAAAACAGGGAGAGAAGAAGTATGATATAAATGGTGTGAATTTGGATGGAAAATATAGAGATTGACAAAACAAATTGCATTCTGATTTGCACATTCTTAGGTCGGTCTGTTAGGATAAACTTTGATATTTTTTCTTGCACTTTTTTGCTTTGCCTCTTTACCCTTTGGTGAATCGTTTGAAAGTTTGTGTATTTGAATGAGTTATAGGAGAAGCTAATATTTTTGTTTAATCCTATCATTTGTTTTGAAAGAAAGGGATTTTAATGCTGAGCAATCTGCAAGGGCGATTGATGCATACTGTATGCTTAGCAAGCCTTTGTCTAGAGCAATTTACATGGTAAGCATAGTCACCTGTGAATATTTCAAAATTCTTAATGGTTTATTACATCTGTAAAAGTTTTTGTAGAATCTGAAGCTCTTGAAAGTTCAATGATAATATATTTGTGATGAGGAACTTTGTTTTACCTCAAGAACAATTAAATTAAACTTGCCATTGTTAGGAGTTCCTTGGATCATTTATTGTTAAATGTTTTTTCTGTCGTGTTGCTAAAAAATGTTGTATCATATTTTTGCTCCAGATGAAGCTTGATGGAGCAGGAACAAAATATTTCAGATCTAGAATTATTAGCTGAGGTGATTGAAAATTTGCGAAATTTGTTTTTTAATTAATCTATGTTGTGTAAAAAAAATTTAAAATGGCTTAAAAATTCCATCATTTTTTATGCATCTATCTGACTTGAGTTTCGTAAAATTTGATGTTTAACTTTATAATTAATTCACTTTATTTAAAGATTTCTTGATCTTACGAAAAATGTCTGCAGATTTGCAGAATTGTATATGACATAGTTCAAGTGGTTAAAGTAGATAATTCTTTCATAGAACTTTTATTATTTTGACTACTAATTATACTGTTGTTATCTTCTTTTGTGAAATTATTTGCTGAAGATTGGTAATAAGTTGTTTGATTACACTTAATGTTGACCAGTTAATTTTTTTTGTTTTATTGAGTAATAATTTTTTCTTTTTTTTTAACTGTAATAAATGTTTGATATCTATATTTTAAAGCAAATGTCATTGTCCCTTATATTTTACCTGGTGTTTTGCAGATTTTTCATGTTTGGTGGATAGAGTAATAGAAAAGAATGGGGTTGCTTTAGTTTCATTTCACCCGGTGATAAATTAGGTTACTATATTGAGTGATTAGATGTAAGTATAGTGGTGTCTAATCCATAAATTTTCTGCATATATATGTATTTGCATGTGTTTTATCCCTTTTTTTTCTCTTTTAAAGGAAACGTAAGTGTGTTTGTTTGAGTAACAGTTACTTACTACACATGATTCTTTGAGGCAAAGTTTAGCCATTTTCCTCCATCATATATATATATATAATTTTAAATCATTTTATTGTGTTGTAATGACTCTAATTCTTTTTATCATTTAGGATATATATGTGTGCATTCTTGAGATTTTTATTCCTTAAAGAGATAAGATACTTTAAGGAGTACTTGAGTACGTTAAAGAGTACTTGGCTATTCTAAAGAGGGAAGATATTTAACATTCATGAGAAATATTTCACTCATTTTTTTTGTTTTGACAACTTTTAAACATTCTTTATTTTCGTTGTAACACTTTTTCTTTGTGAGAGAATAATTAAATTAATTGCATCCAAAATTTTTATTAGTTCTTCTCACAATAATTTAGTATTTTTTCTTTCTTTCTTTCTTAGTGTTTTATTTTTATTTTTCTTTAGTATATAAAGTGGATGAACATGATAAGCTATGTTGTTATATGATGTTTGTTTTATGCATAAAAAAATTTTTATATCCAACTTTGTGCTACATAAGATAAGTGAGGTGAAATTGAGTTTAAAAGAGCAGAATCTGTTATTTGCAAAAGGTTCCACATCCTTATATTGATAAAAGTGACTTTCTTTATCCTAATTTACTCACAATCTGAAGGTAAAGGTTAAAAGAGTTTGCAACGGGATGGTTGCTTTCATTTAAACCCTGATGGAAATAGCTTTCACAAGTATCATAGAATTTCTAATTCTAATAATTCATTTGATAATTTTTATTTTCATTTCTTCAATTATAAGAGCACAAGAAAGATTTAGTCTTTTCCATTTGAAAATAACTATTACATGACTATAATTCAAGTAATAAATTGCTGACTAATATAAGAGCAAGCCAGCAGGGATACCTTTTTCTTGACCGTAGCACTTAGTTGAACATGGAGTCCTTTTTTTCTTCTTTTTTATATTGGTTTATAGCTTTATTGGATCAGTAATTGAAATTGGCCAGAACTTATAGTTAATGTATATTTCCATCTTTTTTAATATAATCAGAATTCACTAATTTAGATTAGCGTTTATTTTTGAGTTCAGCTGCTTCTTCAATTGCAGGTCTTCTTGCGGAAGGGAAAACGGATCGGTCAAGGCGGAAGAAGAAGGGGAGGCAGTTGGAAGTTGGCTGGTGACTCTTCAAAGGTTAGTCTAAATTAGAATCTCCAATACATAATTATTTTGCACACCCCTGATTTCAAATTCCAAAACTTTCCCACACCCAACCATTGAGGATTGTATTCTTCTCTCTTTCCTTCTTCAATCAAATTATCTATTTCATGTCTAAATCTTTGTGATTGTTTTAGTGACTAAAAGAGAATCAGAAGCAAAAGAAGAAGAAATAGTCTTGCAGAAAGGAAAAATTATTATTGCACTTATTATTAAATGATATTTTTTAAGTTTGGAAGTGCCATATTTGTGATTTTCAATTCAGTTGACAAGTTACATTGCATTTATTATGTTATTGTGGTTGCTCACCTTGAAACACTTATCAAGTATGTTATTTTATCCATAGACTCTTTTTTGTAAAATCAATCTTCCATTTTTTTTGGTGTTTTTTTAAAAGATCAACTCATAAATGATTTTCATTAATTATTATCTTTTGTGTCAAATAGATACATTCCAATCAAAGAGATTCCAATTTAATATGATGGTCTCAAGAGGGAAGATGACACAGTTCTCTTTTGAAGATGATGTTGTTTCAGAATCCACACTCCCTCTGCATCAACTCCAACTTTTGAGATTTCTGCATTGGAGGTACCTACTACTACTATTACACTTACTAAATTGAGACATTAGGAAATTAATCTATTACAAGAAATTTTTTAATTAGTTTCCAGTGATTTTGAAGGTGTGTTTTATGCAAAAAGAATTTAAAATGACTTATAAGAACTCATTCATTTGTTGTGCATCTATTTAACTTTTGAGTTCTTTTAATAGTCTAAGTTGTCAAAGAAAATTGTTCTATAGTAGCGTTTTTTTATAGTGACTACTAATTTTATTATTGTTCTCATTTTCTTTTGTCGGATTGTTTCCTTCAAAGTCAAAGCTCCATGCCTCCTTGCATTCTTTCTTTTTTCAGGGAATGACGACAAGATTAAGCCTACATATAAAGACGTAAATGTAGTAGTGTTTCTAGAGTTTGTTTAAGGATTCGGTGGACAAATTTAAAAATATTAAAACTCAGCTCGTTTAAAAGGGCCGTTTTCTTACTATGTTTTCAAATCAAATATATCATTGATTTTTTCATGGGATCGAATCTATTTTCACTTTTCAGAAATTTAGTTGTACACGTATAATTTTTTTTAACAAATTTATGTAAATTGATCGCTACAATGTAAACCACAAACCCTTTGAATATGTATGAGTTTTATAAGGTAGCGTTTGGTAGAGAGATAGAGACTGAAAGACTGAGACTGAGAGACAGAGACTAATAGACAGAGATCGAAATATATTTTAGTATTCTGTTTGGTGCAAAGTGAGAGATAGAAATTGAAACAAGAATAAAACTCTAATTTAATCTGTAAAAAGGATAAAATTGGAATTAATTAATTGAAATGAGGGTATTTTAGGTATAAAATGTTATTAAAATTTCAGTCTCCGTCTCTAAAAATTTCAATCCCTTGTGTCTCTACTTTTTGGAGGTACTGAAATACTGAAATTTTAGGGACAGAGACAGAAATTTTAGTACCAATCTCTGAGCCAACAAACATGATACTATGTCTCAGTCTCTCAGTCTCTGTCCCAGTACCTCAAAACAAACGATACCTAAGTGATAAGGATGATTATAATTAGAAAATATGAAAATGAAGATTACATTCAATTTTAATATTCTTTCTTACAAGAAATAATAACTCTTTTTTTTCTATGTTACTAATGTGAAAATTCTTATTATTTTACATGATTAATAGTTATATTAAACAATATTTACACGATTAATTTCATTAGTAGGGTTTTGGTTGAGAAGGAAATCTGCAAGCTATTTGTGGTGGTGACTGATATGATAATTTGTTTTCAACTTTTGGTGTTAATGACTAGACTTTGGTTTTGGATTTAGCAATGTAATTGTAGTGGAAGTAAGTCTATCACTTTTAAGTAATAGGAGAAATGGAAAAATCATGATGCTTTGCTTTTTTTAAAATTACTTGTTGCCCCCGAGTTTGTCATTTTATTTTAAGTTTAGGACTAGGTGTAGCAAATCATGAGAAATAATGCAGTTTATTATCTACAGTTCTTTAGAAAGCTATATTAGAAAGCTATATCATTTAATATCATGTAATGACTTTAAAAGCTTTGACTCCAATAATATTGTGTTTCTAATTCCAAGTTGTTCAACTTGCAGTTAAGTGAGTTTGTAATGAAATTTTTCGGCAATTTTAGAACAATGAGGATTACACACAGAAAAATACAGAGCAAAGAGGTTACTTATGTACAATTTTATATCTAAATTCCATGTTTTTACCGTTTTTATTGTATAGAATTTGTCAAATTCTTATTTTTTTTTATTTTGACTAAAAATTGTTTTCTTAAATTTTGAATGATTTCCTTTATTACTAGTTTAGGTGATTGAATATTTATCTAATTTGCTTTTAATTAATCTAAATTATGAATAGATACTTTGTGCAGAAGAGATCTGTTATTATGAATAAATTGTTTATAAGCTGGCTACAAGGGACTCTTATAATGTAAGCAATGAGATTAAGTAACAATTTAGATCTTTAAAATAGTTTTACATTCAAGTGGGTTTTTGTTTTTTGTTATTCTTTTCACTGTTATGTATTTATATTGGACAACAATTTCCCTTCAAATATTATTTAATATATTGTTATGGATTTATGATTCAGAATACAGTATATTTGGTGTTTTTAAACTTATAAAAGTAATAGATGGTTGAGGACAACTAGACACAAGCATAAAGTGGCGACTTTGACTTTTTGTAACTATGATGAATGTAACCCATCATGTATGTACAAACTAAAAGCACTAGATTTTTTTTATAAATTCATCTTCAATTAATTTCAGGTAAACAACAAGCCATATAGATTTTGACGACTTTGACTTTTTGTAACTACGATGAATGTAACTCATCATGTATGTACAAACTAAAAGCACTAGATTCTTTTTATAAATTCATCTTCAATTAATTTCAGGTAAGCAACAAGCCATATAGCTTTTGTTGAGATGCTGATAAATCATGTTAACTGTGAAGGCTATTGTTTCTTTTAGTTGTGAATTTCACATATGATGATACAAATACCATTGAATATTTATTATTCGAGTAAAGTATTGTTTGTCTCTAATATTTGGGGTATAGTCTTATTTGTGTTTTTAATATTTAAATTGTTTTATTTGTATTATTAACGTTTATAAAAGTGATTTAATGTTATTCTACCGTCAATTATATATCATGAGTTTTAATTGAAATTTTAAAAATTTCTTCTTAAAGTTATAATACAAATATTTTGGATAGAACTGATAAATCACCCCGAATAATAGCTCATTAAAAAGATTCCTAACTTTTAAAAGTCTCAAGTATAAACACATGAGCTTTTGATTTATCAAACGCGAAACGAGGTGCTTATGCTTTTGAAAAGTGCATCTTTTTAAAAAGTTTTACCAAACTAAGCCCAAATCTGTTCAAAATTATACTTTCAAAAATTTCACAAATATAAAATCAAATTATTAAAATAAGTATTATGTTGTATTATCATATGTTCAAATTCTTCTTATGATAACAAATGGATCTAGATAAGATATTGCTAATGCATTAATTAATTCTTTTTATCTATGGCATGAATATAAGTTATTAACTTTAACTCATAATATGAGATTAAGGTCTTCAATAGAAAATGAAACCGACAGAGAATGAAAAGAATTTGTATAATGGATCCTTGATTTGGGAGATAGAAAGTTTGCACATAAGATAGAAAGTTTGCACATTCAAAAAATAAATACAATGTAGTGCTTATACTACGTAAACTTTTTGTTATAAATTTTAATTATTCAAATCATGTAATCGTTGAACTAAGCATGTTTAATTAATACATGATTTAGAATTATTAGTTACATTATTGTGATCATATTTCTAAGTTCAATAAAGACGTATAACAAACATATTATTATCAAACTTCTGTGTTCTTTTTATATTTTTGTTATTAATTTCACAAACACAATCACCTACATGCGTATGTGCGGACCTCTTACTAGTTATTATTTAATGATTTATTGATGAGAACCATTCAAATAATGATACTTATGATGTCTTTTTTAAATATGTTTTTTAGTATTTTTTTAAATAAATTATATTTTTTAAATTTGCTAAAAAATTTAAAAATATTCTTAAATTTTATTTTGTTTTAATTTTATCTTAAAAGTTTTTCATTTGCATCAAATATATTTTTTATGGTTAATTTTTAAAAAATTTAAAACTGATTCAACAATAATTTTACAAAAATAACTATCAACACAAGAAAACTAAAGATAGTTATCATGCATTATTCTTAAATTAGTCTTAAATTTTTTAAAAATTTAACTGTGAGAAGGTATATTTGATACAAATAAAAAAATTTAAAAATAAAATTAAAATAAAATAAAATTTAAAATTATTTAAAAAACTTTTAATAAATTTTAAAAACAAAAAATATATTTTACACATTTAATGCTAGTTTGGTATTAAAGAATAATGTTGCGTGATACTAATATAATGAATTTTTTAAACATTTAAAACAATATAAATGCCAAATTTTTTTTTTTGGACCAGCCAAAATTGTGTTTAAGTATTCAAAATTTCATTTATTGCTAAATGTTGCTGTGATTTAGTTTCAAAGCTGAGGGTGAATAAGAAAGGTCAACAATGTATAGAATTAGTGCATTGCATTGTAACATGGATGATAGGATCACATACTGGTCTATATATATACATGAATGAACATATTTATTAATTAATTAATTCATGTTATAGTCTTATGTAAATATAGTAGTTTATACTGACTATTAAGTAGTGGAAGACTGGAAGTGGTGGAGATTTAGGTTCGAGTCTAGTTAGCAATCATAGTTTGCCTGGCTACTTCTCTATGAAGTAGTTGTAATCACAATTTTTAGAAATTTTTATTATTAAGCATAACTAGCTGTATTCCATTATATGGTATTCTAGCTTATCACAATTTATGTAAGACCTCTAATTTTTTTTTAAAAGTTATTAATTAATTATTTATGATGCATTATATTTATTTAAAACTGTATTTTGGAGATTTTTATATAAAAATTGAGTAAACTCTTATTTTTTATTTAGAATTCTTATAATTAAAAAATAGTGAATATTTTATATGTCTTAATTTTAAATATTTATATTTTTTTAACCTTATTTTATAAATAAAGGAGAATTAATTTATTTGTCTCCAATTTTTATTTAATTAGCATTTAATCGAAACTAATTTATAAATTAGTAATCGAAAGGATATTTTAAAGATTGATATTTTATATTTAATTTAATATAATATCTCTTAATTTTATTAAAATTTAACAAAATTCCAATTTGTCCAAAAATTCCTAATTTCACATTTTCCCCAAATTAAACCCTAATCCTCCTTTTAGTAACCCTAGCCGTCATTAGTCCTTCTCCTATTACACCCACGGCAGAGGAAAACAAAAGAAAATAAGGAAAGAAAGAAAGAAAAGAAGAAAGAGAGAAGGAAAGAAGGGAAGCGGGAAAGGGGGATGCCGAGGAAGAGAAGGGGGAGGCGGCGCGGTGGGTGTCACTGCCACCGCCGCCGCCGCTGCTAATCGAGAGAAGGGGAGATCCAAGAAAGAGAGAGAGAGCGTTGGTGGGAGAGGAAGACCGCTGCCACAGCTGCCGCCGTTCGTCCTCCAGCTCGTCGCCACCATCGCGGATCGCCACTGACCTCGCACCCGTCGCCGCCGACCACGAGCCAGAGGAGAAGAAGAACGATGCTATTGCGCCGTTCCTCGCTGCAGATGAAGCTCGCCGCCGCAGATGAAGTTTGCCGCCGCAGCTGTTCCTGTTCGTGCCGTCGTCGTCGCCGAAGGGAGCCATCGTCGCTGTCATCGGAACAGAGGGCGAGAGAGAGACAGAGAGCTCGCGGTGGGGGAAGGATAGGCGCCGTCGTGCTGCGTGAAGCTACCGCCGTCGTTCCTGCCGCCGTCCAGCCTCGGTCAGCACCGCCGAAGCTCCTGCCATCCCCGTCGTTGAGGAAGCTCACCGGAGTTGCTGGAGGCTACTGCCGCTCTACCTGGTTCTGTTTTGAGTCGCACAACCGTGTTTGTGGCCGCCAGAGACCGTATCTGAAGCCTCTGTCTTCTTGGGTTTTGGTTGTTGCAAGTTACTCGGCTATACGCTGTTGTCGGAACCAGGCTAGATTTACCGGTAACTGCTTCCTCCTTTCTTGAATCTGTTCTATTTCTGTTTTGCTCCGCTATTCTGATTTTATTGATATCCCTGCTGCCTTACCAATCGGAATAGTGTTACTGCCATCGGGACAGACGCATAGGTCCCTGATTACGTTCTTTGCTTCTCCACCGTTCTGTTCCTCTGTAGCTGCAGTGAGTTTTCCATCTAAAACCCTTATAATTATTGTTGTCATATGCTTGTTCTGATTCAATTTTTGATATATGTCCTTGTCTTCGGTTTCTTGAAACTATTTCGGTCACTGGGTTGTTATAAGAGGTGTCGAGGCTGTTGTTGTCTCTATGGGAGTTATTGTTGTCACTGTCGCCATGAATTGAAAGAAAAGGGATTATCACGATAAATTACGCGGATTCATCTAACTGAGGTAGGGGTGCTTTTCTTAAACTTGTTTTATTTTTCAGAGTTGTTGTAAATCGATATTAATGCGTAAAATACATCTTTGGTGATTTCCCGAGTCTTATGAATTGAATAGAGTTGTTTTGGATGAATAAGATTATTAGTTTGTTTGATAGATGGATCGATTGAGAAAACTGAATATTCTGATTAGTTAACTGATGTTGTTAAAGTGGTTTTCTTGGAATTAATGGGAGAGATTTAATAATGGCATTTAGTTTAATTTTGGAAACAATTCGATTTTAGGAAAGGTTTAGTATTGAAATTTGATGTGATATTGAACCCGATTTGATATTTGGAAACGGTTTGTTTATTGAGAATAATTTACTATTTTGGTAATGGTTCAAACATGGTTTGAGGAACGGTTTGGTTTGAAACTGTTTGAGAAAACTGAAAGTTCTTAATTATTGATTAATGCTGTTGAATGAGGTTGATTTAAACTGCGATTTATAGGATTGGTTGATTGGATTCTGGATTTTGCAATTTTCCTGTGTTGAGTGTGGTTGTTGTGAAAATTATTATTGGAAGTGATTTGAATGATTAACAGGTGTTTGGTTTGGTTTGGTTGGGACCCGAAAAGGGTGGCAAAGTCCGAGTTTTAGAGGAGATGCTGCCGAAATTTTAGAAAATTGGAAGTTTTGTTTGAAGTAACTATTTAAAAAGATTTAGTTCTTAAACGTTATTTGTTTCAGATTGATTTATTTAGAAAAGAAAGAATTATGTTTTGAATTGAGATTGTTGATTAACGGAAAGAAGGATGTTGAGGATTAATTTGAAATATGATTTTTGAATGAATTTGAAAATGGGATATGGATTGACGAATGATGATGATATTGAGAATGGCTTAGATATTGATGAATGATGAATGAATTATTTATATGGCTTATGAATTTGAAATATCTGAGATACGAGGTTCCCTGGATTAAGTGCCGTGGCTTGCCACCACGTGTACCAGGTTGAAAACTCGATACTCTGTTGACCCTACGACGTAAGTGTGACCGGGCACTATATAAATTCCCGGGAATGATACCCCCATTGAGCAATATTATTTATTTGAGAAAAAGCTATGCATAGACTCTTGGGGATGCACGTCGGGGGACAGTCTAAGGACAATTCAGACTTGTCGGGTTGGCTGGATAACCGACAGATGAGCCTCATCAGCCATAGGACAGGCATGCATCATATGCATTTATATGTTTTGTTTGGGTTTGAACTTGTTTTGGTTTGCCTAATTGCTAAACTGTTCTTAACTGCTACTTGAACTAGTTGCTGTAACTGCTACCTACTTGTGCTTTCCTTGTCTGTCTTGCCTGTGTTTGTCCTGGTGTATTACATTTGAGAATGAACTCTGATGCTGAATTAATGGTGGTGTTGTTTGATTGCATGATTGGTTTCTGATTGAGAGTTTTCTTATAAGTAAGAAAAGATTTCGGATTTCTGAAAGATTAAACATTGTTTCTTTGAAAAGGGTTTTTGAACGATTTTCTATTGGTTTTAAGAGATTCATAAGGCTATGATAATCACTGAGCTTGAAAATAGTTTCTTATTAAATATCTTCTTATGACAACTTTGAACTCCGTGGTGAGACCGTGTGGTTAGGTTCTCACCCCCTACAGCTTTACCTTTTCAGGAACCGGATGAAGAAGCATTAAGAAGAGTTATACCGCGTTAGGTTTATATGTTGTTGTATCAATTAGATTATTTTCTTCCCTCGTCTTTGTTATTACAAGTTTGTAAGAGGGATAGGAATTGTATGTTTTATATGTATAATATATTGAGTTATTATGTAAGAAGTCTTGTATATGAATCTATGTCTGCTTGTATTTTTCTTAAGATGAAGTATTTATTTCTGGTTTTAAAAGAAATCAGCGATACAGTGTCAAGTCACAAGCTCTTATTTTAATATTTAGTATGTAAAGTAGTCGTAGTACTTCTTACTATCAGAGTGGCGCAGTCGGAAGCGTGACTTCTGATAGTGAGGGTGTTACAATTTAAGTTCTATTATTATTATTATTATTATTATTATTATTATTATTATATAAAATAGATTTCTATATGTGGTACCGAAACAAAAACTGAATTATGAGTTTATAAATTTGAGTTTTATTAACTAATTGTGGTGGAGTGCATGCAATTTTTTTGAAGGAAATGATAATTGATAAAGCATTAGGTACAATAGATATGAGTTTACAAATTTCTTTTTGTAGTGGAGTTTGACAAGTCTATATATAATCATCAGAAGAAACTAAAAGTTATAACTTCTTATTTATTTGAAACTTCTAGTATTATCACTTGGCTTCTTTTCCTTTCTTTTTCTTGTTAGGAGAAAAATATGGTATTTAAGTATTGTTCAGTTATTCATTTCGTATTTTCGTTTAACATCAAAGTTAATTTAATTATTCTGTATTCTCGAGTAGGTCCTGGTAGAGTTTTAATTTCGAAACAAAACAATGAGCTCTTTAGATGTCATGAAGTAGTTTTCCTCGGATACTATTTTTGCTAGGACACAACCTTAATTTCTGGTGAATATATATTAAAAAAAGACATAACATACATTCAATTAGGTTTTGATGAAATTTCATTTCAATCCATTATCTCAATTATCAAATAAGAGGATATAGTTTATCAAAGCCATTCCTTAAAATTTTATTTTGTTATAAAAAAAAAAGGAAAAAATCACTTTGAACGTGTATTATTAGAGAAACTTATTATAGACGATTAATGAAATAAACAGGCATAAAAAAGTTTTTCAATAATATACAAAATTAACAACAAAGTTTCCACTGCTATTTTGTCAGTCACAATATAACTCTATTCCTAGTATTATTAGAGAAACTTATTTCTATATTAAAAACCGAACTCCTATCAATTCTCTACCTTCTGATTATATGAAGAGTTATATTATTCTTGGTCTATTAAAGAATTTTATAGAACAGGCTTAACATGCTTTATTTCTTTTTTGAGTTAACTAATTATGCTAGAGTAATAATTGATCTTATTTTGATATTGGTAGGATGAATTTAAGAATGCTATAAAATAGACTACGCAAAAATAAACATTTGAAGAAAAAAGTAATGCATTAAATAAGATAGAGGTGTAAGAAGTAGTCGTAATTAAAAAAAAAAAAGAATTTATGGACTTAGAATAGAATCCACTGCAATTGAAAAAAAGCCTAGTTATCATGGTTCGAGTTCTCACTCATTCAATTAGTTGCAAAGGTCAGAACATGAAAAAATAATAAAAAAAATGTAAGAAGAGAACAATGATTTAAAAATTAGATTGAAAAAGACAAAAAAATTTAAAAATCAAATATTTTTTATCTAATAAATATTATAAATTTTTTTAAAATATACATAACAAATTTCGATTCCTCAACTAAAAGATGGAGAAACAAATATAAGAGATGATGAAGATGGTGACCATACGTCTGAAGAGTGATTATTTTATTGTAGTTGTGATGCGTTAGTTAATAGACTTTAAATGGTGTAATTAGTACGTAATTTGAGAGTGTTATTTTTTTATTATTGTTGTTATCTATGATATTGAATTGATGAATTATTTTGATTATTGGTTAAGTGTGTTATGTTATTTGAGATATATCTGTTATGGGTTGACTTTTATATGTTAAAGTGTAGGTTTTGTGTTCATGATTTTTCAATATTTGATGGTGTAGATATAGAAATTTAGTAAAAAGTTCATAATTAAAAAGTTAGGATCAGACATAAAAATTTGGTTACTAAAATGTTTGGTTGTTGATTAGCGACCGATTTATCGACCGATTTACCGACTAAAATGTTAGTTGCTAAAATACAAGTCTCCACTTAATGACCGAATTAGAGACTGAAATGTTGGTCGCGAATTAGAGACCAAAATACTGGCCGCAAATTAGCGATCGATTTAGCAATCGAAAAGTTTGTTATTATTTAGCAATCGATTATGTTAGCAACCGATTTACTTAGCGACCGATTATGTTAGCAACCGATTTAGCGACCGAAGTTGGTCGCTATTTTTTAATTAGCGACCAAGGTTTTAGCGACAATCAAAGTCGGTCACTAAGGGTTTAGCGACCGATTTTCAAGAAAAATCAGTCGCTATTTCGGTAATTTCTTGTAGTGAATTATTATTATTATTATTATTATTATTATTATTATTATATAAAATAGATTTAATTATTTTGTTGGTCTCTATAGACTATAATTTTATCAAATTTTTAATTAAGTCCATATTTTTTTCTTTTCAATTAAGTTTTCATACTATTTTTAATTTTGTAATTGGGTTATTTTTATGTAAAAAACGTTAAAATTAACAGAATATTTCTCTTAAAAATTATGTGATCAAAGATCTAATTAGGTTCTTAATTATTGATACTTTCAATTTGTAGAAAAATATTTAGTTTAACTAATTTTTTACACTATTAGAAAGGACCTAATTATAAAGTTAAAAATAGCGTAGGACCTAATTGAAAAAAAAATATGAACTTAATTACAAATTTGGTGAAATTACTATAACTGCAGAGGCAGAGTAGTTTAGTTGAGACAATGGGACATGACCTCCCCAAATTTATTATAAAAAAATTAATAGTACTTCTTCAAAAAATAAAAGATAGTTTAGTTGGCTAAAATACCTATTCATATTTCACAATTTTCTATTCAACAAGTAATACTCTCTCTACCTTCGAGTTCAAATATAAAAATTTAGGTATTTTTATTTGTTTAATTTAATATTATTTTATATTTTACTGTTTATTTAACTTAATTTTTTATATAATAAAAAATATTAGAATATTTAATAAGTATTGATATTATTTTATTTGTATAAATTGATAAAAAAATCAATAAATATTATAAATTGCTGAAAAGTTTAGTTCTGATTCAAGAAGATTTTAAGTCATTAAAAACTTGAAGAGTATCATTATAAACTATTTTATATTTTTTATTTGTAGAATTATTTATCTATTATCTTATTAGTAACAAATTTAAAAAAATAATTATATTTATAAAATTTATTTTAATATAAATATTATTATTAAATTTTTATGTTAAATTTTTGACTTCTCCAAAATTTTTTTTCAAACTCCACTATTGACTATAAGAACTAACAGAGTATATATTATTTAAAAGAAAAAAATAATCTAAAATGAATTTAAAAGAAAGAAAATTGTGTATATATTATTTAATATTAAAGACTAAGATAAGAGTAGATAAGAAATAACAATCCTAAAGAGAAACACATATTTGAGTGTTGAGTTAGGGTTGTCAAATGGGCTAATCCGTTCTATTTAGGTCCAGTCCATTAAGCTCACGGGTTAAATTGGCTGGCCCGTTTAATCTCGCTTTATTCGCGGATCATAATTTTTTGTCCGGATCATTTATAGTCAGCCTGACGGGTTAAATGGACCAGTCCGTTTATCCTTTTATTTTATTTTTTAAAAAATATTTTGACAAAAAAAATCATTTTAGGTCAAAAACCTTTAAAATAATATTTTTTTTTAATTGACGAGTCGAATTTTCAGATCGGATCGAAAGACATATCAGTTGAAAGTGCTACTTTTTAAAAAAAAATGTAAAAAAAAGGGCCACCAGTTTAGCCCACGAGCTAACCCATTTAGTCCGTCATTTTTTTTGTTTAATCGGGTTCAGCCTGTTTAGCCCGAAATTTAAACGGATTTAATTTTCGAGACAAAATCCACCCATTTAAATGAGTAAATAGACAACCAAGTTGGGTTGATATAGTGGTTAGCTCACTAATCCGCTTAAGCAAGGTCGGGGGTTCGAATCCCGCCTTGTGCATGCAGCAACCCATTGGCCAGCGGCAAACCCTTAAATGGAGCTCAGTACTGCGACAGATTAGTCCTTTGCCTGTCGGGCCGAGGGATGAAAAACCGTTAACACTTTGTTTGGATAGATAATAGAAAATGGAAGGAAAGAAGATGAGAGGAGCAAAAATAGAAGAAAAAATGGATTGTTTTATGTGTTGTTTGGATAAAGAGAAAATGGATAAAAAGAAAATAAAAAAAAATTCTTTTATTTGGATAAAAAGAAAAGTGAGAATAGAAAAAATTATAATAGAAAAAATTACATTAATACCCTTATATCTTTTATTTTTTTAATTAATTAAAAGATAAATTAGTAATTTTACATTTGTTACCCATTTTTCTTCTATTTTCATCTCATCTTTGAGAAGAAAATATTTTTATGAGTCCCGCATCAATTTTTTTTTTCACTTTATTTTTCTTCCTCATCCAAACAACAAAAAAGTCACATTTCTATTCATTTTCTTTCTTCACATTTTCTTTCCTTCTATATTCACTCCATCCAAACAAAGTATAATTATTGTATTGAATCTAAAATGCTGTAAGAATTTTGAGAGCCGCATGGCTTATTTATCAATGAAAAAAATGTAGCTTGCTAACTCAAGGAAGTTTATGTCAATATAATTCAATTCACCACCTTTAGATTTTCGTCTCTTTCAATTTTACCAAACATATTATTGTCGAGTTTAAGTATGCTGTATGCAACTCTTCAATTTTGTAGATTGATATCTCAACTATTGTACAACTCTAGCCTTTTTTTTCCCCTGCAAATTTATATAAGATCGAATTTATATGTTATGTTAGTGTGAAAGAACATCATTATTAGAAGCATTAAATTAAATTTCTAAGCTAACAAAAATCTATTTTTCTTTTAACTTTATCATTAGTTTTCCTATATTAGAAACTGTAGGCACAATTTTTATTACTATTGGTGTGTGACTGGATGTTATAAATTAATTATCACTACTCTATGTTGTATTCAAATTTTGGATTTATTGAATAGTACTCCACTACTCCTTCTTCGTTTTATTTTTTTCACGTCTATACATTCATGTTTTTTTTAATCAAATTAAACAATAATATTTGGATGAGTGTCTTAGTTAATTGTATTAAAAATTATAAATTTTAAATTTTAAAACAACTAAAATATCTTTATAATTAATTTTTTTAAAATAACAAAATAATATTTTAAGTTTAATTTTAAAAAGACTAAAAATATCATTATAGAATTATTCATATAGTTTACTTATATTAGAAATAAAAAATTTAAATTTAATTTTAATAAGACTAAAATATCCTTTTAATTTATTTTAAATGACTAAGATTTTCTTTAAAACTCAAATAAAAACAAACTTTTAGTATTAATTAAAAAAAACCTAAAATATCCTTCATATTTAAGTATGTTTAATTGTATTAGAAATTAATATTTGAATTTCATTATAACAAGTCTGAAGTTTGCTTAGAATTTATTTTAAAAGACTACAAAATTTTTAACATTGATTTTAAAAAGGCAAAATTACCCTTATATGATTAATTAAAATTGTATGATTGTATGAAAAATTTAAAATTTTACATATGAAAATGACTAAAATATCCTTATACTTAACTTTTAAAAAACTAAAATAATTTTTTAGGATTAATCTCAATTTTTGAAAGACTAAAATACCCTTATAATTGATGTTCAAGAAAACAAAACAACCTTTGAAGGTTAATTAAAAAAATAAAATAAAATACCATCATACTATCATAGGACTAATTCATATTATTTAATTGTGTTAAAAATTAAAAATTTGAATATAATTAAAAAAAATTGTTGTGGTTCATCATATTAGAGTATTAAAATACCCTTTTAGTCATTAATATGAAAAAGACTAAATTTTTCGTATAAGATTAATTAAAATTATTTGATTATATATATTAAAATAAAAAAATTAATAAAATATTAAAAAGATATAAATACTCTTATACTTAACCCTTAAAATACTAAAATAATTTTTTATAATTAATTTTAAGAGACTAAAATATCTTTTTATAATAATGGCTATTTAGTTATATTAGAAATTATAATTTTTAAGTTTTAAAATAAGTAAAATATCTATGTAATTACTTTCACTCATATTCTTTTATTGAATTATTGAAAGAACATTAGAACTGTAATAAGATTATTTTTTTAAGAAAGATAAAGATTGTTGAGATTCAATTATTCATACAAGTAAAAATTATTTGATGGTTTTAAACTTTTACTACACAAAAGTTTGCAGGTGAAGTTGTACACTACAAAAAAAGGGGGTTAAAATGGCGGTTTTTTAAGGTAATTACGGCGGTTACAACTGCCATTATTACCGAAAACGGCGCTTCCAAGAAACGCCAGAATTCTGGGCGCCATTCTGGTTATTACGGCGGTTTTCTAAAAACCGCCGTAATAACCAGTGGATAATACGGCGATTTTCTGAAAACCGCCGTAATAACCAGTGGATAATACGGCGGTTTTCTGGCGGTTTTGTTGTTGTTTAAAATGGCAGTTTGTAACCGCCGTTTTTACCTGAGTTTAATGGCATCCTTCTCGTTTAAAATGACGTTTCTAACCGCCGTTTTTACCAAAATTTAATGGCATCCTTTTCGTTTAAAATGGCATTTCTAACCGCCGTTTTTACCAAGATTTAGTGGCATCCTTTTCGTTTAAAATGGCATTTTTTAACTGCCGTTTTTACCAAGATATAATGGCACCATTTTTGTTTAAAATGACGTTTTTACCTAATTGCAATTTTATACTTTTTAAAATGAGATTGAAACTATGTATTTAAAGTGACATTTTTAGAACTCAAACTTTAAAATCTCATAATAACCAAAAAGTATAACCTTAAATCAAACATCATAACAAGATTTTTAATTCATACAGTCTCCGAAAATAAAAAATCATAATCCAAAAACAAAAATATCAAAGATAACATTTTTCAATAATTTCAAAAATAATACTTAATACATAAAATCTTTATCATACAAGATCATGCTTCTTTGTTGCTCGTTCCAGAAAACCTACTTCCTAACTCTCTTAGTGATAGAATGTCACTCTCTTGATCCAATCCCTACAACAAAAATATAATTATGAGCACAATAAAAAAAGATATAAACCATTCCAGCAATTTCAATCCAGACTTCAGGTTCTGAAAAATCATATATATATAGTTAATAATATGAAGAGAAGAAAAATGCTCAAGTAAACGATACTATACCATAATCACTAAATAAATAAACCATGAAAATTCTAAAATTGCATGGCACGGTTAAGATCAATTCAGTTTTGCAAATTGCATCACATATTATAATATAATTGAAACTATTGTTGCCACGTATTCTCATAACATTATTCGGTGTATTCATATGGTGTATTCATATGTTTCTTACTTTTACAAGATTTAGAAAAGCATAATAAAAACAGATTTAATGATTTCAATTTTTGTTTTTACAAAATCTTGAAAACAAGAGATACTATTTTGTTAAAAATCAAAGAAATCATGTTCAAGTAAATTTGATTTGTTGCACTTATTTAATCCTAAACCTGTTTTAGATTCCAACTGTGAACCTTTCAGTAGATTTAGCCTTCAATAAAACAATTGAACGAGCTCATCAATTTAAACTTTGAAGTAAAATGTCTTGTACAAACAATCCTCATGCCACTTGTTGTCACTGCCCACTGGAGATTCAAAGAAGCAAAAAAGTTAGAGCTTCAAATTATTTATTACAAATCTTCATCCCACTTGAGATTATTATTTATTTTTAATTAAAAAAAATAGATGATGAAAACTACAATTCAAAGGAAGCTAAGTAATTGGAATTTGAAACAGAGAGAAAGAGACACAAGTTCAGAGAAGCTTAGCTTGCTGAGAGTTGAGTCACGTGTCCTGCATATATATATATATATATGTTTATATTTTTAACCATAGATAAGAAATTGAAGTTAGATGAAAAGAAATCCTCAACGAAGATAACAGCCAAAGGAAATATTATAACAAGGCTTTTTAATGATTTTTTTGTTTTGGGATTAAAGAGAAAATTAGACAGCAGAGGAGGAATACAAAGGACAACAAATTCTCTTTACAAAAATGAGCAGTATATTCACAATGTTTATTACACAGTGAATGGAATGGCCCTCCAATGTGGTTGTTGCTAAGATCACTGCACAAGAAACAGAAAGTTTAATTTCTAGTTCAAATAATTACACAAGAAATAGAAAGTTTAATTTCTAGTTTAACAATCTCTTGAAATTTTGGTCCCTATTGCAGTTGATCAGTATAAAATTCAGTCACACCGCACAGAAAGTGATACATTTCATTGAGAAAAGTTCAAAATTCTAGAATATGCAATAAGCATAGCATTAAAACTAGTCATTACCTTAACTTTATCAAGAATAACCAACGGTCCAGCAACACCAGACACAGTTCTGTATTCTGCAACATCAAAAAACAATCTTATTCTTTCTAATGTGATAAACTGATCAACCCTTAATTGAGAGTAACGTTCACGCATCTCTGATGAGCGGATAATTTATACACTTTTTGGCATTGTTTTTAGTATGTTTTTAGTAGTTTGAGTTGAGTTTTTAGTATATTTTTATTAGTTTTTAGTTAAAATTCACTTTTCTGGACTTTACTATGAGTTTGTGTGTTTTTCTGTGATTTCAGGTATTTTCTGGCTGAAATTGAGGGATCTGAGCAAAAATCTGATCCAGAGACTCAAAAGGACTGCAGATGCTGTTGGATTCTGACCTCCCTGCACTCGAAGTAGATTTTCTGGAGCTACAGAAGCCCAATTGGCGCGCTCTCAACGGCATTGGAAAGTAGACATCCTGGGCTTTCCAGCAATATATAATAGTCCATACTTTGCCCAAGATTTGATGGCCCAAACCGGCGTTCAAAGTCACCTCAAGAAATTCCAGCGTTAAACGCCGGAACTGGCATAAAACTTGGAGTTAAACGCCCAAACTGGCATGAAAGCTGGCGTTTAACTCCAGAAAACGTCTCTACACGAAAATGCTTCATTGCTCAGCCCAAGCACACACCAAGTGGGCCCGGAAGTGGATTTTTATGTCATTTACTCATCTCTGTACACCCTAGGCTACTAGTTTTCTATAAGTAGGACCTTTTACTATTGTATTTTCATCTTTTGATCTTTGGAACCTTTTTCTTTAGATCTTTTGATCACTTTGGGAGGCTGGCCATTCGGCCATGCCTAGACCCTATGCTTATGTATTTTCAACGGTGGAGTTTCTACACACCATAGATTAAGGTGTGGAGCTCTGCTGTACCTCGAGTATTAATGCAATTACTATTGTTCTTCTATTCAATTCCGCTTGTTCTTTATCCAAGATATCACTTGTTCTTCAACCTGATGAATGTGATGATTGACGCCCATCATCATTCTCACCCATGAACAAAGTGACTGACAACCATTCTTGTTCTACAAGCATCTGAGGCTTAGTGAATATCTCTTGGATTCTTTAATCGGAATCTTCGTGGTATAGGCAGGACCTGATGGCGGCATTCAAGAGAATCCGGAAGGTCTAAACCTTGTCTGTGGTATTCTGAGTAGGATTCAATGATTGAATGACTGTGACGTGCTTCAAACTCCTGAGGGTGGGGCGTTAGTGACAGACGCCAAAAGAATCAATGGATTCTATTCCGATCTGATTGAGAACCGACATATGGATTCCGCTATGCTGTGACCAGAGCGTATGCAATCGTTTCCAATGAGAGGATGGGAGGTAGCTGCTGACAACAGTGAAACCCTACACGAGCTTGCCATGGAAAGGAGTAAGAAGGATTGGATGAAGACAGTAGGAAAGTAGAGAGACGGAAGGGAAGGTATCTTCATACGCTTGTCTGAAGCTCTTACACCAATGATATACATAAGTATCACTATCTTTATCTTTTATGTTATTTTCGTTCATCACCATATCCATTTGAGTCTGCCTGACTGAGATTTACAAGGTGACCATAGCTTGCTTCATACCACCAATCTCCGTGGGATCGACCCTTACTCACGTAAGGTATTACTTGGACGACCCAGTGCACTTGCTGGTTAGTTGTGCGAAGTTGTAGTGATCACAATTTCGTGCACCAAGTTTTTGGCGCCGTTGCCGGGGATTGTTTGTGTATGGACAACTGACGGTTCATCTTGTTGCTTAGATTAGGTATTTTTCTTCAGAGTTCTTAAGAATGAATTCTAGTGTTTCAAGGTGATGTTCTTATCATCACCAAGGCTGATTGATTCTCATCAATTTAGCTCTTGAATGCAGTGTCCTGCTGAAGCTTGGCCGGCCATGTCTAATTCCTTTAGACTAAAGCTTTAGACTAACATTGCATGATTCCTGGAATTCTCATTAAGAATTTTGATACCTTTATTTTCTTTTTCTACATAATTTTCGAAAAAAAAAACACAAAAAAAAAATTTATAAAATCATAAAATCCAAAAATATTTCTTGTTTAAGTCTAGTGTCTCATTTTAAGTTTGGTGTCAATTGCATGTTTCTGTTCTTCTTGCATTTTTCGAATTTTTGCATGTGTCTTAATTAATCTTCAAGTTGTTCTTGATGATTTTCTTGTTTTGATCTTTGAATTCTATTGACTTGAGTGTTTTGTTGTTTCTCATATGCATTCTCATTTTGTTAGTGTCAGTAGTATACAAACTGCTAAGTTTGGTGTCTTGCATGCATTGTTATTTGATTTTAGTTGCATTTTGATTATTCCTTATTATTAAAAATCCAAAAATATTTTTAATTTGTGTCTTTTCAAGTCAATAATACAGAGAATTGAAGATTCAGAACATACTGCAGAGGAATCACACAGAAAAAGCTGGGCATTCAAAAATGCCCAGTGAAGAAGACAGACTGGCGTTTAAACGCCAGCCAGGGTGCCTGGCTGGGCGTTTAACGCCCAAAAGGGTATAGGTTTGGGCGTTAAACGCCAGAATGGATACCATTCTGGGCGTTTAACGCCAGGATGGTGCTAGGGGGAAGATTTTGTTTTCAAAATCAATTTTTTTCAAGTTTTCAAAGTTTTTCAAAATCAAATCTTTTTCAAATCATATCTTTTCAATCAAATGTTTTCAAAATTAATTTCTTTCCTTTTTCAAAGATACTTACTAACAATTAATGATTTGATTGAACATTTTTTGCCTTTTCTGTTGAGGAAGGTTTTATGTTTGAATCATATCTTTTCTTGTTAGGCAAGTCATTAATCTTTAAAATCATATCTTTTTAAATTGTTTTCAAATCATATCTTTTAAAATTGTTTTCAAATCATATCTTCTCAATCACATCTTTTTAAAACCATAACTTTTCAATCAAATCTTTTTAATCACATCTTTTTCAAAATAGTTTTCAATCAAATCTTTTTTGACTTCTAATTTCAAAATCTTTTTCAAAAATCACTTGATTTCTTTTCCACTCTTATTTTTGAAAATCAATTAAGTGTTTTTCAAAATGTTTTCAAAATCTTTTGCTTAAATTTTCGAAAAATTACTTCCCTTCTTCTCACATCCTTCTATTCATGGACTAACACTATTCTTTAATGCAAAATTCGAACTCCATCTTCTTTGATAAGTTCGAATTTTCTAACTCTGTCTTTCATTTTTCTTTTCCTCTGACACTTCAAGGAATCTCTATACTGTGACATAGAGGATTCCATATTTTCTTGTTCTCTTCTCTTTCATATGAGCAGGAGCAGAGACAAAGGCATTCTTGTTGAAGCTGACCCTGAACCCGAAAGGACCTTGAAGAGAAAGCTAAGAGAAGCCAAAGCACAACTCTCTTTAGAGGACCTGACCGAATTCTTCAAAGAGGAAGAAGACATGGCAGCCGAAAACAACAACAATGCAAACAATGCAAGGAAGGTGCTGGGTGACTTTACTGCACCTACTCCTGATTTCTATGGGAGAAGCATCTCTATCCCTGCCATTGGAGCAAACAACTTTGAGCTTAAGCCTCAATTAGTTTCTCTAATGCAACAGAATTGCAAGTTCCATGGACTTCCAATGGAAGATCCTCATCAGTTCTTAGCTGAGTTCTTGCAAATCTGTGACACAGTCAAGACTAATGGGATTGACCCTGAGGTCTACAGACTAATGCTATTCCCTTTTGCTGTAAGAGACAGAGCTAGGACTTGGTTGGACTCACAACCTAGAGAAAGTCTAGACTCATGGGAAAAGCTAGTCAATGCCTTCTTGGCAAAGTTCTTTCCACCTCAAAAATTGAGTAAGCTTAGAGTGGAAGTCCAAACCTTCAGACAGAAGGATGGAGAATCCCTCTATGAAGCTTGGGAAAGATACAAACAATTAATCAGAAAATGTCCATCTGACATGCTTTCTGAATGGAGCATCATAGGTATTTTCTATGATGGTCTCTCTGAACTATCCAAGATGTCTTTGGATAGCTCTGCTGGAGGATCTCTTCATCTGAAGAAGACGCCTACAGAGGCTCAAGAGCTAATTGAAATGGTTGCAAATAACCAATTCATGTACACTTCTGAAAGGAATCCTGTGAACAATGGGACTAGTCAGAAGAAAGGAGTTCTTGAGATTGATGCTCTGAATGCCATTTTGGCTCAGAATAAAATATTGACTCAACAAGTCAATTTGATTTCTCAAAGTCTGTCTGGAATGCAAAATGCACCAAACAGTACTAAGGATGCTTCATCTGAGGAAGAAGCTTATGATCCTGAGAACCCTTCAATGGAAGAGGTGAATTACCTAGGAGAACCCTATGGAAACACCTATAACTCTTCATGGAGAAATCACCCAAATTTCTCATGGAAGAATCAAGAGAAACCTCAACAAGGCTTCAATAACAATAATGGTGGAAGAAACAGGCTTAGCAATAGCAAGCCTTTTCCATCATCTTCTCAGCAACAGACAGAGAGTTTTAAGCAGAATACCTCTGACTTAGCAACCATGATCTCTGATCTAATAAAGACCACTCAAAGTTTCATGAATGAAACAAGGTCCTCCATTAGGAATTTGGAAGGACAAGTGGGACAGCTGAGCAAGAAAGTTACTGAACTCCCTCCTAGTACTCTCCCAAGCAATACAGAAGAAAATCCAAAAGGAGAGTGCAAAGCCATAACCATGGCCGAATATGGAGAGGAAAGAGAGGAAGTGGACGCCATTGAGGAAGGTCTCAATGGGCGTGCACCAACCTTCAATGAGTTCCCCAATGAGGAACCATGGGAATCTGAGGCTCAAGATGAGACCATAGAGATTCCATTGGATTTACTTCTGCCTTTCATGAGCTCTGATGAGTATTCTTCCTCTGAAGAGGATGAGTATGTCACTGAAGAGCAAGTTGCTAAATACCTTGGAGCAATCATGAAGCTAAATGACAAGTTGTTTGGAAATGAGACTTGGGAGAATGAACCTCCTTTGCTCACCAAAGAGCTGGATGACTTGTCTAGGCAGAAATTACCTCAAAAGAGACAAGATCCTGGGAAGTTTTCCATACCTTGTACCATAGGCACCATGACCTTCAAGAAAGCTCTGTGTGACTTAGGGTCAAGTGTAAACCTCATGCCTCTCTCAGTAATGGAGAAGCTAAGGATCTTTGAGGTACAAGCTGCAAAAATCTCACTAGAGATGGCAGACAACTCAAGAAAACAAGCTTATGGACTTGTAGAGAATGTTTTGGTTAAGATTGAAGACCATTACATCCCTACTGATTTCATAGTCCTAGAGACTGGGAAGTGCATGGATGAATCTATCATCCTTGGCAGACCTTTCCTAGCCACAGCAAAGGCTGTGATTGATGTTGATGGAGGTGAACTAATCATTCAAGTGAATGGAGAATCCTTTGTGTTTAAGGCTCAAGGATATCCCTCTGTCACCATAGAGATGAAGCATGAAGAGCTTCTCTCACATCAGAGTCAAGAAGAGCCCCCACAGTCAAACTCTAAGTTTGGTGTTGGGAGGCCACAACCAAACTTTAAGTTTGGTGTTGAACCCCCACATTCAAACTCTAAGTTTGGTATTGGGAGGTCCCAACATTGCTCTGAGTATCTGTGAGGCTCCATGAGAGCCCTCTGTCAAGCTACTGACATTAAAGAAGCGCTTGTTGGGAGGCAACCCAATGATTATATTTTATATATTTTCTTTTGTTATTTTATGTTTTTTGTAGGTTGATGATCATAAGAAGTCACAAAATCCATTGAAAAAGCAACAACAGAATGAAAAACAGGAAGAAAAATAGCACACCCTGGAGGAAGATGCTGCTGGCGTTCAAACGCCAGTAAGCCTAGCAATTGGGCGTTTAACGCCCAGTCTGGCACCATTCTGGGCGTTTAACGCCAGAAAGGGGCACCAGACTGGTGTTAAACGCCAGAAAAGGGCAAGAACCTGGCGTTAAACGCCAGGAATGGGCATCAGCCCGGCGTTTAACGCCAGAAATGCCTCAAAACGTGATTTTGAATGACATTTGGTGCAGGGATGACTTTTCCTTGACACCTCAGGATCTGTGGACCCCACAGGATCCCCAAACAACCCCACCACTCTCTCTTCTTCTTCACCCATTCACCAATCACCTCAACATCTCTTTCTCTTCACCACTCACATCCATCCTTCATAAAACACCACTTCTTCCCCTTATGGCCGAACCACAAAGCCATCTCCCTTCTTCCTCATTTCTTCTTCTTCTACTCTCTTCTTTCTTCTTTTGCTCGAGGACGAGCAAACCTTTTAAGTTTGGTGTGGTAAAAGCAATTGCTTTTTGTTTTTCCATAACCATTTATGGCATCCAAAGCCGGTTCAACTGAGAAGGCATGACCTCAAGCCCATCACTAAGAAGAAGATGGAGCAAACAAGAGACCCCTCTCATCATGAGATCCCTGAGATACCTCAAGGGATGCACTTTCCTCCACAAGACTATTGGGAGCAACTAAACACCTCCCTAGGAGAGTTGAGTTCCAACATGGGACAACTAAGGGTGGAGCACCAAGAACATGCCATCCTCCTCCATGAAATTAGAGAAGATCAAAGAATCATGAGAGATGAGCAACAAAGACAAGGAAGAGACATTGAGGAGCTCAAGCACTCCATAAGACCTTCAAGAGGAAGAACAAGCCGCCATCACTGAGGTGGACCCGTTCTTTAATCTCCTTGTTCTTTATTTTTCTGTTTTTCGAATTTTTATGCTTATGTTTATCCATGTTTGTGTCTTATGATCATTAGTGTCTTAGTGTCTATGCCTTAAAGTTATGAATGTCCTATGAAATCCATCACCTTTCTTAAATGAAAACTGTTTTTATCACAAAAGAACAAGAAGTACAGGATTTCAAATTTATCTTTAAAACTAGCTTAATTAGTTTGATGTGGTGACAATACTTTTTGTTTTCTGAATGTATGCTTGAACAGTGCATATGTCTTTTGAATTTGTTGTTCATGAATGTTAAAATTGTTGGCTCTTGAAAGAATGATGAAAAAGGAGACATGTTACTGAGGATCTGAAAAATCATAAAAATGATTCTTGAAGCAAGAAAAAGCAGTGAATACAAAAAAAAAAAAGAGAAAAGAAGAATAAAAACGAAAAAAAAAAGAGAAAGAAAGAGAAAAAGAAAGAAAAAGAAAGAAATAAAGTTGTGATCCAAGGCAAAAAGAGTGTGCTTAAGAACCCTGGACACCTCTAATTGGGGACTTTAGCAAAGCTAAGTCACAATCTGAAAAGGTTCACCCAATTATGTGTCTGTGGCATGTATGTATCCGGTGGTAATACTGGAAGACAGAGTGCTTTGGGCCACAGCCAAGACTCATAAAGTAGCTGTGTTCAAGAATCATCATACTTAACTAGGAGAATCAATAACACTATCTAGATTCTGAGTTCCTAAAGAAGCCAATCATTCTGAATTTCAAAGGATAGAGTGAGATGCCAAAACTGTTTGGAGGCAAAAAGCTACTAGTCCCGCTCATCTAATTTGGAGCTATGTTTCATTGATAATTTGGAGTCTATAGTATATTCTCTTCTTTTTATCTTATTTGATTTTCAGTTGCTTGGGGACAAGCAACAATTTAAGTTTGGTGTTGTGATGAGCGGATAATTTATACACTTTTTGGCATTGTTTTTAGTATGTTTTTAGTAGTTTGAGTTGAGTTTTTAGTATATTTTTATTAGTTTTTAGTTAAAATTCACTTTTCTGGACTTTACTATGAGTTTGTGTGTTTTTCTGTGATTTCAGGTATTTTCTGGCTGAAATTGAGGGATCTGAGCAAAAATCTGATCCAGAGACTCAAAAGGACTGCAGATGCTGTTGGATTCTGACCTCCCTGCACTCGAAGTGGATTTTCTGGAGCTACAGAAGCCCAATTGGCGCGCTCTCAACGGCATTGGAAAGTAGACATCCTGGGCTTTCCAGCAATATATAATAGTCCATACTTTGCCCAAGATTTGATGGCCCAAACCGGCGTTCAAAGTCACCTCAAGAAATTCCAGCGTTAAACGCCGGAACTGGCATAAAACTTGGAGTTAAACGCCCAAACTGGCATGAAAGCTGGCGTTTAACTCCAGAAAACGTCTCTACACGAAAATGCTTCATTGCTCAGCCCAAGCACACACCAAGTGGGCCCGGAAGTGGATTTTTATGTCATTTACTCATCTCTGTACACCCTAGGCTACTAGTTTTCTATAAGTAGGACCTTTTACTATTGTATTTTCATCTTTTGATCTTTGGAACCTTTTTCTTTAGATCTTTTGATCACTTTGGGAGGCTGGCCATTCGGCCATGCCTAGACCCTATGCTTATGTATTTTCAACGGTGGAGTTTCTACACACCATAGATTAAGGTGTGGAGCTCTGCTGTACCTCGAGTATTAATGCAATTACTATTGTTCTTCTATTCAATTCCGCTTGTTCTTTATCCAAGATATCACTTGTTCTTCAACCTGATGAATGTGATGATTGACGCCCATCATCATTCTCACCCATGAACAAAGTGACTGACAACCATTCTTGTTCTACAAGCATCTGAGGCTTAGTGAATATCTCTTGGATTCTTTAATCGGAATCTTCGTGGTATAGGCAGGACCTGATGGCGGCATTCAAGAGAATCCGGAAGGTCTAAACCTTGTCTGTGGTATTCTGAGTAGGATTCAATGATTGAATGACTGTGACGTGCTTCAAACTCCTGAGGGTGGGGCGTTAGTGACAGACGCCAAAAGAATCAATGGATTCTATTCCGATCTGATTGAGAACCGACATATGGATTCCGCTATGCTGTGACCAGAGCGTATGCAATCGTTTCCAATGAGAGGATGGGAGGTAGCTGCTGACAACAGTGAAACCCTACACGAGCTTGCCATGGAAAGGAGTAAGAAGGATTGGATGAAGACAGTAGGAAAGTAGAGAGACGGAAGGGAAGGTATCTTCATACGCTTGTCTGAAGCTCTTACACCAATGATATACATAAGTATCACTATCTTTATCTTTTATGTTATTTTCGTTCATCACCATATCCATTTGAGTCTGCCTGACTGAGATTTACAAGGTGACCATAGCTTGCTTCATACCACCAATCTCCGTAGGATCGACCCTTACTCACGTAAGGTATTACTTGGACGACCCAGTGCACTTGCTGGTTAGTTGTGCGAAGTTGTAGTGATCACAATTTCGTGCACCAATCTCTTTCAGTTACTGTTTTCACAGCCGAATGTCTTTCCTTCAGTTCCAGCATGTCCTTAATCAGCTCATTGATGTCCCTGAAGCTTCTGAACTGCTTCTTCATCACTGTTTTGTTTCAAGAAAGAACCACAACAAACCAAAATACAAAGGGTAACTTAAACCGCATTAGCATGAATGAAGATTGGTAATTCCCTTGGAGACAAAGAATATGCATTAAATTAGCTAGTCAACATCCATGCTTAGCTAATCACTACTGAGTCCCATATTCTCATCGTTAAGCACGTTTATATGATACAAATTGACTGTCCTATCAAATCAAACACAAAGTAGCTTGGAATGAAGTCACCAAATGATCTATCTCAATGCAGCCAGAAACTGAATCACATACTCTTATGTAATAAGTTTCAAAAAAAATAAAATAAAAAATTAAGATCATCAAGCAGAGATTAAACCACCAATTTAGAAGCACACTAGAAGCTGATATACAAAAGTACCAATTTAGATACATTAACCATCACACACACATAAAAACAAACACATGGTGCTCAAAACACAATAAGCTACAATTCCTGTCTCTCAAAACCCTAACAATCATATAATTAAGATGTCATGCCTAAACCTTAATTATTAATCAAATTGAACCAGCAACAGAAGAACAAATAGTAATTAATTATATTGTTATACTGCAAAAATAAAATAAAAAATTAAAGAAGGGACAAGAGAAAGGATGAGAGAGATCTATAGTACTTACAGAAGAACAGAGGAAGCAGGGGAGAGTTGTGCTTGTTCTATTTGTGATGGCTTGGATTTAGAGATCTTCAATAGAGAGATGTCATCGGAGAAGACGCTGAAGATTTCGGCAGAGAAGGCGCAGAGCTAGGATGGAAAGGAGAGGAAGCTGGAGGTGACATCACCGGAGGAGATTACCACGGGAAGAGATATCACCGAAGGAGGTCGTCGCTGGTGGAGATGTCACCGGAGAAGATCCGAGATCCGAAAGAAGATCCGCAATCGTCGCACAATGGGGAAACAACGTGTGTGTGGCTTGGAATCTTCGATTCTGTTGAAGAGAAGCAATGGTGGAGGGTGAAAGAGGCGGTAGCGATGGATTGAACAGGAGGAAGAGGGAGAGATAGAAGGGAGATTCAGCGAGCCATCGTATGCATATGTATAGTGTTTCAGTTAGGGATTGCATTTTTCATTTTATATACGTATGATAAAGGCGGTTCAAAACCGCCATAATTACCAAAACCGCCACCAAACACATAGTCAATTATGGCAACAACTAAAAGTGCCATTATGTCTGAATATTACGGCGGTTCTTCAAAACCGCCGTAATATAAATGCCATTTTAAACCCCCTTTTTTGTAATGGTAGGCTTGATTGGTAAATTTTTTTAAAAAGGTATTTGTATTTTTTAAAAATATAAATATTTTATTTTATATTTGATAAATATAAAAGATTATGTATTTATACTTATAATTTTTACAAAATAAAATATTTAAATTATTTAAATTATAAAGTTGTGCGTCATTAATAAATACATAATGGGGACTGTTGTTAATTATAATTTACTTATGTAATTAATTTTAGCTTACAATTGGATATACTTAAAAAGTTGAAAAAATGAAAAAGCTAGGAAATAAATTACATATAATAGAGATTTATTATTTGCGGGGAAAGTGAAATGATTATTTTGACAGTAAAAAAGTCAAATAATGTAATTGTGTCACAACTCACATGTACAAATGAGCATAAAGTACACTCTCGAAACAAATTGTATAAAGAATTAAAGATCCATCTCTTAATCTTGATATGCTTTCTTTCACCACCTTTGAAATCTCAAGTAACCTATATGGCTATATATACATGCTAGCTAGCACACTAGTCATTCATTTACTGATTCATTCTATATTCTCTGAATCTCTCGCTCCCAAACTTAAAATATTTCTCTACTTTCAACTTTCAAGTGATGGCCGAAGAGGAAAACCAAGAAATACAAGTTCTTCCATCACCGCTTATCTGCCTCAACTGCGGAAAAAGCTTTCCCTCTGATGCCACAAATGCGTTAACCGAGCATAGTAGAGTGAAGCACAGAGACCTTCCATTTCAGTGCTATTCCTGTGGCAATAAATTTGAAGATGTCGTTTCTTTCAAAGAACATCAGGTAAGATCAATTAATATATCCTTTCATCATTTCTTTGGTTTTGGTGCAACGCAATTAATCTTTCTTTTTTTACTGCGGGCAGTGTTGGGGAAAGCCACCTCCCCAACGCCAAAGGAAAGCCAAGAAACAATGCCATGCTCAGCCCCCTTCGAAGACGCCCAGCCAGCACCGCCGCCGGTGACCGGCGGTTAAAAGGGCATATGGAGAAATTTGTATGGTTTTTTCTTGGATATAACTGTTCATTGGTTATGTTCTTTATTTGGATCTTTAGAAGGGTATGCTAGGGTTCTATTTTCTTCTTTATTCGTTTTTTAGAGGAGTAGAGGAGTCAATCCCTCAGTTTTAGATTGATGTAATTTCTTGTGTTTTGTTCGGTTGTTCCAACCTTTTCTTCTGCTAATGCATGGCCATTTGACTCTTTCTGTAATTTGATTTCAATCAATGACAATTATCTTTGAGAAAAGAAAAAAAATAACATTGTTACGATTATACATCAAACTAATATTGTCGCATATATATAAATTGAATACAACATACATTTTTATTGTCATGCGTAACAAATAAGTTTTTGAGAAATTCTCCGTATACAAGCATTTTTTTATACAAGTCTTTACAAGTTATTATATTAACGCGCTTGAACGTTACTGCACGTTCTTCTTCCTCTTCCTCTTCTTCTTTTTTTCTTTCGTTTCTTACTTTCTCTTTCTCCTTCTTCAACCGTTACTGCACAATTTCACTGCATCGTCTTCTTCTTCTTGCTGCACATTCTTCTTCCTCTTCCTCCTCTTCTTCTTCTTCTTTTTTTTCGTTTTTTGTCTTCTCTTTCTCCTTCTTCATTTACGTGCTTTTCTCTTTGTTTTCTTTTTTCGTTATTCTTGATTTCCATTATTTTTTTATATCAAGCTCTGAAATCATTTTTGAAGAAGAAGAAGCAGCAGAATATGAGGAGGAGAAAGAGAAAGAGTTCTGAATTATGCATAAAGTGTCCTTTGGGTGTATTTTCTATAATCGTTTGGGTGTATTTTCTGTAATCGTTTGGGTGTATTTCTGAAGTTTCATTATTTTCAAAACGATTTCAAAGTTTGATTTCAGAAACCATGAAAATCGAAAAAAAAGAAGTAAAAATACCAGTAATAAACGAGTAAAACAACTAATGAAAAGGCAAAGAGAATAACGAAGAAATATCGTTTGGGTGTATTTTCTATAATCGTTTGGGTGTATTTTCTATAATCGTTTGGGTGTATTTCTGAAGTTCTATTATTTTCAAAACGATTTCAAAGTTTGATTTCAGAAACCATGAAAATCGAAAAAAAAAGAAGCAAGAATACCAGTAATAAATGCAAGTAAAACAACTAATGAAAAGGCAAAGAGAATAACGAAAAAATATCGTTTGGGTGTATTTTCTATAATCGTTTGGGTGTATTTCTGAAGTTTCATTATCTTCAAAACGATTTCAAAGCTTGATTTCAGAAACCATGAAAATCGAAAAAAAACGAAGCAAGAATACCAGTAATAAACGCAAATAAAACAACTAATGAAAAGGCAAAGAGAATAACGAAGAAATACATGGAGGAGGAGGAAGAAGAAGAAGAAGGAGAAGAAGAGGAAGAGGAAGAGGAAGAGGAAGATGAGTTGTTCATAATCCATGGTGAGTGAAGAAGAAGAAGAAGAAGAAGAGGAAGAGGAAGAGGAAAAGGAAGATGAAGATGAGTTGTTCATAATTCACGGTGAGGAAGAGGAAGAGGAAGAGGAAGAGGAAGAGGAGTCGTTCATAATTCACGGTGAGTGTAGCGCTTTGGAAATTAAATAACGCATTAAAAGACTCTAATGTGTAGCAACTTGTAAAACTTGTAAGTCAAAAAGACTTGTATGTGTAGCAAGCCTCTAAGTTTTTATGCATATAAAGTTTTAAAAATACTATTTATATACTAAAATTATCCATTAAAATTAATTTGTATATATTTTGATTTAAATATATTTATTCTGGTTACTTGAAGTCCAAAATAAAAAATTCAGTAAAAAGTATTTTGTTTTTTAATTTTATTATTTTTGCAAACTTTTTTAAGTAAAAATAAAAATATTAAAAATAAAAAATATTATAATTCTCATTTTTTAAAAAGATATTAAAAAATTATTTTAACATAATAATAAATAAATAAATAATATATTATTGTATTTAAATATAATTGATATTTACAAATATTTTTTGCTGAAATTTTTATTAATAAATTATTTTTATTTTTTTAAAAAAAAATCTTTTAAAAAATATTAAAAATATTTTCTTTTTTTAATAAGTGCACCCAATCCCATAATTCAATTCTATCTAAAATCTATAATTCAATTTTATCTAAAATCTACGCATTATCCGATACTAATACATAAATATAAGAGTAAAATTCTACATCCAAATCATAATTCTAACAAAGTCTAACCAAGTATTTTAAATTTATGCGCGCATATTTACGCCGTGCTTCTTCTTTTTCATATTTCAAATTAACGCATGCCATTTTTTCTTCTTTCTCTTTTGTTATCGTCATCACCAATAACACCACCACCTCATCCTCCTCCTCTTCTTTCTTTTTTTTTCTCATTTGAATTTCTTATTCTCCTTCCTTTTCCTCCTCCTCTCCTCTATCATCATCATGATCATCATCATTATCGTTATTATAATTATCATCTTCTTTTTATACATATCGTTGTTATCGTTATCGTTGTTATTATTATTGTTATCGTTGAATTTTTGTCTTGTTGATGATGTTGTCTGATCCAAAATTGATTTTGGATGTGTTTTTGTTCATGATTCAATCTTGTTTGTGTGTTTGTTTTCGAACTAAATTTATATGTCACAATTATTATGTAACTAGTATTTTTACCCGTAATTACATTACGGGAATATAAATCTTTTCAAACTATGTGGGTTTTGTTCTGACATTATAGATTATAGCACAAAAAATTTATAGAATCAAACTACTTTTATAAAAAGATCGTAGGGGACAAAAGTTTTCCGTCAGCTAAGAAGACCAGGATCTCCATAGATAAAAAATCAAATAATAAAATTTTTAGTTATTATTTTCATGTGAAAGAGTTTGATTTATTACTAATAATTAATTTTAATATTCGTTATCTAAAATTTGAAATGATTTAACTTGTATACTTTTGATTAGATGTTAAATCTGTTGCACAAATTGAAATAATTAATTTTTATGCTTGCTATTTAAAAATAATATTTTTTTATGTATATAAAAATATAATTAGATATTAGCATGAAAAAAATTATATTGATAGTTAAAAAATTAACTCAAAATTAATTTTTTTTAAAACAATTAAATTTTGATTTTAATTTGTAATCATAACATTAGTATTCTCTCTAAATTATGTTTAATAAATATTTAAAAGAAGAAAAATAAAAATATAGATTAGAAAGATAAACAGTAAAAATTTAAAACTAAATAAAAAAACTAAAAAAATATGTATATAATAATAATATTTTTATTTAAATTATATTATTTTGTTAATTTTATTTTTTGTAAAACAAAAAGATAAAAAAAATAGAGAATGAGAGGAAAGAGAAAAAAGATAAAGATAAAGACTGAGAGAAGAAGTTTGTTAATTTTAAAAAAATTAATTATAATAAAAAAATATCTTATGACACGTCAAATTACTAATAAAAAATATAAATTACAAATTATATATAGAGTGAAAACTGAAAAGAGTAGAGAAAAATACAAAAAGAGAGAAAGATAAATGAGAGAATTTAAAAATGTAGTTTATTGATTTTGGAAGAAAATATTTTTTCTCAATTTGAATAAGAGCATGTCATGTAACACATTTAGTTATTAAATTAGATAATACTAATAATATATAAATATATCAGAATTATATATAGAGTGAGAATGGTGGAGAGAAATATAAAAAGGAAGAGAGATAGATGAGAGAATTTAGGAAGATAGTTTATTAATTTTAGAGGAAAATATTTTCTCTTAAATTTAATAAGAGTGTCATGTGACATATTTTATTATTAAATTAGTTAACAATGTATAATATAGCTATATTTTAATTATAATTTTAATATTTTAATTTTAATATAATTAAAAAGAGTCATGTTGTATATTTTGATTATCAAATTTATAATTATTCATTGATAATGATATATAAAAGAGATAGAGTGGTTAAAGGAATGTGAGGAATACATAAAGAGAGAGGAAGGAGGGGAGAACTCTTTAATTTTGGAGGGAAAGATTTGATTTTAATTGCAATGAGGGAATGACATGTGATACATTTTGGTTGTAAGTACTTGTTTGGGCGTCATTATTTTGATAAAAAAAATCTTTTTTCAATGAATTTTTTTTATTTTTTAGCGTGTTTGGCAAATTTCTAATAGTAAAAGTAAAAGTACAAGAAAAATAAAAAAAAAACATCTTTTTTGAGAATGTATAATTTATAACTTTTTTTAAAAGATCTTTTTTTCTTAAAAAAAAAAGATATTTTTTCATGTAATAAATAAACAAAAAAGTACTTTTATATTGTTATACCCAAACATAATTGATAGATAAAAAGATCTTTTTTGCATGAGATATATATCCAAACATTAAATTACTTTTACTTTTACATAAGATCTTTTAAAAAAAGATAAGTCGAAAAAAGATATTTTCTTAGAAACTCACCCAAACAAGCCCTAAAATTAGTAGGGATGATGGAAGAACTCTTTAGTTTTGGAGGAAAAGATTTGATTTTAATTGTAATGAGAGAGTGACATGTGGTACATTTTAATTGTAAAATTAGTAGAGATGAGTGAATAACTCTTTAATTTGTTAGGGAAAGATTTGATTTTAATTGTAACGAGAGAGTGACATGTGGCACATTTTGGTTGTAAAATTAGGAGGAAGGAGGATAGAACTCTTTAATTTTAGAGGAAAAAATTTGATTTCAATTGCAATGAGAAAGTGACATGTGGCACATTTTGGTTGTAAAATTAGATATATATAATAGATATAATAGATTTCGGTGCATTTTTGAGTTAATTGTGTCACAATCATTATGTAATTTTCAGTGCACTTGGTCTCATTGTCTTGCACAATTCAAAACTCTTCCTTCTCTTTCTTCTCTTCTACTTCTTCTTCTTTTTAATCTCTTTCTTCTTCATCTTCTCTTTCTTATTTTATTTTCTTATAGTTTTTCTTGTTTCACTCTCTTAAAAGAAATAAAACCAAGAAAAAGAGAAGAAAAAATCAAACAAAAAAGAAGAAGAAACATATTAATGACGTTGTCTGATCCAAAATTGATTTTAGTTGTGTTTTTGTTCATGATTCAGTCTTATTTGTGTGATTGTTTTCGAACTGAGTTTATGTGTCGCAATTATTATGTAATTTCAGTGCATTTCTGAGTTAATTGTGTCGCAATTGTTATGTAATTTTGGTGCAGTTTTTAGTTAATTTTGGTGCATTTGATCTCGTTTTTCTGCACAATTCAAAACTCTTCCTCATCATCTTCTACTACTTCTTCTTCTTCTTTTTCATCTTTTTTCTTCATCTTCTCCTTCTTATTTTATTTTCTCATAATTTTTTTATTTACTCTCTTGAGAGGAATAAAACCAAGAAAAAAGAAGAAAACATCAAACAAAAAAGAAGAATAAATGACTGCAATAACATGAAAAAAAGGAGAAGAAGAAGAAACAAAAATAAAATACAGCAACAACATCACCAATAGAAGAAGAACGAGGAGACGCACAGAGAAACACGAAGAACAAACACAAAGTGAAACAGGATTTCATTTGTGTTAGTGAAGCGGAGGTGTACACGCTATATATAATGAAAGTAGCTTTTGTTGAGTTTGGGCCAATTTGGTTAGATTTAGTTGCCAGAAATGCTTAGATATGTAATAGCTCTCTAAATGTAAATAGAGGTAAATACCAAATCGGACCCGAAAGATTTTGGCGCTGACAAAATGGTACCTCACTATTGTTATTGATAAAATGGTATCTGAATGATTTTAAAAATTGATAAGCGTGTCCTCATGCTCGCCAGACCAAAGTCCGGTGAGGACGATGCTTAGCTGGCAACTGGTTTTTGCTGACAAAGTAAGTTTAATTTTAGCTGGAATTTTGAATTACATAAATCATCATCCTAGGCAGAAAATCCTTAATTCAGATTCATTTTGCCCTAAATCAAATTGTTTGCCCTAGTTCCTAAACTTCTCTCTTCCTTCACGCGACTCCATATTGCAAAATTGGAAGATGCATACAGCTAGGGTTCGTGAAAAATCTGCAAAGAGAAGATATGAACAGATAATATGTCAAATCTGTAAGAGAGTAAGTAAAAAAATTATTATTTAATCTCTATTTACAACATATAAATGAACTGTTTGTGTGTATGTGAGTGCTGAATTACATTATTGATTATCTCTATGCAAAGCTGGATATAATAGTAGAACTTGTCCTGAGAGACCAACTAGAACAGCAGCTGAAGAGCAAGATATTTATGAGGAAGAGGCTAGAGAGCAAGAAGCTAACTGGGAGAAAACTATGGAGGCTGCACATGTTACACATGTGACAGATGAGGAGGACCTCACTCAAAATCATCCACATAGTCAATCTAAACAAGTAAACACATCAATCTATCTTACCTTGTTGTTCACCACATGTTGGATCTGAATTGTATAACTGTTTATTTAACTAACTACCAAAATAATCCAGATCAACAACAATGATGGGACTACTACAACAACTACACCACCACCTAATGCAGACACTATACCAGCAGCTTTGAACTTGGAACAACTAAAAATTGGTTCAGAACCAGTACCTCAAGTGACCATCAAGCCAATAGCACCACCACCTCTAAAGAGAGGCAGACCTACTTTTGTAAGGGACAGCCCAGTTAATCCAAGAGGAAGAGGCAGATTCACTCGAGGATCACTAGCAACCACTGCAATTACATCTCCAACTGTAGCACAATATGCAGTGGCTACACTAACACCCCCCTGCTCAACCTAGGGTTGTTCGGCCTCCTGTTGGGTTTAAGAGTCCAAGTCCAGCCTCACCATCAAGTGCTGCAGCCTCAGGTAGTGGGTCTGGATCAATGAAACAAGATCCAATAGTTAAGTTCACTCTTCAAACCCAAACATCAGCTCCATCTAGGCCACCAACTGTGACTAGAGAGACGATGGCAACAGCAAGTCCAGCCACCCAGAACAGATTCATAGGCTTTATGCCCACCTCATCTTTGAAGAGGAAAAAGTCATCTGGACCACCACCATCAAAGTCAACCACAAATGAGAAGAAGGAGTGATATGAGAATTTCGGTTATTCACTTTGATGTTAGCTCCATTTTGGATCTGAAGTAGTTACTCTGAATATAAGTGTCATTTTGGCATGTTAGTGCTATCCTAGATACTTGTGATCTGTTAGTGTCATTTTGGGTCTGCTGTATGTTACTTTGAACAATTATGTATTCTACTTTCATGTTATGTTAATGGTATTTTAATGTGTCTAGTATGGATTAATTTACTCTCCTATTCTACCTTTAATTTACTTTCATGATATGTTATTATGAACAATGGAGTTCCTATTTTGAGACATCAGAACATATGCAACCTTATTACATATTGTAACTTGTTGTCAATTAGAATGGAACTAGGAAGGAATTTGGATGAAATTTGGCTATATTCAGCTTCTGTTGGTACAATTATTTTTAAATGCTTACTTATCTTCTATATAGCTTGCTCACATCACAACAACAATAATTCAATCACAGAACAAGAATAAAATAGCATCCATTGAATTATCTCAATTACAATGTTTTCAACATTACAAAGTAAAAGACAGTCATTGTTACACTCTTAGGCAAATAAAACATACTCAAAGCCAGATTTAACCCAATCAACATACAAATGAAAATCTAGAACAATTCAACCCTCTTAAGATGCTCCTTCATTTCATTCACCATAGATATTACCATCATCGTCCTATCAATTTTCAGTGCATCCCCACACTTGACATTGATTCTGCTTTTCTTTTTTGGCTCTGAATTATCCACCATGTTACTATTCTCTGAAGATACTTCTCCTTCCATATATTTCTCTTGTATTTCATCTAACCATTAAAAATACTCGCATCGCATTTGTGTGTTCTAGCATGAAACAAAAAAAATTCATGCATCAAAGAATGATTCAACACTAAAATTGAATAAATAGAGACGACAAAACAAGGAGAGCTATTGGATTACTTCGTTACATATCCATCAGCATTCCAAGTTTACCTTCCACATAGGACATCGTAGAAACCATCTATCAGGGTTGCTAGTTGTCTTTGACTTCAACGGAACCACTGGAAGGGGACAAAAGCATGTTCCGTCGTAGACTTTGCTCACCTTATCTGACCCACCATCTACGTTGAAAGCTTGCATCGATGGTTTTTTTCTCCCAGTTGCAGATTTTTCACGAACTCTAGCTGTATGCATCTTCCAATTTTGCAACCTGGAGTCACGTGAAGGAAGACAGAAGTTTAGGAACTAGGGCAAACAATTTGATTTAGGGCAAAATGAATCTGAATTAGGGATTTTTCACCTAGGATGATGATTTATGCAATTCAAAATTCCAGCTAAAATTAAACTTACCTTGTTAGCAAAAATCGGTTGCCAGCTAAGCATCGTCCTCACCTGGAGCTTTGGTCCGACGAGCACGAGGACACACTTGTCAATTTTTAAAATAATTCAAGTACCATTTTGTTAATAACAATAGTGAGGTACCATTTTGTCAGCGCCAAAATCTTTCGGGTACCAATTTAGTATTTACCACATGTAAATATAATATAATACTAGCGAACAAATTCAAGTTTGTCAAGTAATTAGCCAAAAGAAACCTAGATTGCATTCGTCTCTTCTAAGATTTGAGATTAAAATAGCGAACATGTACTTTGAGGTAGCGTTTGTTTTGAGGTACTGTGATAGAGACTAGGACTCAGTAACATGTTTGTTAGTCCAGAGATTGGTATTAAAATTTCAGTCTTCATCTCCAAAATTTCAGTATTTCAATACTTTCAAAAAGTGGGGATACAGAAAACTAAAAATTTTAGAGACGGGGACTAAAACTTTAATAATATTTTATACCTAAAATATCCATATTTTAATTAATTAATTCCAACTTTACTCTTTGTGAAAATCAAATTAGAGCTTTATTCCAATTAATTAAATCAAATTAGTTCTGTACACTTTTACACCAAATACAATCTTGAGACTTATTTTAGTTTTTGTTCTTTTCGTCTCTATCTTTCGGTCACAGTTTTTTAGTCTGTCTTTCTTTCAAATGCTACTTGACATACTCTAAATCTAAAACATGGGTGAGACTCATCACATGGCCTTCTAACATTGTTCCATATTCGATAGCTCAGTATCTCTACTACTCCTATATCTGATTTATTGATTAAAATATTGTATTTTACAAGCTGATAAATGAGAGCTAGTATTTGAAATTCCAATTAATATTTGTTACATATATATATTGGATGTTCTGAATTTTAATATTGTGGAGATTTGTCAAGTTTAAGAACACTGTTTGTGATTGTGATTGTGTTTATAGTTGGCAATATACCATATGGTGCCATAGAGGAACAACTTATTGAAATTTGCTATTAGGGCAACATTTATAGATTATTTTTGTTATGGGAAAGAAGTTGGTGTTTTCAGCAGATATTGGAGGGTGGTGTGATTTACCGGGCAGTGGAACTTCCGGTTAACACGCAGGGGGCGTGGTGTCCCTGCTCCTCAGCTGCGTGTCAGCACCCCAACAGCACGCTGGGGGCATGGTGACGCGGCACGTATGCAACGATCTGGCACCATGCAGAGGCATGGAGGAGCTGGCGTCGCGGAGTCCCGAGGCCTGCACCACGGGAGGGTGTGTTGCAGCTGCTGTTATGCAGGGGACAGGTCTCACCCCGGTAAACAGCAAGCGTGGCCTAAGTCGCTCTATATAAAGAGCCTCCCTCAACTGCAATGTATACAAAGTGTTAGTGTCTTAGTGAGAGGGAAGAAAAGCATCAGTGCATTACACAAGAAACAGAGGGGAAGGGGGGTTGCGATTCAACTAAGAGGGGAAGGGTGTTGCTGCTCCACAAGGAGAGAAGGTGGGAAAATAGGCAGAAAAAAAATTATTTTGTATTTATTTTAAAAAATGGTTCATAATTATAATGCTCCGGAAGAACATATTATAAATTATTTGGATCATTCAATTTATGTAAGTTGTTAAATTATATTTTTATTGTGTATTTAAATTTCTGTTATTTTTTGTTATTTAACATGTTAAAATATAATTTTTTTGTTAATTTTGAATTAATTTTATGTTATAAAAATACTAAAGTAAAATATACATTATACCAATGTTCTGAAAACAGGTTCGAACCGGCCGGTCGGACCGGTCGAACCGGGAACCGTTAGCAAATACGGTTCGAATAAAACACAAAACCGCAGAATTTGAAAACCGATGTTGGCCCGTCAAACCGGCCGGGAACCGGTCGGTCGAACCGAACCGTGACCTGGCCGGTTTTTTATATTTGCCCCAAACGCCGCGTTTTGCATGTTGAAGGGCCAAAGGGAACCCTAATCACAGAGGCACAGACCTCACCCCTATCCTCTCTCGAGCTTCCACTCTCACTCTCACCTCTCACCTCTCACCTCTCACCTCTCACGTTTCCAGTCTCCACTCTCACTCTCCGTCCAGCCACCGCCACTTCCGTCAAACCACCGCTGCCGTCGCAACTTCCAACTTTGAACAGCCACCGCCTGCTCCCTCACTTCCCTTCCTTCGCGCAACAAATGTCGCAAACTTCCTTCCCTCCATCGCAAAGCCACCGCTCGATCGTCAAAGCATCCATCGCGCAGCCACTGTCTTGCCGCGCCAGCTCTGTTCCACTGCGCTCCTGTCCCTTCAGCGGCGTCTGCTCTGTTCCATCGCGCGGCCCTTCCCTCGAAGGTATTTTTTATTTTTGTAACTGTAATTGTGATTTTAGTTTGTTGGTTAATCAGTTAATCTGTGATTTGTTTCTGATATTCTTGATTTCAACCTTGCTACTATTAATTTTTTTTATTGTGTATCACTATGCTAATTATCTATGAGATTAATGGGTTGCTGTAAGCCTGTAATATTGATATTGGAAACATTACAAACATTGAAAACATTGCTGATGGGCAATATCATGTGCAAACATTGTATGAACCGATCGGTGTTGCTGGTCAGATTATTCCCTGGAATTTCCCTCTTCTCATGTTTGCTTGGAAGGTTAGTGGCTCTGGTTACTGGCTCTTCTTTTTAATTTTGCTCTGGTTACTGGTTCTGTTTAATTTCTGAATAGTTGGTTCTTCTTCTTTTTAATTTCTGAAAATTTTCTTCAAAATTTCATTTTAATATTTTGTGATTTTTTGTAATGGCTCTGGTTACTGGCTCTGTTTCATAATGTACCAATGTTAGTGTAATTGCTGTTTTGTAATTGCTGGTTGCTGGTTGCTGGTTGCTGTCATGTCCCACCGTTCTGTTTCTATTCAACCATCTCCATTGCATTTCAAAGCTCCATCTCCCTCTCCCTCTCCCTCTCCCTGTTCTGTTCGAATTTCAGAACATGCTCCAGCCTAAGGTAATTTATTTTCCTTTATTTGTTCTTTCTTGTATTTACTATTCAGTTATTATTTTATTTAATTGTTGTTTTTAATGATTAGTATGTTGTTCAAGTTTTTGTTTTCTTGTTGGTTTGCTGTATTTTAAAGCTTTAGTTGTTCTTGTTATTTTGATTTTCAATTCTAATTGATCTTATTAACTTGTTAATTTGATAAATTAATGTTTTAGTGTTGTTCTTAACTTTTAAATTTTAGATTGTTAAGTTGTTATGTTGTTCTTGACCTTTTGATAATTTGTTAATTTTATAAATTGTTAAGTATATAAATTGTTCATGATGTTGATCTTAATTAATTGTTCTTGTTATTAGAAAGAGAATGGAATTGAGGTATATCAATTTACAGGTAGCTATAAATTGAAAAGAAGACACTCACTGGGCAGAGCTCCTTTGTTACTTCAGATGCAATACCTGAGATTAAGAATTGAATGGAAGATGAGCAATATTGAGTTTCTTTTCGTTTGATTGTTTGAATATGAATTCAAGATTTTGTAAAACTGACTTTTACTAGGAATCTTACAACTTGCTCAATATGTTTCAGTTCCTCCTAGGCTGAGCCAACATACTGAGCATGACAGATTCATGTTATGATATAAATATGGAATAGAAGGAATGATCTCAAATGGTTGATTGGTGCTCACCTCATCAGTGGCCTCAATACACCATCTCTCTAATTCACCCAATCCTACCTTTACATACTCTCTATTGCTGAATGAACAACACTCAAAATGTTAGTATTTTCTATGCAGCAAATTGACATGTAATATGAAGATGGTGAATAATTAAATGGTTTGTGATTGATTATTATTTTTTTTGTTATTTGACTTTTGTGTTTGTATTTGGATGAGATTATAATATTGTGGTTGATTGTAATATTTTTAATTTGGATAATATTTTAAAGATTATTAGTCTATAATTATATTTTTGTGTGTTTATTTATATTTTAATTATTATTTTTTTATAAAACGGTTTTTTCGGTTCAACTACGGTTGAACCGGTTGAACCTATGAACCAGTAAACCAATAGCTAGAGCGGTTCAATGATCGGTTCGGTTTTCAGAACCTTGCATTATACTATAGAATATGCTAATTTTTTTTAAAAAAAATATATTTTTCTACGATAAAAATATAAAAATAATACTATAGTAAAATAAAATATATATTCTGTAAAATAAATAAATATGTATGTATTCAAAATTTTAATATATAAATGTTAAAGTAATAAATAAATATTAAAAAATATATACGTTGTTATTAATAGTATTAGAGAAATAAATGCTTTTGATGCACGAAAAAAATTATTAAAAAATTATTAACTATTGTACTGGTAATGCACTGCACGTTAATTAAATTAACAAATAAAATATTAAAATAAATAAATATGTAAATAATGTTATTAAATGAAGTGATTACATACAAATAGATATGTTAATATTTGTTTATTAATAAATAAATATTTATAACTAATATAATAAATATATTTTTGTTGATGCAGCCTAACAGAAATTTGTTGGTGCGTAAACTGGATCCGCCACAGAGTTGGAATCTGAGGGTCGAAAACTACTTACGTGTCACGGGATTCTACCACGTATCTAGGATTGGGATGATAAGAGAATTTCACTCGTTGTTAGCTGCTCTGGTTGAAAGGTGGAGGCCGGAGACTCACACTTTTGTGTTGCCGGTGGGTGAGGTTATAGTGACATTGGAAGATGTCGCACATATATTCGGCTTACCCATTGATGGAGAGCCTGTGAGTGGATGGACTGATAGTAGTAGTGATTTCGTTCAGAGTCAGAGCATGGCAATATTCGGACGTGAACCAGTACTCAGTCGTAATTCGAAATCCTACATAAAGTTTGGTTGGGTTCGACGTATCAGAGATGCAGAGCCGTTGGACACTGAAGAGTCCATAAGGAGATACGTGAGATGTTATATTTTTTGTATGTTAGGGTCGACTCTATTCACAGATAAGTTAACTGCATACGCCCATGCAAAGTATCTACCGTTGCTTCGCGATTTCGAGCGAATCCATACTTATAGTTGGGGTTCAGCATGTCTCGCACATCTTTACAGAGCATTATGTTGTGCATCACGATATGATACGAAGGAGATGGATGGCCCTCTTAATCTGTTGCTTGTTTGGGCGTGGGAGCGAATGCCGTGTATTGCGCCCGTACCGAGACATATCCTTCCACCTGCTGAGATACCAATTGCCATGAGGTAAATATTTATGGTTCTTGTCGGAGATTATATTCACTATGCATGTTTCAATTACGGTTACTTATGTAAATTTTTTCACTGTATCATGTTTCAGGTGGAGTCATTCGGAACAGAGCACATCGTGGTTAGAGAAGACCGTTGTGACATTTAGGCATGATATAGACTACATGCATGAGTTAAATATTTATGGTTCTAATGAATCCCAGTTCCAGACATTATTGTTAGGGTTATGACATTCGAATTATCTGTGGCAGTTTGAGTGGCGGCCGTACGAAAGAATGATCATACCCGGCGAGTTACATGGACATCTTGATGTGTGTGATATCGTTGCTTCGTTGTTGTCATTCGAGTGTATCGAATGGCACCCTGCAGACCGAGTGATGCGTTAGTTTGGGTTCGCGCAGCCTCCCCCGTGAATACCAAGGGACATTCCAGTGGACCAGCATTGCATGGCTCTTCGTGGAGTGCAGCTTTATGACTGGACAGTTTTGCATTTGGCATGGATAGCGGAGTGGGGCAACAGGTGAAACACTCGACTGCGGGATTTGTACCCCCTTCCGACCTGGGACTTCATACCGACCTCAGAGTATCAGGATTGGTACGTTCGCTCATTCAGACATATGCTGAGATTGTCGGGGTAAGTTCCTCAGCCACCTGCACCTCAGGTCCCACCTCAGCACTCTCAGTACAGCCACCATTCCCAGCACTCTCAACACAGCCACCATTCCCAGCACTCTCAGCACAGGCACCAGGGCCAGTCCAGCCAGGTGCATCAGCCGATACTGACGATTCCAGCCGGTCATGATTGGTTTGACTTCTCCGTTGGCGGTCACAGAGATCAGCAACTACAAAACTGGGCCAATGCTAGTTTGGGTGGTTGGTCAGATTTTAGTACTATGCATTCACCGTCAGCCTCAGCTGATCCACGTGGGGCATCAGTCGTTATAAGCCATGGTTTGCGGCGTCCTGCTTCCGACCACACGTCAGAGGGTGCGTCGTGTGATAGTGGATTCCTTTGACGGACATACACACTTGTTGACGAGTACAACTCCGGTCCATCTGCTCCAACAGAGGCAGGTGGGTCGGCCCCTCCGGCAGAGGCAGGTGGGTCGGCCGCTGCAGGTATGGATGACTCAGTTCCAGGTCACCCGTATGACCTACGGACGGAGCGAAATCCACCTCATAGGTATACTTCGTCGCGGCCAGGTCAGGGCATGATGGATAAGGCACTGAGCTGGATGGGTCGTAGGAAGTGAGCATCGGGTTGGGGTTTTTAGATTTCATCCTAGGGTTTAATGTAATTCGTATTTAATGTTCTGTATGTTGGCCGATGTTATTTGTAGTTAAAAATTTGTATATTTGCTTCAGTAAGGCAGTAAATGTTAACATTATCATGGTCTTAAACATCAATGGATAATCTCAAATTTAAAAATACAAACACGACTAAGATAAAAAAGAAAATCTATTATAAAAATACAAATTCAGAAATACAAACACAATAAAAATAAAAGTCATTCCCCCCCACCACTCGGTCCAGCACGTTGAGGACATCGACTTCGACTTTGTCCTTGAGCACCACAGAGACGGCATATCCGAGGACCACGCATCTCGCGTGAGTCCATTTCATTCAAGTATCTGGTCAATTTTGGGCGACCTTTCGACGTTCGCCTCAAGGCAGGATTAGCGACCAATGTGGGTCCCTCATATGCAAGCCATGTCTCGGAATCACCTAACGGTGAGAACTCGAATCTATATACCTTACGGATCTCTGTCATCTTGTACACGTCATGCACATACAGTTGCCAACCGATTCGCTGGTTAGCACAGCAAGCAATAACATGGCGACATGGTATTCGTTCCACCTGAAAGTGCCGCCAGTCACACGTACGTCGCGCAAGATCAACGACTAACACCTTTCCGCTAGTCATTTCGCGCACCTCAAATACTTCATTCCGTCTGTCAAAATGGTGCACAACTATATTCCCAGCATGTTGCATACTTGCCTCTATCCGCTATTGTGTGAATACGGAATAAGTAAATCCAGTACGTTTACGTTCGTAAGTCTCAACACTCTTCCACGTAAAAAGTTTATTTAACCGATAATATGTTGCTCGGACTAGTGCCAACATAGGTAGATTACGGGCACCCTTCAACACTGAGTTAATGCACTCGACAAGGTTCATCGTCATATGGCTCCATTGATGTCCCTCGTCGAATGCCAATACCCAATGTCTAAGTCCAATGGCATCGCACCACCTGGCATATGCCTCGCCTCGCTCTTCCAACCTCTTATAGTTGATGTTATACTCCTCCACCGTTCTTGAATATTCAATGTTGACTACAAGCTTTTGCAAGTGAGGGACTTTGAATGCTCGTAGGAAGTTGCTGCCGATGTGCCTTATACAAAACATCCACCATGCTCTTGGAGGTTGCCAGTCACTTCCGGAGCGATTTACTGCTACCCGAATTGACTCATGCCGGTCTGAGATCATACCCACGCTATCTTTTCTGACAACATGCATTCGCAAATTCCTGAGAAAGAAGTGCCACGCATCAGCTGTCTCCCCTTCCACCAATGCAAAAGTGATAGGCACAATGTTTTGGTTCCCATCCTGTGCAACAGCGACCAGAAGTGTACCTTTGTACTTTCCATATAGGTGTGTTCTGTTAACCTGAACTAAGGGCTTGCAATGCCTAAATGCCCTAACGCATGGATTGAAACTCCAAAATACATGATGAAGTATTTTTACCCCTTGCGCCTCTTCATTCCCATTGTACAATGGGCGTGTTTCTATCTGGACAACTGACCCAGGTATCTTCTTAGTCATAACCGATAGCCACCACGGCAAGGCTTGGAAACTCTCCTCCCAATCACCGAAAACTTTTGCTATGGACTTCTGCTTTGCCAACCAAGCCTTTCGGTAACTGATGGTATAGTTGAACCTTGACTAGACTTTGGCTATTATAGATTTCACCTTGATGGACGGGTCAGTATCGACCAAGGGCCTTATAGCCTCAGCAACTGTATCCGAGTTCAACTTGGAATGATCCTGTGAAATCACTCCCATTGTGCATGTGTGCCTACCGTTGTATCTGCATATCTCCCAACAACCTTTTTTCCATGTCAAGCTGGCTCGGATAAGCCAGTCGTACCCACGCCCATACATCTTGCATTTTGCATAGAACGTCTGTGGCTTAAACTCATACACGTCGTAGTCAACTCCTCTAGCGATAGTGTAACTTCTAATTGCCGCCACGGCCGACTTTCTAGAACCGTATTTCATTCCAATCCGGAACTCTCCGTCCTCGGGATCAGCAACGCTTACAGAAAGTGCCCATCATCGTTTATTAATCAATCCAAAGTATAGATTAAAGAAAACATATTATTCGGTCATCACGTACCTATGTTTGAATATTCCGGAAACTCTGATGCATGCATGGCGTCGAGATCCAACTCACGCATAAAAGGCGGCACGTTCATCGGTTGACTGATCGAGGGATAAACCACTACATTATCTGCTGTTGTCTCAACTCCCACATCACCATCCTCATCTTCGTCGATGGCTTCATAAGTGGCTTCTAAGTCCTCTTCGCTGTCACTATTTATTTCCTAGTACACTGCGGCTCTATCATCCTCCACCTCTAAATCATTTTGAATCCCTTCCACCTCTACAGTTTCAAACTCAACATACAGCTCAACATGTGGCTGTCGCATCTGAGTCTGCCGGTGAATTTGAAACATATTATGCATAGTCACTTCGCCAGTGATTGACATGGTATCAAACTGTATTAGACCCCCAAAAACTATAACCGGATTCCGGTACTGAATTCTGCTCACTCTCATTAACGTACCGTTCTCCATGCTTTGACAAAGACCGTTCTGAAGTTTCATAAACGTCATGGTGCATGGAACCACAAACAAAAATGGATTTTGGCACACAAACCTCACTCCCTCATGAGTATTACGTATTATCTCACCGTCGCGATACACTACCAAGTTTGCGGTACCCTCTATTACACCAAAAACACACTCAAACAATAATCACACACTTCCTCAAAATGAAAATGGACCCGAGCACTGCCTTATATAGAGAGTAGCATTCACCACGCCCCCCACGTTTTAATTGTCTCAGGCCAATAACGTATTGCCACGTGTCTGGACGCCCCTGCGTGCTGACTCAGCACGCCCCCACGTGCTTCTGCCATGTCATCACGCCCCCACGTGATGCCCTATGTACCAATCAAGCTCCGCCACATCATCATCACGCCCACACGTGCTATGTTAGCACGCCCCACGTGATGCCTATGTGCACCATTCAAGCTCCGCCATGTCATCATCACGCCCCACGTGCTAGGTCAACATGCTCCCACGTGGTGCCCCCCGTGTACCACGCAAGTTGTGCCACGTCATCTCGCCCCCACGTGTAGCAGTCAACACGCCCCCTGCGTGTTGACCATGCACCCTAGACGTCCACCATTAGGTAAAACACAGTGTTCCCCCATTTCTGGCCAAATCACCACTTTCCTTTCCATATTGAAATTCTTTAGCCGCAACATTTATGTTCCTTATTTCTCACCACTCTGTAACCAAGGAAATTGGATATAGAGGATATGTACTTGTGGCCTTTCTTATAATCTGATTTATTATTGTTTCTTAGAAATAATGAATGGTTTTATTTGTCCGTACTTGGGAATACGTTTTATTTTAGATTTTTTTCGCGTGAATCATTTCTTGAAAATTGAAACCTGTTTTGCTTTGTTTTTAGGCCAAACAGATAAGGGAAGCGAGAACATGATCTTCTGCCTTTGCCTTTTATATGATTACCTCTTTAAAAAGGCGACCAACTTTCAATTGAAAAAAGACATGAGAATCTCAGGTGTTAGCTGTAGCCCCTTTCCCTACTAGGGCGCCACCTCTATCCCAGAGACAGTATCTACCCGTTCCGGAAGAAGGCAAGTCCAGAAGTTAGTGGTTTACTTTTTTTTACATTGGTTGTTATAGAATTTGACTCAAGTTAGGGAGAGAAGATTAAATCATCTCCTTTAACAATGTTATTAAGAATAAATTCAAATTAGACAAAGTACAGATCACACTAAAATCGTTTAAAAATTAACAATCAAAATATAATAGACCTTCAAACAACTAAATAATAAGTAATATTATATGACCAAACACGTAAAAATTTCTTCATGTTTCTTGATGGGCACTCCAAATATTGTGTTTGCTTTATTTTGATTTTTTTCCAAATGATTTCATTATGCTAACCACTCATATCATTCTAATTTCGCCGACTTACTTCATTCATATCACCTTTATTGCCATCCACTTATATTTATGTGATTCATTTTACTCAATAGTTATTGTTTGTCACAGTCACACTCTTCCATTCCTTTCTTGCTTTAAAATCTCTAGTGTTCCTATACTTTACCCTAATATTTTGTACCAAATGCTTTATTCCATAAACTTTATTTCTTAAGTTCCATTACTCCTAAGACGTACTTTCCTCCCCCATTTAGTCACTTTATTATATTCTTGTTATCAATAAAGATCACAATGTCCTCTTCTTTGGCCTATAATTTTTTTAGTAAAAATTGAAGCACTAATTCTATACTTATAATAGCTTCACCATAAAATTTTTCAATAACATTCTCTTCCATAAAACACTTTATCATGCCATAGGAATCTTCAAGATAACCACTAACAACAAAATTATTATAGGTAGGAATATATATTTTACATACCCACCAAAACTACATCCTATTAACTGCCTCCGTCTTTGCTGATCTGAATCTAACATATTTCTTCTCTTTTATTATACTCCATTGATTTACAAGTTCATTAATATGCTATCAGCTGTCAAACACTTTATTTTCAAAAATTTTCATATTTCTACTGTAGTAGATAATCCAAATAATAGCAAAGAATAATTTTTACTACTTATTTTTATATAATTCTTTAGGGTTAACTACCAAAAATGCTTCCAAGTTATTCAAACACTGACAAAAATGCTTCCGAATTTTATTATTGACGAAAATACCTTTAAATAATTTAAAAACATAACAACAATATCCAACAGTAAATATATATTTTCAAAAAAATGTCTTAAAAATTGAATTTTGATGTGATTTTTAACAAGAATAATTAAAAAAATGAGATATTATTATTCTTAAAATTTGGTAATTTTTTTCTAAGTATATATTTTTTGTGATTTTTTAAAAGTATTATTAGTTGTTAACAAAAAATTACAAAAAAATATATACTCAACGAAAAATCATCAAATTTTAAGGATACTAATATCTCATTTTTTTAATTATGTTTGCAAAAAATTGAATCAAAATTCAATCTCTAATATATTTTTTGAGAAATACTTATTTAATGTTAGATAATCTTGCAAAAAAACTAACATTAAATATGTATTTCTCAAAAAAATACATTAGAGATTGAATTTTGATACAATTTTTTGCAAGAATAATTAAAAAAATGAGATATTATTATTCTTAAAATTTGGTAATTTTTTGTTAAGTATATATTATTTTGTGATTTTTTAAAAGTATTATTGGTTATTAACAAAATCAATTATTAAAAAATTACGTACTTAACAAAATATCACCAATTTTTATGTATAATAATATATTATTTTTAGGGAAAAAGACATATAGGTTTCTGACTTTTTAAATTTTTGACAAATACATCCCTAACAAAATTTAAATACAAAAAGTCTCTGACTTTAACAAACGGAGGACAATTTAGTCCTTCCGTCTATTTTCCTCTCATATACCAAACGGAACTGGCTGACGTGGCTGAAACGGTGTCCAGGTATCCGTTACGGTGCCACATTGGAAGGGAAATAAAGTTCGAAGGACAAATAAGTCATTGACGTCATTTTACAAATAAAGTTCGAAGGACAAATAGGTCATTGAGAATTTTTTTTTTCAAAATTAATAAACTCCTTTCCTAAATTCTCTCTATTATTTTTACTCTATATATAATTATATTTTATATTAGTAATTTGACAAATCAAAACATGTCATTTGATATTTTTTTACAATTAAAATATTTTAAATGTAAAAGTATACACATTAAATTATTTTAAATTTTAGATAACAAATGTTATAATTAATTATTAATAAAAAATTAGACTTTTTCATATAAAAATAATAACTAAAAATCTTATTATTTAATTTTTTATTTGCGGATATCTTGATTTTCTTAGTCAGAAATTTTGTCAACTTACAATTTTTTTGTAAAAATAGTTTGATTTTATAAATTTTTTGTGTCATGCATAATTTATACTGTTAGAACGAAGTGAACTATAATTTTTTTAAAAAAATTATTCTCGTAATGTTATTATAGATAAAAATACTAGTTCTAATATAATACACAAATGTACTAATGCTAACTTAATACATGAATGATGCACAAATAAACTAATGCTAACTTGATGTATAAATGAACTGATGTAAACTAATGCCACTGGTATGATGAAAACTGAACTAATGCAATTTAACAAATTCTAATATAATACACAAATGCACTAAAACTGAACTAATACAATTTAAGAAAAAAAAAAGAAACAGAACAAGCCCAATTTCTACAATTTTAATACAAATAATTTAAATTACAGAATACAACAAGTTAACTAGATTTCAAAATACAAGCATAATTTTATAAACTAAATTCTCGTAATAGAAACATAATAGAAGCATAATGAAAAAAAAATTCTCAAGGACCTATTTGTCCTTCGAACTTTATTTGTAAAATGACTTCAATGACTTATTTGTCCTTCGAACTTTATTCCCCTTCCAGCGTGGCACCGTAACGGACACCTGGACACCGTTTCAACCACGTCAGCCAGTTCCGTTTGGTGTATGAGAGGCAAATAGACGGAAGGACAAAATTGTCCTCCGTTTGTTAAAGTCAGGAACTTTTTTGTATTTAAATTTTGTCAGGGATGTATTTGTCAAAAATTTAAAAAGTCAGGGACCTATCTGTCTTTTTCCCTTATTTTTATAATCATGCTTGCAAAAAATTGCATCAAAATTCAATCTCTAAGGTATTTTTTGAAAATATATATTTATTGTTGTGTTTTTAAATTATTTGACGGTATTTTTGTCGATAGTAAAATTCGGGTGTATTTTTGTCAGCGTTTGAATAATTTAGGGGCATTTTTTGTGGTTAACCTAATTCTTTAACGTCCTATTGCATGGGAATGGATTCTCTCAATTGTTAAAAAAAATTGAGAGTGTAAAATGTGATCTTTAACCCTTCACTGCTCTCTCTCTTATATTTATTCTTGGTCTCACTTATAAAACTAATGGTGAGAGATCAAACTTCATATTTGTGGCATAACTGTAAGGTTTTGAAGTTTACAAAAAATATGAGATTGTCACTAGATGAAAACAACAACATACAAGAACACAGAAATTTTGCAGAATGGCTACTCAAAATTGGTGATGGTTTGGCTGGTGATACAACAGATGGTGAATCGATCGTTCATATACCATCTGACATTTTGATTAAGAACTCTGAGACAACTTTGGATGACCTCATTGATTTCGTGTATCCAGATATGTTATCCAATTTATCCGTTGAAAATTATTTCAATGATAGAGCAATTCTTGCACCAACTTTGGATTGTGTCAGTGATGTCAACAACAAGATGACTGCAGGATTACCTGGACATGAAAGAGTCTACTTAAGTTCAGACTCTGTGTGTGCTGAAGAGGGAAATATAGAATTTGAGTTAGATGCTTTCTCGCCGGAGATTCTAAATGGAATAAATTATTCAGGTCTACCACCACACAAGTTGGTTCTAAAGGTTGGCGCTCCTGTTATGTTGCTGCGGAATATAGACCAAACTAATGGTTTGTGCAATGGAACGAGGATGCAAGTTAGAAGAATGGGAAATCATGTGATAGAATGCAAGACTTTAACTGGTAACAAAGTTGGAAGTATTGTTCTTATCCCAATATTGAATCTAATTCCAAATAATGAAACATTGCCGGTCAGGTTTTAAAGAAGACAATTCCCAATTATTATGTCATTTGCAATGACAATAAATAAGTCTCAAGGACAAACTCTATCGAAAGTTGGAATTTACCTTCCAAGGCCAGTTTTCACCCATGGTCAATTGTATGTTGCATTATCAAGGGTAACGAGTAAAGATGGTCTGCGAGTGCTGTTGCAAGATCATGGACACTTGGAAGATAACTGCACGATGAATGTGGTATATAGAGAAGTTTTTGAGAGCCTATAATAAAAAGGTAATAACAAAATGTCTTACTAAATCTATTTATTTATTAAAATTTATTACTATCACTTAAAAAAATTTAGAAATTCTAGGAATTAATAGATGAATTTTTATTGTACATTAATAGTTTGAGAATATTAAAATTATCCTAAAAATTCGTATAATTTTATTCTCTTGACAAACAATTTTATAATTACGTTAATCATATAATTTTATATACAAACATTGATACAGTGTTGTTTCATGTATATATTTTGCAGGTATCAAAGGATAGCATTGAATTGTTATTCATTAGGTTTAAATTATTTATTGTTTATTACAAAACTTTCTGCATTAAGATTCCCTATTAATTTGTTCTTCATTTTGAGCTGATTTTGATATTTTCTTACTTCACAGTAAACTAACATATAAAACTTTGTTCGTAGATTTAAGTATTACTAGATTATTTATGGTCATATTGAGTATATATGTTTGATTTATTGAAAAAAGTAGATTAAATAACTATTTTATAGTTAATACAATTAACACTATATTAAAAAAAAAACAATACATACAAATTATTTTTTTATTAATTAAATTATTATAATTAAAATAAAATTTAACATAACAACTTAAAATTATAATTTCAATCTTATCACGGGTGATTAAACTTGTTATTAAAAAAAATTGAGAGGATCTATTCCCCTTATTGCATCTAATTCTCAAACCAAATTTTAATATTATTGGCACCCATCTATTATACACATCCTCCGTTTAAGGTCATCTACCATAATTCACTAGAAAAGGAATAATGTAAAAAAAGATGATTTACCATTTTTTTCACTGACTCACAAAGTACACAAGTTGCACCTTCTTGATTTATTATGCCTCTTCTTTGTAATTTATCTTTCGTATTGAGGCCTTCTAAAATCACAAGCCACGCCAATATTTTAAATTTTAGTGGTACTAACCCTCTCCAAATATCATTAAAGATGTGCTTCATATAGTTGGCACTCCATGCATCACCCTTAGATCAATATCATAGAATAATTTAGTGTTATATTTCCCGTTTGTGTTATAAGTCCACGCCATGACATCCTTGCAACCATAGATTTCAATATATCCTTGAACTCGTTTATTTGAGCTCTCTCATTCTAAAAAAATTGTACACCTATAAAGTACGGATACTTCACTAAGTTATTGTGTACATGTTTTAAATATATTTTGAATACGATATTCATTGACACTCTAACACGCGTGTCTGCTATGTTCAAACCGTATCTTAATAAAAAATAAAAAATTTTTCTTTGAATATATTTGGACACACCTAAATATCATCACGTGTCAATTTGTCCAGTTTTATTCTTAAAATATATTCTTAAAATAAATTTAGATATAGTATATATTATTATTTATTATAACAAAAAATATTTTAAATACTTGATATAATTAAAATAAGATATTAAAAATAATTAAAAAATTAATTTATATTTTAATATTAATAAAACATCAAAATATCATTACGATTTATCTAAAAAATACTTTATATTTTATATATATGTGTATCCCCGTGTCTTATAAGATTTTAAAATTTGCGTATCGGCGCGTCTCATGTCGTGTCGTGTCGCATGTCAATGTCCCTGCATTATAGCTCTACGCTGTTAAAATTGCCAAACTCATGAGAAATCAATCCACACACCACACTCCTTAATAGTACATTTTTTAATTAGACATTCTGAAAAATCTTAAAATCTTTCTTCTAAACACATATTTCCTTTCCAAGTATCTTTTCACAATAATGCTCTACTTCTATTGTTGTGGTTTACTTGTTTGAATATATTTCAAATTTTCTTCTCCGCACATCAGCTATTGACAAAGAAACTGAAAACAAAAGGTTATGATTTCTCTGAGTACAAGGATGAAGAAATAGCTTTGAGTGCTAGTTGGAATTTTCGGAGTTAGTGCTGATTTTACTGAAAATGATAAAAGGAATGATGGAAATAGAGAACAGGTATATTGTCAATGCTTCTTGAACTGATTACAGTCTAGTTTACTTAAATCTTTTTTTTGTTTATTTCAAAATAAATGTACTGGATAGCATGAATAGTAGCTTAATTTTAACTACTATCTATGTTGAAAAGCTCGACCATAAATGTTTGAGTTGGATGAGAGCGTGTGAAAATGATGTGATTATTAAAAAAAAAATTGAATAATAACGATAAATATTGACCTAATCATCGTATAAAAAAAGGTTTATATAAAAGTAAAAGAATGAGTAAAAATAATGGATAAACTAATTCTAGTTTACTAACTCTAGTAAATATACCTTAAAACTAACAATCACTAACGAAAAATAATATGCTTACGTGTTAACTACCACTATCACACACAATATAAAATGTACAATTTGAATTAGTGACAAATAGACTACGTGTTAACTATCACTATCACACACAATATAAATGTACAATTTGAATTAGTGACAGCGCTAACCACTACTCATAACCCAGACTATATTTAAGGGTTTCTCTAGATGTACAAGAGATTGAAAAAAGTTGTCACATTTATTTTTTTCCCTACTTTATGCCTGTTTTATACTTCTCGTTTGATTATTTTTCTTCGTCTTGTTAACATTTTTCTTTTAACAAATTTCCATTTCATAACAAAATTTGTCCTTTTGTTTTTGTTAACCACAATGTTTGATCACTGCGAAATCTGAGGGATAATCCTATAAAGTTAACTAAAAAGATTTTTTAATATTAGATTTAAACTTTTTAAAATGAACAATTAAAGAATATTTTATTCCTTTAAAAAGGAACTAAATGGTATTTTAATTTTACTTTATATTTATCATAATAAGACATTTTAATATCAAAAAATTAATTCAGCAAGGCATTTAGTATTTTTATTTTTTATAATCAAATCAAAATTATAATTCTTGCATAGTATTATCATTTTCCATGATAGCATCGTCCGAATTAATCTTGTCTTTGCTGGTAGAGTGAATCTTGTTCCTTGTTCTCCCTCCCATGATCTTAGCAATTAAGTCCCTTGAATGTTGATCAATAATAGGAGTGACAATATATATCCTATTTGCAGGTATCCAATTCGATCCCACTCGGTCGGATAGAGTTGCTAACTCGATTCGCAGCGGATAAGGTTGGGTGTGAGTAGGGTTCTCGTGCGGGTAGGGTAGGGTGGGGTTGAGCCTCAACCCTATCCGACCAATACCTGCACTCTATATATGTATATGTTATATACTTATATAAAAATATGTTTTAAGTGGATGTTGAACCAAAGACCTCTTACTAAATACAAAAGATCCTTGGCTACTAAAAAAAATTTATTAATTAATAATTTAATATTTTTTTACATAAAAATCAGTTCTATTTTAAATTATCATCAAGTTATATAATAATTGTGTATCTTTTCTGTTAGAATATAATTAGGATCAATTAGGATCAATTATTATTGAATGTAATCAAATTGTGTCTATTCAAGTTGCTGCTGAAGTTGTCTAGAATGATACAATATAAGAGCGGACAGGGTTAGAGTTAGGGCTGGCAATTCATACCCTATCCGAAGATACCCAATCCGGTCCAAGGCTGGCAATTCATACCCTATCCGAAGATACCCAATCCGGTCCAACCCGTTCGGGTAGGGTAAGGTACGGTCCGGGTATGCCTGCGGGTAGGGTAGGGTACGGGTTTAGGGTGTACCCTACCCTACCCTACCCGCACCTCATATATAACACATATTTAAAATCTCTCTATATAATGAAGGAAGTAAGAGTTGAACCCACAACCTCTCTTATGTAATGACTTATAATAAGTGAACAACCACTAAACTAGTTAGTTAATTTAGTAATTTAGAGCATTAGTTTTTTATTTTTTATGTTATTAATACATATAAAATTCGAAATAATTGAATTTTATATTTACTTTGAAAAAATTTGATATTTCTGCGGGTATGGTAGGGTAGGGTAGGGTAGGGTTTAGAATTTTAAGGTGCGGGTAGGGTTAAGGTTGAGAGATTCTCAACCCGCAGGTAGAGTAGGGTAGAGTTTTAATGAAATTTTCAACCCGCGGGTAGGGTTAGGGTAGGGTCCAAACCCTACCCTACCCTACCGATTGTCAGCCCTAGTTAGAGTTGAGATATTCTCAACCCGCGGGTAGAGTAAGATTGGGTTGAGTTTATATAAAAATCTCAACCCGCAGATAAGATTAGGGTTGGATCCAAATCCTACCCTACCCTACCCATTACCACTCAATAATAGCACTGATTGAAATGGCTTTGGCTTCACCCTATTTGTAACTCTTATTCATTTTTTTATTTTTTTATTTCGTTCTCACAGTATTTCTCAATAAATAAAAAACTATTTAGAGCTTTATTATTGATTATTCGAATTCTCAACGTTTATTTAGAGTGACTGGTGAGCTAACTGATAAACTAACCAATTTATTTCTATTAATTTCCTTGTTAAATTTGCTAAATTGTCCCTAATATTTTTGAAAATTCTTCACTTTTCTATTTTTCCGTCTTTATTATTGTTATCAGTAGCTTCATTAATTTGTTAGAATTTCCTCTTCGAGTTAGACGGAAAAACTCCAAATTGAAACAAATTCAATATTAATTCATTAATTTATCATGATACATTGATAAAAGTTTTCTATTTATACTCTTAAAAGACTAAATAATTTTAAAGAGCTTAACTAGTACCTTTTCTAATATTAAATTGTAACAATACTCTCCCTTTTAAACCAACCTTATCCTCAAAGTTGATATAAGAAAATAAAAATAAGTAAATTTCTAATTACATTTATTAAATTTTTAAGTATAAATAGGACTAGTAAGTAATATTAGTAATCTATTCTAATGTAATACAATTTTGGAGTAATGATGTGGTGAATTTAGAATTTGTGGGATCAGAAGGTGTTTTTGGAAGTTTATTAATAATGTGGGATATTATGATATTTAGGTTGAGTAATTCTTATAAAGGGAAGAGATGATTGTATATAAAAGGGAAATTAACAAATAATAATTTTATTTGTGCTAGTTGCTTGGTGTATGGTACGCATACAAGGAAAGAGAAGCTTGCTATGTGAGGAGTTAAGTTTTTTATCGGAGATATGTCAGGTTCCTCTTTGCTACATGGGTGTTTTTAATGAGGTTGTGCAGTTGGAAGAAAGAAAAGGCGCTAGTGTGTTAACAGTATTATTGAACTGGTGGATATAAAGTTGAATGACCGTAAGTTTACGTGGTTCAGGAGGTCAATCATGCAGTCAAATTAATAAAATATTGGTGAATTTGGTTTTATTGTTATCATTTGGAGCACTTGGTTGAAAAGGAATAACAGAATTTTTAGGAATCAAGAATTAGGTATTGCAAAAATAGTCAGCAGGTCGATTAAGAGTTACAAAGAGTAGAGTGGTATTTGATCTTTTGGGTTGTTGATGATTTTGTCGAAGATGATTAGGAATTAATTTATTTTATCTATTTAGTACCTTTTTATTGAATCATTGATACTCTACTTTGTTGTGTTGAGCTTTTTATTTCAAAAATAAAAAATAAAAAAAATTCCATCGGGATCCCAAAGCTTGAAATAATATCCACCAAGTAGAGTATAACAACTTTGTTGATACTGGCCCAAATATTTAAACAAATAACTCTTAATAACTAGCCTCTGTATGCCTTCAGCAATAACTGTCATAGAGTTTTGGTTCATTACCAAAAATATTTTCTCACTTCAGGCTGGTGAAATTGGGCTTGCTATTGGCCCATTAAGGTCAATAGGAGTCTCCAAGGAAACATCTGCATTTGTCCTGATTCTCAGAAGTGCAACCTTGCAGCCGAGGTCTGGGTCAAATAGTAATTTTGTTTGTCTCACTTGGAGCTACACCGAATTCAATTCAAATCCTTACGTGTCTCAACCAATTTGGCAGCGCAAAGATTACTCGTTACCGAGCCTGCATCTCTGCAGAAAATGACCCGGGACTTTCTAAGGCCCAACTAAGTCAACCTGTGATCCAGTTAAAAGAAAAAATTTCAAATCCTCATGAAGAAATATAGAACCATGATAATAGAGGAATAATAGAGGTAATTCTCTCCGTACAATATTACCGTTAGCTTTGCTTCTTTCACATGACCAGTACCGGAACCCCAGTTGGGGCTCAACACAATCGTCAGCCATCGCTAGAAGAACAAGATCAGCTAAGAAGAAGTACTAAAAAGGTGCGAAAGGATACAAAGGGCTTCTCTGGGACACAAGTACTGGTTCCAAGGGAGGAAAGCTGGATGACTGAAACCACAGAAAATGGACAAAAATAGAACAAAAAAATCACTTTTGCTCAAATGGTGAAAGGAGGTACTGAAGGAGATCAAATGGAAGACGACAGTCTCAGTGAGGAGGAAGAAGAGAAAAAAACAGAAGATGGAAAAGGAGCAGCTAATGATAGCGGAAAAAAGCATAATGGAGTGGACTCCCAAAGCAGCGGAAGCAAAGGAATCAGAGTGAAAGAAGTGGAGAAGGGGCTCTATAACATTGTTATTAGTGAGTCCATAGAGAGGGAACTGTGGAAACCTTGGTGGGACCCTTTTATAGTAAAATTACTAGAAAGAAGGGTTGGATATGCAGCCATGAAAAAGAGGCTGGAAAATATGTGGAGTAAGAAAGGGAGTATAGACGTTATTGACTTGAGCAATGACTATTATCTAGTGAAATTTTACTCATCTGAAGACTTTGATTTCGCTCTACTAGAGGGACCATGGAAAATCTATGACCACTACTTAACACTGAGAATGTGGGAGCCAAACTTCAATCCTTTGGAAGCCACTATTGACAAAGTAACAGCATGGGTAAGATTGCCGGGACTGCCTATTGAATTATATGATAGAACTGTGCTGAGGCAAATTGGCAATTTAATTGGGAGAACAACAAAAGTTGATAACAACACGGCAGACATGAGCAGGGGCAAGTTTGCTAGGCTGTGCGTTGAGGTTGATCTAACCAAACCATTACTGGGGAGATATTTGATAAATGGTAGGGAGTACCACATTGAATATGAGGGTATCCACCATATTTGTTTCACCTGCGGAAGAGTAGATCATGATCAACAACACTGCCCAAACAATAAGAGAAAGGAAGAAACAACAAAAAAGCAACAAGAAAATCAAAATGCTGAATCTAATACAGGTGTACAGCAAGAAAACAACAGTAAAAAACAACAAGACCTGCAAAAAGAGAAAGCTAGCACAAGCAAGAATGACATGGGGAAGCAAGTAATTAATGAGAACAATAGTAGTTTTGGTGAATGGATGGTGGTCCAGAGGCCAAAAAGAGGAAAGAAAGCACAAAAAGAAGATGTTATCAGAAACGGAGAGGAAACAAGTAGACAAAGAGAAGTCCCACAAACAAAAAGAAACCAAGGCAGATTTGGCGTGCTACATATAAAGAAAAATCCAAAAGCCCAAGGGCAAGGAATTGAAGAACAAAGGGAACAAGAGAAATACACACAAGGGAAAAGAGAGAAGGAACAGCAAAACAAAAGCAAGACAAAAGCACAACCAGAACAAAAACAAAGTGAAAAGAGCAGTCAGCCAGCTCAAAAAGTAAAGGCCAAACAGAACAACACCAAGAACACAGAAAAGCAAGCACAAAGAAACCAAGAACCAGAGCAAAATCAAAAGGAAACAGGGGAACAAAGAGAGTCTACTACAATGCAAATTAAAAGGGTGAACCATAACCACCATGAAGAGAATTGGATGGAGGCAAAATCCTCAACTCCATCTTCTATGGAGAAAGGGATTGAACCTTCTAACCAAAACCAACAAAAGGAAGGAAGACCCCCTGACCTTATGGAAGCGGACGTAATAGAAAAAGAAGATATAGTGATGGATTCCTTGGAAAAGGAGCCAAGCATGAGGATAATTGAAGGGGTGGACTTCACCACACCAGACATGAGTATATTAGAGGATGTGGAAATGCAGATGCATTGATGCTTTCTCTTTAGCTTTAGCTTTCTACTTTCTGACTGTTGTTTGGTTTAAATAACTGGTTCTTATCTGTCTTTTCTATCATCCTTTTGTTTTAATGATTACTCTTATTTGGAATGTGCGAGGTGCGGCTAGCGAGACTTTTAGGCGCATCTTTAAAGAAATGATGAGACAACATAGACCAGACATTGCTATTCTTTTGGAAACTAAGTGCAGTGGAGACACAGCAAAAAGGGTGATTCATAACCTTGGTTTCTCTTACTCTATTTTGGAAGAAGCTCAGGGATTTGTAGGAGGCATATGGATCTGCTGGAATAGACCAGATATCAACATAACCACCATAGAAAATCATAGTCAATATTTACATGTTAAAATTCAAACTCAGAGTGAAAAGGAATGGTTCCTCACAGCAGTCTATGCCAGTCCTCAAAGCCAGAATAGAAGAGAATTATGGCCTAAAATTCTCAATATAGCTAATCAGATAATGGGAGATTGGTTGATAGCTGGTGATTTTAATGAAATTAAAGACAACTCAGAAAAAAAAGGCGGTGCTACTATTAGTAACAGAGATTGCAATGTGTTCTCCGGATGGATAAATAGATGGGGTCTAATTGATTTGGGTTTCATAGGATCTCGCTACACTTGGAGAGGACCACAATGGGAAGGACAAGATAGAGTCTTTAAAAGACTAGACAGAGCCCTCGCTAATCATTCTTGGAGGATAAGGTTTCATGAAGCCGTGGTAGAAGTTCTTGCGAGAACAGAGGGGGAGAGGCCAAGATAGACCATTCAGATTCGAAGCTATGTGGGGAATGCATCAAGATTTTCAAAACTGCCTGAATACTAGCTGGAACAAGAACAACTCTCTCTTAGGATCCTTGGTGGATCTTAAAGAAGACCTCCAGAAGTGGAATAAAGAAATTTTTGGAAATATCTTCAAGATCAAGAGAAGAATTTTGAACAGAATAAGTGGCATTCAGAGGAGTAGATCTTATGGTAACAATCGGTATTTGGACAAATTAGAGCAAGATCTCAATAAAGAGTTAGAAGACGTTCAAGATAAAGAAGAGACTTTTTGGATGCAAAAATCAAGACAACAATGGATAGTGGAAGGAGATAGGAACACCAAATATTATCATACTAAGACTGTCATTAGGAGAAGAAGGAACAAAATTCAGAAACTCAGAAGAACAGATGGAAGCTGGATAGAAGAGGATGATGAATTGAAAGAACATATCATAAACCATTTTCAAAGCATCTATCAAGAACAGGTGAGCATTAGTCCAATTGAAAACTTATATGATACTTTACCTAATTTCAGCGCTTGTGTTTACAGGAAACTCATAGCGGAGCCCACTGAAGAGGAAATAAAAAATGCTCTCTACAGTATTAGATCGTTTAAAGCACCAGAAAGTGACGGATTTCCATCTCTCATCTACAAGAATAACTGGGATTTAATGAAAGGGAAGCTATATGATTTTATCAACTGCTGCTGGCAATATCCGGATCTTATAAAGCAATGCAACAACACTCTACTAACTCTTGTGCCTAAACTTAATAGCCCGGAATTTATCTCTCAATTTCGGCCTATTGCTCTATGCAATGTGAGTTACAAAGTCTTGACCAAGATTTTGGTGGAAAGAATCAAACCGCATTTGAATGATAGAATAGCAGTCAACCAATCAAGTTTTATTCCAGGAAGGAAGATTCAGGATAATATTCTTATTGCAAAAGAGATGATGCACACCATGAGGCGCATGAAAGGAAAGAAGCAATTTATGGCCATTAAAATTGACTTCGAGAAAGCCTATGACAGACTTAACTGGAGTTTCTTGGAGAAAAGACTTCAGGAGTTTAAATTCCCGGAGCAATTAAGTAAAATCATTATGTCTTGCATTCAATCTGTCACTTATAATATCATTTGGAATGGTAGCAGAACTGAAGAATTTACTCCTAATAGAGGATTGAGGCAGGGAGACCCATTATCTCCCTATCTCTTTGTCATCTGTATGGATAAATTATCCTATTTAATTGAGAATAATGTGCAAAATAAAAATTGGAGACCCATGAAAGTTGGGAGAGAAGGACTGAACATTTCTCACCTTATGTTTGTGGATGACCTTTTACTATTTGCAGAAGCTACTAATGACCAAATAATGAATGTTATGCAAGTGATGGATAATTTTTGTAAGGCCTCAGGCCTTAAGATTAATAAGGAAAAACTTCTATAGTTTTTTCTAAAGGTGCAACTGCTACCACTAGACAGGAGATTTCCAATCTCTCAGGTTTCAAAGAGCAAAAGGATCTTGGAAGATATCTTGGAGCCCTCATCACCAACAATAGGAGGAGTACAGATAATTTTAAAGATATTTTGGGAAGAGTCCATAGCAAGCTGAAAGGGTGGAAGACTAAATGTTTGTCTTTGGCAGGGAGACTTACGCTAGCTCAAACTATTCTAAATCCAGCTTTGAACTACAATATGCAACATGAGAGGATACCCAAAGGAATATGTTTGGAGATGGAAAAGATTCAAAGAAGTTTCATCTGGGAGAGGAGCCTAACCAAAGAAGAATGCACCTGATTGGTTGGAAAACCCTCTGTCAACCGAAGCACTTGGGGGGTCTTGGATTCAGAAAACTTTCAACCATGAATGATGCGTTCATGCTCAAAATAATATGGCAAGCAATGGAAAATTCGGAAGCTCTTTGGGTGAGGGTGCTATCCCATAAATACTGTAATGGGGGAAGATTAAACAACAATGCAAATTATAAACATACGGACTCAAGTTTGTGGAAGGAGCTGAAAAAGATCTGGCCTGTTTTTCAAGAGCATTCTGTTCACTATGTTAGCAACGACTTATCCACCTATTTCTGGAGAGATCAATGGGTGGAAAGGGAAGGTATTTTAATAGAAAAGGCTATTAATCCTGTCAATGTGGATTTGGACAGTTTGTGGGAATGGACATCTACAAATGGTGAGTGGGATTTAGAAAAGCTCAGACTCCATCTACCGCAAGACAGCATTGAAAAGATATGTCACATGAGCCCTCCAAAGGAAGAAAATGAGGATGACAAGGTGGGATGGAAGCTTTCAATTGATGGAAATTTTGCAGTCAACACAACATACAAAAGTCTCTCAAACTGGCCAGAAAGGTAAAACTATTTGGACAGAGTTATGGAGTTGGAAGGACCTCAGCGAGCAAAAGTTTTCGTTTGGACAGCTATGCATAATAGAGTCATGACAAATCATAGAAAGACAAAATTATTTGGGGGAAATGGGGAATGTCAATTATGCAGAGGAGGCCAAGAAGATCTGTTGCACGCTTTAAGGGACTGTCCTAAAGTTTCTACCATATGGATAAAACTCATTAAATAACAGAAATTCCAAGATTTTTTCCATCTCGATTGGGAAAACTGGATTGAAGTCAATTTTAGGCAACAAATGGGTAATAATCAGAATTTTGAGTGGAGGGATATCTTCATTCTAGCTATCTGGAGACTTTGGTATTGGCGCAATAGAGAAATTCATGAACAAAACTACAAGAGACCACCCAACCCACAAACAGAAATCATCAAACAAGTGACTGAAATTAAAGAAGCAACGGAGAGGTCTTACAAGGTCGGTCGCATAGGAAGGAGAATAGAGAAGCATGTCAAGTGGAAGCCGCCTTCAGAGGGATGGGTGAAGTTGAACATAGACGGGGCTTCACAGAAGAACCCAGGCAGAAGTGGTTGCGGCGGTCTTCTGAGAAATAATGAAGGACGGTGGATTGCGGGTTTTTCGCATCGAACTGGAGAAGCGACGGTGTTCACAGCAGAACTATGGGGAGTGGTAAAGGGATTAGAGCTTGCATGGACGATGGGTTTCAAGAAAGTGGTCGTGGAAGTAGATGCTGCTGCGGTGGTTCAAAGACTCAATGGAGGAAAGAAATTGGCCTCCCATCCAAATCCTATAATTAGAAAAGTAAATGAGTGGAAAAGAAAGGATTGGAATATACGTTTTGTACAAATTTATAGAGAAGGCAATAGATGTGCTGATTGCCTAGCAAAAAAGAGTTTAAATTTAGATGATGAGTTTGTGTTTTGGGATTTACCTCCTTCAGATCTAGTTAGTATCCTCAGTGATGATGAAATAGGGACTACCTTACCCCGTTTAGTTTGTATTTAGGCCTTTGTTTTCTGGATTTTTATAACCCCGTTTCAATACCCAAAAAAAGAAAAGAGGAATAATAGAGGTAGTCAGGTAGGTATGTGTTGTGTAAAACCAAAAAAAATAGGATAGTGCTATGATGCTGATAGTAATTTTTTTCAATACATGATGAAATGAAGTAGCAAGAAGTAACGGTGGACGCGTGGTTCACCTGTAGCTACAATTGGGGACAACAGCTGATGCACAATAGATGGGTCACAATCATCCGTCAGTTGAAAAAAAATAGTTGGTGAGGTTTGCAGGATAAATTAATGCATCATTGAAAAATTAATTGATGGTTAAAGGAGATAATCTCTTGTGTCTTTTTTTGGGTATGGCCATACTGAACCAAAAAATGCTCTTTTGAACATAACACTCAAATTGGGCCATGAATATAAAGTTCACAAGGAGAATAAGTAATGATAAATATAATAATAATAATAATCTTATATATATATATATATATATATATATATATATAAAAGACAACTACAAATTTATTTATAAACTCTAAATACAAATTTTATTTTAATAAATACAATAAAAATTAAAATACATTAAAAAATTTTAGTATATGAATTAAAAGAAAAATTTAGTTATAACAAATTTTTTATTTTAATTTATACTAATTTATTATGTATGTATTCAATTTACTATATATATTTTGTACATAATAAATCGAAATTCGATTTATATGTAAATACCTAAAAATTGAGTTTGCTTGATTCGATTTATATAGATCTATTTAGGACATATATGAAACTAATTTCTATTTAAGACATCGGTGTAATTTTAGTCTCCAATCAATTTATTAACATAAATTATCGTTATTTTTAAATCCAATATATATATATATTAGTTTTATTTTCTCATAAATTTACTATTCTTTTTAACTTTTAATGATTCATTAATTACTTTGTATTTACTGCGGTCTTCAAATTTTTTATAAAAAATAAAAAATCAAAATCATCAAATTACAAAATACTAACAGTAATTATTTTTCCTTTTTAATTCTTGAATATAATTTTACTTTACTTAAGATAGTATATTTAATACAAAAAAATAAAGCATACCAGATAATAATATTTTAATTTTGAATATTGCATTGTTATTGTCCAAAAAAATATCATTATTAACATGGACAATAACAATGCAATATTCAAAATTAAAATATTATTATCTGGTATGCTTTATTTTTTTGTATTAAATATACTATCTTAAGTAAAGTAAAATTATATTCAAGAATTAAAAAGGAAAAATAATTACTGTTAGTATTTTGTAATTTGATGATTTTGATTTTTTATTTTTTATAAAAAATTTGAAGACCGCAGTAAATACAAAGTAATTAATGAATCATTAAAAGTTAAAAAGAATAGTAAATTTATGAGAAAATAAAACTAAAATATATATATTGGATTTAAAAATAACGATAATTTATGTTAATAAATTGATTGGAGACTAAAATTATACGGATGTCTTAAATAAAAATTAGTTTCATATATGTCCTAAATAGATCTATATAAATCGAATCAGGCAAACTCAATTTTTAGGTATTTACATATAAATTGAATTTCGATTTATTATGTACAATATATATATAATAAATTGAATACATACATAATAAATTAATATAAATTAAAATAAAAAATTTGTTATAACTAAATTTTTTTTAATTCATATATTAAAATTTTTTAATGTATTTTAATTTTTAATGTATTTATTAAAATAAAATTTTTATTTAGGGTTTATAAATAAATTCGTAGTTGTCTTTTATATATATATATATATAAGATTATTATTATTATTATTATTATTATCCTTGTGAACTTTATATTCATGGCCCAATTTGAGTGTTATGTTCAAAAGAGCATTTGTTGGTCCAGTCAGTATGGCCATACCCAAAAAAAGACACGAGAGATTATCTCCCTTAACCGACTAAAACCTCAAAGTGGTCCCTGAGATTGGGCGAGTTACTTATAATCGTCCTTAACTTTTAAAATTCTCTAATAGTATCCCTTACATTCAGCTCCGGGACCCATAGTTGCCCTTCGACCCTTTTCGGCGCACAGTCAGCAAACGGAGGGATGATCTGGCACCTCTCATGCCATGCTGGAGCCAGCAACGGCTAGCTGATGTGGCAAATCTTAATTTTCTACCCAATGTGGTCCTGGTCCTATTAAAACCCTAAAAGTTAAGAATCATTATTATAACTAGTATCTCTTCTTCCCCTCAAAATCCTAAAAGCTAAGAATTCATGGGACCAAAATTGTTTGTGGTTGATTTCAAAATGAGAGGAGAAGAAAAGATACTTTGATAGGAATTATGGGACCAGAATTGTTTGTGGTTGATTTCAAAAGGGTAGAATTTTTTTTAGCCATGTTAAGTTCAGATGAAACCGTTAAAAGGAATTTAAGTTATTTGTCTAAAGACATAATTCATGATGGGATTCATTGGTGATATTTTGATACATCTATAGACTTAACTTAGTTGAAAAAGATTTGGTGGTTGTTTTTGTTGTAGTTTCTTGTTGGGGTTGAATGGTTTATTAAGGTGCATTTTATTTGTTTTTGGCAAACACAGTTTTGAGTTGCAGGAGGCATAATGTCTGATGATATGCTTGTGCATTTCTCTTCCAATTCCTCCAACCAATCTGACCAGTCCCTTCCAACGAAGATTGCGAAGCTGGAAGCTCGAATGGTAGGCAAGGCTTCCTCCACCGCTGCTCAGCAGCCAGGTTGGTCCTCTGTCCCTTTAACTAGGAAATTTGGAGGAGCTGCTAAGGATTTAGCTGAGGCATGTAGCTCCAGTGATTCTGATGATGATGTAAGTTCCGGCTCAATTCAATGCAGTTGTTTTGATAATATATGCTTGCATAGTTGTATCATGATAGCTATTATTAGGGTATTGTGGATTGAATTGCTATCCATTGCTATAAATCAACCGTGACTGGTTGTTTCTTCCATCTATATATGGTTTTGGATGATTCGATGCGATTGATGTATGTGTTTTATAAGTGGTGTTCATAAGTTGTTTAATGTCTATGCATTAGAAGATTGTCAAATTTTTTTTGCATACTAATGATCTAGAATGATTGTAGATCTATGGATCTGTATTAATTCAATGAGTTCGGAGTTAATCAAATTGTCCTTACCTTTATATCTTTGTTCTAGAATGGTGAAGAATTCTTAATACAAGCCAACACGGAGAAGCGGCTAAAACTTCAAGAAGATGACAACTCTAATGTTTTTGAACATCTCGAGGTTTATTTTTATCCTGACAACTTGGTTTATTTAGTAGGGCAGTAGCTACAACTCATATTGTGAATTCCCAAACTCAACTGGATAGAATGCTTCCTCTTTTGCTTACTTTTTAATATTATTCTTTTTTTTATCTTTTCGAACTACTATCTTGAGAACTTATCGCTCATAAGAATTAGTAGTCTTGTGTCAGTTTGTTGTCTCCAACCGACATTATTTACATTATCAGGTTATGACTGATGGAAGACAAACTAGTTCAGAGCCCGTCGAGATAAAAATAAGTAACGATGTGAATAGAAAGAAACATGGCCGTGGACGAGGCAACTCTGGTTCAGGAAGGGGCCGGGGTTCTAGATCTAATGATCAGACCAGAACAAAAGTACCTCCTCCAACTGCTTTGAATTTTGCTTCAGAGTTTCGATGGAATTTCTGTTAAATCACAATGGTGGACCAGAATTATGGGAAGAAAGAGAGGGGAAGAAGAGATACTAGTTATAATAATGATTATTAGCTTTTAGGGTTTTAATGAGACCAGGACCACATTGGGTAGAAAATTAAGATTTGCCACATCAGCTAGTCGTTGCTGGCTCCAGCATGGCATGGGAGGTGCCAGATCATCCTTCCGTTTGCTGATTATGCGCCGAAAAGGGTCGAAGGACAACTATGGGTCCCGGAGCTGAATGTGAGGGATACTGTTAGGAAATTTTGAAAGTCAAGGACGATTATGAGTAACTCGCCCAATCTCAGGGACCACTTTGGAGTTTTAGTCCCCTTAACCATTAATTAATTTTTCAATGATGCATTAATTTATCCTGCAAACCTCACCAACTATTTTTTTCTAACTGACAGATAATTGTGACCCATCTGTTGTGCATCAGCTGTTGTCCCCAATTGTAGCTACAAGTGAACCTCGCGTCCACCGTTCCTTCTTGTCACTTCATTTCATCATGTATCAAAAAAAATTACTATCAGCACCGTAGCACTATAATAATAATAATAAAAGAAGTGCAACCCTTTCAAGCAAACCAACATGAAGCTCCTGCAACATTCTGCCACTCGCACCGCCCTCGTTCATCGTCTCCGTCACCGCAGTCCCCTTTTCCTCAGTAGAGGTGCCGACCTCGGCACTGCTCCTGTCATCGTCGTCGATGTCACCCCGCGGAAAGCCGCTCTGCCGAAGACCCCATGATAAAAGCGGTTCTGCTTGAATCTTTGAAAGTTGTTCTAATTTCCTCACTATTGTTGCGATTTGCTACTTTCTTTGCAACGAGCGTACTTGATTTTCTGGATTTAGAGTTATTTTTTATTGAATTTCTGGATTTGAATTTTGAATTCCTGCTTGATCTGCAATTTCTGTTGATTCTTCTTGTTGCTGTTGTGGTTGAAATTCAAAATTGAAATCTGATTCTTCTTCTTCATCATCAATTTCATATTCTGGACTTGATGATTTGTGAACTGATCTTGTGAAATTGAATTTGTGATCTGTTGTTGGATTTGTTGCTAAATTGCTTGTTGAATCTGAATTTGCATCGATTTGGCCTCTCTTTTCTTGAATTTCTGTTGATGCTGCTGCAATTTCTTGTTCTGTTGATAGCTGAGATTTGGTTGCTTCTTGATCGATTTGTGGCTGTTGCTGTTGTTGCCTTAGTCTAGCTTTAATCTCTTCCCACTCAATTTTCCATTCTGCAACTTCATTCCAGCAAATTTCTGGCAAGATTGAACGCATATTCGGTTGGTAGCGATGATAGAATGAGATTTCGAATGTTCCCAAATTGGCAAATGGATTGAGCGCCTTCCATAACTGAAACCATCTCAGAGCTTTCCCTTTCAAACCTTTTCCCACCTCTATGAATCTCTGCTCCTCAATTGTTTTTCTAGCGTTCCAGTATTGCACAGTACATATTGTCCACCAATGTTAGAACCCCTCTTCGAGTTAGGGAGAGAAACTCCAAATTGAACCAAGTTCAGTATCAATTCATTAATTCCTTAAGATACATTGATGAAAGTCTCTTACATGTACTCTTAAAAGACTAATTCTTATGGGCTTAACTAGTACCTTTCCTAATATTAAATCGTAACATAATTCCTTTTGTTTTGTCTGTGTTCTTTCCTTCTTGTTCTGCTTTTCATTCTTGGTGCCCTTCTGGTAGTTATCTAGTAGAATTGTTGGCATATGCATTTACTTCCAAATCTTCCTCAGAGGATTCATCTTTGTTCAGAATCTCAAATTTTGAAGCATAATTTTTCTTTGGTGCATAATTATTACTGCTGTGGTTCTGCTCCGACTGACTAAGCCCAGCAGCACGCTGCTATCATGGTGGTTGTTCCGGCTTTCCTTAGCAGCTCCTCCCTTAGCATTTTCATCCACTTCACTGGTTTTGATGGACACCTTGGTATTCACTTTGGATTCCTTTCCCAAGGCATAAAACGCAGGCACCAGCTTCTTTCTCAGTTCTACTTCCACACAAATTCGAACAAAACTTTCTTCATTAACTCTTAGCATAGTTCCAAGCGTCTTCTCTACCTTCCATTAGAAATATTGCAACTTTCTGAACTTCAATTTCCTGGGAGATAAACAAGGGTTTCATCTTTGAATGTGGAAGTAGTAATCCCTGTCATCCATGGACCATTGATCAAAGCATGAGCATGATCATCATAACTTGAAAAGTAAACTAGGAAGAAACCTCCTTCCAAATCCATAACACGAATGGCTTCCTTCTTCATCCATCTTTCCATAGCCTGTAGATTAATCCTTTTTAAGAGATATGATTTTTTATTTTAAATTTAAAAGAATGAAGATTTAAAATGCCAAATGTGAAAATAATTTTTATAATTTAATAACCGAAAAAGGCTGATTCATATTGATTACCTAGTTGTACGGAATATAAAATACTAGCTAACAAATACAAGTTTGTGCTGTGTAAGGAAGTAATATAAGTATAACGATAAATAAAAGAAACTCTAGGCTTATGTGATCTTTTCTCCTATTTTTTCTACAGTTTGCATATCACCTGAGATTAACATAGTTATAAACCTATTTCATTATGTGAATTCTATCCAACCTCCTCTAAAATAACATGTAACTTACTTTTTTTAATGTGTCAAATTTTAATTGGTCATCATCTTAACCATAATTAGATTATTTTGTAATTTATTATTTGAGATGGTATTCATATAATTTCTTAAAATATCAAAACACCACTTCCATTAATTGAAGCAACTTTTTGCTCCTCCATTCTTTCTTCATCGCGTAGCTTCTGTCCTTCCATACATCACCGTCGCTGTCGTGACAAGAAGCGCCAACGTCGTCGTCATCATTTCTTAACAACGTTGTTAAATTCTTGTCATCCGTAACTTTGCCGTCCTTGCTAATATAGCCAGTATTGGCTTTATCGTTATCTCTTATCCTCTCACTCGAAGCTTCTTTCCGCAGTAATTAATGGTTAATTTGGTTATTAAATTTTTTTATTAAAAAAATATATTTTTATTTAATTACATGATAGAACATATACTCATGTAATATAATAAAATAAAATTTATTCAGAGTACTTAAAAGTATAATTAAAACCAGGAACATATAAATATAATAATAAAATTTGTATTTTAAATAAGTAAACATATCTTTTATGATACATAAATTATTAAAAAAATAAATAAACGGTTAAAATTAATAACAATCCAACTTTCTTACAAGTATTTTTTATAGTATTTTTATTCTTTTAAATTTTAATTTATTAGTACTTCATTATTTACTTAATAATTACACAAATTATTTTCATAAAAAATTATTTTTTGTATTATCCTAAAGAAGAGACTAATATAATAGTTTAAAAAATAATGTAAAAATAATTTTTAAATAAAAAATAGTTAATATTAAAATTTTTAAATGTAAAAATAAATTATATAAATATTTAAAAAATAAATATAAAATACATGCCTAAAATAAATAAAACAGACAAAAATAATTTTTTATTTCTCAAGAGTACTTCTATTTATATGTTTCATTTATTTTAGACATGTATTTTATATTTATCTTTTAAATATTTATACAATTTATTTTTGTATTTAAAAATTTTAATATTAAATATTTTTTATTTAAAATATTATTTTTACGTTATTTTTTTAAATTGTTATATTAGTCTTCTTTTTAAGATATTAAAAAAATAATATCTCATAAAAATAATTTATTTAATCATTAATTAAATAATAAAGTACTAATAAATTAAAAACTAAAAGAATAAGATATTATAAAAAATATGGTAAGAAAGTTAGATTTTATTATTTTAAATTTTTGTTATTAATTCTAACAATTTATTCAATTTTTTTAAATAATTTATGTATGATAAAGCATATATTTACTTGTTTAGAGTACAAATTTTACTATTATATTTATATGTTCATGATTTTAATTATATTTTAAGTATTCTAAATAAATTTATTTTATTATATTATATTTTATATATAAATATATGTTCTATTATGTAATTAAATAAAGATATTTTTTTAAGTCACCAAAAAAATAAAGATATTTTTTTAATAAAAAATGTAATAACTAAACTAACCATTAATTATGTTAGTAAGGTGGGATCCACGGCAAAAAGAGGGAATTCAACGACGTAACTAAAGAATGATGCACTCTAAAAAGAGAGATTGCGTGAGAGGGCTAGATGACGACGACGTCAGCGCTTCTTATCACGGCGACGGCGATGACGTCGTCGGCGATGCTTGAAAGGATCGAAGGTGCGCGATGAAGAAAGAATTGAGGAATATAATGGAAATGTGCTTCAATTAACGGAAGTGAGATTTTGATATTTTAAGAAATTATATCATTACCATCTCAAATAATAAATTACAAAATAACCCAATTATGGTTAAGATAATGACCAATTAAAATTTGACACATGACATGTTATTTTGAAAGGGGTTGGGTAGGATTCACCATTTTATTATAGTGATAGCGACATAATTAATAGTGTATGGAAATATAAATATTTAAAAATATACATATAAAAATAAATATGAAATTTAATTTATTTATTTAGAAAAAAATGTTTGGTACACATCATATGAATTCCAAATTCAGTAATTTTGATGGGATATTGTAGCAAGATGAAGAAAACATATTTATCGTCTTCAATGTAATTTTAAACTTTTTAAGTGATTGTAACTTTGTAAGTTTGAAACACACTTAGACTTTAATGTGTTCTTACTTATTTCGTGCTGCTTCCAACTAACAGGTCCATGCGCATTTTTAACAATTTCACGGGTGCTTGTTGCAACTTGCAAGTACTAAAGTTTGAGTAATGATTAGAAGTTCTAATCTATTCTATTAATTAGTTTTTTAATATTTAAATATATATTTTTTAAAGCATTAGATTAAAAGTTTAATTTACTTTTTGTATTTGATGCAACTCAAATTGTTGCAGATTAAACTATCATTGTAAAATTTTTGTATTTATTTTTTCAATTAAAAAAATAAATTAAATAGGTAAAATATCAAAAGATTATAATTTTTATAAAATCTGTTAACTTATTTAAAATTATAATATTAAAAAATAATTTTTTTAGTGAATTTAGTAAATTTTTAATAATAAAAATAAAAAAATGAGAAGTTGCAATTTAGATATTTTTTTAAAGATTTTGTTTTCTTAAAAAAATATTTTTTACATAACAAATAAATAAACAAATATTTTTATATTATTATGTCCAAACATAATTAATAAATAAAAAGAAAAATAAGATATCTAAATATAAAATTATTTTTATTTTTTATAAGATTTTTTAAAAAAAAATATGTCCAAATATAATTAATAAATAAATAAATATTTTTACAATGAGATATCTAAATATAAAATTAATTTTATTTTCTTATAAGATCTTTAAAAAATTAATTTTAAAAAAAATCTTTCTTGAAAGAAATCTATCTAAACAAGCCCTAATATATATAGAGGTTTTGTTCAGTAACTAGCAAAAAGAAACCCTGGTTTAGGCGTCTCTTCTGAGATCTGAATCATGGGTGAGATTGATCGATGGGCAGACATCCATCCAGACATATTGAACGAAATTACAAAGCGGTTCCATTCCTACGACGACCACATCCCACTTCCACTGGTTTGCAAGGAATGGAACCTCAAACTTGTAAGCAACGAAATTCCGTGGTTACTGTTACCTGAAGAAACTTTCAAGGCTAGTTTTGATGAAGAGGAGGAGATCTACAGTCTGATGCATTTACCTGTTACCGATGAAGACACACTTGAGACTAAGGTTCTTGAAGAGAAGGGAGTCTACCATGCCATGCTGCCAGGTATGCAGATGCTGGACATCCTCATTCGTGGTTCCTGTTATGGATGGTTGATCACCCTAACAATATCCGAAGGTATGATGCAAATGTTAAACCCATTTACAAAGATGCATTTCGATCTTCCTCCACTGTCAACTTTTCCCAATATAGTTGAGTATAATCCTGGAGACGATGAATATATTTTTTGGGATTTTCGCGACAAAATCTCTAGCCTAGACCGCGATGGTATGCACAAGATCCAAGTTTGGAAGGTGGTCATAAATTCAGCTCCTAACAATGATAACAAAGATTTTATGGCGGTGGCTATATATGGACAGCTCAAAAGATTAGCCTTTTACAAACCTAACAATAAGAGATGGTCAGACTTCACAAGAAACATAGACTTCGAAGATGTCATATTTTTTAAAGAGAAGATATATGCAGTAGACTATGATGGCCAGCTATACGAATTTGATACAAACACAGAATCAGGGACTATGGGAGGAATCTACGCTGCACCTCCGACTGGGTTTACCGCATCCACTTTTCAGCTGAAGTATCTGATTGGATGTGACAATGGAAACATACTGATGTTGGTAAGACATTTTGGTACATTGAGGGGCACAGAGAAGGAACTCGAGACAAAGAAATTTGATATCTATGAATTGAGAAAAGGTTCCAAAAAATGGTCAAGATTACATAGTTTAGGGAATTTCATAGTTTTGATCGGACTCAATTCCAGCGTCCAGATGTTACCTACCAATTTTCTAGGTAAAGGAAATCAAATTTACTACACGGATGACTTAATAGAGCTGAAATCAACAGACATTCCTTCCACACGTGACATTGGCATCTTCGACTTGAAGGATAAAAGTTTTCGAAGAATATTACGGGATGTCAAGTTTTTCTGTCCTCCTGTTTGGTGTTATCCCAATAAACATCTCTAGATTTTTTAGTGTCTCTCTTCTCTCATGTAGTTACTCTTGTTATTCAGTTTTTTGGAATTAACTAGTGTATGTTGACTAATACATAAAATTATATAAAATTTTTTTATTAAATATTAAATAAAAAATATATATAGTAATTATTATAAATATTTTATAATTTAAAAATATTAAAAATAATTAATATTTGTTTTAATCAATTTAAATTGGTTGAATGGTCATTTTATTTGTCCGTTTAAACAAATATTTGGAATTCGAGTCTCATATTGTGTGTATAACAATCCATTAATTAACGGCAAACCCTTAATAAATAGAGTATCAATATGTGGTGGATTAATTCTCGACTTGTCGAGTTAAAAAATCTGTAGAAAAAAATTGTATTGGTCTTTAAAATAGATTAATTTCTCATTAATAGCAATACTTATAAGCTTTTGTCTTTGTTGAAATTTACGTGAGACAATTTTATTTGTTGATATCGTATTATTTTTTAAGTCAAAATAATATGATCAACATTGTTACTTGTTGAAAGTTCACTTTTGATGAAATGATTTTTAAATTTTTTAATTTATAAACTTATATCATTACAAAAGTTATTAGATCGATTAATATTTCTTGGTAATATAATGTACCGAAACACTATTGTTGAGTATTAATAAGTGTGAAAAAAAACTAATAACAACTTTTGTTATTCAATATATAATTTATTCTATTGAAAAATAAATTAATATTTCTTGAACTAGTAAATACATTTCCTTCTAATTTCTTACACTATTTTTTTGACAATATTTGCCATTAAAAAATAGCAAATGACCATATTATCCTACAATATGTATGATGTATAAAATAATTTTTTATCTTAAAATTAATTATAGTTAATGAGATAAAATTTAAAATATTTTTTATTTTTTTACTCAAATATAAATTTAAATTTAGAATTGATTAACAACTCATCCTTTTTTAATTTCAATAACAAAAATAAAATTGGTTAGATACAAAATATTCAACATTTAATAATTTCAATCATTTAAATTTTAGTTACCAAAAATTGGATTGAAAATTAATTATAAACTTAATAATCGATAATATATATTATATTAGTACATAAATAATAATATTTAATGTATTAATTATTTATTTTTTTGATAGAACTAATGTATAATCTATTGAGGATTGATTTATTATCCAAAATTTTTTCATAAATTTTGTAATATGTAAAAATAATGATCTTATTTTTTATTATTATTTAAAAATTACTCATAATTTTTTAATTATGTAATTAACTTAATTAATAACTTTTATTATTTCTTTTATATTAAAAGAATATCAATTTATACTATTTACATATTTTTCACTGTTAATAAATAAGTAGATATTTATACTACTATACTTATTATCTTAGATGATGACTTAAGTTATTTATTTTATACGTTAAATAATATTTTGAATGTTAAATTCATTAAATATTAAGATGAAAAAATTGTTCAATAAATTATATAAATAGTCATTACAGAAAAAAAATTATTTATTATAAATAATAATTTTTGATATATGTAGTGTCATGTATATATTAGGATTATCTATTTTAATTATGTGAGTGATTATTGTTATTTTTATTTTTTTTGTTATATTAGTAAATAATATTTGAAACTAAAAAAATAATTTATTTTTTAATTTGAATTAAAAAATTTTTGTAAATATATTCAACTTTTACATATACTAAGTGTTATAATATTAAATAGTATAGTATTTGTTATAATAATGACTCAAAATATTAATTTAAGATATATTTGGGTCTAGTGAGACCTGAATGTAAGTAAAGTAAGATCAACCTTAAAGGCCAATTGTTAGGTTCCAAATCCAACTTAGGTCTATTACCTTAAAGGTCATCCAATGCAGATGAAGTCCACGTGTCCCCTCTCAAATCAGCTTAGATTGGATCTCCGTTGCTAGTTAGGTATGATAATGGGTACTCATGAGAGTGTGACAAGAAAGAATTCAAATTGGAGGCAAGAATTAGGGTAACTAAATTCAAGAAATGGATTTATTTATATATAAATTACGATAAGTTAGTAATTTTATATTCACGTGTATTTAATAAGTTTTATGGGACAGGTACTTGTGTCCGTGTTTCCATTAGGGGTGAAAAACGGGGAAACCCACCCTGTCCTGCCAAAAGTCCGTCATCTGGCGGATTGGACCGCTCCGCCTAGTGAGGCGGTCCTAAATTCTTCCTCCGCCCTGCCTAACGGTAGGCTGGCGGATTAGCGGGCCAAGCCCGCCAAATCTTTTTTTTTATAAATCATTAAATATTAAACAATATATATAATTTCACAGCCATTTCAATAAATTTATAATTTCTAAAGATATAAAAAAATATAATTTCTAAATTCACAAATATTAAAGTCTTTATAATTATAAATATATAATAAACATAATTATAAACTAAATTTTTTAAAACAAAATAATAAAACTAGCATTGTCCAAAACAAAACAAATATTGTCCAAAAAATATAATTAAACATTTTCAAATTTATAATCAATCAAATATAAAACATAATCCAAAATATAACTTAGAATATCTTCGATTATCATTTTTATCCTCTTGTAGATCAATAACATCACTGAATTTTGTAAAAAAATGGCCTTGACAAAAACTGCTTGGCCCGGCAGAAAAGCTTGTCCGCCTCACCCACCGAAATCTGCCAAAACCCACGAATTATATATATTTTTTATTTTATAGAAATTTATAATTTTTTTATCGGTGATGTTAGTAGTTATAGAAAAATTTTTACTTTCAAATAAACTTATAAAAAAATTAGAAACAAAATTAGTTGCAATTTTTTATATAATTTATTTAATTTTTAGTTTAAATTAAAATTAAATTATATATTTGTTTGTTTATTCTAATAATTGTATATATAATAGATAATATATTTAACTATCACTACAAGTTTACAACAGACACGGACCATACCGGCCAAAAATTGCCAGCCGCTCAACTCACCGCCGCAAAACATGTCTGCAGAAGCACCAACCCTTCATGTGCCGCACCATCCGTGGCGACTGCATCAAGAAATGCCGCTAATTTGGATCCTTATCATAATTCAATTTTTATTTTGCCTTCTTTTTAATCTTATAACCAATAATTTCCCCCAATATTGCAGAAACCTGCGAAGTGAGATTGGTAGCGCACGAAACCATGGCACTGCTGCTCCACGGTTTGTCGCTGATCCATCTTCCTCTGTCTAGCGTCGTGTTTTCGACTCTCCTCCACAGTGCCTGAAATCCATACTCCCTCATCCACGGTGCGTGAAATCCCTAATCTCCTATCCACCCTGCGCCTCTGTGTGGTTGTGGAGTCGCGCGGCTGCCCTCCGTCCTTCTCTTACCGGCGTCGAACTTTCCCATCTCCTCCATGGTGTGTGAAGCCCTTAAACCCTCCTCCCCCTGCGCCAATCTGAGCTATCGCGGCCTCTCCCCTCACTGGTTCGTTCTTCTACATTGATCTTTCTTTCTTACTTTCATTCTTGGTTCAGAATTTTGATTCACGTTATTTTGATTCAGAATTTGTCTAATCTTCTTTTAATTGGGGTTAATTGTTGCTATTTAGAGTTAGGGATTTGAAGGTACTACTTTTTTTATTTATTGTGTGCTTTATATTGAAATTGATAGTTAGAGTAAATAAATGAAAAAAGTTATTTGATTGATTCAGTTTGATTTAGTTTTAATAATATTATGGATGTAACTGTTTGAAATAAGGTCCCCAACCATCCTTTTCCTGGGACTCTGTTACACACTTAACATTATCAATTGAGAGCCTTAAGGTTCAGCTCAGCTTAATTTCAGTCGAATCATGTGCATCGATTGTCTTCATTCCCTGCTTTATTAGAGTTTTTCCATAAAGTTAGAAAATAGAAATAGCTTAACTCTAGTACTAATAACTAGCTATCTACCATATATCAGGATCAGAACGTCTAAGTTATTGAGTCTGATGAAAGTTATTTGCTTAATTAATTTTATTGCTTATTCTATCTTCTTGTTAATTTATTATCGATTGATTGAATCTCTCAATGGATGAAAAACAAAAAGAAAAATAAATATTTAACAAAGGCACATGAAAGATCCTAAATAGCATCAAATATAATGTAAGAGAACATGTGCAGAAGAAACATACATAAATTCAAATACTTCTCTTCATATAGGAATTTCAGTGAATAACTACAATTATATAAACATGAATAAGAATAGTATTGTTATCATTTTATTGTTGTTCTTACCAAACTTCTATCGTGCTACAAAATATATTTAAAGCTAGTCCTTGGACTAATAGCTCGCTCTATATATACTCAATTTACTCAGTTTGTTATTAATAGAAAAAGACTTAACTTTGTTATCAAAAGGACAATTTAATTTCTTCTCCTTTAACCTGTTATTAGATACACTAGGTGCTTGTGCTGTCTTAACCTTGTATATGAAAAAATTTAAAAAGTAAAAAGGTTCTTTATATACATTTTCTTTTTGGTTTGATTTGTTCTGAATTTTCTTTTTATGCACTTTAAATTTGGTTTTGCTCATTTTTTGTACCCAGTAAACTAGGGACAATTTAATTTCTTCTCCTTTAACCTGTTATTAGATACACTAGGAACAGGGACCTTTTCTTTTTTCGTCCTGTCTCTGTCTCTATTGTCTCAATGTTTCTGAATATTTTGTCCTAAGACACTTATCAAACACAATTTAGAATTTATATTACCCCTTTTGCCATCCCAATCTTTAGAAAGAACTCATTTGTCTTGGCTGTGAATTATAGTATATACTTTAAGGGAGTGAGTGGAAATTACATATATGAGATGAGCACTACTTCCTGTTTTTTTTTTTCTCATAAATTTTCTATATGTTGGAAACCTATGTTTATAGGAACTTAAGATTAGATTTGGAGTATCTCTGAAAAAGTTATTTTGATATTCTAAGTTCTAAGATGTTAACTTTGGATTTGCGGATATTCACTTGATCTCCTGTGTTGTGTAGGTATATATGCATGTTTTTAGGAAACTTTCTTTCAGAATTTGGCCATGGCATGTGTTAGAAATGATTGGAAAATGATGTAAATCTCTTGGTTTGATTGATGTTTCTATTTCAAACCCTTAAGTTCTAATGACGATATTAAGTTATGTTCATGCTATTATAATGCTATGATGTTGAGGTCTTATGATTACAAGATGGGGATAACTATAGATTATAGCTATAAAATTTTTCAGATGAACTAAGTCTTAATAGTCCTACCTTTATATGCCTGATTATCAACTAATAAATTTTTAGTTAATTTTTTTTATTATTTAAGAGAATGCAGGTTCCTTCATTTTTTCTATTATTATTATTATGCAATTTGATTGTGCGCCTTTGACAGGTTGCGGATTATAGCAATGTCAGTCGTGCCGGTTGATAGCATCCCTTCGTTGAATAGTGATCTCTTCTACGACATATTACGACGTCTTGATGGCCCTACCCTAGCTAGTGCAGCATGTACCTGTGCAGCGTTTTGTTCCATTTCAAAAGAAGAAAGTTTGTGGGAAAATGTGTGTTCATCTGTGTGGCCTGCAACCAACAGGAAAGATATCAAAAGCTTAATATCATCCATGGGGGGATTCAGAAAGTTTTATGCGGATTGTTTCCCACTTATAGTAAACAAGGAAGTCGCGGATTATCAAGAGAAGAACTTTCTTGAGTACCCGGATGATTGGACCGAGGCAGAATACTATGGTGATATGAGTGAGTTCAAAAGCCTCTCTCCATCGGATTTCATCTCTGTAGTCGACATTAGATTTAAAGATAAGGCAATCTGCTCGAAAGTTCAATGGGGTGTCGGAGTTCCAAATGCTAATGGATATGATGGTTGGTTCTACAACTGCCCCTTTAGGATTGATCTCCTCACATATGTCGGAGTTCCAAATGCATTTTATAAGAAATTAAATGACTCCTCACACTGATTAAGTTTATAGACAGTACTTTAACATATATGTTTTGAAAGAAACTATTAAATTTTATATAATTGAATTTTCATATAATTTTATAGATAATTTATTTAAATTTAAATTTTCATAAATTAGTTTATTTTTGTTAAAATGAATTACGCAATAAAAATTTTATATATTAAAGTAAAAAATAATCTATTTATAAGTAAAAAATTAAAAAATTATTTTTAAAAATTGAATATGCAGATAATAAAAATAAATTATAATTTATAAAAATTATTTCTAAAATTTATTATAATAAATAGTAAAATTGCAAAAGTCATGTATCTATATACATTAAATTATATTAAATTATAAGATATTTATATATTTAATCAATTTAATTAATTAGTTGTAATGGATTTGATTTAATAATTTTAAAAAAATTAAATAATTTTTTTTAAAATATTTCAATCTAAATAATGTAGATTGAAAATAGAAAAAATATAACTAATTATATAATACAACATAATATTCGTAGAAGTTTGTTTTATAGCAGATTTAATGCTAAGATATTTATCATCATTTGTGGTATAATCTAATTTCACAATTATTCAAACGTTATTTTTATGAAAAAATTGCATTATTTACTTTGAAAAAAAATATTTACTCACTATTATAATTTAAATAAAATATATAATATATATTAAACTAATTTATTTTAATAATTAATCAATCACAAATATTTATCAAAGATATGAGATTTAAGAGCATACAAAGTAAATATATCACCTACAACTTTTACACTACTACGATAAGATGATTATCTTAAGTCTTTTTAGCATAAATTAAACAGAATAACATATAATAATAAAGAAACAATTAAATTCAAAAAAATTATAGAACACTTATCATACACTACGACTGTTAATATTGAGGACGCTTTAACCATTTATTCTTTTATTAGCTATCTTTTTATCTACTCTGCACTTCATCTACGAATATGTTAAGGACTAAACATATACTTCAACCTTTTAAAATCTCATATATTCTTGCCAAACACAATATTATTATACGTCAGTCCATACATACCAAAGAACTGAAAATAACAAAAGCATCCATTTGTTTTTTATAGAAACTATTGAATGGAAGAACCGTTGGTAATAAAAAGATGATGTTCTCTTATAATATGTATATGATTTTTTATGAAAATAAAATAAAAATAAAAATAAAAGACATGGAATAATATTGTGTATATTTAAGTCAATTTTAATCTTTTTTAATAACCAGATTTGTCATAACGTAATTGATAAATAATGACAGTGAGAGCCCCCTCGGGACTGGAGGAAGGTTTCCTCTTCTTCGGGTTCTCAACGACATGGACCTCATCCTCGTCCAAGTCCACCTCCACCCGATCTTCCGGTCCAACTGCCACCTGGAGGGGAGGATCCGCCCCAGCGCTGGTGCCAGCTGCCTCCCCTTGGGAGGGTTGAGACTGAACCTCCGGGTTAGGGGTATCCTCCGGAGGCGCCTGCGCTTCCTGAGCAGGGGTGGCAGAGTCGTAGTCACTCCCGGCCAAAAAGGTGTTGAAAAGTGAGTCAAGACCGGTCATCTCGGCAGACATTGACACTACAATGACACGCAAAAACCGGTTAGTCATTAAAACAGGAAGATAAAAACATCACAAGCACAAATAAATCGAAAGAACGGACACTCACGTATGTAACTCCTGGCCATATCCTGGTCACCCATAAGGAGATGGGGTTAATAAAGTTTTTTCCAAAGATAGCCAACAAGACGTCGGCTGCCCTCTTGTTCACGGGGGACAACCCCTTGTAGGTTACCTTCGTAAAGGAGTTGGCCCCCGCTCCAAAACTCCAGTACGTCGGAATCCGGCGTTCCTCTTCTAAGGTCAACCAAAAGGGATGCCGACCTTCAGCTGGGCGGACCTTAAAATACTTGTCTTTAAAGCCATGATAAGAATCCTCAAAAACACTAAAAATCCTACGACCTTGGGCAGCCCGGAAGGACATGAAACCCTTTTTGGCCTTCCCTTCCTTCGAAGGATTTGTTAAGGTAAAAAGAAATAAAAACACTTCCACGGAGACCGGCAAGTCCAGATGACCGCAGACCATCTCAAAACAGCGAATAGAGGCCCAACTGTTTGGATGCAATTGCGATGGCGCCACGTCACAACGGTTCAATAGTGCCATCTGGAAGGGGGAAAAGGGGAGCCGGACTCCCAAGCGAGTGAACATGCATGGCTTTGTACAACCACATCCACTCGGGAACACGGGGAGCATGCAGGTTTAGCTCGTAGATCCTTTCGTTGTCGGCAGGAACGAAGACCTCATAGTTAACTTCCTCGTCAGTCCCACCACAAAGGTACTCATTCTGCCGAAACTTGGTAAGCTCCTCCAACGACATTTGGTTCGGGGTTTCCTTTACATCCGAGGTCACCCACGCGTATCGGTCATACGCAGCCGGCCTCACGACTCTAACAACAGGACGCTGGACCATACCTACAGTGGGGCACCACCCAAGATCAGTCTAAAAGGTAGGGAGGTCGGCAGCACTACCAGAAAACTATGACATCACTGTCAAAGAAGCTAAAATCTACCTATTCAATAGCTATAACCATCGAAACAATGTCAGAAAGACAAAATCCTAAGATGGTAAACCCCCTACATTATTCACCTAACGCTGAAACGCTACCAAGAATACAGTTCATACAGAATGACTCACATCAATAAGCAAAACATGCAAAGCCAAAGCAAGGAAGCAAGCAGCATTACACCAATACCAGAGATGGGAATAAGGAAGCTTACCAGATAGAAGTAGAAAATGCAAAAGGAATCGAGTGATTGGCGGAATCCGAGTGAAGCAAGAAAATGTAGCAAAGATTCTGGAAAGAAAGAAGAGAGAAGACAGGGGAAGAGAGAAGACAGAGGAAATACAATGGCAGCAACAATGAAACTGAAAGGAAACTGTAAAGGAGAGTGGAGAAAATTAGCCAGGGAAAGCGCGAAAGCCAAGGGCAAAACGGTCATTTCATGCAGGATTTCAAAATAATCATTAAGGGTAATTAATGTCAGGCGCGAGGAACGAGGTGACGAAAGACACCTGAGGTAGAGGAGAAACCCGAACGCGGGAAGAAGGCGCGTCCCGGTCATGAGCGACCGATTAAGCGACCACCAACGGGCGAGAAAGCGAAACGCGCCATCAACGGCGCTCACGGGCATAGTTAGCGCGTTGGGGGCACTGTTGTGGCCCAGCCCAGCTGGCCCCGCCACCGACCCGAACACCTGCCCCCCTTCACAGCTCATCAGTTTACAGTTGTGCTAGGAAGCTTCGAGGAAGATAGATCTGTCCTTAGGGGGCCCACCTCTGACAAGGTATATAAGGGGAGGGGGCATACGCTTCCCCCAAGGTACGTCACCCATTATTCCACCACTTTCTTATCTGCACACCCCACTGATTTGAGCGTCGGAGTGCCTTTGCAGGTGACACCCCCCACTTTGCGAGGAGCTCGAGAAGTCGGATACAACCAACTATTCAACCGGTCCTCAGGCGAAATCCAACATCAAGATCAGAGAGACATCTCCGATTCGTCCAGTACCCGACCTACCGAACAAGTTATATTATTCTTGGTCTATTAAAGAATCCTATAGAACAGGCTTAACATGCTTTATTTCTCTTTTTGAGTTAGCTAAGTATGCTGAGTAATAATTAATCTGATTTTGATATTGGTAGGATGAATTTAAAAATGTTATAAAATAAGTTATGTAAAAAATATCTGAAAAAAGAAGTAATCTACTAAATAAAATGGATGTGTGGTGTGAAATAGTAAGAATTAAAAAAGAAAGTTGGAATAGAATCCATTCCAATTGAAAAAAGGCCTAGTTATCGTGGCTCAAGTTTTCAGTCATTTAATTGGTTGCGAAAGTCAGAATAAGAAAAAATAATGATGATGACTTGAAAATTTGGTTGGAAAAGACAAAAAAAGAATTTAAAAAATCAAATATTTTTTATATAATCAATATTTTAAAATTTTTAAAAATATATATAAATTCCGATTCCTCAACTAGAAGGTGGAGAAACAAAATATAGGAGAGAATGAAGATGATGAGTTGGTGACCGTACGTCTGAAGAGTAATTATTTCATTGTTGTTCACTAGTTGTGATACTAGTTAGTTAATAGACTTTAAATAATGTAATTAGTAATTTGAGAGTGTTGTTTACTTATTATTATTGTTGTCTATGATATTGAATTGATGAGTTATTTTGGTTATCGGTTAAGTGTGTTATGTTATTTGAGATATATTTGTTATGGTTTGGCTTTTATGTGTTAAAGTTTAGGTTTTGTATTGATGGTTTTCAACATTTTATGGTCTAGATGTAAAAATTTAGTAAAAAATTGATAATTAAAAAATTAGGATTAGACATGAAAATTTGGTCACTAAAATGCTTGGTTGCTGATTAACGACCGATTTAGCGACTGAAATGTTGGTTGCTAAAATACAGATCCCCACTTAGCGACCAAATTAGAGACTGAAACGTTGATCGCGAATTAAAGACCGAAATACTAGTCATAAATTAGCGACTAAAAAGGTGGTCGCTATTTAGCGACCGATTTACTCAGTGACCAAAAAGTTAGTCATTATTTAGCGATCAATTATGTTAACAACCAATTTAGCGACCGATACTCTTTAGTGAAGGCTTAGTGATCTTGTTCAAAAATCAGTTGCTAACGTTTAGAGAAATATTTAGTAACTAATTTTTTACACTAGAAAAATATGTGGTCAAAGATCTAATTAAGTTTTTAATTATTGATACTTTTAATTTATAGAGAAATATTTAGTAACTAATTTTTTACACTAGAAAAAACATAATTACAAAATTAAAAACAGCGTAGGGACTTAATTGAAAGAAAAAAAAATATGTAAGCCTAATTTATAAATTTGGTAAAACTATAAGAATCAACAGAGTATATATTATTTAAAAGAATGAACATTATCTAAAATGAATTTAAAAAAAAAATAAATTGTGAATATGTTATTTAATATTAAATACTAAGATAAGAGTAGATAAGAAATAACAATCTCAAAGAGAAACACATATTCAAGTGTTGTATTGAATCTAAAATGCTGTAAGAATTTTGAGAGCCGCATGACTTATTTATCAATGAAAAATGTAGCTTGCTAACTAAAGGAAGTTTTATGTCAATATAATTTAATTCACCACCTTTAAATTTTCGTCTCTTTCAATTTTACCATACATATTATTGTCGAGTTTAAGAATAATGTTTAAGTATGCTGTATGCAACTCTTCAATTTTGTAGATTGACAATTTGACATCTCAACTATATTATTGTACAACTCTAGCCCTTTTTTTTTTTCCTGCAAATTTATATAAGATCGAATTTATATGTTATGTTAGTATGAAAGAACATCATTATATTAGAAGCATTAAATTAAATTTCTAAGCTAACAAAAATCTATTTTACTTTTATATTTATCATTAGTTTTCCTAATATTAGAAACTGTAGGCACAATTTCAATTACTATTGGTATGTGACTGGATGTTATAAATTGGTTATCACTCTATGTTGTATTCAAATTTTGGATTTATTGAATAATACTCATTCTTCATTTTGTTTTCTTCACGTCTATACATTCAAGTTTTTTTAACCAAATTAAACAATAATATTTGGGTGAGTGTCTTAGTTAATTATATTAAAAATTACAAATTTAAAATTTTAAAACAACTAAAATATCTTTATAATTAATTTTTTAAAATAACAAAATAATATTTTAAGTTTAATTTAAAAAAAACTAAAATACTATTATAGAATTATTCATATGATTTACTCATATTAAAAATGAGAAATTCAAATTTGATTTTAATAAGACTAAAATACGTTTTTAGTTTGTTTTAAATGATTAAGATTCTCTTTAAAACTCAAATAAAAACAAATTTTTAGTATTAATTTTGTAAAAAGACTAAAATATCCTTCGTATTTAAAAGTAAGTTTAATTATATTAGAAATTAATATTTGAATTTCATTATAACAAATCTGAAGTTTTCTTTGAATTCATTTTAAAAGACTACAAAATTTTTAACATTGATTTTAAAAAGGCAAAAATACCCTTATATGATTAATTAAGATTGTATGTGTATTAAAAATTTAAAATTTTGCATATAAAAATGACTAAAATATCCTTCTACTTAACTTTTAACAAACTAAAATAAATTTTTAGGATTAATCTCAATTTAAAAGACTAAAATAACATTGTGATTGATGTTCAAGAAAACAAAACAACCTTTGAGGGTCAATTAAAAAAATAAAATAAAAATACCATCATACTATCATAGAACTAATTCATATTATTTGATTGTGTTAAAAATTAAAAATTTGAATATAATTAAAAAAAATTTCTTGTAGTTCATCATATTAGAGTACTAAAATACCGTTTTAATCATTAGCATGAAAAAGACTAAATTTTTCGTATAAGATTAATTAAAATTGTTTGATTATATTAAAATAAAAAATTAATATAATATTAAAAAGATAAAAATACTCTTATACTTAACCTTTAAAATACTAAAATATTTTTTTATAATTAATTGTAAGATATTAAAATATCTTTTTATAATAATGGATATTTAGTTACGTTAGAAATTATCATTTTTAAGTTTTAAAATGAGTAAAATACCTATGTAATTACTTTCACTCATATTTTTTTATTGAATTATTGAAAGAACATTAGACCATAATAAGATTTTTTTAAGAAAGATAAAGATTGGTGAGACTCAATAATTTATGCAAGTAAAAATTATTTGATGCTTTTAAACTTTTACTACATAAAAGTTTTCATATAAAGTTATAGGCTTGATTTAATAAATTTTTTTAAAAAGGTATTTGTATTTTTTAAAAATATAAATGTTTTATTTTATATTTGATAAATATAAAAGATTATATACTTATATTTGTAATTTTTATAAGATAAAATATTTAAATATAAATTATTTGTCACTACCTAAAAAGTGTTATTTAAATTATAAAGTTGTGCGTTATTAATAAATACATAAAAAGGACTATTTTAATTATAATTTACTTATATAATGTAATTTTAATTTGCAATTGAATATTCTAAAAAAAGTTGAAAAATGAAAAAATTAGAAAATAAATTAGATATAATAAAAAATTATTATTTGTGTAAAAGGTGAAATGATCAATTTGACCCTATAAAAAATCAAATAATGTAATTTGGTCACATGTGCAAATGAACAAAAGAGCCTTCCCTCTGATGCAAAAAAATGGGTTAACCGAGTATAATAGGGTGGCGCATAGAAACTTTCAATTTAAGTGGTCTTCCTGCGGCAATAAGTTTGAGGTGTTTTTCTGAAATAAATAAAAAATTAAAGTAAAAACAAGTTAATTTTAACTCTTCACACACAATTAAGTATGATTTTTTTTAATATTATCAGCATCAATAATAATCATTATTATTATTTCTAGAAATAATAATCATATTTAATTATATTTTTTTATTATAAATTATAAAAAAATTATTATTTTTCAATATACTCTAAAAATGATAATAATAATTATTATTATTAATTTTTTAATTTTATTTTCTCATCCAATCTAATATTTCAAAACAAAAATTCAACGGTCAAGTGAACTTATCATAAAACAAAAACCGAAAACAAAAATATATCTAAAAATTATAGTTTAAAATTTTAAATAACGTATTTTTAAAAATATATTTTTTATTTATTTAAAAAAATTCCATAAGTTTAAAGATGTAGTTTCTTTGACACAACACAAGGAAAGATCAATTAATATCTCCCCTTGGTCATTTCTTTGGTTTTTGGTGCGACCATGATTAATCTTTTTCTACCTTGTTCGGAAAGCCACCTCCCCAACATCAACCAAAAGCAAAAAAAATAATAGGGTTCATCTACTGTACAGATGCATTTTTGTACAGATTTATAGATTTTTGTTTTATTTAATTTAAAAGTGTGTCACTAAAAGTGTTGCTTAAAGAGAAAATGTTACTCTTAATCGTTAACTTGGCTCTGATACCAATTTTTTAACTTCGACTTTTCTTTTAATTTCTTTTTCGAAATTTATATTAACTCTTCATATTTTACTTTGAATAAGTTTATAATTTGTATAGGTGCTTTATTTAAAGGATTTTGATAAAAAAATATTGACCATTTCTACTATTTCTCTTGCATTTATTACTAGTCTTTGATGTTTTGATTTATAACTTTTCAATCTTGTTTTAGTTTATAATATTCTTTTTTACATGAATTATTATATATAAAATCTTTTATCTGTTTGTCTTTTTCTTTAATATAATTTCTCAAATCCTCAATAACTTCTTTTATTTCTACACTTTCCCCTATTTTTAAATATCTGTTTAATTTTTCAATTTCATTCTCCATTTTTTCTTTCAACATCTTTAATTCTTTTAAGTCATAATATGGTTTTCCAGGCATTTATAAATTTTTTAAGTTTAATTCCAACTTGTTAATATTTATTCTTATTTCTATCCTTTTTATTATAAGATCATCAATTTCAATCTGAAGATTGTTTAATTCCCTTTTATACTCCTTTATTTTACCTTTTAATTTTCTCGTCCTATTTCTTTTTATTTTATTTTCTGGTTTTTCAATCTTTTTATGCTTCATTATTTATTTTAAAATTTTTGCAAACTCTATCATTGATTCATCACTATTTTCTAGAGATTCTATTAATTTCTCTAGCTTTTCAACTTGTCATAGATTATTTTTAGGGCTTCAAATACTCTTTGATTTATTTCAGAAAACTGTAAATAATTCAAACGATTTTTTCTTTCAAATAGCTCTTGTTTCTTGTCTTTATAAGTTACATATATTTCTTCTTTATTTATTGTCATAATTTAGTGTTTAGGGTTTCATTTAATTTTTCGACCTTTTTTGTTAGTTCTTTTATTTCAGAATTTTCTTCTTTAATTTTTAACTTAGATAAACTTAAAGGGCTATTAATTTTAGATTCTTTTATTTGAAAATTCGATGAAACTAATTTTTCTGATGGTTCTTTTAATAATAGAACTGGGTTTTCAATAGCTTTATATTTTGGTATTTCTGTTTTTACAATTTTCTGAAATAATTCATCAACATAAATTCTTTCTCTGTTTTTAAATATTATACTATGATGGCTATTTGTTAAAGCATAATTTATTGCATATGTAATTGAAAATGGTTCATCATCTTGTTCCATTAGATTCTTTCTGTGAAATTTATAAGCTAAGCTTATAGATCTTCCAAGATTTTCAGTTGATAAAGGTATAGCGTATCCAAGATGGGCATTGAATTTAACATTTACGTTTGCCAAGTTTCCATGAACAATTTCAATTATTTGATCTATTGGGTCATCAGTAATTCTTTTATCACAGATTGCTAAGCTTATTGGTGAATTAATTCCTTTCATATATGTAGATTTGATTAAGACTTGTATAGTACTAATATGAATCCATCCAATTTTAGATCTTTTTTGTTGATCCTTAATTTTCTCAATCTGTTTACTCAATTTTTCATCATTTATCAAAGCTATTTCAAGTTCTCCATTGGCGGATTTTATCTTTATAGGGGCTTCAAGTTGAATTTTTTCATAGTATATTATATTTTTTCTATTAAAAACTTCATTTAAAAGATTTTGTTTATTAAAATTTTCATTTGATTTGAGATTTAATTCTGTTTTTAGAACAACCTGTTTTTCATTATCTAATAAGACAGATAATTTATAATAATCAGATTCTTCCGTTAATTCTAAACTTTCTAAATAATTCATAACTAAGAGATTAGGATAAAGGCGTACCTTTCTGGAGAAAAACTTCCTTTATTTAGTATATTTTACATAAGATGTTTTTATCTCCAGAGGGGAGATGGTAGATATTAACTCCAGAGGGGAGTTTAAAACTATTTTTCCTAAGAGAATTCTTTTGTCAGACTATAGAATCGCCTCGGCAGCTTCCTCCTTGCTCTCCTAGCATATGAGTACTCTTAGCCTCCTGCTTTCTATTGTCTGATGCCTTCTACAATTGCCTAAGCAATCTATTTATAATGGTTGGGTCTGATGGACAATTCTCATCCTTACCCTTCTTATGACGTCATTGCTTATGTCATTGTTTATTATCTTGCACCAGCTACATTGTTGGTGCTCTATGACCTAAGCGCTTACGTCATTATGCAATAATGTCGAGAGATGCTTCAGATGCGCTGTCCTCTTCTTTTATGTGGGTGGATGAGCTGTCTTCTTCTTTTATCATGTGAGTGGATCCTATTTCATTATTGCTTTCTTCAGATATTTCTGAAACACACAGCTGGCACTTGTGGTCTTTTCTGTTTTTTATCAAATAGTAGAAATTCCTTTTTATCCCTTCAGGAAGTTTTTCTAAGAGTCCGGATAGATTGTAGAATGCAGATTCAAACTCTACCAATAGTCTCATCTCTCTTTCTTTAATTTCATTTCTTTTACTGGACACAAGCAGAGTATTTCTGCTTTTATAATTGATTCTTGTGTGAGATTCCCTTGTTATCTTTTGAGTTCTTTCGAAGACCCTTGCTAGTGTGCTGGCTAGCCTTCCTTCATGACTGTAAATTGTTAAGTCTTGAATCTGATCAATTGGTTGAAAATTTCCTGGAAAGACGGACATGAATATTACTTGGTGTGCTGGAACCAAGCATTCTTCTTCTCCATTAAAAATAGGTTGACTGTTTGTAAATTTTAGGGATATATCCCTTGGATTTACATTGTCAATCATATTTTTAAATCTCTTTACTGCATCAACGAATCCTGCAGGAAACTCACTAATAATTTTTAGATCATTAAAAATTAAAATTGTATCAATTAATCCATACTGGAAAAACTGATAGGTGTCCGATGGGGAAGCATCTGGAAATATAACCAGCTTTGTTAGTTGTTCTTTGGCAATAGGATAATATCCCAAAATTGTCCTTTTTTCTTCAGTCCAATTCAGGACTATGTTAAGGGTTTCTCTGAGATTTGATCTACAAACCCTTTTCTTTTCCTTGATTTCAGTCCTTGTAGGAATGTTTCTTATTATCCCTGTTCTCTGGGTTTGAATTGGAGCTTTATCTGCTCTTTTTAGGGTTTGCTCTGGATGGAGAGCTTCATATTCCCTGAAGGATTCTTTTGCCTCTTCCAGTGTTAGAAACCCTCCTTTATGAATTATCCTTGATTGATGTATGAATGGTGCTGCTTTTTTCCATGCATCATATACTCCTTTCATGGGGCCATTATAAATTACATAATATTTTTTATCTTGGGTGGATTTTTTAATGATTTCAGCAATTGTTTTATTTTCTGAAATTTTTTCTTCACCTGATTTGTCCACCATGCTTAGCTGGCTGAACTCTAATGGTTTTGCTTGTTGTGTTGATTTCATTGCTTCAATGGCCTTCTTGAGGGATTGGATCTGTGTCCTTATTTGCTGACAATGCTTGCATTTTTCGAGTTCTTGTTCATATTTTTGAATTTCTTGATCTAATGCGTTGTAGACGAACTCCATTCTCTCGTTAATGTATCTGCAATAACATTTTTGTCACCTTTAATATATTCAATTTTTATTGGATATTGTAACAAAAATAATTGCCATCTTACCAATCGTCCATGATTATAATCAACTTTTAAATTATATCGTATAAAACCTGTTAGGTAACTTGAATATGTCCTTAATGTAAATTCTCTGGGTAGTAAATCAATTTTCCATTTCTTAAGAGATTTAATTGCTGCTAGAGTTTCCTTTTCATGAGTGGTATATCTCTGTTCTGTTGGAGTAAAAGTCCCTGAAATATACCTACAAAGTAATTCTTTTGGGGAATATTTAAAATCTAGTGATTCTTTTTCTTGTTCCAAGCTTTTTATAGCTTTCTTAGCTTTTAGACATCCTGACCAGGTTATGTCTAAGGTATCTGTTTCTACTATTAAGTAGTCATTTTCTTCTGGAATATAAAGTTCTGGAAGTTTTTCACATAATTCTTTAATTCTTTGAATTTGCATACTATCTTTTTCATCCCATTTCCATTCTTTTTTAGTACTTATTTTTGGAAATAAGCTTTTTGTGTATTCTGTTATATTTTTTAAAAATCCTTGATCAGAAATATAATTTATACACCCTAAAAATCTTTGTAATTGTTTTCTATCTTCTATTTTATTAGGAAATAAATTTACTTTTTCTAGAACATTTGGTTGAAGTTTTAGCTTTTCTTGAGTGGATAGAATTAATCCAAGAAACTCTATTTCTTGTTTTGCTATTCTTGCTTTCTTTTTGCTAAGAACTAATCCTTTTTCTTTACATCTTTCTAAAACTATTAATAATTTTTGAAGATGATCTTCTTTATCCTGTTTTGTAAAAATTAGTATATCATCAATGTACACTAAAACAAATTCATTTACTCTTTTAGATTTTCTTCCATAAATCTTTGATAAATACCTGGGGCTTGTTTTAATCCGAATGGTAATACATTCCATTCATAGAGCAACACACTTGTTGATTCTCTTGTTGGGCAAGTAAAAGCAGTTAATTTCTTTGTTTCTTCGTCTAAACGAAGTTGCCAATATCCTGATTTTGCATCAAGAGATGAAAACCAAGTTGCTCCTTTGATTTTTTCTAAAATAGAATCTTTTCTTGGAAGTTTATGAGCATCACCAATAGTTGCTTCATTCATCTTCTTATAGTTAATAACCATTCTTCATTTTCCCCTTTTAATTTCATTATTGTTTTCGACATAAAAGGCTGGAGCTGCATGAGGACTTTTACTTAATCTTATAATTCCTTTTTCTAAAAGATCTCTACATTCTAATGAGAACTCTTCTTTATCTCTTGCAGAATAAGGAATTTTATTTGGAACATTTATCTCTTTTGTAGGATCTTTTAATTTAATACTTACTAATTCGTTATTTGTATTTTTAATATCTAAAGGATTTTCAGCACAAATTTCATCCAAAAGTTCTTCTATCTTTATTTCAAGATTATTTTTTGGAATATTTATCTGAAAGTATAAATTTAAATAACATGTCTCTAATATAGAAAATATTTTAAATTTTAAGATCTTATCTATAGTAGTAGTTGGTATTTTTATACGTTTTGATTTTTGGTTTATTGAAGAATCGTGTGGAGCTTTTAAAACTATATATGTTAATTCTTGAATGAATGGATGATATAGCTTTAAAAAGTTATTTCCTATGATAAAATCCATTCCAGAATCTAACATATATATAGATGGAACAATGAACCTATAATTTTGAATAAAAATTTCAGCCATCTCTGCTTTTTGGTCAATTTTATGTATTAATTTGTCAGCTATTCTAACTCTTAATTGTTTCTTTAATTTTTTCCAATCAAGTTTTATATTTGAACTAGCAAAGCATTGTGTTGCTCCAGAATCTATGAAAGCATTTATAAACTTTTCTGTTATTTTTATAGTAATAAATGTGGCATTATTACTCAGTCTCTGAGTCTGTTTCTGAGACATATTCAAAAATATAGTCTAAGTTATCATCAGATTCCTCTAATGGTTCCATGAAACAAGACTTAGCAATTTCTATTTGTTTAGTAAGATCCTTTTTATCCTTCTTTTTCGGACATTCATTTGCATAGTGTCCTTCTTCTTGGCAATACCAACACTTACAATTTTCTTTTTTATTCAGGCAATAGTCATTTTTTTGTCTTTTATTTTTATTGTTATCTCTTTTTCTAAAATACCTCTTTTTTCTCCAGTTTGGATAGTATTTTCTTTTTCTAAATTGATATTTTCTTTTTCTTTGAAAATTTTTATTAAGACCATATTTTTGGGGTATCTCTTCATTATCCTGACAGCAAATTCTAATTATATTTGCAAATCTTTTTTGAGTTGCTTCTTGCATACAACGTTCTTTTATTTCCTCTCTTATTGCAGAGGTTGCTCCACCAAAGTTATTTTCAATTGTTCCTCTATTTATTTCTCTTATAAATCTTCCCATTATAAATTCATTAGCAGGATATGGAAGTTTTGTTATATACATACTAAGATAATGATTTTTATCTTCTTCTTTTAATTTGTAATAATGTATTCTATATTCACATATATAAGACTCCACATTACATAGATCATATATCTGAATATTAGCTAAATGGTTTTTTGCTTCTTGATATTCTTTATTATAGACTTCTTGTCTATGATCTATAATATTTTTTCTAAAAAATTCTTTATATAGAATCATCATTATATATAATATCTTATCATAAGCTGTCATTTTTGTTGCTAATTCTTCTGTTATTTGGTTTTCTATTGATGTCATATAATCTCTTATAGTTCCTTTAGTATGAAACCCTATGTAATTTCAAATATCTCTTCCAGACAATTCACTAAGTTTTGGATTAGTAAAGGCTTCTAATAAAAAGGAATTCAACCAATTTTCAAAAATTTCTTTTTCATTCTTTTTACGGTCTAAGTCGAGCATTCTTTCTCCTTCCATTTCCTGGATTTTAGGAACGTATTTTGATGGTATTTTTGTATATTTTGAATCTTTATTTATAAACCCCTTTTTTAAAAGCATAATTATCAAAACATGTTTCCCATTTAAATTGAGATTGATTATCCTTAGATGTTCCAGCTTCATTTTTTACTTGTATTGGAATTGCTGGTTCTTCGTTACTTGAGTAATCTATGATGTGTTCTTCATTTTCTATATTTTCAGAATTTACTAATTTTTCTTCTATTTGAAAACCCTGTTCCATAATATTATTTTCTTGAGCCATTTTTAATTGTTTAAAAAGCATTGTAACTTCTTCTAATTTTTCTTCAATATTCATAATTTTAGTGGTGGTTTTACTTTTAAATCTGTTATGTTGATTATATTTTGAAATTTTTCTTCTTTGAGATTTTTTTTTTCCTTATTTCTTTGAAATTTTATGGATACTAATATTTTTTCAAGCATATCTACTATAGAATTTAATTGTGGGTTAAAAGTATGATAAAGATGTGGGGAATCATTTCCATGGTAACATTTTTTAGAAATTCCGTGTGAAAAATAAGTTTTTTCAGGTTTTTGAAGTCCTTCAATAAAACTTATAGTAAAATAAAGATTTTGAGAAAAATCATTTTGTATTGATTTTAAGAATTCGGTGTCATTACAGTTAACATTAGTTAAAATCATTAATTTTTGGTTTATTAATTTTGATAACTTAATTATTTCTTCTCTTAAATCTTCTAATTTACTTTTTTCCATTAGGTGACGCTTTTCTTTATGAAGAGTTACAGTTTTAAGTGAAAAGTGTGGCTTTAGGATGTGTGGTTTAGGTTTATAAAATATTATAAAAGTAACGTAATTAGACATATATTTTTTTATAAAATGATTATTCATATCTTTACATGTACACATGTATATGTGATATTAACCTTATTTTATATATATAGAATCTTATTATAGGCTTTATCTTAAGAAAACTAATAAATCAGGTTCTTTTTTGGATATATCTTCTCTTTTCTGTTCCAACAAATCATTTAGCCATCAATCCTCTTTTAGTTTCATGATTTTTGTAATGGTTTTCATATTGCATCGATGCGCGCAATGATGATTATGAATTTCCAAGGTCGCTAAGCATTCTGATTCTGAAGGTACCAAAGTTGTTATCAAATTCACTAGCTCTTAGGTTTAGGGTTTTTTTCATTTTTGTTGAATGTTTCATACGAATTATATGTCTTTCCAATGCAAACTGAAGTAACCGTACTAGATTCAGATTGGTTTTGTTTTTCTGTTTCTTAGATCTTGTAGGTCCTTACTGAAGTATTATAATATAAAAAAGGTTTATATAGTTTATTTGTTAATGAATATCTATCATCTACTTGGTGCAATTTTTTATTCAGTTATAGTGATCATTCAGGAAAAAAAATATAAATAGATAAAAAAATATTAAATAATGTAAACAATGAAATTATTAAAGACGATTTAATATTATTAAAAAATTATTTTACATTTTTAATTTTCTAATTATAGATCTAATTTATTTTTATTATTTGTAAGTAACGTTTGACTTTTCTTTAAATGATATATTTTTTTCTGTCAAAAAAATTTTGTTTCATATCAACTACGTGTAAATTATCTTTTTATAAATGTAAGAATCCAACAAAATTATTAGCTGTAATCAAATAAACAAAAGTAGTGGTGCATGTGAAAATTATTTATAGGATAAATTATTTTTTTTTAATTTGTTAAAAATTTTAAAAATATTTTTATGTTTTATTTTGTTTTAATTTTATCTTAAAATTTTTTTATTTGTATTAAATATATTTGTTATGGCTAATGTTTTAAAAATTATTTAAAAATAATACAAGAAAATATTATTTGATGCAAATAACACAATTATTAATACAAAAAAAACTAAAAATAGTTGTCATACGCTATTTTTATATTACTCCTAAATTTTTTAAAATATAACTGTTAAAAAATATATTTGATCATAAATTAAAAATTTTAAGAACAAAATTAAAATAAAATAAAATTAAAAATTATTTTAAAATTTTTAATAAATTTTAAAAATAAAAAATATACTTTACACGCCAAATGCTAGCTTGCTATTAATGGATAATGTTGCGTGATACTAAGTACTTGAATAAAGCACCTTCAAGGGAATATAATAAAATTTTTAAACATTTAAAACAATTTAATGCCAAAATTGTGTGTCTAGGTATTCAAAATTTCAATTATTGCTGTAATTTAGTTTCAAAGCTGAGAGTGAATAAGAAAGGTCAACAATGTATAGAATTAGTGCATTGCATTGTAACATGGATGATAGGATCACATACTGGTCTATATACATGAATGAACATTTATTAATTAATTAATTCATGTTATAGATAGTCTTATATAAATATATACTGACTATTAAGTAGTGGAAGACTGGAAGTGGTGGAGATTTAGGTTTGAGTCTAGTTAGCAATCAAAGTTTGGCTGGCTGCTTCTCTATGAAGTGGTTGTAATCACAGTTTTTAGAAATTTTGATTATTAAGCATAATTGGTTGTATTCCATTATATGGTATTCTAGCTTATCACAATTTAAGTTTTACAATTTATTATTATTATTATTATTATTATTATTATTATTATTATTATTATTATTATTATTATTTTATTGGTCTTTATAAACTATAATTTTATTAAATTTTTAATTAGGTCTATATTTTTTTTCTTTTTAATTAAGTTTCTATACTGGTTTTAATTTTATAATTAAGTTATTTTTATATAAAAAATATTAAAATTAACATAATATCTTTTTTTTAAAATATATGATCAAAGATCTAATTAGATTCTTAGTTATTGGTATCTTCAATTGGTAGAAAAATATTTAGTAAACTAACAATTTTTACACTATGAATGACTTAATTATAAAATTAAAAATAGAAACATAATTGAAAGAAAAAAAAAAGTATATAGACTTGATTATAAATTTGGTGAAACTATAAAAAACAATCGAATATATATTATCTAAAAGAAAGAAAATTATCTAAAATGAATTTAAAAAAAAGAAAATTGTGTATATATTGTTTAATATTAAAGACTAAGAAGAGTAGATAAGAAATAACAATCCTAAAGAGAAACACATATTCTAGTGTTGTATTGAATCTAAAATACTGTAAAAATTTTCAGAGCTGTATGGCTATTTTATCAATAAAAAATGTAGATTGCTAACTCAATGAAGTTTTATGTCAATATAATTCAATTCACCACCTTTAGATTTTCTCTTTCAATTTCACCATACATATTATTGTCGAGTTTAAGAATAATGTTTTAGTATGCAACTCTTCAATTTTGTAGATTCACATCTCAACTATCGTACAACTCTAGCCTTTTTTTTTTCTCCTGCAAATTTATATAAGATCTAATTTATATGTTTTATTAGTGTGAAAGTACATCATTTGAAGCATTAAATTTCTAAGCTAACACAGAAATCTGTTTTACTTTTAATTTTATCTCTATTATTAGTTTTCGTGTATTAGAAACTGTGGGCACAATTTTAATTACTATTGATATCATGGTGTGTGACTAGATATGTTAATCGGTTAATCCTAATTGTCTGTGGTAAGAAAGTGAATAGAAGATTGTGTGTAAGAAAGTGAAAAAGAAGTTTTTTTTTTATATTTATTTTGGGTATGAAATAAAAATAATGTGTCTTCTTTAGCTGGTTCCCTTTTATCTTTATAGTTGTTTTATTGTATTATAAATTAAAATTTTATTTTATTTTTAAAATACTGAAACCTCCAGAGTTATTTGAAAAATTAAAATATTTTTTAACACTAAACTTAAAAATACCAAAATATCTTTTATATAATAATTTTAAAATTATTAAAATATCCTTATATAAATAATTAATATTAGTTGATTTATTAGCAATTATGAATTTTAATTCAATATTAAAAAGATTTAAACACCCTATAGTTAATTTTTTAAAATACCAAAATAATTTTTTAGTATTAATCTTAAAAAGTCTAAAATACCTATTTTAAAAAAAAAAATACTACACGTTCAAGTCTTTTTTTTTACGTTTTAACAAAGTTCAATCAAATTGATCTAATTCACTGAAAATTATTTTTGTCACTCTCACTCCCACTCATTGTCATTCACCTAAATATTATTGTTTAACTTAGTTAAACTTAGTTAACAGACAAATTTAAATATGTAGCATTCTTTTATTTAGAATAAATCTTAATTAATTTTATTAAAAATTAAAAATTTTAAAACAACTAAAATATCTTTATACTTAATATTTAAAATATCAAAACAATGTTTTAAGTTTAATTTTAAAAATACTAAAATACCATTATAGAATTATTCATATGGTTTACTCATATTAGAAATTCAAATTTGATTTTAATAACCATAAAATATTCTTTTAGTTTAATTTTAAAAAAACCTAAAATATCTTTCATATTTAAGTATGTTTAATTGTATTAGAAATTAATATTTAAATTTTATTATAACAAATTTGAAGTTTTTCTAGAATTCGTTTTAAAAGACTACAAAACTTTTTTTAACATTGATTTTTAAAGGCAAAATTACCCTTGTATAATTAATTAAGATTGTATGATTGTATTAAAAATTAAAAATTTTAAATATAAAAAGATTAAAATATCCTTATATTTAACTTTTAAAAGTCTAAAATAAATTTTTAGAATTAATCTCAATTTTTAAAAAGACTAAAATACTTTTATAATTGATGTTCAAAAAACAAAATAGCCTTTGAAGGTTAAGTAAAAAAAACTAAGATACCATCGTACTATCGTAGGAGTAATTCATATTATTTGATTATATTAAAAATGAAAATTTTGAATATGATATAAAAAAATAAAAATACTCTTGTAGTTCATCATATTTAGAGTACTAAAATACTCTTTTAATCACGAACATGAAAAAGATTAAATTTTTTCTTATAAAATTAATTAAAATTGTTTGATTATATTAAAATAAAAAATTTAATATACTATTAAAGAAACAAAAATACTCTTGTATTTAACCTTTAAAATACTAAAACAATTTTTTATAATTAATTTTAAGAGACTAAAACCTTTTTATAATAATGGCTCTTTAGTTATACTCTATCTAAAAACTAAAATGTTAAAGATAAAAGTGAAAACATATAAGAGTACCTTTGACATAAATTTAAAAATATTAAAAGTAAAATTGAATAAATTTAAAAATATTTAAGATAAAATTAAATATTAAAATTATTTTTGAGAAAACATTAAAAATAAATGTTAAGAAAAAAATATTTTATCCAAAATTTTATGTTGTAAATGGATTAAAATTAAACTGCAAATTTCCTTGCCAAAGAAATAAAAAACTAAGGAAATTTTACATTGGGCCGGTCCATTAAGTCAAGCCCACTGTGAAGCAACTCTACCGTGTGGAGTTCATCTTCTTCTTCTTCATCATCTTTCAGTAACAGAATCCCTAACTAGTTGCAGTCGAAGGCATCGTTTTTCTTCACGGTAATCGTCTATTCATCTAATTTTCCAAGTTTTTACTCTAATTTATTAACCATCAGAAAATCAATCAATTTATTGATTAGGTAGGTACTTTCGCAATATTTTCTGTTGTTCTGTAAATTGTGGGCAGCAATAAAAAACCTCTCGAATTTAATTTGTATAGCCATTTGGAAGCTCTAGTTAACTCTAATTTATATTCTAAGTTCGAGTGCTTTTCAGCGTTTTTAATTGACTTTTAATTTTTTTTCTCAAAATTGTTTTGTTCTTCGATTTTTTTTTCCCCCGAGAGAAGGAACCCATTTTGCAAAATTGAAAATTTGACTATATAAAAAAAATTTCATTTAATTATATTTGGATTTCTCTTTGTAGCATGGATCATTAAGCTTATTATTATTATTGTTATTATTGTTATTCTTTTCTGTTAAAATGAGTGTTCCATTCAAAAGAGTAAGAAATAAATTCTTATCTGAAACAGAACAAGAAGAGTTTGTTGATCTTTGGCATCTCAATTACAGTAAAATCAATCATACATAGGATTCTGTTCTCTAAGAATTGCTATTGCAAATTTGCACTTGCACTGTAGAACGATGACTCTTTTGCAGGCAATAGACTAACTTTGAATGAACCGCATTCAAGTTGATTCTATCAAAGAATTTGTTAATATGTCAACCTTCAAGTTTTTGCTAAGACCTGTAGAATGAAGAGTTACATTTATATTGTATTGTTTATTTGCAGAGTGAAGGAGATTTGATGCTTTGGAGTTTTAGTTGATTAGAAGAAGTTTCACTTGCACACTTTTGCAATCATGGTATGGTTTTAGCCTGAAATCTTAACTATCTCATGTTTCCTTGTTATTGAAATTAATTTTGTTTACCTAAAGAGTTTTGTAATGCTGCTCTACATGTTCCATATTGTTCTTTGCTTTTTGATAGGATTATCCTTATCTAAGAAGCATTATGTTCACATGATTTGTATGTCAAAATGGAACTTCTATCAGATGTATATATGTAGATACTAAGAAGAAATTCTTTTAGAACGAAAATTGTATTACAAAGAGGAACAACAGTACCTCCGATTTTAAATGCCATAGGAAAAGAAAAGAGCACATCATCTCATAAATACACCTTTGGACTAAATTCATGTTTTGGAGTTCTTAGAGTTTACTTAACTAATACGATAGAAACTAAAATTTTTCGGATAATTTTCTGATTTTTTGTTTTTAAATGATTGTGTTCTGCACTTATTTTATGTATTGCTGATTGCAGGATCCAAATGGTTGCGTTGATGATAAGTGTGAAAGTAGACTCTATATTGGTAACCTTGATCTTAGAATTACAGAGTAAGACTTATAATAACTCCTAGAAACGCTTATTTGTGTTGTGCTACATTGAATCATGCGTATTCTAATACCATCTTTTTTCTCTTTGATATTTACCAGAGCTGCTCTGCTCAGAATGTTTTCTCCCTTTGGAAAGATTGTTTCTGAGGACTTCTTGTGGCACACTCGTGGCCCGAAACGTGGGGAGCCACGGGGTTTCGCCTTTATCCAGTATAGCACAAATGAGGTACGTTGATTGCATACTTTAGTTACTTGGCTTCAAGCAAGTCCCTGATTTCCATTGTTAAAGTGAGTATGCAGGAAGCGAAATTGGCCAAGGAGAAAATGCATGGGAGGTTAGCTTGTGGCCGGCCGTTGGTTGTTCGCCTTGCGGGTGAGAAGTACATGTTGGAAACAGCCGATAACCCTACGAAAGCAACTGGTGAAGGACACAAGTTGCATCTTACCAGAAGCGGCATGGGACAGACAAGTCGTAGCGCAAAAATAGCCGCAATAAAGAACAAATTGAAATCCTTAGAGGAGGGTTCTAGGACCAAGAAGCAAAAGCAAAATGATGATATCTCTTGAACCAACCAAGTATGGATTGTAGAATTTGATGGCATAAAATTGAAGGAGGCGCACGTATTTGTGGCACCCATATATTAGAATGTCATATATTTAACTTAGTTTTTTTTTTTTAATTTTAAAGACTGAGGTCTGAGGCAATTTGCTTTATCATATGACATTATATTAAGGAGGAACCTTCAAATTTAAAAGATGTACAAATATTAGTTTTACACTGCAATCATTGATTTTTTTTGTATCCACCTTTGTGTTACAATATAAAAAAATTACATGAAAATGAATTATAAAGTTGATAGAGTCATCATAATTTACATGAAAATTAAACCCTACGTGACCTCACCAGGAATGGGAATATAATCTTGTTCTTTTGGTTTCTTTTGAACAAAGTGCAGCAGGGTTTGGGGAAACTCTGAATCTCTGATGTTTATTTGAGTTAGGTTAGTGTGTGTGAGTGAAGGCATGGAAGTTTTGGACATTTTTACAAAGGCATCTGGGTTTAAGGTGAATTTGTCCAAGTCGAAAGCTCAATATTCTAAAAATATTTCTCAGAGAAGGAAGGATATTTTATCTAGTGTTTCTAGCATTCACTTCACTCAACATTTGGTAAGATATTTCGGGGTGAATATTGATTATGATAGAGCAGCGCGAAAGACGTTTCAAGAGGGGATTGAGAAAATTCGTGCTAGATTGGCTAGTTGGAAAGGGCGCATGCTAAACAAGGTTGGGAGATTGTGTTTGGTAAAATCAGTTCTATCTTCAATTTTGGTCTATCAAATGCAAACTTCCCTTCCTATGCTCATGACAAGATTGATTTCATGATGCGTCAATTCTTGTGAAAAGGTAATGCGGATGGCAGAAGTCTTCCTTTAATTAAGTGGAAGAAAGTTGTGTCTCCCAAAAATTCAGGAGAGCTTGCAGTTAGAGACTCGTAGTGTGTTAATGTGGCGTTTATTGGCAAATTGGTTTAGCAAATATTGAGGGATAATGAGTGATTGTGGGTGAAACTTCTTTCTCATAAATATTTGAAGCAAAATAGAGATTGAGAATTGGCTAAACATGATTTTTTTGTGTAGAAAAGTATCTCCAAAGTCTATATATGTCCATCAAAGAGGATCTTGGGAGGCATACAGGGAGTTTGCTTCAGTCCTTTAGGTATTCTTGCATATTTTCCCTTGTGAGTACAGCAAGTTTTGAGTTATATTAACAAAGTTTGATAGATCTTGTGTATTCATCTCGTCCTCTAGACACGGAAACATTATACACACTGTAATCATTTGATATGTATTGATTTATTGTATAAAGCATAAATAGCACATCTAGTTCTGTTAAGTGCTATTCTAATTTCTAAGGAAGAAAAAAAAAAAAAGAAAGAGGGAAAGAAGGAAAGGGAATAGTATCTTTGTTATTCTTGGTGGAGTCTCCAATGATATATTTCTTACAATTGGAATCGATGCACAACACATATAGGGAATTGAGTTTCTCAAAGACTCATTAAGAAGTGATCACAGTAGTCAACTAGTCATCATACATTTTCCTTTTTGGTATACAAAACGCATTACACATATGAGGCCAATGCTTCCATTCCATCCCAACTAGTTATGCAGCCCCATGCTCCTTGCAAGGAACATTAGTGCAGCGACAAACAGGCCTGGCAGAAGCTTCCCAACAACACCATGATGTTGTTTATCCCGGCATCTTCCTTAGTCTCCTCAAGATAATTGACAAGCTTTCGAGCACAAGTTGGTCCTCGAACCTAAGACAGTTTCTGGTATGGTATTATATAAAATGGGTATAGGAATTAGGAAGACAGAAATCTTATCCTCTGATATGGCAATTTAAGATATAACTAAGCATAGATAAAACTATGATCAATCTTTATAAAGCAAGTTATGCATATAAGAAAGCGGGTTAATACTCAAATTCGTCCCCGAAAGATTACGCGATCTTCATTTTCGTCCCCGAATGATTTTTTTAATCAAATTAGTCCCTGAAAGTTAAAAAATAAGTCAAATTAGTCCTTCTATCAGATGGACGATGACGTGGCACGTTAAGTGCCATGTGGCATTATGACATGGCACGCCACGTGGCAGGCCAACGCTACGGTCAACGCCACGTGGCAAGTCAACGATACGTGGCATGCCACGTGGCAGGTCAGTGACACGTGGCATACCCGTGACATGCCACGTGTCACTTGACATGTACAAAAGATTTTTATAGTCAAAATAGTCCTTGAAAGTCCAGATGTAAGTCATTTTCATCCTTCAAATTTTAAAAATTAGTCAAACTAGTCCTTATATAATTTTTTTATTTTTTTCATAATATTAAATTTGAAATATTTTTTTATACTACTAATTTTAATAGAAATATAATTGACAAACAAAACATTAGTAATTGTATCTTTTCTTCTTAAAATTTTTTTCAATAAAAGTATCTCTCTCTTTAAATTCTTCTCAAAATCTCTCTTATTCTTTTCTATTCTAAAACATTTTTCTTACGGACATTTTGCTGCAATATATATATATATATACTCAAAATTAAAATGTATGTATTTATTAACCTAAACAAAATTATATGCTTGAAATCAAAATTTGTGTATGTTAAGCTAAACAAAACCCTGAAAACCTTACCCGGTTCCCCTGACCCGGTACACACTAGTGCACCCAATCCTCCAGCAGTAGTAGCTGCAAACCTAATGAAGAAAAGAAAGAAAGGGGAAGCAAGGGAGGGGTTCCATGGAAGTAGAGTGAGGGAGAAGGAGGAAAGGCAGCGCGGTGGGTGTCACTGCCACCGTCGCCACCATTGCCGTCCGTCCATAGAGCCTTGTGTCGGGGCGGAGGAGAGGAGGAGGGAGCTTGCCGTCGCGTCACCACGTCGCCATCGAGCTCGCTGCCAGCAAGCACGAAGAGAGAGAGATCGGATAGAAAGAGAGAGAGAAGACTTACGAGGGAGTCACCGCAGGAAGGAGTTCGCCGCCGCGTCCCGTTGCCTGCGCCGCCGTCATTCATCCTCCCTGCTGTCCGACGCCGTCGCCGTTCGCGAAGAAGAGAGGGAGCTCGCGTTGCCATTAGATCCGCCGTTCCTCACTATTTCTGTCGCCGCCGTCAGTGCCTTGCTGCTGCCGCCGCCGCCGCGGGGAGCTACGCCTCTATGTTTCTGGCCACCGGAAAACCTCATCGCCGTCGCCGAAAAAACTCTGCCGGTAAGGGTTTATGTTGGTCTTCGTTTCATTTGGGTTTCCGGAAGCTTCATTGTCGCTGTATGTTAGTTTCAGCTATCGTCGCCGGAGATCTGGTCGCCGCCGCCACTAGAGGTGGTTACCGGGGCTGCTGCTAAGCCGGTTCAATGAACGCTGCTGGTTCGTTTTCATAGTTCGGTAAGTAGTTGTGTTTTAGAAAACCCTCCATTAGTATCCTATTATATTTGGTTATAAACTCTGAGGTCTTGGTAACGTAGGTTCGAGTTCTGTATGTTGCGTGTTGCTTTTAAGTTGCTGTGAGTACTGCGAAAGTGACCAGAGACCAAGTTGTGGTTTGCTGTTGATCTCGAGTTAAGACGAAAAGTACTTAGTGAGGCGTTTGGGATATGGTGTTGCGTCTTGAGGTAGGGGCTTTCAATACAAACTAATTTATTTTAAATTAGAAATTGTTATAAGGACTAGTTTGACTAATTTTTAAAATTTGAAGGATGAAAATGACTTACATCTGGACTTTCAAAGACTATTTTGACTATAAAAATCTTTTGTACATGTCAAATGACACGTGGCATGTCACGGGTATGCCACGTGTCACTGAACTGCCACGTGGCACTGACCTGCCACGTGGCGTGCCACATATCGCTGACTTGCCACGTGGCGTTGACCGTAGCGTTGGCCTGCCACGTGGCGTGCCATGTCATCATGCCACGTGGCACTTAACGTGCCACGTCATCGCCCATCTGACAGAAGGACTAATTTGACTTATTTTTTAACTTTCAGGGACTAATTTGATTAAAAAAATCATTCGGGGACGAAAATAAAGATCGCGTAATCTTTCGGGGACGAATTTGAGTATTAACCCATAAGAAAGCTGATCAATAAATCGCATTTGAAATTCTACAAGAAGAAGACTAGAAGATCATCCTAATAAAGGAGAATCACATATTTAGAATAGTAAATTCAGATGCGCTTTAACATCAGTCTTCTCTATCATCTCAGAACGACTTTTCCAGCATAAGACGGTTCTACAAGTGTATTTGGCTTCTAAATGAATAGTTTGATATCTGTACCGTGCAGTGTGGCACATAAGCGATTCTAAGTACTCTGTACCTATCCCTGAAACTGGAATTGAAGTCTAAAATGTGAAGTAGTTAGGCGTAGATGAGGGTTGAAGAGAAGAGAGAGGGTGTCTTTGCCCTTAACCTGGTGGAGAAGAGGAAGAGATGTGGCTATCGCAGATCCTCTCCTCCTCCCTCACATCAACTAAGAGCAAGAAGCTGCGATCCAGTTATGTACGTTATGCTGCGTGCCATCTTCCCCTCTTTCTCTTGCTCTCCTATTCTCTTCTTTTCTCCCAGAAAAAGCTCAATAAAGGGTGAAATACAAAGAGAGTTGGTTGGCCTTAAAACATAGGGTTAATACTCAAATTCGTCCCCGAAAGATTACGCGATCTTCATTTTCGTCCCCGAATGATTTTTTTAATCAAATTAGTCCCTGAAAGTTAAAAAATAAGTCAAATTAGTCCTTCTGTCAGATGGACGATGACGTGGCACGTTAAGTGCCATGTGGCATTATGACATGGCACGCCACGTGGTAGGCCAACGTTACGGTCAACGCCACGTGGCAAGTCAACGATACGTGGCATGCCACGTGGCAGGTCAGTGACACGTGGCATACCCGTGACATGCCACGTGTCACTTGACATGTACAAAAGATTTTTATAGTCAAAATAGTCTTTGAAAGTCCAGATGTAAGTCATTTTCATCCTTCAAATTTTAAAAATTAGTCAAACTAGTCCTTATATAATTTTTTATTTTTTTCATAATATTAAATTTGAAATTTTTTATACTACTAATTTTAATAGAAATATAATTGACAAACAAAACATTAGTAATTGTATCTTTTCTTCTTAAAATTTTTTTCAATAAAAGTATCTCTCTCTTTAAATTCTTCTCAAAATCTCTCTTATTCTTTTCTATTCTAAAACATTTTTCTTACGGACATTTTGCTGCAATATATATATATATATATATACTCAAAATTAAAATGTATGTATTTATTAACCTAAACAAAATTATATGCTTGAAATCAAAATTTGTGTATGTTAAGCTAAACAAAACCCTGAAAACCTTACCCGGTTCCCCTGACCCGGTACACACTAGTGCACCCAACCCTCCAGCAGTAGTAGCTGCAAACCTAATGAAGAAAAGAAAGAAAGGGGAAGCAGGGGAGGGGTTCCATGGAAGTAGAGTGAGGGAGAAGGAGGAAAGGCAGCGCGGTGGGTGTCACTGCCACCGTCGCCGCCATTGCCGTCCGTCCATAGAGCCTTGTGTCGGGGCGGAGGAGAGGAGGAGGGAGCTTGCCGTCGCGTCACCACGTCGCCATCGAGCTCGCTGCCAGCAAGCACGAAGAGAGAGAGATCGGATAGAAAGAGAGAGAGAAGACTTACGAGGGAGTCACCGCAGGAAGGAGTTCGCCGCCGCGTCCCGTTGCCTGCGCCGCCGTCATTCATCCTCCCTGCTGTCCGACGCCGTCGCCGTTCGCGAAGAAGAGAGGGAGCTCGCGTTGCCATTAGATCCGCCGTTCCTCACTATTTCTGTCGCCGCCGTCAGTGCCTTGCTGCTGCCGCCGCCGCCGCGGGGAGCTACGCCTCTATGTTTCTGGCCACCGGAAAACCTCATCGCCGTCGCCGAAAAAAATCTGCCGGTAAGGGTTTATGTTGGTCTTCGTTTCATTTGGGTTTCCGGAAGCTTCATTGTCGCTGTATGTTAGTTTCAGCTATCGTCGCCGGAGATCTGGTCGCCGCCGCCACTAGAGGTGGTTACCGGGGCTGCTGCTAAGCCGGTTCAATGAACGCTGCTGGTTCGTTTTCATAGTTCGGTAAGTAGTTGTGTTTTAGAAAACCCTGCATTAGTATCCTATTATATTTGGTTATAAACTCTGAGGTCTTGGTAACGTAGGTTCGAGTTCTGTATGTTGCGTGTTGCTTTTAAGTTGCTGTGAGTACTGCGAAAGTGACCAGAGACCAAGTTGTGGTTTGCTGTTGATCTCGAGTTAAGACGAAAAGTACTTAGTGAGGCGTTTGGGATATGGTGTTGCGTCTTGAGGTAGGGGCTTTCAATACAAACTAATTTATTTTAAATTAGAAATTGTTATAAGGACTAGTTTGACTAATTTTTAAAATTTGAAGGATGAAAATGACTTACATCTGGACTTTCAAGGACTATTTTGACTATAAAAATCTTTTGTACATGTCAAATGACACGTGGCATGTCACGGGTATGCCACGTGTCACTGAACTGCCACGTGGCGTGCCACATATCGCTGACTTGCCACGTGGCGTTGACCGTAGCGTTGGCCTGCCACGTGGCGTGCCATGTCATCATGCTACGTGGCACTTAACGTGCCACGTCATCGCCCATCTGACAGAAGGACTAATTTGACTTATTTTTTAACTTTCAGGGACTAATTTGATTAAAAAAATCATTCGGGGACGAAAATGAAGATCGCGTAATCTTTCGGGGACGAATTTGAGTATTAACCCTTAAAACATAATTACAAATAGATTTAATTATTTTATTCGTCTTTATCCTTTTACCAAATTTTTAATTAGATCTTTATATTTTTTTTAATTAGATTTTTACACAATTTTTAATTTTATAATTAGGTCCTTTCTAACAAAAAAAATATTAAAATTAATTGAATATTTCTTTGCAAATTAAAAATATTCATAATTAAAAACTTAACTAGATCTTTCATTGCATGTATTTTGAAAAAAATATTCTATTAATTTTAACGTTTTTAATTAAAAAAAAGATTTAATTACAAAATTAAAAATAATGTAAAAACTCAATTAAAAATATATATAAGAATCTAATTAAAAATTTGATAAAACTATAAAAATAGAATAATTAAATCTTATAAATATCATCTCAAAATGAAAAGCAGAATAAAACTTATAAGGCCAATTTTATGTTATTTTTTATTTGATGTCTAATTTTTATCTAAATTATTTTTTAAAAAACTTTAAAATATTTAAAATTTTTAAATTTTTATACTTTTAAATTTAAAATTGATTATTTAACCTATTTTAACAATTAGACAACATTTTTTAGATAACATAGCAAACACGGAGTTATAAACCGTGTCAAAATATGTCATACCGTACCAGGTTCATCGAAAACCTGATTTTGCCAGGCCCAGGCTAGAGTTCACCGCTTTTCCGTCTCTAAACCCGTTTCTAACAAAAAATATATATTTTTGTTCTAGAATATGTTGATGAGGTTTGGAGTCATGCCCCCAAACTCTTGCCAGAGGATCCTTATGCGAGGGCCAGGGTTCGTTTCTGGGCCAGCTATAATGATCGAAAGGTACATAATTGTCATTATTGGTTTGCTCTCTCATATAAATATTAGGGGTGGCAAAACGGGTCGAATCCGTCGGACTGATCCGCTAAACTCGCTAAAAAAGTCGGGTCGGACTAGGATTTGGAGCCCGCCGAATTAAAAAAACCCGCCAAACCCGCACCGCCAAATTGGCGGGTTTTGTCGGGGCGGGGCGGGCCGATCCGCCGGGCCGAAGACTTTACTTTTTCTTTTATTTTTATTAAATAAAAAAGTGATTACTATTATAAAATTAATAATTATAGAATTTTTAAACATTTTTTTCATTTTTTGTTTTTATTCCTCTTTTAGTTATTAACTTTATTTATTTTATTTTACAATTTCGTATATATGTTCAAATTATGTGACTTATTTTTTAAAATAAAGATGATTCTATTAACAAATATTATTTTGAACAATTTTATTGAAGTTAAAAATAAAAAAAACAGTAAAAAATTATATTATAATTTGACTATTTTTTTATTTGTATTTGATTTTTTAATTATTATTTTTGGTTAATTTTAATGATTTTATTTTTCAAAAAAAAAAGAAAAAAAGAGTCAAGCGGGCTAGCCCGCCAACCTGCCAATCCGCCATAAAGCGGGGCGGGCTAACATTTTGAACCCATTTTAGTTGGCGGGGCGGGCCGGTCCGCCCCGTTTATAGGGCAGGCTTAGACGGGGCGGGGCGGGTTGGGGCGGGCCGGCCCGCTTTGCCATCCCTAATAAATATCATTTATGTATTTATGAGTAAACTACTATTTGTACCTATTAAACACATTTATCCATAAAAGAAGAAAATTACTATTTGTACCCATAAAACATGAGTTTCATATAACAAAATTATCCAAACACTAAAAAATTATATAAAAATCCTAAATTACCCTTATTTCATCTGCATCATCTTTTCTCCTCCACCACCACCACCACTAACTCCATCCTCTCCCTCTCTCCTTCCATTTTTTGAGCTCGTCACTGCCGCCAGAATTCGTCAACTCTGTCAACTCCTTCCTCTCTCTCTTTCTCTCTATTCCCTTTTGTGTTTTGCTTCTCTCTCCCTTCTACTTCTTCGAATGGTTGCATAATGTAAGTTCAGTGGTCTCTGAGTTTGCAGATTGGGAAAGAGCGGGTGAAACCGCAGATTAGACAGGGGTTGGATCAGAGCTCTGTGTTAGCGAGAGATGGAGGACTAGCTGGAACGGGTTGGGGCAGCGGTAGCGATCAGGCAGCGGCGGCTCTAGGGTTGCGAAAGGCGGCAAAAACAGAAAGCGATGGTGGTCCTAGGCTCGCAGAGGTAGGTGAGGAGAAGAAGAAGAAAGAGAGAGGGAAAGGGTGGAGGAGGAAAGAAAGGGGGAAAGGACGCGGCGGCAGCAAGTGCAGGTTGGGTGGGACTTGACGGCGGTTGAGTGCCGCGGCGGTGGTTACGCAAAGGAGCAAAGAAGGGAACATGGGTGAGAAGGGGCGAGAAAGAGAAAGAATAGAGGAAATCGGGTGAGGGGGCGACAATTTGGTGGTCGTCGGTGGTGGTGCGGTGGTATGAGACAATTTGCTTTTTCTATTGTTGTTGTTGTTGCTTTATGTGAAGAAGATGATAATGGAGGTATAGTGGTGGTGGTGGTGGTGATGGTAGTGATGAAGAAAATGAGGTGGTGGTACCTTTAAACTCAAAGTTTGGCTCAGGCGAGGACAAGCAGGAAAGGAGAGAAAGAGGGGTAGATGATGCAGATGATGATAAGGGTAATTTGGGGTTTTTATGTGATTTTTTAGTGTTTGGATAATTTTGTTATATAGAACTCATGTTTTATGGGTATAAATGGTAATTTCCTTTTTTATGGGTAGATGTGTCAGCATTTTCAACTTTCGTGAATAAAAATGATAGTTTACTCTGTATTTATTTATTTTTCTTTTAAAGTGATGAAACTGATACCGAGCTAGTTAAAATGAAGCCCTTTAGTTATGGTCAAAGTTTTAAAGAGGTTGATGCTTAAAACTATCCATGAAAAATGATTACATGTCATCTTAAATATCAATCACGTATTGATTTAGTACATTAACTTCTTGTAATTAAAATTTCTTATCTAAATTTTATATAATTAAAATTTATTAGAGTTCTAGAAGTTTAATTATTTCTTTTAAAATAGTAAAATTTTTAAATTAAATTTGTTATTGTCTCTTTTATGGAAATATTAAAGAATTAATCAAGTTTTTAAGAGATTTAGTTGATATCAGTCACATAAAATTTAAGTAATTCCAATCTTAATAAGTTAAGATACAAAATTAACATGCCTCAATTATTCAAAACTAATATAAATTACTATCGTAAATTTTGAGGACTAAATGAAGTCAATTCTAATTTTAGAGGTTAATTTAAATTCAATTTTAAATTTTAACGGTCAAAAATTAAATATTAACTCATGTTCCACTATAACACCCTAGGTCAAGTTTTTTATCATTTCAAACAAAACAAAAAATCACTCATCCTCTTTTGGTATGAAGAAATGCTTCACAATAAATAATCCAAAAACAAACTTATAACCATTGACTATTTCGAATAAGGGAACAATAATAAATCAAATTACAAAAAAAAAAAGGCATTGCCAACTATAATCACAATCACAATGACAAACAGTTCTCTTAAACTCTGACAAATATTCAAAATATTGAAATCCAATATATATGCAATAAATATTAACTGTAATTTTAAATATTAACCCTTATTTTTCAGCTCGTATATAAAATACAACACTTTAATCAATAAATCAGACACAAGAGTAGTAGAGATAGAGATACACCGAATATGCAACCATGTTAGGAGGCCATGTGATTAAGAGGAGGAGAAGAAGGTAAAGCTCTGCTCTATCTTCTTCTTCTATGATGTTTTCATTGCGGTGAAGTAGAGTACGAAAGTTAACCGAAAAATTGATTAAATTTACCTACCAATCATAACGATCATCATTAATAGTCAAGACATAAAGAAAGAAAAAACAAATGAAAAATACACTTACTTTTTCGAATAAATTAATGGATAATAAGTTAGAAATCCGGTGGCGATTGCCCGCCATGGATGGGGCTTCCCCTTCCCTTACCTCTGTGGGTTAGGTTTACGTTGATACTGTAAGTAAAAATAGAAATATCAGAATTCAAAAGGTATAATCAAGAGTAAATTGTAAATCGTTTAAAGTAATTCTATTCAGGAATTGAAATTTGTTTTCATGATAATTACGTCGGAAGTAGTAGAAAAATTGGTTAACTCAGAAAAGACATGATAGCACAAATTGAGAGTACGTGAATTATAAGCATTAGATTAGTTATATTATTGTCAAGAGTTGTTAAGATTAGCTGGCACTCTTAACACTAAGTATAAATATTAGGATAATAATTCAGTTGTAACAAACCTTTTTTTTATATTTTTTTATTGAGCTCAAGATAAGATTAACGTCTCTCTTTCATTTTATTATTTTTGTTATGATAATTAGATGTACTCAGTTGTATTTATGTATTTTATTATTTAATTTTTTATTATTTTATTATTTATTTTATAAAAAAATTATCCAAAATAATTAAGTTCTTTTTTTAACTCTTTAATAAACAATTTAGGATCTGAACATGATTTATCTTTAAGATGGCATTCTGAAACTATATTAAAAGCAAATAAACTAAAAAACCTTTAATATTAAGCTAAATGTAAAACCTTTGCATCCGTAGCTTTCAACCCCCTGTTGAGTACTTAACAAGAATGTGACTGTTAATATATGAATATATAATCAAAATCAATATAGTCATATATGATTGTATTAATTTTGATTTCAAATGTCTTTATTTTTCATTTAGTTTTTGTATATTGTAATTTAGTTTTCATTAATGTAATTAAACATTGTTCTCGTTCAAAATATTGTAGACAAAATGTGCTTAAGTTAAATAAATAAGTATAAATAATTAGAATTTATTTTTATTTAATTAATATTAATTAATTTTTTATTATAAATTTGTTTAATCTTTATTTTTTTGAGGAATTAGAATTTAAATTATATTATAATTTAAAATTAAAAAATTATAATTTAATATTTAAAATAAAACAATAATTTCAAAAGATTTGTTCTTTAATATAATTAAACTTTTCATAATAACATGTAGCCAAGTAGGTGTGGACTACAAGGTCAAAGAATTGCAACATCCTTTGATATTGGTTTTGGTGTCATGATTCTGAAATATTTGTAGAGATGTCCAAATTCTAAGATTCAAATAATGAGGAAGTGCGTCATCAAATTTTTAAGTTAGTTGCTTCTTAAATCCGTTATAACTTTGTTAGTTAATTCTTCATCTGGTGTTAGATTTTATTTTTATAATGTCAATCAAGTTTGTATATTATAATTTATTTATTTTACCTATCATTTTTATTTTCTAATATCAATTTCTATTTTATTTTACCTATTATATGTATTTTTATGATGATTCCACGTTTTAAAATGTCACCTCCAAAATCTCGTCTTGCTTGAACTTATATCTAAAATCCATTATCTTGGTGACATAAAGTCTCGCAAGTCCACTTCAATTCCTATTGGGATTCATTACAGTGATTCAGAGGATTCTGAGTCTCCTAGTAGTAGTAATGATGCTTTACAGGATATGACATTAAAATCTACAGAACTCAAAAGAAACACAAAAAATTCCTAAGTCAGGAATTGGAAAGAAAATAATAGAAGCATCACCATGCTGACTTACCTCACCCCCAAAATCCTGTGTTTTGCTGGAGCCACTTGACGAGAAATCAATGGACATGGAGAATGCTGATGGTAATGTTCAGATATTTCACTTGCTTCTTAGCCATCAAATAAGCAAATTGTAAGATGAGATTGGTCACGGCCAGGTTAAGAATAGAGCGGGACACTTGTCTTTACTGGATAATGAAAAATTAATAATAATTATATATAAATGAATATATTTTTATCATCCTTTTTTCATCCTTCCTGAGTGAGTACAGAATACGTTAAATCAATTGTGAATGATACAATTTAATAGTATTTCGACATTTTTTTAATAAATTGATTTTAATTAATAAGATTTATTGTGTTTTCAATTAAATTGAATTTGACTGATTCGATTTATATATAAATACCATAAATTAAAACACGTTGATTTTATTTATATAATATATGTTTAGGACATAACGAATAATTTATTTATGTTTAAAATATTTATGTAATTTTTAATTTCAACGTATTTATTCATGTAAATTATTTTAGAAAGACGAAACACAAAATGTCATATGAGCTCCAATTTGTTAGAGCAAACTTGGCAAATAAAGTTACATCAACCAAACATATAAGCATAAGGTGGACTTGATCATTCACTTGACCTAATCCCTAAATGCTAGATAGCACTAGTTTGCTATATCTAATATGATAATTGACAAATATAATTTCCTATCTTAGTCTTATCAAACTTTCAATTAAAAAGACCAAGGGAGAAGAGAAGAAAGAAGTTTAAAATGTATTTCATTCCATCATTATATTGGTGTAAGACAGCATTTTGAGAACCGGACTGGAAATCACAAACTAATCCGGCTAACTAAAAATTGATCATAAATTAATTCGGTTTAAGATAAAAATTAATTAATAATAAACTGATAAAAAAATTAAAAAAAGTTTCAAATAATCAATTAATTAGTCGAATTAATCTAATTTTTTAATAGTTAATCGATTAAAAATAATAAAATATAATATATATTTTTTCTAAAAAAGATATTATATATATATATTTATATATACATAAACATATTATTTAATTATATTAATTTAAATATAATTAAATTTTGGTTAAATCTTTAAACTTATGAATTTTTAATTCTATTAGTTTGATATCACTTAGGTTTTCAAAACCCTGGGGCAAGGAGTTCCACTGAGGTCTGTTGTTGCTTGCCACTTACCAGCAACCCAATTTGAATCTCTTATCTTATCCTTAAGTGCTTGACTAGTTCTTTACGAAAATGAGGTTTGATTAAATTTATTTTTGATAACATGCTAATTAATAATACATGATTATTAAATTTGTATAAAATTTTTACATCAATGCATAAAAATCAAAACAAATATAGTGAGAACTAAAACATTAGTGACTTAAGTGATATTTATTTAGAAAATCCTTAATCTAAAGTAAGCTTATTAAAGCACATAATTATTAGAATACTTCTAATACATGATTTTAGTTCAATTTTATTTTAGGTTTTATAAAATATAAATGAATGAATATATTTGATTCTATTATTATATTATCTTTATTTCTATATCATATTATAAATTATTTTTTTGAGAATTATGTTAAAAAAACATATTTTGTTAAATTTAATATGCAATTATATATATCGCATTAAATTTAATTAAATATCAAAACTAAAAATAAAAAATAATAAATAGTGATGATGTTCTTTTTAAAATAGTCAATTAATTAATTACTAAATTAATGTTTAGTTTTTTAAATATAAATAAAATTTTTATTTTTTTAAAAAAATTGATTGAGATAAAAAAATATTATTTATATATTAAATAATAAAAAATTATAAAAAACTGATTTTTAGTTATCCAACATTAACTATTTTTTAATTATAAAAATACTCAATTTTTTAGATATATGAGGATTTAAATTTTAAGATAAATAATATAATTTTGAAAAAATTGACTGATATAAATTGAAATTAATTAAAAAAATTAACTTTTTAATTGAATTCTAATTCATATTTTTTATTTTAACTCTTATATATAATTATTATAGATATAAGTAAAATTATTAAAATTTTTTATGTATATATATAATTTTAGTTTTAAATTATAAATATTTTGTATGTCTTTCAAATTATAAATATATTGATATTTAACTAATTTTATTTTAGTGTTTTTTTTTATGGTTTGCACTAGGGTATCCATCAGGCCGGAAGTCCAGCGATTAATCTCTCGGGTACTGCAGAGGCATACAAAGTGGGCGACCCTCCCAAACAAGCAAGCTCCATTCCCATCCTCCAGTGAGTATCGAACCCGGGAGAGATGGTTAAGGGATACAGACTCTCATTCATCTGTGCCAACTTGCGTTGGTATTTTAGTGTATTTTTGCCCTCATTATTTGTGACTCACGGGCGTATCACGTATTGAGAACACTCCGTGGCGCGAACCTCAAAGCACTTTCCGAACAGGTAAACATCCTGCTGAAAATACTTTGAAGAAGGAACTATGGACTAAGTTTGAGGCAGCATCAAGTTATGGGTTTCAACCCAAGTTGCCGGCAGTTGAAAAGGATGCTCCAAAAGGGTTCCTTGACATGCTGGTAGAAGCTTCATGTGATGAATGAAATGAAATATGAAAATGTCAAAGATGTAAGTAAACAAATAAGTTTTCTGGTTAGAAAAATTTTGATATGTACTTGCTGGTTTATATTGGCATCCAATTCGTCTAATGGGACAAACGCACAAATGTATACTTGGGGGAATGCTTGCTAAAAACGTGCATTGTTTTCTAATGTATTTTATGAATTATGTTCTCCCTTTATCATTATAGATATTGATATTACACTTTTCACCTCTCTTCTTTTCTAGCTAGTATGCTGTGAGCATGTGATAGAGTCATGAGTTAAAATTTAAGAAACAATCCTAAAGCTACTTTTAAGAATAAGACTGTGTTCACACATAATCAAGTCTAAGCTTACTTTTAAGTTCACACTTAAATAGTTAAATATAAGTTATAATTTTAAAATATGTTATTCTAATATCAAACATCTACTTTAATAGATGTTTGACATTTTTATAATTTATTTATTTTATCTATTTTTTTTCTTTATCTTTGTACTCTTAAAAAGTACCAACTCCTTCTACTTTTGTATTATGAAATTTGAGAGTTTTCATTTTTTTTTCATGTCTTAAAGTATGTGAGTTCCTTATTAAATTTTACGGGCCTGCTACACATACAAGCCTACAAGCAAACAAGTTGGCCCAGCCCAAACAGAAATCACGCGCATGAAGAGAGATAAGATGGCGCGTCAAAATCACGCGCTCAATATTCGAACGGTTACGTATGGCAGACTCTTCCACTTCTTCCACTTCTTCCATTTCTCAAGGCGCTTTCAAAACAACGAAACCCTCTCATGAAGAATCTGAAGAAAAAACAAACCAAGAATACTCAACGTAAGTCCATTAAAATACTGTATATTTTACTTTTCTTCTACGTCGTTCTTCTAGGGTTTACTATTACTCTTGCTTCTTTGTTACACTAAAACGCATCAAACACCATCAACCTCTCTGTGAAGAATCTGAAGAAAAACAAACCAAGAATACTCAACGTAAGTCCATTAAAATACTGTATATTTTACTTTTCTTCTACGTCGTTCTCTAGGGTTTACTATTACTCTTGCTTCTTTGTTACACTGTTCTAAGTTATACGTCGTTCTTCTAAGTTCTACGTCGTTCTACATTGTTATTCTAAGTTCTCCTGCTATTTTTGTTGATTTTTGGGGGGTTTATTCCGTAGATTCGGGGTGTAAACTGCTTAACCTGTAATGTGGCTTGATATTGAAGCATGGTTGAGTGATATCTGACGATATCTATATGGATGTATCGAATAATATCTATGGGTGTATCTCACTGTAACAATGGGTGTATCTTGTTTGACATCTTTGGGTGCATCTGAATAATATCTATGGGTTTATCTCTCTGTTATCAATGGGTGTATCTTGCGAATATCTTTGGGTGTATCTGACTCATATATATGGGTGTATCTTATTGTTATCAATGGATGTATCTTTTTGTTATCAATGGGTGTATCTGAGTCATATATATGGTGATATTACTGATATCTTTGGGTGTATTTTTAGTTTCAGAGAAAATGGCAGCAAGAAACCAAACTAAAGACCTTAAATGTGCCACATCTCCTGAATGATAAGTTCAGAACATGACGGAGAAGAAGATTTGTGAGGGATCTTGGATTCCGTGGGTTTGATGCCATCCCACCACTGAGGGTGGATCACCAACTCTTAAGGGAGCTGGCAAACAACTTCAAACTTGGGGAGAACAACTGAAGACAGGATATGGTTCTTTCCAAATAACCCCAAAAAAATAGGTGATGCGCTTGGCATCAATGCAACAGGTAATTAGCTCAAAATTATAGATGATATTAGTTGTTGCTTGGGTGTATATTAACCTGATGCTTGGGTGTATTTGAACCGACTTGGATGCTTTGTTGTCTTCCTTTTTGTAGGAGATCTATTTCCTGAGAAAGTTGACTATAAGAAACTTTCTGATGATGACAAAAATTTATAGAAGATTCCAGGGCAAGACCCTCAAAAGTCTTACCGATGAAATGATGGAAATCGGCATTGGCAACGAAGAGGAACGCCTGATGTTTCAAGAGGATATTCATCCTCTACATACAGATGGCGTTCCTTTTGCCAACGACGATAAACAAATATCGCCCGTGCACCTGGTCCCAATTTTTAAGATGGACGGCATAGAGGAGAGAAACTGGGGGGGCATGTTTTGACCTTCATGATCAAGGGCATAACAGACTATCAAGAGAAGAAGAAGAAGGCAATCAATGGCTGCCTCTTCGCCCTGATGATAATCTACTTTCATCTTTCAAAAAACAAAGGCAAGAACAGGGTTGAAAGACCACCAAAGCCATGGATTGCCAACTGGACTAAGGAGCAGTTGGTCGAAAGAATGAATGCAGAGAGAGAGAGGAAATTTTGGTGAGTAATCATAATAAGTTGGTGTATTTTATTTACCCGAATGGTGCTAACTAAAATATCTCATGTTTCAGGGGCTTGTGAAGTTGGCAGAGACAAGAGAAAAAATGAGAAAAAAAGAAAAAAAAGAAAAAAAAACAAAAGATAAAAAAAAAAACAAAAAAAAGGAAGGCGAGCCCAACATCGTCTTCGGACACAGAAACTACTGACAGTGACACTTCTACCTCTGAGTCTGAGGCTCAAGAAGACTCAGAGGATTCGGGAAGAAAACACCCCGGCAAAAAGGGAAAAAAGTAAGTACCATACTTGGGTGTAATTTCTTTTTCGGTTTGGGTGTATTTTGTTTGTCCACGTTGGGTGTATGTAGCTTATTAAGCAGGGTGTGTTTCGTTTGCTGCGTTGGGTGTATATTGTATATTTAGTTGGGTGTATCTCGTGAATTCATTTGGGTGTATTTTATTTTTCTAAATGACAATTGTTTGCCTTCCAGAATGGACTCAAGAAAAAGAAAGCAGAGGCAAGACGAGTCAGATTCTGATTCAGAATCTGAATCTGAACCAAGTGATGAGTAATGTCCTGAAATTAATACTCATTTCTTTTGGCTTCGTTATAAAGATTTCGTGTATTAACTGAAGTGTCTATTATTAACTTATAGGAGCGAAGAATCATCGCCTGCGGAGAAGGAGAAGAAAAAGAAAGAAACAAAAACAACTCCAAAAAAGTAAGCGTTTCTTTGGATAAAAATATGTGATAAAATTAATTTTTTATTTCTGATTGGTACTGTTTTTTTTTTTCCACCCAGAACACAACAAAAAAAGAAAAAAGTTGTTGTGGAGGATTCACCTCCTGAAGAAGATCAATACTTTGACGGGTACAGTACCTCGTAAGCTATACTACGGTCTATCATCGTAATTATTTTGTGTTAACGTCTTATTTTATGAATGTAGTGAGAGATATGAAATATCAAGTGACGAACTGGATGAATGGCTAAGGAAAAACGTTGATAAATCTGCTGCAGAGGGGTATGTCTTGCTGGGCTGTGTATTTGAGATTTTGGTGTCTTTTGTTTGCTAATAATTGTATCTTGTTTTGCAGGGAGAACCAAGCTGACCTGCGATCGACAGAAGGTCGCTATGTGTCCTCTGAAACGTAAGAAGCTTTATTATTTAATAAAATCTTGTTATCATGATTTGGATGTATTCTGTGAAACAATTTGGGTGTATTTTGTGGATCAATTTGGGTGTATCTTGTTTACTAAGTTGGATGTATATTTCGTTTGAATAACATCAAATCTGTTTAGACTACCGGCTGTGAACTTGGGAAGTGATGATCCTTCCTCTCAAGGACGCACAGAACAGAGTAGTGTAAACCAGCCGTCTCAGAGCATGTAATTTCTCTTTCAAATAACCGTTACTTTTGTTCTTCTAATAACTTCTACTTCTAATTCTGTATATATATTTTTTAGAAAAAAAAGTCCTTTATTATTTTATTCAAGAAAAAAAAGGCAGCAAAAAAAAGCAAAAACTGCAAGTATGTAAGTTCTCAAAAAACAGAGCCTGTCTTCTTTTTGAATTGTTCAGGTGTATTTTTTATCTTTTTTGCGTTATTTTAGGTTGAGTCCGACTGACTCGAATATGATGGTTGTGAGGGAACAAACACCGTCGGAAGCGCTTGCAATGTGAGTTTTCCAAGAATATTTCAACCTTATAACCTTATTATTTTCAAAGGCGTTGTTAACCTTTCATTTTTCTTCTTGTTTAGAGTCCCGATCCAGGTTTTTGTGCCGGCATCCCAAACAACCCCTGACACAGATTTCGAACCAACCCCTATGCTACGGATTGAAGGGACTACAAAAAAGTAAGAAATAGTATTGGGTGTATATTTGTTTAGGGTTTGGGTGTATATTTGCATACAGTTTGGGTGTATATTGTTCCTGATCAATTTTTTCTTTACGCCATGATTAATTTTGTGTTACTGTGCAGCACTCCTGAATCCCCCAAGAAACTTCAAGAAACCACACCCACGCTTCCCCCAGCTCCAACTAAAATGTAAGTTCATCAGACTAAAATCAATCTTTGCTTATCATCCGTATATTATTATTCTTACTCTTATTCTTATACATCATGACACAGTCATCCAGCCGCAGAAGACGCTGCTGCCCTGTTGATGATGGCATGGACAGCAACCTATGTTCCTAAAACAGATTCAGGGATGCCATCATTCAGCCTTGGACTGACTGATTCAAGCCAGGCGGGGGCGTCAACGCAGGAGACAGAAAGGGAAAAATCTCCAGAAACTGCAAGTATGCTAGAACAATTAGACACTTTGGTCCAAAAATTAGCAAGCAATGCGGCGAAGGGAACAAACGAAAGTCCACAAATTCAGAGGGAGACTGGGGGAGAAAGTTCTGCAAAGTTTGAAACTCCTGGGGGAATAAATCAAATTCCGGATGATATGAAACAAAAGTGCTACACCTGGGGGACGAGACTGAAGGAAGATGCAAAAGGCGATACTGACGAGTTTGAGGAGATATGCACTCTGATTGGCCAAGGAGAATACATTTTGATGAGAACGCACCTTGCATCCCTCCAGGCAAAAAGTGATATAGAATCTCAGGTAATTTTAGACTAACATTAATGTTTTTACACCAAAGTCAACTGCAATGTTTATTAATTTAAAATTGATTTCTAGATTGTATCTGCCATCTGCCTCATCCTAAACCAGAAAAATGAAAAGAGGTTTCAGGAACAAATATACTGTCTCCCCCCCGATATTGTGGTAAGTGTTACTTCTACGAACTTTGGGTGTATTTTATGCTTTGATTTGGGTGTATTTTGTGCTTTGATTTGGGTGTATGTTGTGTATTTTCGGTTTTTCATTTCTTGTATCGCAATTCTTGCAGAGCATGGCACTTTCGGATCACCCAAGGGGGGAATTCATATCCCCGAAAACGGAAAAGGAATTCAGGGTGGAAGCCTACCCGAGTTTCATTCACTTCATAGATAGAAAAAAATTAAGTTCGCATCCATATGTAAGTTTTGGTTTGCTAAATTTGTTAGTACGCTTATTTATTTACTTATATGCCAAATAAAATAACACTGTTGAAATGTGGCAATCCTTCAGATTTTTGCTCCTGTTTGCCACTCGGGACATTGGTGGTTATGGCTGATAAATACAACAAAGCGGAAATGTCAAATACTTGACCCGCTACAAAAAAGCTCCAAGCGATGAGAGAAGGACATTAATAAATTCACTGTAAGTTGCCTCTGTCTTCTTTACTTTAATAGATAGGTCTATTTTGAAGGTTGAGTTGGGTGTATATTCCATATTCAGTTGGGTGTATCTTGTCCATTCATTCGGGTGTATTACTGATTTGTTTTGGTATTTAAGGGATATGTATTTTCAAGATTGATAACATATGCCGGCGGGAAACCTCTCGAGAAAGGCGAGAAGGAGAAGGAAATTAAAGCCTCATATGTTAAAATTTCAGGCCAAAAAAACAAGGTATAAATTTGTGACTCTGAACATTAAACTTTTCTAAATGAGATTTGTAATTTATTTTCTTCGTTTTCAGCTATGACTGCGCTATCTACGTAATGAAGTGGCTTGAGTTAATAGAGCCGGAAAACATTAAAAAGGGGAAGTATGAATGGGATAATTGGACACAGGTAACTGTCTTTAGAACTATATATGTATTACTTTACTGAATTAATATTTCTGTTTAAACATAACATACTTTTTAATTGTAGGAGGAGGTGGACCACTATAGAGTGGAGTATGCTTCCCGGATACTATTCAGTGAGATGAATACACAGAGACGGGCAATTAGAGAGAGTAGTGCTATAAGGCTGTCGAAGCCATCCTCTGTATTATTGAGTCCGTTTTGTCAGATTAATTCTGCTGATATAGAAACTGGGTATTTGTAAATTGAACAAATGATGTAAATATTTGCCATTTATCAACAACTTCTATTCCATGTATATTTTTCCCATAGTTAAACTATCTGTGCTGGTAAACTGTTTGTGATGTATTCAAAAACTGTATTACAGGTGGTAAAACATAAAGCAAAAAATCAAGGCATACGCATATTATACTGTTACACCCAACGCAAGTCTAATAATACACCCGAGATTGAATAAAATATACACCCAATTGTCTGTGCTGTATTCAAAATGAATGAATTACATGTACTAAAATATGAAAAAAAACATCAACTGAAATATACGCCCCATAACCTGTGAATTTTTACAGCTTTTGTTCTATATGTATCTATATATGGTCTATATGTAATTGTCAATTAACAAAAATACACCCAAAAGTAACAGTGATTTTACACCCATACTCTTATAACTATACACCCAAAGAGTTATCCCCTGCTGCTGGTACCCTGAACTGATAATTATAACTTGTCCCTGATATTGGCTGCAACTTGAATGCGCCACTGATGCAGCATCAAACAGGTTTATCTGAATATATCACTCACGCATTAGCTAACTATTAACTAGAAAAATAAACTCAATCGCCACAAATTTAAAGAACATTACATTTACCTCGCTTAAAACTTTCGTCTTCTTCTTCTTTGTGGCATTTGCAATCTGTTTCTCCAGCTTTGAACCTAGCCTGTTTTTGGACGTCCTCTTGTTCGAATCCTTGGCGGGCTTTGAAGCTTGTTAACGGATTCCAAGTTGGCGTCTTCGTGGGATAAAGAAATGTCCCCTTCCTTTTGCCTTTTAGTGCTTCCATCTCGGCCATGACGTTATCGTACGCACGGTGCAGAATTGCAGTCAGCTCCTCCGATTCGGAGGGCAAATTCGCAAATATTTTGCGAACGAAAAACCAATTGGTCGAACCTCTTGCTTCTTGGCTCCATTAGTGTCGTCGTGGCTGCTCTTGATGTGTGTGTGTTGCCTCTTTACCTTCTTGCTCCATCGTTCCAGTATGTATCTAGGGGACTTGGCTTACTTGTTCGAAGCTTAACACGCTTAGTGCGTGACGGCACAGTATCCCTCTCGACTCGAATAATAAGCATTGGCATTTTACCTTGGCTACAACTGAGTCGTAGGTAACCGCGAACTTGTCGAATATTGAGCTGGAAACTTGTTCTGCGACTTCGTAACTGAATAGCCTAGAGCGGAATTCTTTAATCTAGTGATGCAATTCGCCTTTCTCTCTGAATTGGGCTTGGACTTCCCTAAACTTGCGTGAGTGTACGCTCTTGAAACTGAGCTTCGATGGAGGATTTGGTTGCACACGGTATGACCGTATGAAAATCTGCAGTATCTGATTCTCTCTCTCTTGCTCTCCCTGCTTCCGAGGCAATTATCGTACTGTTTGACGAACTGAATGAGAGCTGTTCCGGGTGATGTACTTGTTAAAAATGAATGCATGCTCTCGCTCCTTTGTGTGCTTCTCATCCCTGCCCAGAAGTGGTGGTCCAGATAGATAAGAATCCATATGTGACGGTCTTCGTACAGATCTGCATAATACACCCAAACACACACAGTAAAATACACCCGAGATCGTACATTTACACCTCTGCTGCAGATTTTAAAAACACATTACCTGAAAGCCACTTGTTGTCCGCAAGACCAAATTCACCAGAAAATCGTTCCAATTCCTATCAAATGAGTCTTTGCTGTGAGAGTTCCAAACAACATGGCTCATTTGTTGTTCGATATCGGCATGTCCCTTGTACCCGTTTAATTTGCTTGGAATCTTCTTCATGATGTGCCAAATACACCAGCGGTGAACTGTTGTTGGCATACAGGCCTCTAGAGCCCTTTTCATTGATGCGCATTGATCGGAGAAAACCTTTTGGAGCGTTTCCTCCCATGCAACGAAGCCAGCATTGAAATAACCATTTGAATGAATCAATTTCTTCGTTCTTCATCAAAGAGCATCCGAGAAGTGTTGACTGACCGTGGTGATTCACCCCGACAAAAGAACCACAGACCAAATTATACCTGAAACGAATTACCATGGTCCAGAATGCAAAATCATTAGGTACCCCCAACAAATGCTTCGAATACACCCAATGAACGGCCATATACACCTCTGCTGCGGATTCGTAAAAATAAATTAATTTAGCATCATAAACAGGGACATTTTGTTACCTGTTTGTATTGTAGGTGGTGTCGAATGAAATGACGTCTCCAAAATACTCAAAGGCGGCTCTGCTTCTTGCGTCGGCCCAAAAAGCCAGCTTAATCGATTGATCCTCCTCGAGTTCGAGCTCAAAAAAGAAATTCGGATTCTTCTCTTTCATTCTTAAGAAATATTTCTCGAATTCCTTTGCATCTTCTTGTTCGGAAACATTCCGCACTTCCCTGGTAATGTAATTCCTCACGTCCTTTTCGATAAAATTTAACTCGCGGTGACCCCCGGCAGCCGCAACAAATGATTGGTAGGTTTTGCTTGGTCTGATACCGGCCTCGTCGTTATTCTCTATCGTACGACGAATGGACATGCTTAGTTTCCTGTGCTGTTTGAGCATCTCTGCTTTGCTTGGACAGCAGGGGTGTGAATGATCCAGCACAACCTATGAAATGATCCAAGTACCGACATCCTTCAATGTGTGTATATAAATTCTTGCAGGACAGTTTAAACCGGCTGTCGGATTGGTCTTCTCGGTTGGAGATATTTTAGATTTCCATTTTCCCTCTCTGCTACATGTAATCAGTTGATTCTTAATCTCGTTTCCCTTCCTATTTGTGCACCGAACTCTTGTAGAGAAACCTGCAGCCTTGGCGTAGTTCCTGTAAAATTTTCCGGCATCTTCAAGGGTCGTAAAGGTCATTCCGACTTTCGGAACAAGCTCGTCATCAACAACCGAGAGAGGCTGCACAATACACCGTGTCAGAACTGTGAATACACCCATAGATATGATACAAATACACCCAATCATGTCTAATATGATACACCCGACCGAAACAACTCAACTACAGAATGACCTTTAAAGCCATAAACTGTCAATACACAGGCTGCAGAATACACCATATCAAAACTAAAACACACCCCAATCATGTCTGATATAATACACCTGAACAACAACAACTCAATTAAAAATAACAAAAAACCAGTAAAGTGTATACACCCACCCACACTTATAGCTAAAATACACCCAAAGAAGAATTGATCTACACCCGAGCGTCTGCTATAAATTCTAGGTAATTAAACAATGTTCAGCAATTTTTAAACTACACAATGCTATACAAATTACTGTAAATCAAACCTCAGGAACTTGTTAGATTCAAATTCATAATCCATCGCCTGGATTCAGCACAAAATCTGAGCTTGAAGGATCCATTATCTTCAAACGAGTTCGAACTTTGATTTCAGAAAACAAATCAAAAGAAAACGAAGCTCGAGTTGCAGAGAGAAAAAATAACGTAAACGAAGAACATACCAGTGAGAAAAGAAGAGGAAAAGATCGATGGAGAAGAATGAGGGAAGACGCGCGAGAAGAAGAACAACCAAATCTCAAAATAACGAAAACGAAGAAGGAAACAAATATTTTAAATTTGGAAGTTAGATATACGCGGCATATTATATAGCGCGTGTAATCAACGTACGTGGAGGAGCGCGTATTTTAAATTTATTGTTTAATAAACTTGTAAAGCATACAAGCCCTAATGGCTTGTATGCAGAGCTTTTCCGTAAATTTTATTCATAAAATTAGTCAAGAGTAATTTAAGATTGTTAATAATAAATTTTTAATTGCTTTTAGAGTCAGTTACTTGTATAAACTAAATAACAGCACTGTGCTTGTTATTAGTATTACATGTTTGTAATCAATTTACATTTTTTTGTTATTAATATATCAACATTTATTTTTTTTATCAGTTCCTTACATCTCAAACCAGTAAAATTGGAAAAATATATATCTTTTGGAATTAAATCTTAATAAAACTGATTATGTAAATAAGTTTTATATACGTGATCAATTACGTATATTACTTGAACAATTTGGTGCACTTGCCAGTATCTGTTAGCTTCAAATTTCGCCCATCAAAAAATTATGCGAGTTAATTTGAATTGTAAAAGATTTAACATTTTAATTTAATCTACAGATCAATTTGACTCGCATTTGTATTTTTCATACACCAAATTGAAACGTTTAATATTTCAATAGCCAAAGTGATTCATCCGTATAACTGATATTATTTGTCACTTACGGCATAGCTTAAAAACATAAATATAAAAAGTATTGTAAAGAACAATGGTGAAAATTATATATAATCAAGCACAAAATTCACCGAGAATCCAGACTCCTATTAACATCATTATTTTCCGGTACAAATTTGTGATTTTGATATTACTAACTTTGATTTTGCTAGCTTTGTTCAGACAATGCCAGCCAGCTATCCCATCCTCATATCGAAAGGAGAAGAGAAGCAAGCAAGATTTTCTTGAGCAATCCAGCTTCTTCAACGGCTCCCACACCTGAATGTCTGAGCTTTGGAACTTTAGTAGTTGACTAGTTGGATTGGAAGCACCAGACATGGAAATGAGTAGTCTTCATATGCTACTAAATTAAGTGCAGTTGTTTTAATGTGACATGTTGCCTTATGTAGGGTAAAGGAACAACCTCCTCATCCTGGTTTACAAATAAAAAGTTCTGTTTCTGTTTCAATTCCATATAAATAGTCAAATAGATAATAATAATAAATAAGGAAATAATATTGTCATTCTTATTTTAATGTCACTTTTTTTTTGGTAAATTCATACAAATATACAATGCAAAAATATTATGTAAGTTGAATTATAAAAAGTAAGAGTGACATTATTATTTCCTATATACTTACTCCACAATTGCTATTCCCAACTCTATCTAATTATCTATCACTATCAAAATAAGATGCTCAACACGGTTTCAAACCTTATTCTTAATTTATCTTCTTAAAATGAATTGTGAAATAATATATCATATTATTTATTAAAACAAAAATTTATCTTAAACATTTTATACAAGTAATAGAACATTAAAACCACTTAAAAATATTTATTTGTACTTTATTATTAATAAAATATCAATATACTTTTAAAATTTATTTGAAAAAACACTTTATAATTTATATATATATACCGAGTTCTGATATTTCACAAAAAAAAATAATAATTAAAAATAGTGTATGTACATGTCCAATATCCATGTCCTTTCTTCATAACTCAACACTATGTATGTTGCTTAGGAATTTATGTACATTCATAACTCAATACACGTATTGAATTACAAATTTATTGTTTTATGTTGATGGCCACATTTTTGAAGTGTAAGAGTCGAGTAATATTTAGAAATCAAGATGAAAATAACATAGAATCTTGAGATAAACAAAACTGTATAGAAATGAATTTGTTAACAACCATATTGGAATGTGTTCAGCCAAGCCAACAAGAACAATGAACACCACAATAACACTAATAAAATTTGTGATTTACTATAATCACTCAAACCTAAGAGTCCTCCAAAAAGATATGATTCCATTCTGTTTTCCAAACTTAACCCTTCAAGGATTGCTTTTCCTTAGCTTTTTGGATCTTCAACACCTTCTTCACAATCTTTTGCTCTTCAACCAAAAATGCGCGAATAATCCTACAGAATCATGGAGCATATAAGCAAGAAACACCTAAAAGTAGATATTATAGAAGATATATCACTACGTTGAAAACAAACCTTTCCCTAACAGCGCTTCCAGACAAAACCCCTCCATATGCACGGTTCACAGTCCTGCGATTTCTAGGCAACCTTGATCTCTTGTATTCCGCCGGCCTCAAGTGTGGAATCTGCAATTATCAACCATAAATCATATTATAACAAAATAACCTTAGCTGTAGACACCATTGTACAAACTTAAAAAATACAAAAGTTATATGCCTCAAATGTAAAAATACTCTTGTACAAACAAATCCCTTGCAGTAAAATACACTTGACAAAGCACGGTAAAAACATGTATGATGCATAAACAGCTGCATATTCACTATGCTCTGGATAATTAAGCTTAGAGCCTTATCCCAATGATGGGCCAGTTGCATAGACCAAACAATGCCACTGCACCAATATCATGTTTGCACAAAACTCATATCTTAGATATCAAGAATGTGAAATTCCACTCAAGGAAAAGTATCAAAAAACTAAAGTACTAAACAAGAATCAAACTTTCACAACAAGCTAAACTACTAAACAGGAATCTCATAAAATTAATTTGTCCCCTCAACAAGCACAAATCGATTCAGTCTCATATCAGACAAGTAACCTAAAGCTGCAAATGCCAGTTATATTTGTACATCGACACAATATGCTGCAAACCCATGGAGAGTTGCAGACTCCCAGTTTTATCCTAAATGCAAAATAGCTCCATTTTAATTACTCTTCTCAGTGATCACACTACTCAGCTACCCGAACCCTAATGTAAACTCCTACAGTTCCCAGATTCTTCTAAAATGCATCAGTGCTCTCCACCCATGCATCTCCAACTACACAAACACTAGCAATTGAAAAATACAATTGAAATGCAAGAAAAAAACAAACAATTTCTACAGGGAACAACAAAGCACATCAAATTTATACGAAAGGAGAAAAGGAAATGAAAATGGAAACAGAAAAAAAGAAAGAGGGACATACACCCTGAATCCTCTTGCCAGTGACGGGGCACTTAGGGCCGCTGGCTCTCTTCTTGGTGGTCTGGTAAACGAGCTTGCCACCAGGAGTCTTCACCACTCTGTGTTGATTCGATTTCGTAGCATAGCTGTGGCGCTTCCGATAGGTAAGACGCTGCACCATCTTCTTTGATCTGCTCCCTCTGCTGCGTTAGGGTTTTTAGAAGAGAGGAGAAAAGGCGCCACAGAGACAGATTATATGGTAGGGTACTTGATGAATGGATGAATTGAAATTGGCAATGACCTAGATCGGACGGTCATCATTTCATTTTGGACATTATACTTGCCTTTTTGTTTTTGTTCATCACATGGGCCAGAAACAAGACCCATACCCACAGAAAGAACCGGTTACGACCTAACTCAGTGGGTGTTGTTGGATCGGACCCGATTTCGTATATTTGCGATATTTATTTGAATTTGATTAGAAATTTGTGGGTATGGATTCGATTCGCAAAGTTTTTGGATTTGATTGGATTATGAATTTTGTGTTGGTATCCACATATCCGCAAAAATAAAAAAATAAATAAATAAATATTCTTTTTATGTTTTATTTCAATTAATAATTATCATATATGTTGTATTATTTTAATTTATTATTTAAAAAAAGTATATTTAATATTATTTTAAGAGTAAACATATTTAAAAGAATAGAAAATAAATTTTATTGATATTTTTTAATAAAAATAAGCTTTTAAAAATATTTTTGCGTTTTGCGGATATATCGATATCCGATCCGATCCGATCCGCGTCCGATCGGATCGAATCCAACCTTAAAAACTGCATATATTGGATCCAATTCGATCCGATGATTTTAATGCGGATTGGATCGAAATTTTGGTCATACCCGATCCGCGTACACCCCAATAACTCACTACACCACTAATAATACAACCACCCCAGCAAATGTTAATATTAATAATGGTGAAAACTCATGTGCCGATCGACTTCACGTGAAATTGATAGTCAAGAACAGTTACATAATTTGACCGTGAATCTTTAAATTTAAGATGTGTACAAGTATTAGTTTATAGGTGAATGCTATGGTGCCTAAGTTATGGTGCCTAACTTACTAAAAAAGGTAAAGAAATAATATTTAATAAATTTTAACTATTTTACTTTTATTTTATACATTTTATTTTTTACCTATAAAAGTAAATTAGACAATTTAGACACAATAATAAAAGGCACCGTAAAATTCACCTAGTTTATATTTACCCAAATAGGGTTGATTGCATACTTTAGTTACTTGGCTCTCAAGCAAGTCCCTGATTTCCATTGTTAAAGTGAGTATGCAGGAAGCAAAATTGGCCAAGGAGAAAATGCATGGGAGGTTAGCTTGTGGCCGGCCGTTGGTTATTCGCCTTGCAGGTGAGAAGTACATGTTGGAAACAGCCGATAACCCTACGAAAGCAACTGGTGAAGTATACAAGTTGCATCTTACCAGAAGCAGAAGCAAAATGATGATATTTCTTGAACCAACCAAGTATGGACTATAAAATTGAAGGAGGCGCACGTATTGGTGGCACCTATAAACTAGAATGTCATATATTTGACTTAGCTTCTTCTTTTTTTAAGCCTGAAGCAATTTGCTTTATCATGACATTATATTAAGGAGGAATCTTCAAATTTAAAAGATGTATAAATATTAGTTTTGCACTACAATCTTTGATTATTATTGTATCCACTTATTTGTATTACAAAGTAAGTTATATCTTGAGATAGGCAACTTTGATGATACATAAACCAAAAGATTTACACCCAATTGATCCCAAAAGAATTTGAGATCTTCATTACGCAATAACAGCACACTACGCAATAACCACAACAAGCCAAACAGTAACTACCCTGAAACTAATTCCTGAACCTGTGCTTCTGTTTCTTGCATTTCCTCTGAGTTTTTTTTTTTTTTTTTAACAAGGTTTGCATACAATGGGGAAAGTCTGATGTTTAGTATCCGAATGGATTTTCATGGCCCCTTTGTTCGTAAAGACAGCATTGAGATACATTAAACACTGGGTAAAAAACCATATTAAGCCAAATGAGTCAAAAAATAAATTTATTTAAATTATACCACAAAAAAATATTTTATTTTATGCAAAATAATTTAAAAAATGGCTTAAAAGCTGTTAGAAGTACTATAAAAATTTGTAATGTCCTAATGACTTAGGACATTAAAGAAATACTCCACATAGTCACTAATAATTTAGAAATTAAAGAAAAAATATTTTTATCATGTATTTACCTAAATCACTAGAATATTACAAACTTTTATAGTACTCATAACATCTTTTAAGCCATTTTTTAAAATTATTTTGTATAGAATAAAATATATTTTTTAATTATTTTGTATGGAATAAAATATTTTCTTTCATTTTTAAATTATTATTGACTATGTAGAGTATTTATTTAAAATTTGAGTACATGCATGTATTACCTAAGTTATTATAACATTACAAATTTTTATAGTACTCCTAACATTTTTAAGCCATTTTTTTAAATTATTTTGCATAGGATAAAATATTTTTGTAGTATAATTTAAAAAATTTATTAAAAAATATTCATGAACTATTAAAAATGGACAGAAAAGTATTGTATGGAATTCAAATTGATAGCTCATTAATATTTTAAAGAAGTCTCGTAATTAAATATTTTGTTAACTTTTTTTTAACGTATGAAATAAAAATATATATTTTTTAATTTTTTAATTATTAATTTTTTTAATAAATTTTTTAATAAATTTCTTTAATAAATTATTAATTTTTTAACAGCATAATTCGAATTATACCATGAATTACTGTGTGTAATTCGAACCAAGCTGGTTCGAATTAGTGTGTGCGTGTGTTTATGTGTAATTCGAACCAAGCTGGTTCGAATTATGTGTGTATGTGTTTGTATATAATTCGAACCAAGCTGGTTCGAATTATGTAGAAATGGAGTTCGAACCAAGCTGGTTCGAATTATATAAAAATAGCTTCTGGCTTATTGCTGAAACGATTTTTGCTTTGGCGTATTTACGTTATTTTTTGACTCATTTGGCTTAATATGGTTTTTTACCCTTAAACACTTGTGCTGATGCACTTATTTGACTTAGCTATTTTTTTTATTATTTTATTTTAAAGCTTGAGACAATTTACTTTATGACATGACATTATATCAAATTTAAGATAAGTACAAATATTAGTTTATATCTTAAAAATAGGAAACATTAATGATGCATAAACTAAAAAAATTAGAACAATTTACTTGAATAAAACATTTGAGATTCATATTTATGCAAATACAATAATTCTCGCAGTATATGAAGAGATCGAATTCTAAATTTGTTTTTAAATTGTCAAAACAAATTTAAATGATATACATAAGTCTAGATAATGAATAAATAATAAAAAAAGTATTTATTGAAGTAAACTAATTTGTATAGAGAGTGTTTATTAAGATAAGTAAGGGTGTGTAAAAAAATACAGATTTTGGGTTTTAAATTAAATTCAAAATAAACTATTAAAAAAATAAATTTTAAATAAAAAATTAAACCAAATTAAATTCATTTTATAATTAAATTTTTAATCCAAACTATTTAATTAATTTTAAATGTAGTTCTAGATTCTGATCTAAATTAAGATCCAAATTTAAAAATAACTTTAACTCTGATTTAGAACCAGTTCAGACTTAATCATTCATAAATCCAGTCCTCTTCTTTTTTGGCTCTTCTCCTTCAACCCTTGAACGCCTCACCTCTTCTCATTTTTTCTGCTAGTGCTTCTTTCTTATTTAAATTAGTTAATTTAATTTTCAACTTATTTTAATTTTAATTTTATCCCTATTATATATATCATACACTAAACTTATGATGAGATTTTTAGTGTAGAGAGAGTTTACGGATACGTAATTGCTATTGTTCCAAATCAAATTAATTTAATTTTCAGCTGATTTTAATTATTTTACTTCTATTACAATAAGTTTTTTAATTAGTTGATAATTGCTGTTGATAATTGTTGTTCCTCATGGTTTGAGCTTGTTGAATTTCTTGATGCCGCTGTTATTCTTCATTCTTCTAACCGAAGCTTTCGTTTTTTTTTTTTTACTGTATTTCTTATGCTCTGAATTTTTTTAACAAAGGGAAGAGAGAAATATAATTTTGAACTTTGAACTTGTTCAAAACAAAAATTCATCTTACTTTGTTGAATGGATTTTAAACAATGTAAAGTCAAGCGTCTTGACATTACACCAATAGGATTTTCCATGAATTTGACTTTTATTGGTAACTCAACTTTCATTCAGGAGATGTTTAGAAGATGAGTGAACAATTCACTGCCATGTTTAAGAGGAAGGCTTGTATGTTTTTTTACTTTGGTGGTGGAATATAGAAGTTAATTGGTAGTGGGAGTTTGGACACATTCGACATTTTATCTATTTGCTTTATATTTGGAGTTTGTTTTTAAAGTTATTCTCTAGTTTTAATTTTTTTTAACTATATATAGTTTCTTTTTTATAAAGAACAAAATTTAAGTTATAATGAATCTATATAGTTAAAAAAAGGATTTTAATATTAATTTATTTTTAAAAAAATATATAGTTTGAAAATTAAATTTCTCAAAAACTGGTTTTAAAATTAGGTTTTTGGTTAAAGAATTTAGTTTGAAAATTTAATTTTTAAAAGTTAGTTTTAAAATTAAATTTTTTGTTAAAAAAATCTGGTTTTTAAAATTAAAAATTTATTTAAAAAAATTTAAATTTAAATATCAAAATTAGTTTAAAACCGGTTTTTATTTTTTTAAACTTATTTAGAACGAGTTTCTTTTTAATTCGATTCTAGTTTAATTTCATGAATTATAAAATTAGTTCTAAAATGAATACAATTTGAATGTTTCAAAGTCCAAACTATACCCACTCCTAAACAAACCAATAAAAAATATAAGTGAGAACCATTTTACTAAACTATAATTAGTTATTCTAAGGTAAAAATGAAATACTATGAACCATGTTAAAGTGATAGTAGTGGGGATTTTTAGAATTAAGGTGAGTGATTATATACTAGTAAATCATGAATATTAGGTTGTATAAGTTCATTTGATTTTCATGATTTCAATTAGGAAATGATCTTTTTGTGAATAAAGAAATATATATATTCCATTGTTTCTCATTGTTTGGACGGTTGGAATTTAGATACTTAGGGTTATTTTAAGGAAAATTTTTTGATAAAAAATAAAATTGAATGAAAAACAAAAAATTATACTTAATTTTTAAAAAACATGTGTATTGTATATGATAATTTCTTTTTTTAGGTTTTCTTTTTATTCTAAAAAAATCATCTTTATCTTTTCCCAATTTTTTTATCGTAACATTATCTTTATATTAAAAAAAATAATTTTCTTCATCAAAATAATTTTTTTCAATTAATATACATAAGCTGCGTTTATTTCTGAGAACATGATAAGACAAAACATTGAGAATAAGACATAAAGAATAGTGATACAAAATTTTGTATTCTTATATTTTGTTTGGTAATAAATTAGAATAAATTATGAAAATCTAATTTATTCTTTTTTTTTTGTTTAAAAAAATTGAGACGAAAAATATAATAATAAAAAATATAATTATAAAAAATTAACAAGAATAATGAAAGAAAAAATAAAAAATAAGCTGTGTTTTTTGTTAGTATCTCCGTGTCATTCCTGTCAGGATGGACACAAAATACACTATTGTCTCTGTTTATATCTTCTCTGTCAAACACAATTTTGTGTCTCGGTGTCCTTATCTCAATGTCATGTCTCTGTAAACAAATACAGCCATAGAGACGTAGTTTTTCATAAATCGTAGTAGGATTAAGGCAGTTTATGGTTAAATGTGTTTTTTTATAAATCGTAATAAAAGTTTTACTGTTTATATGTAAATCCACCTCTTAATAAATTGAACTTTATGTTTGTGAGTTTTAGGATTTTTTTTTAACTTACTAAGAGATTATAAATACCTCTTTAGCTATTGTAGTTGTAGATTGAGTGATCAGAAGTGTCAAAATATTTTTTTGGTTTCAAGACAAAACCATGGTATAGACAAGTGAGGTTGAGTGAGTCTCTCTCTTATTGTACGGTGAATTTGATATAAGGTATTTTCGATTCAATTCTCAAATTGTGACGTGAACAAATTAAGTTGAGGAGTTCTTTTGTTGTTGTATCAAGAAATTGGATAAAAAGTAAGTATTTCTCTTTATATCCAATTTTAACCTATCTATTTTATTTTCAATTTTAATTTTAATGTATCTTTCTTATTTAATTTTAATTCATGTCATTTTGTTTTTATCATTAGGTATCTGGTGCATAATTTACAACCACAAACTAACCGGTAAGTGCACCGGGTCAGACCAAGTAGTACCTCAAGTGAATGAGGGTCAATCCCACGAAGATTGATGGACTAAGCAACAATGGTTGATTAATTTACTTAGTTAGGCAAGTAGAAAATGGTGTTGAGAGAGTTCAAACGCATTAACAATAAATTCAGAATATCGGAAAGCAAGTAGTAAACAAGTTGTAAATAATATATGGAGAAACAGTTAAGGCTTCAAAGATATCTATTTTCCGGATTGACTTTTCTTACTAACTATTTTAATCATGCAAGATTTAATTCATGGCAAACTATATGTGACTAAACCCTAATTCCTTAGACCTTTTTAGTCTCCTCTAAAATTCTTCAACCGCCAATTCTTCGGTCACTTAATTCCAATTAGAAGGTGAAGTTTAATTCTAGTTTATATGCCACATAAATCCTAATTACCTAAATATAAAAAGATTATATGTCATGTATCCCGTTAAGTCCAGATAATTAGAAGTTTAGGAGAATATGTTTTCAAACTGTTGTTCAAGTAAAGAGCTTTTTCAAGTTATACAAGAACTCAATTAGAACAAGGGTCATATTTCCGTTCCACCCAAAATTCATAAGATAAAGAACGAAAATAATTCTTGAATATAAATCAGTACATGAATTAAAATAAAAAAATAGTATCAATCCATACAATAGACAGAGCTCCTAACCTTAACAGTGGAAGTTTAGTTGCTCATGATTCAGAAAAAAAAACTAAGATTCAGGTAAATTGCGGAATGAGGTAGAAGAGAAGAGATGAGCGCGAAAAGCTGATTCTTTTCCCTTTAAATATATTTTCTAAACATTAAATAATATCTTTTCCTATTTATAAAAGAAATAAAGTTTAATCAAAATTGATTAATTACTTCTCGTGCAGCCTCTGGACGTATTGGGGACCACTTGATTCATTAAGGTCCACGCTGAACTTGGAAGGAGGCAAGTTCAGCGTGGGGTGATGCGTGATTCTTCCCTTGGAGTGTTGGGCTGGCGCTGAACTTGTAAAGAGGCAAGTTCAGCGTGGAGGAGGCCATATGAAATGGAAGAAAATGGTATACTATTATATATCGTTGGAAAGCTCTGAAAGTTAGCTTTCCAATGTCGCTAAAATCACGTCAATTGAACCTCTGTAGCTCAAGTTATTTTTGTTTGATTGCAAGGAGGTTGGGGTTGACATTATCATTCGCTTTCTTCCTTTTCTGCTACAAAACTCCGTCAAATCCATCCGAAAGTTACCTGAAATAAACGAAAATGCACACAACTTAAAGTAGTATCCATAGTGGCTAAAAGATATTTAAATCTTGATTAAACTCAATAATTTAAATGCAAATTCACTAGGAAAAGATAGAGAAGATGATCACGTATCAGTATCAGAATTCAAGTATTAGATTAATTCTTATTAAGCTATGTCTATTCTTCTTATATCCAAACAAAAAAGAGTCGAATATATTTCACATCCTTCTTTATGTTCTTGTCATTCTTGTTTGTATTTCACTATTATCTAGTGGTTCTTGTAGATTTTATATTTAAAAAATAAAAGTATACGGTGCCAAAAAATATAAAAAAGAGAAGAATACAAAAAAATATCTTTTTTATAATTGTCCTTTTTCATATACTATTTTTTTCGCTACAAGATTCGATGACAAATCTTGTTTTGAGAAGGAGGAGAATGATACATGTTTCAAATACTCGTGATATGAAGAGATCAAATAATATTTAAAAGTTACTAGTTTATTTTTATGTATTTTGATTTTTATTTATTTAGTTACTAAATTGGACTTTATGTCCGTAGACTTTAGAATTTTCTTTATTTTAACTTATTAAGAGGTTATAAATACCTCCATAACTATTGTAATTGTAGATTGAGTGATTAAAAGTGCCAAAGCACTTTTTTGGTTTCAGATGACACATAGTGTAAACAAGTAAAATTGAGTGAGTTTATCTCTTGTTGTACGGGAAATTGGTGGAAGGTTTATGAGTCCCTTCGATTCAATTCACAAATTATGGTGTGAACAAATTAAGTTGAGGAGTCATTTTCTTGTTGTATCAAAAAATAAAAAAAAAACGTAAAATGATTCTCTTTATATCCAATTTCAATCTATTCCTTTTATTTTTTGTCTCAATTTTAAATGTATGTTTTTTATTAATTTCAATTTATATCATTTTATTGTATATATATAAATATAAGAGGGGTGCTAAGAGACCAATAAATTTTATGATTTTTAACCATTAATTAGTCATTAATAATTTTTTAATAGTATAAAATTAAATCTAATAATATAAAATTACTTAATTTTTTGCTGATTAAATATTGACCAAATTTTAATAAAAATATTGTCCCTAAACTTTCTATAAATGTAACCTCCAAATTGTTTTATTTGAGTGAATTGTCCAAAAAATTTATACCCTCCTTATCCCAAAAGAATTTGAGATCACAATCTAGTGATTAACAATGTTACTATCAAGGTTTCTAAGAGTGAAACATTCACCAAGTCACTGTGCAATGCACGTGTTAAACCATGTCCTTTTGCCAGGTGAAATGCAACGAGATAGATAGATAGATAGATAAGCCATTCTCCAATCTCAGCTCAGCTCAGCCCTTGCCAACATGGCTTCCATCCCGATACGGTGGTCACCGCCGCTCACCGTCTTTTCTGCATCACCCCCAATCCCCCCGTGCCATGTGTCACTCCTTCCTTCTTTCAACCCGTTTGTAGTTCCACTGCGAAGAAGGACCACAACCTCGTTTTTGTGGAAGAAACCTCGTTCACGTCCAAGTGTTTCGGTAGTAGTGAAGTCACAGTTGAGTCAACCCATCATATCCCCTAATGACCACTGGGCAACTTGGTCAACTCTCTTCTCCATTGGTGCCTTTGGTCTCTGGTCAGTATTCATTCATCTCTCTCATCTATCTCACCACTTTATCCCAACTTGGTATCTGTTTTCGATGCCCCTTTTGTTTGGTTCATCTGAAAACCACAGAAAGTTTATAAATTTCCCCTTCTTTTTCTTCTTCTTCATGTTTCGGTTTTACTTGTAGTAAAAGCTTTCCTTAATTGTACATATGAACATGTTCCTCGTGAGAATCCTGAGTTCCAAGTTTCTTGGAAGCTGGAAACTCAAGTAAGTAATACAAGATTACATTCAGAATTTCAGATTTTGGGTTTATAGGAGATTAGTACTTGAGTTAAGCAAAATGTGACTGTTAAGTATATGGAATTTCCTGTCATATATATTCTGAGTAACATAGACTATTCTATTAAGTATATATGAACATGTTTGTGTGGAATGCAAGGTCAGAGAAAACCAAGATTGGGAGCATGGTAAGTGCTGCTCTGGTGAGCACATTAGTTGGGCTTGCAGCAAGCAATTTAGGAATACTTCCATATGAAGCACCAGCATATTCTCTTGTCTTGGAGTTTCTCCTACCCTTAACCATTCCATTGCTATTGTTTAGAGCAAACTTGAATCAAGTGGTGCGTTCCACCGGGACGCTGCTCTTAGCTTTCTTACTTGGTTCAGGTGATACTGATAACCACTTAATGCATTCCCTAAACATTTTTTCTTAGCTGATATTTATAAAGTAATTTGATTTTTAATCATGTGGTGGATGGAAGTGGCTACAATTGTTGGTACTCTAGTGGCGTTTCTAATAGTGCCTATGCGATCCCTCGGCTCTGATAACTGGAAAATAGCTGCTGCTCTCATGGGTAGTTATATTGGTGGATGTAAGTGCTCAAACAATTTGCCTCTGAATTTAAATGCATGGATATAGATTAAAATTTCAATATGTTGAAGTTTTTGTGATAGGATATCCTTTAAAACATTAGCATTCTACTAACCAGCCTTAACTAGTGAACTTATTTTGAATGTGAACATTCATTTTAACAGTTATAAAAACATGATAACTGAATGAATTTCCTTTGTCCTGTTTTCTTGTTGATTACTGTAGCTGTTAATTATGTTGCCATTTCAGAGGCGCTTGGCATGTCCGCGTCGGTTCTAGCTGCAGGAGTGGCCGCGGATAATGTTATATGCGCTTTATATTTCTTGGTATTGTTTGCATTGGCTTCTAAAATTCCTCCTGAGGCTGCAGCTCCAACAACCACAGGTACAAATCCTAAAACAGTATCCTAACATAAAGGCAAGAATTTGGATATCAAAGTCACATTCTCAAATGAGAACTGTTAGATTGATTTTGGTTAGTAATCTTGGCAGATAATGCAACTGATTTGGAATTGGATTATCAGGGCAACATCCCTGTGTTGCAGAGCTCTACAGCTCTTGCTACATCTTTTGTAATATGTAAAGTTGCTGCATACCTAACAAAATTATCTGGAATTCAAGGAGGAACGCTCCCGGCGGCGACGGCTATCATAGTCATTTTAGCCACTCTTCTCCCTAAGCAGATTGGTTCCCTTGGACCTGCCGGTCACACTCTTGCACTGGTCTTGATGCAGGTAACAAGAACAAAGTGTTAAATTTTGCCAGTTTAAGTTAAGACACTAGTAGTTGCATAAAGTAGGCCACATAATTATCAGTTCATAAAAATTTTAAGAGAATTGATGTGGAATGGAGATTGGGAAGGATAAGAAAAAAGGGTAAATTACTCTGACCTTCCTTGATGTTTCTGAATTTGTCAAATTCACATTGATCTTCTCCTCTTTTACAAATTTGAAATTTCAAGAGAGTTAGGTGTAGTGCCACCTAAATTATAAGGGGAGGACAATGTCATATTTTACAAAAACACTCATCTTACGGACATACAAAAAAACAGACACCAAATCAGTCACCTAGATAAAATACATATTAAAATATAAATTTTAGTGTCACAATAATATTCTTCCTTATATATTGGAATCTACCTACCTTGGTATTTTTTCGTCCCGTCATATCACATATTTTTAACACTTTACAAGTAAAATAATCATATTAGGTATACATTAAAATTAACTACTAAAATTAATCATTAAGATAACATACATATTAGAAAATAAAATACACATTAAAAATAAATTAACTATATACTAATAACTAGATGATTGATTTGTGTGTAAATAACATTTTTCCAAGTAAAAATATATAAACACAAAACTACTATTATAACCACTTATTAATCAATTAAAAAAAACCAAAACAACATTGTTCCGAAAAACTGAATAACAAGAGTAACTACATCAGAGAAGAGTGGCAATGAAAAATCTAGAGATGTTGATTGGGATAACACCAAACAGGAGGACAGAAAAACTTGACATCCCGTAATATTCTTCGGAAACTTCTATCCTTCAAGTCGAAGATGCCAGTGTCACGTGTGGAAGCAAAGTCTTGTGATTTCAGCTCTATTAAGTTATCCGTGTAGTAAATTTGATTTCCTTTGCCTAGAAAATTGGTAGGTAACATCTGAACACTGGAATTGAATCCGATCAAGACTACGTAATTCCCTAAACTATGTAATCTTGACCATGTTTTGGAACCTTTTCTCAGTTCATAGATGTCAAATTTCTTGGTCTCCAATTCCTTCCCTATGCCCCTCAACCGAGCAAAAGTTCTTACCAACATCAATATGTTTCCATTGGCACATCCAACCAGATACTTCAACTTAGAAGTGGATGCGGTAAACCCAATTGGAGGTGGGGCATGGATTCCTCCCACAACAGTCCCAGATTCTGTGTTTGCATCAAATTCGTATATCTGGCCACCATAGTTTACAGCATATATCTTCTCCTTAAAAAATATGACATCTTCGAAATTTGTGTTTCTTGTGACGTCAGACCATGACCATCTCTTATTGTTAGGTTTGTAAAAGGCTAATCTTCTGCGATGTCCATATATAGCCACCGCCATAAAATCTTTGTTATCATTGTTAGGACGTGAATTTATGACAACCTTCCAAACTTGGATCTTGTGCATAAAATCGCGTTCTAGGTTAGAGATTTCGTCGAAAAAATCCCAAATAGTATATTCATCATCTCCAGGATTATACTCGATTATATTGGGAAAAGTTGACAGTGGAGGAAGATCGAAATGCATCTTTGTAAATGGATTTAACATTTGCATCTTACCTTCGGATATTGTTAGGGTGATCAACCATCCATAACAGGAACCACGAATGAGGATGTCCAGCATCTGCATACCTGGCAGCATGGCATGGTAGACTCCCTTCTCTTCAAGAACCTTAGTCTCAAGTGTGTCTTCATCGGCAACAGGTAAATGCATCAGACTGTAGATCTCCTCCTCCTCTTCATCAAAACTAGTCTTGAAAGTTTCTTCAGGTAATAGCAACCACGGAATTTCGTTGCTTCCGAGTTTGATGTTCCATTCCTTGCAAACCAGTCGAAGTGGGATGCGGTCGTCGTAGGAATGGAGCCGCTTTATAATTTCGTTCAACATATCTGGATGGATGACTGGCCATCGATCAGTCTCACGCATGTTTCAGATTTTTGTCAAAGGTACAGGTTCGCTATTTAATTCAAATCTCAGAAGAGACGAACAAAAAGCCTGTGCAACGCGCGCATGCAGAATGCACAAATTCAGGGAACAAACAACATTGTAGAAAACAATTTAAATCATCAACTTTTTGAATCGAAAAGAACAAAATTTTCTTCTCAAAAAAAGTTATACAATCTATAATAACACTATAACAGTAACATCCAATCTATAATTGCATCCAAGTCAGCATTATTAAACACAAATCAAATGAAAAAAAATCCCAATATTTCTTCCCTCCATTATAAGGTTTGAAAAAAACTCGCTAAAAACAGGGACAGGGGACTCACGGTGGGAGGTTGGTGTCGCAGCAGCTGGTAGCGCGGCAAGGAGGAAGGTCGGCGACGACGGTGGGCACGGACGTCGCTCAGAATGCGCGTGGAGCCGCCGGCAAAGACGACGCCTGGAATTGGGTGGAGGTGGCGGGTTGGTCAACTCGGCGGCAGCGACGTTGAACGGAGCTCGCGACTGGCAACGGAAGACTCGGCACTGGTGGCCGTTCCACGTTGGCGGTGACTACCCCGGCGGATGACGGCGGCGCAGCAGGGATGGGGAGGGAGGGAAGAAGAGGAAGGATTGTGCAGTGAATTTTTGAATTTTTACCGAGTGTGAAAAGGTAACTAGTGGGTGAGTTTTTGGGGTGTTTTTTCCATTGTTTGGGCTTTTTGTTACGGAGCCCATCTGAGTTGATTGGTAGTTAGCAGATATTGAGTTAGTTACCTAGCGGAGATATAAAACGTATTAGTACGATTTACCGAAAAAAAAAAACGAATTAGTACGAATAACTTGTAGATTCTAGATAGAACTGATTAACTGGATTATGGGCGTCGTTGGTGCACTTAAAAAAAATCTTTTTAATTTTTTTTAAAAAGTAAGAATAATTTAATAATAGAAATTTCAACTGAAAATATTTTTAAATATCAATTAAATACAATAATATATTATTTATTTATTATGTTAAAATATTTTTTTCAATATCTATAAAAAATGAGAATTATAATTTTTTTAAAAAAATATATTTTCTTAATTTTTTAATATTTTTATTTTTACTTAAAAAATTTGCAAAAATACTAAAATTAGAAAACAAATATTTTTTCCTGAAAAAAAGTGTGTAATATGTAAAGTTGCTGCATACGTAATAAAATTAAGAAAGTATATGGAGCCAATGGCTTAAGCGTACAATGGAAGTTTAGGAAGTATTAGAGATATAATCATTAGTGTTACATTGTCCTATCAGGTTACGCTTTTGGGATGAGTGATTTTATGAGATGAGATGTTTATTTATCCTGGTATCCAGATGATTATTTTGGATAGTATAGGTGATGTTCATTTTATTCATGGACCAAAAATTTAGCTCATTGTACACTCAGGTCACTGACTCCTTAACACTACTCAATAAAATTATCTGGAATTAAAGGAGGAACGCTCCCGGCCACCACTGCTATTGTAGTCATAAAATTATCTGGAACTCTTGCACTGGTGTTGATGCAGGTAACAAGAACTGCATAGCTATCAACAACAAAATCTTAAATTTTTCCAATTTAAGTTAAGACACTAGTAGTTACTTAAAGTAGGCCACGTAATTATCAGTTCATAAAAATTTAAGAGAATTGATGTGGAATGGAGATTCAGAAAAAAGGGTAAATTAGAAAAAAGGGTAAATTAGTCTTATCTTCCTTGAGATTAATTGATATTACATAAAATGTTTCTGAATTCGTCATATTGACATTGATCTTCTCCTTTAGTCCTCTTTTACAAATTTTAAGGGAGTTAGCTGTGGTGTCACCAGAATTATAAGGGGAAGACAATGTCATATTTTACAAAACAAATGTTACGTACATACAAAAAAAAAACAGACACTAAATCAGTCATCTGTATAAAATACATGTTAAAATGTAAACTTTAGTGTCACATTTTATAAATCAAGGGTACCAATATATATTGAAAATGTGCAATCAATTTGGAAAATGTGACATGAGGTGTGATTTGCCAGGTATTTTTCGCGGTGGTGGGAGCGAGTGGAAGTATATGGAATGTGATAAAGACTGCTCCAAGCATCTTCTTGTTTGCATTAGTTCAAGTTAGTATCCATCTTCTTGTGGTTCTAGGATTGGGGAAACTGTTTAAGTTGGATCTGAAACTGTTGTTGTTAGCATCAAATGCCAACATTGGAGGACCTACAACAGCCTGTGGCATGGCCAAGGCAAAACGCTGGGAATCTTTGGTGGTTCCTGGAATTCTTGCAGGTATTTTTGGAGTCGCAATTGCAACATTCCTTGGTATTGGTTTTGGTGTCATGGTTCTCAAACACTTGTAGAGATTACCAATTTCTAAGATTCGGATATGATCATCAAATTTCAAGTTAGGATGCTTAAACCAGTTTCAAAGTTCCACTTGACACAGTGTTATGCTTCATGTTTAAATTTAGATTACACTTTTATAGTGTCGTTGAAGTTTGCAAATTGAATTTATAGCTTAAATTAAGCCTAGTGAGAAGAATAGTTAGTTAAATTTTATAAATATGAATTGGTCAAGGCTGAAACATAAAATTTTATGGCTATTTTAGGTTATCATGTGATTGTTAATTAATATACTTAATTTTGACTATTCATTTGTATCTAAGTTAATTACTAAGATTTGCTCCTCTGCTACATTACATGCATGTTACATCAATTTTTTTTTCTTTTTCCTTTTTTTTTACTTGACCTACCCCTTAGTTTAAGATACAAAATATGCTGAAACACAAACTTACTAAATATGTTTATGAATAAATTTTAATATGAAAGACCATAAATTAAATCAACTATCTAAACTACAAAAGGTTAAAACAGGCTATAAACTTTGATTCCTTTTTTTTTTTGGGGGAAAAATTGTATTTGCCCCATGATGTGAACGAAGACTTTGTTTTCCTAAGAGACAACTTTGTAAATGTTTGAAAATGCTTCCACTATAATAGATCATAATAAACAACATTCGGATTCAGACTTTGAAAGAAGAATATTAAAAATCTCTTAAGTATTTAATTATCATAAGTGATTCAATATACATATGTCTAGCTTCTAGAATGTAGGTGATGATATATTTTTTATAAATAATAAATGTAATTAAACATAATTTTTTTGCTGGTTTCTTACAGTAGCTCTAGGCTAAGAATTAATCTGTTACTGATCAGAATTCCATTTAAAAATTTGCAGCATGCACAAGGTAGCATTTGAACATTTAACATTTGTTTAAAATTTGGTTATGTAATTAAACATAATTTAATATCATAAAATCCTCTCAAATCCTATATATTAGGTTATCATTTTCTTTTTTTCAAAATAAAGTAAAGACAGATGCGCGTCTGAATGAGTTCAAGTATTGGAAACTTTATGTTGATTAAAGAAGTTGAAAGGTGAATTGAATGAGATGAGAGTTTATGTTTCTCAAAAGGTTTGACTTTAGTTCATTACTAATTCAAGCACCCTTTCCCGTGACAAATGTAGAATTCTTATCCACCTTTTGGGTGACATGTTGGTGATTATCATTTCATTTCATCTCATCAAATCCAACATTCTCTATTCACCATTGGTGCTCCTCTTTTTCTTTTCTTTTCTTCTTAGCTTCTCCTATTATGTATCCCTACCTTTAGTAGTTAGGACTATATATATCCTCATTTCAATTAATTTGAGATTACCTTAATCAAATTAGATCTTACTCAACAATCACCATCTTAATGATCCTTTTTTATATACTAAAACATATAAATTTCCTTTTTTTTCCTCCATATTATATTGATATGAAATCATTTATTAATAATGTCATAATGTAACTCGGCTGTAGCCACTAGCCACTCCTTTGCCTTTCTTTCTTACGTGATATTTGTTTACCTTTCTAATTATAGTTTATTCACCTTCAGTTGTTTATTTGTTTATTTATTATTATTATCATCATTATTATTAATTTAATTTTGATACACTGTGAGTGTAAAATAATTTTACATGTGTATTTTAATTACATAAAAAATAACAATCTTTTACATCGACCAAAATATTCATCCAAAAAAAGATATAATTATACGACAGTATAAAATCAGTGCATCAAAATTAAACTTTATTATTGTTGTTATTTTATCCATAATAGTATTCTTCCTTATATATATTGGAATCTACCTCTTGGTATTTTTCCCTACTACATCTATTTTTTAAGAAATTGTCTATATATAGTCTTTGTTGTAAAAACTGAGCTTTCAAACACTTTATTATTTTACAACCATGATAATCTCAATAATTGTCTAATTAAGATTTATTAATTATGTTAAGTTCTTAACATTATTGTACTAATTTGCTAGCTCCTGTTCCACTAACTTAACCATTATTAGCCTGTCTTCTTAGTTTCACAAATGACATATTTCCAATTTTTTGGATATTTTGGATGTTAGTATATTGCTATATTAATTATAATACTGTTCCACTGATTATTATACTAATTAACTCAATAGCCCATGGAAGAAGAAAGATGATATTCCTGGGTTTTTTTTTCTTTTTTCTTTTTTCCTTTTTTTTATGAATTGATGATATTCCTGTATCAAACAATGTATGATGGTTATTTTAAATAAAAAGGTTGGGCCCATATGAAGCAGAAATATGTTTTAAAATTGTAATAAAGTTTATACTACAGAATTCAGACCCACATTAAATAATTTAATATTGAAAATGCTTTATAAAGATGCATCCAATCAGAAAAAATTGAGAACCCATGCGTTTTTTTTTTTTTTAGTTTCAGTGAAAGCCTTTTAAATTTAATATAAGTTTTCCACTTGGGTGTGTCATCTTTATCTTTATACAGTAATCATTACATAATAGGTAGAATCTTTCATCAAAAAGGAAAAAAAATCTCTATATAAAATTTTACTTGTATCAAATAAATAATCAGTAGAAAAATTATAGACAAACAATAAATTGTAGCAAATGCAGTGCAAAGATAAAAACGTCAAATAATTGTTTCTCACTGCATAATGAGTTTTTATGATGCAAACTCATCTTAGCATAAGGTAAATTAAAATGGACCCCAAATTTTATATGATAAAAAAAATAAAACAACTAGTATTATTATTATTATATATATATATATAGTAACATGTTGTGATTAATTAAAAATGGTGTAGGTTGTTATTTTCTATGTGCCCATCGTTCATATTATTTTTTGGTACATCCATAATAAAAGGGGGGACCATCGTCCTTTTCAAGGATTAAAAAAAAAACGTTACATGATGCTGTGGTTTATTTCTCTTAGAAGAGTGCCAAAAAGTCATTTATTAGCAAATTTAAAAGAAATAAATCGGGCATTGATCATGCATTGACAATTTGTGATAAGAAACCATAGCATTGGAAACTCTCTTATGAATTATGATTGCTAATAATCCAAGTTTAAAGCAACAAATTTTAGCGTTGCAATAATAAATGGTATATCAAGTTATCAACTAACATAACATGTGCTCGTGGCACTCTCTATCTATTACAGCGTATTAAGTTCCTTTCTTATCTTTCTTTCTTTCTTGCGGTTCCTTTGTTCTTTGCCTTTCATTTTCTTTTATACACATTTCCCTATTCAATAAGCAATTATATTTATACAATTCTCGCATTATTTAACATAATTGTCCATTATTCGTATAGTAATTTTGTGAATGTTAGGTGATGAGAGAAAATTTTTTTAGCACAATCTAAAGTCAGAGAGATTATTTATATACAAATAGTTACTATAAGAAACTAACAAGTCTTACGCTATTCATAAAAATATATTTTATCTATACAATTTTTTTCCTCACAATATTTTATAACTCAAATATTAATCCGTCATAGATTAAAATTTTATTTAAGAGTTTACTATTTAACAATTGAAACCATGAGCACTAGTTTTATTAAAACCTAAGATAGGAGGGCCTTTTTCATTATTTTGTTTCTTTTTCTTTTTCATGTGAATAATTAAGAGCGTTTCTTGTACTAGCCAAAAGGGGAACAATTGGTCAAATGGTTTTGGTACAAAATTCACAGGCTAAAGCTGACTTGTAAATTGTAATCTATCTTCTTTTTTTTAATTAATCATTCTTGGTTTTTCGTAACAAGCATATACATAGAGCCATAGAAACATTGGTACAACGTTGAAACAGAGGCTTTAATATTTGGTACAATGAGTTCTCTTATGGGGAATTCAATTTCCCCCCATAATATTTCCTTTCTAGGAGAAATATTAGTTTCTCTTATGGAAACGAGAAAGTGCATAAAAAGAGCAATATGGCCACTGAAAATAACTCACAAACTATACAAAAAGATTACGTGCAGATATCAATCAATGTCATTATTTCTACAACACAACACAAGAAAACAAATTCCGAATTAGAAATCAAACACAAAGAGCCCTCAAAACGCATCGTTTTAGGTTGTGGAGCCCTCATAACGCATCCAAGTAAGTCAGCTACCAAACAGCAACCAACTCCTCTTTCACACACCCAAGTGATGATATAATAAAATAAAATAAAAATAATAAAAAGAAAACTATCAACTGGAATACATTAACGAATCATAAATGCAACTTCGCAACATAAATTTTCTCGGAATCCAAACACTACTTTATTTGTTTCTTATGTCTGGTGGGTACCAAAGTTAAAGGATTGAGCCAACCATTTTCAATTTTTTTTTATGCCTTCATAACAATAATAATACAAAATAACTAACATATATTTATAATTTTCCAAATCTATTCTATTTGCCTTTCCATTATCTCTAGATAACGTTAAGATATATAGTAACAATGTGAGAGAGAGATATATATATTTATAATATTCAGAAGAAAATAAAGAGAAAAAAATATAATAATAAGAGAGAGAAGGAAGTTAGAGCCAAGCAGAAGCGACGGTGAGAGTTTTCCCCATCCATCCAAAGCAAATCCCACCGTTCTCTTCTTTAACGGTGAGTCCCGAGTTGACTCGGCTGTTACAATTGTTGCTCTGGGCGAGTCGTGACTTGATCGACTCGGCCACGTTCTGACTCAGTGGCTTGGACTTGAACCCCGCCATTCCCATGCGTGCCCGCCATTTTCCGAAAACTTCGTAACGCTCCACGCGGTCTCTGCCTTCACACGCCAACGAGTTGCAAACCCTTCGACTCAGTCCTTCCTCCACCTTGACTCGCTCGGAGTTACTATTGTTGTCCTTGCCGAGTGAGGACTCGACTGAGTCGAAGAGAGCGCCGTAATACGAACACGAATCGGCCACGCGCGCCAGAAACGGCGCCGTGTTGGCGTTTATTTCCTGTTCGATTATTGTAACCACGCGCGGAGAGAGTGACTTCACGCGCCTCAAGAGCTCGTCGCGTGGATTCTCCGTGGACACGCTCTCGTCCGGGATTCGGTTCAATTTGAAAGCGAAGTTCACAGCTAGGAACTCATCCGCGTCGCATCCAAGCGACTCGCGGGTCAACTCGGAGAATCGCTGAGTGACCTGAACGATTTTGAACTCGAATCCGATCCTAAACCTCTCTGCCTGTCTTGCTAGCATTTCGCCCACAGATTTTAATCTCTCTTCTTGGCCGCCGGTGTCCGCCACCGCCACGATCCTTACCATGGCCGGCGGGGTTCTCCCACGCGCGGAGAGCGCGAGTAGAAGGCTCACGTACTGTTTCCCGTGGCCTATATCGAAATCAACCACGCAGAACCTCTTCAGCTCCGTTTTGTTCTCAAATGCAGCTTCGAGGATTGCGAAGTTGGCTGCCATGAACCCTACCATGAAACAGAGCGAGTTTTCAAACATCAACTGAGTCGACTCGGTGTGTTCGTTGCTGAACAACTCGGTCACGGGAGGAGGATTCTCCAGCGGGTTTACCCTCGATTTGAGCGCCGAAACCATGCAATCCATCAACCTTTGATCCGAATTTCCATTCGGGTTGGAAACTTGACTCAACCTGGCCAGGATCTCAGTGGCAGAATCTTGTTTACCTTCGGCTATGGCAGATGCGGCCTCCATTAGCGTCTGCTTCCAGCACCCTATGGCAGGGGAAGCCACGGAGGAAGAAGACGAAGTTGAAGACGTTGTTGAGGATGTAGGGGACGAAGAAGCTGGTTTGGGTGTGGACCCGTTTCCCATGAGATTCTGAATGGTCTCTGACCACGCGCTAGTTGTAATCACAGAAGCCGCATCGGCTTCAGCTTCTTCTTCTTCGTCTTCTAGAAGCTGCTTCTCCAATTCCAGAAGCCTGTGGTCCATCGTATTAATCTTGTTCTCCGGTTCGGCCGGGAGCGGGAGCTGGACCCGGTTGGAAACGGAACCACTCAAATTGGAGCATCGGTAGGGGAAATGATTATTGGAGTTAGGAGGAGGCAAGGGGAGGCTGTTGGAGTGAATGGGGTTAGGGCGAAGCTGGTTGAAGAGAGGCATGCCAAAACGCTGCGTTTGGAAGGCATGAGTTGAGGAAGGGATTTGCAATTCAGGGATTGAGAAGTCTATGGGCGATAAAGGGGATAAAGGGGAACCTGTGTGAAACGACGCCGTCCTTGGCTTAACGGAGCGGAGTAGGAGGTTAGAGAGGACATGGTTGTTATTGCTGTTGTGGTTGTGGTTGTTAAGGAGGTGGTTATGTTGTTGTTGGGTTTGAAATTCGGCGAGGGTGCGTTTACCGATGAGGGTTGTTGGTGGTTGTTGTGTTGTTGGTGTTTGGTGGCGAGGCGTGATCTGTGAGGAAGGATCTAGAAACAGTGCGGGCAGCTGCTGTTGGGTTCGGTACAGGGGGTGGGAAGGGTGGAGGTGCCGGTGGTTGTTGGCTGCCACGGCGGAGGCGCTGGGGTTCGTGTTCATGGTGCTGGATCGGGCTGCTCCGGTGAAGAAATCTGATGCCCCGCCGCCGGTGAAGCCCGGCGATGACATTGTTTTGTGTGTATTTGCTGCGAAGAAAATAAGGAAAAAACAAGACAGTTAGGAAAAGGTGGTGGTGTTTTTGGAGAAGAGCATGAGACACAACGAGAGAGAAAGAGAGAGATTGAAGCAAAGTGAAGAGAGAGAAAGAGAATAAAAGTGAGAGAGAGGATGCTGTGTTGTATTGTGGAGTTTCTTATGAGGTTGAAATGATTCTAGTGGATATAACGGAGAAGTGAAGGGTTTTAAACTTTTCTTTTTCTTCCCTCTCCTAACTTGTTATTTTCTTTTTATTTCTTCAATAATATATACTAGACAACGAATTAATTACTAATTTTAGTTATTTTATTACAATCATATTATGGTCTCAAAACAATAGAAATTTTTTTTTTTTTGAAATCACGCTATTATTCTAATTTGTTGGTATCTATATTATGTAAATTTAAATTATTTGAAGGCCAAATATAGTTTTTAACTAATGAGTATGTTTCGATGATAAATTTGATATCAAATATTTAAGTTCAATCTTGAATGTGTCAATACCAAATTTATTATTCTCATAAATATATTATGGCAAATCAAATTTGTATTTCAAAAATGATGTAGTCAAATTTAACAAAAATACTATTTACATATTAAAATCAGTCTTTATATATTTATATATAAATATAATTTATAAATAAATATATATAATTTAATTTATTTTTAATATAAATTTTATATTTTTATATGTATTTTCAAAAATACATATATCAATAAATATGATATTATTTTTTATTTAAAAAATCTAAACAAACTTATTAATATTATCTCATTTTCATAAATAAATAAGTATTGACATGAAAAAAATACTATAATTTTGATCATATGATATTAAAACTTATAGTATTTATCTATTTTGGTCTTTAAAAATTTCGGACCAAATATTTTAATTTTCAATTAAAATTAAGAGTAAATGTGTCTTTTTGTTTCTAACATCAATAATTGTTTTTAAAAATATTCATAACATTTAATTGTATTCAATTTTTTCTATAACATTTTTGGTTTGTATCAAAATTACTATTAGATGTTAATTCCATATGAAATATTGGAGATAAAATTGAAAACGTTTAAGGATAGTTTTAAAACAAATCGAAAATATTATGGATAAAATTAAATAAATCGAAAACATTAGAAACAAAATTGAATAAAATTAAACAGTAAGAGTATTTTTGAAAAAAATTGTAAATCTTAGGGATAAAAAATATACTTTACCTTAAAATTAATTAGCTCGTTAGTCCCTATCATTTAATTTTGTAAGTCGTATTGGTCTCTAGCCCATTTTATTCTGTCAACTCCTAACAGAACGATCCTATATGTAACGTTAAGTTATCACATCAAACGTTAAGCATCACACGTACGAAAGAGATAAATCAATCTCTGGACAAATTACAATCAATTTGGTCCAAAATATTTATTATCGAACAAATTAATCCCCAAAATTATTCATTATAAAGAAAATCAATCCTTACGAATATTCATTATCAACCAAATTAGGCTATCACAAACATGAAAAATATTTCAAGCTAGAATATCTACACTTTACTAATCAAATATGAAATTTCACCGTTCAATAGTATAGTCACTCAAATTATATTGCGATAGTTTTAGAAATCACTTTTATCTCTTCTTGGCCTTATTATTTACCATAATATAGGCAATCACATGGAAGCGGTTAAGATGAAATACAAGCCTAAAAGAGAGAGCGAGATTACTACTAAAAAAGTTAGATAAGATAATGCTAATGGAGCTCCACCAAACATAGATGATAAAATACAAAAAGTAGCCTTTAAAATTGAAGCATACGAAAAAATAATTGAGACTCGAACACACGAGAACTCATCACAATAATTGATTATAAGTAATATAAAGGATGTTAGTGTTAGAAGTGGAGAACCTCAACCACAAACTCTCGTAACAACCAACAATACAGAAAATTCACAAAATGAATATTAATGACTCATTTATTGTGTTTATAATAGTGCAAGGGACTACTTCCAAATCGAATTATATAATTCAACTCACACAGATCAAAAGAGTTTGAATCTAGCCTGATCAAACAACATTGAGTAACAACCATATTGGAGAAGAAGTTCTTTACTTAACATCATTTAACACATAAAGAGACTTTGATTACATAAAAATTGAATTCAACATGATCTACAGAGATAAACTGGTTTATAAAATTCTTAAACTAGCAAGGAAAAGATATATTGGCAACGAGAAAATTCAATATGGCAATGATAACTAACGAAATAGAAGCAGAAGCAAAAATAGAAACGGTAAGGAGCATCGACGACCAAGCGAGGAGGAGGAGCAGAAACGGCGAGTGGCGCTCGAGTGGCGGTGGCGGCACTGAACGCGGTCTCCCTCTCCCTTCTGATCTCTCTCTTCTCCCTTTATCCTCTCTTGCTCTTTATTTTCCCTTCCGATCTCTTTCTTCTCACTTGTTCTCCGTCTCCCCCCTCTTCATCCGTGTGTGTGTGTGGTGGTTTTCCCTTCTGTTCTCTTCATCGCAGGCAGCGTTACATTCTCTTCCCCCTTCTTCCCCCTTCTTCCCTCCCCTACCTCCAAATTCTCTTTTTTTCCCTTGTCATTTTCTTTCTTTCTTTTCTTTTTTTTTTATTTTATTTTATAATTTTTTTATGTTAGGATTAATTTGTTAAAAAGGACAATTTTAAAATAAACTGAAATTTTTATAACTATTTTGTAGCGAAAAAAAGGCTGAAGATAAAAGAAAATTTCAACCTCTACGTTAGAGATAAAAATTATACTTAACCTTTTCGAGAATTAACTTATGTAATAATAAATATTTTAAAAAATCAAATTAACTATAATTTATTTAAAATCAATTTGTCTTTTTTATACATGTGACACTTAACATAATAACATCTCACGTAATAATTTAGCGTGACACATAGAATAATTTCGTTAAAAGTTAATAAAATAAAATAGATAAAAATTAATACAATTTACAGAATTAAATGTTAAAAACTAACAAACTCGTTTATTTTAATTAAAAACTAAAATATTTGGTTTAAAATTTATTCGAAACTAAAATAGATAAATGCTCTAAAACTTAAAAATTCAAAAGAAACGATTAAATTGTGATAATTGAAAGGTGGAAAATATCTAAAAGAAATAGGAGGGGTTAGGGAGGAATAAAATAAAAGTGCGGAATGTTTTGGCATCAGAGTTTGTAAGCATTGAGATCAGGGCCGTTGGTAGGAATAAGATTCGAGATATGAAGGGGAGATTCAGGGAGAATGGACGGTGATTAGAGGATGACAGCCGAAAACGCACTCGTCCTTTTTGTGTTGGTGTTATTGGTTATTTAATAACGAACCTGAATTGTTGGCAATCCAAGGACTCTGGTGAGGTAAGGCATGCGCTCACGCTCCCTCCACACGCGCGTTGAGCGTGCGCATTGCATTTGCCTTTTCAAATTACATTTTTTAATTAATTATTTATTGTCAAAATATTAAAAATAATTACTTTTTAATTAATTTTATAAAATATAATTTTATATTATATATATATATATATATATTTTTTTTTTCTTAGCTCACTTAATTAAGAGAATCTATTCTCTTTGTCTTTTTTCTTGTAAAACTTACCAATATTAATATGTGACTTGGATTGAAATTAGCTATAGAGTGTTGCTTAAGACAAATATTGCTTTAATCTCTGTTTTCATTCTATTTTAAGTTGGTAATGCAAAATTTCCTTTTTAATATAAACTTTAAGAAATTTATGTCATTTATTGTTATTAGAAATTTTAGAAAAACTTATTTTTCTATGAAATTATTATTTTATATTATTTTTTAATTAATATTAATTAATTCTCTATTTTTCTAAATTGAAAGTATTAACTCCTTCGCATTTTCATTTTATAATAGTAAGTAACTAAGTGAAGTATCTTATTATTGTGACAATACAAGCTTGATTGAACTTTTTTGGGTCAAACAAACTTTAATCAAAGTTCGAAAAAAAGAAGTTCAAATTAAATCCTTTTGTACACTCCTTGACGTAAGACATTAATTATTCTTTTCAGTTCTGCTATCAAGAAGAGAGGGAATTTCATATTTTATCAAGGTAGTACCAATTAGTTTCTTAAAACTATTATTTAAGAACACAAAAAAATAATTCTTTTAAATTTTTATGTTATTAAAATTTTAAATAATAATAAATATTTGTAAAACTCCTATATCAACAAATATTTCTAAAATTTAAGAAATAAAAAAGTTTTATTCAAAAATACGTAATAGCCATCTAATTAGGGGCGAAAAAAAAAAGTCAATCGACATATCAAGAGTTTGTAGACTTGTCTGACAAAAAATAAGTTCAAGCTCAAACTATTTTAAAAGTCTAAATTTTTTAATAGGTATGATTTAAATTTATGAAATAATTTGTTTAATTTGTTAAGATATATAAATACACAATTTTATTATATTAAAAAATATAATTGTAAAAGCTTAAATTTATAGTATTTATTTTATTTAAAGACTTTTATCTATTTTCTTTAATTACATATATATTTTTAAATATATTTAATATTTTTTATTTTATTTTATTATTTATTATTTTACTATTTTTTAATTTTTTAAAATTATCAAGTCTTCTAACAAATTTTAGATCAAGTTTGTCGCAATACTTAATAAATAAATAGTCTATAGTAAATTACTGGTCAAATTTATACTAATAAACTTTATTATATAGTTAGCTAATTAAAGGTGAAGTCTAACTTGACCTGTTTTCCTTCTTACATTTAACATAAGCATAATTTTATTACTTAAAAGTGTGTTTTGAAATGCTTAAAATTAAATTTATTTTAATAATTTTTATATGTATAATCATTATAATCATTGATTATGCTATGATAATTAATTTATGTTTGGCTCATAAACTATTTTTTAACTGAAAATTTTAGTTTCAATTATATCCCATTTCAATATTTTTATCCACACATAACTATTATTTTGAAAAGAAAAACACATTTTTTTTCCCCAATGATTCCTAAACATGCTTTGATAGTTTCTTAAAGTGTGATGTGTGTAATGTTGTTTTGGTAAATATATGGTGGAGAGCATATGGTAACATTTAAGAGAATTGTCCTTTTGGACCCACGTCAGTAGAAATGGTCTGACTTGGGAATAACACAATTTGTCGGAACAATATTATTACTTGTAGTAATTGATCGATTCAATTTTTCTATGTGTAAAGTGTAATGAAACCAGAGAAGTCATAACTTTACCAAGGAGGGACAGAAGTAAATTTAGATAAGGAGTAAATGGTCAAATTCGTTCGTTAAAGATCACTTTTTTATATTATATTAATTTTTAAAAGAATTTTTTAATTAAATATAATTTTTAAGAATTTTAAGTTAATTATATTAATTTTTTTGTCATTTTCATTATTTATTATATGAAAATTTTTACGTTAAGTAAAACTACATTACATATTTGATAATTTTAATTGGTAGCTAATATAACAAATTTTTGAAATGAGATCAAATCAATTTTAAATTGAGAAATTTTAATACTTTAATATTTTTTAATGTAAGATTAATTTAATCTGATTATAAATTTATTATGTTAGTAGACAATTAGAATGGCCAAGTGCGTACTGTGGTGCTATTTAACGTACCACATCAATAAATTTTGATATTAATAATAAAAGTGTTGAAAGAATTAATATGACTTAAGACCCGTTTGGAAAAGTTCAAAATATTTTTTTTTTGAATTTTTAACTCATGAAAAGTAATAATATTAATGTCTAGTACAATTTTCAAAATTAAATTATAATAACTTTTTAAAAGGTTATTTAGTAGCTCATAGAGAAGTTAAAAAAATAACTTCTCTTATAAAACTATTATTTTTTCAACAATGCTAGGGAACCAAAAGGGTATTAGCCAAAAACCAGTCAAATATCTCTGGGTGAATCCAAAATCTTTATAAGTTAATATATTTATGGATGTTTCTTTTGCTAAGTATCAGAATGTTTCTTTTTCATACTAAATGGATGTTCTTTTATATATTTTTCGAATTTTTTTGTATTACAAATGTGAATGTCTTTAAGAATTTCATAAATTTTTTTAATTTTATAGATATTTAATTATTTTTGCTAAAATATAACTGAATATTCCTTTTGTTAAGTATTATGATTTTTTTCATATTAAATGAATGTTTTTTTATATTTCTGTAATTGAGATGAAGCGAAAGAGAAGAAAATGAACATTTCTTCTTCCATGAAAGTTTTGAGAAACAATGAGCAAATAAAATCTGGCTACCCAAACAAGACACGAGGCTACTCTTTTCATACCATAGGGGCAGTTGAAAATTAACCAAAAAAAAAATAAGAATAACAAACGGGAGGTGCATGTTCCTCCTCCCTCCACGCCCGCCACTGCCTCCATGGCTTCTCAGGTTGTTCCCCTGCCCTCGAAATCGCCGCCACCTTAGAGATCGAGCTCAAGTTCAACTCCAACTGCAACGGCAACTCCAGTAACAGAGCTGGTTCACGAAAGGGAAGCGGTTATTGTCGATGGTGGCAAATCCGACGAGCCAGATGTCGGTGATAGAAGAGGAGTGGGTCGAGGTGGGGAGGCGGAGAGAGCCTGGCAGTGAGAGAGAGGGGTCTGTGTGTGTGATTATTGGAGGTGGGTAGGTTAATATGAGAGAGAAAAGAAAATTTTTTATAGGTTTTAATTAGGTTTATTGAATCAATATTAAGTTTTTTAAATTTTGAATTTAAAAAATTTAAAATTAATTAATTATTAATATAAATTAATGTAGTTTTGTTTAGTTTTTGGCTCGTAACTATTACATTTTTTTAAAATAAATACTTTTAGAACTAAAACTTAAATATAAAATAATTTATTTATAAACTATTTTTAATATAATAATTTATTGTTTAAGCAATTTTTTTAAAATAAACTTAATTAAACTGTTTATCTAAACTGAACCTTAATGCATAGCTTATTATTCCAATTTATCTATATAAAATATTGTATTCTCTAGATTGATTTAAAAAAAAATAGCCGTATTAATTCTTAAAAAATATAATTGTAAGTTAAAATAGTTTTTTTATAAATTAAATAATGATAGGAATATATCTTTATATATAGAAAGATAGGATGAACGGTTGAATGGATGCGAGAACTATAACCGTTGTTAAATTGCATCAAATATATGATATATTACTTGCATCAAGTATTCATGAAGTTTAATTTTGGCCACTGAAAAATAATAAGTGGTAAAATTTGGTTTGAGTTTGTCCAACTATATAGTAGTGATTTAGTGATAACTCCATAATGTGATATGTCTCCAATAAGTAGCGGAAATTTAGGTGAAGGGATCATCATATCTATTTTCCAAAAATATAAATATAAACAAACAAAAAAAGAAGAAGAAAACTTCTATTAATCTTGCCATTAGTCTAAAGCTTAAAGAAATTGTAAATTATAAAATTAAAAAGACCCATGGCCCATAGGGGACTTACAAATGTTTATAAAGTGTAATCTAATTCTATATTATTAGAGTTTTATACAAACTCATCAATGAGTTTTAGAACATTATTATATTGTACATATAAAAACGATAAAGATATAAAAAAAATGTTTGAATTAAGAATGAAATGAATAAATATAGAGAATTATTTAATTATTTTTAATATTAGTTAGTTTTTTATTATAAAATTATTTTCTAAACTGTTATTTTTTTTAGAATAAAAATAATTTTTAAAAATTAACTAATATTAACTAAAAGTTTGAATTATTAAAAAAATACATTGATTTTGATAAGCAAAATAGCAAATTGAATTACGATTAATTTTATATTTAGTATTTATTGAGTGAAGTTTAAGTTTCACATCCCTTAAACAAAACTCTTCGTGTGTCTTGTAATAATAAGGTTATAAAATACTCGTTTTGATATATAGTTAGCAAGTAATAAGCATGTATCTTATCTGATCTCTCGATTAAATTATATTTGGTATTTGGTGTATTTATTTCTTTTTTTTCTTATTTATTTATTATTGTTTTCGTTGTAGAAATCTATGGCATCTTATTCTCTATGACTTGTGTACACACCTTAGAGTTTAGAGTGGATTCATGAACTACAACACAAAATCAATCTATCACGATTTGTTTTCTCAATAATATTGGTCTATAAAGTTTTTTTTTTTTTTTTTTTGCATTGAACTACTAACACCCCATCAAAGATAAAACCTAAAAATTAAATATGTAAAAAAAATTATACGATCAAATTAATTAGTATATATGTATTAACATAGTTGTCATGATAAATAGCATTTTAATTTTTTTTCTTTTGAATGTAGCATTTTAATTTTTTTCTTAGTTATTGCTCTATTATTAGAATATACTTAATTAAAATGTTATAAATTAATTAGTATAATATCTAAATATATATCTTATTAATTTTATATTAATTTAGTTTAATATTACATTAATTTTGTCATGTAACTAAATTGTATTCTTGATTTATAAATAAACATGTTTCTTTATACAACAAACTGAATTTATATCTTTCTTTAAATCCCTTCTATCCTATATTGGAGTTGGCCCCACTTGAAGTCGTCCTTATTCAGAATATACTAATTAATTAATTCTTGCTTTTTTTTTTGTTTCCATATTTGTTTGTTATAATAATGTACCATATGAGAACATTGCTTTTATGTTAGAGTATAATTCGGCATCGTCCTTCAAGCAATTTTAATGACTTAATGAGATGGGAGGGATATAGTTTTTTTTTTTTTTCTCATTTTATGTGGTTAGAACGGGTTGATTAAGGTTAGAAAAATATATTTTTAAATATTATATTTGAAAATATTATGCCTTGTACTTGTAGGTAATTATTGTAAGGTGAAAACTCAGTTCTAGTCGATTTTACGTGAAATTGATAATTGAGAGTTGTTAGATAATTTGACTGATTTGATTAAATTTTTATTTAACGAATTTTAACTATCAACTTCACGTGAAGTTGACTGTATTTGAATTTTTAATTTATTATAAAAAATTTAATTTGTTTAATTAAAATTCAAAACTGATGGGAATTGATTATAATATTCTCAAAAAGAAAATAAAAATGTATCCGATATTTTTTTTTAAATAACCAAACAGAAACGTTCAAGAGAAAAAACAAATTATACAATTACTACTTTAAAAAATATGATTTCAACTGAATTTGCAAAGAAATTAAGAGAAATACAGGAAAGAAAAATATATTCGATATTATAACACATAAAATTAAAATAATAATAATTGAAAAAATATATTAGTATGTATTTTTAGATAATTGAAATAAAAATTAATAAAAATTCTCATCCTCCTATATATGACATGTATGCCCAACATTTGAAAAATATATGTAAAGGTTTTGCATATATGGTGCAACTCCGTTAGTGAATTCATGTGCTCACACAATCAAATTATTCCTGTATTTTGGGTTTCATTTAAGAATATTCTCATTTTATATATAACTGGAACTTCTAATTAATTATATATATCACTGTATTCTTTTAGTTATTCCCTCAAATACTAACTTGACATTGAAGTGTCAGTTATTCCCCCAAATACTGATTACCAAATTAAGATCTACCAACCCAATAATACTAATATAACTATATAAGAATAATCTATCATCTACTTAGCTTGTTGAATTGAGCAATTTTAAATTCAGCTTATTCAGGTTGGTTTAGTGGTTAGTTTACTAGTCTGTTTAAGCAAGTGTCGGGAGTTTAAATTCCGCCTTGTACATGCAGCAATCCATTGGCCAACAACAAACCCTTAAATGTAATTCAGTACCGTGGCGAATTAGTTCTTAACCTGCCGAGCTGGAAAATGCTGTGGAAAACAAAAAAAAAAATCAGCTGATTCATAACTGAAAAAATAAAATTCGATTCTAATTATTATTGAATTTATAATTTTTATTAGAAATAATTATCATTATTTTAATTTAATGATGATTATTTAGAGTAATATTATTTTTTTATTTTATCAACTTATTTATTCTCACTTTAAAATAATTTAATCCGTATTTTTAAAACACTATATAAATTTTTAGTTAAATTTTATATTTAAATATCCAATCTTAAATGTAAAAAAGGTTCATTAGAATTAGAATTCTCATACCGCTTAATATATTATAGAATTTTAGTTCAGATTTCTTAAACTAACTTTTAGAAAACATGTTTTAATTCGAAGAAAATTGAAACCCACCATCAAAGAAAACATACACTACAATAGTCTGGAATAAAAATTTGTTTAATTTTAATATCCAATAATGCCAAATTCTTTTCACTTGTATATGTATGTGAACCGTTCCTTTTTTTTTTTTTTTTTCCTGAGAGGATTGGTGGTTTGTTTATTGAGAATGACTTCTCCATTTATTGTATGGTCATTTTGAGAAAAGAATGAGATCTTTTCCAATCTCCTTTAAGGCCTTAACACAATTACACTTTCAAATTTATAATCTAAGCAATATATTTGTGACATGGGAGAATCCGCAGGCTTTGTCAGTACTACATACACCACGCATTATTTGGCTTTAAGACTAAGTCATTCCCTTAAGTTACATTTTATGTATTTAATTTTTATGTATTATCAGTATAAAATAATTTTTTATATATATTTAATTATATAATATCATATCAACAAAAATAATTATTTTTTATATTGATTGTGTGAATGATTATTAAAAAAAAAAGATATAATTACACGATTATATAAAACGTTTTACACTGTCAATACATTAAAATTAAACTCAAATTCTATTATTATTATTATTATTATTATTATTATTATTTATGCATAGCATATTTAAATAAAAAAAAAACTGAACAGTTCTATTGTTTAATTTAATAATCTATTTTTTTTCTTATGCGGTTCAATTTAAATTTAATTTCTTCCTTTCAAAAAACGTCTCTCCAGTCTAAGTATTTGACCATGTATACAAACGTCAAATACCATTTCAAACACCTTACCTTCTAGATACATATAACTGAAAATTCTAATTGCTTTTTTCCTTTTGAGAAAAAAATTGTGTGGAGAAAAAGAAATAAAAAGAATGGTACCAAGCTATTTGGAAGAGTTGGATTGGGTCAATGACTTCCCTCAACAAATTCTTACCTACAAATTCAATTGGTTACACAGATTCACAAAACTAAAAAAATAACAAGGGTGATCATGTAAAAAAGAAGAAGAAAAAAAAAACCTTTTTTAAATATTAGGTTGGAAATTGGAAATTAACATAAAGTATAATATTAGGTTGGGGATGAATAAATTAAATGAATATTTAAATTAATATTCATGGTTCTTGTTAAACCTAAGGTATAAAGAAACCAAATATAATTAAGGACAAAATAAATAAATAAAAACTACAGGTGTTTAATACCATAAAAAAATAATGAAAATGTGAAGCATCATAGTATCTTACTGCCTTTATATAATGGCTGTGCAATGAATCTGAAAACAAAAAAAAAACACGGGCAGAGATTGCGTGTGGGCAAATATTTATTAAGGAACTGGTTTGGTTGCCAACTTAACCATCCAAACTATTTTTTTATAATACACTCAAATCAACTATTAATATAAAATACATATTAAAATATAAAATATATATTAAAAATAAAAATATATAATAATTAATTTTAATATATAAATAATATTTTTATTTTTACTATTATTTAATCCACAGGTGTCTTTAACTCTTTATATACTTTTCCACTATTATACCCGTTTAATATAGCATATATGATATAAATATCAGCATGTAAATTTTAAATGCATGCTACTTTTTTTCTTATTGAAGCTAAGATTATTCATTTTATATAAGTTATAACCTAATTGTATTTTACTTTTTAACATTAAAGAAAAGAATGCACCTTCATCAAATAGAAGATAAGAAGAAATTTCTTGTACCACCAAAAAGAGAGAGATTGCTTCTTTTATAAACTCTTTTTTTTTTTTACAAGTATATAAATCTCAGCCATTAAAATTGCGACGTGGCAGACGAAGAAGAGATTCGCCACTTGAATATTTGCCTAACCAACTCAACCACCTCCATTCATTATTATCATTCCAATTATTAACTGTTATATATTTTATTCCCAAAATGGACAATTCAAGTTCCAAATTTACCTAACCCCTTCTGCATGGTATTGAGCTATGTATATAAATTGAAAACTCCCCTTATAAGAGTTATTAAGATCCACCATTAAAATTAATTACTTATTGAGTAGCCATGTAATTTATTTTATGGTAAAATACTGCTGCAAGCCTGTAATTTATATAATTGATATGAACAATTCTCAATGTAGTTTGGATAATAAATTAATTAATTTTTTTTAAAAAAATTTAAAACATAAAAATATATATTAAAAATAATTTATAAATAAATTATTTTATATTTAATTTATTAGTCACAAAAATATTTATTTTTAAAAAAATGAGAAAAAATTATTATAAAAAGACTTTTTTTATACTTTTTTATAAGTATTTTAAATAATTTTTTAAAAATTATAAATTAATTTTAAAATTTATACTAAATATTAATACTATAACTTTTTATAAGTTAAAATAAAAAAAAATCATGAACTTATCTAAACTGATACTTAATATCAACGAACAATTTATTGATATGAAAGTTTGGAAAAGTGAAATCATAGACAAAAATTAATCATATTAAGTATATATAAAAAAATCACTAAATTAACTATTAATATAATATATTAAAATTTAAAATATACACTGAAAAGAAATTTAATAATATATATTTATATAAATATATGATGATAAATTTAGTAGTTATTTTTTTTTGTGTATACGTAATATTTAAAAAAAATCATGTGCAAATAATCTAATCGATATTAATAAAAGGTCATTCATAAAAAATCAAGATATAAAAAACATTAAAATAAAATGCTGCAATGCTGCATAGTATAATGGTATCTAAAATCTTCCAATGAGATTTGACGAGATTTTAGTAAGATGGGGCCTAACGAAAGATTCTATAAATACTTATGCGGAGAGAGGGCAAAAGTGTCATTACATAGTATTCTAGTTATTCACCACTTTATCTAGAAACTAGAAAAGCCGTCAGTTTGGCTCAGAGTTCGTGTGTCCTTCTGCCTAACAGAAAGCAGCTTACTTAGTTTGAAGGTTAAAATGGTCATTTGAGCACGTGGGACCCATGTTTGGTGGCAACCGGCTTTATCGGTTTCCCATTGCGGATCACACTAGACGCCGACACGATGAATTCAACGCGCTTCCCGGGGCGAAGGTCTTGCACGCGCTATACAATCTGCATACGGAAACCATCACACTCTTCCGTTTATAAAAAAAAGTCAGCACAATCAACGGCTCGTATTCAACGAATGCTCAATCATCAGCATCATCATCTCCATTATCAAAAAATCCATTTATAATTTTATAGATATAAGAACATTTGGCTAACACGTGTTTTTTCTTTTTTAATTCACAATATTTATGCTAATAAGTGTCTTTAATCTATTTTATTACTTATATCCTTATTTACCGGCTGAAAACTAATTAACAACTAAATGTTAATGAATATTTTATTTATTATATACACGTTGCTTGTGGGGTCTGATAACTACTGATTTATATATTTATTAATGAGTTTTTACACATACATATATATTTTAAAAATTAAAAATGTATAGCTGATATTAAGCCTTACTAATATTTGGTGGGAATAGTTTGTTGGAAGCAAGTTAGTGAAAGCCAAGAGGAGACATTGACCTAAAAGAAGGTTCACCATTCACATACATACAAAGCATGCAACTTAAAGTATTGTTAAAATATTTATTATAATATGTAGTTGGGTAATAGATATTCTCCATTCATATAAGTATATATTCTTTAATTTATATATAGCTCATGTAATTTTCATGAATGGAGTATCATTTATTTTCATCTTGTCCCTTCCATACTCTTGTTTTGAAATAAAAAAAAAAAGCATTGTTAGTCGTTCATCTTATTATTTTTGGTGTGATTGTGCAACTAAAACTTGTATATGTAAAATTAACGTAACAAAATTTGAGCTTACATATATAAGTATGTGTATGAACACTCAGAGTTTTATTAAAAAAAAAAAAGAAAAAATGATGCTAAGAGTCTTTACATTAGTTTAAATACTCCTACATATCATTGATATGTTAAAGATATAAATCAATTATTCATGTATCTCTTTTTACCAATTTAAAATTTTAAAAGAAATAGTTTCATAATATTTGTTATATTTAAAAAATTCAATTTTTATTGAATCCCAAAAAAATATTTAAGTATAAAATAAACAAAAAGAGAAAAAAATATATGCAGAAGAATACAAACAAACTCAAAAAGATTTTTTACTTGAATGATGTGTTAAAATATAATTGTTTGTATACCTTTTTTATTAATTTAAGTTTTTAGAATAAGTGAATATAACCGTATAAATGATTTTTTAGTATTTTATTATAAGAATAGAAAAATATTAAATTGCCTTAATTACTTTGTAATTATAATTATTTAATTTATAATTAATACATGGTTGCGGTATCTCATCAATTCTTAAAAGTGATACATCCACTTTGATGGCTTCAAAATTTCTAAAAGATATTACTGGCCAACCGTACCCGGGATAAAATCTTTTGAACAAAATAAAGGATGATAATGCATAGTTTGAGTCCCACTTTTCAACTATAATAACAATAATAGTCAAGAGATTACATATAATTAAATTAATATTTTTTTAATATATATTCATTCCCCTAATTTAATAATAATTTATTTAAAACCAAATTCGAAGTTGAAACTTTTTTTAAAAGCAAACCAACCGTAAAACACGCCCCAGAAAATACCTTTGAAAAAGTAAATTTGGTTCATTAAGATATTTTTAATTATATAGCCATGCATAGGTTGGGCCATATTTAGACCTAACCTACCCAAAACGTATGTACGCGGAGCTTTAATGCTATCAACTTGTAATTTTTTAACTTATTTTATATATTTTAATTGTGCTAGCTATGCATGCATCAACTTTCAATCTATCATATAATAATGATATAATCATATGCTTGTGTTTATAAATTATGTAATATAATTATTGTTTGCTATTAAATTAAACATCTTTATTAATGATGTAAGGTCCTTCCTCGGTCGGAAAGGAAATGAAGCATGTCTTATAAGAGTGTGGATATCTCTCCTTAATATGACGTGTTTTGACGAATGAGCGTGGGAAATTTTGGCTATCATCCCTATCGTTAAAGACAAAACCATAAAATCTTATGTGCTAAAATGGATAATAATATATTAGTAGATAGTCTAGACTGTTATAGATGACTTGTTAGAAATGGATCCACTTTTAAAATTTAATTTGGCATTCTCATTAGTTGTATGTATGTGCGTAGATATTATATAATTTTAGGTATAATTTTTTCATAAGTATCTAATTATCATATATTGTGTATTATTCTATTTTTTATAAATATCTAATTAAAAATAAAATATTTTAATCCTTATGCAAAAATATATCATATGATTCTTTTTTGGTGAAAAAGTAGGAGGGTTATTATTAGACACTAGCAATATATCAACCGTATAATAAGTTAACCACATAAAATTAAATGACCCTATAATTAAATTATATCCGTATGTATATTAAATTCTTATATTAACATGTACATACAAGAAGGCTTACCTAACTTTTTATAGTTAATTAATAATGGAAGAGTTTCTTATATTATACCAAACTATATATATAGTTTTGTGATATTATTAAATTAGTAAAATCACTAATAAAAATGAAAGAAGGGGTACTTAGGGCTTCTGGTTAATTGTGTAGCAAAGCATAAAGAGAAAAAACTTTTGACCATTAAAATTACTTGAAGGAGAGAAGTGCTTTGCAATTTTAAAAAGAAGGTCCTTGCTAAAGATACTATCTTTAATTTGTTAATATTTTTTATGAAATAATTAAAAAAAAAAACACACATAGACACATTTGACTTACGCTAGAGAAAAAGTTAGTGGGATTTGAGAAGATTCTTACATTTCATTGTTTGGTCTTATGCATGGTGTAAGAGGCACATTGAATTCAATTAAGCTAATTAAGATTATTCATAGTCTAATTTCTCAATCAACAATCATAAATAAAATGTTGTCAAGTAATTAATGTTAAATATCAAATATAAAGCATCCAAATTTTGTTTGCTTGCCAAAAGAATATATATGATAGTGTATATTATATAGTCAATAAAGATAAATAGTAGAAAGTGCAATAATCCGAGGACCAAACACTTTGTTTGGCCAATGGTTTGGCTAAGAATATGCATTGAATTTCAACCCCAATAACCATTGTATGTGATAGGATCTGCCACATAAGAAAACCCTCCTTGACTTCTCCTACTTGCATTAATAATATATAATATGTTGATTGTTGACACATACTTGGTACTTCTATAGTTAAAGCTGTGTCGGCCAATGGGGTCTTTCTAAATTTCTAATCTTCTATGCTTAATAATATGCTTCATGATGATTATGTATGTTATGCGAGTTTTCTTGTTATTTTTATATATGTAATCAATCTTAAATGTATTATTATTGTTGTACAATATTCATAGGATTTAATTTTAATATATTTATAAAAAAATTTTAAGACCAATCAATCTTAGCTTTATAAAGCCATTTAATGAAATTTATATTTTTAGATAATTTTTTAAATAATAAATTTAAAAATAATTATTTTTATTGATGTGATAATAAACGACCGAAAATGTATGTAAAATTCTTTTACTCTATCCATACATAAAAATTTAAATTTACATTTAAAAAAAATAGGTTATTAATAAAGTTAATATGTATTATGTGAGACATGTAATTTCATGGAGTTTCCATTTTTGTTATAAAGTTAATCTTGTTCATCTCTTTATTAGTAATATATATGGTATGCTATAAAGAAAATGTTAAAAGGGCCAACATATTTAATGGAAAAAAAGGAAATTAGTTAGTATTGGTTCAAACACAAGATATATATATATATATATATATATATATATATATATATATATATATATATATATATATATATATATATATATATATATACTGATCTTAATATTGTTATTAATAGTATTTATGTTTAATTATTTTGTTAATTTTTATAATTTTGTTAAATTTATAATTATGTCTTTATAATCTTTTTAATTAATTTTTTACATTATTTTTTATTTTGTAATTAGGTATTTTATAGTATAAAAAATATTAGAATTAACGGAATACTTTTTTAAAAATCAAAAGTATCTACAATTAAAAATTTAATTAGATTTTTATCAATATTTTTTAAGAAGAACATTCTATTGATTTTAACGCTTTTGAGACGGAAAAAATCTAATTACAAAATTAAAAACTAATATAGAGATTCAATTGAAAGAAAAAAATATATAAAAATCTGACTATGAATTTGATGAAACTATATAACTAATGTAATAATAAAACCTAAGACTTATTGTTGCATCTATTTTTTTTTTCACGTATCTTTCGACCCGATAAGTTAAAGTCTAATTCGTCGACAATTTAAACTCTAATAATTAACAATTTGTCGCTGGTTAATAAATTATTGCACACGCAAAAAAATCTTTAAAATTGTAATAAGTGGACAATTAAATTGACCATTCGACCAATAATCTATATTAATTTATATTATTTTCATCTATAAATTATAGTCATCTGAACCATATTTTTAAACACAAAATAAGTTATTTCAATTATATATATTGTTAAAATGACAATAATTTTTCCCTGTAAAAGAAAAGAAGACGTAGAATTTATAATTTGAAGCCTGCTACTGTCACATTATATATAGTTATAGGGTATGGATCAAGTATATATGCTTCAGTCGACTTGCCAATTTATGAAATTGAAATAAATGATAATGACAATGATGTTCTTTTTGGGAGATAGAGTTGTAACGAGTAATAACGAGGCTCATCAACTTGATTGAGAGAGACCCCAATCCATAAATTGTTTTATGAACTTTTAATATTTTATATATATACATTGGTCCATCCCATGCATCCACCGGGGTCCTTGTGAACATGGAGTCATGGACTTAATTAATATTCTTCTTTAAGCTTTATATATAATTTCCAGAGAGAAGTTTATACCGTGACATATAAAAAAACAAATATGTGAAAAGAGTCGTCTATCTATTTAATTTGTTTCGAATTATATATTGAAAAAGTGACTGTACAAGCTAAGTTAACTGTTTTATAATTTAAAAAGTTTATTTTTTTTAGACACCACTTTTATATTTTATCAGGTTATAATCAAAGCCTTAAATTCCAAAGTTTTTTAATATTATGATTAAATAAAAATCATAAATTTATAAGATTCAAATTTTCAACAAAAGAGGAGTAACTTTTGGCAAAAAAAAAAATCACATAAATTTATGAATAATCAACATTATTTAATGTATTACTGAAAGAATAAGTGATGACTACTTAAAACGATCTTAGATATATTCCATGTTCTGAAGTTTATTTAAGATTCAAGCTTTTTTTTATGAGATAAAAATCATCTAAAAAATTTTATGAGAATGGTGAATGGTATCTGTAAAGAATTTTAATGCGTAAATTAGTAAGAATTTAAAATAGTATTTATTCTGAAAATATCATAATATTTGTATAAATGTGTCATCATGAGTAAGTTATTATTTTCGAAGTTATTATTCTATTTTTAACTGTGGATAATGTTTTTTATCAAAAAAATTGTTGTGATCTCTATTTGAAATTAGTAGGAGAGATTGTGAAAATTAGTTAAAATTCATCAATTAAAGTGACTCTATTGTAATGACCTCTATGGAGTCAAATATAAATTTAAATTTTTATTCTGTAAATTGTGAATTGGACTTTAATCATTTTAGACCAGACTCTTATGATGAACCATAATATAAACACTCTGTATATAATCTTAATAATTTATATGAAATCTAGCTATTTCAGAATATTGCACATCAATTGATCAATGGTCTCAGTTAAATCCTCCTATACCTGTATGTATCTCATAAATAATGGTAACTGTAGCATCATATTATTATTTATTTATGCCATTATATATTATTATTTATTATGGGGAAAAAATGGATTTTCCAAAATGAATGATGTCGTCATCAGTACTATATTCATTCAAAAATGAAAATGGACATATATGGATATAGATATGGACATATATCTTCCAATATTGGACATGAGTTTATGTTGATGACCAATGTCAGGTGTTATCAGAATCATGACACCGCAACCACACATCTTATAAGCGTGTTTAGAAATTTGGAATCTCAATCTAATTTTAAAGTCGTACCACATCTAAATTTATTATATAAAAAAGGTTAATTGTCCTTTCTACATGAATTTAGTGAATTATAATTTAGGATGCATTTCACATGTAACATACATGATGTAAGATATTTTTAGTCCTTCATCTCGTTCATAAAATTAATTAGTTTTAACTATTAATTTTAATCATAATATATATATAATTAATAGTAATGGCTAAAAATTTTAGAACACCTAATACTATATAGTACATTTAAAATATTTTTTATAGTTTATAGTATAAATTAGTAAGATATTTCAGTAATTTTAATTATAAAATTGTTACGGTAGGTAACCGGAGATTAGTCCAATGGATGGCGTTCGGCGGCCCAAGTGTATAATAGAGGAGGACTCCAGGCAGGTTCGCAACTCGGGAGGCTCCGTCCGACTTGTGCTCGCGTGTGAATGGGGGGTGGTACCTGCAAAGACACTCCAATGCCTAAGTTAGCAAAGGTGTAAGCAGGTCTTAGAGAGTATTGGACTTAGTGATACCTGAGGGGTGTCAGTGTATTTATAGTGGTGAGCCAATAACCACCGTTGAAGTAGTGCCGTATCTTTAGGATGGTAACCGTCCCATTATCTTAGGGAGGTTAAGATACGGCTTTATGAAGTGGTTAGAGAGATTTTAGGGGCGGTTACTCATTTGAATGAGCATTTATCTGCCAGCTAATCTCACAACCGGCTTTTTCGTACCAAGTCGGGGTTGACACCGACCTCTTGAGTAGAGGTGGGTGCTTTGCTAGGTTTAATCTATTGGATCAGGCCTTTCGATTGGACCTGGGCCCTTAGCATTGGGCCAGGGTATGAACAGTGCCCCTACTTGAGCCCAAATTTTCTTTTAGGTTTGGGTTCAAGTATTCAACTCGGGTTTGTAGTCGACTTGTTCGAGAAAATACGGATCTTGGAAACCGACGTGATTTTCGCGACTTTTGATTTCTGACAGTTACGTCAATTCAAGCGTCGTGTCTGTTGAGGGATCATTTAGGGATTGAGGGCTTTGGTAACGGTGCAGTCGCATTTATGGCTGCCTCGCTTTTACCATTATGCCCCTTAGCCTTTTTTTATAAATACTTTCCCTCTCTTTCCATTTTCCGTTTCTGCAATCTTTCAAACTTCTTCTTATCCTGTACGTGTTGCATCCTTGCGTTCAAAGATTTCTGTTCTTCTCCAACCTCCATTTTCGGATAAAGGTTAGTTTTGCTTTTTCATGCCACGCTTTATGCTTGCATGTTTTGTTTTGCGAGTAGATAGGTTGACCTGTAGATTTCGAATCTCTCCTCTTTAGTGGCCGTATTTTTTGATTTTCTTTTTCTTTTTCCTTTTTGTAGGTTTTCTGCCACTTTCTTTTTTATAAAAAATGGCTTCTGTAGACATTCTTTCTCAGTGGGTTGACGATACGGTCCTTGGGGAGGAACCGTTGGTTGACGCTGAGTTCATCACCCACCTTCGTACTCATCATAGGCTCTGTACTTCGGACGAGGACGAGCCCAAATATGAACTGATAATCCCGGGTCCTGAAGACCGGGTCTGTTTTGGGAGAGCTAATGAGGCGGCCCCTCATTTTTTCTTCATGTATGAATGCATGACCACCCATTTGGGTGTTTTTCTTCCTTTCTCTGATTTCGAGATATCCGTTTTGCACCACTGTAAGGTTGCCCCTACTCAACTCCACCCCAATTCATGGGGTTTTTTGAAGATTTACCAGTTTATAAGCCACGCTCTGGACTTCCCGACTTCTTTGAGAATCTTCTTTTATCTTTTCCATATGACTAAGCCCTTTAGTGGGCTAAACAACAAACAACAATGGGTATCCTTCCGAGCCATTCAAGGTCGGAGGATTTTCACCCTTTTTGACGAATCTTTCTACGACTTCAAAAATTTCTTCTTCAAGGTTTAGGCCGTAGAGGGTCGCCACCCCTTTTTTCTGGATGAGCATTCCTCCCCTCGCTTTCCCCTTTATTGGCTGCCGGCCACCCCTTGTGAAAAGATTGGTCTAGATGACCTAGACGAGGTGGAGGCGGCCATTGTAGGGTTTTTCCGAGAAGCGTGGGGGAAGTCTCCATATTTGGATACCAGAAAAATTCTTCAGGGAACTCCGACTTTCGTTCAATCTCAAATAGGTAGTGCATGCATTCTTTATTTCCGAGTAGTTTTCGCCGACTTATATTTTACCGACTTGTAACTTTTGTTTTCTTTTATAGATATGGCAAAAAAGAATGCTCAGGAGGCCTACCAAAGGGTCCGGGAAGCCAAGGCGAAGTCCCGGGCTAGGTCCGGGGCGGTCACCTCTCCTCCTCCTCTACCTCCTCCTCCTAAAAACACTGGCACTCCTACTCAACCTATTGTAATCTCTTCCTCGAGTTTGCCCCGACCACCCCCCTCTGCCCAAATTCTCTCCGAACCCGAGAAGAAGAAGCGCAAGACTTCAGAGTCTGGCTCTTCTTCCTTCGATGGTGGGGTTAAGGCGGATGCTATGGCATTCGTCCGAAAGAACATCTATCCTTTTATACATATGGATGATGTTTCTGTTCGAAACCATCTTACCACCATGGCCGAGGAGAGTTTTAGGACGGCGGGTGTTTGTGGCAAACTTTTGGACATTTTTGAGAAGGCTCCCCTTAGCTCCTTGGGTGCAACCTCGAGGGTTGAGGAGTTGGAGGGGAGACTTCGTATTTTTGAAAAACATGAGAAGGAGCTAAAGGAGGAGAGAGATAAGTTGAGGAAGGAGAGGGATCACCTGAAGGAGGAGGAGGGTAAGCTACGGGCCCAATGTACTTTGGAGGCTAATCTGAGGAAGACGGCGCAAGATAGCTACCACAGCTTATTTCAAGATATTGTGGCCGTGAGGAAGGACTTGCTGAACTCTCGGAACGCATATGCCGAGTTGGAGGACTCTATCGCCGACGGTGCCGAGGAGTCTTGGAGAATTTTCTTGGAACAAGTCAGAGTTATCGCTCCCGACTTGGACCTTTCTCCTTTACATCCCGACAAGGTAGTTATTGATGGCGCCATTGTTTATCCTCCTGTTCCCGAGGTCGTTTCCGAGTCAGACCTAAAGACTCGGGGACAGAGGATTATCGAGTCTCCTCCTCGACCTACGGATGCCTCGGGTTCTTCCTCCGTTCCTCCTCCCGGTCCTGGTGGCGCTCCTCCTAGCGGTGGTGATTCCTCTACTCCTTTGAAGAAATGACTTTTTATTTTTGTGGCTATATGGGGGCCCGGCCTGTGGGTCCCCCCCTTTTTAAACTTTATTTATCTGGTGGTGGCTGTGAACAATTTGCTTCTGGCCTTTCAAGGCCGTAAACAAAATATTCTGTTTGTTGCCCTTTTTTGGATAAGGGTTTCAAACAAAATAAATGCCCTTTTTGGATAAGGGTTTTCTAATCGCAGTAGGTGCCCTTTTTTGGATAAGGGTTTAAGTTACTTTGCGCGTGCATATGCTTTTCTATTTTGAAATATGTTTGATCTTTTCGAAAAACTTTTTGCTAGCTTGTATTATTTTCTCGAGCCTTTTTCGCGGAAAGGCTTGCAAGCTTTAAACTTTTCAGGTTGTCATATCTCTTTTGTTATCCTTTATACTCGACTTTGCTTTAGTGAGTTTTTATGACTTAGGTTATTTTTGCGATGCGTTTTTCTTCTACTCGGTGTTATACTCCGATCTGTGGATCAAAGTTTTCCAAGTTTCCCTACTCGGAATCAATTTCCGACTTATGAGTCGGGTTGGTTCCCGAGTTTTTACGATCGACTTACATAACCTCTTTACACCGACTTGTACCTCGTCGTTTTATCCTGACGACCATCTAGGTCGGTTCATGGGATTTTCACGCTTTGTCGAGCTTAAGTCGGCGCGTTTCGTAGAAAGACTTAGAAAAATAAAGGAGGATATTATAAGAGATATTATGAATGAAAAAAGATCTTTATTAATCGGGAAGGTACTTTTTTTGCTACTAAGGGTCTTGACAGTATATTTTCCCTTAGCCTCTACTGTGATGCCTCGTTAAAAACCCTTCTCCAGAAAAAACCCTTTTCTTTTGGGAAAAAATCATGAAGTTGGGAAAAGAGTACATCAGGGAGTAGAGTTCGCTTCTAACTGTAGTACCTTTTCATATTACAAGCATGCCACGACCTTGGTAACTCAGTGCCCTCCAGGTCGGTTACTTTATAATAACATTTCCCCAACACTTCCTTGATTTTGTATGGCCCTTTCCAATTTGCGGCTAGCTTTCCATCTCCTGATTTGTTGACCCCAATGTCGTTTCTAATTAGGACCAGGTCATCTACGGCGAATGTTCTTCGAATGACTTTCTTGTTGTATCTGGTAGTCATCCTTTGCTTTAATGCCGCTTCTCTTATCTGGGCGTTCTCTCGGACTTCGGGGAGCAAGTCGAGCTCCTCTTTGTGCCCCTGTACATTTCCGATCTCATCATGGAGAATTACCCTTGGGCTTTGCTCACTGATTTCTATAGGAATCATGGCTTCTACGCCGTAGACTAGTCGGAAGGGTGTTTCTCCTGTGGCGGATTGGGGGGTCGTCCTATAAGCCCATAGCACTTGGGGGAGCTCTTCCGCCCAAGCTCCCTTTGCTTCCTGTAATCTCTTCTTCAATCCTGCCAGTATAACTTTGTTAGCTGCCTCAGCTTGCCCATTGGCTTGTGGGTGTTCTACCGAGGTGAACTGGTGCTTGATTTTCATACTGGCTACCAAACTTCTGAAGGTGGCGTCAGTGAATTGGGTTCCATTATCCGTGGTGATGGAATAAGGTATTCCATACCTTGTGATGATGTTTTTGTAGAGGAACCTGCGACTTCTTTGAGCGGTGATAGTGGCTAATGGTTCTGCTTCTATCCACTTCGTGAAGTAGTCTATCCCCACGATCAAGTATTTGACTTGCCCTGGTGCTTGGGGAAAAGGACCTAACAAATCCATTCCCCATTTTGCGAAAGGCCAGGGGGAAGTTATACTAATGAGCTCTTCTGGTGGAGCCACGTGGAAATTTGCATGCATCTGACATGGCTGGCATTTTTTCACAAAGTCTGTTGCGTCTTTCTGCAAGGTCGGCCAATAGAATCCTGCTCGGATCACTTTTCTGGCCAGCGACCTCGCTCCGAGATGGTTTCCGCAGATCCCACTATGTACTTCCTCCAACACCTCGGTGGTTCTTGAGGTCGGTACGCACTTCAGCAATGGCGTTGATATTCCTCTTCTGTAGAGGACATTTCTCACCAAAGTATAATGTTGTGCTTCCCTTCGGATCTTTTTAGCCTCTTTCTCCTCTTTGGGGAGGATGTCGAATTTCAGGTATTCGACTAAGGGGTTCATCCATCCGAGGTCTAGGCCGACTACCTCAAGTATCTCTTGTTCCTCTCCTGTTTTTGATACCAAGGGCTCTTGGAGAGTCTCTTGGATCAGGCTTCTATTGTTCCCTCCGGGTTTGGTACTTGCTAACTTGGATAGGGCGTCAGCTCTGCTATTTAGATCCCGAGTTATGTGCTTGACCTCGGTTTCCGCAAAGTGCCCCAGATGTTCCAAGGTTTTTTCCAAGTATTTCTTCATATTGGGGTCCTTCGCCTGATATTCTCCACTTATTTGGGAAGTCACCACTTGTGAGTCGCTGTAGATCATCACCTTTGTAGCGCCAACTTCTTCTGCTAACTTTAATCCGGCAATCAAGGCTTCATATTGTGCCTGATTGTTTGAAGCCGGAAATTCAAATTTTAAGGAGACCTCTATCTGGGTTCCTTTTCCATCTACCAATATTATACCTGCGCCGCTCCCTGTTTTGTTGGAGGATCCGTCTACATAGAGCTCCCATGTAGTCGGTTTTTCCTCTTGTTCTCCTGCATATTCTGCAATGAAGTCGGCGAGGCATTGGGCTTTGATTGCTGTCCGAGTTTCATATCTCAAATCGAACTCGGAGAGCTCTATCGCCCATTGAACCATTCTCCCTGCAACATCCGTTTTTTGGAGGATTTGCTTCATGGGTTGGTTTGTACGGACTCTTATTGTATGGGCCTGAAAGTAAGGTCGTAGCCTTCGTGAGGCTATCACTAAGGAGTAGGCAAACTTTTCTAGTTTGTGGTACCTTAGTTCAGGACCTTGTAGAACCTTACTGGTGAAGTAGACCGGGTGTTGCCCGACCTCATCTTCTCTGATCAGGGCTGATGAGACAGCCCTGTTTGCGGCGGATAGGTATATGACGAGGTCTTTTCCTGGTACTGGTCGAGTTAATATAGGAGGTTGGCTTAAGAATTTTTTGAACTCTTGGAATGCCTCCTCACATTCCGGAGTCCACTCAAACTGGCATCCCTTCCTTAATAAGGAAAATAATGGAAGGGATTTTAGTGCCGATCCTGCCAAAAATCTGGAGAGGGCTGCAAGTCGGCCATTAAGCTGTTGAACCTCCCTCAAACAAGTCGGGCTTTTCATTTCTAGGATGGCTCTGCATTTTTCGGGATTGGCCTCAATCCCTCTTTGTGTTAGCATGAAGCCTAGAAATTTTCCTGCTTCTACTGCGAAGGCGCATTTTGCGGGATTTAGTCTCATCCCATGCAGCCTTATAGTGTTGAAGACTTGCGAGAGGTCGGTTAAGAGGTCGACTTCTTGCTTGGTTTTTACTAACATGTCGTCGACGTATACCTCCATTAAGCTCCCTAAATGGGGGGAAAACACTTTGTTCATCAGCCTTTGGTACGTGGCTCCTGCATTCTTCAGTCCGAATGGCATGACCACGTAGCAATAGTTGGCTTTTGGCGTGATGAACGATGTTTTCTCCTGGTCGGGTTCATGCATCGGGATTTGGTTATATCCCGAGTAGGCGTCCATGAATGATAGGTATTGGTACCCTGAGCTGGAGTCTACCAGGGCATCGATACTCGGTAGGGGATAAGGGTCCTTAGGACATGCCTTATTCAAGTCGGTATAGTCGACGCACATTCTCCATTTACCATTTTGTTTTTTGACCAACACTACGTTGGCTAGCCATGTTGGGTATTTGACCTCTCTGATAAAGCCGGCTTCCAGGAGCGCCTGTACTTGCTCTTCTACTATGGAGGCCCTCTCTGGGCCGAGCTTGCGTCTTCTTTGCTGTACAGGTCGGGACCCTGGGTAAACCGAGAGCCTATGGGACATGAGCTCGGGATCAATCCCGGGCATGTTGGAAGCCTTCCAGGCGAAGAGGTCGGAATTAGCTCTTAGGAGTTCACCCAACCTTTGTTTCAGGGCTTCCCCCAGGTTGGCTCCTATGTAGGTCTTTTTTCCATCCTCCTCCCCGACTTGTATCTCCTCGGTTTTTCCACCCGGCTGGGGTCGTAGCTCTTCTCTGGTTTTTGCTCCACCCAACTCTATGGTGTGGACTTCTTTGCCTTTTCCTCTCAGGTTTAGGCTTTCGTTATAGCACTTCCTCGCCAATTTCTGATCTCCCCTCACCGTTGCTATTCCCCCTGGAGTTGGGAATTTCATGCAGAGGTGAGGAGTTGATACCACTGCTCCAAGGCGATTAAGGGTAGTCCTGCCGATTAAGGCATTGTAGGCTGACCCTTCATCGATGACTATAAAGTCTATGCTTAGAGTCCTTGATTTTTCCCCTTTTCCAAAGGTGGTGTGAAGGGGTAAAAATCCCAGTGGCTTTATTGGCGTATCCCCTAACCCGTATAGGGTGTCGGGGTAAGCTTTCAACTCTTTTTCATCTAACCCTAGCTTGTCGAAGGCGGGCTTGAAAAGGATGTCCGCCGAGCTTCCTTGATCTACTAGGGTTCTGTGGAGATGGGCGTTGGCTAGGATCATAGTTATCACCACGGGATCATCATGTCCGGGGATTATCCCTTGCCCATCTTCTTTTGTAAATGAGATAGTGGGGAAGTCGGGGGTCTCTTCCTCGACTTGGTAGACTCTTTTGAGATGTCTTTTGCGAGAAGATTTGGTGATCCCACCTCCCGCAAATCCTCCTGAGATCATGTGAATGTGTCTCTCAGGGGTCTGTGGTGGAGGATCTCTTCTGTCCATATCATCTCGCTTTCTCTTTCCATGGGTGTCCGACCTCTCCATGAGATATCTATCAAGCCGACCTTCTCTAGCCAGCTTTTCTATCACATTTTTGAGGTCGTAACAGTCGTTGGTGGAGTGACCATATATTTTATGGTACTCGCAATACTCGCTGCGACTTCCCCCTTTTTTATTTTTAATGGGTCTTGGGGGTGGCAGCCTTTCAGTGTTGCAAATCTCTCTGTATACGTCCACTATAGAGGTCTTTAGAGGAGTATAAGAGTGATATTTCCTGGGCCTCTCGAGACTGGGTTCTTCCTTCTTCCTGACTTCCCTTTCCCTCTCCTTAGAGGAGGAAGTAGGTCCCGGTCGTGAACTCAGGTCTCTAAGTTTTGCGTTCTCTTCCATGTTGATGTACTTCTCGGCCCTTTCTTGTACATCACTTAGAGAAACGGGGTGTCTTTTAGATATGGACTGTGAGAAAGGGCCTTCTCTGAGTCCGTTGACTAACCCCATTATCACTGCCTCTGTGGGCAGGTCTTGGATCTCTAAACATGCCTTATTGAACCTTTCCATATAGGCTCGTAAAGACTCTCCGACCTCCTGTTTTATTCCCAGGAGGCTCGGTGCATGTTTTACCTTATCTTTTTGGATTGAGAACCTCATCAAGAATTTCCTCGAGAGGTCTTCAAAACTAGTGATGGATCTTGGGGGAAGGCTATCGAACCACTTCATCGCTGCTTTCGATAAAGTGGTCGGGAAAGCCTTGCATCTCGTAGCGTCGGAGGCGTCAGCCAGGTACATCCGACTTTTAAAATTGCTAAGATGATGCTTTGGATCCGTAGTTCCATCATAGAGGTCCATATCAGGGCTTTTGAAGTTCCTTGGAACTTTTGCCCTCATTATGTCCTCGCTGAAAGGATCTTCTCCGCCTGGGAGTTGATCTTCTCCTTCATCGCGGGAGTTCTTGAGAGAGGATTCTAGCTGCAAGAGTTTTCTTTCTAACTCTTTTCGCCGTTCCATCTCTTCTTTAAGGTACCTTTCGGTTTCCTTTTGCCTCTCCCGTTCTTGTTCCAATTGCTCCAGGCGGCTATGGACCAATCCCATTAGTTCAGCTACGTGAGCTGGTCCGCCTTTTTCTGATTCACGCCCATCTGAGGAATTTACCTTCGGATTCTTTACTCCGGAGGTACCCTCTCTATGTTGATCATTGTCTTGATGTTGGGTTGTGTCTTCATTGTCATTGCCCATGTCTAGATTCTCTTGCTCAGAATCCGTCTCGACATGGCCTTCTTCATGGGATCTTTCCGCCATCGAGGGATGATCTCGCGGTTCCCCGGCAACGGCGCCAATGTTACGGTAGGTAACCGGAGATTAGTCCAATGGATGGCGTTCGGCGGCCCAAGTGTATAATAGAGGAGGACTCCAGGCAGGTTTGCAACTCGGGAGGCTCCGTCCGACTTGTGCTCGCGTGTGAATGGGGGGTGGTACCTGCAAAGACACTCCAATGCCTAAGTTAGCAAAGGTGTAAGCAGGTCTTAGAGAGTATTGGACTTAGTGATACCTGAGGGGTGTCAGTGTATTTATAGTGGTGAGCCAATAACCACCGTTGGAGTAGTGCCGTATCTTTAGGATGGTAACCGTCCCATTATCTTAGGGAGGTTAAGATACGGCTTTATGAAGTGGTTAGAGAGATTTTAGGGGCGGTTACTCATTTGAATGAGCATTTATCTGCCAGCTAATCTCACAACCGGCTTCTTCGTACCAAGTCGGGGTTGACACCGACCTCTTGAGTAGAGGTAGGTGCTTTGCTAGGTTTAATCTATTGGATCAGGCCTTTCGATTGGACCTGGGCCCTTAGCATTGGGCCAGGGTATGAACAAAAATTAATCTTAACTATTAATCTAAATCAATGGCTAAAACTACTAAATTAAAATACTTAATTTTTTGATACAGTTGAAATACTTCTTATAATATATGATATGATGAAGAGTGACTAAATATTTATGCAAATTACGTTAGTTTAGTGACCACACAATATCAATTTTTTTTTGTGTTTTGGATTCTCTTAGTTTTTCTTCCAATAAGCAATGCTTCTATTATCTAATAAAAAATTTTAAGTGATCAATATTTTTCTTTTCTTATATTTAAACTAATATGAGTCCATTTTTATTTTTTCACACCAAAAATAAATTAAATTATTTAATAAATTTTAATTATCTATTTCACATAAATATATATAACATTCTTCTTCTCGCTTCAAAGCAACTTCAATGCCTACTTTCCAATAAAATTTCTTGCAATGTATTAATTCCTTTGTCTGCTCAGCCCCTTTTTGTCCCAACATAAATGCCTAGTAAACTCAATGCAATGCTGAGAGTAAAAATTAATTTAATACCTAAAATTCTAATTTGATCATTTCTCAACTTTCATTTAAATCAATTTGGAGAATTTCGTGCTCCAAGATTAATAGGAACTTTTGTTTATTTTGTTTATGTTAATCCGCATCAGCAATTTGGGTTATTTTATTGTTTAAAGGTAAATTTTTAGAATTTAAAAATTATTGTTTTTTGAACTAATTAACTCCTTTTTTTTTTCCCTCAACGTTGCTAATAGATCACAATACGCATACAATAGAATAAAAAGTTTAATTTTTCTTAAAGCACCTAAAAGTAATTATATTAATAAAATGTTGTCTATTTGACCAATAAAAACAACCAACAAATGTGAGTAAAAATATCTTGGTTTGGAAAACTTTTAACATGTAATTATTTAAATGAATCTGATAATTTAAAATTCTTTTTTGACATATTTAGTTAAATTTCATTTCTGGTGTCTAATGTTTACTCCAAAAAATTATAAAAAAAGGAATTCAACTTTATTCTATCTTTATTTTTAGATAAATTAAACAAAAATTTATAAGGTAATTCACATAAATAAAATAAGTTAAAGAAACTCTTGCGCAAATATAACATTATGAAACTGCAGATGAAAATGCAACAATTTCAACTGTATGTAATTCGCGATACCCTAACACAAAATCTAAATACACGTAATCTGCTGCACTCTGTCACAGATTACATTGAGAAACTGATTTCACATAAACTGCTACAGAGTATAGCAGTTTATGAGTAGATGGGCCCAAAGCATATTCCGCTACACCTTGTAGCAGATTATGAGGAGAGTAGTTCACTATAAAAACCGTGTGAGGCTGTAGCAGATTTCATTTTATGAGAGTGGTTAGATACTTAGAAAGAGAAAGTAGAGAGAAGGGAGATGATATTCTCGGAGCAGTGGAACAATGGAAGATGAACTGCGGTTGTACCGGCTCAACGACGTTGCTCACGTAGCCGGAACCATCAATGAATAGGTAAGTCTCTTTATTTTCTTTTAATTATTTAATATCAGTATATTTTATTTAATATTAAGGAAGTTATTTATTAATTAGAAAGATAGAACCTTAGTTTAACTTTGGTTTTGAAAATCAAAATTTGAAATTTAAAATTTAAAATTAAATTTAAGCTGTGGATGGTAAATTAGTAATTTCAAAACCTAGGTAGTTTGAGTTTTGAAACATAAGCTATGGTTTGGTGATGTCATTATTGTTAGAAATTAAGCAGGTGTTCTTTATTTCTGAATATGCAGCTAACCCGATGTATTTATAGCGTTCGTAGACAATAGAATATGCCGTTACATGATAGGATCATACTTTATTTGGAGAGGGCTGGGTTGTACCACCTGACTAGGCTGAACGAGCATTGGTTCTGGTTGGATGAGCCTCTGGTCAACACATTTATGTAGAGGTGGCGGCCTGAGACTCACACTTTTCATATGCCATTCGGAGAGTGTATATCACGCTCCAGGATGTGGCATATCAGCTGGGGCTGTGATGAGCGGATAATTTGTATGCTTTTTGGCATTGTTTTTAGTATGTTTTTGATATCTTTTAGTTAGTTTTTAGTATATTTTTATTAGTTTTTAATTAAAATTCACTTTTCTGGACTTTACTATGAGTTTGTGTGTTTTTCTGTGATTTCAGGTATTTTCTGACTGAAATTGAGGGTCCTGAGCAAAAATCTGATCCAGAGACTGAAAAGGACTGCAGATGCTGTTGGATTCTGACCTCCCTGCACTCGAAGCGAATTTTCTGGAGCTACAGAAGCCCAATTGGCGCGCTCTCAACGGCATTGGAAAGTAGACATCCTGGGGTTTCCAGCAATATATAATAGTCCATACTTTGCCCAAGATTTGATGGCCCAAACCGGCGCTCAAAGTCACCTACAGAAATTCCAGCGTTAAACGCCGGAACTGGCATAAAAATTGGAGTTAAACGCCCAAACTGGCATGAGAACTGGCGTTTAACTCCAGAAAAGGTCTCTACACGAAATTCCTTCATTGCTCAGCCCAAGCACACACCAAGTGGGCCCGGAAGTGGATTTTTCTGTCATTTACTCATTTCTGTAAACCTTAGGACACTAGTTTACTACTTATAGGATCTTTTGACATTGTATCAGTACCTTATGCAACCTCATGCAACCTTATGACATTGTACACGTTTTCTTCCACAGTATGAGTCTCTAAACCCCATGGTTGGGGGGTGAGGAGCTCTGCTGTGTCTTGATGGATTAATGCAATTACTACTGTTTCTTATTCAATCATGCTTGCTTCCATTCTAAGATAACACTTGTTCTTAATCCGGATGAATGTGATGATCCGTGACAATCATCATCATTCTCAACTATGAACACGTGCCTGACAACCACCTCTGTTCTATCTTAGATTGAGTAGTTATCTCTTGGGTTCTTTAATCGGAATCTTCGTGGTATAGGCAGGACCTGATGGCAGCATTCAAGAGAATCCGGAAGGTCTAAACCTTGTCTGTGGTATTCTGAGTAGGGTTCAATGATTGAATGACTGTGACATGCTTCAAACCTGTAATCTACTGGGCGTTAGTGACAGACGCAAAAGAGTGATTCTATTCCGGTAGAGGAGGGAACCAAACCGGTGATTGGCAGCACTGTGACAGAGTGTGTGCATTAGCTTTCACTGCGCGGATGGGAGGTAGCTGCTGACAACAGTGAGACCCTACACGAGCTTGCCATGGAAGGAGACTTGCGTGTTTGATGAAGAAGACAGTAAGAAAGTAGAGATTCAGAAGATGGAGCATCTCCAAACCTCAACCTATTCTCCATTACTGCAATACAATACAAGTAACCATTACATGTTCTTTTGCTTTTCACAATCAATCCTGATAATTTCTGATATTCTGACTAAGATTTACAAGATAACTATAGCTTGCTTCAAGCCGACAATCTCCGTGGGATCGACCCTTGCTCACGCAAGGTATTACTTGGACGACCCAGTGCACTTGCTGGTTAGTTGTGCGGGATTGCAAAAAGTGTTATTGCAATTTCGTGCACCAAGTTTTTGGCGCCGTCGCCGGGGATTGTTCGAGTTTGGACAACTAACGGTTTATTTTGTTGCTTAGATTAGGACCGTTTTCTTTTTGTTGGTTTAGAGTCTAGTTCATATTCTAAGTTTGGTGTCCATTGCATGCTTTTTGTTTTTCTTCTTTTAATTGTCGAATTTTTTTTGTGTTCTTAGTCCCTTTTTGATTCATAAAAGTTCTAAGTTTGGTGTCCTCTTTGTGTTTTTCCTTTAAAATTTTCGAAAAAATTAGTGTTTGATTTTCAAAAATTTTAAGTTTGGTGTCTTTTTGTGTTTTTCTCTTTCCTCTTTTTAAGAATCAAATCTTTTTCATAAAAATTTTTCAATCATATCTTCTTAATTGCTGTTTTCAAAATCTTTTTCTTTACTAATTGATTCAGTTCTCATTTTGCTTTGATCTTATTCCATTTCTAATTTTCGAATTCTTTTTATTTTATTTTCCTTTTGTTTTATTTTATTTTAATTTTCCTTTTTTTCGGTTATTCCAAAAAAAAAAAAAAACAAAAATTTATCTCTTTGCAATTATTATCATTTCCCTTTTGTTCATTATGGACTTAAGTGGAATTAACCAGTCCAGAAGGACTCTGGGGTCCTATGCCAACCCCAGTACAGCTGCATATGGGAGTAGCATCTGTGTACCTCCCATCAAAGCAAGCAGCTTTGAGCTAAACCCTCAACTCATTATCATAGTGCAGCAAAATTGCCAGTATTCCGGTCTTCCAGAGGAAGAACCTACTGAGTTTCTGGCACAGTTCCTACAAATTGCTGACACAATACATGATAAAGAGGTAGATCAGGATGTCTACAGACTGTTACTGTTTCCGTTTGCTGTAAAAGATCAAGCAAAAAGGTGGTTGAATAACCAACCTACAGCAAGCATAAAGACATGGAAACAGTTATCAGAAAAATTCCTGAATCATTTTTACCCTCCAAAAAGGATGACCCAGCTAAGGCTGGACATCCAAGGCTTTAAACAAGAGGATAATGAATCCCTTTATGATGCCTGGGAGAGGTATAGAGGTATGCTAAGAAAATGTCCCTCTGAAATGTTCTCAGAGTGGGTACAGTTAGACATTTTCTACTATGGGCTTACAGAAAAAGCTCAGATGTCTTTAGACCACTCAGCTGGTGGATCTATACACATGAGAAAGACAATTGAAGAAGCTCAAGAGCTTATAGACACTGTTGCTAGAAACCAATACTTGTATTCTAGCAATGAGTACGTTCCAAAGGAGGAGGTCATGGCATTAGTCACTGATCCTAATCCTCAGGAACAGATGAATGAGCTCAATCAACAATTGCTCCTGATGACAGAACAGTTAGCAGAATTTAAAGAAATGCTGCATGATACTAAGGTTGCTAACAAGAACATAGAACTGCAGTTGAATCAAGCAAAACAGCAAATATCTAAACAAATAACAGAAGAATGTCAAGCAGTTCAACTGAGGAGTGGGAAAACACTGAAGACCACTGCTCAAAAGAGCAAGAAGTCAATTAAGGAACAGTTGACAGAGGATGACCAAGCCACTGTTCTAAATCCCTCTGAGGACAGTAAGAGCCCAGAGAGGAACATTATTGGCGTTCAAACGCCAGAAAGGGAAGGAAAGTTGGCGTTAAACGCCCATTCCTTGCCCAATACTGGCGTTCAAACGCCAGAACAGGGAGGAAAGCTGGCGTTAAACGCCCATTCCCTGCCCAGTTCTGGCGTTCAAACGCCAGAAAAGGGGGAGAAGTTGGCGTTTAACGCCCAAACTTCATCCATTCCTGGCGTTCAAACGCCCAAGGAGCATCAGGCACCTGAGAGTTCTGATGATTATCCCCCTAACAAGGCCTCTCCAACCATTTCTGTAAGGAATAAACCTGCAGCATCTAAGGTTGAAGAATATCAAGCCAAGATGCCTTATCCTCAGAAACTCCGCAAAGCGGAACAGGATAAGCAATTTGCCCGCTTTGCAGACTATTTAAGGACTCTTGAAATAAAGATTCCTTTTGCAGAGGCACTTGAGCAAATACCTTCTTATGCTAAATTCATGAAAGAAATTTTAAGCCATAAGAAGGATTGGAGAGAAACTGAAAAAGTGTTTCTCACTGAAGAATGCAGTGCAGTCATTCTAAAAAGCTTACCAGAAAAGCTTCAAGATCCTGGAAGCTTTATGATACCCTGCACATTAGAAGGCGCCTGCACCAAGATAGCCCTATGTGATCTTGGAGCAAGCATCAATCTAATACCTGCATCCACTATCAGAAAGCTTGGGTTGACTGGAGAAGTCAAACCAACCAGGATATGCCTCCAACTTGCTGATGGTTCTATTAAACACCCATCAGGCATAATAGAGGACATGATTGTCAAGGTTGGGCCATTTGCCTTTCCAACTGACTTTGTGGTGCTGGAAATGGAGGAGCACAAAAGTGCAACTCTCATTCTGGGAAGACCTTTCCTAGCAACTGGACGAACTCTCATTGATGTACATAAAGGGGAAGTAACCCTGAGAGTCAATGAGGATGAGTTCAAGTTGAATGCTGTGAAAGCTATGCAGCATCCAGACACACCAGAAGACTGCATGGACGTTGACATTATTGATTCTCTGGTAGAGGAGATCAATATGGCTGAAAGCCTAGAATCAGAGCTTGAGGACATCTTCAAAGATGCTCAACCTGATCAAGAAGAGTTAGAGAAAGTGAAGGAATTTTCGAAAATTCCTCATGAGGAGGATAAGCCTCCTAAGCCTGAACTCAAACCACTACCGTCATCCCTGAAATATGCATTTCTGGGAGAGGGTGACACTTTTCCAGTGATTATAAGCTCAGCTTTGAATCCACAGGAAGAGGAAGCACTGATTAAAGTGCTAAGGACACACAAGACAGCTCTTGAGTGGTCCATAAGTGATCTTAAGGGCATTAGCCCAGCTAGATGCATGCACAAGATCCTATTGGAGGATAATGCCAAACCAGTGGTTCAACCACAGAGGAGGCTAAATCCTGCCATGAAGGAGGTGGTGCAGAAAGAGGTCACTAAATTACTGGAGGCTGGGATTATTTATCCTATTTCTGATAGCCCCTGGGTGAGCCCTGTCCAAGTTGTTCCCAAAAAGGGAGGCATGACAGTGGTTCATAATGAAAAAAATGAACTGGTTCCTACAAGAACAGTCACAGGGTGGCGCATGTGTATTGACTACAGAAGGCTCAATACAGCCACCAGAAAGGATCATTTTCCCTTACCATTCATAGACCAAATGCTAGAAAGACTAGCTGGTCATGATTATTACTGCTTTTTGGATGGCTATTCAGGCTACAACCAAATTGCAGTAGACCCTCAGGACCAAGAGAAAACAGCATTCACCTGCCCTTCAGGCGTGTTTGCCTATAGGAGAATGCCTTTTGGTCTGTGCAATGCACCTGCAACCTTTCAGAGGTGCATGCTCTCTATCTTTTCAGATATGGTAGAGAAATTTCTGGAAGTCTTCATGGATGACTTTTCAGTATATGGAGACTCATTTAGCTCCTGTCTTAACCACCTATCACTTGTCCTGAAAAGATGCCAAGAGACTAACCTGGTTTTAAACTGGGAGAAATGTCACTTTATGGTGACTGAAGGAATTGTCCTTGGGCATAAAATTTCAAGCAGGGGAATAGAGGTGGATAAGGCAAAGGTAGAGGTAATTGAAAAATTACCACCACCTGCCAATGTTAAGGCAATCAGAAGCTTTCTTGGGCATACAGGATTCTATAGAAGGTTTATCAAGGATTTTTCGAAAATCGCTAAACCTTTGAGTAACCTGCTAGCTGCTGACACTCCATTCATTTTTGACAATGAGTGTCTGCAGGCATTTGAGACCCTGAAAGCTAAGCTGGTCACAGCACCAGTCATCTCTGCACCAGATTGGGCATTACCATTTGAATTAATGTGTGATGCCAGTGATCATGCCATTGGTGCAGTGTTGGGACAGAGGCATAACAAACTTCTGCATGTCATTTATTATGCTAGCCGTGTTCTAAATGACGCACAGAAGAATTACACAACCACAGAAAAAGAATTACTTGCAGTGGTCTATGCCATTGACAAGTTTAGATCCTACTTAGTGGGATCAAAGGTGATTGTGTACACTGACCATGCTGCTCTTAAATACTTACTCACAAAGCAGGATTCAAAACCCAGGCTTATCAGATGGGTGTTGCTTCTGCAAGAGTTTGATATAGAAATAAGAGACAGAAAAGGGACAGAGAACCAGGTAGCTGATCATCTGTCCAGAATAGAGCCAGTAGTTGGGGCGTCCCTCCCTTCTACTGAGATTTCTGAGACTTTCCCAGATGAGCAATTATTTGCCATTCAGGAAGCTCCATGGTTTGCAGACATTGCAAACTATAAAGCTGTGAGGTTCATACCCAAAGAGTACAGTTACATGCAGAGAAAGAAATTAATTTCAGATGCCAAGTACTACCTTTGGGATGAACCATATCTCTTTAAGAGATGTGCTGACGGAGTGATCCGCAGGTGTGTACCCAGAGAAGAAGCACAGAGGATCCTATGGCACTGCCATGGATCACAATATGGAGGACATTTTGGAAGTGAGCGAACAGCCACTAAAGTCCTCCAATGTGGCTTCTACTGGCCTACTCTCTATAAAGATTCCCGAGAGTTTGTGCGTAACTGTGACAGTTGCCAAAGAGCTGGTAACCTGCCTCACGGATATGCCATGCCTCAACAAGGAATATTAGAGATAGAATTGTTTGATGTATGGGGAATTGACTTCATGGGGCCATTCCCACCATCATACTCAAACACTTACATTCTGGTGGCAGTGGACTATGTATCTAAGTGGGTAGAAGCAATTGCTACACCCACTAATGATACTAAGACCGTGCTGAAATTCCTCCAGAAAAACATTTTCAGCAGGTTTGGCGTCCCCAGAGTGCTAATCAGTGATGGGGGCACTCATTTCTGCAATAAACAGCTATACTCTGCTATGGTTAGATATGGAATCAGCCATAAAGTGGCAACTCCGTATCATCCACAGACAAATGGGCAAGCAGAAGTCTCTAACAGAGAGCTAAAAAGAATCCTGGAACGGACTGTGATGGCCCGAAGAAAGGATTGGGTAAAAAGCTTGGATGATGCTCTGTGGGCATACAGAACAGCATTCAAGACTCCTATAGGCACCTCTCCATACCAATTGGTGTATGGGAAGGCCTGCCATTTGCCTGTGGAACTGGAACACAAAGCCTACTGGGCAACCAGATTCCTAAACATGGATGCACAGTTAGCTGGTGAGAAAAGACTGCTCCAGCTAAATGAGCTAGAGGAGTTCAGACTCAATGCCTTTGAGAATGCAAAAATTTATAAGGAAAAGGCAAAGAAGTGGCATGACAAAAGATTGTCAACCAGAGTCTTTGAGCCAGGACAAAAAGTTCTGCTCTTCAACTCCAGGCTCAAGCTGTTTCCAGGAAAACTCAAATCCCGATGGAGGGGTCCGTATGTGATTACAGGAGTCTCCCCATATGGATATGTTGAGCTTCAGGATATTGATTCTGACAAGAAGTTCATTGTTAATGGACAAAGGATCAAGCATTATCTTGAAGGAAATTTTGAGCAGGAATGCTCAAAACTGAGGCTTGAGTGATTCTCAGTAAAAGTCCAGCTAAAGACAGTAAAGAAGCGCTTACTGGGAGGCAACCCAGTCATTAGGAAGTTGTATGATTAGTTCTTACAGAGGCAAGTATCAAAAATGAAGGAATTCACAGAGTTACAGAAGGATTCAGCTCAAAAAGCAGAGAAAATGAGCTTACTGGCGAAAAAACGCCAGTAAGGGGCATTTTGGGCGTTAAACGCCAGAATGGGCACCATTCTGGGCGTTTAACGCCAGTAATGGTACCATTCTGGGCGTTAAACGCCAGAATGGGCACCATTCTGGGCGTTTAACGCCAGGTGTGCAGCATCACTGGGCGTTCAGAAAAACGCCCAGTGAGGAAGGTTTTCTGGCGTTTAATGCCAGCCAGGGTACCTGGCTGGGCGTTAAACGCCCAAAAGGGGTGCCAAGTGGGCGTTAAACGCCAGAATGGGTGCCATTCTGGGCGTTTAACGCCAGAAAGGTGGGGGGGACCACATTTTTGTTTTCAACTCAAATTTTTTCAAACTTTCCTCTTTTTACCCATAATCCTCTACATAAATGCACTTCAACCTTTCATCAATCACTTTCAAATCTTCACAAATCAAAACCATTCTTCAAATCTATTTCAAAATAATCTCAAATCTTCTTCAAAAACTCACCCTTTTCTCAAATTTTTTTCAAAATCTTTTCAAATTTCCTTTCAAATCTCTCTTTTGTTTTCGAAATTTCCCCCACACTCTATAAATAAACGTTCCTCACCCCTCCTTCCTCACACCATTCGAATTTTCTCTCTCTCTCTCTCTCTCTCTTCTCTTCTTTCTTTTCTTTTTGCTTGAGGACTAGCAAAACCTCTAAGTTTGGTGTGCTTTTCCGTGATCACTAAGCTAAGATCTATCAAGATCATGGCTCCCAAGGGAAAACAAATCAACTCAAGAGGAAAGAAAGAGACTAATCCAAAGAATCTTTGGAATGAAGAGAAGTTCTTAACCAAAGAACATGAAGACCATTATCACAAAATAATGGGTCTGAGGTCAGTGATCCCGGAAGTTAAATTTGATCTGAAAGAAGATGAATATCCGGAGATCCAAGAGCAAATTCGAAACAGAGGTTGGGAAGTTCTGACCAATCCTGAGACAAAGGTTGGAAGGAACATGGTTCAGGAATTCTACTCAAATCTGTGGCTAACAGATAAGCAGAGAATGACTGGAACCGCTTACCATACCCACAGAACCATGGTCAGAGGGAAAGTTATGTACTTCCATCTGGACAAAATAAGAGAAATCTTCAAGTTGCCTCAACTACAAGATGATCCTGATTCCTTTAATAGGAGGATGGTGAGAGTAGATAAGGGGTTGGATCAGGTTCTAGAGGACATATGCCTCCCTGGAACTAAGTGGATAACCAATTCTAAGGGTGTCCCAAACCAACTCAAGAGAGGAGACCTCAAGCCAATTGCAAGAGGTTGGCTAGACTTCATTGGGCGTTCCATATTGCCCACTAGCAACCGTTCTGAGGTCACCATCAAGAGGGCAGTGATGATTCATTGCATTATGCTTGGAAAAGAGGTGGAGGTCCATCATGTGATTGCTTGTGAGATCTACACAATTGCAAATAAGAATTCCACTGAAGCCAAACTGGCTTATCCAAGCCTGATTTCCTTGCTCTGTAAAGAGGCTGGGGTGAAGATGGGAGTAGATGAGTTCATACCCATTGAGCATCCAATCACCAAGAAGTCAATGGAAGGACAAGTGCAAGACAACTCCATCAAGAGAAGCAGGGGCGTGAAATCCAAGAGATGAAACGCCAAAAGCTCTCCTCTCAAGCTGAGGGAGCATCCACTTCTCAAAATCAAGGTTGTTGAGTCCTAACTCTGTGAAACCTCTATCATTAGGAGCCTATTTTTTTTTTCGTTTTTCTTGTTTTGTTTTCCATTCCTATCTTTATTTTTATCTATATTTGAGTCTTGTTCTTAGTTAACAATTAATAAAATTTGAGTTTATGCCTTAAAGCTATGAATGTCCTATGAATCCATCACCTCTCTTAAAAGAAAAATGCTTTAATCACAAAAGAACAAGAAGTACAGGATTTCGAAATTTATCTCTGAAACTAGTTGAATTAGTTTGATGTGGTGACAATACTTTTTGTTTTCTGAATGAATGCTTGAACAGTGCATATGTCTTTTGAATTTGTTGTTTTAAGAATGTTAAATTTGTTGGCTCTTGAAAGAATGAGGAGAAAGAGAACTGTTATTGAGGATCTAAAAAAATCATCAATTTGATTCTTGAAGCAAGAAAAAGCAGTGAAAAAAAAAATTTCGAAAAAAAAGAGAAAAGAAAGAAAAAGAAAAAGAAAAGGAATAAAGTGGTGATCCAAAGCAATAAGAGTGTGCTTAAGAACCCTGGACACCTCTAATTGGGGACTTTAGCAAAGCTGAGTCACAATCTAAAAAGGTTCACCCAATTATGTGTCTGTGGCATGTATGTATCCGGTGGTAATACTGGAAGACAGAGTGCTTTGGGCCACAGCCAAGACTCATACACTGGCTATGTTCAAGAATCAATATACTTAACTAGGAGAATCAATAACATTATCTGAGTTCTGAGTTCTTATAGATGCTAATCATTCTGAACTTCAAAGGATAGAGTGAGATGCCAAAACTGTTCGGAGGCAAAAAAGCTACTAGTCCCGCTCATCTAATTGGAGCTATGTTTCTTTGATATTTTGGAGTCTATAGTATATTCTCTTCTTTTTATCCTATTTTGATTTTCAGTTGCTTGGGGACAAGCAACAATTTAAGTTTGGTGTTGTGATGAGCGGATAATTTGTATGCTTTTTGGCATTGTTTTTAGTATGTTTTTGATATCTTTTAGTTAGTTTTTAGTATATTTTTATTAGTTTTTAATTAAAATTCACTTTTCTGGACTTTACTATGAGTTTGTGTGTTTTTCTGTGATTTCAGGTATTTTCTGACTGAAATTGAGGGTCCTGAGCAAAAATCTGATCCAGAGACTGAAAAGAACTGCAGATGCTGTTGGATTCTGACCTCCCTGCACTCGAAGCGGATTTTCTGGAGCTACAGAAGCCCAATTGGCGCGCTCTCAACGGCATTGGAAAGTAGACATCCTGGGCTTTCCAGCAATATATAATAGTCCATACTTTGCCCAAGATTTGATGGCCCAAACCGGTGCTCAAAGTCACCTACAGAAATTCCAGCGTTAAACGCCGGAACTGGCATAAAAATTGGAGTTAAACGCCCAAACTGGCATGAGAACTGGCGTTTAACTCCAGAAAAGGTCTCTACACGAAATTCCTTCATTGCTCAGCCCAAGCACACACCAAGTGGGCCCGGAAGTGGATTTTTCTGTCATTTACTCATTTCTGTAAACCTTAGGACACTAGTTTACTACTTATAGGATCTTTTGACATTGTATCAGTACCTTATGCAACCTCATGCAACCTTATGACATTGTACACGTTTTCTTCCACAGTATGAGTCTCTAAACCCCATGGTTGGGGGGTGAGGAGCTCTGCTGTGTCTTGATGGATTAATGCAATTACTACTGTTTCTTATTCAATCATGCTTGCTTCCATTCTAAGATAACACTTGTTCTTAATCCGGATGAATGTGATGATCCGTGACAATCATCATCATTCTCAACTATGAACACGTGCCTGACAACCACCTCTGTTCTATCTTAGATTGAGTAGTTATCTCTTGGGTTCTTTAATCGGAATCTTCGTGGTATAGGCAGGACCTGATGGCAGCATTCAAGAGAATCCGGAAGGTCTAAACCTTGTCTGTGGTATTCTGAGTAGGGTTCAATGATTGAATGACTGTGACATGCTTCAAACCTGTAATCTACTGGGCGTTAGTGACAGACGCAAAAGAGTGATTCTATTCCGGTAGAGGAGGGAACCAAACCGGTGATTGGCAGCACTGTGACAGAGTGTGTGCATTAGCTTTCACTGCGCGGATGGGAGGTAGCTGCTGACAACAGTGAGACCCTACACGAGCTTGCCATGGAAGGAGACTTGCGTGTTTGATGAAGAAGACAGTAAGAAAGCAGAGATTCAGAAGATGGAGCATCTCCAAACCTCAACCTATTCTCCATTACTGCAATACAATACAAGTAACCATTACATGTTCTTTTGCTTTTCACAATCAATCCTGATAATTTCTGATATCCTGACTAAGATTTACAAGATAACTATAGCTTGCTTCAAGCCGACAATCTCCGTGGGATCGACCCTTGCTCACGCAAGGTATTACTTGGACGACCCAGTGCACTTGCTGGTTAGTTGTGCGGGATTGCAAAAAGTGTTATTGCAATTTCGTGCACCAGGCTGCCACTGATTGGGAGTGGCGCTGGCTCGACGACATAATGCAGGAGGAGCAGCTTGGTGGTGATGACGGAGGCCAGGCAGATCATCACCTGTGTCGATCTAGTGCTAGACGACGGGATGCTCGTGCTGGACGAGCACCTTCCGTCCACCATGATGACGAGGCTGGATCGTCTCGTAGTCACCCTACTGACACTCAGGTTAGTGGCACTGCGGATGCTAGTTTGAGTGATACACCTTTTACTCACGTATCTAACTCCCAGGTATTGCATGAATGTAGCACGCAGATGTTTGCTAATCTTGCTACCACTACTTTCACCATGGATTTGGACGATCAGCTGACTGGGCCACAGTTCTATGCGGATTTCGCTGAGATCATATAGGGTGACGACGTTCAACAATACCAGAGTTCAGTCCCAGGAGGTCCGTTCGAGCCTCCGGAGTACAGGCCACAACCAGCAGATGTGTCGTCCCAGGTTCTTGAGTTCCAGCTGCCGATCGACCTGAATGAGCCCGTAGGCAGCCCATACGACACTTGGTTTGATATGGAGGGACGCCGCCATCTACATTTGGAGTTGGGCTACAGGATGCTCCACCCGGAGATCGGCGAGCGACCAGAGTTAAGCGTCCGACTCGATATGGCACAAGCTCGCACCTACTTGATACATTTGCATTGGGGGCGACCATGATGCTGATGGTAACCAGCAGTAGCACCCATTGTGTTTGTTCTGACCATTATATTTGTATGAATTATGACTTATTTATTCCCTGTTAGTCTTAACAACTTGTGACTATTATATTTGTATGACTTTTGTAGTTAATTTATTTTGTGTTAGTGTTAATACTCGGTGGCTATTATTTTTGTATGACTTACTTATGATGATTACATTTGTATGAATTTGTGCATTTTGCATTCTGAATTATTACTATTATACTGGTATTCATATGTTCCATAGTGAACCACTCTCCTCGTAATCCGCTACAAGGTGTAGCGGAATATGTTTTGGGCCCATCTGCTCATAAATTGCTACAGGGTGTAGCGGTTTATGTAAAATCAATTTCTGAATGTAATCCGTGACAAAGTATAGCAGATTACATGTATTTGAATTTTGTATTAGGGTGTCGCGGATTACATGCAATTGGGATTATTATTACATTTTTGTCTACAGTTTCACAATGTTGTATTTACGTAAAAGTTTCTCCAACTTATTTTATTTATGTGAATTGCCCATTTTATAAACACTAAAAACCCCACCTTTAATTAAACTAATTAATATAACATGTATTTCTATATATGATTATATTTTAACTATTATTTTCTTAACATCAATCACTATCAAAACAAAAACGATATTTTTATTTTAGTAGAATAAATATTTTATTTAGACAAAAATTTACATACATTTATTTTTATATAAAATTAATAATAAAAAATTATTAAATAATTTAAAAATTAACTAAATTATTACTAAAACTTTTCAACTATTAATTTTAGATAAAAAAAAAATAATTGTATGCGAGTTTTGTTTTATTTAAATTAAATTATGTTAAGGAGTATAAAAGGAACCAAAGAAGAAAACATGTGGAGCAAGTGACGTCATTTATCTTTACTTTTAAAAAGTATACCTGACTAAGGAATGAAAAAAATAACATAATACTCATACATCGATACATACAAGATACAACCTCAAGGATTTGAAAACCAATTAGTACGTACCATTTTATGGGTTTGATGATTACTTACTACTTAAATTCTGAATAGCCTCTCATCTCATGCATGCATTTTAATAATCATGATGAATCATAGAGTCCTTGATGTCAGCCTCAGGTTTATATCATCACTTGCAGCCTTTTCACTCGTTAATTAATATGTATTCTGAAAAATATGAATGAATAAAGTAATAAATTTTTTTATTCATTGAACTTTTAAAATATTGATAAATTTACCTGTATTTGAATCATTGAATGTATTGTCATATAAAAACTTCTTTTTATAAATATAAACTAATTTCATTTATTATTGATAGATTTATAAGTCTTTTGAAATTTTTATAATTATAAATGGTAATTTATTCTAAACAACCAATACAAATATTATTTAGGTTTGATTCGATAAAATTTTTATTTTTTAAAATAATTTATTAAAATTGATTTTTAAAATATAATTTTCAAAAGTTTCATAATTATTTTTGACGACTTAAAATAAAATTAAGTACAAATAAATAATTTACAACAATTATGTTAGGTAAGATAAAAAATAATATTGTTAAAATTTATAATGACTTTAATAAAAAAAATAAATATATATAAGATATATGAAATTATATTAAATTTCTTATTTTTTTAAAAGCACCTCAAACTTTAAAAATTACAAATATAAAAACGTTCTTTAATTAAGAGACGATTTTCTCCTTATTAGATTAGCTTGCATGTAGTAGTATTGTAAAAGAAAAAATATTACATCATCAATTTTTATACAGAATTATATTAATAATTATATTTAAAATATAGTTTAGTTGTCTATAACATTTTTATGATAAAATAACAAAATTGCTTGACACATGAATTTGCTTATTGTATAGATGTTGCGTTTGCTTTTCTAACTATGCTTTTGCTGGCAACAACACTGAGACAACTACTGAACTACCACAGGCTTACGTTATTAGATTTTTCATTGTTTATTGTTCTTTGAGTTGCTTTTGACTTTAATTTAATTTATTATGCAACAATTTTATGAAAACCACAAAATCCTGCATTATACAACAATGACTTGCTATCATAGAAGTTAATTGCAAGTCCAAACTCAACTCTGATGTTTAAAATACCATAAAGTATAGGGAGCTAATAGAATATATACAATATATACAATGGGATATAGAGATGTTCAATTTAGTAGGATATCTGATATTTATTATTCTTAATTAGTATTTGGATAGTTATTTTGGATAGTATGAGTGTATTGTGTTTGAGAAATTAGTATCCTGGATATTTATTTTTTAACTCATATTAGGCCAGATAAATAGCTCATTTTACACATTATACAAATACTCTATTGGCTCTCTAACAAAATTCTATTTAAGTTGAAAGAAAAATAACTACATACTACTCTAAAAAGTTACTATAATTAAGAATTATCAATACAAAATATTATATTGTAGAATTTAATTTTTATGTATTAACTGTATACATCAACAAAAAATAACTAACTTTTAAATTTATCACTAAAAAAATTATTTAAATAAATATATCTCATTTGATGATTGAATTATAGTGAAAACTCACATGTATACAATTATTTTTTGTATGAAATCGATAATAAAAAATTATTTAATAATGATTTAGTTAAATATGTTAAATTATTTAACTATTTTTAACTAACAATTTCACATAAAGATAACTAAATTTACACTTTAAATTATCTATCAAAATTAAATTTTTTAAATTTTAAATTTTTGAAAAGGTAACCGTATCCATGCAATTGGTGCAACTTTTGATTGATGAGGCAAAAGGCAATTTGAGGAGTGATGATTTATATGGCTAAGAAAAAGAGAGAATCAATAAAAAAGATGCTAATTTTTTTTATATGAAAAAAATATTGGTATTTTTGTTAAAAATAGTATTATTTGATGTAATTACAGGTGAGTAAATTTTATAGGTGGAGAATCAATACGCAAAATGCGTATTAAATATTTTTTTTACACATTTATAATATTATAATATATATCAAATATTAATATTCAAATAAAATATTATTTTTATTTTTATATTAAAAATAATTTCTGTAAAAAGGGTTAATATATAATGAAGGAATGAGTGGAAAATAATAACAATAATAATAAAGGATCATTGCTTGTTAGGATATTTTTACGTCAGAGAGATTCCAATATTCTCCACTTTGAAGAGATGTTTATTAACTTAAGAAACTAGGCCTGCCGTTTTGTTTTATATATTGTGTGTAAATTTGCAAGTGGAGTTATTTACACTCAAAATATTAAGGATTGGTGTTTTGCATTTGAATCAAATGGATTACGCAATATTCATGTTCATATGATATATAGTTCTGTGACTCTCTCTCTCCGCTTTTAAATTTAAAATCTGATTGCTTAACTTGTGTTAGCCTTGTTCATCAGCACAATAAAGTTGGGTTTGTATTTATTCAAATTCGTCTTATATTTTGACCGGAGCAATTTTTATTAGATTCTCTTATTCGATTTAAAATTCAATAAATTTTTTATTATTTTTAAGCCACAAATATATTATGTTTAGATCAGGTTTAAATTAGATTTAAATCAATCATAACCAAAAAAAAAAAATCTTAAAAATTATTTTATCAAACATAATTATTATTATTTGTGTTTATTAAATTAAAAATTATTTTATTAAACATAATTATTATTATTTGTGTTTATTAAAATATATTTTTAATTTTATTTATCAAATATATTACAATTTTTAGAAAATTATCTTTAAAAGTTAGTTTTTATAAGTTATTTTTTAAAAAAAATAGTTTATCAAACTAAAGCTGATAATAACAAAAGCAAATCAATTCAAGTTTAATCGAATCGATCAAATCGAATATTAACCCTAGTTTTGTTGATATATTAGGCCTAATATAATCTTTTGAGTTTAGATTTGGTTTTTTACAATATTTTTAACTTGATTGACAGAATTAATAATTAATTTGTAGCAGATTGAAGTTTTATTTAAAAGTTAGAGTTTATATTTTTTTGGTTGTCCACGATATTCTCTAACCCGATATATTAAGGACTAATTCATTGTAAATTTGAACTTTATTTACGGATCTATCGCTGGCCAATAAATTGCTGTATGTACAACATGGAAAGTTAGAGTTTATATTGATAGGTGTTATGATGAGAGTGTTACAGGTAGTTCTGTTATGAGTGAGCACAAGTCACACCTTTGGTACAAGTCACACCTTTGGCACAAGTCACACTTTTAGCACTAGTCACACCTTTAACACAAGTCACACCTTTTCACACCCTTAGGCAATTTTCCAGAAGCTTCCGTCACTCTCTATAAGTAGACGCATATTATTGTACTGGACTGATTTTTCATTCATTCTGCTGAGTAATCAATAAAGTTCATTTTTCTCTGTTCTCTTTCTCAATCTTCAATCTCCTTTCTTCTTCAATCTTCACCCTCTAAGATCTGGTACCTTCATGGTATCAGAGCTTATGGTGCCACAGCTTCTGCGAAATCAGAAATTCAGAAGAGTTCAAACTAATTCAAGCTGAGTCACGATGGCTCAAGGATTTGTAGCAACACCGATCTCAATGAAGTTGGATGAGGAAAATTTTCTGCAATGGAAAGACCAGGCATTCTCAACGATTGAAGGAAATGATATGCTAACTCATGTTACAGGAAAAGGAATCCCTCAACAATACCTAGCAACCGAAGACGAGACCGATGTAGCGCTGAATCCGCAGTATCAACATTGGAAAAGACAAGATGCTTTGCTCAAGTCATGGCTCTTGGCTTCGATGAGTAAACCATTTACCACACGGATGGTTGGATGCACTTACACGCATCAAGTTTGGAAGAGGCTTGAAGATCATTTCGCATCTCAGATCAAAGCAAAGGTAATGCAGTTAAAACACAAGCTCAGTACTCTTCAAATTGGAGCATCTGTAACTGAGTATGTCCTTTCAATTAAGAGCACAATTGATGCACTAGTCTCAGTAGGTGAAGCAATAACTGAAAGTGATCATGTAAATGCAATATTGCATGGTTTAACCGAGGAGTATTCTTCGGTCTACACCTCTGTGCTAGCAAGATCTCAGTGCATAACAGTTGCCGAATTGGAAGCCCTACTACTGGCTCATGAGAGCATGCTCACAAGGTTCAGGAAACCAGAGACATTTGTGCAAGCTAATATCGCTCAATTTGGCAGAGGAGGTTTCAGAGGTGGATTTCGAGGACGAGGAGGACGCACGTTTAGAGGAGGTAGAGGCTACTTCAATGGAGGTAGATCTGTGCAAGATTCCTCAGTTCAAGAATATACAAATGGTGGATTTAGTGGCCAGACTGCAGGTGGCAGAGGACAGTCTAATAGAGGTGGCAAGATGAATAATATGAGAAGTTATCAGGTTGAGAAGCCACAGTGTCAAGTGTGCAATAAAATAGGTCACACAGCTAGAACTTGCTGGTATAGGTATAGTGATGACTTCTATGAAGGTTACTATGAAAATGAAAATGGAGGATATGGTGGATACAGCAAAGCAAGCAATCAGTCCTATGGCAATGAAGGGTACAGCAGTGAAAACAATCAAGTCCCTCAGCAGGTGTCTCAGCCTCGTGCCAACTTCTGTAATGTCCTGGCAACGCCTGCCACAGTTCAGGATCCAAATTGGTATCCTGACTCAGGAGCTACGCATCATATGACTCACACTGAGTAGAATCTGTTAGAGAAGGAGGAGTATTGTGGTGATGAGCAAGTTATAGTAGGCAATGGGACAGGTTTGCCAATTTCCTTTGTTGGTAATTTGTGCATTAAATCTGATTTGAGCTTAGATTATTACACCTTAGAAAACTGTTATGTGTGCCTAAAATAACAAAGAATTTGATGAGTGTATATCAATGTTGCTGTGACAATAAAGTCTTCTTTGAATTTCATGATGATAGGTGCTGCATAAAAACCAAAGACACTCAAGAGATTGTTCTTCAAGGCATTGTTCACAAAGGCCTTTATAAGTTCACAACTGGTCAAAGCAAACCAGAAGCATACACTTCTGCATTAGGAAATAAGGGTGATGTCCTGGTTTGGCATGCTAGATTAGGCCACCCAAACCATAGTATTGTATCACAAGTATTAAAGACTTGTCAAATTCCCTCTTCTGTAACCAAACTTAAATGCTCAACTTGTTGTATTGGAAAATCCCACCATTTACCTTTCTCTTCTTCTCAAACTGTGTATGACCATCCCTTGGAGCTTGTATATTCTGATATTTGGGGGCCAGCACCCATTTCAGATACTAATGGACATTGGTACTTTGTAAACTTTATCGATGCATTCTCAAAGTATACATGGCTTTATCTCATTAAATCTAGAGCTCAATTAAAATCAGTATTTAATCACTTCCAACAAATGGCTGAATTGCAATTAAATACAAAGTTGAAAATATTGCAAAGTGACAATGCTGCTGAGTATAAAAGCTTATCTAAGCTGTTGCAGGCAAAAGGAGTTGTATGCAGATTTTCATGTCCTCATGTTCATCAGCAGAATGGAGCTGCTGAAAGGAAGCATCGCCATGTGGTTGAAATGGGCCTTACTTTACTTGCAGGGGCATCCATGCCTACTAGATTTTGGGGAGAAGCCTTTACTACTGCTGCCAAGCTCATAAATATGCTTCCAACACCAGTGTTAGAGGGCATGTCTCCTACTGAAAAACTGTTTGGAAAAACGCCCTCTTATGACCAGCTTCGAGTCTTTGGATGTTTATGTTTTCCCCATCAAAGATCTTACAATAAGCACAAGCTGGATTTCAGATCCTCACCTTGCACATTTATTGGGTATGGCACATCTCACAAAGGATACAAATGTCTCACTCAGGATGGAAAAGTTATTATCACCCCTCATGTTGTATTCTTTGAAGACAAATTTCCTTTTCAGCAAGCTACACAGCAGGTTCTTAGTAAATCTGTATCAACCTCTGAAGATGCCTTACCTCCCTCTATTCCAACCATTCCACTCATTCCTAGGCCTTTGTCAAATATAGTTGAACCAAGGCAGTCTCAGTCTCAGCAAGTCAGCTTCAGCCATCCAGTCTCAAGTCAGCAGGTCTCTCCCTCTCAAGCCAGTTTGAACCACAACTCAGCCAATTTTTCATCTTCAACTCTTCCTCAACCATCAACCTCACCCCTCATACCTCAGTTACCAACAGCTGCTTCCTCTATTCCCACTCCTATCCCTATCAATGACATTGAGATACCAATTTCAGAGGATTTTGAACCTCTACCTGCTGCTGTTAATTCTCACTCAATGATCACTAGAAGTAAGGCTGGAATTTTTAAGCCAAAAGTCTTTTCTGCCAGTGTGGAGCCAAGAACTGTGAAGCAAGCTTTGAATTCTCCAGAATGGAGAGCTGCTATGAATCTCGAATATGATGCACTAATCAGGAACAATACGTGGGAATTAGTAAGCCTTCCACCCAACAGAGAAGCCATAGGCAGCAGGTGGGTATTCAGGCTGAAATACAATGCAGATGGCTCATTACAAAAGCACAAGGCGAGGCTGGTAGCTCAGGGGTATGCTCAGAAATATGGATCTGACTTCACAGAGACCTATAGCCCAGTGGTAAAGCGTACTTCCATTAGATTGTTGCTGTCCATCGCTGTATCCAAATCCTGGGTAATTAGACAGTTAGACGTTAATAATGCCTTTTTGCATGGTGATTTAATGGAGGAAGTTTATATGAGGCAGCCTCCAGGGTATGAACAAGGAGATCCTTCTTTAGTATGCAAGCTTACAAAGGCTCTCTATGGGCTGAAGCAAGCCCCAAGAGAGTGGTATCATAAGCTGGCAAGTGGATTAAGGGAGATTGGTTTTGCAGCTACCAAGTCTGATGTCTCAGTTTTTGTCAAAACTGTTGATGGACTCCAAACTTATGTGCTTGTGTATGTAGATGACATCATTGTGACTGGTGAATCTTCTGCGCTTGTAACAGATGTGATAGCTAAGCTGAACAAAAAGTTTGCTCTCAAAGATATGGGAGACCTACACTACTTCCTTGGAATTCAAGTAACCAGAACTTGTGATGGTAGTCTAGTGCTCACTCAGCAGAAATATGTTGGGAAAGTATTAAAGAAAGCTGGTATGGTTGGCTGTGCCTCCTGCCACACACCTCTGCCATCCACTGTGAAGATCTCAGCTCTTGGTGGGTCTAGCTTCTATGATCCAAAGCTATACAGATCGATCATTGGCAGCCTGCAGTATCTCACAATAACAAGGCCTGAAATCTGCTACAGTGTTAACAAGCTGTCTCAATTTGTTCAAGCTCCTTTGGACTGTCATTGGAGAATGGTTAAACGGGTACTAAGATACTTGAGTGGCACAGCTAGCTACGACTTACATATAAAACAGGATTCCTCTATGGGTGTAACTGCTTATAGTGACTCAGACTGGGCTGGGGATCCAGATGATAGGAAGTCCACCAGTGGTTATTGTGTCTTTCTTGGCTCAAATTTGATCTCTTGGGCATCAAAGAAGCAGTCGGCAGTAGCTAGATCAAGTACTGAGGCTGAATATCGAAGTATGGCAGATGCAGTAGCAGAGTTAATTTGGGTAAAAACCATGATGAGTGAATTGCTGTATCCATCACCCGAAGCACCAATGTTGTATTGTGACAATCTTAGCGCAGTTTTGCTTGCTGCCAATCCTATCCTCCACTCCAAGTCCAAGCACTTCGAGATTGATCTGCACTTTGTTAGGGATCATTTCAACAATAAAGAGATTCAAGTCAGCCATATTCCAGGATCAGTGCAGCTAGCTGACATTCTTACAAAGGCAATACCCTCAGAGAGCTTTCTCCATTTTCGTGCCAAGCTCAGTGTTCATGATCAGCAACTTATTGCTGGAAGTCAGAATTGTTCATCCTCAACAGAGTAGAATGAAGTTTGCTGGAGATGATGATACGTGTATAGCTGTCAACAAAATAGATCAAAGACAAGTAGAGATGATGATAGGTGTTATGATGAGAGTGTTACAGGTAGTTCTGTTATGAGTGAGCACAAGTCACACCTTTGGTACAAGTCACACCTTTGGCACAAGTCACACTTTTAGCACTAGTCACACCTTTAACACAAGTCACACCTTTTCACACCCTTAGGCAATTTTCCAGAAGCTTCCGTCACTCTCTATAAGTAGACGCATATTATTGTACTGGACTGATTTTTCATTCATTCTGCTGAGTAATCAATAAAGTTCATTTTTCTCTGTTCTCTTTCTCAATCTTCAATCTCCTTTCTTCTTCAATCTTCACCCTCTAAGATCTGGTACCTTCATATATTTAATTCGATATTATTTAAATCAGGATGGATTTGACCCAAACAACTGGGTCGGTGCCGTTTTTTCTACCCGGACCGGATCTTGAGTATGAAAAGTAGCAAAATAGAAAATGAAGTGGACTTTTAAATCATTGGATTCAACAACTGGAAAATTTAATATACTAATAAATCCTAGAATTTTGTTCACGAGAGCCAAATGATGAAACAATGTAAAATTATCAAAGACATAATGAAAATAAGTCATCTTCATTTCCTTTATATGGGATTGTCTAAAACGAGCTCAACCATTATGTGCTTATTGAATGAGCCACATTTATATAGGCCATTAGATTTTATTAGATGAAAATCAAAGGCTAATATAAAACAAGAGCATTGATGGACTCTAATAAATATAGAATATCCTAACATATAAATAAATGCTTTAAATGGCAATACTTTAATACACAATACTTTAAACGGCAACAAAATTTTTTATTCTTTAATAATTAAATATAAAATATATAAATACAAAATATATGAATATTTTTTATTTAATAAAATTAATTATTATGCAAAACTTTTTTATAATATTAAAAAATTATATTAAAATAATATTTTAAACAGTAACATAAAAATATAAAATTATTAAAATTTATTTTATATTACTTGATAAATAATTAGATTATTATATTCAAAATTTATTAACTAATTATTTTTATTAAAGATATTATTATATAATATAATTTTTTATAAAAATATTTTTAAAAAATAATTTATTTAAAATATTATATATATTACATGAAAATATTATTTTTTTATTATTTTTTTAGAAAAAAAGAATAAATAATATAATTTTAAATACATACCTAAATAAAAAGTTAATATTTTCATGTATAACGTTTTAAATAAATTTTATTTTTACAAATATTTTGATAAAAAATTATATTATATAATAATATATTTAACAAAGTAATTAGTTAATAAATTTTAAATATAATAAACTAATTATTTGTCAAGTAATATAAAATAAACTTTATTTATTTTATATTTTTTGTTGTAGTTTAAAATATCTTTTTAATATTATAAAAAAATTGTATATAATAATTAATTTTAATGAATAAAAAAAACTTATATTTTTGTATTTATATTTTATATTTTTAAAAATTTTTTTTTATCTTTATATAATAAAATATGTGATAATATGGTAAAATGGGTCGAATTCGTCAGGCCGACCTGTCGAACTCGCTAAAAAATGTGGGTTGGGTTAGAATTTGAAACCTGTCAAATTAAAAAAAATCGCTAAATTATGTATATATGTTCCAATTATGTGATTTATTTATTTTATTTTACAATTTCATATATATGTTCAAATTATATGACTTATTTTTTAAAATAAAGATAGTTCTATTGACAAATATTATTTTAAATAATTTTATTAAAGTTAAAAATTTAAAAAATATTAAAAAATTATATTATAATTTGACTATTTTTTATTTGTAATTAATTGTTTAATTATTATTTTTTAGTTAATTTTAATTAATTTTATTTTTCAAAAAAAAAAAAAGCCAAACGACTAGCATTTTGTACCCACTTTAGTTGGTGGGGTGGGCCAGCCCGTCCCGCTTAAGGTGCGGACCTAGGTGAGGCGGGGCGGATTGGGGCGAGCCGGCCCGCATTGCCACCCCTAATATATATATAGAAGGGTGGCAAGCGGGGAAATCTGCCCCGCCAGAAGCCCGCCCCGCCCCGCCTAGTGAGGCCGTTCCAAAATCCTAGCCCTCCCCGCCTAACGGCGGGCTGGCGGGCCGGAGGGCATAACCCGTCAAATATCCTCTTTTTCTTTACTTTTAAATATTAAATAATATATATAAAGGCATAAAAAATCTCTCCTATTTTTTACTTTTAACTATTATAATTTCTAAAAGTATAAACAAATTATAATTTTTATATTCACAAACATTAAAATCTTTGTAATTATAAATATCTTATAAATATAAATATAAACCAAGTTTTCATCCAAAACATAATTATAAATATTGTTCCCAAAGCAAAATAAACATAATCCAAAATATGATTATAAATATTATTTCTAAAACAAAATAAATATAATCCAAAACACTCAATTTTCATCTTCATTCTCTTGTAAGTTAGGTTGGGAGAAGTTGGGTTTTGGCAAAAAAAATTATAAAAATACCCATTGCTAAAAAAATACTAAGCCTGGCGGGGAAACCCGCCCCGCTCCGCCAAAGCCCGTGGTTTAAGTGGTGCGGGTTAGGCGGGCTTTTGCTATTTGGCAGTCCCAATTTTTCAACCCAACCCGCTTCTTTTGGCGGGGTACGCGGGCCGACCCGGCGGGTTTAGACCCGTTCGCCACCTATATATATATATATATATATATATATATACTATTTCGTAATTTTTTTATATATTAAATAATTATAATCATATAATAACATTAAAATCAGAAAACATATTAAATCTATTACGGTATAACTATTTAAAATATCATTTTAATATAATCTTTTAATATTATAAAATAATTTTGCATAAAAATTTTGTGAGTTTGGCAAATTCTTTTAATTTGACCGGTTTTAAATCCTAGTCCGACCCACTTTTTTTAGCGAGTTCGACGGGTCGGCCCGACGGATTCGACCCGTTTTGCTACCCCTAATATATATTAAGAAGATTATCACATATTTTACTATATAAAGGTAGAAACTTTTTGTTCTAAAAAAATATAAATTAAATAAATACAAAAAAAATAAATTTTTTTATTCATTAAAATTAATTATTATGCAATTTTTTTATAATATTAAAATGACATTTTAAACTATAATATAAAATATAAAATAATTAAAATTTATTTTATATTACTTGACAAATAATTAGATTATTATATTTAAAATTTATTAACTAATTACTTTATTAAATATATTATTATATCATATAATTTTTTATCAAAATATTTGTAAAAATAAAATTTATTTAAAACATTATATATAATACATGAAAATATTAACCTTTTTATTTAGGTATGTATTTAAAATTATATTATTTATTCTTTTTTTCTAAAAAAAATAATAAAAAATAATATTTTTATGTAATATATATGATATTTTAAATAAATTAATTTTTAAAAATATTTTTATAAAAAATTATATTATATAATAATATCTTTAATAAAAATAATTAGTTAATAAATTTTGAATATAATAATCTAATTATTTATCAAGTAATATAAAATAAATTTTAATGATTTTATATTTTTATGTTACTGTTTAAAATATTATTTTAATATAATTTTTTAATATTATAAAAAAGTTTTGCATAATAATTAATTTTATTAAATAAAAAATACTCATATATTTTGTATTTATATATTTTATATTTAATTATTAAAGAATAAAAGATTTTGTTGTCGTTTAAAGTATTGTGTATTAAAGTATTGTCATTTAAAGCATTTATTTATATGTTAGGATATTCTATACTTATTAGAGTCCATCAATGCTCTTGTTTTATATTAGCCTTTGATTTTCATCTAATAAAATCTAATGGCCTATATAAGTGTGGCTCATTCAATAAGCACATAATGGTTGAGCTCGTTTTAGACATACCCCTTTATATCGGTCACGTGTTTTTCTTTTACTAACTTTGTTTTTGTTGGGTCATGTTTTATTGATAGGTCTGAATTAAATCATATTTTCTTATAAAAAAATTAAAAAAATGATTGCAATGTTCAAATTGATCCTTCAAATTTAATGCGTGAATTTGAGAGACTAAATTGATGAGCAATTACTAGTTTGTTATTTTAATATATATCAACTCCAAAAATAAGTTTTCAATATGGTCTTTTTAGTCAAATCAATAATAGAATCTTCGATCAATAGGTCATGGAATTAAAAGTCATAGATGTTAAGGTATATTTCTCAACGAAGACACAATTTGTACAAATTATTTATTAGTCTTTTTAAAATAATAGTCATTATTTTTCTGCCATTGAACCTGCTTCTATCAATCAATGAAATTCCTCTTTTGAAAGGGAAAAAATATTTCTTTTTTCGAACATAAGGAAAAAATATTCTTATTGCTGACACCGAGAGAAACAAAAACGGATCTTCAAATATATTAGTGCATGTAAAACGCATAAAAATTTATTGAGCAAGGTGGAAATGGAAAAAAATAAAATAAAACAGAAGAACGAAGAGTTTTTTATTTTTGGTCTGTTTTTTTTTTTTAAGAACTAGTGTAGTGATTGATAATCCCGTCCATTTGTCCTAAGAAGTTTTGATTGGGCCCAATATTTTGCCAAAGCTACCTTTAATGGGCCAAGCCCAATAACCTGGCCTGTTTTGTAGTTTGGTTTCTGAAAGAAACTCAGTGCTCTGCTCTTTTTTCAGATTTGTTTTTGTCTTTCTTGACATTTCTTTTTCTTCACCCAAGGAAAACAAACCCAGACAATTTAGAACAGCTCATTGTGGGGCACCGAATCAGATCCAAGCTTCACCCAGAACAAATATCGTAAGCAACAAAAAAAAAAAAACTCTCCCCTTATTTTATACTATGTTTATTTTTAAAATTTTATTAAATTTATAATTAATTTTTTTATATTTTTTTAATTGAGTTTTATATTATTTTTAATTTTTTAATTAGATTATTTTCATATCAAAATCGTTAAATTAACAAAATATTTTTCCAAAAAATATATCATCAAAGATTGAATTAAATTCTTAACTGTGGGTATTTTTAATTTGCCAAAAAAATATTTTATTAATTCTAATATTTTTTACATTAACAATCTAATTACAAATTTAAAAATAATATAAAAATTTAATTAAAAAAATATAAAAACCTAATTATAAATTTAATAAACAATCTATTAAAAAATATAATTACCAACAAGAAATTAATTCTATTGGTCACGAGCCATTCTTTAATTTTATAAATAGTTAAATACCACTTCTTTCAATTCATGTCCATTTTTCAATTCTCTATTTTAGGTACACTTAGAAACACCATCCAACCACGCATAAAAAAATCTTAATTTTCTTCACCATGTTTTTGGCAATAACAGTATTTTATTTACACATGTTTCACAACTTCATCTCATTTATTTATTTAGTGTAACATACTATTGTGAGAATTGTTTGCTTCTATGGTTTTCTAGCTTGATTTCGAAAGGAGACAAGACTAATCATACCCCACAAGTGTTGTGTGTTTGTGTGATAATAATTTTAGGTTGAAGTAATCATGTGAGAGTCAAGTGAAGTGTGAAGTGTTATCTTCAAAGCTCTAACCATGGAGGCACCATTACTAATGAGAGAGTCAAGTCCTCCAACAGAATCTGATGATTACTTGGAAGTGAAGAACTTGAAGGATGCAAAATTTGTGTTGTGCAGTGAGACAGTGAAGTTATGGAAGATTGCAGGGCCAGTGGCACTGTCCTCACTCTTTCAGTTTCTCACAGTTTCTTCACTCAACATCTATGCTGGTCACCTTGGAGACATTGTTCTATCTTCCATCTCTCTTTACCTTGGTGTCATATCCTGCTTTTATTATAATTTCCTGGTTCGTTTATCTCACATCAACTTTATTTATTTAGAGTAAACTCCTACTATTTCTAGGTGAAACATGCAAATCAATTCAATACTTAAATTTTGATTAATGTGTGAACCATTTTTGTTGTGTTGTCGAATTAATCCAATTTTTTATGAATACCAAGTTAAGTTAGTTTACATTTTTTTTTAACCAAGGTAGAATTTGCATTAATTGATGAAAATGAGGACAAAAAATTCCATTAAAAACACACACAAGTTTAGAAATGGGACAACCCAATACCAAGACATAAAACAAATATATTATGTAAAGAAAAGAAATGTATGCTTGTTTTGAGAAGAAATTCTTCACTTAATTCAACTTTTTCTCTCAACACAAATTCATGAGTAGCTTTTTTTTTTCTCAAAAACCCATTTATTTTTTGCAATCCAAATTTGCCAAATGAGGACAAATAAGTCTTTGACTTATCAATAATATCATCACGAAAATAAGTTAGTCTCTAACCAATAAAAAATACAAAAGTATCATGATCACTTAGAACAAAACTCTTGTGTTTTTTGTATCTTTTAAAGGTTAGAGATATTTTTGTATTTTTATTAGCCAAAAGAGATGAAAAGTCTGAAATTTATTCGTCCTTTTTTCTTCGATTTATTATTAAAAAATTGTAGTTATTAGAATGTATAACATGTATTTGGAAAATGTGACATAATAGATAGAAATTTAGAGATATTACATGACAGTGATCTAAAATAGGTGTTAAAAGAAACCAAAATGTGTATGTTTGAGCAAAAATTGCAGTTTGGCATGTCATCAGCACTGCTAACACTATGTGGACAAGCTTATGGAGCAGGACAAGTTAAATCCACTGGAATCTATCTCCAAAGATCATGGATTGTGCTAACTATGAGCTGCATAATCCTCTTACCAACTCACATTTATGCAACTCCAATCTTAGAGTTCCTTGGCCAAGACAAAGAAATATCAGAGCTTGCTGGAAACTATGCATTGAAAGCAATTCCATCCATGTTCTCCTTTGCTTTCATACTCCCCACACAAAGATTCCTTCAAGCTCAAAGCAAGGTTATGGTGATAACATGCATAACATTTGTGGCCCTACTTGTACAAAATTTGCTTCTTTATGTCTTCATCTATGGATTTAATTGGGGCTCAACAGGGTTGGCTATGGCTCATATTGTCTCACATTGGGTTCTTGCTTTGGCTCTTGTTGTGTATGCTTCTTGTTGGTGTAAGGAAGGTTGGAGTGGTTATTCTTTCTTGGCTTTCAAAGATTTGTTGCCATTTACTTGGCTAAGTCTTTCTTTATCTGTTATGACATGGTTGGAGCAATGGTATTCTCCTTTCATTGTCCTTCTTGCTGGTCACTTAGACAACCCTGTCATTGCTCTTGCTTCCTATTCTATTTGGTAAGATAATAATCAAACTTCATTATTTAATCATGACTTTAATAATTTTTAAGTAAATATTTGAATGATATGGTAATACATAATTAAATATTTCGAATATTTTTTTTATTCTGACATAATGCAAAAGACAGTTTGATGCACAAACATCTTACGTTAACACAGGATCCCAAAAATGATCGTACTTAAAAGGATATAGACAACCTAACCTAATAATTATATCAGTAATATATTCCATAATTTAAATCTATGATCATTTTTTGTGAAATATGATATTTATTAGTTCCTTTTATCAATTATTTTCAGCTCTCTTATTTTCTCTTGATTTTTATAACTAAGATGCTTTTGTGTTTTAGCATCAATATTCAGGGTTGGTACTTGATGCTGCTACTTGGAATAAGCACTGCCATAAGGTGAGTTATATATAAAAATGAAATTCATTAGTGTATGTTTGATGTAATTATTATCTATAATTTAGAAGCATTTTATGCATATAGTAGTAGTAAATTTTCTTAAAATTGTTTCACTTGATTGTTGATTTTATTGGTTGTATGAATTGAATTTGAAGTGTTCGAGTGTCCAATACGCTTGGCATGTCACATCCAAGAGCAGCAAGATACTCATTCATTGTGACAATGTGTGAATCTCTCATCATTGGAATTTCATTCATGAGTGTTGTTTTGTTGTGTAAACAAAACCTTGCCATGATCTTCACCAACAGTGAGGATTTGATCAGAGCAGTGGCTGATTTAGCTTACCTTCTTGCTCTAACCATGCTTCTTAGTAGTGTTTCACAAGTCATATCAGGTCAACTATATATAAATTTGCTTTAATTTGGTGACTTAGCCTAAGTCACAACCCATATAAATTCTAATAGACTTTTGTTTATATAATAATGTTGATAGGTGTTGCAATTGGAAGTGGATGGCAGGTGATGATTGGATACATAAACTTGGCATGTTATTATATTGTTGGACTCTCTCTTGGCTATTTTCTTGGTTTCAATTACCATGTGGGACTTAAGGTAATTATTAAATGGTTTAGTTACTATATTGCTTTTTATAATTTTATCAAATTTTTAATTAGGTTTTTATATTTTTATTTTTTAATTAAATTTATATATTATTTTTAATTTTATAATTAAGTTTTTTTCATGTAAAAAATGTAAAAATTAACAGAATTTTTATCTAAAAAAATATGTAGTTAAAAATCTAATTTGATTTTTAATTATGGATATACCTTTAATTTGTAGAGAAATATTTAGTTAATTTTAACATTTTTTATACTAGAAAGGACTAAATTACAAAATTAAAAATAATGTAAGAACTTAATTAAAAAAATATATAAAAATTTAATTAAAAATTTAATAAAATTATCGAGACTAACAGGCTAATTAAACTTTATTAAATAATTATATCTTCTTGCAAGCACAATTAATTTCTCAAAATAGCCTATATGATTTTGTAACCATGAAAGGTATATCCAAAACATTATTTATTAAATTAATCCTTCGTATAAAATATATTAAAATATAAAATATATATTAAAAATTATATAAATACATATATATTTACATGTAAATAAATAATTATTAATTTAGTGACTTATTTTTAATATACACATAATATTTTTGATATTTTACAAAAAAAATATGTGTTGAGTTATTTAAAAAAATTATTATTATAGTCTTAAAAAATATTTTTAAAACACAATTTAACTAAATTCTTTGAATTAAAATTTTTTAAAATAAAAAAATTAGTAAAATGATAAAATAGAAAAAAATTAATTATTTTTAAATTAAATTAGTGAGACATATATTTTTTAAAAATTATAAAATTAATAATAATTAATTCTTTATTTTATCATTTTACTAATTTTCTCTTTTTAGAGAATTCAAATTCTAATAGTTTTATATAAAAGTTATTGTGACTAACATTTGTTTTTATTTTGATTTCGTAGGGTCTGTGGGGTGGCACACAGTGCGGTAGTGTCATTCAAATATTTGTCCTTATACTAATTATTTGGAAGACCAACTGGACCAAGGAGGTAGTAATAATAATAATGTGGAATCCGATTATGGTATTTGCACATTAAAATTAATTATAAAAATTAGTTATTAGTATAAAATATTTGTTAAAATATAAATATATATTAAAAATAAATTAAATTACATATATATTTATATATAAATATATTAATAATTAATTTTAGTAGTTAATTTTAATATACGACTATCATTTTTGCGATGGATCTTTTTCTTTAATTAAACAAGTGATTAAAGTTTTAGATACATAATTAGCGATTTATATGATTTACCAACTATAATTTAATTTATAATAAATATAATTGCAGGTGGAACAAACAGCTAACCGAATGAGAATATGGGGCTCTAGCAACCACCACAAGGAGATGATATAAGATGTGAAATTAAAAAATATATTTATTTTGTTATTATATAATTGACTATTCTAATATTATATTAGAATTTTGTAAAGTGAACTCCAAAAATATTGTTATTATTATCATTATTATTATTATTATTATTAAATATATTTTAAGACTCTCGGCTATATGATTATTGTTAATATAGTTTTTTTCAAGTTTTTTACTATTTTCACCACTTATTTATCTTTTATCTGATCTATTCTATTAAATGTTCTGTTGATTTTCCCTCCATATGTTCCTACATGAATTTCTTTAACACATTAATAAAAATTTAGTTAAAATGATAAATATTCTATATTTTGCAAAATAAATAAATAAGGATGTAAGTTGAATGTGTGGTTGAATCTGGATGAATAATCCCAACACATTTTTCTATTTATAACGGGATCAACTATTCATTATACTTTATGCAATCAATCAATGATAGTTAAGTAATTAGTCAAGGTGATTAAGCATACTAATTATGTAGATTAGTTCATTCTAATCCTAACTGCTCCAGCTAAAATCTAAGAAGACAAAACACTATATCATGATGATGAAGGCCCAACTTCCATGATAAAATCACTTTGAGATAACGTGCCACACAGTGCTTTTAAATAATTGAGATAAGACTATAAACAAATTATGATCACATAAGGTTTGTTAGTTAGTATTGTTTGCAAGTTCATAATAAAATAGTCATCACCCCTTTACTGAGCTCCAAGAATGGAGGAGACACCATTATTGGTTATGGAAGAATCTACCTCAGAGGCTGATTACATGGCAGTGAAGAGCTTCAAGGATGTCAAATTTGTGTTGCGCATAGAGACAGTGAAGTTATGGAAGATTGCAGCACCAATGGCACTCTCATCACTCTTTAATTTTCTCACAATTTCATCACTCAACATATATGCTGGCCATCTTGGAGACATTGTTCTCTCTTCAATATCTCTTTACATCTTTTAATTAATTAATGTTTATGTTCTCAAAACACACAATTAAAAATAAAGTTAGAACTTAGAAATGTGTAACTTTACTCAAATTTTAGTCCTCATTTTATATTAACAATTATACTTAAAGAGTAGTTAGTACTAAAAAAAGGACATCCTGCATTAAAAAGATTGCACTCAAATGGTGTAATGTAGGCAGTTTAACTTGATAATTATATAGTAATTCATTTTGGTTTGAATTTTGCAATTTTAAAGTTACAAAAGACAATTCAACCATTATTCCAAAACTTTCCTAAAAAATAATCGTTATAAAAATAATTAAACTTGTTTTCAAATAGTCTTTTCATTGAACATAAATTTTGAATTTTTTTATGAGATTATAGTTTATCTCACTATCACAGCCATAATTTTAAAAAAAAAATGAAAGTGACTTTTAGTCTAATACTTAAAATTAAATTATTAAATAAAATAAATAGTATTTTTGCTTTTATAACTTCAGGCTCACCCAAAGATGATTTGGTACATTCAGCCATTCAGGCCCACCCAAGCTTGGCAATTAACATAGAGTGGGCCACTAATTATTACAAAATTATAATTAATTCAATTTCTATATGAGCACGAAAGAAAATTATGACCAAAAAAAGTAATAATAATAAGTCTCTTTCATGTTTATTTAAAAAAAATAAATTAGTAATTAAAAATTAATAAAAAGACTTTTACCACTTGTTTTTTTTTTATAAATTTACTTAATGGTGTGTATAGTTATTTAACTATGATAGATTGTGAGATATTTTAAAAACAATTAAGCAATATTTTTAAAGTTAGACCTGTGAAAATAAAAAAAAGAAATATAATAGGTGACTAATTGATTTTTTTGCTATCATTTGACACATATGAATAAAAAAAACAACAAAAAATAAAAAAGTAAGAGTTGTAAAAGTTATTAATAAATTATTTTTGTAAACTAAAAGAATAAAGTGAAGTTAAATCTTACTAGTTATTAATGATAATATCGAAAATGACTACAAATTGATTTTTGTACTTACTGGCTTCCTTATATAGGTTCATTAATTAATAAAATTTATTGTACAATATATTGTAACGACTAAAAATTTATTTATATCTTTCAACTGTAAGACTAATTTAATTTCTATCACAATAATTAAAATTAAACTCATTACATATAGAGATAGTTAGATGGTATACAGACTAAATTGATATATAACTATATTATTTATACATAAAAATTAGTCATTAAAACATTCATATATAATATATATTAAATAATGAAATATTTATTAAAAATATGCGAAACAAAACATACACAGATATAAACACATATAATATATTAAGGGTTAATTCTTTTTTATTGTATGAATTAAAAAGTAAAAATAAAATTAATTAACTAATTTTTGTATTTAGGTTTATAATTTAAATTAAGATTATATTATTTAAAGTCTAAAATTTAATATAAAGAAACTAATTAAAAAAGTGACAATACTTAGTAAAAAAAATTAGCCAAAAACATAATTTATATTTATGTAATAATTAATAAATATTAAATAAGATAAATTTTATTTTTTTTATTTTTCTAATATTACCGTTAAAAAAATTAGTTGAAAACAATTTAATTCATCACTAGCATTACTCTTATTAATATTAACTAACACGTTGGATTAACACCTTATTAATATTAATATTATTCCTATTATAGCAACCAACTGTTGAAATCGTAAAGCCTACAGATATACGGACAATACATGAGTCCATACAGTATCTTATACAAATAAAAAGAACACGTGTTATAATATTACATACCAGGTGCATTGATATTTGCAATGGCAACTGCTGTAGAATCTATAAAGATGGTTTTCGAATAAGGAGAGAGGTTGAAATTGAGAAAATCCATCAGCAAATACTAGCTTGCTATTGAAAATGTATCAATCGACATAACAAAATCCGTTTGATCCAAAAGTTCTGATGGAATTTGGAGTGCAACCTCCACGGCCCAACCCAACTATCACCAACTTTCTTGCTTCAACATCAATCAGATCCATTCGACCAAAAAAACATCAATCAGATCCATTCGACCAAAAAAACATCAATCAGATCCTACCCCAAACAAACAGTAATAATTGAGCAAAGTCTTCCATGTAGATTGATACTTAATATCCATATGCGTAGATTTTTGCTGGAAGTTGTAAGCGACAAGTGTCCTATGGAGGAGACAAAGGCTGCCTTGACAGCTTGTGGTGCAGCGGAAAGCTTGGTAGGTTGTAGGGGTGTGTATGGGTCGGGTAAAACTGGGTTTGATGTGATTTAGATCCGACTCGAAATATATACCGGGTCTATTTATTAGACCCGAATTCGGTCTTAGACCCGATGAAACATATACATTTTCGAGCCACGATTATATCAAGTAAAAATCAAGTGAAAACCGGGCTGTTAATATTACATTATCTTTATACCTTCTTATAAGCTAGCATGTGAAAATATCTAAATTTTCAAGGTTCCAACTATTATTTGATATGGTAAAATTCACTTAAAAAAATATAACAAGAACCAACTCTTTTCTAAAATTAAAACTTAACCATAATTAATACTAATATTATATAATAATACTAAATATTTAAAATCAATACAAATAATACAATATTTTGCATTAGTCTCAAATCTTATGCATTTTAAACAGAAAATATTAACTTATAGTCTTATAATAACTAATAACACAAAATATTAAGGTTTACAATACTTAAATTCCACGTAAGAATAACCATCATCAATCATTAATAACACAAAATATTAATCGTGTATGATGACCAGGTCACTGGACCGACTTCGGGTGACCCGAACCATGTCCCGAACCCGACCCAAAATAATGACCAGATCTATTTTTGAGACCATTACCCGACCCTAAATCCAATAAAATTACACCAAATTAGTTCTTAAAGTGCTCGAGACCGGGCCAAGTCTTTGAGTCGGGCCGGGCCATGTACACTCTAGGTTGGTCAAGTGGTTTAGAAGTGAGAGGCAAGTGAGTTAGGATTATTAGCATCAGTTAGTAGTAAATTTTTTGTTGTTGTTGGGCTTTTGAAAGCCTGGAAAAACCAACCCAACCCAAAAAGAAAATATGTGATCCACCATTCAATGATTGAGCCCTTATTATTCCCAGGTATTGGTTTTATCTTTTTGGACAGGTTCAGGCCCCAAAAGCAAGCCCGAACTGACCGAACCCGCTATCCGATCCGGTTGAATATGAAAAAAAAATACTTTTTTAATTTTAATATGAGGGTTGATTTTGTGTATTCCATCGATATGGAGGTGTGGGGTGAATTACGGGAGGGTGGGGGCTATGTAATCGGACGGTCCGATTACTGGCGTGGATGGTGAACAAATCGGACCGTCCGATTTGCGCACCATGGCCACGCGTCGAGCATGCAGGCACCCAGGGAGTGGACCCCTTCTCACATTGGAGTAAAACCCCACTCTTCCATCCGGTCCCTTACTTCGTTCCTCTCTCACCCTCAAACCCTTCTATCACTTTCAAAATCCATTTCCTTTCTTCCATTGAAGCTTCAGCAGCAAAAAAATTAAAGGAGGGGGACCAAGTTGAACAATGCCAAGGAGACGAAGAACAAAAGATGTGAATCGTCCAGAGCTACACATTGTTAATTATCTTGATCAACCTAATTATGTAAGTTTATTTTATTAAATTAATTTTTTTTAATTTAAATAATAATAATTAGATTACATGCAATTTTTATAATTAGTGAATGTATGTTGTTAGTTAGTTAGTTCAAGTGTTAGAGTTGTATAAGTATAATTAGTGAACTAAGTGACATTAATTTATTTATCCTGAACGAGGTATTATTATTATTATTATTATTATTATTATTATTATTATTATTATTATTCTAGTGACCGTTAGTTTAGGTTTGGTTTAGTAAGTTAAACTAGTTTAAATAGTTAATTACTGTAAGAATAATAATAATGTGGTTAGTTAGTAGAATAATGTATGGTTGTTAATTTAATTTCTATATTTGTCCGTACAATAATAATAATAATAATAATAATAATAATAATAATAATATACCTCAGTTATATAAATATAAATTAAATATTATTAATAGTTATTACTATATAAACCAAATAGGATTTAGTTTAGTTTAGATATTGGAGTTAATATAATTTGATATTGCTGTCGAGTAATAATAATAATAATGAGATTTAATTTTAAATTTATTTGAGTTTAATATTATTCATTCATTCTATCTATTTACATTAAACGAATGGAAATCGTTATTAAGAAAAGGTTAGGATGTAGATATTAGAAAATATAGCTTTCATGGAAATAATAGTAATAAATAGATGTTAATTTTAGTTTCATTTAAGGTTTATTGATTATGTTTATGTTGATTATATGATAATGAGAATGCAAGAATGTTAAATATGGTATGTTAATTAAGCATGGTTATATTTGATTAATGTGATATATGGCTATGTTTTGTAGGCTTCACGAATGTTAATATGTGATCATTATATGCCACCGGATCCATATGATCCAATTGTGGAGGGACATTTGCGGGAGACTGGATTTTATTACGTTTCGCAGATTGGAGTTGTCCAATGTCAATCGGCATTGGTTAATGCTCTGATCGAGAGATGGCGGCCCGAGACGCATACTTTCCATTTTCCAATTGGCGAGTGTTCCGTGACATTGGAGGATGTGGCGGTAATTTTTGGGCTTCCGACAAATGGTCTTCCAGTTACAGGACCGACTATGAGTAGTTATGAGGCGTTAGAGGTCGAATGCCTCCATCATTTTGGTGTTGCACCCAGAAAGACAGAATGTAGAGAAAGTTTTGTAAAGTTGACTTGGTTTCGGAGACTAAAAGAACATATAGTCTTAGATAATGATATTCAGATTCAGAGGTATGTAAAGTGTCACATAATGTTATTATTTGGGACCATTATGTTTGGGGACAAGTCTGCGGCAGGAGTGCACTGGAAATTTCTGCCATTGCTCCGTAACTTTGGCGGGATTAGAGAATTTAGTTGGGGTTCGGCATGTTTGGCGCACTTGTATAGAGCATTGTGTAGGGCTACTCGTGTCAACTGCAAGGAGATTGATGGACCGCTGACCCTTCTGTTTACTTGGGGTTGGATTCGTTTACCATTTCTCTCGCCTATACCAGGCAATCCTCGAGTCTTTCCGCTTGCTAATAGGTAAGTTCAAACATCATCTGCTTTGAATAAGTGCATCACCTTTTAATTGAGTGTTTTATCATAAGTTGTTTATGATGGGTTGTTTGATGTCAGATGGCGTAATTGGGACCGTGATGAACGGGCTTATAGATATCATTCTCTGGCGCACTATAGGAGGGTATTGGACGATCTGCAGGAAGGACAAGTATGTGATATTCAGTTGTCTTTATATTTTTCATTAGAAGTATTATTATCTGGTGTGTAATATTATGTTATCTTCAATGTGTTCAGTTTGTTTGGGAGGCTTACGCAGTTGACCGCATTGTGGCGGGTCTGATTTCGGCTGACATCCTCCACCACTTGGTTATTTGGAGTGCAACCGTGCCGCTGATCTCTTTTGAATGCATTGAGTGGCATGCATCTGATAGGTTGAGGAGACAGTTTGGTTTGAGTCAGGGTGTGCCTCAGCAAGAGCGAAACCTAGGACATGCACATGGCGAGGTGTTGACTGGACCTAAGAATGAAGATTGGTCCGCCGTGCATTCAGAATGGGTCATGCAATGGACGAATCGGTATAGTCACATTCTTTCTGATCCATTGGTTCCATTACATAGTCCCTTGGATATTTACATGCAATGGTATCGGGGGGCATATGGTGCCCACTTGCAACTGACAGATCTCGCATTTCAAGACAATCTAGAGGGCCACCCAGCAGATCATCAGGAGAACCAACCGCCGCCTCCATCACCGCCCCCACCACCACCCCCAGTTTCTCAGGCAGAAACACAAGAGGCACCTCAGACATATATTCCTTAGACTCAGCCCGCGGATTACTTTACTCCATCAGTTCCATTACATCAACAGTATTGGGGTGTTCCACATTTTGACTCAGGAGAACAAGCCTCATTTAGCCAGTTACTTGGATTCATGGCTCCGCAGGATCCGAGTGGTCTTGCTTCAGGTAGGATGTCGTTAGACTCGAGAGCTCGACACCACACATCCTCATCACATTCTGGTGGTCGACATTCTATTGATTCGAGTCGGAGTGAAGTTGCCATGGGAGGTATCATACAGAGCGGGAACCCACGACGTATTCCGATGAGTCTCATTCATGAGAGTAATAAGGCAGCTGCTGAGGAGGCTGATGACTACCTAGTAGATCGTCTAGATGATGAGGATGACGATGATGACGATGATGACGCTGAAGATGAGGATGAGGATGAGGATGAGGAAGGTAATGCGGATGATACAAATGGTGACGATGACTCCGACGGCAACGATCCAGCGCCTAGTGCAGGTATGATTATTTGAGATATACATTTTATTAGAGCTATATTTAATTGAGAAATACATTATATTAGAGCTTGTTCTATTTCAATAGGTACGGCCACAAGTTAAAAAGGAAAAGGATATGACCTTATGACTGATCCTCCACGCCGAAGCGCTAATAGATATTCTCCATCTACTATTAAAAGGGTTGCAAAGAAGTGCAAAAAGTTCTGTGACAAAATGAAGTGGGGAAGGAGAAAGTAGCCCTTTATTCGGAGTTTATGTGATGTACTATTTTATTCGGAGTTTATGTGATGTACTATTTTATGTGATGTACTATTGTATTTGACATGTACTATGTTAAGCTGAGTTTATGTGATCTACTATTGTATTCGACATATTCGACATGTTTATGTGATGAAATTCATATAACAAGTTCATGAGATAGGTTCAAATAACACAAGGTCATATAATAGGTTCAAATAGTCATGCAACAAGATCATACATACATAACACAAGATCATATAATAGGTGCAAATAGTCATGCAACAAAATCAAAAATTAATATAGCAAGTTCATGTGGCTGGATCTGCACTTGCACCATCACGTTGACGACATCTGCTACGGCTGTGGCCCTCGGCCCCACATTGCTTGCAGCGCCTCGGCGCACGCAGCATCCGAGTGTCCATCTCGTTTAAGAAGCGGGTCATCTTTGGCCGACCTTTGGCAACACGTCTAAGAAACGGATTGCCTACAAAACGAGGTCCATTATAAACGGGCCACGTTGTCGGATTTCCTAGTGGCCTAAACCTAGCTCTGTAAACTCTTCGAATTTGGTCCATCTTGTATACTTCATGAACATACACCTGCCAATCAAGTCGCTGATTTGCACAACAAGCAAATACATGTCGACACGGAATGCGATCCACTTAGAATTCGCCACAGTCACAAACTCTTCGACGTAGGTCGACTGCGTACTCCACTCCACTAGGCATCTCACGTACCTCAAATACCTCATTCTGTCTATCAAAGCAACTAACCTGGATGTTTCCTGATGTCCGCTGATTTGCATGCAATTTAGTCGTCACAACCTCGGAGAACACATGTCCAGCATTAATACGTGCCTCAGCCTCGGCCCTTTTTCGTGTGAATAACTCATTAAGCCTGTAAAACGTTGCCTTAACAAGTGCAGTGACTGGGAGATTGCGCGCTCCTTTCAAAACCGAGTTGATGCACTCTACCAGATTTGTTGTCATATGACCCCATCGGTATCCACCATCAAATGCCAAGGCATACTGCTCGCGCGGTATCCTGTCTAGCCAGGTACTGTAGACCTCACCGCGTTCGCGCAGTCGCTGATAACGTATCTCGTACTCGCGGACCGTCCTCGAATATCCTGTGTTTCACAAAAGGCATCATCATAAAATCATGCATTATAACATAATATTAGACAATAATTGATCTGTTTTATTCATATTTACCTATGTTGACGATAAGCTTCTGCAGGTATGGAGCCTTGAACTTTCTCAGGAAGTTCGACTCTATATGCCTGATACAAAATATGTGGAAAGCCCTAGGAGGAGACCAGGCTCCGTTACTCCGAACAATAGCTGAGTTGATGGATTCATGTCTGTCGGATATAAGGCCCACACCGTCACGCGTCACCACATGCTGTCGCAAGTTACTGAGAAAAAAGTGCCACGCGTCTGAAGTCTCCCCCTCCACTATCACGAATGCAATGGGCACAATATTGTTGTTGCCGTCCTGAGAAACTGCCACTAACAGACAACCTTTATATTTTCCATACAAATGAGTTCCGTCTACCTGCACTATTGGCTTGCAATGTCGGAATGCTCTGATACAAGGGTAATAACTCCAGAAGACTCGATGTAAGACACGGATGTCAGGAACCAAGTCATCACCCTGGTACGCAGGCATTGTTTCAAAGTGAACGACCGCTGATGGCTCTTTGTGACACATGGCCTCAAACCATATGGGCAAAGCTTCATACGAAGCTTTCCACCCGCCGAAAATTGACTCCACTGCCTTCTGCTTTGCTAACCAGGCTTTCCGATAACTTACAGTGTAATTAAACTTCGACTGGACCTCCGCAATGACTGATTTTACTTTTATAGATGGGTCAACTTCTACCAACAGCTTAATGGCTTCTGTAATTGTGTCGGAACCCAATTTGGAATGATCTTGAGAAATGCATGCTCGAGTACACGTGTGACTACCGTTGTACCTCCTTACCTCCCAGCAGTACTTTCGGGACATTTTACTCACCCTGATCAGCCAGTCACAACCGGAACCGTACTGTGTACATTTAGCATAGAATGTTGTAGGCTCCGACTCGTACACCCGATAATCCACGCCTCGACGGATTGTATAATCTTTCATCGCCTTAATCACTGCCTCCCTAGAACTGAATTCCATCCCCACCATAAATTCACCATCCGCTACAACAGGAAGCTCTGCTACATTCACACCAAAAATTATGTACTCTAATCAATAACTATAAATTGGTCAAATAAATATAAATAAGTAATTAAATACATAAGAAATAAAAAATCAACTAAAAAACTAAACGCTAATTACCGTAGTTATCATAACCGAACCGGTCATAATTAAATCAAATTATTAAATTATAAGAATAAAATTAAGCTGAACAAAAAAAACATATAATAACACAATCAATATCAATATACCAATGTCGGAATCGGTTTAGTTCGAACCGGACCGGTTTTGTTCGAACTGGTCCGGTTTGGTTCAAACCGGTCCGGTTTTTTCCGAACCGGTCCGGCTTGGTTCGAACCGGTCCGGCTTTCTTTGAACCGCTCCGATTTGACCCGACCCTAGCCTGTTCGTCATGCTAACTGATAAATCTATCATATTATTCTATCATACATTGTATCAAAACTGCATACCTGCATTCATATACTCAGGAAATTCCGGTGTATGCATGGCCTCCAAGTCCAGTGAGCGCATGAAAGTAGGCTCCACAAACGGATGCTGGTTTACTAGTGCATTTGCCACATCGGCCACATCTGCCTGCATAGTGTCCTCGGCCAGATCTCCATCTCCACCCGGATCAAGGCATTCATAATTACTTTCGAACTCCTCCTCACTATCACTATTATAATTTTCCATCTCAATATTCCGGTCTGTTTCCGACTGCTCAAACTCAATATACAGCTCGATGAATGATATCTGTGAGCGAGTTTCCATGTACACTGAAAACATATCTTGCATGCTCGCTTCATCGGTTACATACTTGATTTGAAACTGAACGAACCCACCAAATACAGATACTGGGTTCCTGTACAAAATGCACGATATTCTCCTACATATTTGAGAATCCATCTTCTCACAAATTACACCTTTAAATTCTTCAAATGACAATGTAAATGGAATAATAACATCCAATGGATTTTCACACACAAATTTTACACCTTCAGCTGTTTGTAATAAAATCTGCCCATGATAATAAATCTTTAACAATACTCTATCATCCATTATGATGTACACACAGAAAATACTCTCAAACAGCAAATAGGATCTTCAAACAATAAACATGAAAGCTGCTGCCGAAACAATGAACAAGAAGAAGAAAGAACTAAAGGGGTTTCAGAAGAGAAATTTCAAAGACTAACAAAAAATGGAGACTTCGGGTAATGGAGAGGTATATATAAAACCATAAATCGGACGGTCCGACCGCATGCCAACAGTAAACTTTTACTACGCCCTGAAATCGGACCGTCCGATTTCATCACTTTCAAATTCAGAATTTCTCGCATACAGCAAATCGGACCATCCGATTTGCGTTAACCTAAACAAAAAGATCTCAACACCATCTAATCGGACGGTCCGATTACTATGCTCGAAATTTTCCCTCACCCACAAATCGGACCGTCCGATTTGTGCACCCCCTACTCTAACAAAGAAATCGGACGGTCCGATTACTAGCCCCTGCTCAGCTAACTGACACCGTCACATTACTGTATTATCTCTTCAAACCATCATAACGTTGAATAACACACCTTACTTTCTCATATCAAAATTAATTAGCCAAAAAAAAAAACTAGTCTCCTTCATTCTCCATGGCTGCCGCTACTGTTCTGCGAAGGAGAGAAGACCGCAGCTCGTCGCTCTCGTTTCCTCCTCGTGTGGCCCGCTTCGCATCGCCGTCAGCCGTGAGAGAAGTTCCACAAAGACATGCCATCTTCTTTAACGCGCAGGAGAAGGACCAGAGGAGGCGCCTTCTTCTTCGACCCCGTGACCGCGCCGAGGATGACGAAGAGGAGATCCAGAAAATGCGCCATCATCTAAGACCCGGTGACCCACACGTGAATCTGATGTGACTTGCTTGATCGACTTGAAACAGAGAGTTTGTTGTTGAAGTCTTGTTCTTGCGTCTTTCGCCGTCGACAAAGAAAACTACAATCGGTCCGTGGCGTGGCTTCGGGTGAGCACAGTAGTTAATTCCCATGGTGGCTGTTCAATTCTATATTTATAATGATATAGATGTGCGCTGTGCTTGAAACAATTCATCTAATTTTCTGAGTTTCATAGTTGTTGATGACAATGTTTTTCTCTAAAGTAATAATCTCTACAATTTGTAATGGGCACTTGCTTGATCAAATCTGATTTAATTACTGTTGAATTTTCAGTTGAGCTAGATTATTAGGTAGTTTGTTTCCGGCTCTGGGAATCCATCAATCCAAGACAAGGCAAAGTGGGAGATCTTTCTGTTTTGGGGCTTTGAGGTGTTGGTTTTTTCTTATCCTTTTGTCAGGATTGAGGTTGTTTTCTTATTAAAAAAATTAGAGAAAAGGACAATTTAGTCCCTGACCTTTTAACCTGCAGACATTTTCGTCCCTGAACATTGGAAAATACATTTAAATGCTTGACGTTCCTGAAAATAAGACCGATCAGTCCCTCCGTCCATGAGCCACCCTCAGAGCGGACGGAAAATGCTGAGCTGGCTCCCCCTATGCTTACCTGGCTCAACGGCGTTCCCACATGGCACGTTAGTGGGATGGAAGTTTTGAAAATGGCCCTCTCACTCAAAACGACGTCGTTCTGAGTGCTGCCCTAATACTAAAATTGGTTTGGGTCGTTCTGATGCCCTGCCAGCCGTACCAGTGGCAGCGCCGATCGCCGATGGTGCGTGCTTCACACTTGTGGTTTTTCGGATCAACTTTGTTTTTGTTCATTTTAGACACTGAATGGTTACTTGTCGAGAAAAAAATTTTGATTTTTTAAAATTGGTTTTAAGGGTCTACGCCAAGTTTGGTGGCTGATAAACCAAAGAGTTCGTTCTCTTCGTGGTTTTATCAGAAGCAAAATCCCAACTCTGAGGGTGTTCCCTGGTGCAGGCTCTTATCCCAGTCTTCACAGGTAATCCAATTGTGATTTTGAGTATTTAATTCAAGTTGCAGTTGACCATTTTTTATTTGAAGTGATGAAGCTTGTTTATTTGGGAATCGGAATGTGATGGTATTATTGCTTCAGAATCCGAATGTTCCTATTTCCACATCGAACTTCACAATTGGTTCTAGTAGAAATTTCAACTTCCCGCTGAAGGATCATACTGCAAGTGGAACTTTGTGCAAGATCAAGCAATCCCAGGTACATATTAGGGCCAGTGTAAATTTTCAATGGGGTTTTGGAATTTTTATTTGATGTGGTTCTGTGAGGTATGTCATGTCCGAGTTTTTTTTGTGTTATTCCTCCATGCACACCCCTTAGAACTTGCTAGTGGATTGTTTTGCCGATTACTATTTTAGAGACTTCTAAGCACAGTAAATACTTATCTGTAGTCGTGTGCATGGTTGCGTTGCTTTGTTTCCCCCATTTTCTTGGTTTCCAGTTGCTTGAGGTGAATATCTTAGGAAGTGTATGTGCAGTATGGTTACTGTTGTTTCTGGAAATGACCAGCGTGAGGGGAATGCTGTAGCTGTGCTTGAAAGTACTGGCAACAAAGGATCTGTGCTAGTAAATGGAACGCTCGTCAAGAAGAGTACCAGCTGTGTGCTTAACTCGGGTGATGAGGTGGTTTTTGGTTTGCTGGGAAATCATGCTTATGTATCCTTTTCAGTTAGTTCTAGCTGAATGCCATCCCCATATTTTCCGTTTCCAGTGTGTCTGTGTATTTTCCTTGATTTATTTTGACCTAGGTTTTTCAGCAACTGCATCCTGAAACCGCAGTTAAGGGTGCAGAAGTTCAGAGTGGTGGTGGAAAGTTACTGCAGATTGAAAAGAGAACAGGTGACCCTTCAGCCGTAGCTGGGGCTTCTATTTTGGCTTCTTTGTCTAGCTTTAGGCAGGATCTTACAAGATGGAAGTCTCCATCTCAGTCTGCCAGTAAGCCTCACCAGGGTACTGACGTTTCAGAGAGTGAGCTTGATGGCATGGAAGGCAACTCAACTCCAAATGAAGGGACTGACAAAGCCACTGATACTGGAGCAAGCGACAAGAATTCTCCTATGGATTGCGATCCAGATGATGCAGTCACAGAGGCAGGCAATGTAAAAATCTCTGGGGTGAATGATTTCCTAAGGCCTTTCTTCCGGGTCTTTGCTGGATCTAGTTGTAAACTGAAATTGAGCAAAAGTATCTGTAAACAGGTGTTGGAAGAAAGAAACGGAGCGAGGGATACACAAGCTGCATCATCTTCGGGTACATCTGTGTTAGAGGGACTAATGTGTCCCGTCTTCAAAACCTCCATCCCACTTACTTGCCACGTGGGAACGCCGATGAGCCAGGTCAGCATAGGGGGAGCCAGCTCAGCGTTTTCCGTCCGCTCTGAGGGTGGCTCATGGACGGAGGGACTGATCGGTCTTAATTTAAGGAACGTCAAGGATTTAAATGTATTTTCCAATGCTCAGAGACAAAAATGTCCGCGGGTTAAAAGGTCAGGGACTAAATTGTCCTTTTTCTCAAAAAATTATTATTCTAGCCATTTTTATCTTACAAAAGGACTAAGAGATATTATTCAAGTTGTTGTAAATTGTTCTTTTTTATAGGCCCATAAAATACTCATCATAATATAAAGTGAATAGGTCCAACTACTTCTTAATTGCACTACTTTTAATTAGTCTAATAATTTTTCAATTAATCTCAAAAAGTAACACCCCTTCCTGCTGACTAGAGATGTTCATAAGTCGGGTGAAATCGGGTTTGATGTGATCTAGACCCGATTCGAAATATATATCGGACTTATTTGTTAGATCCGAATCCGATCCTAGACCCGATGAAATATATACACTTCTAGGCCACGATTATATCGGATAAAAATCGGGTAAAAATTGGACCATTAACATTAGATTAACCGGATAAAAATATCCAAATTTTCAAGACTCAAACCATTATTTGACATGATAATTAAAATTCACTTAAAAAAATATAACAAAAACTAATCATTCTCTAAAATTAAAGCATAACTATAATCAATATTAATATTGTCTAATAACATTAAATATTTAAATCAATACAAATAACACAATATTATGCATTAGTCTAAAATCGTATGCATTTTAAACATAAAACATTAACTTATAGTCTTATAATGACTAATAACACAAATATTAAGGTTTACAATACTTAAATTTCACATAAGAATAATCATCATCTATCACTAATAATACAAAATATTAATTGTGTATGATGACCGAGCCACCAGGCTAAGTTCGGGTGACTCGAGCTATGGGTCGAACCCGATCTAAAATAATGATCAGATCTATTTTTGAGACTCTTACCCGTCCCTAAACTCAAATAAATCACACCAAATTAGCTTTTAAAGTGTTCGGAGTCGGACCGAATTTTCGGACCGAACCAGGCCATAAACACCCCTACTGCTGACAACTACTGATGCTAGTATTCCTGCAACTGAAGCAGCCACAGAATTTGTCCCATTGACCCATTTAATGGATACTTGTCATTCTAAAATTCAAACAGCACAATTCCCCATGTCTATACCGAAAAATTTGCCTAATAATTAATCAGTAGAGACATATAAGATATAACATGACATATAAATTATTAAAGTAGAGTTGGGTTGAATGAATACCAGTAAATTGTGTTCTAAGTGTTGAATGAGAAGTTGTGCATATTGAAGAGGGGTATAGATTTGGCATGTTGGGTACAATTGTGACACGAAATAATTGTTTATGTAATCATTGTTGCCAATGTTCACATAATACAAGCATTTGCTAAGATATTCCTGAATTTTGTTCATACCTCCTAGTGTGCTGGGGATTCTGTAAATAATTATTCTATGATGTGCTATTTGTAGTCCTACATTCAGCACAGTTAGGGCTAGCAATGAATAGGGTAAGATAGGATTCAAGCTCTACCTTAATCTTATTTGTGGGTTGAAAATTTTATTAAAATTTTACCATATTCTACTCGTAGATTGAGAATCTCTCAAACCTAACCCTACCCACACCCTAAAATTCTAAATCTTACCCTATCATATCCTACCCGCTGAAATATTAAATTTTTTCAAAGTAAATATAAAATTCAATTATTTTAAATTTTATACGTATTAATAACATAAAAAATAAAAAACTAATACTTTAAATTATTAAATTAACTAACTAATTTAGTAGTTTTTCACTTATTATAAGTCATTACATAAGAGATGTTGTGTATTTATACACAAACCGTATCCCACTCTACCACCCAAAGTATTTATAGTTACTAAACTATATATTAAAGTTGAAGAATTATTAAAGAAATAAATTATATTAATAATATTAAATATTTAATTATAATAATAATAAATAATGAGATTAATTAAGATGATAAAATAAAATATTTTTAATTAATAATGAAACTAAAAACATTTTTTTTTAGTTGTGTATGACAAATTGTATTTTAGAAAAAAAATTATTCAATAAACCTTTCATATTCTTATTATATATTTTATAGATTACTTAATGATTATTCAATCATTTAATAAAAGAAATACTGAAAATTAATTTCAATAATAATAATAATAATAAAATTAATTATTTAGATAGATAAACAGTACAAAATATATTATTATTTTAGTTGATTTGTAATTCAATTTATGCTTGAAAATTAATTACCAAAATGCATGTTTAGTACAAAATTTTTTAATTTACTAGTAAATATTAAAGTTGAATAGAAAAAAATATTTAAGGATATAAATTTCAATTCAAGCGAATGTAACTAACGTAAAAGACAATTATTTTTTATAATATAATATTATATAATTAGATGTATGTGTACAACTATTTTATACTAATAATGTATTAAAATTTTATTTTAGAAGTTAAAAAATATATATAAAACAAATATTTTAACATAATTTAATAGTTTTTTTAATGTGGGAACAAATATAATTTTTTTAACAGGGACACACACACATATATATATATATATATGTTTTCTTACACTTCTTTAAAATGTTAGCACTTGCTCCCACAAATTAAAGCATAGATTCCTCCTTGGCGATGAATTCGTGATTTTTGTACTCTAATTTAATTTATCCAATTTTAATAATTATTTTTGTAAATAAATACTTAAATTGATTTCTAAAAAATTACTCTATCTCCAAATTATAAAATTAATTAGAATTGTCCTCAAAATATTTAAAAATAATCACGTTACTCCTTCCATCTATTATTTGACAAACGACCTTAACATTTACTTACCTGACTATTAGCATCACATGTCAACAAAAACTTCAGAGACGTTATTTTCTTTTATCACCATTTTTAACCCTTTTAAATTACAATCTATTCCATCTTTCTTCTCAAAACAGAACATCTCTCTAATCCAATCCTTCGTCTTTGGCTTTGTGACGTTTATTGATCCGCAAACTGTTAAAACCATTTTAGACAAAGAGAATTCCCATTATGTTCGTGGGTCTCGGGTGCTTGTTAAACCTTATCGGGAGAAGTCAAAGTTTATTGAAAGGGACTTCCTTGTCTAATTTTCCTTCGGTTAATTTACATTTTCAGCTCGGAATTGAATGCTTAAAATCTGGATTTAAGCTTGAAATGTGAGTACAATTGCACTTGACATTAGAAAGGGTTTTTGTTATAATTTGATTGTTTCTTAATATAATTGTATCAATATCTGATTATCTTAAGGTTAATTTATAGAAATTTACATATGATAATAGTGTATATTAATTAATTTACTTTCCTCCTTTGTGTATGAATGAAATTTAGTAATTTAATTTTATCCTTTGATCATGCTAGTTTTGTTGATAGATACCTCTTTTTCAAAAAACTTTTTATATCAACTTTAATTTGGTTGCTGGAAGTATGCTGATATAATTCTGCACTTTATGTGTTACTCACCTCACCACATAGACATGGATTCTAAAATGAACTCAAGTGAGTATCGTATTATCTTATTTGAAATCTATATTACTTATCTTGTTCATATGACTTGTTCAACCATATTGTATCCTTATCTAGACTCTGGCCAATTAGACGTTGTCCATGTTGCAGTTTAACAATAATTTTGGCCTTTGCAAAATTAATTTGTTGCTGCAAGAACAATGACATTTAACAAGATGAAGGGATTAGGGTTTATTCTTTTTAGGATTAATTTGACAAAAATTTCTAAACATATTTTGTCATAAGCCATTTTGCATCAACCTATCATGCTGATATGATACATTAAGAGTCACATAAGCAAGATTTAAGATAGTTACTGACGGGATGAACGGAGAGGAGACGAAAGGACTAACATGACTATTTTTAAATCTTTTAGGAACAATTCTGATTATTTTTATTTTTCGGAGACCAATTTGGAGATCGAATAATCTTTCAGGGACTAATTTAAATATTTACTCTTATTTCTGTACTCTCTACTTCTCTCTTCTTTTCGCTATCACAGTTTTTTCTTGTTCTGTATATTTTTTTTCTAATTTTTTTGTAACCTTTATAGTATTTAGAATCATTAATTTTTTTATCCATAATAAAAATCACAGTTTTAGATTTAACAAAAAAAATCTTTATAATATCCAGATTTGCTAATTTTTTTTTGATCCATAATAAAAATCATACTTTTAGGTTTAACTAAAAAAAATCTTCTCTACCGTTACTAAGAAATTCAATCAAAATAACTAGTCTGTTTAGGGATATCTTGCTGTTCTTACATACCAAGAGTGTACAAAAAGAATAAAGTCAATAAAAAATAGAGCAAATCAAATCCTTTAATTATGTAGCAATATATATTAAAATTCCGTCATCCCTTAAAAAATTTATAATTCAAGCCAAAGTGATAATTCTCATTATTCATTCTAAACATACATACATAACACTAGATACTTACATTTAGGAATGGTCAATTTAAGGATCTTGAAGTAGTTATCATAGAAGGCTTCATTGTCTAAAATCATACATTCATGAGGGTTCAGGCTTCACAAATTAAAGCATGATTCTTCCCTGGCACGGAATACGGAGTACTTGATCTTGTACTCTAATTTAATTTATCCAATCTTAATAATTATTTTTAAATTTTTTAGTTCTCTCTTTTTTGTGCTATCTCAATTTTCTTATCTATGATAATCTTTTTTATTTTTTTTTTATAACTTTTATAGTATTTAGAGCCACTAATTTTCATTTGATTCACGATGAAAATCAAATTTTTAGATTAAACAAAAAAAATTTTCTCACCCATTATTAAAAAATTCAATGAAAATAACTACTTTACTTTGAGAGATATTTTGGTGTTCTTACATAACATGACTGATAAAGTAAAAGAAACTATTGTTGATAAGCTGAATGTTGTATCAAAAGAAAATTTAGTTACTATCTCTTTTTATTATAAGCATTAATCACCGTTTTGTTGAACAACACAAATCAAATTGATACCTAAGTGTTAAAATACGATTTGTGTACTCCAAATTTTTTAACTTTTTAAATATAAATCGGAGAATTCTATTTGTGTATCCTAAATTTTTTAATTTTTAAAACACAAATCAGATCTTTTAATTTGTATATCTCCCATCATTTTAAAAAACACAAAAAATTATAATATTAAAATATATCACTTATTTCATTTTCATATCTAAATTTTTTAACTAATTTTTCATTTATCAGTATCCTTTCCACAAACCTACAAAAGAAAAAAAAATCAAAGTCTTAAGTTATAAGTAAATTGTACAACAAAAACAAAAATGTATTGTGTATTATGTATATGATTAGCCGAAACTTGGAAGAGAACAGTATTTCATTTGCAATTCATGTGAAAGAACACACAGGTTATTGCACAGACTCTCTACTCTCTCTACTCAAGAAATTTTGTTCAAGCTATATATAAGAGGATCCAACATATATGAACAGCCTATTTTTTTATACAAAATCATACATACTTATAGTCTCTTTTGTATTAAAATATTTTAAATATATATTTATATTTTTTATTATTTTTTTGAATTTATATAAAAAAATTATTTTTATTTGATTCTATTAAAATTGTAAATATAATTTTTGTATATTAATTTATTATTATAATTTTATTATAATATAAATTATTAATTCCATTAAACAGAATAAAATAAATAAAAAACTAATTATAAGTAAAAATAAAGTTATAAATAATTAAAATTTATAGTTTAAAATAATATTAAATAAAAGAGTATTAAAAGTATTAAAAAAATTATAAATAATATAATTTAATAAAATATATTTTGATATATTTTTTATATATTATTTTTGTTTTTAATATAAAAAAATTATTTTTTGTTTGATTCTATTAAAATTTGTAAATATAATTTTTGTATATTAATTTATTATTATAATTTTATTATAATATAAATTATTAATCCCATTAAACAGAATAAAATAAATAAAAAATTAATTATAACTAAGAATAAAGTTATAAATAATTAAAATTTATAGTTTAAAATAATATTAAATAAAAGAATATTAAAATTATTAAAAAATTATAAATAACATAATTTAATAAAATATATTTTGATATATTTTTTATATATTATTTTTGTTTTTAATATAAAAATATATTTTATCAATTTTTATATATTATGTTTATTTTAGTAAGTAAATATTAATTTTATTATAAAATTAATTAATAAAATTTATTTAAATTCGATGTCTATTTTAACAATTTTTTATCTAAAAAAAATAAATGTTAAAATGAGGACTATATATATATAATACCATTTAATTATTTCCAATAAAATTTTATCAAAGCCACAAAGGTAAGAAACCTCTCCATGTGATACATATAGGATTTTTTTAAAAAAAAATAAAAAAATTATTATTTTCTCAAATTTGATATTTTAACTTTAATTTTTAAATATATATATATATATATATATATATATATATATTGTATTTAGAGCAACTTCACCGCATTCCAACAAATTTTGTAAGTAATTCTATTTTAAAGAAAAATAAATTAATTCAATTGATTAAAATGATATGCTTCTTCACTATTTTTTGAAACTTTTTTTTTTTGCATGCATATATTTAAGTCAATATTATACTAAATTATATTTGATTTCTCATATATTTTCATGCATTATTTTATTACTAATAATAAAAATTATAGCATAACTAGTAGTAATATCAATTATTAATAAAAAATTAATATTTTATTTTAAATTAATGTTACAAATTAAATATTATTGTAATATCAACACTGTTTACATTAATAAATTTTGATATTTTTATTTTATTAAAAATTTAAGATTTTATTTTGTTATATTATATTATTTGATTGTAATAAAAATAATACCAATAAGTCATAATCGTTTTTGTATAATTTAAATAAAAAATCAGTTTTTAAAAAAAATCAATTTTTAGATAAAAAATAATTTTTTAATTAAAAATAGGTTTTTATGGGTAAAAACTATTTTTTCATATAAAAAATAATTATTTTTTTAAATTAATTTTTTGTTTAATATTAAATTAGTTTATTAATCTAAACAAATTTTTTAACAAAAATCAGATTTATTTTTTTAGTTAATCTTAACCATATGTAATTCTATATTTTAATTAATAAATTTAAAAATAAAATAATTATATTTATAATTTTTATTTTAATATAAATTATTATTATATAATTTTTTTATTAAAATTTTTTTTGTCCTTTCCAAAATTTCTTTCGACCTCCGTCACTGATAAAGTAAAATATGCAATGATGCTTTCATGATATTAGTGTCAAACTCCCATTATGATGGTGAATTGCTATTTATATTTGTAACATTCATCTTTAACATTGTATATCTATCTTATTTGAATTTCGTATCTTTCTCTTTATTTTTCAGATGCAAACAGATCAGTATATGCTACAGATCCCTCTAATGTTGGGAGAATCTTACAAGTTGATGTTGTCTCAAATGGCAAGAAACTCACACTAACAACCAATCCCATTCAAATAGGTTGGTTTATTATTGCCTTATCTTTTGTTCTTGGTTTCAAGATACATCTAAATCTAAAAAAAGAAAGGTTAGCATCCACATATGTGGTGTGTATCAGGACTTGGAAGCCATGTGGATACACATCTACGAAAGATTACTAAAGCTATAAACTGAAAACTGTTTTCTGCTCAAACTTTGTCTTTATCAATATAACATTCTTTGTATTATCCAGGTAGTTATTTTTCATATGAACGGAAAAGATCATTCATCGCATTCTACTCATTCATTCGGTGCGGGGAGAATGCGGATAAAGCTATGTAGAGGTTGGATTAAAAAAGCTAGAGAGATTTATTCTCCATCAATGCAGGTACTATTCTAGCATTGGCCATTTTTCTTGTATCACATATTGTTCCATCTTTTTACTCTTTATATTTTTAGATTCATCATCTTCTAAGCTCCTTATGTGGTTTATATGTTAAACTAAATTTACCTAAAGCTAAAGACACTTTTTTGACAAGCGAGGAAGGGGCTCTCATTAGTATTAACCTTCGAGTCGGAGAGAAACAGAAATGCAGCCATTATGGTTGCTAGGAAACATGCTCTTGATTGCAATGTATGCACCTTTTCTCTTACTGGTTATCTATTGATTCATATGTTTGCATTATTGTCATCTTTTGTGGACTTGCATACAAATGGAATGAAATTTCTTTTAACAGGTTGTGCTTGCTGGTCCAGATGATCTAGTGTTCCTGTAAAGTATTATCATATTCTTGGTGTGAGTATACATGTGTCATGTGTGCTTTGTTTTGTTGGTGAAAGATATGATTTCAGCTTTGTAATGGGGTTTCCTTTCTTTATTTTCTTTTTTCCACTAATTGGGGTTGCATTGTTTTAGGCATGTTTTTTTTGTTTGCCTAATCATGTTGTAAGAAACTCAACTCTTTCTATTAGTTCATTTGTTCATGGTGGCTAATTACTTATTCCTTCTAGATCAGTTGTCATGTTCAGCGCACCTCAATCATGTATGTGCCAACGTTTTCTTCATGAGTTTGCTCATAAATTTGTTTTTACCAGTTTATTTTTTTATTATTATTTTTATGTTTTTTTTAACCCTGGCCTGTTCAAATAATGGACGTGGAATTGAAACTAACTTTTTGGTAAGGGAAAAAAAGCACCACAAGACTATGCAAATAATAGAAAAAGGGATTGAAGATTGATAACTATAACTAATTTTGTCGGGATTTTTTCTAACATAAAAAAAAAATCATTATTTTTTCAAATTTAATATTCCAACCTTAATTTTAGGAATGTGATTTTTTTTGTTAAGAGTGATTATCATTTTATAGAGTTCACACCCCCGCGAAATTTTTAAAAATTTTAATTTTTAAGTCATTATCAACGTTTCTAACAGACAATGACTTCTTCGATATCACGGGTACATTATCATCATCTCTAGAAATACACAAATACATGTGAATAAGTCATATTTGATCAGGATTTTTTTTAGGGAGCTACTCAAATAAAGACATTGAAAACGTCTTTCTATAAAGATATTTTTTAATAATTAAAATTTAATACATATAATCAATTAAATCATATTATTTTTGTCAAAATTAGGTTAGACAAATTGATTTGACCAAAAAATATATAATCAAATCTTGAACTGATCTAAATTAAGGAAAAGTCTAGGAGTCAACAACTTTTGTGTTTTCTAGCTAGCACTTGACCATCAAAACAAAAGTGAGTGATTTCCTACCATTAGATGTAATCTTATACCATTAAAAACATTATTGATGGCCAATTGATAGTTACAAAACACCAAAATTGCTGACTCCTAACATTCCTCCTAAATTAATATTATTTTTTATAAAAAATAATAACAAAACCTTTAAATCAGGAGATACAATTTTTTCCCAACGACAATTTTTATTGCCCAAGTGCAAAGATCGTTTTCCCTTTTGGAGTCACATGTATTTTTTTTAAAGATATATATCTTTGGAAAATTATCAGGTGTACCTGGGAATATCGGTGTTCGAGTTGTTTTAACTGTTGATTTTAATTAATATATATTATATATATATTTTTTAATTCAGATCAACGGTTAAAACAACTAGAATACCGGTGTTCCCGGTACACCTGATAACCTTCCTATATCTTTATCCTTCTTAATACTTTTACTTTTCCTTCCTAATTTTCATTGAAAAAATATATACTTTTTTCCCTAATCCTACTTTTTATCCCTAATGCCTTCGGTTTTGAAAACCGGACAGTTACAATTCTCCAAAGCAACGCTCCTACCGTCCGATCAATCTTAAGAGATCCAACGGTATAGAACCACGAAATGCAGCTTCATAAGAGAAGAGTTTTTTCATTGCCTTCCTCGTCTCATCCATTTTTCACACAGAGAGAGTTCAAGAAAAAAAAAAGTGTATTCCAAATGGCTTCAAGATCCATTGTTCCTCAACAAACAAGAGGTATGCATTTATGTGTGATGTTTCATTTCCTTCTTAAAAATCACGTACCTTTTATCTACGATCTTATCTTCTTTCACCGTTATATGTGGAAGATTCTATTCGTCGATTGTTCCTCCGCGTGTTTCTTTCTTTAAGTTCTTTAGTTTTTTCAAATCTTGTTCTGCTTTGATTGAATCCGAAAATTTGGGATATGCAAATGTTATTTATATTTAAAGAATGCACAAACAAAAGGACTTTTCTTTTCCTGTTTTACTCCTTTGGTTAGATTGAAACCTTGGTTGATAAGGTGGATGATTTTGCAATTTGGTAGGTGATGCAATCGTAGGAGGAGGGAAGCAGCAAGTGAGTCTACGTAATTACTTGGACCGTTCTCATTTTTTATTATTCATTATCAATCACCTAACATGCATATTATTGAACAATATTAAACATCAAGTGAATATAGTAACTCAATCATTATTCAATCATCAAGTGAATATAGTAATCCAATATCTCAACTAATTTATAGAAATTGTAAAGGTCTTCAACAGCAGTAAGTGAATAATGATTGAATTACTGTATTTACTTGATTTTTATATTGTAGGATTTATAGGATTCTAACATTGTTCAATCAAAGTAAAGTATTGTAACATTACTAAAATTACATCACTTTATTTTATATGTATCATTTTTTTTCACAAGTTTATGTACTAGTCATTCTACAAATATTTTATGACTCTTAAAAATTTTTAAAAGTAAAATTATAAAAAAGTAAATTTATTTAGAATCAAAGTAATATGATTAAATGTAATTTATTTAAACGTGATTAAAAAATAATTGAATAATTATGTATTGTAAAAGATTGATATTGGTGAAGGATAAAATTAAAATTTATTTCTATGTATCGTTTTTGTTCCCCTATTTAAGTTCCTAACTTTTTAAAATCGTCTCAATTTTGTCCCGTCATCAATTCCGTTGACAGATTCCTAACGGCAGGACAATATTGAGTCAATTTTGAAACGTTATGAACTACAGGACGATTCAAATGTTAGGTACAACTTTGAGATTTACCCAGATTGGGAACAAAAACGATACTTTATCAATAATATGCATGTTTAGCTATTGATGATGAACAAGGAAGAATGAGAGCCGTCCACATGATTACATAGATTCACAAGAGACATCAATGAAAAGATGAGAGCCATATTGGTTGATTGGCTCACAGATGTGCACACCAAGTTTGACCATCACCATCATTGATAGATTCTTAGTGCCAAGAATATGTTCATGAGTGTAAGCTCTATCTTAGCAGTGACGACTGTGCCAAGAACGGAACTCCAATTGGTTGGGATCAGTGCCATGCTCATGGCATCCAAGTATGAAGAAATCTGGCCCCCGGAGGTGAATGACTTTGTGTGCCTCTCAAATAGAGCTTACACTCAAGAACATATTCTTGTCATGGAGGAAGTCATGTTGGACAAGCTGGAATGGACTTTGACTGTGCCTACTCCATTTGTTTTCCTTGTTCGTTTCATCAAGGCTTCAGTTCCAGATCAGGAGGTGTGTGTGTGAAACAATATGCCTTACACCTAATTGATTTTTCCTTCTTTTTATCATAGTAATAATAATAATAATGCCTAATAATTATTATTCTTTTAAAATTACCACAGCTGGAGAACATGGCACACTTTCTATCTGAGTTGGGAATGATGCATTATGCAACCTTAATGTACTGTCCATCAATGGTTGCAGCCTCAGCAGTTTTTGCAGCTAGATGCACACTTAACAAGACACCTCTTTGGAGTGACACTTAAGCTACACGCCGGTTACACACAAGAACAATGTAAGTACATAAAATATTATTTGTCTTTAGGATATGATTGTTTTTACTTTAATTAACTGTGTTTTGTTTGTTGTTGTTACACAGGGATTGTGCTAGGCTACTAGTGAGTTTTCACTCGAATGTTGGGAATGCGAAGTTGAAGGTTTTGTACAGAAAATACTCAGATCCACAGAAAGGCGCTGTAGCTTTGCTTCCACCAGCTAAATATCTTCTCCCGGAAGCTTCTTCTTCCTCTTCTGGCTCTACACATTGACCATAACAAAATGTTGAATGAAGCAGCAGAAAAAGAAGATAAGAGTAGTAGAGTTTCTTTGATGTGTTAGGGGGAATTTGACAATAACCATTTGTTATTGTTGTTACTTGGGCAATAACCATCTGTTAATTGTACTTCTAAAAAAATATAACGAGTACAATTAACAATAGTTTATTAGTATATGAGTAATTGAGTTGCAAATTTCTATAGTTGTTCTCTCATTCTCTCCTTCCTTCTTCTTTCTTCTCGGTAGTTATTTCTCTTCTTCTTTCTTCTCCTTCCTTCTGTGATCATGTGTTATTGTTGTTATGCTATGGTTTGAGAAAAGTTTCATCATACATGATGCAACGATTATGGTAGGTGTCAATTAGTTGATGAATCCTCTCAAGTCATTAGTTGATGAATGTGTTAGATGCTACGGCAACTTGGAAACTGCGAAGACGTTGAACGATGTTGTCACAGGGAATTACTTTGTGCTTGCAACTGTTTTCCCTTCTACGAAGGTTTGTCTTCCTAGTATCTAATTGCAACCATTTTATTTGTAGATTGTTTCATGCAAAGGAATTCATACAATAGAGAAGCTAAAATTGACAATTTTTCTTTTTTGTAGTAATTTTCTCGGCTACACATTATGCTCAACGTGCTCAACTTGCTTAAGAAATATCTGATTTTACAATTTCATCAAGAGACTGAAGTTAGAAAAGCCATAGTAGAATAAACTTGCTGAATTGCGAACACCATAAAAGAAAATTACTTCATATATCCACAATACAGAATGCTCTATCAAACAGTTATTATTAAAATTATTAATTAGTAATTTGCCTAATGTGGTTTATTTGTATGTATATTATATCTTAACAAATCTTGGAAAGCATAAATAGGATGCTAAAGATGATGTTTTGCTCCTTTGAGTTATGGCAGATAGTGGCTTTCATATGCAAAAAGACAATGGCTTCACCATAATGATAGGATTCATATAATGTATAAAAAGTATATCTATCTTTGCCAAATGATTTACTTTGTGACCCTTACAATTCTAGATAGGTTTTGAAGAATGGACTACGTCTGTCCTCAAATATTTCTTGTACAATGGGATGTCCTCCTTTGGGTAAGTACAGAAACAGTACTTATCTGGTCTTGCAAATGGGAGCAATGAACTGCATTATACAGAAAGTAATTGTCTCTCTATACATAATTGCAAGGAATTGTATCTACAGGTTGCTCCTCATAAGGATGGGTTGTTCTTGTCATTTGAGGCCTCTATTCCATTGCATACAAAATTACCTGCCTTAAAATTCATAATCCATGCATATCATTGATAGTATACAAACATGTAATTGTCAGAGTGCAAATTCTCTCATGTGAATTTTTTAGCATGATTTGGTTATATGTGAATTTTTTAAATTTAACACATGTCAAACTTCACAACTCACACTTGTAAGAACAACAATATCCTGCACGGAATTGATGTTAAGCTTTGTTTCTTTCCTTTTTTTTTTCAATTTGCTGATGATGATGATGGTCTATAATTATAATCTTCTTGTTAAGTGGGTGTTAAGTTCTATTTTCCTCAATTATTTTAATGTTTTTTTCTTTTTTTAACAGAATAGATCTCAAACAGAAAATGAGAGTTATTGCTTGTTTAATTTTACGTTTTGAATTAATGAATGACCTTATGATTAAGTTGTTGATGATTTGCTATGTTTTGATTATATTGCAATTGAGAAAAAATAAAAAGAAAATGGAATGATAGTTATAGTAGGCAAGTAGTAATGGATGTTAATATCGATAGGATTATTTATTTTAGTGATATAGAAAACCTAAGAATGGATAAACGTGCCTTTTATGCATTGTGTAACATACTTAGAGGGATTGAAAGGGTAGAACCAAATAGGAATATGAGTGTAGAAAAAATAGTTGCCATATTTTTACATATTATAGTATATGACATCAAAATTAGAATAATAAAAAGACAATTTGTGAGATATGAAGAAACAATTAGTAGGCGATTTAATGATGTATTGCTTGCTATTTTGAGATGTCATAATTTCTTACGAAAGAAACCTCAACCATTTAGTCAAGATAGAATAGATATGAACGATGGAAATGGTTTAAGGTAATTTATCTTACTAATGTTATTAAACCTAATATGCTTGGTGTGTTTTAGGATTGAGTTAATTGATCTTTTTTTTTTATTTTAAAATTTCTTAGGAACCTTAAATGGTACCCATATCAAAGTTAATGTCCTTGAGGCTGATAAACCTAGATATTGAAACAGAAAATGTGACATAACAACCAATGTATTTGGAGTGGTTGCTCCCGATATACAATTTATCTATGTATTGGTGGGTTGGGAGGGTTCAGCTGCGGGTTCTAGGATATTGCGAGTTGCACTATTTCGCAATGGGTTTAGTGTTGCCCAAGGTATTTTATTGAGACTTTAGTATGTTATCAAAGCAACCATTTGATCTTTCATTAATTTTGTTCAATTTTATATGTCACACTAGGTCATTACTACTTATGTGATGTTGGATAGTGGATACATGAATTGTGAAAGATTTTTAGCACCTTATAGAGAACAAAATTATCATTTGAGTGAGTTTAATCCACATAATCAACCCCGTATATCCTAAGAACTTTTTAATATAAAACGCTCACAAACTAGAAATGTCATTGAAAGGGGCATTTGGAGTATTAAAAGCAAGACAAAAAATTTGAAGGAAAATATCATTTTATCCTATTAAGACTCAATGAAGAGTTATAATTGCATGTTGTCTTTTGCATAATCACATTAGAAGAGTGATGGTCGTGGATCCTATTAATGAGATAGTAGATTAAAATATGCTTCGCGTAGATGGTGGGACGATCCTCCATATTGTGACGAGAGATGCTTGGGGTAAATGGAGGGATCAATTTGCACAAAAAATGTGGAACCAATGAAGGAGAAGACATCATATTCGATAATTATGTTCATTTTTCTATGTGTAAGGCTGTTTATTCTCTATTGTAATATTAATTCCATTTTATTGATGTGTTTGTGTTCTTGTACAATGCATGTATGCTTGCAGCTGCTAGTAAGTTTTAACTTTTGAGATTTCTTTGTAACTTTAATTTGGATAATAGTAAAGCTTTTTAATACATATGTCGTTAGAATCGTTGAATTTTATTTTATATAAGTTCAACTATGAATTATGAGACGAATTATAAATTATGGAATTTTTGAAAATTTAGATAAGTATTTTGTGTTAATATTAATTGTGATAAGGTTAATTTAGAAAATAATTTTAACTAAAGATATTTGTTATTAGGGATATTTTAATAAATTAAAAAATTTAGAATCAATAATAATTTAGCTAAAGAGAGAGAAACGCACGAGATGATCTCCTATCAAAACCGGCGAGCACAAAGCTAGGAACGGGTAACCAATCTCTTATTCAAGGTTTGGTGAAAGGGCCCACGGTAACGTTGCATACAACCCGGGCGGATGACTCCCCCTCATGGATGGCCCCGATCACCGACTTTCTGGAAAATGGTAAACTCCCTTATGACAAAAAGACAGCGAAGGCACTGAGAAGAGAAGCGGCCAAGTACACAATAATACAAGACCAACTGTTTAAGAAAGGGCTCAACCAACCTCTATTGAAGTGCCTACGCCCCGACCAAACAGACTATGTGTTAAGCGAAGTCCATGAGGGGTGTTGCGGCCACCACATCGGAGGGAAGGCCTTAGCTCAAAAACTCGTCAGGACCGGTTACTACTGGCCCTCTATGATGGCGGATTCTAAAGAGTTTGTGAGGAGATGCAGAAGATGTCAGGAGAACGCCAACTTTCACAGAGTGGCGGCGGCTGAACTGAGCCTACTGATGGCCTCCCGGACATTCTCCCAATGGGGAGTCGACCTGTTAGGGCCTTTCCCGGTCGGACCTGAACAGGTCAAACACCTAATTGTCGCCATCGACTACTATACCAAGTGGGTGGAGGCCGAGCCATTGGCCAGCATATCCTCGGTAAATTGCCGAAAGTTCATGTGGAGACAAGCAATAGTCAGATTTGGAATCGCAGAGGTCGTCATCTTGGACAACGGGACACAGTTTGCCGACAAAAAATTTGGAAAATTTCTCGCCGGCTTGGGCATCAAGCAGAAATTCTCATCCGTTGAGCACCCCCAAACTAACAGCCAAGTCGAAGCAGCGAACAAGATCATCCTACAAGGCCTCAAAAAGCGACTTGACCAGAAGAAGGGAGCCTGGACAGACGAGCTAGCGTCGGTCCTCTGGTCCTATCACACAACGCAGCAGTCATCTACCGGGGAGACGCCCTTCCGACTCACTTACGGGGTTGACGCGATAATACCAGTAGAGATTGGGGAACCGAGTCTACGACTACTCTTGGGAGGAGTTGAGGAAGTTGTGGAGAAGGACTTGGTAGACGAAACGAGGGAAATGACCCACTTTGTCGGAGACGGCGTTGAAACAAAGGATGGCCCTACATTACAACGCCAGTGTATTAAAAAGAGATTTTGAGCTGAGTGACCTAGTCTTGCGACACAACGACGTGGGTCTCCCAACACCAGGAGAAGGAAGTTGGCTGCAAATTGGGAAGGTCCATACAGGATAAAGGAAGTGGTCGGCAGCGGTGCCTATAAGCTGGAACGACTGGATGGCAGGGAGGTTCCCAGAATGTGGAACGCGAGAAACCTAAAAACATTATTCTCCTAGAGGCCGAAGTACACCCGACGGGCAGGCGATGTACCGGTTTAGTAAGACCCGTTTCACTTCATATTGCATTACCTCCCATTAGTTGTTTATTTGCAATTCATCATGATATAATCGTGTTCAGGCTACGCTAGTTTTCTCTTTTTTCGTTTCATATTTCAATATTATTCAAATTATTCAAATTACTTTACCAAGTAAAGGTAACCAATTCCATAACGACACGGCATCCCGGGATTGATCACCCCGAGAACCACTGAAGTTGCAAACGCTACAACAAACGGCTACTAAATAAGGCCAAGTTTCAGGTACTCAAACAAAAAAGCCACAATCTGGCTTCGTTAATTACCAACGAAACAGTAAGCAAGGGCAAGCAAATAGTTAATTACCAATAAAACGGTAAGCAAGCACAGCCAGCAAGTCGTTAAAACGGTAAACAAGCAATTTGTTAACTACCGACAAAACGGTAAACAAGTTCGCTAAAACTACTCAAGTATTCAAAGATCTACACAAATTACAAAAATCCAAACAAGATACAACAAGTGAGATTACATCACTTTTTCGGGATATCGACAATCTTGCCATCCTTAATGGTTTTAAAGACGCTGACTGCCGAGGTATTAAAATCGGGAGCTAACAGCTTCACTTGAGCCTTGATCGCCTCCTCGGTCACCAGGATGGCATTCTTACCTTACTTCACAGTCTCTTTGTACTTTTTCTTCAAAGCAGCTGCCTCAGTCTTGGCTGCGGTTGCCGATGAGAGGGCCTCATCACACTCTTTCTCGAGCTCCTTCACCCAACCCTGAGCAGCGTTGAGTTGGCCCTCCAAGCTAAGCTCTCGCTCGATAAGTCGCGTTACGGCAGCATCAAAAGTCTTAACCTTCTCTTCAGAAGCAGCCAACTGTGCCTGCAACGACTTCACCTCTACTTTATACTTCTCATTGGCGCTGACGTACGATTGAAGCTTGTTTTCCAGATTCCGAGCTCCCGCCAAGATGGGCTCTGCCTTCCTTGCTATGGCAGCGGCTCGGAGCAAGGTGCAGTACACCCATTTGACTTGAGAAGCAAGGTCCCCACCAAAGAAGAAGTCCCCTGTACCAGATAGGAGCTGGGAATCGATAAAGCTAATAGCATCAAAGTTTTTCTCCATCACTGTGAGGACCCCCTCAAGGCTGGAGGACGGTTTCCTTTTCCTCGGGTTCTCAACGACGATAACCTCAGGACCTCCACCCTCCGTTTCAATCTCTGGTCGGGGACCTGGACCAGAGCTGGTCCCAGCCGCCTCTCCTTGCGTAGGTTGGGACTGGGCCTCGGCCTTGGCAGTAGAAGGGTGAGGCACCTCATTAGTACGGGTGGCGAAATCGTCATCGCTACCCTCAAGCAGAAATGTATTGAACAAAGCATCGAGTCCAACCTGCTCGCCAGCCATTGATACTGAAACAACGGACGAAAGCTCGTTAGTCGGCAAAACGGTTAATCAAGCAACGAAAAATAACAAACACAAGCAAATAACCAAACGACCACACACCTATATAACTCCTAGCCATATCCTGATCACCCATGAGGAGATGGGGGTTAACATGATTCTTGCCAAAGATGGCCAACAGAACGTCGGCAACTTTCTTATTCTCGGGAGACAACCCTTTGTATGTCACCTTTGTGAAGGTGTTAGCACCCGCCCCGAAACTCCAATAAGTTGGGATGCGGCGTTCTCCTCCAAGGTCAACCAGAAGGGATGTCGACCTTCGGCGGGATGGACCTTGAAGTACTTATCTTTAAAACCATGATAAGAATCCTCAAACAGGCTAAAAATCCTCTGACCTTGTACATACCAGAAGGACATGAAACCTTTCCTGACCCTTACCTCTTTAGAAGGGTTTGTTAAGGTAAAGAGAAATAAGAAGACCTCAACGGAGACCGACAACTCTAAATATTCACAGACCATCTCGAAACAGCGGATAGAAGCCCAGCTGTTTGGATGCAGTTGGGATGGTGCTACGTCGCATCGGTTTAGCAGCGCCATCTGAAAAGGGGAGAAGGGTATGTGAATGTCCAAATGGGTGAACATCGCTTTGTATACCCAGATCCAATCGGCGATCCGGGGAGTGTGCAGGTTTAGATGGAATATCCGCTCGTGATCAGCGGGAATGAAAACCTCGTAGTTAGCTTCTTCGGGGCCTCCTCCACAGAGGTAGTCAGCTTGTCGGAACTCCGCAACTGCAAGTTCCTCTAAAGACATCTGATTGGGGATATCCTTCACGTCCAAGGTCACCCAAGCATATCGGTCGTAGGGTGCTCTCGCAACGGGAACCCTCTCGATGGGACGTTGGGCCATACCTATAGTGGCGCACCACTCAGAGTCAGTCTATGAGGTCGGGAGACTGGAACTAACACCAGAAACTACAGTTTGCCTATCTAGTATCTACAGTCAAACAACGGCTAAATCTATAGCCAAAACAAAGCCTAAAAAGCCAAAACCCAGAATGGATACCCCCCTAATGTCTACCTAATATTGGAACTATACTAGCATGCAATGCAAAACAGGCAATACAGGCGCAGAAGCAACATGCAGAAAAACAACATAAAACGCAAAGTTAAAATAAGAAGAGAAGGAGAAAGGAAACTTACCAGGAGAGTGATGATCAAAGAAGAACTGGATAAATCAAAGAAGAACTGGGTAAATCTAAAGAAAATAGACAGCACAGAGACAGACTCAAAGCAAAGAACTCCAGGAGAAATAAGAGAAAATGAGGGGAACGTGTTGATAGGGAGAAGTTAGAAACGTAAAGGGAGAAGGTAAACTGAAGTGGAAACTAACGCATAGGAAGCACGAAAGACAAGGGCAAAGTGGACTTTTCACGCAGGGTTTAAATCAGCCATCAAGAGCATTAAATGCTCGACACAAGGATCGAGGCGACGAGCCTCACTCACGCGTAGGGGGCACGCTCTTACCACGACTAATGACACACCGACCAAACGACGATACATGTGAATAGAACGCGCCAACAACGGCGCTCATGGCCGTAGCCGCCACGTTGGGGGCACTGTTCCGACCCAGTCCGGCAGGTGCATTATCCGAACCAATTCAAGTGGCCGACCCGGCGGGCCTCATGCACCTGGATTGCGACCCGGATACCTACTCCCTGGCAGCCAGTTATGCGACAGCTGGGAGAAGAAGCTTCCAAGAAAGGGACCTCTCCTGTGGGACCTGCCCTACTGACAAAGTATATATGGGGAGGGTCCTACCCCTCCCCCACGGTACGTCACTATCCCATTATTCTCACTGCCATCTGTACCATCTCTGACTTGAGTGTCGGAATGTCATTGCAAGTGGCACCCCCCTCACACCGCAGCGGCTCGGGAGGTCGTGAAGTCTCCGCCCTCATCCCCTAGACCCAGATCAAGGCTGGTTCTTACCATCACATCCCTAGAGCTCCACCGACCTGCCCGAAAAACCGAACATTATTATTAATAAATATATTCAAGACTCTTGACTATATGATTATTTTTAATATAGTTTTTTTTTAAGTTTTCTACTATTTTCACTACTTATTTATCTTTTATCTGATCTATTCTATATAATGTTGATTTTCCCTCCATATGTTCCTACATGAATTTCTTAACACATTAATAAAAATTTAGTTAAAATGATAAATATTCTGTATTTTGCAAAATAAATAAATAAGGATTTAAGTTGAATGTGTGGTTGAATCTGGATGAATAATCCCAACACATTTTTCTATTTATAACGGGATCAACTATTCATTATACTTTATGCAATCAATCAATGATAGTTAAGTAATTAGTCAAGGTGATTAAGCATACTAATTATGTAGATTAGTTCATTCTAATCCTAACTGCTCCAGCTAAAATCTAAGAAGACAAAACACTATATCATGATGATGAAGGCCCAACTTCCATGATAAAATCACTTTGAGATAACGTGCCACACAGTGCTTTTAAATAATTGAGATAAGACTAAACAAATTATGATCACATAAGGTTTGTTAGTTAGTATTGTTTGCAAGTTCATAATAAAATAGTCATCACCCCTTTACTGAGTTCCAAGAATGGAGGAGGCACCATTATTGGTTATGGAAGAATCTACCTCAGAGGCTGATTACATGGCAGTGAAGAGCTTCAAGGATGTCAAATTTGTGTTGCGCATAGAGACAGTGAAGTTATGGAAGATTGCAGCACCAATGGCACTCTCATCACTCTTTAATTTTCTCACAATTTCATCACTCAACATATATGCTGGCCATCTTGGAGACATTGTTCTCTCTTCAATATCTCTTTACTTTGGTGTAATCAGTGCCATCTATTTTACTTTGCTGGTTTGCTTCTCCCCATTCTTCCCAAACTTGCTGCTACATCTTTTAATTAATTAATGTCTATGTTCCCAAAACACACAATTAAAGATAAGGTTAAAACTTAGAAATATGTAACTTTACTCCCTTAAACTTTAGTCCTCATCTTATACTAATAACTACACTTAAAAGAGTAGTTAGTACTAAAATAGGACATCCTGCGTTAAAAATATCGCACCCAAAGAATATAATATAAGCAGTCTAACTTAATAATTATATCAGTAATTGATTTCGGTTTGAATTTTGTGACCTTAAAGTCACAAAAACAACTTAAACTGTTACTCTAGGACTCGCCTAAAAAATAATCGTTATAAAAGTAATTAGACTTACTTTCAAATACTCTTTTCTTTGAACATAAATTTTGAATTTTTTATGAGATTATAGCCTATCTCACTATCACTGCCATAATTTAAAAAAACATGAAAGTACCTTTTCGTCTAGTAGTTAAAACCAGATTATTAAATTAATTATTGAAAGATATATATATATATATATATAGTCCTTGGTACCAATGTTTATTGTTATATATTATTATTATTATTGATGAAGAAATTTGATGGAAAAATTGCAGGTTGGTATGTCATCTGCATTAGCAACACTATGTGGACAAGCTTATGGAGCAGGGCAAATTCAATCCACTGGAATTTATGTCCAAAGATCATGGATTGTGTTAGTTATGACCTGCATAATCCTCTTACCAACTCACATATATGCAACAGAAATCTTAAAGTTTCTTGGCCAAGACAAAGAAATAGCAAATCTTGCAGGCAAGTATGCAATGCAAGTAATTCCCACCATGTTCTCCTATGCTATTGGTTTTCCAATTCAAAGATTTCTTCAAGCACAGAGCAAGGTCAATGTGATCATGTTCATATCACTTGTGTCACTAATACTACAAAATCTGTTGCTTTATATATTCATCTATGCAATGGAATTGGGTACAACAGGGTTAGCTATGGCCAATAACATCACATGTTGGTTCATGGCTTTGTCTCTTGTTGTGTATGTTGCTGGTTGGTGCAAGGAAGGTTGGAGTGGTTTTTCTTGGTTGGCTTTCAAAGATTTGTGGCCATTTACTTGGCTAAGCCTTTCTTTATCTCTTATGAATTGCTTGGAGCAATGGAATGGTACTTTCATTGTGTTGCTTGCTGGTCAACTAGACAACCCTACTATTTCTCTTGCTTCTTATAATATTTGGTGAGACAATCAAACTTAGATTGCTTAGGAATTAGGATACACCTTTCTCTGTTATTGATACTTATATAAGTAGAGATAGTCAATAATAATGTTCTAAAATTGGTAATTTGAAGAAGTTTATAATCTTTCAATATTGAAAAGAAAATAATAATAATAATAATAATAATAAGTTATTTAAAATAACAATATTATTAGATTAGATCTTTTTTATTCTCTGTTACAAAATAGTTTTAGAATAGTGCTCAATTTTGCGATAAATAGGATTTATGATAAGAAAAAAAAATGTTAGAGATCTATCAAAAAAATTTTTCAGCAATTAGTTATTAATATTTAAAAGTATAAATTAAAAGTATGTTATTGAATTATTTGACTAAAAAATTGGATGAATAACTAAAAATAATAAATTTTGATGGTCCTTAATCATTTCTCTAAAAAAAATAGTTATTCACTAAATTTTAATTAGACTCAGTCACCAATACCAAAGTCATACTAAATGGTTACTAAATCAATTGTTAAGGGTTTAACGCCCGGTATTTTGGGAGTGGATTCTCTCCAGTGAAAAAAAAAATTGGATGGTGTCCAGTATTTAATTTCACTTTTTATTATTTTCTCTCTCTTATTTATTTTTGCTCCAACTTGTATAGAATTAAAGGTAAGATGTCACACTTTATTCTTTCAAGTGTTAAAAAAATGGAAAGGATCCATTTTCCGGTATTTTTTAGATAATTTCTTGTAGTGCATGCTTTTCTCTACTAACATGTATTTATGTTCTAGCTTCAATGTCTGTGGTTGGTACACCATGCTGATGCTTGGAGTCAATACTGCTATAAGGTGAGGGGACAAGCTAAGATTAGATACTAATATGAATGTAAATATTCCCTTTAATATTTAGGTACTAATTATAATTAGTCACTAATTATGGTTTTTTCTGTGGCTCCAACATCAAGTGTTCGAATCTCTAACACACTTGGGATGTCGCATCCAAGAGCAGCCAAATACTCATTCTATGTGACAATGTCTCAGTCTCTCTTCATTGGAATTTTATTCTTGATTTTTGTTTTGCTGAGCAAAGAGCATCTAGCTCTCATCTTTACCAACAGCGAGGATATGATTAGAGCTGTGTGCGATTTAGCATACCTGCTTGCTGTAGCCATTCTTCTTAGTAGTCTCTCACAAGTTATATCAGGTATTTAATTACTTGCTCTAGTAAGTCCAAACTAAACCTACAAAGCACATAAAAATTAGTGTTTTTGTATTTTATTTGGTAATAAACTATAATAAGTTATAAAAATTTAATTTTTTTTATTCAAAAAATTTGAAAGAAAAATATAATAATAATAAATAAATTATATCTCTTGTTAATGTGTCTGTGTCTTTTCTGTTGGAATAAATACAAAATATACTAATTCAATTTCTCTAAACACAATGTCTCTATTAATATCTCATTTGTCAAATATAATTTTATGTTTCTGTATCAGTGTTCCGTACATATGTAATTAGAAAAGAGCAATGCTAGGGAGCCAGCAATTTTTGTGATTGTTAGCCATCAACTAGCCATCAATGATGATTTGATGGTGTGAGATTGGTGTGAGATTTCATCCAATGGCTCACCTTCTTCTGCTGGTTACATGCTGGCCAAAATTTAATAAAACTGCTTGCGCCTAGACTTTTCCATTAGGAAAAATAAAAGAATACTCGTTGTGTGTTTTATTAGGTGTGGCAATTGGGAGTGGATGGCAAGTTATGGTTGGATACATAAACTTGGCATGTCATTACATTGTTGGACTCTCTCTTGGCTATTTTCTTGGTTTCAATAAACATTTGGGGGTTAAGGTAATAATTAAGCATCTTCTAATATCACATGCATATAAAATGTGTCTTCCTTTATTAAGAAATTTCAGAATTTCTCATAGGGTCTGTGGGGAGGCACAATGTGTGGCAGTATCATTCAGATTTTTGTGCTTATAGTCATTATTTGGAAGACCAACTGGACCAAGCAGGTAAATCAAATTTGGATCTTTTTAATTAATTATTCATGTAATGCTAATTATAACACCAAGTTATTTATAATTAAGCTATATACCAGTTTAATTAACGTAAAATAAATGTGATTGTAGGTAGAGCAAACAGCTAATCGCATGCGAATATGGGGCTCCAAGAATTTCCAGAAGGACATGATCTAAAATTGAAAGTGTGTTGGATATGTGTACTATAACTGTAATATAATATTTCATGGGGGAATACTACGGTACAAATGTTAGATACAGATATTTTTTTTTAGTGCTTTTTATATTTTTTTTTTTGGACAGTGTGGTTTACATGTTGGGATGTCCAATTATTTTGTTTGGACTATTGGACTTATTTTTGTTTTGTCAGGCAAGTGTGACTCATTGCGTCCTTACTTTTTTTAATAATTAAAAAAAATTATTAGTATTATTATATGCTGGATCATTGATTAATTATATTAGTATATTAGACATAAAAATAAAATAAGTATTATTATTAGTATATTAGATATAAAAAAAATTATATGTAAGTAACTCATTATGTATAATGTGTATTGTAATATAATAGTAGCAAGTAGTTTAAATAATAATGATATATTACATATAAATATGTAATAAATTTATAATAAATATAGACTAAAATCAAAATAAGTCTATTTAATTAATTATATATATATATATATATATTTTAATGATTGTGTCACTAATTTAAAAAAAAATATTCTTATTTTTTATTGAGTAATAAATTGTGTATAAAACATTCTTAAAATAAAAATGTCTTGACCATTTGTGCTTTTTTTAAATCATTAAATCATATAAGTTTAATACACAATCAATTTTCAAGCTCCAATCAATTTTTAACGTTAAACTAAAACCTCAATCAACTTTCAAGTTCAAAATCTTGGGTGACCTCAAATTTTTTTTGGGTTTAGAATTTGCACACTCTAAAACTAGCATCGCACTTACTCAGAGAAAGTATGCGTTGTCGTTATTGAAAGTGACAGGTTACTTAAGATGTAAGCCTGCCACCACGCCTATGGATGCAAATATGAAACTTCGAGTTGGTGAAGGTGATCCCGTACCTGACCCGTCCTACTATAAAAGACTGATTGGTCGCCTCATGTATTTAACAATTTTCAGATCAGACATTACTCTCGCAGTAGTGAAATTGGCTCAGATTATGTCCAATCCGCGCCTTCCCCATTTGAATGCCACTCATCAGGTCCTTCGTTACTTGAAAGCTGCACCGGGACAAGGGCTCTTTTTCTCCTCTAAGTCCAAATTCAATCTCACTATGTACACTGATGCAAACTGGGGTGGCTGTTTAGATACGAGGTGATTCACTACTGGGTATTGCACTTTTTTGGGTAATTCTCTGATATCGTGGAAGAGTAAGAAATAAGATGTGGTTTCCAGAAGCTCGACCGAGGTTGAATATCGAGCATTGGCAAATGCTGCTTGTGAAGTCCTTTCGCTCGTTGTCTTTCTAAAATTCATGCACGTTGAGGTCCACTCAACCATGGTTTTTTGCGACAACATATCGGCTATTCAGATGTCTACCAATCCAACGTTATATGAAAGGTCTAAACATATCGAAATCGACTGCCACTTTATTCGAGAGAAAATCGCTTCTGGAATTATCAAGCTGGTGCACGTTCCAAGCAAGCATCAATTTGTGGATATTCTCACCAAAGCACTCCCTGCACCTCAGTTTCAGTTTCTCATAGCTAAAGTTAAGAACATACAACGATGCTCCAATTTGAGGGGAGCTATTAGATATATTGATTAGTAGCATAAATTAAAATTAGTTAGAAATTAAATTAGCTGTACCAATTAATTAGAAGTAAGGCTTAATTAGTCACATGTTGATCAACTTTATTATAGTACATGTATATAAATCCTCAATTAAAAAATCAATAACAAATTCCATTTTTTCCTTCTTTCTGTTTAATAGAAATTACTAAAAAAAACTATTTATGAACCCATTTGGCCGTTTGATAAAAATTGTAATTTAAAATCTTTTACTTATCATCAGTAATTATCATATAACATTTCTTTAAATGAGGATTATTTCGTTAATGAAAATTTTGTGCTTTAAAAGCTAAATTAATATTTATATTGTTCACAAACTCATAAATTTAATAACCTTTTTAACTTGTTTGTGTCATGTTTGATTTATTTCAACTTCTTCTATCTTTATCTCTAATTTAATTGTATCATATTTAATTTATTTCATTTTGTCTAGTTTTAATATTGTAAAAATTTATTAAAATTGTTCATCCTTATCAATTCACCTATTTTTTAAGTATTTTGTACTTATTGAATAATAGATTTTAGATTTATTTCAATTTTTTTTATTTTTATACCTAATATTTTATATGATTAATAAAAGATTTCAAATAAAAAAAATTAACTATTCAATTTTATTTAACTTTTTCTTAATTACTTTAAATTTTTATCGATTATAAAAAATATCATTCACAATTAGGGATGTATATTAAAAAACTAAAATATGGTTAATCGATTAAAAAATCATAACCATATTTTAGTTAACCAATTTAATAAAATAATTTTAAAATCATATTCATATTTTTTAAAATTAGTTAACCAAAACTAAAGTAAAAAAAATCAATTTTTAACTCGTTAACCAAAATCAAATTAAATTTTAAAAAATTTTAATTTTATTTTTTTATAATAAAAATTTCAATTTAAAAAAAAAAATAATTTTTTAAAAAAATTAATTTTTTAGTATAAAAACTAATATTTTGGTCCAAACATCAATTTTTTGTTTAAAACCGGTTTTATTTTTTAAAAAACTAATTTTTTTTATTCAAAATCGGTTACTTTTTTTAAATCGATTTTTATTTTTATAACGGGTAAAAAACCGGTTATAAAATAACTAGTTTTATCATATAAAACTAATTTAGTTAATTAACCAAGATTAAATTTTTGGTTAATCAAAAAATATGTTTGATTTTTAGATTAACCAAACCATGTACAGTCCTATTCACAATGCACTATATTAGATATAATTTTTAACTATAAATATTTCATACCTGCTACACATACAAATATTTTTAGCATGCAAGTTTATACAAGTTAATCCTAACCCAACAAAACTCACTTTCATAACGAGCGTGTGAAATCACGCCATTCCTCCTCCAACGCTTGTATCTTGCATTCCTCCTCCTCCTCCAACGTTTGTATCTCGCATTCCTCCTCCTCTTTCTCCTCCTCCTCCTCCTCCTCTTTCTTCTCCTTCTTCTTTGCATTCTTCCTTATTTTTCTTCGCGTTCTGTCTTCTTCTTCGAGTGTTTCATCCTCTTCGTCATTCTTTTTATTACTGTAGTTGTTGCTGCACTTTTTGTTGCTGTACTCGAGATATGAACATTAACGCATCTCGGATACACTGCATCCGAGATATGCTTATATTTTGATATGGACCCGTACATCCGAGATACGTTCGAAAATGTAGGACGGAGGCACTACATCTGAAATATAGTCAAGATCTGTTATGCTTATAATATAAATAAAAATAGCATAACAGATAAAAAAATTACATAACTAATTAAATTTGTGTTAACATAACTTTTTAAATAGTAAATTTAAAATCTCCTCAGATAATTTATTAAATATTTTAATATGAGAGTTTTTTTAAATACCGTTATATATAAAATTTAAGAGCATATTAGTATTTTTATATCCTATTTATGATTTATAATTTAAGAAGAGACAAACAAAAGTGAAAAAAAGAAAGATATTTATTTTTATTAGAAATTTGGAAATAAATTAATAAGCACGTATAGATTAATATATTTGTTTTTATTTTTATATTATCTTTGTTCTCATTAAAATTTATGTTAAAAAATTATATTATTAAATTTAACATGAAACAATATTTATTTTATTATAAGTATTAAAAATAAAAATAAATAATTAAACAAATTTAACATTAATAAATATTGATATATAATATATTTTTAAAACTAACCAAGCTTAATTAATTAATAAGCTAAAATTTAATGAATTTTTTATTTAAATTAAATAAATATTATATTTTTTAATTTAAATAAAAAATCCAAAATTTAGGTGTATAAACATAAGTGAAATTATTAGTTTTTTTTTTCAAAAATTGGTTAAGAGAAAAAAGAATATTATTTACTTATTAATATTCTTTAAATTGTTAATATATTAAATTAATTTAACAACATATATAAAATATAATATTTAATTATTTTAAAATAAAAAGAAAAAACTTTATAAACATATCGGATTTTGATCATATTTTGAATATACTGGTCTATATCAGAATATAAGCATATCTCGGATGCAGTGTATCTGAAATGCGTTCATGTTTATATTTCGGGTGCATACCTGAGATATGACTCTCCGACTCTGTATCGCAGAATAAGATCAATGCACTCGAAATATGTTTGTTTTTTAGTTTCCTCTACTATATTCGAGTTGTAACTAAAAATATATTTTAATAAATACTTACACATTTATTTAAATCGATAAATATTATATTTTTAAATTTAAATAAAAAATTCCAAAATTTAGTCCAGCCACATATATTCTCTCTCTTCTGTTATTTTTTCTTTTTTTTTTTTGGTTCATTTGAGTCATGCAACCTTTTATTTATTTATTTATTTATTTTGGTCAGAGAGTCATACAAATTTTTTTTTTTGGTAGATTGGAGTCATACAAACTTTAATTACTTACTCTAGCAGTGACTCTTTTAACCGATCCCACCCTTTCAAGTTTCAATCATGATGCTCCCATGGCCCACTATCATCTAAGGCCTCGTATGGTGTTTATTCCAGCTGGGCCCAATCCTCCCACATTCAAGCGCAGCACCTTTTTTCCAAACGGAGTCAATTTTCTCCCCGCATGAGCTACTCAGCTTTCAAGTCACACCGTTCAGCAAACAATTAGAAGCGGCTCTGTCAGCACGACATAACTCCGAGAAGAATATCTGTATCTTCGCATATGTACGCTATAATTTTTCATATTTCATTCATGTGTTACAATCTTCTCGTTTATGCCTTACATAGTTATATAGTAATTAACATGTCAAATAATAGTTTAATAGTAAATTTAGTCTAGGAAAGATTCATCATTTTCTAAATTTATCTCTTAAAAATTTTATCAGTGAAATTAACTTTTTAAAGATTATAAATTAATTATTTTTGACCTTTTTATTCTATTAATAGTTTTTGGGATTAAGTATGATTTTGGTCTTCAACGTAGATGTCAAAAATTAATTTTGTCTCTGACCTTTTTTTCGCTACAAAATTATCCCAAAGATTTCAGTTTATTTTAAAATCGTCTTTTTTACCAATTTTATTTTTTTATTATCAAATTACTCCTCATTAAAAAATTATAAAATAAAATAAATATAAAATAAATAAAAAAAAAAAGAAAGGGATCCAGAAAATCGGGAGGAAAGAAAGAAAGGAGGGGGGAGGGGGGAGGGGGGAGGGGGGAGGGAAGGGAAGAAGGGGGAAGGGAAGCCGTACCGCCGCACTACCACACCGCCGTCTTGCCGCCTGTGATCCGTCACTGCTCCTCCTCCTCGTCCTCGCCGACGTCATCGCCTCGCCTTCTCTGTCGCTCTCGCCTCGCCGCACCTCCTCCTTGTCGCTTGCACTGCTATCCGCGTCCTTGTCGTTGCTCCACGATCCTCACCGCCCGCCGCTTCTTCTTTTTCTTCTTCTGTGAACTGGATTTTTAGTTTTTAATTTTGTTGATGGTTCTGAGTTTTGATTGTTCTGATTTTCTGATGGTTGATGGTTCTTCTGATTTTCAATTTTGTTGATGGTTCTTCTGATGATGATGATAACCATGATGATAATGGTGATGGTGGTAGTGGATTCTGGTTCAACTTGGGCTTTTGGTTGATTTTGGTTGATTTTGAGAAAAGTTTTGATGATAATGATGATGATGATAATGGTGGTGGTGGTGGTGGATTCTGGGCTTAGGCTTCTGTTCTGCTTGCTTCTGTTGAGTTTGGTTGATTTTGGAGGTGTAGGGGGAAGGGTATTTTCGTTCGAATGACGATTTTAAAACAAACTGAAACTTTTGGGACCATTTTGTAGCGAAAAAAAAGTCGGAAACGAAATCGATTTTCGGCCTCTACGTTGAAGACCAAAATCGTACTTAACCCTAGTTTTCGTCAATGATTGATGATATGAAATGTTAATTGACACCATATACGATATCTAACATGTCTAATTAAATATTAAACAATTATGTTTATAAAAATATATCAATTTAGTCATTAGATTATATCGGCAATAAGATTTATATAATAAAAAATTAGACTAAACTGATAGAATTTTATAAATATATTTTGTCAGTTGTTCAATTGGATATGCTAGAGATCATATATGTTATTAATTAGCATTTTACATTATTAATCGTTGACGAAAATTGTTAATAAAGTGACGAAAAGACAAAAATAATTAATTTATACGTTTTGAAAGACTAGTTTAATTGATAAAATCTTTCAAAAGATAAATTTAAAAAATATTCTATTTTTAAAAACTAATTTGACCATTATCCTCTCAAATTATCTATCAATTCTTACTAATTAATTTTATATAGAAATAATTACAAGTAAATTTCACTTTGAAATAAATTACTTCTCAGCAAGAATATTATTTTTATTTATAAAAATTTAATATTAGATAAATTTATTTATTTATAAGTGAAATTAATTTCATAATTATAAAAGATAATTTCTATGTGAAAAATGTAATCAAACATTAGTTTTATTTATGGTTAAATTTATCAACAAACTATGTTTGAAATTTTATAAATAAAAATAGTAATTATCTATTTTGAGAAGGTATAAAATTAATTTTTGATAAAAATGATAGTCGATTAAGAAAAATCTTAGTTATCAAGTGTCTAAAGACACTGCTAATAGTTAATAATACTATCGTTAAAAAATTTTGATAAAAATATAAATTAAATATTTTAAAATCTGAATTATGAAATAAACAATTTGTTTTTAAAAAAATATTATTTGTATACTAAAATTAACTATTAATGTATTTATATATAAATATATATATGATTTAATTTATTTTTAATGTATATTTATATTCTAATAAATATTTTATACTAATAACTGATTTTAATGACTGATTTTGCTGTCTTTATTTTTAACTACACGAGGATATAAATTCATTTTTATTTTATGTGAATGATTTTAATCTCGATAATGACACGTGCCTTACGCCACTATCTATTAGCATGTGTTGAAAATCATAATGATATCCAAGAAGATTAAACTTCATTGCTTCTCCTTTGTTCATCTTCTTCTTTGGGTCTCTTTCTAACTTTCTTTATGCCATTTTCTGAAGAAGGAGGGACCAAAAAAAAAGGAAAAAAGTGTCCTTTATCCTTTTTATAAGTAGTGCAATTATTCGTTTTTGTTCATCCACATGTTCATTCCCACTTAGCTTCTTTTCTTCTCTAAATTGTCCATGTCTTTCTCAGTTATTATTCATTTTAGTGCAATCAATGCAAACCTAGACTTTGAAAAGAGAGAAATGCTTTGGATTTTATTAACCAGTGTCGGCAATCCAAGATAGAAAGATATTTTGCTAATATATGCATAATGAATATTGATTAAAATTTTAAATGTAAAATAGCTATTTACTTAAAAAAATGACTTTAATTAACGAGCGAGTGACCTAAGAATTAATATTCGATCTGTTATAGAATTTAATTTTGATGTATTAATAGTATAAAGCATTTTATATCGTATAATTATATTCATTTTTTTATAATTATTTATGCAGTGAATGTAAAAAGAAATTATTTTGATTTATATATCATTATATAATTGAATGCACCTATAAAACTATTTTATACCGTACATCAAAGTTAAATTCATCTTTTATAATGTCCAAAATTTTTAAATTTTAGATTTCTATAAAAAAATAGAAAATAAATAAACTTGTTATTCAAATTAAAACCCATAATAGTTATAATGAATACTTTAAGATAAGAATAGAAAATAATTTTTAATTAGTCAATATTAATAAAAAATTTTATTGTAACTTTGTTTTTTAACTTTCATTTACCGAAAAAATTAATTTTAAAAAGTTAATTGATATTAAATTGAAAAAATTAGTTTTTGAGTTGAATTCATAAATATTTATAGTAAGAAAATTTAAACTTATTATACATTTATTAAATTATCCAAATTGTTATATAATTCCTAGTACCTTAATCATATATATGAATTTTTGTTTTCTTAGGAAAAGGAATTTTGATGATTCACACCAACTATAACTAATAGAGGGCCCGGAGAACTACTAGAATATGGAATGGAATCATACTGAGATTTCAGCAGAATATTGACCACCACCGAGATAGATTCTCTCCGTTTTTTTAATATTTTAAAAAATAGAAGTATAATTTTTTATTTTTTATTTTATAAATGGACTAAAATTGAATAAAAAAAAATAACAAAGAATAAAATTAAATACTGAACACTATCTAATTTTTTTTTCTACTAAAAAAGATTTACTCCCACTCTGTTAAGACACATGCATCTATATCCCCCTTAGATATTCCCAGAAGAAAGGTCACAAGTCACAACAGCAATTAATGAGAAAGCTAATTACTAATATTTCGACGTTGAATTTTGTTTGGACATGTGTTAGTAGTGTACTGTTGTTTTGCATAAAGATATAAAGATATTATTAAATAAATATGATTATTTAAAAATATTTCCCCTAGTATGAAAAAGAGTCTTTGAAATAAACGTTTTTTTTTTATATATTAAATGTTAATGTACACAATTAAACTCGATATAACATAGGATTTTTTTAAAATTAAATAAAATTCAAATACTTTCTAATTAAAGTAATTTTGATGACAGATATAGTGTATTTTTTTGTAGTTTAGAGAAAATAAAATAAAATTTAGGTAACGTATCGTATGTTCTAAGAATATATCATAAGATTATTATTAATAGAATGTTTTAAATATTTTTATTTAATAAATAAAAAATAAATACATTAAAATTTTATCTTAAAATATAAATTAGATAAATCCATTAAAATATCTTACATTGAGTGTTGGTCATGCAAATTAATGTTGTTAGCTGTAAAAAAAAGACAAGCGCTATAAATTAAACGTGCCATACTTGTGTCTTAATTGAGTAAAAGACAAAGAAGAAAACGCTACAACATTACATATGAAAACAAAGGACTTGTTTCGTACAATGCAGCATTCTAAAATCGAAAACTCCGGTGAATAAAACATAAAATGCTAAACCAATTTAAATTGATCGAATAGTCAACTCATTCGTCTGCTTAAATAAGGGTTAGAATTTAAATTTTATTTTATACATACAATAACTCCTTGACCAATGACAGATCTTAAATAAAACCCCATATTTGCGATAGATTAATTCTTAATCCGTTGAACTTGGGGATTAAAAAAAATATAACAATCCAAAATAGAGTGTTAATAATATCCTCTACACTATTTTCTTTTGTATGGCTGTGAAACTATATCATCAAATTAAAGTGTTTGGGTTAATATCATCATCATAGAGATAAGACTTGTATATTTATATATTAGAGTGTTTTATATCTACATATATAGAATTTTGGGGAAGAGGTGGGTAGCTTGAATTCAAAATGGAGGCACCACTACTAGTTGATGTGAGGAAAGAATCATGTACTGATCATCATCATGATGAAGAGAATGATTACTTGGGAGTGAAGAGCTTGAAGGATGCAAAGTTTGTGTTGTGGAATGAGACAGTGAAGTTATGGAAGATAGCATTGCCAGTGGCACTTTCCTCACTCTTTCAGTTTCTCATAAATTCCTCAGTTAACATATATGCTGGCCATATTGGAGACATAATTCTCTCTTCTATTTCTGTTTACACTGGTGTCATCAGTTCTATCTATCTTTGTTTGCTGGTTTGTACATACCTTCCTTCTCAATAACTCTCTTCTTACTTCTTCATTCTTATACTACTCATAATTCTTCATCCAATAACTTGGTTTTTCTTCTTTCCATTTCTCAACATATAGCAATACATACAGTGCTATGTGTTTCAAAAATGCTATACAAAAATGAAAAACTATTGGGTTAACAACTTTTAGTATTTTTGGCCTTTATTTGACTAATACAAATACTAAATTATTTTTAACAAACAAATTTTATTAATTCATGTATATAAACTCTAAAAAATTTAAGTATAAATTGTATTGATTTATATGTACAAAATTTTGATAAATATAAGTGTAAATTACATGTTTCTTGTGTGCAAAACGTCTGTAAATATAAGTACAAATTATTGTTGGTGAAATATTGACAAACAATAATAATACTTACTGGTCATGTAATATTGCTCTAAAAAAATCGATTACTAATCGGTGACTAAATATTTCAGTATATTAATGTCATAATGTGATATTTCATACATTTTCAATATATGTTTTGAATTCTAATACTTATTTTAGTGATCAAAATATTTTTTACCTTGGTCAAAAGTTGGTTTCTAGTTGAATATATATAATCATTTGATGTTTTTCTTCTTCTTTTAAGTTATTTATTATACTCAAATTTTATATAAAATAACTATCATGGAGATTTTAATAAGATATTAACACAATAAATTAGTTAGTAAATAAGATCATTTTAGTAAATATTTTTATAATTAACCCTTGATTTTAAATTCATTGAGAACTATCTACTAATTATCTAAGAGTTCATGGTTTCAATAAAATTGCAGTATGGCATGTCATCAGCAGTGGCAACACTTTGTGGACAAGCATATGGAGCAGGACAAATTCAATCCACTGGAATTTTTGTTCAAAGATCATGGATTGCATTATCTGTGACATCCATATTTTTGTTACCTACACACATATATGCAACACCAATCTTAGAGTTTCTTGGCCAAGAAAAAGACATAGCCAAAATTGCTGGCAATTATGCCTTACAAGTAATTCCAAACATGTTTTCCTATGCAATTAGTCTTCCAATCCAAAGATTCCTTCAAGCACAATGCAAAGTCAATGCAATCATGTTCATATCATTTGTGTCCCTAGTGATACAAAATTTGTTGCTTTATATATTCATAAATGCAATGGATTTGGGCACAACAGGTTTAGCTTTGGCCACTAATGTAACAGGTTGGGTTTTTGCTTTGGCTCTTACAATCTATGCTTCTTGTTGGTGCAAAGAAGGGTGGAATGGTTTGTCTTGGATGGCTTTTTCTGATCTATGGGCATTTATTAGGTTAAGTCTTTCATTTTCTGTGATGACTTGTTTAGACCAATGGCATGGTAATTTTGTTGTGCTACTTGTTGGTCAACTTCAAAATCCTGTGATTGCTCTTGGTTCCTATTCTATTTGGTAAGATAATCAAATTAAAATTCATTCTTTGTTGTTATGTAATTATAGAGTTTAATTTTAATATACTGATAATGTAAAAAGTTTACACAATCATCAGTTATATTTATACGTTTGAAAATTAATTTATGAGTAAACATCTAAACTGATTTTCAAGAAATTTTTTATTGAATATTTTAATTACCAAAAAAATATTTGTTACTCTAAAAGTCCTTGATATATATTGGTGTATTTTTGCAAAATGAATAATTTATTTTATAATGATATTTTTTAACTTATTTATTTTATGATAAAATTTGTTATAAGCTTTTTTTTTTCAACATGCGTATTAAAAATTTTATTGAAAGTGATGAAATAATTTGTCTTACGAGAATTATTTTTAGAGTAATAAAAAATTTTCGAGATCAAAGTATCAAATTTAAAATTTGTTGAGATCAATTTGAGTATTTATTGTTAATATATTTTTACTGATATATAAAATTACTTATATTGCTTGGAATACATATATTTTTTTATTCCTATGTTATCTTGGTGGTTTATTTCACTAATGTTACTTTATGTTTCAGCATGAACATTCTGGGTATCTACGCCATGCTTCTCTTTGGAATGAGTATCGCCACCAGGTGAATGACGGATTATACTAAAAATCAAAATGACAATTATTATTATTAACAGAAAATAATACATATTGGTGAGGAAATATGACTTTAAGAGAGAGTGTGTGTGTGTGTGTTTGATCTCTATCACAATATTATGTTTAAATAAGTCGTTACAAAAAAGTTGTAATTATATTCTTACAATATTATTTTTAAATGATAATTATTTATAGAAATTTGATTTAAATTTATATCTGCAATAAGAATCTAATTTCTTTTAATGATAATTTGTTTTCATTTTTCTTTGTTTTGGTCTATGCTTATTTCTTAATGTGATTTTTTATTATTGTACTCCTAGTGTTCGTGTGTCTAATACACTTGGCATGTCACATCCAAGAGCAGCAAGATACTCATTCTTTGTGGCAATGTTTGAGTCCCTCTTCATGGGGATTTTATTCATGATCGTAATCTTCTTTAGCAAACAACAAATTGCCACAATCTTTACCAACAGTGACGATATGATCAAAGCTGTGGGTGATTTAGCTAATGTTCTTGCTCTAGCCTTGATTATTAGTAGTGCTTCGCTAGTGATAACAGGTAATTAATTACACTTCCTCTTTTAACCTTATATAATTATTCACCAAAGGAAGATAAAAAAAAAAAAAGGAAAGAACCTTGTGTTTGTGTAGAGTTATTCCATTTCCATTAAGTATTAACCTTAGTTTGTTTTTTAATTATTTGTCCACAGGTGTGGCTACGGGATGTGGATGGCAAGTAATGGTTGGATACATAAACTTGGCATGTTATTACATTTTTGGACTCTCGCTTGGCTATTTTCTTGGTTTCATTCAACATTTAGGTGTCAAGGTGAATATCTTGTTTCTATGCCAATTATTTTTTCTTCCTTAATATTCAAAGCCTCCCTCTAAAAAAAATAATTAATTATGGTACATTTATATAAAAAATTAAACACCCGTGTAGAATATATATTAAAATATAAAAAATAAATATATTTATTCATGTTTATACACAAATACATAATTTACTAATTTTTAATATATCAAATAACCAATAATGAAAGTACTACAACATGGAAAAGCATCTTCAAGGCTTTATTTACATTATATTATTTGATACCTTGGTGGATGTAGGGGCTATGGGGAGGGACACTGTCCGGAAGTATTATTCAGATTTTGGTCATCACAGTTATTATTTGGAGAACCAACTGGACCAAACAGGTAACACATTGTTATTGTTATTATATGTAAGCTAGTTACTAGTTATGTCAACGTCTTAATCAAGCATCATTAAGCGAGCCAATTAAGTACTTTTTGTGTAGAATTTGGAAGAATCATTGTCCATCAATCATTATGCATTAAGAGCTATTACAACACAATTTTTCTTTTCCCAATTTCCCCGAACGTTTCATCCTATTCAACCTGTGCTTTGTAATTTTCTTTTTAATTATCTAATGTTACCTTGTGATAAAATCATAAATACAATTTGCAGGTGGAGCAAACAGCTAATCGCATGCAGAAGTGGAGCCCCAAGGGCATCCGAAAAGAGATGATATAAAATATTAAAATGTAACATCTCCCAAGAACCTTAAAAGACATAAGAAAAGGACTCTGTTCTTCCCATTTCATATGGTGTGGAATTGTAATTCGATAGTATAAAAAAAAATTGTTGATATTGTAATCATATCTCAATAGGGTCAATATTTTGTAAAGTTAATAATCCCTTCTAAGAGAGGACAAGTTATAAACTGTTACTAAAATTATAATCCAATGGCTGTTACTTAATATGCTTGGTTAATACTAAAGAACTTCCCATTTCTATATCAAAAGAAAAGATGGGATTCAACCAGATAAAATTCGTACATATGATGATGATATGAGAGCAACTGAATGCAAGAACCATATGGAGAAAAATGGCACTCGCAAGCATGTGCTCAATCATCACTTTTGGCAACCAAAAGGGCTGAATACGCTATTCATATAACGCATCAGTAACGCAGAGGATTGCCTTTTCTCCCTTTAAAAGAAGCTTAATTGCAATTAAGAGAAATTGCTTCAACCAAGCAAAAAGATAACAAAATAATCACTTTGATAACACTAAAAAAAGAAACCCAATCATGAAATTACAAATTTACATTGCACATTCTTTTGAAAAACTTCTATCGAGTAGAGACTACCAGAACAAGGTGTAGGTATAAAAATCTCAAGATTTCTTTATCACAATATATCACTAACATCTCAAGATATTGAATATTAAAACATGTAATGTAATCTAAAGAAACAAGTTTACTCGGCATCTTTTTTCTTCTTAGGCATTCTGTATCCACCAACAACACAGGCATGGTCCCGTTCGAATGGTTCAAGGGTGACTTGCTCAAATGGCTTAAACTGCTCTGCCTTCAGCTTATTGACTTCACTTGCAAACACAGACTCCGCTGGTACTGTGGAATCTATGCAGTTGGCCTATCGCATACAAAAAAATTAGATTATTAATCACTACCCCTTTTTTCCAAGTCAAACAATCCAATACATTAAGGACTTGTTTCATCCACATAATCAAACTGCACCCATTAGGATAAGGTTTTCAACTGTTGCTGAGCAACTTTAACCATCTATCTAATTCATTCATAAATAATATTATGAAAGGACAGATTTCAATAAAGAATATATGTGAATTATGGATGTACTCCACATGAGAGACTTCTTATCAACAAAAATCTAACGTAAACAAACCTTGATTGAAATAACAAAATGACCCCCTGCTTTGAGATAATATGAGGCATTCAATGCTGAAATCCTTGCCTGCAAGGGTGACCAATATAGCATAAAGTTTTAGGGGGGAAAATTGATGCATAATCTAATTTATAATCCAGACTGTTGGTAACGTAAGAAAATAATATTCTCATAGAACTATTATCCGGTTAGTTTACAAGTCCACAAATAAAGATAACATGGCTGAATATGCATACTACATGCTCAGAGAAGACGGGAATATCCAAAGAAAAACCAACTTATCAAGGAACTAAATACTGCAAAGACAAGTTTACTGTTCTAGAGAGAAAACATTGGGATAGAAAAAAAAAACTTAAGTCGTGCATCAGAATCTCGAATCTGCATCATCCAAGATGTCCTGAAGGGGAATCCGAGTATATCTCCTCATGTGCACAGATGTAACATATAGAACAGGAAATTGTTTAAGTGAAAAAATACTTTGTATTAGAGAACTATTAACATCCATCAATTACTGAAAACAGAAAACTTTTAAGAGAACTATAAAATGGAAGGTACATTGCATAAACATATAAAAAAATTTGAAAGAAAAAAACTTTGCCCTATGCAGCAGGTTATCACTAAAAGTGAAAACAGGAATAAAATAAAGATCATAATAAAAACATCATTTGATTGCATCAATGAAAATGTTTAAAAATAAAAGCGGACATGCAAAAACTGTGGAGCATTAACATACAGAATTGGAGCAAAGAGATACTTACCTGAAGTTTGACAGCCATAAAAAGATGAAGAAAAGAAGATAAAAAATGAATAGGTTATACATCACTTATGGGAAATTAGCATATATTGGCTTAACAGTCACAAGGAGGGTGGAACCATCCTCGAAAACTTCAACAATCGAATTGCCAAGAAGTTTAAATCACACCTGATCAGGCTGTGCAACATCAGAAAATATCACATCTACCATGCCAATCAACATCCTGTACTTAGCTGGATGTCTAGCATCTTCAATAATGGGTATAACATTGGTGCGTTTCTTCGCCATGTTGACCAAGTCACGCCCGCTACGATGAGAGAACTCCACGGCATAGACAACTCCATTCTGCATACATCAATCACAAACAACAAATTCTTAGCAGCTCTTGAAAACCATAAAATCACTTGAAATGATTATAGAAGTTTGAATTAGTATATACCGGACCAACAACATCCGACACATGTGAAACAGTTGTTCCAGAAGCAGCTCCTAGATACAGGACTCGAGCGCCAGGTTTCTTTATAGAACACAAGCGAAGCCGATCAGAGTATGCAAATTAATATACAGGATTGAAAGCAAAGGCTAAGACACAACACATGTTATTTAGACACTTGAAACTACTTACAATCCATATGTTGTCAACCCCACCGAGAATGGCAGCAGCCAACTTGGAACGGAAAGGGTTCCAAACCCTGTACTCATCTTTTGTGCCATCCTCCTTCTGCAGAATGTAATAATAGTTCATATGCAACATAACAGATGCTAAGTTAAGTACACTAATCTAATTTTTTCTTTCTTTTTGCAAGGCATGAACAAGATAATAACAGATGCTAAAACCAACAGCTCTCAAGCATTTCATTACATAATGCAGCATATTATAAAAATCAACAAATTATTTACACACCAAAAAAGAAAAAAAAATTGGTACAAGCTGAAGAAGAAAATAACCTGCACAGTGATCCTTTTCTCATTATAAACAGCTTCACCAGGAACCAAATTCTTAGTAACAAGAGCATCTTCTTTACCCTTTGCAATGAAAATACCTTCATGTCTGTGAGGCTCAACCACAACCTTGCTGCCTCCCTTCATTCCTCCACGGCCACCCCTACCTCCTCCACGACCACCACCACCTCTGCCACCGCCACCTCGAGCTTTGAATGGCGTACCTCTTCCACCACCACCACCTCTCCCTCTGCCTCTGTCACCTCTGCCACCCCTGAACCCTCCGCCAGCACCACCACGACCTGCAGAAAATGAAATTTCAAACTTATCAAACGTTATGAAGAACCAGTAGAATCAAGCTGAAAATTTTAGAGATTGAATTACGAAAAAGGAAAGATGATTTGACAATAACCTCGAGGAGGAGCCATCTTCGAAAGCTTAGATTATAGAAAGAAACACGGATTGGAATGAAGAAAAATGAAGTGTGGTAATGAAGGATTTATAGCTAAACTTTTAGGGTTTAGGGTTTTTGACAGTGCGAGTCTCGGATCAACGAGTTGCTTGGCTACGGGCTCCGCGATCAGGAACTACTTTATGGACAGAAAAAATCTAATGGATTACAAAGCCCAATTAATATTAAATATTGAATCCATTCTAATTTTATTATTTAAAATTTAGTTGGATTTTTAATAGTCAAGTGAATAACTTGTTTTAGCATGAAATATCTGTTTAAGAATGGTTTAATTTGTTTAGTGCTAGATATCTAAAGCTTGTTTAATTATCCTTTAATCAATGTTGAATTAATAACTTTTAAACTAGAGATTACGAGCAAATATAATAAAAAAAAGAAGCCAAAAATTAAAACATTAATTAATATATTAAAAAAATAACTTAATTAAAAATATTTTTGGTGGCCGACCCTATTTACATCCCCATACAAAGGCCGAAACTCTGGGAGGCACTTAAGCCGACTAAAGACATAATATAAAAATTACTTAAACACTTAAATTTTAGAAGACATTTAAGTTAACTAAAAGCATAATATAAAAACTACTTAAACTTAATAATTTTTTTTTTTTACTTCATTTTCATTTAGTAAAACAGACCACTAGATGTTAATCACTAAGGATGATTTCTAGGGTCATAGTTGTCTTTATGCTCCTGAAGATCTGCTTCAGTGGCAAATCTTCTTCCACTCTTGCAAGCAGTGCATATATTAGTTTCGCTGTGATGAACACTAGACTGATGAATTTGAAGGCCATGATTATTGCCAAATTTTCTGTTGCATAAATTGCAATAGCCATTAAAATTTCTTCTTCCAGTCTCTTTGTTTAATTTTTCATTTTTTTCTTTTTTTTTTTCCTTCTCTCTTTTCTTGTCTTGTTTACTCTTTTTCTTATTAATCTTTTTTTTTATTTTCTTCGTTTTCATCTTCTTTTTCTTCTTCTTCCTCCTCTTCTTTATTTTTATCATTACTATATTTATATCTATTCAATCTCACAGTAGCCATTTTTTATTAATACAAATATAACAAGATATTAATAAATGATATATATTTTATGTGTGGTTATTAATTAGTAAGTGAGATTGAAACTTAAATCATAAACTTTGTATATATACTATCTCTGGATGATACGAAAGTGTGATCCTCATTTTACAACTAACATATAATTTATGAACTAGTAGGTAATAATTAACTATTTTGCATGAGTCTAACTTAATACCTAATGAAAAAATGATGATTTTATTATTATCTAACCCTTTTATAAATTCATTGAAACAACGTGAGTTTATTTGTAGTTAATAAACTTGAAAACTGAAGTGAATACGGGTAAAATAGCATGAATATAATTTTTGTAAATTATAATTTATATATAAAAATAAAAGAATTAATTATATATAATAAAAGAGCAACCAAAAATTTAACTAAGATAAAAAAGAGCAAAAAATGTTAAAATTACATATTCATCTATTAACTAATATATTTAATATATTTTTTATATGAATGATTAATTTAATAATTAATATTGGTATACAAATAATATAATTGAAGAAGCAAATAACTTTTTTTCAAATATCAAAATATTTGGAATGCTAACTTGCACATAATTGATGTAATTTAGCAATTCATCAATATAGTGTGTGAAAAATAGAACCAATTTACTAGCAAATAAACTAAGCTTAGTAAGTTTAAACTTGACCCATGTAATAATAAATTTTGCAACTGAACTTATGTAGTTATTCATGAGCCAATTTGGTTTACTTCTAACATTTTTTTTTCCGTGACTTCTTCCAACTTTATTTGTTAGTGTACAATCTACTTACACCAAAAAAAAAAAAAAAAAACACATTGCCTGGTATTTTTTCTATGTTCAGACCTTATTTGTCAGTTTTTTAATTTGAAAATATACTTGGATTTATAATCATTTTTCTGTTATAATAGAATTTAAATAATTTAGACATATGCAGATATACTTATTTAAATAGTTATCCTTTAATTAATTAGTGGTCAGATATTTGATTTTCGCTCCAAGCATAATAAATTTTAAATTTTCAATCCAACTCTCACATTTATTCAATTTTTAGAAATTAATCAATATATATTAGTTTATTTCTTAATTGATAATATAAAGTGTAATTTCTCATCTTATATATTTTAAGTAGTACAAAAAAATATGTAAAAAAATATTGTATAACAAAAAATCACACTTTATAATATTAAGAACAAAAACTTACCAGAATTATTTCGATTTATAGATATATTTTTTTCTTTAATATATATTATCCTTTAAATTTTACAGTTAAATGTATTCATAAATTTTATAGTATTTTTAAAATAAAAATAATAAATTATTTACATATCGATCTAAAAAAGCATATATCTTAATTCTTATATATTGATATATTATGAGAAGTTTCTTAACGACTTAACTTATATGCGCATCCTCAATTTTTTTAAAAACTACTTTGTTGAGATGGATTTTGAAACCAAAGAAATTGCTTCTTGCCATTCAATTTCTCCAAATTAAACATAAAATTATTAAAGAAAAATAATATTACAACAATAGAAGGCTAGTAGAAACAACAACTTGTTGATTGTGGAATTTTGTTTAATCTAAATAGAATTTTCTACTTTTAAAGATGATGTAAATTAAATTTGTTAAAATAGTTTTTTTTAATTTAATAACTGATTTTTAATGTATTAATTATATTTTTAATTTTTTATTGATAAATTCTAGTTAAAAAATAAACTTAATAGTTATAGTAGCTAAATTATTAATTACTCAGTAAAATTATAAAAAAATAATTTAATTATTTTATTTTCTATAATTTTATCAAATTTTTTATTTTTATATTTTTTTCTTTTCAATTGAATCGTTACACTGTTTTTAATTTTACAATTAAGTTCTTTTCACGTAAAAAATATTAAAATTAACAGAATATTTATCTAAAAACATATATGGTCAAAGATCTAATTTGATTTTTAATTATAAATATCTTCAATCACCAAAAAAAAATTACGAATATCTTTAATTTATAAAAAAATATTCAATTAATTTTAATATTTTTTATATTAAAAAAATTAATTAATGTAAAGACTTAATTTAAAAAAATTAATTAAAAATTTAATAAAACTAAACAGACTAATAAAATAATTAAAAGAAACAAAATCACAGGGTTGATTTTCTTCCCATAGCGCTAAAAATAAGCACCAGCAGGATGTACCATTATATTAAGTCAAAACAATACAAATAACATCATAGATTATGCATTCATGCTAATTAAGTTGCGTGTGTGAATATATATATTACAAATTGCATCATGAAGTTTAAATATGATAAAACAAATTAACCAACTAAAAAAACCATGGTTTCTAACTAGCAAGTAAATTATACAAATTTTATCATAAAATTTATAACCTAAACAATTTTGTTAGCACTACATAGGGGTGTCAAAAATCCCCAGGAGGCGGGGATCTCCGTGGGGACCGCCCCGAATGGGGCCCCGATGGCGGGAAATTTTCCCTGCGGGGACGGGGATGGGGGACAAAATTCCCCCGAAACAGGTGCGGAGACCCGAGCGGGGATCCCCGTCCCCGTCCCCATATTCCCCACATTCCCCGAATATATTAAATTACTTAAATATCATTAGTAATTTATTTTTTACTTTGGTTTTTTAGTCATTTCACCTTCCATATATATATCAAAAATTTGGAAACCCTAGCCCCTCTTTCCTCACACTAGTGCCGCTACCAGCTAGTCAGCTACCCAGTCACCCTGACCCTCCTCGCGAAGACGCGAACCCCCCTTCTGCGTTCTCTCCGTCCTCTTTGCACCCAACCAGCCACCTCCGAACACCTCCCTCGCGGCCTCACCACTGTCCGTTTCAGCCGGCCCACTCACCGCGTCATCACCGCACCTCGCCGTTCCCCTCTTTCTTCGCCAACGTTGCTGCTCCGTTGAGTCTGTTCAACTCCTGCACCGCCGCTGTTCAACTCCGTTGATTGTGAAAGATGGCATGAATGCAATCTATGGTTCTATTGAAAAAATCAGAGATAGTGTTTCTTTTTGGGTTGCAACACAGAAGAGGGAAGAAAAATTTGTAGAGACTTGTAGGCAATTGAATATTAATTATAGGAGAAAACTTGCACTTGATTGTAGAACTAGATGGAATTCAACTTATCTAATGCTTGCCTCTGCTTTGCCATATAGAGAAGTTTTTGAGCGTTTAAGACACCGTGAATCTCTGTATAAAGTTGTACCATCTGATGATGAGTGGGAAATGGCAAATGAACTTGTTGATAAATTAGAAGTCTTTTATAGTGTGACTGAATTATTCTCTGGCACTTTATATCCAACGACAAATTTGTACTTTCCCAAGGTGTGTGAAATGAGATTGACATTGAATGAGTGGTTGTGTAGTTCAAATGAGATAGTTCATAGAATGGCAACAAATATGATTAGTAAGTTTGAAAAGTATTGGGATCAAATTAATGAAGTCATGGCTGTGGGAGCTATCTTAGACCCTAGGTATAAGATGAAGTTATTGAAATTTTTTTCCCTAAAATATATGGATCTCAAAGTGAGAATCATCTGAGCAAGGTGAAGAAAATGATGGAAGAATTAGTATGTGAATATCAACTTAAGGCTAGGGTTAAAAGAAGAGCAACAAATGATGATAATTCAGCTTCTACTTTGGATGTTGGACATAATGAAGGATCTTCAAAGAGAAAATTTAACTCTATCTACTTGCAATTTGTGGAAGATACATCTGAAGACTGCGCCGCGAAAACTGAGTTGGATTTCTATTTGGAAGAGAGTGTTATGGTAGATAAAACAAATTTGGAAAAATTTGACATTTTGGGCTACTGGAAAAATATTGGAGTGAAATATCCAACTTTACAAAAGATTGCAAGAAATTTTCTAGCCATTCCTATTTCTACTGTTGCCTCAGAGTCTGCTTTTAGCACCGGTGGTCGAGTTATACATCCACATCGCAATAAATTGGATTGTGAACTTGTTGAGGTGTTAATTTGCACTCAGCACTGGATACACTCTTCAGGTAAAAGTACTAATAACTCAAATTTTATTTCGTATTAAATTTCAATTTCACGTTAAATTTAACTCTTGTAAATTTTTGGTTGATATAATATAGATAAATCAGGGTCGAAAATTCCAATTCCTTGGGACTATGTGATGGATATGGGGATTTAGGAGTTTAGGTAATTATTTTTTTATTATGTCAAATTCATATTAAATATATGATATTCTTGTTTATGATGTATGTTAACATATTCATATTTGTGTTGTATTTTAACAGAGAACATGGAGTTGTTTGTTGGAAGTTGAAGACTTTATTTTATGGCTTTTTTTAAGAATGGAAGTTGTATTTTAAAATTTCGTTTTATGGATTATGATTTCTTATTTTATATTTCTTGATTTGTAAGTTGTAATCTTGGATAAGACATGTATGTTTGTGTGTTGTAATAATGTTTGTCTTTTTTTTTATATTTTTTAAAATTTTTATTGTAATTTTCATATAAATATTCAACATAAAGAGATGGGGAATGGGGACCCGCGGGAAACACGGGGAACGCGGGGAATGGGGATGGGGGCAATTATCTCCCCACGGTGGGGATCGGGGCGGAGACGGGGACAAAATCTGAGGGCGGGGACGGGGAGCAGGGAGACATCCCCCGCCCCCGCCCCGCCCCATTGACATCCCTAGCACTACATCTATAGCGTGGAACAACGAAAATTGGTGGTGGCATGCCTTTTGCCGAGAAGCTTGGAACAAAGTGTTTACCAAAATCTTTATTCTCTAGATTGAACACTCCAGTGTCACACGAACCAAATGCAAGATTATGAAAGTAATCACCTACATAATCATCCGTATAATATATTGAATTTGGAATAAGAGTAGGACACCTTGAACTTGGCACCGAAACAGAATTGTTGTCTCCTAGGAACAAGATTTCACCATTCAATGTTTCCATACTCTTCTGTCCCCTTGATGACGGAAAATTTAGTTTAAACACTGTAAAATTCACACTCAACTGAGGGTTATCATATTTAGGTAACTCCTCCTCTAGAAACTTGCTTAGAGCAGGTTCAACATACTCTTCTACATTTTGGTTTTCAAGTTCATCCATAATCTTGTTTATCTCCTCCCTTAGTTGGTCATGTTCTTCTTGGGTTCTAGCTTCATATTCTGCTCGAGCTCTTTTCATCTCCTCTTCTATCACGTCATCCTTGCGAATTCTCTCTTCCATGGTAAGGTAGTCTCTTCGAACATGTAGCAACTCTCCCATGGAAGTTTCCACAAGATAAGCATTGCCAGAATAGTTGCACCACAAAAATTCTGAAAGTCTTTCATTTATGGTCTTGAACCGGAGATAACAAGGAGAGGAATTATTACCACCGGGTCTTTGCTTATACCTGTTAGAGAAGAAAAGTAAAAGAGAGCATTGGAGAAAATTATTTATTGTGTATTGAAATTGTATTTAACATCAAGATACAAAATATTTATAAAAATATTATCTGACTATATAAAAAATGCTAAGTTACTAACAAATAACTATATCATAAATACTTGTGAAAAAGTTAATATCTACTAAGTTGTAAATCCTTAAACATCTATATTCTAATAGTCTTTAATAATACCTTTTGCGATAAATTCTGACGATCCAGCTGTGAAAATCCACGGCGTATGCCATACCCTTGTAAAAGATAACATCCGCAAAGGATTGTATTTTTTTGGTGGGTTTTGGATGGCTCCAGAAATTGTTACCCGATTTGTAATGTGCCAATGTTTGAGTGCCGCCATAGATTGCAATCACTTCAAAATCATTGGGGAAATCATTCGGGTCTTTGGAAAGAACGGCTTTGTTGACACCATACTCGTCCATGTGCATCACTCCGTTATGATAATCGCACTGAATTGGCGGCAGTTTGATCATGGATTTTTCCGATTCGCTTGCAAACGGGTTTATGAGAACCAGTTGTATTTGCGCCGATTTGTTATCTACGAAGAACAACCATCCATGAGAAGATCCACAGCATCTTTTGTAAGGAAGGTTGAGTTGAATTTGATTGCAGAGAGTATCTTTGGCTATGTTGTACAAACCACGAATTTCTTGATGGCCTTCCATAGGAACCACCAGCAGAGGAAGTTGATGATTTGCGCGAAAAAGATGGTGTTTGTGCTTGTAAAATCTATGGGAGAAAGAGAGCCAAGGTTTGCACACTGCCCCGAATCGGACATAGTCATAGATATCATCAAACCTATCTGTGATCCTATTCAATATGTCATCACCAAGAAGTGTCCATTGAGATGAAGCCATAATCACAATAGAGAGGGAAGCTGGTTTTATTTCCACTTAAAGCCTCGGAGGATCAATCATATGTTTATATGTAGTTGAAAAGATTTTGAGGTCATATTATTATGTAAGTTTGATTTCAAAAAGATACATTTTTTTTTAAGTTTCGAATTGCTTTTAAGGATAGTAACGTAATCTTTTATGGGATCAACTTTTGAACAAAATAGATCTTCTCTAAAATTTTGTAGATGCGGATTACATTTATTTTTTCAAAGTTAATATAGAAAACTAGAAAATAAATTAAGTTCAAAATTTCATGAAAAAAGTGATATTACAATTTAAAAATATATTGTAAAATATTATATCTTAACTGAAATATGAATTAAAGATATCTTTGATTGAAAATCATGTTTATGAAGTAAAAAATTTATTTTAATTTTAAATTATGATTATTATATATTAAGATGATAATGATAGTAATGGTGTTTTGAGGGTGATGCCAATAATTTTATTTAGTTAAAAAATTTAACCTAATTTAGTTTATGATAAAATGTATGAGCTAACTAACATGTATTATCCTTATCCTTTCCTTAGTTGATATATTAAAATCCGGCTGTGTAGCTTCAGGTGTCACAATATCTTTCTTGACGAAAGATAGAAGTCTCCAACTCTTGTCACGTGCTGATCATGGATGAAAATTTCAACACCTAATTAAAGTACCTGTTAGTTCAAAAAAGTAATAAATGTAAATTCAAAGCATAAACAAGTGTGTTTGATATTTGGCCAATATGTTCTGAAAATCTATTCTGGTACATGCATTCCTAAGTTATTAGTAAATATGTGTGATTTAAACTAAAAACAGCACAGCGCATACCCCTTGATATTTATTTATTTTTTTACTTAGACCAAGCAAGCATGATTAAAATAGAACAATGTTCTTTTTTTTCCATTATTTATTTGTTTATCTTTCAAAAACCACAAATGGCAAGAAATTACCTATCTTTAAAGATTATGTCAAAAATTGTAATAAGGATAACATACTAAAAATCTAACTACAATATTCAAAGTAAGAAAAACTAAATCAATCTGAATATGTAATATGTAATCTATTCTTTTGGTGTCTGAAAATAAAAGAAAAGAAAAAAAAACAAAAAAAGTAAAAAATAAGCACTGTCTAAATGACAGTAAGTACATCATAATACAACAGAGGAATGTAATATGTAATATACGTTACTGAATCTGTTAAAGTAAGAACTATTAGATTGAAAACATAAATTTAAAAGCACATGCAAACAAAGTGTTTCAATATTGTACATCGACAATCCAGCATTCCAGCATACATAACAATTCCATCCATCAACAATAACATAAGCCTCAATAAAAACATAAATTTAATGACATAGAACATAATATAGTCATTGATAACATTGTTGAACTTTTAAATTGGAACAAAATTTTCTGCTTTTAACTTCTGTGGACACTGAAAGTATGAAATTAAATTAAACAAGGGACAAAAACAAATATAAATTAATAATTGCTTGAAGGAACAAATTTCAATACTGTCCGAAGAACTACTATCAGAGCTTACAGGGACAAAAAAAAAACAAAGCATGTAGAAGCAGCAGAAAATGATACCACGAAGGGGAGGGCTGGAGAAGAGGACGGCGAAACAACAGAGCTCGGAGAAGAGGACGGCGAAACAACAGAGCTCGGAGAAGAGGATGGCGGGACGGCGGCGACGCGGGCCAGACAAAGGCGGCGATGCTCTCGACGGTGGAGACTGTTGCGTCCTCAGCCGTGACCGATCTCTCGCCGCCTGGATCTGGGTTTTCTCCAAGCAAGGGAGTTTAGTTAAGAATTAAGATGCAGAATAGGGGTGGGCCGGGTCTCGGATGGGTTGGGTTTCGATGCGGGTTCTGATTGTTTTCGTTCCGGGCCAAATTGTTTTGGCACCACGTCCCAAAAAACAGAAAGAGAGTTTCAGAACTTATCACTACTGAGTTCAGAAGAAAAGAATTAAAATATACCAACGCAAGTTGGCACAGATGGATGAGGGTATGTGTTCTTTAACCATCTCTCCCGAGTTCGATACTCACTGGAGGATGGGAATGGAGCTTGCTTGCTTGGGAGAGTCGCCCACTTTATGTGCCTCTGCAGTACCCGAGGAATTAGTCATTAGGTTTTCGGCCTGATGGATACCCTGGTGTAAACCAACAAAAAAAAAATTAAAATCTCCTTATTACTGCAACGGATTAGTCTTTAAACCGTCGTAACAAAAAAAAAATATCCTTCTATCAAAAGTTCAATATTTGAGGACATGGCTGATATTTTTTTTTATTAGGACTCTTTTTTTTTTTTTTACCCAAACGGTATCCCCCAACCAGACAGGTTAAAGACTAATCCGTCGCGGATCTGAGCTCCATTTAAGGGTCTGCCGCTGGCCAATGGGTTGCTGCATGCACAAGGTGGGGTTCGAACTCCCGACACTTACTTAAGCAGACGAGTGAGCTGACCACTCGACCAAAAAAAGTCACCAAAAAAATTAAAAAACAAGTAAGACAATTGTTGGTCGTTGTCTTCATTGCCATTTCCCATGTCTAGATTCTCTTGTTCAGAATCTGTTTCGACATGGCCTTCTTCATGGGATCTATCTGCCATCGTGGGATGATCTCGCGGGTCCCCGGCAACGGCGCCAATGTTACGGTAGGTAACCGGAGATTAATACGACGAATGGCGTTGGGCGGCCAAAGTGTGTGATGGAGGAGGACTCCAGGTAAGTCCGCAACTCGGGAGGCTCCGTCCGACTTGTGCTCGCGTGTGAATGGGGGGGTGGTACCTGCAAAGACACTCCGATGCCTAAGTTAGCAAGAGTGTGAGCAGGTCTAGAGAGTATTGGACTTAGAGATACCTGAGGGGTGTCAGTGTATTTATAGTGGTGAGCCAATAACCACCGTTGGTGTAGTGCCATATCTTTAGGGTGGTAACCGTCCCTATTATCTTGGGGAGGTCAAGATATGGCTTCATGAGGCGGTTAGAGAGATTTTAGGGGCGGTTACCCATTTGAATGAGTGTTTATCTGCCAGCTAATCTCACATCCGACCTCTTCGGACCAAGTCGTGGTTGACACCGACTTCTTATGTGAAGGTCGGCACTTAGCTAGGCTCTAATCCCTTAGATTAGGCCTTTTAGTTGGACCTGGGCCTTTGTATTGGGCCAGGGTATGAACAGTGTCCCTACTTGAGCCCAAATTTTCTTTAAAGTTTGGGTTCAAGTATTCAACTCGGGTGCGTAGTCGACTTGTTTGAAAGAACACGGGTTTTGGAAACCGACGTGATTTTCGCGACCTTTAGTTTCTGACAGTTACGTCAATTCAAGCGTCGTGTCCGTTGAGGGATCATTTAGGGATTGAGGACTTTGGTAACGGTGCAGTCTCATTAATGACTGCCTCGTTTTTTACCATTATGCCCCCTAGCCTATTTATAAATACTTTCCCTCTCTTTCCATTTTCCGTTTCTGCAATCTTTCAAACTTCTTCTTATCTTGTTCGTGCTGCACTCTTGCGTTCGAAGATTCCTGTTCTTCTCCAACCTTCATTTTCGGATAAAGGTTAGTTTTGCTTTTTCCGTGTCATGCTTTATGTTTGCATGTTTTGTTTTGCGAGTAGATAGGTTGGCCTGTAGATTCTAGTTTCGAATCTCTATTCTTTAGGGGCCGTGTTTTTTGATTTTCTTTTTCTTTTTCCCTTTTGTAGGTTTCTGCCACTTTTCTTTATATAAAAAATGGCTTCTGTAGACGTTCTTTCTCAGTGGGTTGACGTTACGGTCCTTGGGGAGGAACCGTTGGTCGACGCTGAGTTCATCACTCATCTTCGTACTCATCACAGGCTCTGTACTTCGGAGGAGGACGAGCCCAAATATGAACTGATAACCCCGGGTCCTGAAGACCGGGTCTGTTTTGGGAGAGAAAATGAGGCGGCCCCTCATTTTTTCTTTATGTATGAGTGTATGCTCACCCGTTTGGGTGTTTTTCTTCCTTTCTCCGATTTCGAGATATCCGTTTTGCACCACTGTAAAGTTGCCCCTACTCAGCTTCACCCCAATTCTTGGGGTTTTTTAAAGATCTACCAGTTTATAAGCCATGCTCTGGACTTCCCGACCTCTTTGAGGATTTTTTTCTTTCTCTTTCATATGACTAAGCCCTTTAGTGGGCTAAACAACAAACAACAATGGGTATCCTTCCGAGCCATTCAAGGTCGGAGGATTTTCACCCTTTTTGACAAATCTTTCCACGACTTCAAAAACTTCTTTTTTAAAGTTCAAGCCATAGAGGGTCACCACCCCTTTTTTCTGGACGAGCACTCTTCCCTTCGCTTTCCCCTTTACTGGCTGCCGGCCACCCCTTGCGAAAAGATTGGTCTAGATGACCTAGACGAAGTGGAGGCGGCCATTGTGGGGTTTTTCCGAGAAGCATGGGGGAGGGCCCCATACTTAGATACGAGGAAAATCCTTCAGGGGACGCCAACTTTTGTTCAATCTCAACTAGGTAGTGCATGCATTTCTTATTTCCGAGTTGTTTTGCCCGACTTGTATTTTACCGACTTGTAACTCGGTTGTTTCTTTTGTAGATATGACAAAAAAGAATGCTCAAGAGTCCTACCAGAGGGTCCAGGAAGCCAAAGCGAAATCCCGGGCTAGGTCCGGGGGTGCCAAGGCGGTCATCTCTCCTCCTCCTCCTCCTCCTCCTCCTAGAAATGTGGGTACTCCCTCTTAACCTATTATTATTTCCTCCTCCTCAAGTTTGGCTCGACCACTCCCTTCTGCCCAACTACTTTCCGAGCCGGAGAAGAAGAAGCGCAAGACTTCAGAGTCTGGCCCTTCTTGGGAAGGTGGGGTTAAGGCGGATGCTCTTGCATTCGTCCGAAAGAACATTTATCCTCTTATCAGTATGGATGATATTTCTGTTCGGAACCACCTTACCGCTCTGGCCGAGGAAAGTTTTAGGGCAGCGGGAGTTTGTGGCAAACTTTTGGATATATTCGAGAAGACTCCCCTCAGCTCCTTGGGGACTTCCTCGAAGGTTGAGGAATTGGAGGGGAGGCTTCTTTTGTTTGAAAAACATCAAGGGGAGTTGAAGGAGGAGAGGGATAAGTTGAGGAAGGAGAGAGATGACCTCCGGGAGAAGGAGAGCCAGTTGCGAGCCCAATGTACTATGGAGGTAAATCTGAGGAAGGCAGCCCAGGAGAGTTATCAAAGCCTATTTAAAGATATGGTGGAGGTGAGGAAGGATTTGATGAACTCTCGGAATGCTTATACCGAGTTGGAGGACTCTATCGCCGAGGGTGCCGAGGAGTCTTGGAGAATTTTCTTGGAGCAGGTCAGGGTTATAGCCCCCGACTTGGATCTTTCTCCATTACATCCTGATAAGGTAGTTATCGATGGCGCTATTGTTGATCCTCCTGCCCCCGAGGTCGTTTCCGAGTCAGACCTAAAGACTCGGGGGCAGAGGATTATTGAGTCTCCTCCTCATTCCAAAGATGCTCCGAGTTCTTCAATCCTTGCCCCGACTTCCTCTTTGGCTCCTCCTCCCGGTCCTAGTGGCGCTTCTCCTGGTGGTGGTGATTCCTCTACTCCGATGAAAAAATGACTTTTATTTTGTGGCTATATGGGGGCCCGGCCTGTGGGTCCCCCCTTTTTTAAACTTCTATTTATTTGTTGGTGGTTGTGAACAATTTTCTTCTGGCCTTTTAAGGCCGTAAACAAAATATTCTGTTCGGTGCCCTTTAAGGGTTTTAAACAAAATAAATGCCCTTTTTTGGATAAGGGTTTTTTAAACGAAGTAGGTGCCCCCTTTTTTTTTTTTGGATAAGGGTTTAAGTTGCTTTGCACGTGTACATGCTTTTCTGTTTTGAATATGTTTGATCTTTTCGGAAAGAACCTTTGTTAGCTTGCATTGTTTTCTCGAGCCTTTTTCGTGCAAAGGCTTGTATGCAAACTTTAAACTTTTCAGGTTTTCATATCTCTTTTGTTATCCTTTATACTCAACTTTGCTTTAGTGAGTTTTTATGACTTAGGTTATTTTTGCGATGCGTTTTTCCTCTACTCGGTTTTATACTCCGATCTGTGGATCGAAGTGTTTCCAAGTTTTCCTACTCGGGATCTCGTTCCGACTTATGAGTCGGGTTGTTTCCCGAGTTTATACGATCGACTCATATAACCTCTTTACACCGACTTGTACCTCGTCGTTTTATCCTGACGACCATCTAGGTCGATTCATGGGATTTTCACGTTTTGTCGAGCTTAAGTCGGCGCGTTTCGTAGAAAGACTTAGAAAAATAAAGGAGGATATTTGTGAGAGATATTATAAATGAAAAAGATCTTTATTGATTGGGGAGGTACCTTCTTTCGCTACTAAGGGCTTTGATAGTCTGTTCCCTTAGTCTCTACTATGATGCCTCGTTAAAAACCCTTCTCCAGAAAAAACCCTTTTGGGAAAAAATCATGAAGTTGGGAAAAGAGTACATCAGGGAATAGAGTTCGCTTTTAACTATAGTACCTTTTTAAATTACAAGCATGCCACGACCTTGGTAGCTCAGTGCCATTTAGGTCGGTTACTTTATAATAACCTTTCCCTAACACTTCCTTGATCTTGTATGGCCCCTTCCAATTTGCGGCGAGCTTTCCTTCTCCTGATTTGTTGACTCCAATATCGTTTCTGATTAGGACCAAGTCGTCTAGGGCAAATGTTCTTCGAATGACTTTCTTGTTGTTCCTGGCAGTCATCCTTTGTTTTAATGCCGCTTCTTTTATTTGGGCCCCTTCTCGGACTTCGGGGAGCAAGTCGAGCTCCTCTTTGTGCCCCTGTATGTTTCCGACCTCGTCATGGAGAATTACCCTTGGGCTTTGCTCATTGATTTCTATTGGAATCATGGCTTCCACGCCGTAGACTAGTCGGAAAGGTGTTTCTCCCGTGGCGGATTGGGGAGTTGTCCTATAAGCCCATAGCACCTGAGGGAGCTCTTCAGCCCAAGCTCCCTTTGCTTCCTGTAGCTTCTTCTTGAGTCCTGCCAGTATGACCTTGTTAGCTGCCTCGGCTTGCCCATTGGCTTGTGGGTGTTCAACCGAGGTGAATTGATGCTTGATTTTCAGACTGGCTACTAGACTTCTGAAGGTAGCGTCAGTAAATTGAGTTCCATTGTCTGTGGTGATGGAATAAGGTATTCCATACCTTGTGATGATGTTTTTGTAGAGGAACCTGCGACTTCTTTGAGCGGTGATAGTGGCTAGTGGTTCTGCTTCTATCCACTTTGTGAAGTAATCTATTCCCACGATCAAGTATTTGACTCGCCCTGGTGCTTGGGGAAAAGGACCTAACAAATCCATTCCCCATTTTGCGAAAGGCCAGGGGGAAGTTATACTGATGAGCTCTTCTGGTGGAGCCACGTGGAAATTTGCATGCATCTGGCATGGCTGGCATTTTTTCACAAAGTCTGTTGCATCTTTCTGCAAGGTCGGCCAATAGAATCCTGCTCGGATTACTTTCCTGGCCAGCGACCTTGCTCCGAGATGGTTTCCGCAGATCCCACTATGTACTTCCTCCAACACCTCGGTGGTTCTTGAGGTCGGTACGCACTTCAGTAATGGCGTTGATATCCCTCTTCTGTAAAGGACATTTCTCACCAAAGTATAATGTTGTGCTTCCCTTCGGATCTTTTTAGCCTCTTTCTCCTCTTTGGGGAGGATGTCGAATTTCAGGTATTCGACTAAGGGATTCATCCATCCGAGGTTTAGGCCGACTACCTCAAGTACCTCTTGTTGATCCTCTGTTTTTGATACCGAGGGCTCTTGGAGGGTTTCTTGGATCAGGCTTCTATTGTTCCCTCCGGGTTTGGTACTTGCTAACTTGGATAGGGCGTCAGCTCTGCTATTTAGATCCCGAGTTATGTGCTTAACCTCGGTTTTCGCAAAGCGCCCGAGGTGTTCCAAGGTTTTTTCCAAGTATTTCTTCATATTGGGGTCCTTTGCCTGATATTCTCCACTTATTTGGGACGTCACCACTTGTGAGTCGCTGTAGATTATCACCTTTGTAGCGCCAACTTCTTCTGCTAACTTTAATCCGGCAATCAAGGCTTCATATTCTGCCTGATTGTTTGAAGCCGGAAATTCAAATTTTAAGGAGACCTCTATCTGGGTTCCTTTTCCATCTACCAATATTATACCTGCGTCGCTCCCTGTTTTGTTGGAGTATCCGTCTACATAGAGTTCCCATGTAGTCGGTTTTTCCTCTTGTTCTCCTGCATATTCTGCAATGAAGTCGGCGAGGCATTGGGCTTTAATTGCAGTCCGAGTTTCGTATCTCAAATCAAACTCGGAGAGCTCTATTGCCCATTGAACCATTCTCCCTGCAACATCCGTCTTTTGGAGGATTTGCTTTATGGGTTGGTTCGTACGGACTCTTATTGTGTGAGCCTGAAAGTAAGGTTGTAGCCTTCGTGAGGCTATTACTAAGGAGTAGGCAAACTTTTCTATTTTGTGGTACCTTAGCTCAGGGCCTTGTAAGACTGGTGCACGAAATTGCAATAACACTTTTGCAACTCCGCACAACTAACCAGCAAGTGCACTGGGTCGTCCAAGTAATACCTTGCGTGAGCAAGGGTCGATCCCACGGAGATTGTCGGCTTGAATCAAGCTATGGTTATCTTGTAAATCTTAGTCAGGATATCAGAAATTATCAGGATTGATTTGTGAAAAGCAAAAGAACATGAAATGGTTACTTGTTTTGCAGTAATGGAGAATAGGTTGAGGTTTGGAGATGCTCCATCTTCTGAATCTCTGCTTTCCTACTGTCTTCTTCATCAAACACGCGAGTCTCCTTCCATGGCAAGCTGTGTGTAGGGTTTCACCGTTGTCAGTGGCTACCTCCCATCCTCTCATTGGAACGATTCCTAATGCCCTGTCACGGCACGGCATTCCATATGTCGGTTCTCAATCAGACCGGAGTAGAATCCAGTGATTCTTTTGGCGTCTGTCACTAACGCCCCGCCTTCAGGAGATTGAAGCACGTCACAGTCATTCAGTCATTGAATCCTACTCAGAATACCACAGACAAGGTTTAGACCTTCCGGATTCTCTTGAATGCCGCCATCAGTCTAGCTTATACCACGAAGATTCCGATAAAAGAATCCAAGAGATAACTACTTAATCTAAGGTAGAACAGAGGTGGTTGTCAGGCACATGTTCATAGTTGAGAATGATGATGATTGTCACTGATCATCACATTCATCCGGATTAAGAACAAGTATTATCTTAGAATGGAAGCAAGCATGATTGAATGAGAAACAGTAGTAATTGCATTAATCCATCAAGACACAGCAGAGCTCCTCACCCCCAACCATGGGGTTTAGAGACTCATGCTGTGGAAGAAAAGGTGTACAATGTCATAAGGTCACATTCCGTACTGATTACAAAGTCAAAAGGTCCTATAAGTAGTAAACTAGTATCCTAAGGTTTACAGAAATGAGTAAATGACTGAAAAATCCACTTCCGGGCCCACTTGGTGTGTGCTTGGGCTGAGCATTGAAGCTTTTATGTGTAGAGACGTTTTCTGGAGTTAAACGCCAGCTTTCATGCCAGTTTGGGCGTTTAACTCCAAATTTTATGCCAGTTTCGGCGTTTAACGCTGGAATTTCTGAGGCCGGTTTGCTACGCAGGTTTGGGCCATCAAATCTTGGGCAAAGTATGGACTATTATATATTGCTGGAAAGCCCTAGATGTCTACTTTCCAACGCCGTTGAGAGCGCGCCAATTGGGCTTCTGTAGCTCCAGAAAATCCGCTTCGAGTGCAGGGAGGTCAGAATCCAACAGCATCTGCAGTCCTTTTCAGTCTCTGGATCAGATTTTTGCTCAGAACCTTCAATTTCAGTCAGAAAATACCTGAAATCACAGAAAAACACACAAACTCATAGTAAAGTCCAGAAAAGTGAATTTTAATTAAAAACTAATAAAAATATACTAAAAACTAACTAAAAGATACTAAAAACAATGCCAAAAAGTGTACAAATTATCCGCTCATCACAACACCAAACTTAAATTGTTGCTTGTCCCCAAGCAACTGAAAATCAAGATAGGATAAAAAGAAGAGAATATACTATAGATTCCAAAATATCAAAGAAACATAGTTCCAATTAGATGAGCGGGACTAGTAGCTTTTTGCCTCCGAACAGTTTTGGCATCTCACTCTATCCTTTGAAGTTCAGAATGATTGGCATCTATGAGAACTCAGAACTCAGATAATGTTATTGATTCTCCTAGTTAAGTATAATGATTCTTGAACATAGCTAATACATGAGTCTTGGCTGTGGCCCAAAGCACTCTGTCTTCCAGTATTACCACCGGATACACACATGCCACAGACACATAATTGGGTGAACCTTTTCAGATTGTGACTCAGCTTTGCTAAAGTCCCCAATTAGAGGTGTCCAGGGTTCTTAAGCACACTCTTGTTACCTTGGATCACAACTCTATTTCTTTTCTTTTTCTTTTTCTTTTCTCTTTTTTTTTCGAAAATTTTTTTTTTTTGTATTCACTGCTTTTTCTTGCTTCAAGAATCAATTTGATGATTTTTCAGATCCTCAATAACAATTCTCTTTCTCCTCATTCTTTCAAGAGCCAACAAATTTAACATTCTTAAAACAACAAATTCAAAAGACATATGCACTGTTCAAGCATTCATTCAGAAAACAAAAAGTATTGTCACCACATCAAACTAATTCAACTAGTTTCAGAGATAAATTTCGAAACCCTGTACTTCTTGTTCTTTTGTGATTAAAGCATTTTTCTTTTAAGAGAGGTGATGGATTCATAGGACATTCATAGCTTTAAGGCATAAACTTTATTAATTTTATTAATTAAGAGCAAGACTCAAATATAGATATAAGATGAGACTAAAATAATAAATAAAAAAAAAACGAAAAATAATAGGCTCCTAATGATAGAGGTTTTCACAGAGTTAGGACTCAACAACCTTGATTTTGAGAAGTGGATGCTCCCTCAGCTTGAGAGGAGAACTTTTGGCGTTTCATCTCTTGAATTTCACGCCCCTGCTTCTCTTGCTCCTTCAGCAATTTGCAGAGCATGCAGTTCTGATTCTGCTGTTCTTCCTTTAGTTGCTCCACAGTCTCTTGCAGCTTGTTAATAGATGCTTCTAGGCTGGACCAGTAGTCAATTCTTGGGAATTCAGGGAGGAATTCCTGCGCCCTCCTCTTGATGGAGTTGTCTTGCACTTGTCCTTCCATTGACTTCTTGGTGATTGGGTGTTCAATGGGTATGAACTCATCTACTCCCATCTTCACCCCAGCCTCTTTACAGAGCAAGGAAATCAAGCTTGGGTAAGCCAGTTTGGCCTCAGTGGAATTCTTATTTGCAATGGTGTAGATCTCACAAGCAATCACATGATGAACCTCCACTTCTTTTCCAAGCATAATGCAGTGAATCATCACTGCTCTCTTGATGGTGACCTCAGAACGGTTGCTAGTGGGCAATATGGAACGCCCAATAAAGTCTAGCCAACCTCTTGCAATTGGCTTGAGGTCTCCCCTCTTGAGTTGGTTTGGGACACCCTTTGAATTGGTTATCCACTTAGTCCCAGGGAGGCAGATGTCCTCTAGAACTTGATCCAAACCTTTATCTACTCTCACCATCCTCCTATTGAAGGAATCAGGATCATCTTGTAGTTGAGGTAGTTTGAAGATTTCTCTTATTTTGTCCAGATGGAAGTACATAACTTTCCCTCTGACCATGGTTCTGTGGGTATGGTAAGCGGTTCCAGTCATTATTTGCTTATCTGTTAGCCACAGATTTGAGTAAAATTCCTGAACCATGTTCCTTCCAACCTTTGTCTCAGGATTGGTCAGAACTTCCCAACCTCTATTTCGAATTTGCTCTTGGATCTCCGGATATTCATCTTCTTTCAGATCAAATTTAACTTCCGGGATCACTGACCTCAGACCCATTATTTTGTGATAATGGTCTTCATGTTCTTTGGTTAAGAACTTCTCTTCATTCCAAAGATTCTTTGGATTAGTCTCTTTCTTTCCTCTTGAGTTGGTTTGTTTTCCCTTGGGAGCCATGATCTTGATAGATCTTAGCTTAGTGATCACAGAAAAGCACACCAAACTTAGAGGTTTTGCTTGTCCTCAAGCAAAAAGAAAAGAAAGAAGAGAAGAGAGAAAGAGAGAGAGAGGAAATTCGAATGGTGTGAGGAAGGAGGGGTGAGGAACATTCATTTATAGAGTGGGGGGAGGAGAATTTCGAAAACAAAAGAGAGATTTGAAAGGAAATTTGAAAAGATTTTGAAAAAAATTTGAGAAAAGGGTGAGTTTTTGAAGAAGATTTGAGATTATTTTGAAATAGATTTGAAGAATGGTTTTGATTTGTGAAGATTTGAAAGTGAATGATGAAAGGTTGAAGTGCATTTATGCAGAAGATTATGGGTAAAAAGAGGAAAGTTTGAAAAAATTTGAGTTGAAAACAAAAATGTGGTCCCCCCACCTTTCTGGCGTTAAACGCCCAGAATGGCACCCATTCTGGCGTTTAACGCCCACTTGGCACCCTTTTTGGGCGTTTAACGCCCAGCCAGGTACCCTGGCTGGCGTTAAACGCCAGAAAACCTTCCTCACTGGGCGTTTTTCTGAACGCCCAGTGATGCTGCACACCTGGCGTTAAACGCCCAGAATGGTACCCATTCTGGCGTTTAACGCCCAAAATGCACCTTACTGGCGTTTTTTCGCCAGTAAGCTCATTTTCTCTGCTTTTTGAGCTGAATCCTTCTGTAACTCTGTGAATTCCTTCATTTTTTGATATTTGCCTCTGTAAGAACAAATCATACAACCTACTAATGACTGGGTTGCCTCCCAGTAAGCGCTTCTTTACTGTCTTTAGCTGGACTTTCACTGAGAATCACTCTAGTCTCAGTTTTGAGCACTCCTGCTCAAAGTTTCCTTCAAGATAATGTTTGATTCTCTGTCCATTAACAATGAACTTCTTATCAGAATCAATATCCTGAAGCTCAACATATCCATATGGTGACACTCCTGTAATCACATATGGACCCCCCCAACGGGATTTGAGTTTTCCTGGAAACAGTTTGAGCCTAGAGTTGAAGAGCAGAACTTTTTGTCCTGGCTCAAAGACTCTGGTTGACAATTTCTTGTCATGCCATTTCTTTGCCTTTTCCTTATAAATCTTTGCATTTTCAAAGGCATTGAGTCTGAACTCCTCTAGCTCATTCAGCTGTAGCAGTCTTTTTTCACCAGCTAACTGTGCATCCATGTTTAGGAATCTGGTTGCCCAGTAGGCTTTATGTTCCAGTTCCACAGGCAAATGGCAGGCCTTCCCATACACCAATTGGTATGGAGAGGTGCCTATAGGAGTCTTGAATGCTGTTCTGTATGCCCACAGAGCATCATCCAAGCTCTTTGCCCAATCCTTTCTTCGGGCCATTACAGTCTGTTCTAGGATTCTTTTTAGTTCTCTGTTAGAGACCTCTGCTTGCCCATTTGTCTGCGGATGATACGGAGTTGCCACTTTGTGGCTAATTCCATATCTGACCATAGCAGAGTATAGTTGTTTATTGCAGAAATGAGTGCCCCCATCACTGATTAGCACTCTGGGAACGCCAAATCTGCTGAAAATGTTCTTCTGGAGGAATTTCAGTACGGTCTTAGTATCATTAGTGGGTGTAGCAATTGCTTCTACCCACTTAGATACATAGTCCACTGCCACCAGAATGTAAGTGTTTGAGTATGATGGTGGGAATGGCCCCATGAAGTCAATTCCCCATACATCAAACAGCTCTATCTCTAATATCCCTTGTTGAGGCATGGCATATCCATGAGGCAGGTTACCAGCTCTTTGGCAACTGTCACAGTTACGCACAAACTCTCGGGAATCTTTATAGAGAGTAGGCCAGTAGAAGCCACATTGGAGGACTTTAGTGGCTGTTCGCTCACTTCCAAAATGTCCTCCATACTGTGATCCATGGCAGTGCCATAGGATCCTCTGTGCTTCTTCTCTGGGTACACACCTGCGGATCACTCCGTCAGCACATCTCTTAAAGAGATATGGTTCATCCCAAAGGTAGTACTTGGCATCTGAAATTAATTTCTTTTTCTGCATGTAACTGTACTCTTTGGGTATGAACCTCACAGCTTTATAGTTTGCAATGTCTGCAAACCATGGAGCTTCCTGAATGGCAAATAATTGCTCATCTGGGAAAGTCTCAGAAATCTCAGTAGAAGGGAGGGACGCCCCAACTACTGGCTCTATTCTGGACAGATGATCAGCTACCTGATTCTCTGTCCCTTTTCTGTCTCTTATTTCTATATCAAACTCTTGCAGAAGCAACACCCATCTGATAAGCCTGGGTTTTGAATCCTGCTTTGTGAGTAAGTATTTAAGAGCAGCATGGTCAGTGTACACAATCACTTTGGATCCTACTAGGTAGGATCTAAACTTGTCAATGGCATAAACCACTGCAAGTAATTCTTTTTCTGTGGTTGTGTAATTCTTCTGTGCATCATTTAGAACACGGCTGGCATAATAAATGACATGCAGAAGTTTATTATGCCTTTGTCCCAACATTGCACCAATGGCATGATCACTGGCATCACACATTAATTCAAATGGTAATGCCCAATTTGGTGCAGAGATAACTGGTGCTGTGACCAGCTTAGCTTTCAGGGTCTCAAATGCCTGCAAACACTCATTATCAAAGATAAATGGAGTGTCAGCAGCTAGCAGATTACTCAGAGGTTTGGCAATTTTCGAAAAATCCTTGATAAACCTTCTGTAAAATCCTGCATGTCCCAGAAAGCTTCTGATTGCCTTAACATTGGCAGGTGGTGGTAATTTTTCAATTACCTCTACCTTTGCCTTATCCACCTCTATTCCCCTGCTTGAAATTTTGTGCCCAAGGACAATTCCTTCAGTCACCATAAAGTGACATTTCTCCCAGTTTAAAACCAGGTTAGTCTCTTGGCATCTTTTCAGGACAAGTGATAGGTGGTTAAGACAGGAGCTAAATGAGTCTCCATATACTGAGAAGTCATCCATGAAGACTTCCAGAAATTTCTCTACCATATCTGAGAAGATAGAGAGCATGCACCTTTGGAAGGTTGCAGGTGCATTGCACAGACCAAAAGGCATTCTCCTATAGGCAAACACGCCTGAAGGGCAGGTGAATGCTGTTTTCTCTTGGTCCTGAGGGTCTACTGCAATTTAGTTGTAGCCTGAATAGCCATCCAAAAAGCAGTAATAATCATGGCCAGCTAGTCTTTCTAGCATTTGGTCTATGAATGGTAAAGGAAAATGATCCTTTCTGGTGGCTGTATTGAGCCTTCTGTAGTCAATACACATGCGCCACCCTGTGACTGTCCTTGTGGGAACCAGTTCATTTTTTTCATTATGAACCACTGTCATGCCTCCCTTTTTGGGAACAACTTGGACAGGGCTCACCCAGGGGCTATCAGAAATAGGATAAATGATCCCAGCCTCTAGTAATTTAGTGACCTCTTTCTGCACCACTTCCTTCATGGCAGGATTTAGCCTCCTCTGTGGTTGGACCACTGGTTTGGCATTATCCTCCAACAGGATCTTGTGCATGCATCTAGCTGGGCTAATACCCTTGAGATCACTGATGGACCACCCAAGAGCTGTCTTGTGTGTCCTTAGCACTTGAATCAGTGCTTCCTCTTCCTGTGAATTTAAAGCAGAGCTTATAATCACTGGAAAAGTATCACCCTCTCCCAGAAATGCATATTTTAGGGATGGTGGTAATGGTTTGAGTTCAGGCTTAGGAGGCTTATCTTCCTCCTGAGGAATTTTCGAAAATTCCTTTGCCTCCTCTGGTTCTTCCTGACCAGTTTGAGCATCTTTGAAGATGTCATCAAGCTCTGATTCTAGGCTTTCAGCCATATTGATCTCTTCTACCAGAGAATCAATAATGTCAACGCCTATGCAGTCATCTGGTGTGTCTGGATGCTGCATAGCTTTTACAGCATTCAACTTGAACTCCTCCTCATTGACTCTCAAGGTTACTTCCCCCTTTTGTACATCAATGAGAGTTCGTCCAGTTGCTAGGAAAGGTCTTCCTAGAATGAGAGTTGCACTTTTGTGCTCCTCCATTTCCAGCACCACAAAGTCAGTTGGAAAGGCAAATGGCCCAACCTTGACAATCATGTCCTCTATTATGCCTGATGGGTGTTTAATGGAACCATCAGCAAGTTGGAGGCATATCCTGGTTGGTTTGACTTCTCCAGTCAACCCAAGCTTTCTGATAGTGGATGCAGGTATTAGATTGATGCTTGCTCCAAGATCACATAAAGCTGTCTTGGTGCAAGTGCCTTCTAATGTGCATGGTATCAGAAAGCTTCCAGGATCTTGAAGCTTTTCTGGTAAGCTTTTTAGAATGACTGCACTGCATTCTTCAGTGAGAAACACTTTTTCAGTTTCTCTCCAATCCTTCTTATGGCTTAAGATTTCTTTCATGAACTTAGCATAAGAAGGTATTTGCTCAAGTGCCTCTGCAAACGGAATCTTTATTTCAAGAGTCCTTAGATAGTCTGCAAAGCGGGCAAATTGCTTATCCTGTTCCGCCTTGCGGAGTTTCTGAGGATAAGGCATCTTGGCTTGATATTCTTCAACCTTAGATGCTGCAGGTTTATTCCTTACAGAAATGGTTGAAGAGGCCTTGTTAGGGGGATAATCATCAGAACTCTCAGGTGCCTGATTCTCCTTGGGCGTTTGAACGCCAGGAGCGGATGAAGTTTGGGCGTTAAACGCCAACTTCTCCCCCTTTTCTGGCGTTTGAACGCCAGAACTGGGTAGGGAATGGGCGTTTAACGCCAGCTTTCCTCCCTGTTCTGGCGTTTGAACGCCAGTATTGGGCAAGGAATGGGCGTTTAACGCCAACTTTCCTTCCCTTTCTGGCGTTTGAACGCCAATAATATTCCTCTCTGGGCTCTTACTGTCCTCAGAGGGATTTTGAACAGTGGCTTGGTCATCCTCTGTCAACTGTTCTTTAATTGACTTCTTGCTCTTTTGAGCAGTGGCATTCAGTGTTTTCCCACTCCTCAGTTGAACTGCTTGACATTCTTCTGTTATTTGTTTAGATATTTGCTGTTTTGCTTGATTCAACTGCAGTTCTATGCTCTTGTTAGCAACCTTAGTATCATGGAGCATTTCTTTAAATTCTGCTAACTGTTCTGTCATCAGGAGCAATTGTTGATTAAGCTCATTCATCTGTTCTTGAGGATCAGGATCATTGACTACTGCCATGACCTCTTCTTGTGGAACGAATTCCTTGCTAGAATATAAGTATTGGTTTCTAGCAACAATGTCTATAAGCTCTTGAGCTTCTTCAATTGTCTTTCTCATGTGTATAGATCCACCAGCTGAGTGGTCTAAAGACATCTGAGCTTTTTCTGTAAGCCCATAGTAGAAGATGTCTAACTGTACCCACTCTGAAAACATTTCAGAGGGGCATTTTCTGAGCATACCTCTATACCTCTCCCAGGCATCATAAAGGGATTCATTACCCTCTTGTTTAAAGCCTTGGATGTCCAGCCTTAGCTGTGTCATCCTTTTTGGAGGGTAAAAATGATTCAGGAATTTTTCTGATAACTGTTTCCATGTCTTTATGCTTGCTGTAGGTTGGTTATTCAACCACCTTTTTGCTTGATCTTTTACAGCAAATGGAAACAGTAACAGTCTGTAGACATCCTGATCTACCTCTTTATCATGTATTGTGTCAGCAATTTGTAAGAACTGTGCCAGAAACTCAGTAGGTTCTTCCTCTGGAAGACCAGAATACTGGCAATTTTGCTGCACTATGATAATGAGTTGAGGGTTTAGCTCAAAGCTGCTTGCTTTGATGGGAGGTACACAGATGCTACTCCCATATGCAGCTGTATTGGGGTTGGCATAGGACCCCAGAGTCCTTCTGGACTGGTTAATTCCACTTAAGTCCATAATGGACAAAAGGGAAATGATAATAATTGCAAAGAGATAAATTTTGTTTATTTTTATTTTTATTTTGAAATAACCGAAAAGAAGAAAATTAAAATAAAATAAAATAAGATAAAAGGAAAATAAAATAAAATTCGAAAATTAAAAAGAAAATAAGATCAAAGCAAATTGAGAACTGAATCAATTAAGTAATTAAGAAGATTTTGAAAACAGCAATTAGAAAGATATGATTGAAAAGTTTTTATGAAAAAGATTTGATTTTTTTAAAAAGAGGAAAGAGAAAAACACAAAATGACACCAAACTTAAAATTTTAGAAAATCAAACACTAATCTTTTCGAAAATTTTAAAGGAAAAACACAAAGGGGACACCAAACTTAGAACTTTTATGAATCAAAAAGGGACTAAGGGCATGCAAAAATCGAAAATCAAAAAGAAAAACAAAAGCATGCAAATGACACCAAACTTAAAATATGAAACTAGACTCAACTAAAAGACTCTAAACCAACAAAAATAAAACAGTCCTAATCTAAGCAACAAGACAAGCCGTCAGTTGTCCAAACTCGAACAATCCCCGGCAACGGCGCCAAAAACTTGGTGCACGAAATTGCAATAACACTTTTGCAACTCCGCACAACTAACCAGCAAGTGCACTGGGTCGTCCAAGTAATACCTTGCGTGAGCAAGGGTCGATCCCACGGAGATTGTCGGCTTGAATCAAGCTATGGTTATCTTGTAAATCTTAGTCAGGATATCAGAAATTATCAGGATTGATTTGTGAAAAGCAAAAGAACATGAAATGGTTACTTGTTTTGCAGTAATGGAGAATAGGTTGAGGTTTGGAGATGCTCCATCTTCTGAATCTCTGCTTTCCTACTGTCTTCTTCATCAAACACGCGAGTCTCCTTCCATGGCAAGCTGTGTGTAGGGTTTCACCGTTGTCAGTGGCTACCTCCCATCCTCTCATTGGAACGATTCCTAATGCCCTGTCACGGCACGGCATTCCATATGTCGGTTCTCAATCAGACCGGAGTAGAATCCAGTGATTCTTTTGGCGTCTGTCACTAACGCCCCGCCTTCAGGAGATTGAAGCACGTCACAGTCATTCAGTCATTGAATCCTACTCAGAATACCACAGACAAGGTTTAGACCTTCCGGATTCTCTTGAATGCCGCCATCAGTCTAGCTTATACCACGAAGATTCCGATAAAAGAATCCAAGAGATAACTACTTAATCTAAGGTAGAACAGAGGTGGTTGTCAGGCACATGTTCATAGTTGAGAATGATGATGATTGTCACTGATCATCACATTCATCCGGATTAAGAACAAGTATTATCTTAGAATGGAAGCAAGCATGATTGAATGAGAAACAGTAGTAATTGCATTAATCCATCAAGACACAGCAGAGCTCCTCACCCCCAACCATGGGGTTTAGAGACTCATGCTGTGGAAGAAAAGGTGTACAATGTCATAAGGTCGCATTCCGTACTGATTACAAAGTCAAAAGGTCCTATAAGTAGTAAACTAGTATCCTAAGGTTTACAGAAATGAGTAAATGACTGAAAAATCCACTTCCGGGCCCACTTGGTGTGTGCTTGGGCTGAGCATTGAAGCTTTTATGTGTAGAGACGTTTTTTGGAGTTAAACGCCAGCTTTCATGCCAGTTTGGGCGTTTAACTCCAAATTTTATGCCAGTTCCGGCGTTTAACGCTGGAATTTCTGAGGCCGGTTTGCTACGCAGGTTTGGGCCATCAAATCTTGGGCAAAGTATGGACTATTATATATTGCTGGAAAGCCCTGGATGTCTACTTTCCAACGCCGTTGAGAGCGCGCCAATTGGGCTTCTGTAGCTCCAGAAAATCCGCTTTGAGTGCAGGGAGGTCAGAATCCAACAGCATCTGCAGTCCTTTTCAGTCTCTGGATCAGATTTTTGCTCAGAACCTTCAATTTCAGTCAGAAAATACCTGAAATCACAGAAAAACACACAAACTCATAGTAAAGTCCAGAAAAGTGAATTTTAATTAAAAACTAATAAAAATATACTAAAAACTAACTAAAAGATACTAAAAACATACTAAAAACAATGCCAAAAAGTGTACAAATTATCCGCTCATCAAAGACCTTACTGGTAAAGTAGACCGGGTGTTGACTGACCTCGTCTTCTCTGATCAGGGCTGATGAGACAGCCCTGTTTGCCACGGATAGGTAGAGGACAAGGTCTTTTCCCGGTACTGGTCGGGTTAAGATAGGAGGTTGGCTTAAGAATTTTTTGAACTCTTGGAACGCCTCCTCACATTCCGGAGTCCATTCAAACTGGCATTCCTTCCTTAATAAGGAGAATAATGGAAGGGATTTTAGTGCCGATCCTGCCAAAAATCTGGAGAGGGCTGCAAGTCGGCCATTGAGCTGTTGAACCTCTCTTAGACAAGTCGGGCTTTTCATTTCTAAGATGGCTCTGCATTTGTCGGGATTGGCCTCAATCCCCCTTTGTGTTAGCATGAAGCCTAGAAATTTCCCTGCTTCTACTGCGAAGGCGCATTTTGCGGGATTTAGTCTCATCCCATGCACCCTTATAGTGTTGAAGACTTGCGAGAGATCGGTTAAGAGGTCGACTTCTTGCTTGGTTTTTACTAACATGTCGTCGACGTATACTTCCATCAGGCTCCCTAGGTGGGGGGAAAACACTTTGTTCATCAGCCTTTGATACGTGGCTCCTGCATTCTTTAGTCCGAATGGCATGACCACGTAGCAATAGTTGGCTCTTGGTGTGATGAACGATGTTTTCTCCTGGTCGGGTTCATGCATCGGGATTTGGTTATATCCCGAGTAGGCGTCCATGAATGATAGGTATTGGTACCCTGAGCTGGAGTCCACCAGGGCATCAATACTCGGTAGAGGATAAGGGTCCTTAGGACATGCTTTATTCAAGTCGGTATAGTCGACGCACATTCTCCATTTACCATTTTGTTTTTTGACTAGCACTACGTTGGCTAGCCACGTTGGGTATTTGACCTCTCTAATAAAGCCGGCTTCCAGGAGCGCCTGTACTTGCTCTTCTACTATGGAGGCCCTCTCTGGGCCGAGCTTGCGTCTTCTTTGCTGTACAGGTCGGGACCCTGGGTAAACCGAGAGCCTGTGAGACATGAGCTTGGGATCAATCCCGGGCATGTCGGAAGCCTTCCAGGCGAAGAGGTCGGAATTAGCTCTTAGGAGTTCACCCAACCTTTGTTTCAGGGTTTCCCCTAGGTTGGCTCCTATGTAAGTGGTTTTTCCTTCCTTCTCACCGACTTGTATCTCCTCGGTTTTTCCTCCCGGCTGGGGTCGTAGCTCTTCTCTGGTCCTTGTGCCGCCCAGCTCTATGGTATGGACTTCTTTGCCCTTTCCTCTCAGATTTAGGCTTTCGTTATAGCACTTCCTTGCCAATTTTTGATCTCCCCTCACCGTTGCTATTCCTCCTGGAGTCGGAAATTTCATGCAGAGGTGGGGAGTTGACACCACTGCTCCAAGGCGATTAAGGGTAGTTCTGCCGATTAAGGCATTGTAGGCTGACCCTTCATCGATGACTATAAAGTCTATGCTCAGAGTCCTTGATTTTTCTCCTTTTCCAAAGGTGGTGTGAAGGGGTAAAAATCTCAGCGGCTTTATTGGTGTATCCCCTAACCCATATAGGGTGTCGGGGTAAGCTCTCAACTCTTTTTCATCTAACCCTAGCTTGTCGAAGGCGGGCTTGAAAAGGATGTCCGCCGAGCTTCCTTGGTCTACTAGGGTTCTGTGGAGATGGGCGTTGGCTAGGATCATAGTTATCACCACGGGATCGTCATGCCCGGGGATTATCCCTTGCCCATCCTCTTTAGTGAATGATATAGTGGGGAGGTCGGGTGTCTCATCCCCGACCTGATAGACTCTTTTGAGATGTCTTTTGCGAGAAGATTTGGTGATTCCACCTCCCGCAAATCCTCCTGAGATCATGTGGATGTGTCTCTCAGGGGTCTGTGGTGGAGGGTCTCTCCTGTCCATATCATCTCGCTTTCTCTTTCCATGGGTGTCCGACCTCTCCATGAGATATCTGTCAAGCCGACCTTCTCTAGCCAGCTTTTCTATCACATTTTTGAGGTCGTAACAGTCGTTGGTGGAGTGACCATATATTTTATGGTACTCGCAATACTCGCTGCGACTTCCCCCTTTTTTATTTTTAATAGGTCTTGGAGGTGGCAGCCTTTCAGTGTTGCAAATCTCTCTGTATACGTCCACTATAGAAGTCTTTAGAGGAGTATAAGAGTGATACTTCCTGGGCCTCTCGAGACCGAGTTCTTCCTTCTTTTTGACTTCCCTTTCTCTCTCCCTAGAGGAGGAAGTGGGTCCAGGTCGCGAACTCAGGTCTCTTAGCTTTGCATTCTCTTCCATGTTGATGTACTTCTCGGCCCTTTCTTGTACATCACTTAGAGAGACGGGGTGTCTTTTAGATATGGACTGTGAGAAGGGACCTTCTCTAAGTCCATTGACTAACCCCATTATTACTGCCTCTGTGGGCAGGTCTTGGATCTCTAAACATGCCTTATTGAACCTTTCCATATAGGCTCGTAAAGACTCTCCGACCTCCTGTTTTATTCCCAGGAGGCTCGGTGCATGTTTTACTTTGTCCTTTTGGATTGAGAACCTCATCAAGAATTTCCTAGAGAGGTCTTCAAAGCTGGTGATGGATCTCGGGGGAAGGCTATCGAACCACTTCATCGCTGCTCTCGATAAAGTGGTCGGGAATGCCTTGCATCTCGTAGCGTCGGAGGCATCGGCTAGATACATCCGACTTTTAAAATTGCTTAGATGATGCTTTGGATCCGTGGTTCCATCATAGAGGTCCATACCAGGGCTTTTGAAGTTCCTTGGAACTTTTGCCCTCATTATGTCCTCGCTGAAGGGATCTTCTCCGCCCGGGAGTTGATCTTCGCCTTCGTCGCGGGAGTTCTTGAGGGAGGATTCTAGCTGTAAAAGTTTTCTTTCTAACTCCTTTCGCCGTTCCATCTCCTCTTTAAGGTACCTTTCGGTTTCCTTTTGTTTCTCCCGCTCTTGCTCTAACTGCTCCAGGCGACTATGGACCAATCCTATTAGTTCAGCTACGTGGGATGGTCCATCCTTTTCTGATTCACGCCCATCTGAGGAATTTACCTTCGGATTCTTTACTCCGGAGGTACCCTCTCTGTGCTGGTCGTTGTCTTCATTGCCATTTCCCATGTCTAGATTCTCTTGTTCAGAATCTGTTTCGACATGGCCTTCTTCATGGGATCTATCTGCCATCGTGGGATGATCTCGCGGGTCCCCGGCAACGGCGCCAATGTTACGGTAGGTAACCGGAGATTAATACGACGAATGGCGTTGGGCGGCCCAAGTGTGTGATGGAGGAGGACTCCAGGTAAGTCCGCAACTCGGGAGGCTCCGTCCGACTTGTGCTCGCGTGTGAATGGGGGGTGGTACCTGCAAAGACACTCCGATGCCTAAGTTAGCAAGAGTGTGAGCAGGTCTAGAGAGTATTGGACTTAGAGATACCTGAGGGGTGTCAGTGTATTTATAGTGGTGAGCCAATAACCACCGTTGGTGTAGTGCCATATCTTTAGGGTGGTAACCGTCCCTATTATCTTGGGGAGGTCAAGATATGGCTTCATGAGGCGGTTAGAGAGGTTTTAGGGGCGGTTACCCATTTGAATGAGTGTTTATCTGCCAGCTAATCTCACATCCGACCTCTTCGGACCAAGTCGTGGTTGACACCGACTTCTTATGTGAAGGTCGGCACTTAGCTAGGCTCTAATCCCTTAGATTAGGCCTTTTAGTTGGACCTGGACCTTTGTATTGGGCCAGGGTATGAACAAAAATATTATTATATTTTGAATTTTAACTGTTGTTACATTATTTATTTTGATTTTTAAATTTTCACAAATTTAAATAAATTAACATTTTATTTTAATTTTAAATTTTTAAATATGATTTTGTTTCGAGAATTACCTAAAACTGGATTGTTTTCGGACTTGTACGTGAGGCCCAAATCTTCAATGGAGCGGATTTTGACTTAGTCTACGTCCAGTAGTCGTCATCCGAGTTGTTTGTGAGAAGGTGGGGTAGTACCTACAAAATACTCCAATGCTTAAGTCAACAAGAATTTTAGCAGGTTTTTAGTGTATTGGGACTTTTTATGTATTTGAGTGTATCGGGGTATTTATAGGAGACGAGCCAATAATAACGTTGAAGTAGTTCCACTTTTGTGGTGGATAACCACCTCCTTTATGTTGGGGTTGTTGAGATCTCTCCCCTAAAAAGGGGCGAGAGATTCACAGAAGTAGTTACCTATGTGGATAAGCATGAGCTGTCGAGTCCGACCTTTGCAGGAGATCGGATAAAGAGTACCTTTATAGTTGGGTATTTCAACTTTATTGGATTAGGCTCTATGTCTTAGAATAGGGTATGAATAATTTTAAAATTTTTATTTTTTAAATCTATTTAAATAGATCTAAATTAAAACTAACGAATTTTAAATTTTAACATTTATTTTTAGAGTTGTATCTATTATTTTAAATTACATAGTATTTAATTTGAAATTATAATTTAGTATATCTTAAATAATACAAAAGTATTTATTAGTGATTTTATATTTTTTGTGAAGATAGAGATGGGTGACTTGTCATGATAGGTTAAATTATTTTTTTTTTATATTTTCCAACCCGACAAATCAAGGATCAATCTTTTATTTAAGGGTTTGTCGTTATTCTATGGGTTGCTGCATGTATAAGACGAGATTCGAACTCCTGATATTTGCGGATTAATGAGCTAACGACTAGACCAACCCAACTTGATTTTAAATTATACTTTTTTTTTTGAAGAAGAAGAAGAATAAAAAAAATTCAAATAAAAAACGTTCATCAATATTAAACTCTCTCATATTATTGGCTGATGTTGACTACACAGTATAGTTTATTTTAAAGACTAAATACCTATTTTGGTCTCTGATATTCACACGATTATTTAATTTGGTCCTCGAAATTTAAAATTATCTATATATACTAGTCCTCCAGATTTAAGTCCGGGCACCAATATGGTTCCTAAACTTTTTCTGGCGATGACTAGGCAAACAGAGTGCTAATATAGCACCTTCCCTATTACGCTGGATGATAAGTAAACGACGTCGTTTACCCTTGGCGCCAAAACAAGTCAGAAATGAAGAATAGTGGAGGATAGAGAAGAAGAATAATACTTTATTTTTGGTCTCCATCGTTTCTTCTCCTTTCATATACAAAGCGACGACATTTCTGACTTATTTCGATACCAAAGATAAACGACGTCATTTACTCATCATCCAACGTGGCAAGGAATGTACCATCTCAGCATTCCGTTTGCTAGTCATCGCTGAAAGGAGTCAAGGGACTACATTAGTATCTAGACTTGAATTTGGAGGATCAGTATAGGTAATTTTGAATTTCAAAGATTAAAATGGATAATGGCGTAAATTTCAGGACCAAAATAGAGATTTAATCTTATTCTAAAAATTATTTTGTTTAAATTAAATTCAAATTCAGATTAATGACACACACAAATTTCTTCTTTATAACAATATCATGGCCCTGAAGTTGGGTTATGACCAGCCCGAAATAGTCCGGGACTGACCCGAGGAACCCCCCCAAGAGACCAACTGAAGCGGGTCATGGTAGAGATCGGTAACCCGGCCCGGTACGGCCCAAGTTGTTAATTTTAAAAAAATTTGATGTTGCAGCCCGACACACAATATTTTCTCCTCTCTGGCCCTCTCTCTCAATCAGGAACGCAGAGAACCCAAGCTCCCAAATCCCAATCCCATTCTCAGACCCTTTTGTGAATGCTCGTTCAGACACCCACCAGCCACCATCACTGGCCTCACGGTGTTTTTTCTCGGAACTGGCTGCTCTGCTTCCGCGCTGCACAGCTTCTCCGCCCCGCACTGCTTGCCGGAGAACCTTACTCACGAAGCCACCAAAAGCGGCCGCGAAGTGTGAAGGTCACTGCTCTGCTCGTGCTCCTCTTCTTCTCGGCGCTGCTCATCTTCTTTACGGCGCTGGTGCTCTTTTACAAGCCCCTGCTCAGCCGCTCCTCTTCTTCACGGCGCTGGTTCTGGAAATGCTTCTCAACTACTTTTTTTTTCCTTTTTAAAATAGGATTAATGTCTGAGCTTTGTTATTGTAATTTATAATTCTGGATTTGTTCAGAATTTGTTATTATAGTTTCTTCCTTAGTTGATTTTTCCAGTTTTTTTTTTTTCTTAATTTTTCATTTTTGCTTCTATGTATGGTACTTCAAATTTTCGTTGTTGAAATTTGTTCAATTTTAGTTAGATTATATTTTTAGTTCCAATATCAGCTGGATTTTAGCTTTTAGGTAGCTCTAATCTATCTCTGAGAACTGGTTTACTTTTAATGCTTGTATTATGAAACGTATATTCATCATTAAAGTCTTGCTCTATGATTCATTGTGTGGCATATTGTTTGTGATTGATTATTGGATCATTTTATGCTTCATTTGATTTTAATAAAAAATCATCGCCATTAATTGTTTGAAAACTTTCATGACAAGCTTGTTAATTAACGTCAATCTTGAAAGAATTGTGATGCCTCATTTCGAATTTGTTCAAATGAGTAAAGATGTTTGGATTCCTTTAAATGAAACTTATCTCTGGCCTCAACTCTCTTTCCTGGCATTTTTTCTATGTTCAGGCATTTGTCAGTTTTTTTTTTTTTAAATACTTTGTTGAGATAGATTTTGATCCCAAAAACTTGACTTTTTGCCTTTCAATCTCTCCAAATTAAACATAAAATTATCAAAGAAAAATATTACAACAATAGAAGGCTAGTAGAAACCACCTTTGTTCATTGTGGAATTTTGTTTGATCTAAATAGAATGTTCTGCTTTTAAAAGTATTGTAAATTAAATTTGTTAAAATAGTTGTTCTGATTAATGACTGATTTATAATAGATGCTTTATATTTTTATTGATAAATTCTAGTTGAAAAATGAACTCAATAGTTATAGTAGTTTAATTTTTTTTTTTTTTGCATCAAAATAAGCTCAACACACTAAAGTGGAGCAAAAAGTGGAGCAACGAAAACCAACAAGAACTACATAAAAACATACAATTCCTATAACTCTCGGCAACACCATCAACCACCAAAAGGAACACTCTCAGTCCATTCGTTATAGCTCAGCATAGTCTTTCTTATTACGAACTCCACACATGTTTCCTGATTCTGAAAAATTCTAACATTGCGTTCCACCCAAATGTTCCAAATAACTGCAAAGAACACCGGCAACCATGTCTTCTGCTCTTGTTTCCGCTTATGCCTACTGGCCCACCTCTCAAACAGTTTCCTTATTGTTCCAGGCATGGACCACACCTTCCCAAAAGACCTCAACCAACTGCACTACACCTGCCAAGTGAACTCGCAGAGGAGAAACAAATGCTCCACCGACTCTATCTCCTTCTTACATAATACACAGAGAGTATCACTGAGCCTAATAACGCCTAGTCTACTCAATCTCTCCTTAGTATTCATTCTTTCAACGAGCACAAACCACCCAAATAGCTCAATTCTCGGCGGTACCATCCCTCGCCAAACTGAACTTGTGTAACTGTAGCTCGTTATCTCCTCCGACAGAGTCTCCGATTGTAGGACCTGCACAACAGACTTGGTAGAAAAAACCCCTTTACTATCAAACTTCCAAACCATATTGTCATCTTCACCAGACTTAGCCTCTCATGAAGTTGATGGACAAGTTCCAGCTCCCATTGAAACAACTATCTCCTCCATTAGAAGTTTCATATCCACTCAAATCCATCCCAAAATCCACATAAAACTATAAGAAAGAAAAAAACTAATTGGTTAATTTCTTTCCCATAGCGGCTAAAAAATAAACACCAAAAGAATGTACCATTATATTAAGTCAAAACAATAGAGAACATCGTAGAATGGAGTAATGGACTACTCTAGCATTGCATCATCAAGTTTAATTATGATAAAACAAATTAACCAACTAAAAAAATTCCTGTTTCTAACTAGCAAGGAAATTATACAAATTTCATCATAAAATTAAGGGGTAAGTATGATTTTGGTCCCTAAAATTTTCAGCCAGAATTGAAACCATCCCTCATCTAATTTTCGATTTAAAATCGTCTTTAACGTTTTTTCGTATTAAAATCGTCCTTTTTATTTTTTGGAACAAAAATACCCTCCTTTTCCCCCTTCCTCCTCCCCTACCCCCCTCTTCGTCTCCCCTTTCCCTCTCCCTCTCCCTTCCCCCCACCCCCACCCCCACCTCCACCTCCGGTCTCCCCTTCCCCCCTCCCCCTCCTCGTCTCCCCTTTCCCCCTCCCCCTCCCTTCCCCACCCCACCCCCACCCCGCGTCCCCTTTTCCTCACCCCGTCTCCCTTTTTTTTTTTAATTTTATAATTTTTTTAAAGTAGGGGTAGTTTAGAAATTAAATTAAAAATTTTATTTAAAATGACGATTTTAATAAAAAAATATTAAATACGATTTTAAATCGAAAATTAAATGAAAAACGGTTTCGATTCTGATCGAAAACTTTAGAGACCAAAAATCATATTTATCCCTAAAATGAATTACCAAAACAATTCTTTTAGCATTAGATCTATAGCAGGGCACAACGAAAATTGGCGGTGGCATGTCTTTTGCCGAGAAGCTTGGAACGAACTCACGAAGTGTTTACCAAAGTCTTTATTCTTTACCAAAGCTCTTTTCATCTGTTCTTCATATTTGAATACTTTAGACATAGATATACTTATTTAAATAGTTATCCTTGAATTAATTAGCAGTCAGATATTCGATTTTCACATTTATTCAAGTTTTAGAAATTAATCAATATATATTAGTTTATTTTTTAATTGATAATATAAGGTGTGATTTCTCATCTTATATTTTTTATTTTTTAAGTGGTACAAAAAAATATGTAAAAAATATTGTATAACAAAAGATCACACTTTATAATATTGAGAACAAAAATTCACAAGAATTATTTTAGTTTATAGATAGACTTTTTTCTTTAATATATATTATCCTTTAAATTTTACAGTTAAATGGATTAAAAAATTTTATACTATCTTTAAAATAAAAATAATAAATTATTTACGTATCTAAAAAAGCATATATCATATATTAGTATATTATGGGAAGTTTCTTAACGACTTAACTTATATGTGCATCCTCCATTTTTTTTTTAAAAACTACTTTGTTGAGATAGATTTTGAAACGAAATAAAATAGCTTCTTGCCTTTCAATTTCTCCAAATTAAACATAAAATTATTAAAGAAAAATATTACAATAATAGAAGGCTAGTAGAAACAACAACTTGTTTATTGTGGAATTGTTTGATCTAAATAGAATTTTCTACTTTTAAAGATGTTGTAAATTGAATTTGTTGAAATATTTTTTTATTTAATAGCTGATTTTTAATGTATGTATTATATTTTTTATTTTTTATTGATAAATTCTAGTTGAAAAATAAACTTAATATAGTAGCTAAATTATTAATTACTCAGTAAAATTATAAAAAAATAATTTAATTATTCTGTTAGTCTCTATAATTTTACCAAATTTTTAATTAGATTCTTATATTTTTTTTTAATTGAGTCATTACATTGCTTTTAATCTTATAACTACATTCTTTTCACGTTAAAAATATTAAAATTAACAGAATATTTCTCTGAAAAAATATGTGATAAAAAAATCTAATTGAATATTTAATTTTGAATATCTTCAATTTGCAAAAAAATATCTAATAAATTCTAATATTTTTTATATTAGAAAGGATCTATTTATAAAATTAAAAACAATATAAAAACTATATTGAAAAGAAAAAAATACAAGAACCTACCTAAAAAATTGATGAAAATATTTAGACTAATAAAATAATTAAACCAAACAAAATCACAAGGTTGATTTCTTTCCCATAGCGCTAAAAAAGAGCACTAGAAGGATGTACCATTATATTAAGTCAAAACAATACAGAACATCATAGATTATGCATTCATGCTAATTAAGTCGCATGTGTGAATTAAAAAAAAAGGGCTACTGTGACATTACATCATGAAGTTTAAATATGATAAAACAAATTAACCAACTAAAAAAACCCTGGTTTCTAACTACCAAGTAAATAATACAAATTTCATCATAAAATTTATAACCTAAACAATTCTTTTAGCATTACATCTATAGCGGGGCATAACAAAAATGGGCGGTGGCATGCCTTTTGCCGAGAAGCTTGGAACGAAGTGTTTACCAAATTTTTTATTCTCTACATTGAACACTCCGGTATCACACGAACCAAATGCAAGATTCTGAAAGTAAACATCTACGTAATCATCTGTATAATATATTGAATTTGGAGTAAGAGTCGGACACCTTAAACTCGGCACTGAAATTGAATGATTGTCTCCTACGAATAAGATTTCGCCATTCAGTGTTTCGATGTTCTTCTGTCCCCTTGATAACGGAAGATTTAGTTTAAACACAGTAAAATTCACACTCAAGTGAGGTTTATCAAATTTATGTAACTCCTGCTCTATATCCTTGCTTAGATCAGGTTCAACATACTCTTCTACTTTTTGGTTTTCAAGTTCATCCATAATCTTGGATATCTCCTCCCTTAGTTGGTCATGGTCTTCTTGGATTCTAGCTTCATATTCTGCTCTAGCTCTTTTCCTCATCTCTTCTATCTCGACATCCTTGCGAATTCTCTCTTCCATGGTAAGGTAGTCTCTTCGAACATGTAGCAACTCTCCCATGGAAGTTTCCACAAGATAAGCATTGCCAGAATAGTTGCACCACAAATATTCCGAAAGTCCTTCATTTATGGTCTTGAACCGGAGATAACAAGGAGAGGAATTATTACCACCGGGTCTTTGCTTATACCTGTTAGAAAAGCAAAAGAGAGCAATGGAAAAATTTGTATTTACAAAATATTTAAAAATATTATTGGACTATATTAAAAAATGCTAAGTTACTAACAAATAACTATATCATAAATACTTATTAATATTCTAATAGTGTTTAATGATACCTTTTGCGATAAATTCTGACGATCCAGCTGTGGAAATCCACGGCGTATGCCATACCCTTGTAAAAGATAACATCCGCAAAGGTTTGTATTTCTTTGTTGGGTTTTGGATAGCTCCAGAAATTGTTACCCGATTTGTAATGTGTCAATGTTTGAGTACCGCCATAGATTGCAATCACTTCAAAATCGTTGGGGAAATCATTCGGGTCTTTGGAAAGAACGGCTTTGTTGACACCATACTCGTCCATGTGCATCACTCGGTCACCATCATCGCACTGAATTGGCGGCAGTTTGATCATGGATTTTTCCAATTCGCTTGCAAACGGGTTTATGAGAACCAGTTCTATTTGCGCCGATTTGTTATCTACGAAAAACAACCATCCATGAGAAGATCCACAGCATCTTTTGTAAGGAAGGCTGAATTGAATTTGATTGCAGAGAATATCTTTGGCTATGTTGTACAAACCACGAATTTCTTTGTGGTCTTGCATAGGAACCACCAGCAGAGGAAGTTGATGATTTGCGCGGAAAAGATGGTGTTTGTGCTTGTAAAATCTATGGGAGAAAGAGAGCCAAGGTTTGCACACTGCACCGAATCGAGCATAGTCATAGATATCATCAAACCTATCTGTGATCCTATTCAATATGTCATCGCCAAGAATTGCCCATTGAGATGCAGCATTGCCGTTGTTTTCCTCCACCATTGATGCCATTATCACAACAAACACTGAGGAGGAGAGAAGAGAAAAGGAGAAACTGTGGTTTCCTTTTATTTCCAATTATCTAAAGTGTATGAGAATCAATTATATCTAATTGAAACTTCAAACTTTTTTTTATTAAATTTCAAATCGCTATTAAAGGTAGTAACAATCTTTTCTGTGATGAACTTTTGAATAAAATAAATCTTATCTGAAATTTTGGCGATATGCAGATCAAATTTATTTTATTCGAAGTTAATTAGAAAACTAGTAAACAAATTTAAATTCAAATTTTCGTGAAAACGTGATATTACAATTTAAAAATGTATATAATATATTATATCCTAACTGAAATATGAATTAAAGAAAATCATGGCTATGAAATAAAAATTTTGTTTTGATTCTAAATTATTATGCTTACTATATATTAGGATGATAATTATAGCAATAATATTATTGGTGGCGGTGATGGCGTGCCAATAGTTTTTTTTTTTGGTGTGCCAATAGTTTTATTTAGTTAAAAATTTAACCTAATTTAGTTTATGAAAAAAAATATGAGCTAACTAACATGTAGAATATTTAAAAAATAATAATTTTGGTCATGGGCTCAGCCCAGCAAGAAAAGAACCCAATCCGTCCAGAAACCCGCCCCTGAACCCGACCCACCCATACTCTCCTACGGTCCTACCCCGTTCACGTACCACGGTACCAGTATACCACCCCTTCTGAGCAGATCCTTGTCCTACCTTGATGCTGCCGATTCCAATGCCGCCAAACAGCTGCCGTCACCCACCATCAGCGTCAAAACATCGCCAGACCACCACCGCCGTAACTATCCCTCTGAAGCACGCGGCATCTCCGCTCCCTTCTTCGATCAGATTCCTTTTTTGCTATCAGTCACGGTGTTCCCACCACCAAACCTTCGTCGCCGATGCATGTGAGATCGCCAGCTGCCACTCCCGGCCTAAGAGTACGATTGAAGGTCTTTTTCTTCGCGGATTGATGTTCTGCCCCATTGCCTCTTGTTCGATTTGGCAGAGATCTCGCTTTTCCACCCCCAATCCGGTGCTGCTAGCTGCATTACAGATCATTAGTTGTGGAACAATGCCGTCGCTACGCCAAGGAGGACGACCTTGAACTTCCGCCGCCGTCATCGTCTTCTGAACGATATCCCCGTTCGGTTTCTGCCTCTGGAAGCTGGCTTCCTCTGCCGCGCCCTCCACGCGTTGCCTAAAAAATTAGAAGTAAGAAAACCGTTTTTTTTTTGTCGAATGGGTCTTTTTTTGTTTGCATAAGTGGGCCAGCCCATGAACCATGTAACTTTTTTTTTGTCCGTTCTTACGGTTTATCTCCCTCAAGTGACTGACTGCCTGCACTGCGCACCCCTCCCTTGCTTCAGAGACCTCGCATCTCGCACGCTGCCTCATCGCCGATCACCGTAGTGGTTTCTTCGCCGGTAATCGGTTGCTGATCCACATATAACATCGTTGCTTCTTCCTTCGTTGATTTGTCCAGGTTTTTTTTCTTAATTTTTCATTTTTGCTTCTCTCTATGGTACTTCAAATCTTCATTATTGAAATTTGTTCAATTTTAGTTATATTTTATTTTTATTTCCAATTCCAGCTGGATTTTAGGTAGCTCTAATCTTTCTCTGAGAACTGGTTTACTTCTACTGCTTGTATCATGAAACGTATATCCATCATTGAAGTCTTGTTCTATGATTTATTGTGTGGCATATTGTTTGTGATTTATTATTGGATCTTTTTATGCTGCATTTGATTTTAATAAAAAATCGATGCTATTAATTGTTTGAAAACTTTCATGATCAGCTTGTTAATTAACGTCAACCTTAAAAGAATTTATTTAAAGCAGTAAAGGTGTTTGGATTCTTTTAAGTGAAACTAGTCGATGTTTGGCTCTAATCGATGTTTCAAAATGCAAGAAGAATATCAAAGCAATAGCCAAGACGAAAACAAGGAGGACAAAGAAGAGACATCATGGAAACAAGCACCAAAGAAGACTTAGAAATCAAGAAAGTGGATTGTGATGTATCGGAGATCGAGTATGTTAGTTATGGTGGCGAGCACCACCTCCCCCTTATCATGAACCTAGTCGACCAAGAACTCAGCGAGCCTTACTCTATATTCACGTATCGTTACTTTGTCTATCTGTGGCCTCAGCTCTCTTTCCTGGCATTCCACAAGGGTAAATGTGTCGGCACGGTGGTTTGTAAGATGGGCGACCATCGAAACGTTTCCAGAGGATACATTGCCATGTTGGTTGTGATAAAGCCCTATAGAGGAAAAGGCATTGCTACAGAACTTGTTACTAGGTCTATTAAGGTGATGATGGAATCTGGTTGTGAAGAAGTTACTCTGGAATCAGAAGTTACAAACAAAGGAGCATTGGCACTCTATGGTCGCCTTGGCTTTATTAGGGCTAAGAGGCTCTTTCATTATTATTTGAACGGAGTCGATGCTTTCCGGCTCAAACTGCGATTCCCTCGGCCGGAGCTGCACCCATCTCTGCCTGTGATGGCAGATAAATATGGTAGTAGTCATATAACAAGTGATCATGATAATTCAGCATTTGAACAATGATTTGATTCCTTCATTGCCTGTTTGAGTGTTTGTAAAGAATCATAAACCCTTCTTGAGCATATTGATGTAGAATTAGTTTTTTTTTTTTGACAGAAGGAAACATATCATTCAAAGGAAAGCCAAACGGCATTTACAGATGATAGAGATAAATTAGATCTAAAATTAGAGAAGATGATTAGATAAATTCTATGCTGAACTATAAACTGAAAGTAAGTCCAACGTTCGATTACAAAGAATCTTAACCAGTAGAAACATAGACAGATCTGAATCTCTATGATTTCTAAATCAACACTAAAAGTGATGCAACATGTTGAAAAATCTGTTCTTCTTCTCTGCTTAAAGTCGAATCCTCCTCTAGTCTGAAGATATTTCCATGAACAACAAGTGAACTTCAGTGTATACTCCAAGATCTGATAGATCTGTACCAACGTACCCACACTACCCATAAAGGGAGGACAATAAACCACCACAAAAGGAGAAAAAATACACCACATAGGGATATTAAAAAACAGAAATTAAACAAAGAAAACTGAAAGAAACCAAAAGAAGAAAAAAGAGAGAGAATAGAGTAAAGAAAAAGGAGAAGAAAGGGGAAGGGGGGGGAGGGGGAGGGAGGCCACCACCTTACCAAGATAGCGGTGGCGGCGACAGCGGCAGCCTCCCTCTTGGAGGCCACAAGGGTAAAAAGGCTTCAACCCTAGCAGAGAGAAGAGAGTGCTTTTTTTTTTTTTGGTTCGGTAACTAGGCCAAGGATTTTTCTTTTTTGACTTAGACAAAAGGTGTATTTGCTCAACTCTAGATACCAAGATTTTTTATTTGCTCAACTCTATTTATATTCCAATGTAATGATTAATATAATGCTATTAGTATTAGTGATTATACAATATATGAATATGGTAAAAGAAAAGACTATAGAATTATGCTATATTCTGTTAAATAATACGCGGTGGGATGCCTTTTATTGTGAAGCTTAGAACAAATTGATTATCAAAACCTTTATTTTCTGCATTGAATATAGGAACTTACCACTTCAACGATGCGCTCATGCGAGGTTTAGTATCAATCTCACTCAAAGTCATATACATCATGTTCTACCTCTTGATTTTGTATTAAGCAAATATTTAAGAGGACATATATGTTGAACAAAAATATATATTTAGCAAGGGCAATATATACGTAGATGTTTGAGAGTGTTATCCAACAGCAACAAATAAATTAAATAAGTTTTGCAGATGTTGTCTCTTTCAGTTGAAGGCCAAGGACAGAATCTGTTGGTCTGTAGTTTGTATTGATCACAATTAGGGTTGGAAGTAAGTCAATCAAGCCAGTTCGAGCTTGACTCGTTAATAGCTCGATAAGCTGAACTTGTGAGTTGGTGAGCCGAGTTTGAGCTTGGATAAGCTCAGCTCATTAGCTCGTGAGCTGGCTCAATTATATATATATTAACACATATTCTATATGCATTTAATATATAATTTTAATATTATATATATACGTATGAAATAGTAATATATATATATATATATATATATATATATATATAATAATTTTAATTATTTAAAATTTTATATTTAATTTTTATATATAATTTTGATGTAGGACATAAGTAATAAATTTATAATTTATTGAAAAGATAGAAAATATATAAAATTGATCTTTTTAAATATTTTTTAAAATATATAAGTTATAATTTATCAAGATAGAATTATAGATTATGTTTTTATTATTTGAATCAACTCGTGAGTTTGAACCAGCTCGTAAGTTTTTGGCGAGTCGAACTTGAACTTAACAAATAGGCTTGATTGTTAATGAGTCGAGTCGTGAGGCTAGCTCGACTCATTTTCAACCCTAATCACAATGTTCCTTAATTACCTACCAAATCTTGAAAGAATGACTTTTTCCTCATCCATCCAACACCTACATTAAGCTTTGTTACCTATGTTTATAACGTCGTGGAAAGTTGCACCAAGTCATGCTTTATCTTCTAAGAAAAATATCTTAAATGAATATAGAAAACCTTGGATTCTTCTTCAAGTAGCCAGTTGCCAATGGGAGCATATTCTAGAGATAATACGCCATACTAACATTATCTTATCTGTTTCATACTTTCATTTCCTTTATTATCTTTATGCTACATATCTCCATCATATAGAAGTAACATTTGGGTCTGGCCCTACTTGCCATTTGACAACAATTATGCCTTTAAAAAATGAAATTGTGTTCCACGCCTCTCATCTGAAATACCCAAGATCCTTCTTGTAAATTCCTCAAAAATCCATAATTACCTCTATTAACAAATAAGATAAAACCAAAAATACAGAATAGAACTATTAGATTTCGCTGAACACAATTTATCATTTTCCATTAACAAGTCAACTTCAAACAATTAAAAAGAAGCCACTTATTTTTCTTTTTCTTTTTTTCCCCATAAAAATAGAAAAAAAAGTTGACAAGTTGGAGTAAGCCGCCGTCGTTTTTCGTTTCTTTCTTGGTTCTAGAAATCATCACCGTCGTAACCGCCATCATCGTAGCCAAGATCATCCTCAACCTTCTCAGCAGCATCATCAGCGATCTTATCCTCCAAATAATCAGCACCTTCCACAAGCGCTATTCCACCAACCGCACCAGCTAACGCTCCAACCGCCAAACCCGTCCCCATCCCACCAAACTTACTCTTCTTCTTCTCCTCCACTACCACCGGCGCCGATGACGGAGCCCCCGATCCATACCCGCCGTAACCGCCGTAACCGCCCTCACCATACGCCGCCGGCTGAGGAGGAGCTCCACCGTATCCCCCGCCGTAAGGATACCCCGCCGGTGGATTCGAATAATACGACCCCTGCACCGGCGGAGCACCACCGTAAGGATAACCGTATCCCGATCCAGGCGCAGGAGAGTAATCCCTGGACCCTGGCGGTGGAACGCCGTAAGGTGGAGCATTGTATGGATCCGGCGCACGATAGCGTGGCTCTCTAACAGTAACGTTAACGTTAACCTTTCCGTGTGGCCTTCCGGAGGGTCGTTTCAGTTTGAGAGTTCTGCTTAATGGAACGCCGACTCCGACGTCGTCTAGAACCTCGGCTAATTTGAGCCGAGCCGAGCCGATTAGTGGCTTGGTGTCTTCTTCCCTGCCAGCGTGGACGACGTCCACGTGAAGCGTGAGGTTCTCCAGTGGCTCTGGTGGAAGCGGAATGACGAGGGTTTCATCCCAGTTGGGATCGGTGTCTCCTTCTTCGTCGACACGTGTCGACGTCTTGTTGCTTGGGTCGACCCATACCACGGCGTAGGGCCTGTTGGGCCCGTAGCGCCAGTTCACGTTCTTGAGCCCGCGGGCTGATTCCAGCTTCACTTCGATTTCGTAGCGAGAACCCATCGTTGAGAGTGGTGGTTGGAACTTGGAAGAGTAGAGAGGATTTTTTTTTACGAAACGTTAATGTGGGATGTGCGGGTTTTTATATGGTGAAGTGGAAGGTGGAGGCTTTTGGTGTTTGTTTTTAGGTCCTTGGTTTTTGTTAGAATAACGGAAATGCCAAGGACGCCTTTAACAAATAACAACTTTATCCCTTTTTTTTCCCCTTTGGATAAATTTAATGTAATTTATGTGTTATAACGTATAGTTAACGTAAGAATAACAGTACGTTTAATTAACGGGTGTTACCTACTGCTATTATTTAGAAATTTTTTATGTAGGATGAAATTTATTTTGCAAGGACAAAATTGAAATTAAATATTAAAACTCAAGGTCAATTTGGATATAAATTATTAAAACTTATTTTGATAAAGTTGGTTGGTAATGTGATAATTTCCATACGTTTAAGCCAGCAGGGGTAGGGTGTAGCGGGGGTAAAGAACATCTTGGGCGGGGAATAATAGAGGAGAGTGGTTGCTTCGAAATTAAGGTTTTGAATAATATTTTGTGCCGGTTTGGGGCTTCACTTTGAAAACAAAACATGGAATCGTTCTAGAAGTAGTAACTAATAGTTGAGGCAAATGACATATATAAAATCATTGTATGAAATATTTTTTAAAAAAGCAACATTTTAAAATATATTACATTTCAGTCTTAAATTTATTTTTAATGAATTTTTAAAAATTATTTATTATTTTATTTTAAATTATTTAATTTCTATCTTTATTCGTTTTAATTTTTTTATATTTTATTTGAATTTAAATGGAAGTATTTAATTTATATAAGTAGCAAATCGAATCAAATTGATTCGATTAATAATGTGCTTTCGTTATAGTGTAAATTAAATCAATATTAAAAATGTGTAAATTAAATTTAATTATTTTGATTTATATAATTTTATTTTACGATATACATGTAAACTAATTCACTTTAAGACATTAATATAATTTTGATTCTCAAATAATTTGTTTGCATGAATTACCCTTAAAATAGAAAGGTTATATCTTATCTTATCATCCATACTCGCATAGGATAATTTGCACTAAACTTTGGTATAATTTGAAAAAAGGGATCTTAGCTTTTCGAAATTATCAAACCATGTAATTTATTTTTCAGTGACCTTGGAGTTGGATGGATATGGCATAGGGTGGGTGCCTGCTTTAGCCAAGTCAGAGAAGGAATAATATAAGATACTTGGATTAGGCTTTGCTCATCACGCATTTAAGCATTGCCACACGGAGAAAACACGGGCATGATGATGCATCCTTATGTTCTTTTCTGGGAAAGCATCACGCCAAAATTAATAAACATAGCGATTGTGATTGTGATGTCATCAATCCATTTATTTTTTATTAAGTTTTTCCATTGATTTAACATTTGAGTAATATACCTTTGTTAAATACTAATATATCACAAACAAAAAGTGTTAAAACTCCCAAAAAGATTGGTGTGTGATTATAAAGATTTTTAATTATTTTAAGTTAAGCAATTCGATAATAATAAAGAGGCAGTTTAGTTCTATACATAGTTATGTCAGGTACATACCTAAATTTTGAGCTCATTTATACGAGTGCATACTATTGGGCATTTATGTGTTGCAATGAGAGTGTATAATTAATATATTTTGGATTCAGATTAAGAAGATAGCTAATCTATAAAATGCAGTTATGGTATTTTATAATTGAGTTTAGTGCATGTTTAGACATCCTTTTCTGGTTTATGTTTGCACATGTACAATGTTAAGTGAATAATTGCACTTTTTAACCAAGCAAAGATTGTTTAATTTGGTTTTCTTCCCACTTTTTTGAAGGTAAAAAACCATGCTCCATAAACAAAAATTTATTTGTTCATTTGTAACTTTACTATGAATTATGATATGAACATCTAAAAAGTTTATAGTTCAATGACCATGGAAGTTAGGCCAAACATCAACCTGGTATAGAGACAGTACCAAATTTTGAGAACTCTACCATAAGAAGCACAAAGAAGCCCACATCATGTAGAGAGTAGGAAAGAAACAAAGTGTAAAGACTATAAATATAAGCAACAAGTTACATTTAAACTCACGGAGCCGTGTGGTGAACACAGAGCGAACTATTCTTTCGCCTTTTACTAAAGAATACCGTGTGTTCGCCACTTAATGCGGCATACGCCAATTTTTGGGAGAACTCTTCTTTGAAGAGTTCTACAACAATACTAGTTAAAATGTTATTTTTCTCTTTATATGTTTGATTTATTTTTAGATCTTGTATTCTTTACTCACTCTAATAATTGTTTATAAGTGTTATTGGATTAATTAATGAGAAAACAATAAATTGGTTTTAAAATTGAGTTATGAGTAAGTGAAAATAAAAGATTACATATATTTTTCTAAATTAAATTTTTATATTTTTTTGGTCAGGGACCATGGGCCAAAGCTTTACAAATTAATTTTTTATTTATACTTTTTAGCGAAAATGGCCAACATTAAGCTTTTTTGGGGGGTTTAATACATTTAAGTTTTTGTAGTAGGACGAGTGGAAGCCCACGAATAAATTCTCAAAACTAATTATTGGAACTGCAAAAGATTTGGGCCCAAATGGAAAACTGAGGAGGCCAATAATTTCAGAACAAAACTTTAGGCCAAACAAAAAGACAATAGCTGAACAGTACATATGACTATATTAATGAAAATAATAAACTAATTTAGGTTGGTCGGCTAACTCGTCCGCTTGCAAAAAAAAAAAAAGACAATAGCTGAACAGTACATATGACTATATTAATGGAAATAATAAACTAATTTAGGTTGGTCGGCTAACTCGTACGCTTGCAAAAAAAAGACAATAGCTGAACAGTACATATGACTATATTAATGAAAATAATAAACTAATTTAGGTTGGTCGGCTAACTCGTCCGCTTAAGCAAGTGTCGGAGGTTCGAATTCCGCCTTTGTCGCTTAAGCAAGTGTGTCGTAGGTTCGATCTTAAATGGAGCACCTTGTGCATGCAGCAACCTATTGGCCAGCAACAGACTCTTAAATGGAGTTTAGATCCGTGACAGATTAGTCCGACCTTAAATGGAGTTTAAATCCGGATTTGGGGATACGGTAAAAAATCCAAAAAATATTAATGAAAATAATATACTGCATGATTGTATTAAAAATATTCATGCTTATATTTTTCTTACTTCTAAATCTTGTTAAGAACAAAAAAAAAAGATGTGTTAAGGACCTAAGGTTCTGTTCTTTTTAATAATTGTTTTATTTAAAAAAAATCCTAAAAAGGGAAACTTTTTCATAGCGAGTGACAAGTACATTGATGTTCAAACATGCTAATGAGAAGGAATTTCAGCACATCAATCAATGGAGAAACTAAGCAAAGATCTAATATAGAACATAGGATAATATGGTAGTAAAGGGTTTACATAGATCTCTTGACTCTTCTTTTTTTTTTTCGGTTTAGGAGTGATTTGGGGTCATTGTTAAAAGGGATGGATCGCGAATTATTGAATTCTTTTCTCCGATTTTGGGTCAATTTTTGTACAAATGATCGGAGGAAAAAAAAAACTTGTGTCTGTCTTGAAATAATGCTGAAGTGTCCTTAAATGACAAGCCAACTTTATTGGCATGATAATTGCATTAAACACTAGCATAAAACTATAACAAGTTTATTTCCTTTAAGACCAATACAATAATGCTGCTTTAGTGGTTAGACATTAAAAACATGGTTACCAAGACTGATGAGACTATTTTCAATATTTCATACAAATATAATTACAGTCAAGACTAATTAATTACGGTCTTTCAAACCCAGTAGTAATAAGCTAAATCTTTCAAGTTATGTAGTACGTACAACCCCAATTATTTGCCGTCACAATTAGGTAGGTACAAGGTACACAATTGAAAGTACATCCACTACATTTTTTTAATCAAATATCACAAAAGTTAATAAATTGTACTTCAAATTATTAAAATGACCTCCATGAAATTTTTGTCTATCCATGCAAGTATCAATGATTTCATTTGGGCCTTTTGAGTTACATGAATAATTTTCACCAAAGTTAATTGGTTGTAGAAAGTAGAAATTAAATGAGGAGTTAGTAAGAGTTGGTTTGAGTTGTCTTAATTGTGGCACGTGGTGGAACAGCTTGCATGCATGTGGGAGAACACATAGGCCAATATATGTTTAATGATATTTAGTAGTAACCCTGCATATATGTAACCTGGATATACCAAAATTAAAAGAAAAATGGAAATGAAAAATACAATGCAAATCAATTTGACTTAGTCGAATGCTCGCTCAATTTCCTTATCTGGTTTGATAAATATTAGAAGGTTGAATTTCATTTTGCATATATAATAATTTATTGGTTAAGAAATAAGAAGACACTTTTATATAAAGTTCAAATCTACTAATACATAATATTTTTTAGCTTCCTAATGGAAAATACCGAGAAATAAAATGGATGCATGCATGTGTTTTTACACTATATATTATGAGCAATTTTATATAGTTAGTAAATATTATTATTTTTTGTGAATACTTAGTCAGTAATAATTTGTAGTCATATTTATATACGTTTTATATATAAAAAATATATAATTTATATTTATATTTATTAAAATTTTGTACTATAAATCAATATAATTTATATTTATAATCAATATATATAATTTATACCTTAATATTTTTTAAAATTTATATACATAAATTTATAAAATAAAAATTTAGTATTTATATTAATTAAATAATGACAAAAAAATACTAAAAATTGTTAGTTTCAAAAAAATTCTCATGCATTATTAAGTCATTTTAGCTGGTCTTTTATTTCATTGAATGTAGTGATGTGTAAATAAGAATAATATTATATCATATATATATTGTCCTGGTTCTCAAATTGAATTGAGAATATGGCAAGCAAATTAATTGGAGTTTTGAAGAAACTATACCTACCTATGAATAACTGCTCTGCAACACAATAAATTGAAAACCAGCAACATTATTACTGTTCACTAAAAGTATGTTTGGTTGATATATATATAGTAGTAAAATTGTTAACTGAGTGAAATGTTCAAGAATATAATAATCTTAGTGTGACACATGTTGAGATGACGAACTAATAATTCGATATATTTCCATCATAATAAGCTTTTTGGTTTTTACGGAAAATTGAAAAAGGCAATTGATTAATCCTTAATGGCTTGATTATCTTGTTGATCTAACAAGACATATTCTTTTAAATTACGTATTCGAAAATTCTAATGCTACTAAATATTAGCCTTTGATTACCCCTAAGAAAAATAATTAACTAGCTTGATTGTCTGGACCTAAGCTAAAATAATACTAGTGGCATATATATACCTCTAATCTCGGCTCATTAATTTTTAAATTTTTATAGATGTGGAGTCCAATTTAATTTTATCTTATTATGGATTTTGAAAAGTTTTGTGGCGAGAAAATCTTACGGAAGTTTAAGATTTTTCTTTTGAGGGACTTTCATGAAAAACTTTTAATACTGCAAAAATTTCATCGTCGCATCCCATCGATTTAACCTATCTGCCGAAAATGTCTACAATTTCCAGAAACAATCAATCATTGCATCTTCTATTGTGTAAAATCAAAGGAAATTTAGTCTAAAATAGGCTTACCAGTTACTAGAAGGAGCAATGAAGTGAAGACTCTGATTTCTATGTTGAGTGGAACTTGAGAATGGAAGCCTTGCGTACCCAATCCAATAGCTTCTCTCAGAAAATGATGATGGTGATTTTGAGTTGGTCCTTATGGAAGACTAGGAACATGTTCATCTTTTATAATATATCAACTAGTGTAGAAGAAATAATGACGTCGGCTTTGAAGCTGCATAAAGGGTTTCAACAAATTTTCACTTTCTAATTGATGAGCACTTTACTTTTTTATCTCTCTTATTATATTATTATATGATGTTAATTCTATAGTAGAATGTTGAGAGTCCTTTGTTTTTTTTATTTGTCCCATATATGAATACCTATATGTTTCTTTCATTTTATGAATGAAATTAAATGACTTTGGAAAAAAAACAATTATATATTTTTTGCGACCAATAAAAAATTTTTTACCGGTAATTATATAATTATCGCTGAAACTTTTTAGCGGTTAAAGCATAAAATAATTAATGTCTAATTGCCAGTAAATTATTAGGATTATTTTTATTATCACTACAAACAAAATAAATGACCGTTAAAAATGACTTTTCTAGTATTGAATTTTATTAAACGTAATTTTAAGTAAAAACTTTAATAAATCCACCCTATATATTTAAATTGGTCTCGCAAATTTTATATATGAGTCAAGTTAATATTCTAAACTTCTGTCAAATTAAAATAGTCATTTACATTTTTTTTTTGTCTTACACCATTTTTTCATCTTATTTGTCATTATACAAACACGTAATTTTGTTGTATTTTATGTAAATAAAATTTAACCATTTACATAAGTATAGGTCAAATAATGACAATAAGATACAAAATAGTTTGAGGACAAATGTGATACACATCATGATGATTAATAAAAATTTATGGGACTAATTAACCCCTCATGCATGCATAAAATCTTAGACCAATTTAAGCATGGGATAGAAAAAAAAAAAACAATCAAAATGAAAACAATATTCTCAAATGTCTTTATGTAGAAAACTGAAAACTTCTATTAAGCCATTAGTATTAGTGAGAAAATTAGGTTGAAAATTATTGATATATATACATGTTAGACTTGTGGAAATGGACGGTAAATGCCTACAAATTAATAGAGTTTAATTTTGATGCACTAATAACGTAAGATATTTTATATAATAATATAATTATATTCATTTTTTTATATGATTATTTATACGATTAATATGAAAAGTAATTATTTTTTTTGATATAATACTATGTAATTAGATATACATATAAAATCATTTTATACTGAAAATAAATTAAAATTAAATTTCAATTAATAAAACAGCTGAAAGGATCCTTAACAGAACAGACGGCGTGTTTTAATAATCGGCAAGAATGATACAAAAAAAGACAAGTATCTACAACCTAAGCTGGACCATTAAAAGGTTAACATGAAAGTCATCAGATAACAATGACTTTGAGGATGTGTATTGTGACCTTATAATTAGTCTCACAAGTCACAACAATAACTAACATTATAACCACATTACTTTTCTTTCTTTCTATTTTTAACCTGTATAAAAAATAGCCATGATGTATTTATATATAAATAAATATGTTGTAATGAAGTTTATTCTTTTAACCTTTGATAGCATTGAATAATGGATCATTTATCATTAAGTTAAAAAGCTGTATACTATATCTATTCATTTTGTATAATGTTTATACTCTTTTAATATTTAAAAAAAAATTGTGCTAATTTAACATATAAGTCACTATCACTACACAAAACATTTATTTATCCTTTAAAAATCGAATTCCAAAAGAATTGGGGAAGCATGTTCATGTGCTCAGAGCAAATGCATACTTCCAAATTTGAAGATCAAAGTACATATTTGAAGTGTGACATATGAAATGGACCTACATACATAGATTTACGGTAAAAACTGAAATGAAGTCGACTTCACGTGAAGTTGATATCTGAGAGTCATTAGATAAAAATTTAGTCAAATCAGTCAAATCATCTAATGACTCTCAGGTATCAACTTCACGTGAAATCGATTGCACCTAAGTTTCCACCTAGATTTATAGCTTTAGATGCTTTGATTTTAGGCATCATTAGGCATAAAAAATGTAACAATTTCTAAAACTTTTACTTAAAAGAAAAAATTAAATTACTACCTCCTACCAAAGCTAACAGAGTAAAGGGCTCATTAATTGGTCACAACCACTTCCATGGATTCCATAAATGCTATCCAACAACATCACTCAAATGCAGTTGTCTATAAAAATCAAAATTCACTCTAACACACACACATCAAATAAAATTGTTACTTCAAATTTTATTTATTTATTTATTTTTATCATTGTGAAAATGGCAGCAGAGTCTCTGAATCTGAAGATGACAGGTAAGAGCCATGTGAAGGCAAAGAAGAACATTGGAAGAAAAGAGTATCAACTTGTGACCTTTGATCTTCCATACTTAGCATTTTACTACAACCAGAAGCTGCTGTTTTATAAAGGGAATGACTTTGAAGGAATGGTGGAGAAGGTGAAAGAGGGTCTAAGTGTGGTTCTTGAGGAGTTTCATCAGCTAGCAGGGAAGATAGGAAAAGATGAAGAAGGAGTGTTCAGAGTGGAATATGATGATGAAATGGAAGGTGTTGAAGTAACTGAGGCTGTTGCTGAGGATGTTGGTGTTGAAGATCTTGCTGTTTCTGAGAGTAGCAGTTCCTTGATGGAACTTGTTCCTTACAATGGTATCTTGAATTTAGAAGGCATGCATAGGCCTTTGCTTGCAATTCAGGTAACTTTTTTCTTTTCTTTTTGCATCTTCAATAAGGTAACTTCTTAAGAGTTTAATTTTGATGCATTGACACAAAGTCGAGCAATCACATCCATTCTTTTAAATAACGTGAAAGGTGAAAGATAGTTATTTTTATTAATGTGACATTATTATGTGATTGAATGCGTATGTAAAATAGTTTTATACTGTCAACGCATCAAAATTAAATTCAATTTTTTATTTATATTTTTTTATTAGGGTACTATGATTTAAGAGGATAATTGTCATATTAATTTCAACAGAATAAACTTTGTAGGGTAAGAGAAGTTTCTTACTTATCATTTGTAGGAGATATTATATAAATTTAGTTATCTTATGTCATAAAGATATATTTTAAGAATATAATAATATTATTTTTTAATTTTTTATGTATTTAATATACTAAAAATGTTAAAAGGATTTTTTTTAATAATTTTTAGTAAAATATTTCTTTATGTATTTTTAACATGTGTCTTTAAAAGAAGGATTTAATTTGGATATAGCTTCATAATGCAACATAATACACATATTTTACACCATTTTTAAAAGGTGATGATAGATGTACTTGTTTTATGTTATAACTTATAAGGTAAATTGATTAAGACTTAAGTTATGAGATTGTAGGTTAACTTAGTTATATAATGCAAATTAGTTAGTCTCTCTTATATCCTACTTAGCTTAGCAAGTTGGCAAAACAAGAATGAGTAGGCTATTTAATAGGATTATTAATGAGTTGAAAACTGGAAACAGCTTCTTCTTCCCTTTCATTTGGTTGAATTTTAGAATGGTCCTAGTAACAGATATATTAATGGACCCAATCCAAGGCAACTGAACTCAACTACCACATTTAGTGACTTGCATGCTGCATTGCATGTGATATTCATGATTACCAATTCATGACTCTCTGCTTTTGCATGAAAAAAAAAAAAAAAAAAACTAAACATCTTCACTATTAGTATTTAGTAACAATACACCTTCCTAAATGTTTTCTTAAATTAGTATTTTTTTTTTTCAACTTTTGAGTGTATAATAACATACAATTACATGGAAATGAAACTCCCTTAATCATAAGAGATTAAACACTTATTTCCCAAAATACAGGTTTTAAGTTTATCTTGATAAATGTTTTCATAAATTAAAGGGTCAGTTTGGGACCATTGCCTTTGCTATCTCTAACTTTTCATTGTGGTAATAAATAGAACCATGTCACATTCAATACAAAGGTAAGGTGTAGGTAGTCTAATAAATTGAAAGTTTTAAGCTCTAAAGATAAGGCATGGTGAAAAATCACCCCATGTTACCCTATTTTGAAATTACCTTTATACTAAATTTAATTTATGTGGAAAATATTTAAGAGATTTTTTTTTTTTTTTTTGGTTGTGAACAGCTGACCAAACTGAAAGATGGGCTTGCAATGGGCTGTGCCTTCAACCATGCAGTCCTTGATGGGACTTCCACGTGGCAATTCATGAGTTCATGGGCCGAGATCTGCAGCGGCGCACCGTCAACAGTAGCCCCACCCTTCCTTGACCGGACCAAGGCCCGAAACACCCGGGTGAAGCTCGACCTCTCATTGCCCGAGCCCAACGGGCCGACATCCGATAACGAGGAAAAGCCCAAGCCCAAGCCCAAATTAAGAGAAAAGATCTTCAAATTTTCCGAGTCTGCCATCGACAAGATCAAGTCAACGGTCAACGAAAACCCACCATCGGACGGCTCAAAGGCATTCTCAACATTCCAAGCTCTCTCGGCCCATGTTTGGCGCCACATAACCCTGGCCCGTAACCTAAAGCCCGAAGACTACACAGTGTTTACCGTATTTGTAGATTGTAGAAAACGGATCGACCCACCAATGCCAGAGGCCTATTTTGGAAACCTTATCCAAGCCATATTCACCGTGACAGCAGGTGGGCTTCTGTTGGCCCATCCACCACAATTCGGTGCATCATTGATCCAAAAAGCAATTGAAGCCCACAATGGTAAGGCAATTGATGAGAGAAACAAAGAGTGGGAGAGTGCACCAAAGATTTTTGAATTCAAGGATGCTGGAGTGAATTGTGTGGCTGTGGGAAGCTCTCCTAGGTTTAAAGTTTATGACATTGATTTTGGATGGGGGAAGCCTGAAAATGTGAGGAGTGGAACCAATAACAAGTTTGATGGTATGATTTATTTGTATCCCGGCAAGAGTGGTGGTAGGAGCATTGATGTTGAGTTGACTTTGGACCCTCATGCTATGGAGATTTTGGAGAAAGACAAAGACTTCCTTCTTGAGGTTTAACATTTTCATTCCCAACTCTTTCCAATAAATTAAAATTAGGTCATTATTGCTATTCGGTAGTTATTCACTTGAAGATCCATGTTTTCAGGTAAAAATAATAGATAAGATATTGACATATGTATGTATGTCAAATTATTTAATGCAATTCTTATCTATATTTTTACATGAAAATATTGTTTTTATATGAATAGTTACCTTGTTATTATCTATACTAATGTCATGTAATTTTCAATTTTTATTATGATTGTGGGTTTTCGTTCTTAGTAATTAACCATGTATGGTTATGGATATGATTATTGGTTATTGTTATTGTTATGGCTATGGCTATTGATTGAATGCATATATAAAATAAGTAATTAGTTCCTAATAAGGTTTTCATTTTTATCTGAATACTTTTGGTCTTTATACACATATATATATTCACCATCTTAATTTCCACCGAAATTTGGGTACGTGGAATTTCAATAAGATCGCCCAACATGAACTTTGAATGAGATAACTTTGACTTCAATCCAAATATATAATGTTACCATATTATTAATTTCTTCGAAATTCCTAGTTAAAATTTAATGAGACATTAGACCACATATTTTCTCCAACCCTTCATAATAGATTCGCTCGTACGTGCTATCACCAATCAGGTTGAATACAATAGAGAAAAATGTTGGATTAAATTAAATAATAAAAATATTTGATAACTAAAAAATAATAATAAACTGTTAGAATTTATTTTATTTAATATTTATTAATTATTGTTAGAATTAATAATTGTTAAATAAAGTAAATTTTTTTGAGTTTTTTTATCTTTTTAATATTATCGATTAAATAAATATATGCGGCGGTTTCCAGTTTGTAGTTTCGGTGATGAGGGACATCAAATCGGTGCATGTGGACATTAAATAGTAGTTTAATTTCACACACACTTGTAAGGTAGTTAAGTTGAGGGAACATATGATTTGAAAAAATGGTTGACAACTCGAGATGCATGACAACACCTAAACATAGATCTATCATATATGTGGATGAGTACATATGAACAGGATAAATTTTTTAGGGTTAATTAAGTGACCAAATTCATGTTGTCTTATAATTAAGCAATTATATAGTTGGTGAAGTCTTAATTATTTATTTTGCTTAGTTTATTTATTTATTTTTATTTTTTAGTCACTGGTCAGTTGAAGCTTGGTTTTTTTTTTTTTTTTTTTTTTTTACATCTAACCACCTAAACTTGTAGGTACCAATTTTGGGCCTATTACATGCTTTTTCTTTCTGTGGAGTAAAACATAAAATAAAATCCTAGCTTGGTCAATTACCCAAAAACACAGAAAATATCCTAGCTTGGTCCAACCCTTTCTTCAAATCTTCATATCTTGTATCATCTCTCATTTTTTATTTTTTATTACTGTGACAAAAACTTCCGACTACAAAATACAAGAATTCAGATCGCTTCCGAGAAAACGCATAATTGATAATCTACTCAATTATTCATATTTTATTAAAAAAAAACTGTTATCATGTGTATATAAATTGTAGAGTACCATGTCACTTAGGCAGGGACGGAATTTAGTTCAGACAAGAGAAGTTATGACCTCCCAAACTTTTATTAAAAAAATTAGTAATACTTCTTTAAAAAATAAAAAATAGTTCAATTGGCTCAAATACTTTACTATGACTTAAAATACTAAAGTTCAATCTTCATCTCTTGCTTTGATTGCACAACAGTTTTTAGTTTTAAACTTTCAAAATATGTTAGATTTGAACTAAACTGAGTGTATTTGCATTTCACAACTCTTTAATCAATAAGCAACACTCATTCTACTTTTGAGTTCAAATATAAAAAATTAGGTATTTTTTATTTATGTAATTTAATATTATTTTATATTTTACTGTTAATTTAATTTAATTTTTTATAAATAAAAAATATTAGAATATTCAATAAGTATTGATATTATTTTATTTATATAAATTGATAAAAAAATTCAATAAATATTATAAATTTTAATATTTGTCTTTCTAACCTTTTTTATATATTTTACAGAATATATATTCAAATTTTTATATAAAATAATCATAAAAAATTAAAGAATTGATAAATTTTTTAAGAAAAAAGCTAATATTCAAGAAGGAAAATATATAACTTTTACAATATTAACACATGTAGATAGTTCTTCTACTTTAATGAATCAGAAGAAAGTGAGATACAACCTTCAAAAGTTTAAAGAGTTGCATATGATAAATTTGACCTTAATTTTTTGGAACAAGACCCTGAAAAGCGGCTTTAAATTTGGCAATATCACCCAAATCAGAAAGATGAAGTTAGACAAACTTATCTTAAATAGGATTCATATCAAAAATATCTTGACAATTATCTTGTATTTGGCCTTCCCAAAATTTTATTTCAAGTTCCAGTATCACTGCACCTAGGATTCATAATTGAGCTTGAATTAGACGATGTCTTACATCTCTCATATATATGCAGTTTAGAGAACAAAATTCTATGTTATTAGCTTCTTATTATGGGACAGACAAGGAGAAAAATAAAAATAAAAAAAAATTACCAAAGGGATATCTAATTTTGCTTGTTCTTATATAAAACAAATTTATTCAATAGTATCTCTGGATTATTTGGCAGGCTAAGGGTTAATAATATACACGAATTTAAATTTTATTTAAAAATATATTATTAACTAATAAATTGTTATATACACAAAATATAATTCGAACTTCTGATACTTATTTAAACAGACGGATAAATTAACCATTCAACCAATTCAAAATTAACTTGAAAATAGTCTAGATAAGCATAATTCTAACATAATTATTGTTTATATTTCAGTCAATAGAAATCTGTCCATATATTTAGTACTTAAAAATAATACTTTAAGATAAAAAGTAGTATGATTATTCATATAAAAATATCAAATTATTTATAATTACATAACTTATCATTTTACATGCATAAAGATATTTTTATATGAATAGTTATCTTAAATAATTTATAGATGGATGTATTTAAGTCAGACCTTTATCAATCACCCAAAAATATGATGTCTATGAATTAAAAGAATTATTTGCCAACATATTTGTGGCAGAATTGCTGCATCAAATAGCTACTAATTTGTTTTAGACCCTTCGTTTTGAAATATAGCTTTGAAGATAAGCTGTTGTCAAACAAAAAGCAAGTATATATGAGTGGTGCATTTTATCCATAAAGGACACCAAAAAGAGCCTACATATATATAAAGGAGAATCATCATCCTTCTTTTTGAAATCAAATCTTTCCATATAATTTTTTGCCTATTAATTAATTAGAATATGTATGTAGATTAACCACCACACTTATTATTTGTTAATATTGGGAACATGTGGTTTGCTGGGTTAACTTTTGAGTGGTGGGACACTGAACCACACAAAGCCAATCTCATATATGCATGATGAGGGGTCACCTTTGTCAAATATCAACTAGTACTTCCACCTCCTAATGGAACCCACTAATGTATAATATAGAGTGCTTTTTTTTTCATTATTAAAATACTCATCTCATAAGTTAATATTTTTATATAATAGTTAGTTAAAGAACATTATTAAAAACTAATTTAATTTAAAGCTATTTTGTTTTTCTTTTTTCAACAAAAAGTTAAAAATTACCGTTTAAAAAAAATATTCTATTAGTTCCAAAAAATTTATACAAATATATGAAAAGTGACTCTATCTAAAATAATTGAAACAAGTCCACCATAAAACAATGAATTACTTAATTCTCTTGAGTAAATAAAATTATTCTAAAATAAAATTACACTTTAATTTTAGTGTAAATATAGTTACTATAGTGTTTGAGCCTATACAAAAACCTTTTATGATTATTTCAATTATTTCAACCAGGTAAACTAATTAATTAATGGGTACCCAATCTCAATGGTTACTATATTATCCTTTTTATTTTAGAATTGATATGTTATGTATATATCAAAATCAGTTATCAGTATAAAATATATATTAAAGTATAAATACATATTATTAAAAATAAATTAAAAGATATAAATATATTAATAATTAATTTTAGTGACGAATACCATTTTTAAATATATATTTGAGTTGGTTATCTACCTATATGAATAACTAAAGTAATGCTAATTTCATAATAACGACCACATGGAAATCTACCAACTCCTAATAATAATAATTAAAGATGCTGTAATAGTCAAATTAATTTTACTCGAATATTAATTATAGGTTCAATTATTATAGGATTCGACGTTTGTGAAACTAGGTTAAAAAGTGGCTTTTTTTTTTCTTTTTTATTAAGTTACTAGTAATAAAAAGTTGCTTTTGGTGAATGTGAGAGAGAGTGGGAAAAGAAGAGAGAAAGGGAGTGTTGGAAAGGAAGGAAAGTGAAGTAATATTAAGTGTTTTAAAAGTGAGGTGCTTATTAGGGTTATGGAATGTCGCAATCTCTTTCAAACACACACACACACAAACACATAAGATTTAAGCACGAAAATTCATTCACATTCACATATGTCACCAAAGTGCGAGTAATGGATCAGCACACGTGCACATAAAGTTTCCCTTCCACAAAATAATTCATCAACCTATCTTTTTCTTTCTTCCCCCTAGCTATAGCTATCATTTTTAAAATTAAATAAAACAAGTTAGTATTTTGAAGGATTAAAATACTACACTCTCTTTTAGGAAGTAAGTTTCAATCATTATTAACATTTCTATACGAATTTTCAGACTTTTTAATGTGTTAAAGTTTTTTAATAAATGTCCTAAGGATATTAAAAAGTGGCTTTTAAAGAAAATAAAAAATATGATAAATATTAGAATGTGTTTGAGTTGAATTTTTATTTTCTATTTTTATCTTAGGTATCTTTTGTTTTTAGAATTATTATTTTTTTACTTTTTATTTTTATTTAAAAAATTCTAAAAGCAAAAATTATTAAAAATAAAAATACAAATCAAATATAGTCTTAATTTTTTAAATTTCTATGTATTAAATGAACACGTTTAAAAAAATCAATTTTTTATTCATATAATCTTTAATCAATGTTCTTAATGTACTTTTAACTGAATTCTTAAAATTTATTAACTTTTTAAAAAATAAGAATTTAACTAGAGAGTAAGATATTTATTTTGAATTTAATTTTAATATACTGTTATTGTAAAATAATTTTACATGTATATCCAATTACATAACATCACATCATAAAAAATAATTATTATTTTTTTTGATTGCATAAATAATCATCCAAAAGACAAGATGTGATTATACAACTACGTAAAACGTTTTATACTGTTTGTCGAGTTTGGAAAACTTATGTGTAATTAAAATGATGATAAAATATTATTAAAATATTAATTAAAAAATTATTAAATTGTTATTTGCTTCCAATGGTTTGTTTGATGTGTTTGTTAGTTTGCAGGAAGAAGAAATTAATTTCTTATTCAGTCAAAAAGCTAGAGCAGCCCACTTTAATCAATGAATTAATTTAGCTTTGTGCAAAATTAATTTAAACATAAAGTGGCTGAACTTTGAGATTGAGACAAGTCCAAATCACAAGCTCATTTTGATAAAAAAAAATGAAAGAAATGGCCTAAGGGTTTCTAGCATATTTCGGTCACTTTGGTAACTTGAAGTTGAAAATTCAAATTAGTTGAATCACATTAAAAGATCCATACGATACTCTATGCATTGGTTACTGGAACTCAAATTTCAATTTAGTTAAATATATGCATGGGTAACCGAAATTCAAAATCAAATTGAGTTTAATAATGCATTGAAAGCTTTGTCTCTTCTCTCTCCTCTCTCTCTTTGCATTCGGTCATGTCAATCAGAGAAAAGAAGATTGAAGAAGTTATCAGAAGAAAAAGGAGTCACAGTGAAGTCTATGGAAGAAAGGTTATGAGGAAGATCTAAAGTAAGGCATGGCAAGATTTTGAAGAAGAGTTTTAAGATTTTTCATACTAAGAAAAGAAAGGATCCGTCTCTGTCAGAGAAGAAGATCTCAGTTGCAAAAGTTTATTTCCATTTTTGTTCATCAAAAAAAGAAGATAGCCTCTAGAGCTATGCATAGGAAGAAGCAAAAATGGAAGGAAAGAAACGGCTTTGAGTCAGAAGATCATCAAGGGTCCGAATCCTTTCTTGGAGTCAAAGACAAAATCAAGGGTTCAGATTGAAGGAGCTTGATGAAAAGGGTTGAGAGAGGTACATGCATGTTGGTTTTTGGTTTTTTCTCTCTCTTCTTTCTATCCGAATCGCTGCTGCTTTTGGTTGAAGAAGAAGTTGCTTGGTTGAATCGGTTTCAACCTTGGAAGCTTCCCCTTCTATATTAAGGGTGAACGGCCAAGGGTTGAGATCAAGGAGAGAAAGTGAAAAAGCAAAGAGTTCTCATAGCTACCTGAGCTTCCTGAGTTCTTCTCATTCAATGGTGTTCATTTTGTTTTCTTTTTCTTAGTATTGCCTGTCTGAGTCTCATGGTAAAATATAAATATGGTGAGGTTTGTAAGAAAAAGCCAGTGAGACGAAAAAGACAGTGAACAATATTAAAGAAAAAGCTATAGATGTCTCAGAATTTTTTTGTACATCTGTATGTTGTGTTTCATGATCCTGTGGAGATTCCCTTACATGTTGGGTTAGCACTTTGCAGTTGAAAGCTAGATTTTGAATCCTAGTCAACTTCAGATTGGGTGTAGAATTTGGATTTGTCCCAGTTAAAAATGGATAGTTCCTAGGGAGAAATTGATGTATGTAATGTTGTGATAATATAGTGAAATTTCATTATTGTTGTGATGGAGATTGGATGTAGGCCACATTGCACCTAGTGGCTGAACCAGGATATATCTGGTGTTAATTCTTCTTCCCTACTCCTTTCTCTGTTTCTGTTTATCGGGAGATAATAAAAACAAAAATATCTCTCAACTCGACACGAGACAAAACAAAAGTGTCTCTCAACTCAACACGAGACAAAAAATAGAAATATCTTCTGAAGTTCTTTTAAAAATCAGAAATTAATATTCAATAAAAAATGGCTAAGATTTAACTTCCTTTTTTAGCCACTAATTACCATCACTGTTAATACTTTTAAATTAAACATATTTATTTTAAAATTAATGATACTAAATATATTATTATAAAAAAGTATAAAAAAAGGTTTTATACTTCAATATGTTTATCGTATAAAACTTTTATAATTTTCTATATTTTTACATAAACAGGATTTTCTATTGTTAAGTGTTAACTAAAAAAATATTTTTTAAAAAATAAAAAAATATTTATCTAGCCTATTTATTTTAATACAAAATAAGAAAAATGCTATGTAATAAGAATTTGGCTGTTGTAAAAAGAAAATTTTATATATAAAGTAAAAAAAACAAAAGTCGACAAACTAATCAATTTTAACGTAAAAATCTATTAGAGGTAAATTTTACAAAATAATCCGTTAATAAAAATAAGAGTAAATATTTTTTTTGGTCCTTAATCATTTATTCAATAGACATTGTGCTCTCTAACAATTATAAAAACACAAATCGATCCTCATTTATTTTTATATTTGTTTAATCCAGTTTTTTAGATTTGTTGACAGCAGGTCAACACTAAAGTGTTAGATAATTGTGTTTATGTGACTTTGTCTTCTTTGTAATAGAGATAAATCGTCTCCAGAACTCTCAATCAATAGGAACAAATCACACCCTCAACTCATTAACCATTTTTCTCCTTCACTTCACTGGCTCTTTCTCTGCCTCCTCTTTTTTCCTCCGAAACTCTCTTCCCCTCTCTCTCCCTCCTCTTCTCCCTCTTCTCCATCGCTTCTCTCAACTCCGAAACCCTAATCCCCAACACCCCCAATCCGTCTCACCTCGTCTCCCAAATCATCATCAATATCATCACCACCACAATTATCTTCAAAATCATCATATTCATTTCTCCTCATTCTCATCATAATTATTATCGTCATCAATAATATTATTAACATAATTCAAAAATTTAAAAACAAAAAATATAATCACATTAAATAAAGACTAAAAAAAATAAAGTTTGAGTGTTAAAATAAATGAAACTCATGATGTTGTTGTGACAGTGGTGAGTAATGAAGAGAAATAAGAAAGTAAAATAAAAATGTAGAGAGAAAAAAAAGGAGAAAAAGAGAGAATGGGAGGAGTATAAGTGCGATGACGGTGGAGAAGAAAGAGGAAAGGAGAAAGAAAAAGTTACGGAAGCGGGAGATAATTGAAGACTTCAAAAGGGCGATTTGTCCCTATTACAAAAGAAATGTTACCTAACACGTCAGTATTAACCTATTATTAACGGGTTCTAAGACCTAAATTGAACAAATATAAAACAAATAAGACCGATTTATATTTTTATAATTATTAAGAAACTCAATATCTATCGAATAAATGGTTAAGGACCGGAAAAGATTTTTACTCTAAAAGTAATTAATCTCCCACTTTCCATAAACATATATGATTGCTAAGAAATGTCTACAGTCTACCAAATGTACTCCACAGCTATTCGTCAGAGATTCTAATGATTAGATCAACGTCTGAAATAGGGTCAAAAATACCAGATTGGTCAAGTGATCGTACGTTCTTGATTCGTCTAATGACGAGTTCTACCAGTAAGCATGTGGTCCTATACGCACTCAATTAGCACCATCATGAGGATCACGTGAACGCTCTGAATAAAGGTAACATATGCTGTTAAAAGCATTGAGGAAGGAATGAAATGAATAACCCATGCAATGAATCACGAGTATCTCACCCTCTTATTAGTTATTACTTATTACACCCCCGTTATTTTTAACCTGGTGGCAAAATAGTAATTTTACATGTACAAGGATAGGCACTTGTGTCAATTCACCACAATCTATCACATACATTTCACTATTTCAGAGCCTGCGCTGTCATCATTATTTTATAATCTAAATCCTTAGCTTGCTAAGCTAGATCTCAATTATTAAGAAATCCTTGTATGAAACATAGTGGTACCACTATAACAATAGTAATAATTAATTATTATTACTATTATTACTTTTCTTTATGTGAATACAATTTAGCACATATAGATGACTTTTTTTTTTCTTTTCTCTAAGATGGAAACTTATTTGAGCTTTTAAACGTAGTCTGAAATTAGGATAAGTTCACTTTTAAAGTTGGATAAAACATTATATATTATGATTCATTTTTTATTTAGTTAAACATTCTCCTGAAAAAAATAGTTATAATTATGTTATATATAAAAAAAAAAAGGCCGTAGCTTGATCAATATTATGAGCATTATTGTTGTTGTGATGATCATATCATTGTTAAATTATTCAACAACAACACCGGTTATTATCTTGTCAATTCTTAAAAAAGATAGCTGTAATTATACGCAACTATATGTATAAATAATCATTTAGCCTAATATTGAGATTATATAGTATTCATATTTACATTAATTTTTATGCTGTGCTTTATATTTGTTAACTATATATAATTAATATGTAAGTAAAAAATATATTCAATTAAGATTTTCTAAAAATTTAATGGCTTATATTTTTTTAAAAGGATTAAAATACTAAATTAAGAAGAAGAGATAATTTGGTATTTTAATATTTAAATTCTTAAATATAGAAGCTAAAATTTTCGCTCTTCATGTGTAATAAAGTTACAACGTAGAGGAAAGTAAGGAGAATGAAAAATGAAGTAGTTTACCATTTACATTTATCACCATCATCTAATAAAGCTCTTCTTTAAGAAAAACAACATAAAAGTAAGAATTATACATTTTTATGATTTTCGTAAAATAGAAATTTGATCAACAGAATCGCAAAATAGTTGTATGATAATTAATTATTAATTAAAGACGTATAAATTAATTTTTTTTAGAAAAATGATAAATAATAATAATAATAATAATATAATATTAATATAGTTCCATTCCATTCCCATGTTGGCAACTTAATGTGATCATCATCATCATGCTCATAACTTTCCACTCGCTTTTCTAATTCTCTTTCTCTCTCTCTCTCTCTCTCTCTCTCTCATCCATTTTCTGTTTTCCAAATCCATGATTGCCTCTCGCCGGAACCTCCTCTCTCCGTCGTCACTTCTCCAGCTCCGGTGACCGTACCACCACCTTCCTCCGTCCATATCTGCCATGGGAAGCCTCAACAACAGCGTAGACACCGTGAACGCCGCCGCAACCGCCATCGTCACCGCAGAATCCAGAGTCCAACCAACTACCATACCGGTGGGTTTCTCTCTCTCTCTCTCTCTCTCTCTCTCTCTCTCTCTCTGAAACATTCCTGTGCACGTGTGCCTGTTTTCTGGCGCCATCGCTTCGTTTTTCGATGCTCTGTTTCGTTACTGTGATACAGCTTCGCGAAGAATGACAGAAAATCAATGAGATCTTGTGTTTTGTGCTTCGTTTATTTATTTAATTAATTAATTTTATTTTTTATTTTTGTTAAATCTACTTTTTATTTATTTATTTATTTTTATAGCGATGAACTTCTGGTCTAGCTATAGTCTTTATTTGACTCAAGTGATGGTAGCGTTGAAAAGTTTGAATCACTTTTTTGCATTCTTTAAACATTTCTTACTGTTCCGTTTTGGAAAAGTTTGTGAGGATGGATCTTAGATTTGCGTTGTTTTTTTTGCTCGCGTTTCCGTTTTTGTTCCTGTTATTATAACGCATATAAGATTGCAGGTGATGAATTGAGTGTTGTGCGATGGATTCAACTATATATCAGATATTCAGATGCTTAATTGTTTTCTTAGTTAGTTATTGAGTAGTCAGAATAAGAAAGAACCTTTTAAAGAAGATTTGGTATGATGAATATATTCCATGAACTCTGTTACTGCTTGATTTTGATGATTTTTGTTATGAGTCGTTACACAGTCACACGGATCTAATGTGAGTAAAACGTGGATGACTAATTCAACGGAGATATCGATCTTATGATTAGGGCCTTTTTTAGCTTGACTTTAGGGAACACAGCATTTGATTAAAGCTCATCAACTTTTTAGAAAACATTTGGAAATATATTATTAAGGTAGCGCCATCATTTGCTGATAATTCCTTTTTTCCTTTCAAGGCTTCAGGAGATAGTTTTCTTGAAGCTATTAATTTTCTTTACACATCTGGTGTATAATAATGTTTCTCTTTATACTATCTGAAAAGTAAAGCACAAATTTATTTGAGAATTGAGGTGCTTATTGATGTTTTGATGACTTGTGAAATGGCTTTATATATGCAATATGTTTGACGTAAAGTTAATAGATTTCAAACTCAATTGGTAGGAAAGTTACAATAGATCAAAGACATTAGAAATTTGGAAAAATTCCAGTGGAAGATGTTTAATGTTTTGGTCCTGCTTCTACATTTGATTTAGAATTGTTTCTTCACTAACTGCAGAAAAAACGTTGGGGAAGCTGGTGGAGCCTGTATTGGTGTTTTGGATCTACTCATAAAAGCAACAAGCGGATTGGTCATGCTGTCCTTGTTCCTGAACCTGTTGCACCAGCAGGTCCAGCTGCTACTGTGCCGCCAAATCCTTCAACCACCATTGTAATGCCATTCATTGTCCCTCCATCTTCTCCTGCATCTTTTCTCCAATCTGATCCACCTTCCGCTACTCATTCGCCGGCTGGATTACTCTCTCTCACAGTCAATTCTTACTCATCTGGTGGACCTGCATCCATTTTTACCATAGGTCCTTATGCCTACGAGACACAATTAGTTTCACCCCCTGTATTTTCAAATTTTACAACCGAACCGTCAACTGCTCCTTTTACTCCCCCACCTGAATCAGTGCAGATGACAACACCATCATCTCCTGAGGTTCCATTTGCTCAGTTGTTAGCGTCGTCACTCGACCGGGCTCGTAAAAATAATGGGATTCAAAAGTTTGCATTACACAATTATGAATTTCAGCCTTATCAACAACATCCTGGGAGCCCAGGTGGCCAACTCATATCACCTGGATCAGCAATTTCAACTTCCGGAACCTGTACTCCTTACCCCGAGAAACGCCCAACTCTTGAGTTCTACAAGGGAGAATCACCAAGGATATTGGGCTTTGAACACTTCTCTTCTCGAAAATGGAGTTCAAGGGTGGGTTCTGGATCCTTGACACCAGATGGTACAGGGCAAGGTTCAAGATTAGGTTCGGGATCTTTGACACCTGATGGTGCGGGTCTGGCCTCAAGACTTGGATCTGGATGTGCAACACCTGATGGTTTGGGGCAGGATTCAAGGTTGGGTTCTGGCTCTTTGACCCCTGATAGTGCTGGACCAACCACTAAATGCAGCATCTATGTGCAAAACCAGACTTCCGAGGTAGCATCCCTTGCAAACTCAGAGAATGTACATCAAAGTAATGCACCATTAGTCGATCACAGAGTCTCATTCGAACTAACCGGGGAAGAAATCGCAAGATGCCTTGCCAATAAAACAGGTGGATTGCTTCGAAACGTGTCTCAGTCTTCACAGGGTATACTAGCCAAAGAAACCATTGACAGAGAAAGCATACAAAAAGACAGCATTAGTTGTTGTGATGTGTGTTCAGGGAAAACGAACTATAACCCCAACAGTCCTCTAGGAGAAGAACGGCAGTGCTGTCAGAAGCATCAATCCGTTAATTCTTCCAAAGAATTCAATTTTGACAACAGGAAAGGTGATGTTTCTGCTAATGCTGCCAAGGAAGGTAGATCAGCCAACAGCTGGGCTTTCTTCCCACTGTTACAACCAGAAATCTGAGGACTTAGTTAATTGCAGCATGACTTGACATGCATGATTCAAGACAAAAGGGATTTTTAATATCTATGCAGGACTTAGTTCGCTGAATCCATATCTGAGGACTTCGTTTCACAATGCAGTTGGTTCAACCTTTGAGGAAATGGTGATAATTGGATGGGTGAGTGAGACACAGAAGAGGGAAAACCAAAAAAGAAAAACAAAACTAAAGTTGGTATTATTGTCCTTTAAGACCCAAGGGGAGCATAGTTGGTAGGTAGGGACCTAGTAGAAAGAATTCTAAATTCTCATAGATCATTGGTTATGGACATTTCCTCGTTTCAAGCATACAGAAATAGCAAAATACAGGTACTTCATGTTGTGAATTCTTGTATCATTCCACGTGCAATAATGAAATAGGTAACTTTTTTGTTGGCACTTGGATCATGGATATAACCTGCATATTTCTTTCGAATTTCTACTTTGATGCCTGCATCCTTTTCGTGCATTGGTGGTGGGGGCACTTTTCTAGGTTCTAGTAAGTGGGTTCCCCATGCATCTCTGTTTTCTTCACATGTTAACTTGTTACATGGATCTGTAATTATGTACTTATGTACCATTTAAATCAAGACTTGTGTGATTTGAAGTTTGAACATAATATTTGTGGGAACACTCTGCTAATATACCTTCATCGACCATTAGATGAAATGTGAAACATTGGTATGTCGGCACAGTGTCCCAGAATGTTACATACTAATAACATTATAGCACAATCTGGTACAATCTGCCACTAACCGTAACATGGCCCCTAATGTATGAATGTGTTACTGAAAGACTGCAATGAAGTTGTGCTGTAGCTTGGTGGGTTCAATTCAATTCGTTATCTCATTTCATTTCAATTACAAAATACAAGGAGAAAAAAAGGTGACATTATCCGGTGAGAGTCAGAGTAATCATGGTGGGACCTATAAAATAGTTGTATGCAGTGCACTAATTAGTTGGGTTTGTCTGAGTTGTTTGGTTTGGCTTGTTGTCCTTCAGAGTCTCCCAATGGACAAAATGTTTCGCTTTCATTGCATGGACTTTAATGATAGGTGGGTGCCAGTTTCATTCACCCACCTGCACGATTAAACTTTTCCTTTGACCCTGTCTCTCTACATTGCAAAATGCTTTTGGTAAAATAGAAGATAGTGTACAACACAGAATAAATGAGGTTTTGTGGTAACATAAATTAACAGGCAATGTTATGGCTTATGATTAAGAAATAATCAAAATCATGGTGGCGTATGAATGAATAGTCAATTAATTAATCCAATATTCATTGTCCCTGATAATGTAGAAAATACCAATAGAATTTCATCTTATCAGACACAGCCATAACAGAGTAGTTTGCGTTAATGAGCTGTAGTTCAAGTGATAATAATAAATAAATCACCCTCCTTGTTCCTGGGGTTGTGGATTTGAGTTTTTTTTTTCTTTCTTTTTTTGGATGCGAGATTCATTACAGTACCCTCCAAAAACCAAAAACAAACAAGTAACTTAGTTTTAGGCCTTTAAATCTGCAATAATTGAATGGAGTTAGGTTCGTTCGGTCGTTCCACTTGCACCGCTGAAAAATGACAAGGCTCTATCTATGATTCTATGTATAGTTGTTAGTTGAATTGAAATTGAAATCATAATATATTGCACGTGGTTCCCTTGATCTCTCTCTAACTCTTAAGTTATGAAATGAAAAATGTTGACCAATAAAAAACTCACTTACGAAAATGACAACTCGTATATGTTAAAAATGATTTTCACACACAATATGCATAAGCAACTTTCCAAAATCTTCCAAAGCATATTCTTACTTTGTGGACTTTCTTGAATCTTGATTTACATGAGTTTAATTTTATACACTCTATATAAATGTGGTTACATACATAAAAAAGTTATTTTTTCAGGTTGACAAAAAAAAAATTGTTCTGTCATTTTTACACCGAGCACTATCCTATTTCTATTTACCTGACAGTGTTTAATTATATATTATTAACGTATTTTTATATTGATAGTAATGCACAAAAATTAAAATCTCTACATGCGTAAAAAAATAATGAGTAAAAATATTATCTTTTAGGTTCTCTGCTTAACTGACCTTATTATTATCACATTAATATATATAACACAAGCGACAAAATCTGATATCACATAATTTGACATTTCTATTAGTATTTGAGAGGTTGAAAATAATTTAATATTATCATTATCTCCAGTTTTCATTCATGAAGTATATAGTATATAGTGTACAACTGGGTTGTTATGTAGACACGTTTCCTTGGAACTTATTATAGCTGTGGCTATATGGCTTATGAATTTATATCTTTTAAATTTTGAATTTTATTTTAAAGAATAAAGTGTGATTTTTTATTATTTATTTTATATATAAAATTATTTAAAGATAAAAAATTATACTTTACACTTTAAATTAAAAAATTTAAAATTTAGAGGATTTAAATTTATAGTTTATATATTGCGATTAAATTAGTTTAACAAAATTAATTATTGGTAGTGTAGCAATCTTTGAGACTGAATACCAATTTTTTTTTTTATTATCACGTGATTAGGACGGGTAGATGTTGAATAGAGACTCCTTTCTGACCACATAACTATAGCCAAACACATATGGTTGGCAAACTTGGAGAACAAGAAGAAGAGAACCTATACTACCCTATTTGAATTTGAATCGGATTGGATTGAATTAAAATATTTTACACTAACTCAAATTCGTAGAACACTAATTTAGATTAATCGAGTAATCAGTTTATTTCTTAACTTAAATAAATATTAGAATTTAAATTTCGTTTTGTGTATATAATAATTAATTGACTAATAAAAAAAACTGTTAAATAGAGTAATTTCATAACAAATCTTATTGAACTAAAAAATACTGTAGAAAAAAAATCGTAAGAGTTCACCTTTTAATAAGAGATTCACAAACTTATAAAACGTATTGCATATATTGATTATTTTTAGGGTTTGAATTCGGACATAAAGTTAAAGTAATCTTTGTAGTCAACATTATTTGGTTCGTTTGGAAACACCAAAAAGATATTTTTTTTTATTTTTGACTTATAAAAAATTACATTAATAATGTTTAGTACAATTTTTTAGATAAATTTTAAATTTTTTAAAAATTTATTTAAGAGCTTTTGAAGAAGTTAAAAAATGTGACTTTTTTTTATTTTTAAAAGCTATTTTATCACTCTTATTTAATGCACAACTTTAAAACAAGAACTTTTATAATAAATTTTCAAATACAAAATAATTTATTTAAAAAATATTATTAATAAAAATCCTTATATTTTAAGTTCATTTTTCAAAAAAAAATTATTTAAAAAATTTAGCGAAACTGGCCTTGGAGAGAAAGAAATTAAATTGAATCAGAGTGAGCATTGAGTGAGCAACACAATTGTATGATTCCTGTGTTTTTTTAAACTACTAATCAGTGATTAAAACAATTATGTGCAATTTTTAAACTTAATAATTCGAGCAGTTTATTTTAAACAAAGTACAATCAATGGGCTGTCTGAATCACAATTTAAAAAATGAAATAATTGCACATTAGTCCTCATTGAAGATTATGAATAAAACAAATAGTAAAGTATTTTTTATTACATTGTTTATCATAAAAATATAAAATAATGTAATAGAGATAATCTAATTTGTTGGTCAGCAGTGGACAATATGTGCCTTCAAGATGGTGATTGGCCTGCCTCCAATCAAAGTTAATTAGACCCACCTTATCTAGCCAGAAACTATGTGATATAAACAAACTTATGTAGTCTATTTATTTTTAAATAAACCGACAATTCGTCTAATTAATTTTATATTATCCTTTTGTTATTTGAAAATATTTAGTTTTGGTGGAAACTCAAGTGAAGTTAATTTTACGTGAAATTGATATTTGAGAGTTGTTAAATAATTTAATTAATTTGACTAAATTTTTATCTATCAATTTTACGTGAAGTCGACTTCACATGAGTTTTTATCTTTAGTTTTAGAGAGCTGTAGCACTCACTCAAATACACATTACTAGTTAATAATTATAAAGAATTTTTCTTACTAAAGGGAAAACATGCATGTAAAATTTACATATATTAGTTATATCATAATTTATCATTCAAATGTTCTTTCCCTTACTCAATCTTCTTCAACAATTTCATAAATCTTCAAGTGTGACCACCATGTCATCTTCAATGCTATTTCATGTGTCTCAAGCCCAATTCAATAAGGTTCTTTTCAAAAGGATTCACAAGATTTTGTTGTTACTTGCACTTTCTTATCTTCAAGTTGTACTTCAATTTATCCTTAATGTTAATTATTTTTTAGTTATTATAATAGAGATCAAGGTATCTCGTGTGTCCAGGTGTAAAGTTTTGTTATTTTACACAATCAAATATTTTTTTTATGCACAAAATTTTATTAATTTATTAATTACTAAATCACGTCATATTATTTTAATAATCGTATAATCAAATTTTTAAAAATTAAATATCACTAAGTATATAATCTAATAATTATATTCATTTATATTTTTAAAACTATAATATACATAAAAATAAAATATTATGATATCATATAAATCCACATATTATAATGATACAAAAATGGTAGACTTAGAAACCGCCCAATAAACCTCACTTAATTCTAATAATAACATGTTATATTAGATAGTAGAAAAAATATACAAAATTAATTTTTAATTAGTCAATATTAATTAATTTTAAAATTTAACTTTATAATTTAAAATTTATAATTTAATATTTAAAATTTAAGATAAACTACATAATTTAAAAAAAAATTGATAGATGTTGACTACAAAAAATTAGTTTTTAATAGCATTATTTTAGATTCTATTAAGTTCTTAATAGATTAACTATACATAAATTTTTCTTCGTCATTTTGATTACGCTAATACAGAAATTTTCAATAGGATTTTGTCAAAGTGGTAAGTATACCAAACTATTGAAACTAATAAGCAAGTGATCTATGATGATGATAATTATTTTGAAACAATGCTAAAGACTTAATATAAAAACTGGCATGAGATGATGACATATGTTATGAGTTGCATTTCTGTTCTTATTGTCAAGTAGCTGTTGTTAATGCCCCATGTTCTTTCTGTTCGATGTAGGTATCAAAATTAATTTTATTTTTTATGACTATATTCAATTTTATGGCCCACAAATGTACACACACCATTAAATAAAAAAGAAAAAAACTGCACAAATTTGTCGTCATTTATGTTAGAATTTTGGCATTGGAAGTTGTTAATAGAGAATTGTCATCTACGGCTGTGTTTATGTGCATAATATTGTTTAATTTATTTTTAAGGTGTATTTTATGTTATTTTAATGATTAATTGATTTAATTCTTAGTATATATATAGCATAATTAAGATATAAATAATGATCCATATATCATTGACCATGTGGCTATGACGTGTCTTCAAAAGTTTCAGGCTCAGAGTGATGCACCAAACTCCTCTCTAATTTTCACCACCACCATTTTTTTTTTGGCATATATTTATTTATTTTTCTCAATCTCAATCCACTCATAACCATAAAGGACACTCTTCCAAAAAGGTTGCTAGCTTTTCGTGAATATTTGATTGACACAAACCAATCCAAAGACAGCATATATGGGTTTTTTGAATTGAGCCATGAAACATTTTCCCTTTTGAGGTAAGTACATACAAGATCAACTATCAAAATTGTTTGTTGCATGTTGTTTTATTACATGTTTTGTGTAAGATTTTATGCATGTCTTCGCTTCTAATTTTAATACTATTATTCAATATTGATAGAGTTGAATAAGTTTGAATTCATGGAAGAAAAATGGTGTTATTATCTTTGAAAAACTCACATAGATCTATGGTGTTTTTATCTAGGGTCAACAAAATCAGTTGACTTTGTATGAAAACAGTGGAATTTGAGCTATGTTCATGCAATCTAACTATTCAATTGCCTTTTCAACAGTTGAGGAAATTTGATCAAACCCCTTTTGGTTTTGGAACTGATTCTTACTTGTTTAGCCACAAAAAGAGAAGAAAAAAATGGCACTAGCTTCTATTCCAAAAGTTGTGTTAGGCTCACTAGCCTTTGCAATTTTCTGGGTATTAGCAGTGTTCCCAGCTGTTCCTTTTCTACCAATTGGAAGAACAGCAGGATCATTGCTTGGTGCAATGCTTATGGTCATATTTCGAGTTCTTTCGCCGGATCAAGCCTACGCCGCAATTGATCTTCCAATTCTTGGCCTTCTTTTTGGAACAATGGTTGTGAGTGTGTATCTTGAAAGAGCAGACATGTTCAAGTACTTGGGAAAATTGCTATCTTGGAAGAGTAAAGGCCCAAAAGATTTGCTTTGTAGAATCTGTTTGATTTCTGCAATTTCAAGTGCTCTTTTCACCAATGACACTTCTTGTGTTGTTTTGACTGAATTCATATTGAAAATTGCAAGGCAGCATAATTTGCCACCACACCCTTTTCTTCTTGCACTTGCTTCAAGTGCTAACATTGGTTCCTCAGCAACTCCAATTGGGAATCCTCAGAATCTTGTTATTGCTGTTCAGAGTAAGATTCCATTTGGAGAGTTTCTAGTTGGTGTTCTTCCAGCTATGCTTCTTGGGGTTGTGGTGAATGCTTCAATTCTTATATTGATGTATTGGAAGTTGTTGTCTGTTCACAAAGATGAGGAGGATCCAAAAGCAGAGGTTGTAGCAGAGGAGGAGGTTAATTCTCATCAGTTTTCGCCGGCTACAATGTCTCATTTTACTTCCATGAATTCACAAGAGTGGAATATGTGTCTGGACAATGTTAGCATTCAAAACTCTCCTCAAGTTCAGACCTTGAGAAACCGGGCATCTCCGAATGAAGGCGAAATTTACAGGGTTCCTAGTAGCATTGTGGATTCCTCGAGGAACTCGAATGCGTCGAAGGAGGCAGCGAATGAAGTGGCTGAGAAGACTAGGGAGGATCATAATCATGTCAAGGTTGTTGAGGCAGAATCAAATAGTTTTGTTATGCACTTTGCAGAAGGAAGAATGGACTTTTTGGATGAAAAGTGGAAAAGGGTTTTGTGGAAATGTTGTGTTTATATGATCACTTTAGGGATGTTGATTGCAATGCTTTTAGGTTTGAATTTGTCTTGGACTGCAATCACAGCTGCACTAGCCCTGGTTGTTCTTGATTTCAAAGATGCTAGGCCATGCTTAGAGAAGGTAAAACCTATATAAACGATTTCGACTGCGTTTGATTTGCATTCTCATTTTTCATTTTTAATATTTTCTGTTTTCAAAATTTCGTGAAGAACAGAAGACAAAACAAAAAGTAAAAAGAATATAAGATACCGTTTTTAGTATTTTTCAAGTTTTTAATCCCGAACCGAGTTCGTGGCATGCTGATGTGTCACAAATATGACACATCAGTAAAACAGTAATGGTTGACTCATAATTGAGTTATCTAATTTGAACTTTTTACTCATATTTTTCTTATGTTTTCTGTGAGAACATTGTATGGTCTCTAAGAATGTTTTACTCTCTTGATGGAACAGGTTTCCTATTCACTTTTGATATTCTTTTGTGGAATGTTTATCACAGTAGATGGGTTCAACAAAACTGGAATTCCAAGTGCTATGTGGGAATTGATGGAGCCATATTCCCATGTAGATCATGCCACTGGCATAATAGTACTTGCACTTGTTATACTAGTCCTTTCAAATTTGGCTTCAAATGTTCCAACCGGTAATTAACTCATAATTCTATGACTCTTGTTCTAGCTAATTTCATAATAACACTCTTCTTTTGATTGTTATATATAGTTCTGTTGCTTGGAGGGAGAGTAGCAGCATCAGCAGCAGCAATATCAGCAAAAGATGAGAAGAAAGCATGGTTGATACTGGCATGGGTAAGCACCATTGCAGGGAACCTCTCACTATTGGGATCAGCTGCAAACTTGATAGTGTGTGAACAAGCTCGTAGAGCACCAAATCTTGCTTACACCTTAACCTTCTGGAACCATCTCAAGTTTGGTCTTCCTTCCACTCTCATTGTCACTGCTATTGGTTTGACTCTCATAAGATAGATTATATTATCAACATCAATTATATATATATATTCTCCATAGATTCAATCTTCTTGTAGAAATTTATACAACAGTAAAGTCACTTGTATACCCTACCCATTTTTAATCATTAACTTGAGGTTAAGGGTACGTGTTAAGATTTGCAATATGTACTAAAATAGTGTCTGGGAATTTAAATTCTATCGATTATATTTCTGAAATTGGCAAAAATACACTATGTTAATCTTGTAATATTTTTTTTTCTCATCAAATGACTTATCATGTTGTTAAGGAATAACATGGTGTATTTTTGTCTAATCCATGCAATTAAAATCCCAAAAATTATTTTAGTACAGGCCACAATACTAAGAAAAATATGGTGAAAACTCAGATGAAGTCGAGTTCACGTAAAGTTGATATCTGAGAGCGGTTAGATGAAAATTTAGTCAAATCAGTCAAATCATCTAACGGCTCTCAGGTATCAACTTCATGTGAAGTCGACTGCACCTAAGTTTTCACCAATATACATGTGTGTAAATGAAACATGGATTTTCTGTGCTTTGACTTTTAAGTTAAGATCATTGATCATGTCTGAAACTTGGCATGTGATGCATGATGCATCATTGCAATGAAATCTCAAGTTCCAAGGGATAAGAGCTGATGATCTCATTTTGCACTTGAAATCAGTTCATTCTTAGTTCTTACTATGCTTCAAACTTGACGGAAATTTAATTTAAATTGAATTGATTTTAACATTTTCATATCTTTATTCCCTTTTTTCTTTATTTTTTTAATAAACCAAGATTAAATTTGATTAGCAGTGTTTCTTATTTTGAAATTTTATGAAACAGTTTTTTTTTTTAATAATTGTCCATTTTCTATTTTTATTTTTCACTTTCACATAATTGTAAAAACAAAAAATAATAAAAACAAGGCAAGCCAGACTTATCATAAGATTTTTTTCCTTCATGTAAAAGCAATAAAAGCATTGTGTATATATTTGAATGAATCAATTTTTTAATGTGAAAAGGTTGATAAAGTAAAAAAACAAATATTTAATTATTTTAAATTAAAATAATAAAATTTACATATGATAAAAATTATATTCAATGATAATTAAATTTTTATTTCTTTTTTTTATTTTAGATGTTTTTTTAATCAATAGAAAAAATGATAAGCGTGGTAATTTTTTGTTGGTCATATTTTTTTGTCAAATGAATTTAAATCATTAATTTTAGATATTACATTTTTTTTTTTGGTAAAAAGATATTACAAACTAATATCATATTCACATTTCACATACACAATATTTAAGGGTTCTATTTATTATTTAGCCTAACTAAATTTTAAATCTAGATGTACTTATTATAAGATATATATGGATGATTATGTTTTTTTATTGTTTATGATATTTTTTCATTGACAGAATAAAAATTAATCTGTCACAAATTTAAATTTTATTTAAAAATTTATTATTGGCTAATAAATTACTATTTTATCTACGAATAGGGGGTGGCAAGCGAAGAAGCCCGTCTCATCTAGTGAGACAGTCCTAAAATTCTATTCCATATCGCCTAACTTCCGGCTAGCAAGCTGGCGGGCTAAACCTGCCAAAGTTTCTCTTTTTTTTTTACTATTAACTACTAAATAATATATATAATTTCACAACTATATTAATAAATTTATAATTTCTAAAGGCATAAAAAATTATATTTTTTATATTCACAAACATTAAAGCCTTTGTAATTATAAATATCTAATAAACATAATTATAAACCAAATTTTCATCCAAAATATAATTATAAATATTCTCTCCAAAACAAAATAAACATAATCAAAAACATAATTATAAATATTGTCTCAAAAACAACATAAACATAATTTAAAACACTCAATTTTTATCTTTATACTTTTGTAAGTTGGGTTGAAAAAAGTTGAATTTTGACAAAAAAATTACAAAAATACTCCTTTACAGAAAAAATTTAAATCCGGCAAAGAAGTCCATCCCGCCAAAGTCTGTAGTTTAAACTGTGCGAGTTAGGCGAATTTTTTTTCTTTGACAGTCCTAATTTTTCAATCTAACTCCCCTTTTTTTTGACGAATTTCACGAACCGGCCAGTAGATTTAGGCGCGTTTGCCACCCAACTCACACATAATCACTTTTGAATGACAAGGGAGATTGAGTTTGGGCCTTAAAAGGTGACACGTGCGTGGTTATGTATAGGAAGCCGCATGTGGGACCATGGCACGTGCGACAATGGCCATGGCCATAATTGCTCCATTGATTCATCTCCCATCACATTTGCAGCATCATAATATAAGATGCTGTTCCTATTATTTTGTTTTCCTTTTCACCGTCAAATTCTTCTTATCTAACCATATAACTATGCCTTGCATCATCCTTGTTTAATGTTTATTATTATGTCTACAATCATTTTATCTTTTTTCCGCCTTACTTCTTATCGATTATTTTTAATAACAAAAGTAAATTAAAAGACACAAAAAAAAAAAGATGTACATTGCATCGATATAACATTATTTCATATTTCATCCACTATTATTATATGTTTCCCACCTTCCAAGCTCGCATGTCTCACCACCACATCATCTAACATCACCATGTCTTTCTATAACATTTTTTTTAAATCTAAATTGAATTGAATTTCCAATGTTCTCTTCTAATTGTAAATCTCTTGAATTATTGCTCTACAATAATTTTCTTTGCTATTTAGTATTTATTATTATCATAAGATATTGAGCGCTTTTGGGTGTTATGTTAAGGAAGGAATTAAGTATAGTTTATTTTACATCTAATATAGACATGAATTAATTTGACAGCTTCAATTGAAATGGAAGCAAACATGATGTAAGATAATATGATATGATATGATCATGTAGTATGAGCATGTAAGATTGCTTGCACGCAAATATTGGAAACACAATAACCTTAAATGGATTATGGATGGAACACATTGTGATAGTTTCTTGCATGATTTGCCCGCCACTTAATATATAGTGGCGCTATTATGGACCTATATATATACACAATCAATTTAATAATAAGTACTTTTCATTGATTGTTGTAACATCCATATACACACTCAGAAATCATACCCCATTCATATACTTCCACATATATACTTTGATTTCCGGAGCTTCTATTCAAATATATAGTGCATGCATGTACGCAAGTTTTTCAAGCAAGCACTCTCAATTTACTTCTTGGAACGATAATTTTTTTAAGCTTCAAAAAATCCTTGAAATCATATATATATAGAGTTTGAGTTACGATTTTAGGAAGCCAATTTTGTCGGAAATAACTGCGTTTGTTTATGAAAACAGGACAGAATAAGACATTAAAAATAGGATAGGATAAGATATTGATGGATAGAGATATAAAATTTTGTATTTTTATATTCTGTTTAGTGATGAACTAGAATAAATTATGAAAGTCCAATTTTTTTTTCATTCAAAAAATTTGAGATGAAAAATATAATAATAAAAAATATAATTATAAAAAATTAACAAGAATAATGAAAGAAAAAATAAAAATAAATTGTATCTCTTATTAGTGTCTCTGTGTCTTTCCTATAAGAATAGACACAAAATACACTATTTCAACATCTCTGGATACATTGTTTCTGTTCATGTCTCTTCTATCAAACACGATTTTGTATCTTTGTATTCCTGTTTCAGTGTCCTGTCTTTATAAACAAACGCAGTCTTAAGGTCAGGGTTTGCATAATTTTTATATTCCTACGATAATCAAAGGAAATTTAATTTTATAAACGGTTTAAAATTTCAAATAATTTCTTATGATGCATGTAAGATCGATATGTATAATCTTTATTATTATTATTATTATTATTATTATTATTATTATTATTATTATTATTATTATTATTATTTAAAATATTTTTTGAATTAGTAAATAATATAATTTATTTTTAAACTCATTTTAAAAATATAAATCAATAATAAATTAGATATACTAACATATATATATATATAATGATATTTAGATTGATAAATATATCTGGCAAATATTTTGTTCCAATTTTATCATAGTTGCATATAAAAAAAAGTAAAAACTCAAGGTCCAAAAAATTGTGGTTAAAGTATAATTTTCTTTTTCTATGGTATTCTATGGGACGTCAAATAATGTTGACTTTGATGATTAAATTCATTTGGACACAATTTTTTTGAAGGAGATGCCTTTGAACTAACTAATCTTAGTACTCACCGGCTAAATATTAATAATTGAACAATAGTTATTATAAATATTCGAATTTAGTACCTTTAACTTATATATATTTTTAAAAAAAATTTAAACTATTAAATCATAATTATTTTTGTATTAATTCTTTTATATAAAAAAATGACCTGTTTAGATGCTAGTAGTCTAGTACAGATTAAAGTTGATGTAATGTGTAATAAACAAATTAAAGTAAAGAAAACTAGCATACTTCAAAATAATTTTTCAAATAAAATATATTTGAGGTGGGATGTAATAATTAGGGATTACTAAGAAAGGGGGAAAATGCAATAATTTGTTCCTCTTAATTAATCATTTCATTGTCACAAAAATTTTCTTTTTTTAATTAAGAATCAACGCTCGGAGACTCCATGTCTTAGCGAAGAGGAAAAAAAAACACTCTCTTTCTTTCTCTCTCTCTTTTCCGTACGCGATCTCTTTCACTGTCTTCCAATTTCCGAAGTCTTCACTCTCCACAACAAAACCCTTTCTCCATTTTGGGTTTTGTGTGTTTTCTTCTTCTGGCTTCTATCTTCAACTGCTTCACAAATGCAGGTTTTTTTTTTTTCAATTTTTTTTCTGCTTACTCAGATTTGAGCTGAACATCATACAGTGGGGGTGAGCAATTTGAAGTAAGCTTCTACCTTTATGTCATTTTGGGTCTCTCTTTTTGTTTTTAATTTCGGTGAATGATCAACTAAGTTAGATGATTTAACTATTTTTGTCTCTGCTCAATGAAGTGTATTGGTGGATCTGTGTTCTGTATGTGCTTAATGTTTTAACAGTGTGGTTCTCAGAGAACTTTGGGTAGTTCAAGTGACTGAATTTGAAAGTTTTAGTTTTTAGTTTGGTTTGTTGGTTGGGGGGAATGGGAATATGGGTATTGAAGTACATGCAATATGTGTGAAGATTAGTTTGATTGAGAGTTTGGTTTCTACTTTTGACATCTGAGTAAAATTTTTGTAGCCTTTAGTTTCTTCCATTTTTTGTGATAGAACCTTTTTTATTTAATTTTTATTTCTTATTAAGTTGGCATGTGGAGAATTTTAACTGATGCAAAGTAGTCAATGCTTCTGACTTAATAGGTCTTCCATGTTTTGGGCTAATTTCAGAATCTACATCTAAGATTGAGATGGTAGGGGTTGACACACTTATTTAGTTTACACTTTATATGGATTAGCAAGGCTAGATGTTATGGATCAAGTCTCAGTGTGTAAACACTGGACTGGTGTGGTTCTGATAACCTAGGACCAGTTATGCATGTATAGAATAATCAAGAACATGTTATTTAGTTTATGTTTTTTCCCCCTCTAGTAATTGGGTTTTGAAATGCATGCTTATTTGCTGCAGGTTTCCTTGAATCTATTTGCAGTTGTTAATTCACTCTAAACTAAGCTTTCGGAACCTTCTATTGGGAAACGGTTATGGTAGGGGCATAAGATTCCTAACTTCATCTAATGATGTGACACAATAGACTTGCTTAAGAAACCTGTTTGCCACATTGCAACATACTAAGTAGAAATATGCCTTCATGGTGGAAGTCATCAAAAGAAACGAAGAAGAAAACAGGTAAGGAAAGTTTTATCGACTCATTACAACGAAAATTTAAATCCCCATCTGAAGGTAAACTAGGCTCTAGATCTGGAGGATCTCGTAAACATTGTGATGACTCCATCTCTGAAAAGGGGGGTCAGTCTCCTGTTGGATCAAGATCTCCTTCACCTTCAAAAGTCGGAAGATGCCAAAGTTTTGCTGAAAGGCCTCTTTCTCAGCCACTACCACTTCCTAGCCTGCATCCATCAAATGTTAGCCGGGCAGATTCTGAAATTAGCATATTATCAAAATCAAAAACAGAAAAGGGGTCCAAGCCATCATTGTTTCTGCCCCTACCAAAACCTGCATGCATGCGTCGTAGGCTGAACCTTGCAGATTTGGATGGAGATCTGGGGCCTGCTTCAGTCTCTAGTGAGAGCTCTGCTGATAGTGATGAACCAACAGAATCGCGAAATCGTAGTCCTCTAGCAACTGATTCTGAGACCGGGACTAGAACCGCTGCGGGCAGTCCTTCCAGGTATACTCCACAAGCATTCATTATATTGTGCTTCTAGTATTCATACTTTGCTACATATACATGCCTATGTTATTTTTTAATTATTGTCACTAGAAATAGCTTTTTACAGTCATTGTACATGCTGGTCTGTTTTTGAAGCCTGATGCTCAAGGATCAATCTACTGTTTGCCAAGTAAATTCAAAAGAAACCAAAACACCAGCAAACATTCTTGGTAATCATATGACTTCTACTTCACCAAAACGGAGGCCATTAAGCAACCATGTTCCAAATCTGCAGATTCCTCCTCATGGTGCTTTCTGTAGTGCTCCCGACAGTTCCAGGTCGAGTCCATCTAGAAGTCCATTGAGAGCATTTGCCACCGAACAGGTGTTGAACTCTGCTTTTTGGGCTGGAAAGACAAATTCAGATGTCAATTTCCTTGGATCGGGACACTGCTCCAGTCCAGGTTCTGGTCATAATTCTGGCCATAATTCAATGGGAGGGGACATGTCAGGACAGTTATTTTGGCAACCAAGTAGGGGTAGCCCTGAGTATTCACCCGTACCAAGTCCTAGAATGACTAGTCCAGGTCCAAGCTCAAGAGTTCAGAGTGGAGCCGTCACACCTATTCATCCCAGGGCTGGGGGAACACCCACTGAATCACAGTCTGGATGGGCTGATGATGGAAAACAACAGAGTCATCGTTTGCCCCTTCCTCCTTTATCAGTTACCAATTCCTCTCCTTTCTCTCATTCAAATTCTACTGCAACATCTCCATCTCTGCCTAGAAGTCCTGGAAGAGCAGATAATCCAGTTAGCCCTGGCTCACGTTGGAAAAAGGGGAAGCTAATAGGCAGAGGCACCTTCGGACATGTCTATGTTGGCTTCAATAAGTATGTCCTTTGTGCCAATGTTATTAATTTCGTCTTAAACCAAATCATATATTTTTTGTTCCGTTCATGTGTAATAAAAATTGCATGATTATATTGTTTGGTCCTTGTAGGGAAAGTGGTGAAATGTGTGCAATGAAAGAGGTGACTCTATTTTCAGATGATGCCAAGTCTAAAGAAAGTGCTAAGCAATTAATGCAGGTAAACTGATTCCTCTTTAGATCTATCAAAATTCCATCCAAGGGAATAGTCCTTATTATCAATACAACTTTATACTATATCACATTCTAAATTTAATATATCTATCTAAATATAACTCCATCATTGTGGCAGGAAATTAATCTATTAAGCCGTTTACGGCATCCGAATATTGTACAGTATTATGGTTCTGAAACAGTAAGTATCAATTTCCTGTTTCTTTTAAATCACGAGTTTTATTCTAGCTTCCTGCAAATGATCATGGTTTATTTCGGATTCTGCAGACTATCTGTTTGTAATGTATGCACGATCATCTAGTTACAAGATTAATTTTCGCTTGTGGTTTACCACTGTACCTGACAACATAGTATTAGAAATTTGTTTGTAGTATTTATTTTTGTATTCTACTTATAAAAGCTACTATATCATCTATTAAACAGGTAGGTGACAAGCTTTACATATACCTGGAGTATGTATCAGGAGGCTCCATATATAAACTTCTTCAAGAGTATGGGCAATTCGGTGAACTAGCTATTCGAAGTTATACTCAACAAATTTTATCAGGACTTGCTTATTTACATGCTACAAACACTGTCCACAGGTGAAATAAGTCACTTGTTCATTTTCTATGTTTAAGTTGTACTGCTGCTGCGTCTGCATAATGGTATTTTCTGAAACCCCAATCTTTCTGCTGTTGAATTTGCACAAAGGGACATTAAAGGAGCAAATATATTGGTAGATCCCAATGGCCGGGTCAAGTTGGCAGACTTTGGCATGGCAAAGCATGTAAGCTTATAGGCAATAACAGATCATATTTTTTTCATTTATGCTATGTGAGGAAATTAGTTGCTATTTTGACAACCGGAGTTGCATGGTTTAACCTGTTCACTATTTCATTTCACAGATAACAGGGCAATCGTGTCCATTATCGTTCAAGGGAAGCCCTTATTGGATGGCGCCTGAGGTTGACATTTTCTCGAAGCTTTAGTTATTTGTAGACTCAATTAGTCCTGTTTTTGAGTCGGTATCTTTGCTTTCTTATTATGCAGGTTATAAAGAACTCTAAAGGTTACAACCTTGCTGTGGATATATGGAGTCTTGGATGCACCGTTTTGGAAATGGCTACAACGAAGCCTCCCTGGAGTCAATATGAAGGGGTGAGTAACTGTATGTCAATATATTTGAACTTTTAGTAACTTTTCACTTTATTATTATATGTATGGTTGATTTTTTATTATTGTATTTGCTTGTTAACATAACAGGTTGCTGCTATGTTTAAGATTGGTAATAGCAAGGAACTTCCTACCATCCCTGATAATCTTTCGAGTGAAGGAAAGGATTTCGTCATCAAATGTCTTCAACGAAATCCTCACAATCGCCCTTCAGCCCGCGAATTATTGGGCCATCCTTTTGTAAAATGTGCTGCTCCTTTGGAAAGACCTATTCTCAGCCCTCCAGCTTCAGACCTTGATTCTGGGATTGCACAAGCAACAAAATCTCTGGTACAGTAGTTAACTCCCGCAATAATCATTATTATTATGTCCTATCCTCATGGAGCTTTTGTCTTTTGCCTTATGATCATGGAAATTTCATACATTTGTGATAACTCTTCAGGGTATTGGTCAAGGAAGGAATCTCTCTACCTTGGATTCAGATAGACTTTCTGTTAATTCTTCTCGGGTTTTGAAAAATATTTCTCAAACAAGGTCTCTCTCTCTCTCTCTCTCTCTCTCTCTCTCACACACACACACACACACACACACAAGGCTGCTGATGATGGTATTAAATTATTTCATTGATTTTCAGTGACATCCATATTCAAAGAAATATATCTTGCCCTGTCTCTCCGATTGGAAGCCCACTTTTGAGGTCAAGGTCCCCACAGCCCATAAATGGAAGAATGTCTCCCTCTCCTATATCCAGCCCTCGGACTGCTTCTGGTGCATCGACCCCTCTTCATGGCGGTAGTGGTGCCCTTCCAGTTAGTAATCACTTAGTTTACTTTCAAGAGGGTCTTGGAAGCTTGCCCAAGTCCTCAAATGTTGACATTTTTCGAGGAATGCAAATGACATCACGCATTACATCTGAAGTGGTTCCCGCTGAAAATGATGTTCAGTCAGTCTTGGCGGCACGTGTTTGTCGGCAGCTGCTGGGGAATAATGGGAAGATGAATCCATCCTTTGATCTAAGTCCCAACTCCTCGATGATCGGCCGGCCGAATGGTTTATGACATTGGCATTTTCCAGAGCATATATAACAACTGAGCAATTGTTTTGAGGTTTGTCATAATACCTTTTGGTTTCATGGGCCTATTCATTGTTCTAATTGCTGAGGAATCAATTGTACAAAAGGGAGCCAAAGCATAAGAGAACTAATCCAATAGATATGAGTTCGGGTGGCGACAAACTGCGGCGGCATGTTGGATTAAGATCCTTTCAAGTGCCAAACTAATCCTAAAAAAGCATGAAACTTTCTTTGATTTATCCATACCAAGTGAAGCAAATGCTGACTAAGTGGCAAAGAGGAGCTTGTAGTTTTTATGTAGAATGTTTTAGATGCAACTTCTATGATTTGGGAAATGGCAGTTTTATTGATATTGTATATTATCTCAGGGGATGAGTTTTTGCTAATTATATGTATTAGTTCCTTCAGTTAAAGAATTCATGCAATGAGAATTGAGAAGTCTATAATTAAGAACATCATATTGAGGCTAAAAGAAGGAAAAAAAAGGTTAACGATAGACTAAATATTATGGGAGGTCAGGTATTGAATTGTTGTACAGAAGATGGAAATTTGAAGATGGAATTTTGTAGTATGATTCTGCATTTATTGCTGGGATGACAGGGATTTGTTATACTTTATCTTTTTAAGTTGCTGTCTCTGATAGTCTGATGCATTGTGATTGAATACTCTGCATTTATTGTGTTTAAAAAAAAAAGAGTGAAATGCAAGTGTATAATCTTAGAGTAAAATTACTGTGAATAATATAAACTTACTGTGAATATTATTACATGTAATAAAATTACTGTGAATATTATTCACAGTAATTCAAGTTTATTTTTACATGCAATTTCTAAATAAATTGTTTCCAAAAAATATCACTTAATTTTTTATTAAGTGATATTTTTTGGTTTCTTTTATCAATGATCACAAATTTTTAAGAAATAAAAAAGTAAAAACTTATATGCAATTGTTTTCATGTAAAATTAATAGTCAATAATCGATAAATAATAAATTAATCAAATCTATCAAATCATTTATGCTCTTAACTATTAACTTTTAATAAAAACAGCTAAATGTGAATTTTTACCAAATAAAAAATGTAGAAGTCAAATTTTAGTCCAAAGTTTTTACATGCAATTTCTAAATAATTATACGATTAAAAACAGTTGTTAGCTGAATTTATTCGGTCAATAATGTTATATGTGTTTGTGTGTGAATTGTGGATTTGTGATTCATGTTTGTTGAATTCATCGTGATGCTCAATTTGTGTTGGTGGTTGTTAGTGCTGCAACCAATTCAAATTGTGCATTTGTGTGTGATAGTAGTAGTAGTATATATTTAGGGAAAATAAGATGAAAATAATTTACATGATCTAAGTGAAATCATGTGTGTAACAGCCATTTATATAAAAACAATATCGAGATATGATCCTTGGTATATTATATTCTTTTTTTTGCTATCATGGATGAATTAAATATTATGCTCTATATGACTTTGGATGCAACATGCTAAAAGAACGGGACATGTTATTTGATGGTGGAGTTGGAAAGTGGAAACCTTAAGAAAATTTCTTTATTATATACTGTGTTTCGATGTCATTTTGGAAGCAGCATGAGAAATTGACTTGAAAAAGAACATAAACAATCAATCACGAAGGATGTGGCCGTTCAGCAGGAAAGGAGCTTCTGTTCCACTGCAGAGCAAGTTACCGATAGCATAGATGCCACTGGCCTCACTGCTATTATCACAGGTCTCTCTTTTCCTTTCTACTTATCTCTTCCAATACATGAAAAGAATCATGAATCTTGCCCTGAACATCACCTTTATTTTTTTGTTAACTAAGGCCTATGTTGAGTATGTAGAAATAAGAATTTCTTGCTTCACTAGAACTCAGTTAATATAGATTTAGCTATGACTATGTGCTGCACCTCAACTGTGCATTTTGGGTGCTGTTGGGCATTAACACAGGGACATCCAGTGGTATTGGCGCTGAAACTGCTCGTGGAGTCCATGTGACTATGGGGGTCAGAAATATAAATGCTGCTCAAGATGTCAAAGAAGCAATACTTAAGGAGATTCCCTCAGCCAGGATCGATGTTATGGAGTTGGATCTTAGTTCAATGGAATCTGTTAGGAAATTCGCATCAGAGTTTAATTGCTCTGGCCTTCCATTGAACATCCTAATGTAAGAAGAGTACTTGGTATCCGTTGTCTTTGTCAATGCATTTACATTAGATTTTCATTTTAGTAATGCGTTTTTGGTTTTGTTTACTTCTTGTGATTCCAAGAAACAATGCAGGAATCTTCGCAACCCCTTTTATGTTGTCTAAAGATAACATTGAACTACAATTTTCCAGATCTTAGATATGTTTAGTACTAGGATGTAGTTAAGAGTAATTGGTTAGAATTGATTAGTTACTTGGTTAGTATATGAAAGTAAGAAAGAAGGAAGAATTATTAATGTCTCCTCGACTGGTCACCAATACTTTAGATATAGCGAAGGAATACGTTTTGATAAAATTAATGATCAATCAAGGTAAGATGCTGTCCAAAAAGAATTCATGATAAATTAGGCTGACAATTTGTTTTCAATAGAACAGTGGTGTTTAAGTTCATGATATTCATTTTACAAGCATAGGATGTCAAATTACTTTGTATGGATTTGTTATTAAGATTTGACAAACTCCCACAAAGTATAGACTTTAATCTCATGTAGAATTAATAATAAAGGTTAAAGTTCATTATGGTTGCATTTTTTGGTTCAGTTACAAGAGTTGGATTGCATATGGACAATCAAAACTAGCTAACATTTTACACGCAAACGAACTTGCACTGCGTCTCAAGGTATGCTGACCTTTATTTAGTGATATATTAGTCACAATATTCAGCTGAAATGATTAATAGAATGCACTCCATAACTAAACCAGAATGCAAAATTATTTCTTATTATTGATGGCCATAATTAACATTAAACTAGTATTCTTTGTCCTTTTACTTGTGACATCTTGATCAGGAAGATGGGGTGAATATCACTGCAAATTCCGTTCATCCAGGAATAGTTGTCACCAATATTTTCCAGTCATAACAACATAGTGAATGGTAACAATTACATTGCATATTCATGTGATACTAAATGTTTTGTATATTCTTTCATTATGTGGAGGATTCCACTTCCCATTTTCCTTAAACATTTGTCTTCTCCAAAAGCCTCTCACTCCTCTAATCCTAGTTTTTTAATCATTTATGCAATCACTTTCTAATTTTTAAGGACATGTTTCTGTTTGATTCATGCAGGTGTGATGAACATGCTCGCGAGATGCGGGCTTAAAAATGTTAAGCAGGTAAGATAAACGAGTATGTTATGATTATGAATGTAGATATTGGAACTTTGTTGTGTTATTTGAATCCAAGAAAGGATTAAAACAAATTAAACATGAACAAGGTTTTGATCTGTTAGGGAGCAGCAACAATATGTTATTTGGCATTGCATCCACAAGTGAGTGGAATAAGTGGAGAGTTTTTTATGGATGGTTATGTGGCCAAAGCAAGCTCACAGGGAAGGGATATTGATTTGGCCAAGAAACTCTGGGATTATAGCATGAATTTGACCGAGCAGAATACATAGTTTCTCAAGTCCAATTAACCAGATTCTTAAGCACAGCATTGTCTAAACAGCAGAGGGAACTTCCAATGTTGGAGTTTATATCAAGGTGAGAATGCATTGCCGAATAACTGAAGAAGAGAAGCATTTCCTTGTGTATGGTATTTTTATGACTCTGCACAATAGAACTCAGCCAGTAGTGATAGAGTAGTTGACTAGTTAGTTATGATGCAACTAACTGCTGGTTCACTTAGTTTGTTGCAGCTAGATATTTAAGAGTTAGAGTTAATTAGCTTAACTTGTGTTAGAAGTTAACCACAGTTTGCTAACCATAGTTAGATGTTGTTACTGATTTTGTGTAACTGAATCAGTGGAGCTTCATCATTAATTCCATTCTCTCATTTTCTGATTTTTGCATGCCCTAACCGTTTCTCTCTCAACTCTCCTCTGCACTTAGAGCATGAGTTTTCAGTTACAGTGGATCTGGTTTATTTTGTTGGTGTTGTTGTGGATGCAATTTTTTTGTTATTGTGTGTGTAGTGATTTTGCTTTTCAATATGGATATGTTGGTTTTTTTATTAGTATTTTATGATGGGTAATTGACTAATTGTTTTGGTACCCTAAACATTGTCTAATTTTTTATAATGTATTATTTATACTCTCTATCTTATAATGTATTATTTATACTCTCTATCTTTCTCCTATAAAGTATTATTTTAATTTTTAATATTTAAATTAATTTTTTAATTTATTTTTTAATATTTTAAATAGCCTATTTTAATTTTAAAAAATTTTAAACAGATTTAATATTATTTTACTATTAAATCTAATTTAAATAATTAATAAGAAACTTTTATATTAATAATTATTAATAGATCAATTTTATTTACGTACTAAAATTTATTAATTTTTAAATATACTAGTTATTATGTCACATTTAACTTTGAAATAATACTAAATTCATTTAAAATTGAAAAAAAAATTAAATATTAAAAATTAAAATAATACTTTATAGAAAAAAATAGAGAGTATAAATAATACATTATAGGATAAAGTATTATTTTAATTTTTAATATTTAAATTAATTTTTTAATTTATTTTTTAATAATTTAAATAGCCTATTTTAATTTTAAAAAATTTTAAACAGATTTAATATTATTTTACTATTAAATCTAATTTAAATAATTAATAAGAAACTTTTATATTAATAATTATTAATAGATCAATTTTATTTACGTACTAAAATTAAATATTATATTAATTTTTAAATATACTAGTTATTATGTCACATTTAACTTTGAAATAATATTAAATTCATTTAAAATTGAAAAAAATTAAATATTAAAAATTAAATTAAAATTTAATTTAAATATTAAAATTATTAGAATTTTACAGGGAATTCAATTTAAATATTAATTTAATTTAATTTAATTCGAACTCATTTTTATAGGGAATTCACTTGTATTCGAACTCCCCTAAGCCACGTACTCCATGTAATTCGAATTGATATAATTCGAACCTTGCATGCCTAATTCGAATCTAATTGATTCGAACTACGTGGGAAGAGTATTTGGTCATAATTCGAATTCAATTCGAATTATGTGCAAAGCTAATTCGAATCCTATTGATTCGAATTATATAAAAATGTGTTCTGGTGGATTGATGTATCAAAATTTGTTTTGGCGGATTTGGGTAAAAATGAGCTCCCCTTGGCTCATTTAAGTTTTTTACCCGAAAAATAATATCGCCTGTAAACTAAAAAAGAAATCAAACTTTTAGAATGGACATTGAGTATTATAATGTTAAAATATTTATGGCGTAGTTTAATTTATAGAACTTAATTAGGCGAGATCTAATTAACAAGTGGGAGTTAAGACTTAAGCGCATAGAACACAAGTTAAACTGGGGATAAAAAAGGAAAAAAATACAACATTTGAAGAAAGAAAAAAATGTAGCCGTTGAATTGGGCAACGGCTCTATTGTTTCCTTATTAAACTATCCGTTACACTTTTGAATTCATAAAACACCCTTCACTTCTTCTTCTTCTTCAACAAACACACAGACATAACTTACCTTGCTACATTTCGTGCTTCAAATCTTAGGTATGTTTGTTTCAACTCACAATTTCGCCAACCTAAATTGTTGCAGAGAGTTCTGATTGGTGTTTGTGTTGTTGCAGGGAATCGAAAATGAACGACCTAATGACCAAGTCATTCACGAGCTACGTGGATCTGAAGAAAGCGGCAATGAAAGACGAATTGGACTTGGAAGCAGGGCAGGGAGTGGAGCTGAGCTCTTCCACCACTCACATGGACACGGACATGGGCCTGTTCTTGGAGGAAGCCGAGAAGGTGAAGACGGAGATGGCGAGCCTCCGCGAGATACTCGAGAGGCTCCAACAGGCCAACGAGGAGGGAAAATCACTCCACAAGCCCGACGCTCTGAAATCTCTAAGGACAAGAATCAATTCCGACATTGTGACGCTTCTGAAGAAGGCCCGGGCCATTAGAGCCCATCTGGAAGACATGGACAAAGCCAACTCCGCAAACAGGAGGCTCTCGGGACTCAAGGACGGGACCACAACCGCCATCTACCGTACTCGGATCGCGGTGACGAACGGGCTCCGGAAGAAGCTGAAAGAGCTGATGATGGAGTTCCAGGGGCTGAGGCAGAGGATGATGACAGAGTACAAGGAGACTGTTGGAAGAAGGTACTTCACGGTGACCGGTGAGTACCCGGACGAAGAGGTGATCGAGAAGATAATTTCGAATGGGGAAGAAGAGGAGTTCTTGGGGAAGGCGATTGGGGAGCATGGGAGGGGGAAAGTGATGGAAACGGTGGTTGAGATTCAGGACAGGCACGATGCGGCGAAAGAGATCGAGAAGAGCTTGCTTGAGTTGCATCAGGTGTTCTTGGACATGGCGGTTATGGTGGAGGCTCAAGGGGAGAAGATGGATGACATTGAGCACCACGTGATCCATGCTTCTCACTATGTTAAGGATGCTAACAAAGAACTTGTGAGCGCTAAAAAGTACCAGAGGAACAGTAGGAAGTGGCTCTGTATTGGGATCATTATTCTTCTCATCCTCATCCTTGTTATTGTCATTCCCATCGCCACCAGTTTCAGTAGCTCTTGAAGGGATCAACATTTCTCATGATTCTTGGTTTCTAGTTGCTGCAGAGTTGTACCCTACGACTCTCCTCCTTGTTTTCTGCCATTTGTTCATGTATTATGCTCATATCAGCTGAAATTAAGTTAGCTCCTTTTCTAAATGTTGAATGCTACCAACTGTGTTCTTAGATTCTGAAATTGTTACTACTTTGCTGGTCTTTTTAGATTCTTAAGCTGATATTGTTTTTGTCCTAATTCAAAGAATTCTTTGGATATGCAAATTTTTGGTAAGTTTTGGGGGAGAAGAATTCATAGATAGATACTTATAGAAAATTACTGTCTTTTAAAGTAGGCCTTGTGTCTGCTGGTGCATATTCAAAACAGTGTGAATTGAAAGCCTTAAAACAATGTTAGATCAGCTTAAATTGCCATACTTGGATTTATTATTATGCCTGTGAATTTTGAGAGGCTTAGCTTGCACAGATAAAAATATCTCTCCCTATAACAAATACCAGCGGTTGTAATTGCAAATAATGTTGCAAGTATAATAATAATTTCTGTAAAGTACCAAAAACCTAGTGACAGATTGCCTTCATCATTATCATCATTCATAGGCAACTTCTTGTTTATTTGGTTGACCAAATTTGTCTTGGAAAAAGATAGCTTCAATATTTATCCTTCAAACTATGCTATTTATCTTTATTCATAGATTTTATTTTTCTTAAAAAATACCCTTGTCATTTTGTTAAATTAAAAATTTATAAATGTCTGTTATTTAGCCTACTGTAACCGTATCTTTTAAAAGCAAACCTAGTGATTATAGTAAATTACTAAATTTTTATATCACTAACGAGTATTTGTCTCTTTTTCTTTCCACGTAGTTCGAATCAATTAGATTCGAATTAGGCATGCAAGGTTCGAATTATATCAATTCGAATTATATGGAGTACGTGGCTTAGGAGAGTTCAAATTGAGTTGATTCGAATTACAAGTGAATTCCCTATAAAAAGGAGTTCGAATTAAATTAAATTAAATTAATATTTAAATTGAATTCCCTGTAAAATTCTAATAATTTTAATATTTAAATTAAATTTTAATTTAATTTTTAATATTTAATTTTTTTTCAATTTTAAATGAATTTAGTATTATTTCAAAGTTAAATGTGACATAATAACTAGTATATTTAAAAATTAATATAATATTTAATTTTAGTACGTAAATAAAATTGATCTATTAATAATTATTAATATAAAAGTTTCTTATTAATTATTTAAATTAGATTTAATAGTAAAATAATATTAAATCTGTTTAAAAATTTTTAAAATTAAAATAGGCTATTTAAAATATTAAAAAATAAATTAAAAAATTAATTTAAATATTAAAAATTAAAATAATACTTTATAGGAGAAAGATAGAGAGTATAAATAATACATTATAAAATAAAGTTTGCTAACCATAGTTAGATGTTGTTACTGATTTTGTGTAACTGAATCAGTGGAGCTTCATCATTAATTCCATTCTCTCATTTTCTGATTTTTGCATGCCCTAACCGTTTCTCTCTCAACTCTCCTCTGCACTTAGAGCATGAGTTTTCAGTTACAGTGGATCTGGTTTATTTTGTTGGTGTTGTTGTGGATGCAATTTTTTTGTTATTGTGTGTGTAGTGATTTTGCTTTTCAATATGGATATGTTGGTTTTTTTATTAGTATTTTATGATGGGTAATTGACTAATTGTTTTGGTACCCTAAACATTGTCTAATTTGTTAAAAAAATATTAAATAGTTAATATTTATTAAGTATTGAATATTTAATTTTTTACCCTATAAAATAATTTTGGCAACTAAGGCACAAAAAATAAAAGACACTATAGAATTAGTCTTTATGATAAAAGTGTTATACATGAAATTTTGATATATTCGGATAAAAAGTGTGATGTGTTATTTTTCTTCTTAAATTACGAAAATATTTATATCATTAATAAAATTTGAAAACCAATTATATTTATGAGTGTAAGGACTGATAATATTATATAAAATTTGAAAATTTCTGTGTGTATATTCATAAATAAATAAAAGAATTGAAAAATAAATTTATTTTTTTATTTGTCATTATTTGAGTATTTTATATAATAGTTATCTTTTATACTAAAAAATATCATAAAATGAAAGAAGTAGATCTATATATTCGTAAATCATTTCTTAATCAATATTTAGAAACACGTTATACAGTAGGTTTGTAGAAAATACATTAGAATATTTATGTATAATATAATATTTACTATGTATTTTAAAATTAGACTAAATAATTCTATCAAAAGAATTTTATTAAATAATTTTAAACTACTTTAATTTTTTAACTCCAAAGAATATTTTTATATATATTTTTGTATTTTTTGGAGCACTGCGCGAATTTAAATCTGGTTATTAATAAAGTTTAAAATGCCTAAGTTACATACTTATTTAAAGTAGTTTAGAGTGCCTTCACTTTTGTTAGAATGTAATGATAATATGATACATTGATCATATTCAATGGTATAACCACTCATAATGGGACACGTCATTCTACCAGTTATATATTTTATTATTATATATTGTGTTGGCAGCAACATGAAAGTTGACTTGAGAGTTGAAAATTAGAAAAGAAGGATGTGGTTGATGAGCAGAAAAGGAGGATCTGGATTTTCATCATCTTCCACTGCAGAGCAAGTTACTCATTGCATTGATGCCACTGGCCGCACTGCTATTGTCACAGGTTTCTCTTTTCCTTAATCGTTTTTTTTTATGTATGATATTTGTTAGAGATATAACTATTTATTTGTTTAACTTAAGCATTTGGCAGAAGTCATATTCTGATATGATATTAGAATTTTTATAACTTAAAATTTAGAATTCGATTCTTATTCAAGGCAAATTATTAGAGAAAAAAAAAACTGCCTATACAACAATTCATGCCTACTCCTATCAGTATTATACTATTATATCATCAGATAATGACCTCAAATGTGCATTTTGGTTGCTGTTGGGCATTCTAATACAGGGGCAACCAGTGGTATTGGTGCTGAAACTGCTCGTGTTCTTGCTCTGCGTGGCGTGCATGTGATTATGGGGTCAGAAATATGAATGTTGCTCAAGATGTCAAAGAAGCAATCCTTAAGGAGATTCCCTGAGGCAAGATCGATGTTATGGAGTTGGATCTTAGCTCAATGGAATCTGTTTGGAAATTCGCATCGGAGTTTAATTCCTCTGGTCTTCCACTGAATATCCTGATGTAAGAAGAGTACTTTGTAATTTGGTATTCATTGTCTTTGTCAATGCACTTATCTGACATGTTTCAATCTTTCAATTATATTTTGAGTTTAGTCACGCCCTTGTGGTTTGTTTGCTGCTTGTGTTTCTAAGAAACAATGCAGGAATTCTCGCCCTTTTATGTTGTCTAAAGACAACATTGAACTACAGTTCGCCACAAACCATTTGGGTAATGCATGTGGAACATTAACCTACAATTTTTCTGGTCTTAGATATGTTTGGTACCAAGATGTAGTTAAGAGTAATGCTCTGAGAGTTACCTGAAATTGGATTGCTTTTCGCCTTAGATGTGAGGTCCAAACTTTTTTAGGGACTCTTTTAGGGACAGTGTGAATGTCGAGGGCCGCCGTCTCCCCACCTCTTCACAAGGAATTCGGATGGCAACCCTCAGCATTTACACAAGTTGGACACCGCCCCGGAGTTGGACCTTACGTCTAGGCCTAAAAGTAATCCAATTTCAAATAATCCTCTGAACATTGGGTATGAATAAATACTTAGTTGATTACAATTGATTAGTTACTTGGTTAGTATAAGTAGAGTAATAAGACAATGAGAAGTATATTTAGTCATTTTAATCCTTTTGTTTATGTTAACATACTTGAGCACGTCATTTTTTGTTAACAAATCTTTGTTAAATACAATGAAAAAAACTGCATATGAAAGTAAGAAAGAAGGAAGAATCATTAATGTTTCCTCAGAAGGTCACTGATATTTTTGGAATTTAGATCCTCTAAATTTTAGATTTTCACTTTAGAAAATAAAGTGACATTTCTCATCATTGAATGTTTTTTCTCTTATGTTTTTTTTGTCCCACCTATGAAATAAATAGTGATAGATCATACTTTATTCTAAAAAGTGAAATTTAAAATTTTGAGGATTCAAATCCGTACTTTTGTTTTCAATGGACAGCAGTTTTTGATAGGCAACAAATCCTTGTATTAGAAGTTTAGAACACTTATTTGATTTCCTTTAAAAAAATTGTTTTCTACATAATAGAAAATGGGCATAAAACAGTCCAAAATTACTTTAGTTTACATTGTTTAATTACTGGAATAATTGTTTTTTTAGAAGAGTATAGGTAGATAATAAAAATACTAAACAATGTGAATAATAAATATATTGGATGTTTAATTCACTAGGTGTACGAATGATTATCTTAATATTAAGATTTAAGTGAATAATTCGAAGTGTAATGTATTTTTACTTTATTGAACCAATTTTAAAGTTCATTATTTATATTGTTCACAAAATCATTATCTACCCTAACAAATTCCTTATTTTTTTATACAGTTACCATAGTTGGCTGGCATATAGACAATCCAAGCTTGCTAACATTTTACACGCAAATGAACTTGCAAGGCGTCTCAAGGTATGCTTACATTAATTATAGTAATATAATAGTCAAATTATTCTGGTCAAGTAATTAATAGAATGTACTCCCTATTTAAATGAAAAATTTAAATCCTCTAAATTTTAAATTTTATTTTAGAGAATAAAATATGATCTCTCATTATTTATTTTATAAGTAAAATTAAGAAAAATTATGAGAGAGAAATTATTTAAAAGTAAGATATCACAATTTATCTTTTAAAGTAAAAATTCAAAATTTAAACGATCTAAATTCCTTAATGAAAATGCAAATTTGTTGCTCGTTATTGATTGCCCGTGTTCCACATGTATTCTTTGACTTAAATGACTTGCTGCATTTTGATCAGGGGGATGGGGGTGAATATTACCGCAAATTCCCTTCCTCCAGGAGCAGTTTTCATTAATATTTTCCGTCGTATCAGTGTAGTGAAGGTAACAATTACATTGCACTGTTCTCATTCTCATGTGATACTAAATGTTTTGTATATTCTTTCATTACGCGGAGAATTTCGCTTAATCTTTAACAATTTGTCGGAAATGCGTCTTTTGAATTTAACTATATATATTACTAATTATTCATACAAAAAATTATCTAAAATAATTTATATAATTAAATATCATTAAAAACATTGAACAAAATACTTAACTCTACATCAATAGTTATAATCCAACACAACTCTATTTTTCAAGACATTATTTTATGCAATCACTTTAAATGCATATAATGTGGCTTGCTAATCTTTAAGACTTTAACGACACAAATATTTGGTTAAAAAAAATCAAAAATAGTTAAAATTTATTTTATTTAATATTTATTAATTTTTAAAATTAATAAGGCAAGTTTAAGTTTTTTTTGTCTTTCTAATATTATCGTTAATACTGACATAAAAATAATTAATTCACCAACACTAATTTGCTGCGAGAACATATAAAAATTTATTGTCTATTTTTTTATGTAAAATATGATAAAAGTAATGATATAATTTCGAGAGCTCCAACGTGACAAGTTGGATTTTTTATCATTTTCATGTGTTTATATATAAATAGCTAAATTTTTTTATGTTTATAAATTTGGTGTCAAATTTGTCAAATTTATTTTTTATGATAAATTTTAAATATTAATATTTATTCTTTTTTAATAAATTAGGGCAAAACTATGTACAGACATCATAGTAAGTAGGATATAAATGTTATTATTTGTCAACTAAGTTTAAATTTTTCGTTTACTTTCAGCAATTCAGTTTGAATTTCTTTATTCATAATTTAATTGTAATAATGGTGGTTAAAATGTCATCTATTCTCTCTTTTTCTCGAATTCCATCTCTTATTTAAATGAATAAATGAATCAACACTTAATCAACTCAAGTTAGTTATTATTTAATCTTTTTGTTGGTTAAAAATGGATGCAATGTCATAATTCATAACAACAAATGGAGTTAAAATATTATATCTTACGGAGATTTTTTTTAAGATATTTATTGAGCCATTATATTTGTATATATAGCACATAATTTTTTTTGTATTATAGCCGTATTTAAATATACCATAAATACAAAAAATTAGAAATATTTTATAATCTACTATTAAAATTTGATTTTTACTATATTAAATAAAAATTAAAAAAAATAGACATAAGAATAAGTTTCAAATATATCTAGCAATTTTTTTAAAAAATGTTAAAGGACCAACAGAATTTATTATTTTTTATTCGTAGTTAATTATCAATATTTAAAAAAAATAGAATAAAAATATATTGTTGGATTACTAAATTAAATTAATAACTAAAAATGATAACCAAAAACAATAAATTCTAATGTTCTTTGAATATTTCTTATTCCTTAGTTCAAAAGATAAAGGATGAATGGATAGTAGTTCAGCCATTTTATTGTTTTACTCACAAAAATTATTGATCACGCTAATTCTTTTACTCACAAAAATTAGGTGAATCGAATTTTTGTGTTTTGTTTTCAGATGTAAACATTATTTTTCACATTATTTTCTTTTTAAATACTTATAGAAAATAAAAAAATTTATTGAAAAATAAAGGATCCCACCTAAAACTCCTTGAAACTAAATTGGAGATAGGTACTCTACTGATGATCTCATTGATGAGTTAATTTCATGGATAAATCCCAGAGTTTCTTGGCCATAAAAGTGTCAGTTCCATGGGTGCTTGGGTTGCACACATTACAATCTGAGAAATATTGGCCACTAATTCCCCTCACTTGTGGATGCAATGCTACATAGCATGTTGTTGCTGCTCCCTACAATAACTCCCAAATCCAAGATTAATTAGATAATTAAGGTTTAATACCTGATGAAATTTATTTAAAAAAGAACTTGCTTTAATTTTCTTAGAGAATTAATTGACCATGTTAAAAATCTTTTCACCAATTGTTAATAAAGTTTAGAGTGCCAAATAAACTTGCATATTTAAAAGTTCTTAGTAGTCTATTTATTTTTGTTAATGTAGGACTGTAAATTAAAATTATAACCATGTTACGAGTACATCAAGATTAGTCATTAAAATCAATTACTAATATAAAATACATATTGAAATATAAAGTATATAAAAATAAATTAAATAATACATCTATTTATATATAAATACATGATAATTAATTTTAATAATTATTTTTAATATATAAATAATATATTTGTTAAAATTAAAGGAATAAAATACAAGTAACTGTTTGTAAACTCTTATTTGTTTCTTATTTTCTTCTACCTATGTTGCCCCTGAACTTCATTTAGACCTTAATGGCTTAAATAATTAAATGTAACTTACTTGCTGGAGGGTTTTAATCTCATATTTCCCAAGAGAATTAATTAGCTCTGCATGAGTCAAACAAACCAAAACTATAAAATACATAGTAACATAAATTTTGCAATAATATAGGGTGTTGGATTATGTAGAATATTTCATTTAGGATCATAAATGATGCAATTTACATAATTCTATGACAGAACACAAGTTCACATGAATAGTGCAATGTGGTAGTTACCAGCTGGTATAGAATCAACAAGATGAGGATCTAAAATATTGGTGACAATAGCTCCCGGATGAAGAGAATTAGCAGTTATATCTATCCCTTCTTCCTGGTCAAGATGCAAAAGTTGATATTAAATACATCAAATAAACATAGAGATATTAGAGTTTTTTCTATATTTTGCATCAAATTTGAATAGGTTTTTTTATTTGTCTTGTGATAAAATTATTTATTTAGATCAACAGAGATCGAATTTAGAATTTTTTTATTATAAAAATTATAATATTACATCATAAAATTATTTATTTTAAATTAAATTTATAAAAAAATACACATAATTATATTTTTAATACCGTACACCGACCGAGACAGATCCATTGTACAGGTATGCATGGTGTACAAAGGGAAATAAATATACAAAATATTTTTTTCTATAAAATAATATATTAAAAAAATATTATAAATTATCAAAATTTATTATTTTTTATTATTATTTAATTATTAATTTAATTTTTTTAGTCTAATTTTTTTGTTTAATAATCTAACAACATATTTTATTTTATACTTTTAAATATTTATAGCTAAGTAATAACAAAAAATAATAAATCTTGATGATTCTCTAACATTTTTCGTATATTAATTAATAATATAGCATATATACCTTAAGACGTGTTGCAAGCTCATTGGCATGTAATATGTTGGCAAGCTTTGATTGGCCATATGCAAACCACATGTTGTAACTATACAGAACAAATCAAACATATATTCTCTAAAATTTTAATTGTTTTTATTTAGTCTTTAAATTTAAAAGAGAAGTGCTAAAAAATCAGTAGATTTTGTGATTTATAATCATCAATTAGTCATTAATAGTATTTTTAATAGGATGAAATTTCATCTAATGATAAAAAATTATTCATTTTTCTAAATGTTGACCAAATTTTAATAAAAGTGCTGGTTTCCTAGACTTTTTCAATTTAAAAATATAACTCACATTAGTCATTAGAATAATTTTTGACACAAAAACTTTAATGAAATACTGACATGAACAACCAAATGTCATGCTGAAACTTATAAAACTATATCGTTTTGGTTTTGGTGTTCAAATAACCCAAAAACAACACCAAATCACTTGTTTTAGGAGAAATTTTTTTAATAAAGATCACTTATGATTTTCTTGGAGCTATTTGAGTACCAAAACAAAAATGACATCATTTTACAGAATCAAACGCGATATCTAGTTGTCCACCTTAGCGTTTTGTTAATGTTTGTGAGTAAAAAATTATTATAAAAACTAACATCATGAGTCACATTCTTTAAGTTTGAAAATTAAATAGAGACTATTAAAATTTTAAACACTAATTGAAACTCACCTGTAAATCAAAAGACCAACTCGAATATTATCTTAATTCTACCTTAATCTATAATTAGCTATATCCATTAATTAAGTAATGTGACAAACTCCACTATAATTTAACTTTGTAAATATATTTAGGCCAAATCTTATTATTAATTACCTTGATTTATCATTGTTTGTATCAAATTGAATTCCTTCGGGATATGTGTATCGGTGACCGTCCGAGGAGATATTAATTATTCTTCCTTCTTTCTTACTTTCATAAGCTGTTTTCTTCATGGTATCTAACAAAAGATTTGTCAAAAGAAAATGACCTGCATAATTAAAAAGAAAAAGAAATGTAAGAGCATTCATAATCCTAATTTACCAAATATAAAAAACATTCAATCCAGTTATAATTGAGATTTTACGTAAAACTAAAAACTTAAAATATGAAATCATAAAATCGTCCTCTCTTCTAATAAAAATTATTAGAATCACTTGACTTAAATAAAATCATATCAAACTATTTTAAGAGTTGAATTGAGACTTTTAATTATGATGAATATATTTTACACGCACCTATATGATTTGTGGCAAATTGTAGTTCAATGTTGTCTTTGGACAGAGTAAAAGGAGTTGCCAGAATTGCTGCATTGTTTCTAAGAATTACAACAAACAAATGAAGCAAAAAAAGACAAACATGACTACTCATATGAAAGAATTATATATGTGAATCCAATGTTATGATGTTAGTGTTCATACATTAGGATGTTGAGTGGGAGACCAGAGGAATTGAAATCTGACACAAATTTGCGGACAGATTCCATTGAACTAAGGTCTAATTCCATGGCATCGACCTTGGCTGTTGGAATCTCCTTAAGAATTGCTTCTTTGACATCTTTTGCAGCGTTCATGTTTCTCACCGCCATTATCACGTGCACACCACGCAGAGCAAGAACTCTTGCAGTTTCTACGCCAATGCCTCTTGTTGTTCCTGTTTTTACAATTATCATTTGAACCCAAAAAAAAAAAAAAATTATGAAAACTCACCTACCTACAGTTGTTTTAATCTAAAATTACTAGCAAAGAGTCCGATCATTTAATATATTTAACTAAATATTTATTTAAAAAATTTTAATTATCAACTTCACATCGATTATCAATTTTAGATAGGTTTAATTACTTTATTGGTCCCTATAGTTTCGTGAAATCTTTAATTAGGTCCTTATACTTTTTTTTTTTAATTGGGTCCCTGTACCAATTTTTTTTTTCAATTATAGTAATTGGCTTAATTTTATAGGGATCCAACTAAAAAAAAGAATTAGTACAAGGATCTAAATAAAAGAAAAAAAAAGTGTAGAGATCGAATTAAAAAAAAATTTTAGTGCAAGGACTCAATTAAAAGAAAAAAAAATATAAAGACCTAATAGAGACCAACAGAATAATTAAACCTTTTATATAAAAACTGGATGTAAGTATTTACTAAAAAAAATTGTAACAAAATTTGGATAGGAGATTAAGAGAGTTTACTAGTGTTAACTGTTAACAATTAAAATACAAATTACTCTAGTCAACTTGGATGATATCAATATTACACATCATAATATTTTTCAATTTGTAAAATTATTGATTAATAGTCAAATTAGTTTTAAAAAATTACATATGAATTAATTTAATTTAATTTAAGATTTTAATTTAATTCTTAAAAAATGATAATGTGGATTAATTTAGTCTTTTTGTTAATATTTTGCGGACAAATTGACTTATACATCGTTTTTTCAAAATTCATTTTAAATATTGACCCATAAAACTACAAACTAATATCCCATAAAGTGTAATAACTATTATTTATATTCAATATCTTTATCTTGAAAAATAATTAGAAATTCTAATTCATTTTTTAATTAATTTTTAACTTTTAAATAAAAAGATTTTGAATTTTTGTTTTTTGATATTTTTTAAAAATAAAATATATATTTAAATTTTTACTATTAAAAATTTAAGAAAATGTATTAATTAAGACTTTTAATCATTACTGATATTTTAAGGTAGCCTTAGCCCTTAGGTATAGCAAATAAAAAAGTTTTAGATATAATATCACATGATTTTTAAGAAAAGTCAAAATTAGACAATAGGGGCAGGGTAATAAGCTATCCTAGCTTAGGGAGACAAAATCTTTTGACCCAAAAGTGAAAATATGAAAACTTTAATATATTCAGGAAGAAATTAAAGAAGAAAAGAATGGAAGTCACAATTTTACATTAGTAATAAGAGAAGTTAAATAATAAATTAAGTATATATATATACATAAACCTGTGACAATAGCAGTGAGGCCAACCCCATCGATTCCATGAGTAACTTCTTCAGCAGTTGAAGAAGCTGAGAATCCAGAAGAACACATTATATTTAATTTGATGAGTAACTCTTTCACTCACTCTGTGACTGTGGTTGATACTTTTGATAGTGTGTGTTGGGAGTGATGCATGTTATATATCACTTTGTCACATGCCGTCTTTGGATACCATCCTTAAATCATTGCTCTTAGTCTATCATTTTAATTATATTCTTTAGCCGGCTAAATTAAACCATACACTTTATGGTCAATATTTGAGATTAATACTTAATAAGATTATTAATGGGGTCCTAAAATATTAACTTTTTTTTCTCCAATGAGTGTGTATAGAGTGTTACTAAACAAAATTTCAGATGTGGACTTATGAACTATGTTTTTGTTGTCTCTACTCATTTGAACATATTACAACAAGCATCACAAATAATTGGTCATACACACACGCAAGCAAGTGCTTATTTAGGGTAGTATCATACACTAAAAACAAACAATTTACTTTTTAACAAATTTTAATTAATAATAAATTAAATTTTTGCATCCGGTCCTTTTATTAGAATTTAAGAAAAAACACCTGTATGAAAGAATAGGATGAAAACTAATTTAGCTAAATTTGTTAGCTCAAAATTGTCCAATAAAATAAAGGACTTTGCTAGCTATACAATGATTTTTGTGAACAATATGTTCTAAAATTAGCTCAATAAAATAAAAACACACTACACCCCTAAATTACTTTCTTAAATCTTAATATCAGGATAACCATCTGCACGCCTAGTGAATTAAACATCTGATATATCTATTGTTCACATTGTTTAGTATTTGGATTTAGATCCTCTAAAGTTTACTTTAGAGAGTAAAGTGTGATTTTCTACCCTTGAATAGTTTCTCTTTCATATTTATTCTTAGTCCCACCTATGAAATCAATGGTGAGAGATCACATTTTGTTCTCTAAAGTGAAATTCAAACTTTAGAGGATCCAAATCCTAGTATTTTCATTGTCTACCTATACTTTTTCTAAAATAAAAGTTAAAGATTGTTCTAATAATTAAAATTTATCAAAGACTAAAATATTTGATTAAATATTTTTAAAAATATTATGAGTATACAAAAAATTAACTACTATATATTTTTATATATAGGTACATATATTATTTAATTTATTTTTAATGTATATTTTATATGAATAATTGATTTGGTGGTCGATTTTTAGTATACCCATAACATAATTAAAAAATATTTTGGACAGTAATTCAAGGTATTACTCTTTTTTCTTTTTATTTTCTTAATTATTTGAGATGCAAAATGATGAATCATGTTTACATTACTCTTATATTTAATTATTTACACAAAAAGAATCATGTAGACAGAAAAGAAACACCAAAATCATATTTACATTCATGAAAAAAAAAAGACAGGTGAATAAAAAAACCCAAGTAATTTGGTAAGGAGAGCCCATCAGGCCCAAACGTAACTACCTATGCACGTGCGAGGTCACCGTCGTTGGATAAAGTCACGTGACTGAACTCCATGGATTCAACCGCATCTAAATTCGAAGATCCAGCTGAAACAAAAAACAAACCCTACCCTAACATACCTACTTAGCTTCAGCTTCAGTGTTCTTCGATCTTCTCCCCTCTCTTTGTGCAGTGCATGCTTCCCTTCATTTTCTCCTTTCATTCAAGGTACTTCATGTTTGTACCTCCGATTTTGCTTTCTCACTGTAATTCCAGAGAATTTCTCGTTTCAAATGGATTACTTTAATTACTTCAATTCAGAGCCATGGAAATGAAGCACTGATATCTATGTTTATTATAGAACCAAGTTCAATATGAGATAGAATCTGATTTTGAGATAAGGCTTCATTTCGTTACATACTGAGATTGCATTTACTACTTCAATTGTTGATTTATGAATGTGATTATGTGATAATAAATACTTTACGATCCGATGTAGCTATGCTTGCAAGATATTTCTCATTATATGGTAAATTATTTTTGGTTATGTTTGGGCTGAAGTTCACATGGTTTTGTGTGTTAGGAGAGGACTTGTGGAAGCTTTTCTCATAACAATGCCACTACACTCGTTAGAATCAGAGTCTAGAACTGTTGCAATTCGTGGAGAATACTTCAAGAGTCTCTACTTATTTTCCAAACCCAAGTTTTTGAACAAGTGTGAAGTTTTCTTTCTGTTGTAGTTACCCTGATACTGAATTGGGATAATTTGTGTTGCCGAAACCCTAGTACATACGAGCTGTGCCATTTCTCAAATGTCTGAAGCTGCTATGGCAGTCTTGAAACCTGAGGTAAATATGTAGTTTCGTTCTATCTTTTTAGGAGCCAAAATGGGGTCTACTCGTTATGATATTGTAAAGGCTATACTCTTTCCTGAGCAGTTCATTTGCTGATTTCAATTTTCATTTGGCGTTCTTAGATGAAATCTTATATATGGCTTAAAACTGTGGATGGTTCTATTCAACAAGTAGAGCAAGATGTAGCCATGTTTTGCCCCATGATTTTCCAGGAAATACTTAAGACAGGCATGGGATCTTCCAAAACTTATGCCATATCTCTTCCACAACGTGTCAATCCTTCAATCTTGGGTTTAATACTTGACTACTGTCGTTTCCACCAAGTGCCAGGCCACTCTAATAAGGTCAGCAGTAATTCCAGCTTTATGTATGTGATTCCCTATGTATGTATGTATGCATATATGTATGCATGCATGCATGTGTATATGATAAAGATACTAGAAATGAGGCACAGTTTATATGTCAATTAATGTTTGCATGGGATTGCTTCTAATGCAGGAGCGGAAAACCTTTGATGAAAAGTTTATTAGGATGGACACAAAGAAGTTATGTGAATTGACATCTGCTGCTGATAGCCTCCAATTGAAGCCTTTGGTTGACCTGACCAGCCGAGCACTTGCTCGGATTATAGAAGGAAAAACACCAGAGGAGATTCGTGAAACATTTCATTTGCCTGATGACCTGACTGAGGTGTGTGATGATAGCCAAGAGTGACACTCATGTCTGCAATAAATTTCTTATTTATATTTGATTTTTGACAGGAGGAGAAACTCGAGCCTCTTAGAAATGTAACTGATGATCCACGTATTCGACTTCTAAACAGATTATATGCTAGAAAAAGGAAAGAGTTGAAAGAAAAGAAGAAACTAAAGGTATTTGCTAATTGCTAACACCTTTCCTTTTAAATATTCTTGTGGTTTGCATATTGAATGTTAATAATGTTGCTTTAAATTTGTTTACATTATCATTATTAAGAAAATGATGCTTTAAAGTTTGTGTCAGCCAATGTTGCAACCAAACTAAAAAGCTCCATGTGTTTCAGAATGTTGACATTGGGGAGGAGCCTAAAGATGAGCGCTCAGTTGATGACCTTCTTTCATTTATTAATGGTGCAGATGGGGGTGTGTTATGTCTTCCACCCTCACCCCTTTTCTAATTTTCATTTGTTATTACCTTATGTTGCTAGATGGCTTCCTTACCTTTCCTTTTTTACCTTCCTTCTGTTTCCCTTGTGGGTGAATATAATAACTTGAATGCATGCTGTCTTGTCTTTCCTTTAAATCACTTCTCTTAAGAATATATATGATTTGGCAGATATAAAGGAAATGAGTGCAAATAAGAATAAAAAGAAGAATAGGAGAAGGAAAGGCCATGCAAAAGATCTTTCTTTGGAAAATGTCAATGAAAACAAAAGGGTTAGACTCTCAGTCTTTGCCACTCTCTTATCTTTCTGAAATCACCAGTTGAATGATGTGCATGCTGTGATCTCTTATTCTCCTGGCTTAGATGAATACATTTGTTGTCTTGGCATCCCCCCGGGGGAGTTCTGCAAAGAGTATGCTTCACATTAAATTTCCCTTTTATATGTCTTAGGAGTTGGATTCTGTTCCCTTTGCATGTCATAATCGCAATGTTGACAATGCCTTAAAGGCCTCTCCAAGCAAACACTCACAGACGCAAGATTTACCTCCCATGAGTTTTTCTCCAAAGCTCGAATTTATTGATGGTGATCTTGATGATGAATTAGATCCTGCAATGAAGGAGGAACTTGACAGGTTAGGGATGTGTTTGTGGTAGTTATTTATTTATTTTTTGTAAGAGAATGAGTTCATCGTTTTCCCTTTGAGTAAGTGTGAGTTCAAAGTGTGTTCTCAGGCTATTCATAATTTTCTTCTTCTATCGGGCAAGGACATCCTCCCCTCCCCTCCTCCTTCCCCCCCCCCCCCCCCCCCCCCCTCCCCCAAAAAAAAAAAGAAGGAGCAATCAAAGTCCACTGGATATAAAATAGTTCCCCCTGTTCAGTCATTTAATCCGGTTAAAATGATTGGATTTAACATAGAGGATTCTTGTTTAATTTCAATTGGCTTTTATTTTTGCTCCAGTTAGTCTTTCAGCTAATTGCTGAGCGATTCTTTTTTTCTTTTGTTTTATATTTCATTTTTCGTAATTTACTTTGTTTCTTTTCGTAGGGAAGTGGAAGATTTTGCTCGAAGATTAAATTCAGATTGGCCCGAAAGGATGCAAATTTTATCTTTGGGCCAAGACAGAAGACTAGTTCCAATTTCTATGAATAGCAATGTTTCCACACGCATCTTCACAGGTATGGGTTAAAGTTGAAGAGATCTGGAAAGCTAGCAGCTTAGGTTTTGCTGTTCTCTGCATCTTGGATGGCAAGTACCATGAGTGACTTATGGCCCAAATGTAGTTTCTTGTTTCACCTGGATCACTTTGAAGATGGGATCTGTGCCGACCCTGTTTTCTTGTACTTATTCTGGGTCTTAATAATATTGGTCAGCTAAAAGTGATTTCATTGTCATTATTTGTTTTCTTTTCCTTTATTTTATTTGAGTTATAGAAATGCTGTATTATACCCTTAGACACCATTTGCCAGTTCTCTTAAACACTTTGGTCATTGTGATTATGGTTGAGTTGTAATTTACATTTTTTGGTGTTGTGTCTGGATATCAAAGTTAAGTTTTGTTTAGATAAAATCAATTTTTAGGCAATTGGCCATTTGATTTGTACTCTGCAATATTGTGAGTTGACTTGAGTGTAGAATAGATATGAAACGAACTGTAGCCATTTCTGTCTTAAATTTCTCTTGGTGTACATGAATATAGTAATACGTATTATGATGAGAATCTTTCGGTCCCTAAAGCTGCATTTGTTTCTGAAAACAGGATAAGATAAGATACTAAGAACAAGACATAAAGAACAAAGATATAGAATTTAGTATTTTTGTATTCTATTTTATAATAAAGTAGAATAAATTATGAAAATCTAATTTATTCTAATTTTTTTTATTTAAAAAATGAGAAGAAAAATATAATGATAAAAAGTATAATTATAAAAAATTAACAAAAATAATGAAGAAAAAAATAAAAAATAAATTGTGTTTTTTGTTAGTGTCTCTGTGTTTTTTTTGTCTGTATAGATACGAAATACACTAATTCAATATCTATGGATACAATGTCTCTATTCATGTCTCATTTACCAAACATGATTTTATGTTTCTGTCTCAATATCTCGTCCCTCTAAACAAACGCAGCCTAAGTTCTTACCTGTATGTTTCTCTCTATTACTTTCCCAAATGATAAAAAGCTTTGCTATGTCGCGCTTAGTCGACCAGCTATTTCTTCATACATACGGAAATGGCTTACACGAGAAATTAATTTTAGAACAGCAACCACGTAGATAAAATGATGAACGATTTGAAATTGTGAGAAAATATCAGGTTAGTGATATAATAAGTTTTATTACAGACTTTGGCCAACAGCAATTGCGAACGTATTACGTATAAGAAAGTTTGAGTAGCGAATTGATATGTAATTTTTGCGTCGATTTCTTGAACTAAATTATAACTTTGCATATAAATTATAGAATTCCATTTAAATAACCAACAGCTCATTCTAACAAATTTTCACATGAAATTCACGGCTATAACTTACAAAAACGCAAATTCGTACATAAAGCCATTGATAGCTCTATATAGCTCCAATAAAATGCCTACATATAATAGGAAACACGAACACGAATATGAGTCAGCTCACTAGTTGATGTTGATGCATCATTGTCTTTAATTACTTACAAGTTTGTGCCAAACAATTTAAATACTTTCAAGTTAAAAGTAGCTAAGTAAATTTTTTCCATGAGCATTTAAATCTTGTACAATTTTTTCCAATATTCGTGCAGCTATAAGTCTATATGTTTTCTTCTACACTCCATAGTTACCCCAAGATAATGTATACACAAAAAGATCAATTTTTTTTTACCTTTACACGCTAAAGTGATAAGGCACAAAATTTAGTTAGTTATTTCAAAATAAGGGGGAAAAAATCTGCTTTAGTACAGAAAACATTCAAAATAAGTAAACAAATTTATTCAAAAATCTTAGCAATAATACCACCAAGAAAAAGAACCTGACTACCTAAATCCCCTATGACATCATTTGAACGAAAGGGGCAGAACAAGACTCTGGCAAAACCTTACCTACCTTCCATATTGTGACAGAAGACCATCGGGTAAAACTGGAACTTCTGCCAAACAACAAATTAATTGGCAATATGTCAAACTGTGCATATCTGTATAACCAAATTAATTCAATTTCTTCTTTCCTTCTTCCTATTAGGCAGCTGTCTTTTGTTTGGGAATATATTTTATCTTGGTTCCCTTTTCAGGCTTCATTCTGTGATTGGATTTAGCAACCTTCGAGGCTGCAGCTAACCGCTTCACTGTAACCTCAGAAGATTGACATACTGCCATTCTAGAATCCTGTATTTCCTGGCATCCAGGAGGTTCATAGTCGGAAACAATCAAAAGCAGATGATTTGATGACATAGCTTCTTTCCATCCTGCATGAGAATTGTTTTTATCATTATAGTAAATAAGAAAAAGACAGCCGGATAATAAAAATTATAAACCATGACAAATGTGTGAAGTAGCATAAGTTACTTTGTTCGAGAAAAATTTTTGCGGCATGGCTGGATAATAACTGTAAGCTTCCTGGATCCATTATCCCCTCTATATTGGAAACATTAATCTCGAAACCGACATCACTACCATCTGTACTGCACGACCTTAAACAACTTGGATCTGACTGGTTCTGACAATCTCCATTTTCATGAATTGTATTCACTTCTGTCTCACCACTTTGAACTGGAAGTGGATTTTTAGTTTCGTGCCGGCTAACTGGTCTCCAAAGCTTAGTGGCCATATTGTTGCCATTCTGGACAAAATCAGGATTCAATGGCTTATTCTGAGAACTATTCTGGTTGGCCAGATTGTCAACATTGCAGTCTGCTCGAGATGCCACTGCATTACGCTCTGATTGGCTGCAATTCCCTAGAGTAATTGATATAGATCCTATCAAAACTTCATGATCCTTATCTAGATCTGGTTCTTTCTCTACTCTAGCTTCTGGAACCATCCTATCAATTCCTGGTTTTGACTTTGGACTCCAAACTCTACTACCATTAGCTACTGTAGCTACCCTATGATCACGATGGGTTCCATATTTTTGAATGACTTCAATCTTTGAAAGTGTTGAGTTCTGGCTTGTATGAGAATCATTCGCTACAGCCCATTGTGATTTTTGCAGACCCTTCTGTCTGGAAACTGCTGTGAGCCTACGATTGGGTCGACGTGCCGACCGTCTCTCAATATACTGATCACTGCCAAGATTGTAACTCGATTGAACGCCATCTAGTCCTACATTTGTGTCACGGCATTGAAAAGGATCATATGAAGGAGCGCTATCTATGAATGTTTCCAGATTATGTGCTTCAGAATCAATAGTAGCCAAAGATGCTTCTGCTGCTGATAAATCATCTTCTGCGCTCCCAATGTGCTCTTCAATTTCTGCCTCATGCCTTTGTTCCCTTGCCTTCTGGTCTTTTTGTCTAAGCTTCTTCTGGCGTCTCCTCTCCAATATCTCAGCTTGTCTACAAATATAGAGCATATTGTCAAATAAAGACTAAAGAGTCATATTATAGACACATCAATCAACAGTTTTCAAGAGTATGATTTCTGCTCCATCTATAGCAACTTTTGCTAACCTCATTGCATAGGCATCATATGATCCTGAGTCAATTTAAGCACATCCTGGAAGTACTCATAAAACTAGTAGCAGGTAAAACTAATTGAAAAGTTGCATTACGAAGTTCCATTGCACAGGTGGAACGGATAAATTTACTAGATCTATGCATTAGAGTTTTGTGCTGTTCAATGATGTCCTTACTTTTCATTGAACCCATTATTCGAGTTGACCAATCAAGATATAATTCTCTCATAATGCAAGGGCCTAGCACTCATTGTAGGTGTGGGTTATTTGTGTTGGGTTGTTATCTGTATTGATCTATCATTTTATAAGATCTCTTATTTTAAAAATTAATAAAAGGATTTTGTTAAAGCTCCATTCCTGAATTTCATTCAATTATGATAACATCCCCATAAAAGACAATAGATCAAGAGACCTTTGGTTTTTTTCCACGCTTAAAATCGCTATTTATTGCTCAAATGCAACCTGCTACCTTTTTTGAGCAGCTTCTTCCTCCTCCACCAGCTGCCTGTGGCACCTCAAGGCTTCAGCATCCTTGTCAGCAAGCCATGCCTTCACCTAAATTAAAGAAAAGTTATAAAACTATGATGACCGACTCAAAGAAGAAAATTGTAAAATCTACACACAAGAAAACATGTACGCAAAATTTAACAATATTTCATTTTATGAATATCCAAGTGCCCTGGTCAGCTGGTCTACCTTAACATTCTAAGAAGAAGCAGAGCTTTTGAAACCAAATATAAAAATATAAATATATTTAAAAGGGACATGTTTTAGAAAAAGATAACACTCACCAACTTCTGTTCTAGCAAGAAACATGTGCAAGCAACTAAATTTCTTGGTTCAAGACCAATTTTTCCAGCCTCTCCATCAAAAATATATCTTTGCATTGACACTGCAGTCCCACATAAACATGTTTTTTCACTAGCATCATCAAGGATAGTGAACAACTCCTGGGAAGATAAGGGAAAGCAGGAAGACTGAGAGTGAACAATATCCTGCAAACAATTTAGATATATACTGCATGAATGAACCATATATGTGTATTTAACTGTGTTTTAGAATCTGCTTAAATAATAATGGATCAAACCATTGTGTTGCTTACCAAAAGGGCAGCACCAGCCCTCAGATAATACTGTGGTAATGAAGAAAATCCTGGCTTTTGTAGAAGGGTTGTCAGAGCTTCTAAAATTGAAGATGCTGGAACTTCCTATTAAGAATTAGAAGAAGACATTTAGACTAATTTATGGAGGAAGGAAAAAAAAAGGGGAGGGGGAGGACGAAAGAGATGTGGTCTGGATCAAATATTTAGTTTCTTAAGTATTCATATCTTTCCATAGCATAGCATAGTATTCCATTTTATACAAAGCTAAAGGATTAAGCAGATGCTGGAAAACTAAGATTCACATCTGAGAAGCAACAAATACAAATCTCTACAAACACATGGAATTTCCATAGCCAAATGCAAATAGAAAGAAGTCTAACAGAATATAGCTCATAAAACTATTCCATAAATGAAAGGTGCAAAAGTAGTATGCCCTTGGAAGTACTAAATATACAAAAAAGAAGGCAAGACAAGAAAAAGAAGCATACACTAGAATTTCAAGACTTCCAAAGCCTTAATCTATAACAAGCAACTGAGCACTTGCCTTAGTTAAGATGAGTGTGTGAATTGGATTGGAGAACCAAAGTTCACTTTAATTCTTTTCCCCCACATTTCATCTCTTACAATCACAACCTATTTTTTTTATCTCATATATCAACACTTACCAGCACTTAAGGAAAGTGATTAACAGTTAAGTAACTTGAAGAATATATAAATCATTCATGCAAGAAGAAAACAGATTTTACCTCCAGCATCACATTCTCAAACGATACAACTTCCTTTGCCTCTTCTATAGAGAGCTACAAAAATGATTCTGAATAAGACAACAAATTAGAACAAGTTGCCTTCTTTGTAAGATGATGAAAGTTACCTTATCCCAATATGCTCCTAAAAGGTCCCTATTTTTTGTAGAATCCTGTATATGCAAACAGCATCAGCAAAAAATCGAGGTGTACTAGGAAAAGGAACAAGCAGACTGTTATCTAGAGCATTAAGTAATTGCAAAACTATGATATATACTTAATTATATCTATCAAATCTACATAAAACCTTATCAAGCTTTTTCAATCGATGGTGTGCACGTATATGTCTTCTATAATTAATGGTGGAGCAAAACTCTCGAGAACATTTGTCACACTTCTGCAACTGAACCTTTACAGGATAGAGCAATGGCCACCCTGGAAGTTCTGCCAAATGAATGAAAAAGTTATTATAGAATAGAAGGCCCTATAATGAAATAAATCTCTCTGTTAAATGTTCGAAAGTTGCCCATGATACATTTTGCATATAACTTTGTTAGTCTTGAAAATAGGCTAGGCCAGGCCAGCACAAAAGCACAGTAGTACAAAGGTTTGTGCAGCAGCATTATTTCTTCTTGTTAGAGACGCATAGTGGGCACAAGGGCGCTCAGATTCTGTTATGCTCGAGAATTGACAGCTGACATTTACTTATATAACAACTGATTCTAAGTTTGTCATGCTATCAAGATTTCTGGTATATATCTACAGAACTTTAGAAATTTAATTAAATGACACATGAATATTCACTTCTATCTCTCCGAAACTCCCTCAACATTCCTTTCTTACTTTCTTTGGTTTTTCTCTCGGTTACTCTCCAGTGCCAGAATCTATAGTTCCCTTTTCATTCTCTTTAAAGGCCGGCTTGTCACACGGTTAAACACACACTTATCAATCCAAATGCACATAAAATTTGACATGAACATTGAAGAAAGAAAGAAAGAAATCTAAGTTTCTGAACCTGGAAAAGAATTGCTAACACCCTGCTGATCCAAGGCATGAAGTAACTGAATCCACTGAACAGGGGTGTCAGTGGCCCTTGGAAAAGTGAAAAAAGGTTCCCTGCCAATCGCTTGTCTGATTATTGTATCTATTCTATCTTCCGTTTTCACCACTTCCATACTCCCATCATAGCCCTTCGCTTTTGCTTTTGCTTTTTCTTTTGCAGAAACTGCCATCTATCTACCTATTCATAACACACACAGGATTATCAAGCAAATTTCCGATACTCTCTCTCTCTCTCTCTCTCTCTGCATATAATTATATATTCATAGAACGCGTTCGAATAAGGGAAATGAGATAGGTGTCAACACACAACTAAAGAAAAAACCGAAGAAACAACACGATCGTTCAGCAACGAAAAGATAATAAAAATTAAATTAAATTAAATTGAAAAAAAATATATTACACATTCGAGCTACGCTTTCATCGTATACGATAGAAACAATGAAACCTTAGATTTTACTTTGTGCGAACAAAAAATAATCGAGAAAGAGGATTAGGAAAATGTGATCCGTGAAAGTGTGTAGGTGAAAAAGTCAGTACAGAGTGATCGGGAAATAACGTTACCGATGTTGACGATCGGAGAATGAAGGAGCTGATATGCGAGTCGGAGAGGAAGAAGACGAAGAAGAAGAGTGTGTGTTTGGCGGGAAGGAAAATCGGCGAGAAAACACGAGAAAACGATCGGCGTGAGAGTGAGTGTGAGAGTGAGAAATATAAATATGAAAATGAAAAAATAAATGTTTGATAAAAAGAGGGAAAAAAAGGAAAAAGGAAAAAGAAAATGCATGCGATTGGAATTGGGAGAGAGGAGAGTGATCTCTGAGCTGTAAAAATATTGTAACAAGCTGGCTTGTCCCTCTTACATTCATTGATAAAAGAAGATAACAAAAAGCTGTAATTTTATTTTATCTTTTTAATTCTAGAAATAACAAATGTTTACTTGAATATAAAAATCTAACTAGCATATATTTTTGTATCTATACGGAATAATATATAAAAATATATAAAATTTTTTATTAAAACAGATATATATATATATATATATATATATATTTAAATTATCACTATAAACAATATTTTTTTATCCCACGTTCATTATTAGTTAGAAATGTTAATGGATACTTATGAAGATATGACCGACTGCTTTTTTGCCCCTCACTCTCTTTGTTAAAAATCAATAATTTTTTATCCTCTTTCCATCTTTGTTAAGTAGTCTCCATTTAATTATCCCCACAAAAAACATATGAATATTTTTTAAAAATATTTGAATAAAAACAAAAATTATATAATATAATAATTATAAAATAATCAAGTTAATATAATCCAACATATTTTATAACATATTTTATAAAAAATAATATTTTAAAAATATATATATAAAATATCTTTTAATATAATAATATAATATAATTTTTTTTATAAGATTCTGTGATATAGTGATTTATTTGAGAAGTAAAAAAAATGAGTTAGAGAGAGATATGAAATTGAGGATGAGAATGAGTATGAAAGAAAGAACAAGAATTCAAAGTGGAGGTAGGAATTAACGTTACTAAATTTAAAAAATAGATTTATGTGTATATCAATTATGATATATCTGTAATTTTATATTTGCATGGATTTAACGAGTTCCTTAGAATAAGTACTTATATTTTCATTTTCGTCTATTTATTTGTGTAGACGGATCCCGCCTGTGAAATTTTATGAGTTTTCATCAAACCCTAAATTATGAGTAATTTCCATAAATATCTATTTTAATGATTGTTTCATCATCCCTATTAATAGCATTCGTTGTTTGTGATATGGAGTTACTTCAACCACTTAGTAAATTCTCATATACCCAAAATTTAGATTATATTATTTTCATAAAATCGCATGTATACTTGTTATGACAATTTCAATGGAACATAAATGGTTAAACACTAAATGAGTCACATTTTTCAAATATATATAACTAATATTACATATTATAAGTGTGAAATCGATCATAATATTTGGAGAACTTAAATGTTGATAAGTCTAGATAATTTTAAAAAAATAAAAATATTAAAAAATTATATGATTATATATTGATTTATAAGTTTTTTTTAATTTGTTCATAATTTATGATTAATAACTTTGGAATTGTATATATATTACTTATTTTATATATTTTTTATTTTATTTTATAAAGACTTATCAAAGTTTATTGATATAATACATTAAGTAACATCATAATTCATATCTAGTTCTAATTTATTGCTAATATGATAAGTTTATAAAATTAGATAAAATCAATCCTAAATAAGGAATTTTAATGCTTCAAAGTCCTCATCAATTTGGGGTTAATTTGATTTAATTTCATAAACTTATCATTTTAACTGCTAATTAGGATTGCCAGGTGTGTGCTATGGTAAGTATGATATTACTTAATGTATTATATCAGTAAATTTTGATGTCATCAGTAACAAATATAACAAAAAATCACTACAAATTTTTTGTTTATTTGTGGCGGTTCAAACCCCCCTCCCCCTCCCAAAAGGGGTTGTGGCAGTTTTAAAAATCTCTGAAATTGAAGGTGCCACAAGTTTTTTTGTGGTTTTATAACTCCTATAATGACGATTTTCTATCCTTTTTATGGAAGTTATATACTGACATTTTGTGACAGTTTTTTATTAATATTTGTGGCAGTTTAAGGTTGAGGACACATAGGATGAATATCTTATCCATCATAACTTAACTGTCAACATTAGGTCTAGTATATTGAAATTTCAAAGTCTAGTATATTGAAATTTCAAATTCAATTTTACTTGTCATGTGCATGGAAGGACAAAGCTTATAGTCATAGTATAAAATTTTCAATTCTCTATTATGAATGTAATTAGTTGATGTTATCAACTATGGTTATATGAATAAAATGGAGCAGCTTTATTAGTTCTCCAGTGCTCTTATTTTATGTTTTTTTGGTTTTCTTAGAAGTTCTTTTGTATATTCATCTTGCCCATGATGTGATGTCTATTTTTATGATCCTACAACTTACTTTTACATAAAAATAAGGAGTTGGTCAAATCCAATACTCTGAGAGAATATTGATAAATCATTTGACTCGTGGCTAACTAACTATTCAATGGTGATTGTTTTCATAGGTCTACTTTGATCTTACTCCATAGTCTTTTAGCCTTATGTAGCTTATTTTTGGAAATAAACATGATGAAATTTTTTTATAGACTCGGCCATTTTTAAATATAAAGGTAAACATATGGTTAGTTTCTCTCTTTTCAGTGGTGATAATCCTCTTGCTTTTTTTTTCTCTAAGGCAGAAACTCCAAAAGAGCATGTTATATCATTGAATTATTATGTAAACAAAGAGATATCTATTTGCTTCTTTGTTTCATTGTGTGTAATTCCATACTTTATGATCACTTTAAATCATGTCTAATAATTATGCTACTACGAGATTGATCAGGATAGCTATTTTAAAGAGAAAAAGGACAGTAAAATTACAACGGTGAGTTTTTTTTTTTCTTTATTAGCTTACAAAATGAGAATATGTTAACTTATCTAATGTTCTTTGCTAAATTAAAACATCTTATCTTGTGGCTGATAATTTCTTCTATTCATTCTTGGTTTCTTTTTATAGTTATTAAGCCAAGAGTTTTAAGCTCAAAAAACTCACACTTTTCCTACAAGAAAAATATCCATTCAGATACATTTAAAAAATATAGCCAAAAGTAAAAAAATAATGTCTTAGATAATGGTTACGCTTTTCAGACTATGAAGATGCTTTAATGGAGGATGCCTATTAGACCGTTGCCTATTCTCAAAAGATATGTTTTTCTGTACTTAAGGCTACACTTTTGACGTTTGAGAATAGGATACGCTTTTCAAGTGATGCCATTCAGGATTAAAGGCTATGCTTTTCAGCTTTCATGTTTAGCAGAATAGGCTACACTTATCCTTACTATTGCATCACCTGTAAAGCGTAGCCATATTATATACCATAATTACTCTATATAAATATAGCCTTACGTCTCTCATTATTTTTTTTTTAATTTTTTGCATATATATATTCTAATAATTTTTTTCTATAACCTAATATTTAGTAATATGATTATATATATATATATATATACTATTTGGCTATTATTTTGCTTAACATAATATTCACTTCATCCAATTATTATTTATATGCAAATTAGTTTAGGTTGATCAGATTTTTTTTTTTATTTTTTTAGCGCGAAAGGGATTAATGATTATTTATTTATTTTGGGAAATTATTATTCTACATGTATTATTGTATTATTACATTAATAGTATAATAAAGAGATGTTGATGCATATATTACTTAATTGATAAATGATAATATTTTTATTATTATAAATTTATTATTATTGTAGAGGAGATTGGCAATAATAAATTTATTACAAAAAAACTTTGCTTAAAAATAAGCGAAAATAAAAATAACAAATAATTGAATTATCAAATATAAATAATAGAATTTATAATTTACAATTTATTATTGATAAATAGTATTTATTATTAATTGATTTAATACAGGAAAAATTAGCTAGCATTATAATAAATTTAATTGTTATCTAAAATTAGTGAATTAAATAGCAATAATTAGAAATAAAAATTATAGAAAATATAAAAAATAAAAATAAAAAGATAAAAAATAATGAATAGTAAATAAGAATGTATTCATGTTAAAGAGAGAACAAAAAAACTATGAAAGTATGATACCTCATCTTGGAAAAAAACTCAGTTTTAATATATCAAGGAGATTAGTATTATTAGTATTGGATTATTAAATTATATAGTGTGCTATTCATTTAAAATATGTAACTTGTAGAATTTATTTTTAAGATTTTCTATCTTCATTTATGAACTAACAAATTATATACATATTATCGAAGTATCTTTGAATTAAATTGAGATTTTTACACATAAAAGAACGAATACTATGATCTTTGCCAAGACTTTTGTGCTGCAAAACTAAATGTGCTATTACCAATTAAGGAGTATTAATTTAGAGTTGAAAAAGAAGATAAATGTTGTAGGAGAATAAGGTTTAGTCTAATTATTTGCCCTTATAAAATATAGTGCATGCCTTATCTTAACGATTCACACTTCACAATGTTATTGACTCATTATAAAATAAATAAAAATAAAATTAAGAAATTGATAATATTTTTATTATTGGATATTAAGATTGGTAACAATTAAAGTTGGTTTTATATGATTAATAAATCAATAAAATTAAGCATATTAGGAACATAATTTTAACATTGAAAAGACTTAACATATGACTTGTAAAGAGTTATAATAAATTAATGTATAAAAGATAAAAATAAAAAAATTCATAATAAAAAATAAAAAAAACTTAAATAAATAAGCAGAAAATAAAAGAAATAAAAAAGATAGACTATAATAAAATGAATTGAGTGTGAGAGTTTTGTTTTTAAATTTCTTATCACATCAGCTTCAATAATAATAAATAAAAATACGTCAACTTGATATCCAGAGAAAACGACGAGATAAAATTATAATACAGTTTTAAAGTAAAAGCTCAAATTAGACCATAATACCATTACACAGCATAAATTAAAAATAATTTCACACTACAATACACATACAAACAGATAAATGACTTGAACAAGTTCAAACATAAAACTTTTTTTTTCATCCATATATAATAACACCATAGACCATAAATACTTCATGACTAACATATCATATATATCATATATAGCTTCAAGTGATGAGTACTCAGTTAATGGGAGTTGGAGGGTTCGATAGCTTGTGTCCATGATAGTTGTCTTCTTGCGACGGTGTCTCATAAAAAGAAAAAAATGACTGTAAAAATTACTCAATGAAAGAGTAATTGATAAAAAAAAATGAGATTCTTTTCTAGTATATATCATCTTTTATAGTGGTAAATAAAAATAAAAAGAATAACATTTGTATTTTATATTAGAAATAGAATTTGATATTTATCTTAATAAAATTAAATAATTGATTAGTTATAACTAATGTATTTAAATAAAACAAATTAAATAAAAATATTTTTAAGAATTAATCAAATCAATTAATTGATACAAATAATTAGTATAATTAATTTTATTTGATTTATTGAATTAAAAAATAGTTTATTGAATTTAATAAATTAAAAAAATAAATAGAAAAACACTTTTTTACCTTTAATTAATTGATATAAAATATAATAAATTATGTAATATTTAAATATTTAATTAAATTAATTAATTGATATAATTAATTTATTATAATAAATTGTATTCAATGAATTAAAAAAATAAATTAAAAAATACTCTAAAAAATGATCACATTAGTCCTATTATTAAATACAAAAACTCAATTTCTATATAATATAATAGATAGATGGTAGAAAAGGAACGCCTTTAGCTTAGAAAACTCTCATTGCATTGACAATTTTTTTAAAAATGTTGACTGACATGATGTTTTGTTGCTGTAAAAACAATTATACTAAGAATACTAGTTAAGAAAACAGTTGAGTTAGCCATATATTTGATACATTTATAGAAAAACACTAGGTGTAGATTAAAAATCAACAATTAAATTAATTACTCATAAAGAATAAATGTTAAAAATACAAAATATATATTAAAAATGTATAAAAATAAAAATAATATAATACATGATGATTAATTTAATAGCTGATTTTTATATATACAAGTATTATTTTTATTAATAGTATCCGAAAATAAATTAGAGGATGTATATAATGTCAATAAACAATTGGGATTCTGTATTTACTATTCATCAATATTCTTTAGCTAATTTATAATTTATAATATAACATGTTTCACTTATGAAGATCTCATCTATTGCTAAAATTATATGCCTTCTATAAGCAAATTTGTCATTTTGAGAATTCTTGTTATTGAATGCAACAAAAGGATTTTGTTAATGGATCGACAAGAGGTAAGAACAGAGGAAACATGTTGATAACTTGAGCAGAAGATCATCAAACGAATATTATTAACTTGTGATTTATGATTAAATGAAGAGAAAACACATTTACCTAGATTCCCTCTTAAAACATACTATTGTTTTGTCTCCAACATCAGAATTTCATATAGCAATGAAACCATCAAACGCAATTACCAATGCCCACAAAGTCAAGGTTACAACATTACATAGAGCAACTTCAGGTTGCCATTCATATAATTTTCTCTGGATACAAATGTAGTACAAGGTTACTGCAGTACTGCACAGACAAACATATTTTGTAGTAAAATATAAATTCAGCTATTCACTTTCCAGCTAGTTGAAAAGCTCTCCAACTTCTTTTTTCATAATTCCCTTGATCTGTATAAACATTATAAGCTTAGGTTATATGCCATGAGATATTGATATTTTTTTCATAGTAAAAATGAAAATGAAAATGAAAATGACAAACTGTAACAGAAGAATGGATACCTGCTTTGCTGAAAGTCCAATATCCCTTAAATCATCAAGCTGTTGGCAAAAATTTGGTTTGGAGTCGGTTATTAATATATCTCACTAGTAAGAAACAATCAACTCAGGAAGAATTTTACTAAGAACTTACACTTTTGAAAGGCTCGGGAGATTCTTCGCGAAGCTCAAGTATGTAGGTTGCCCTCTTCTCTCCAATTCCCTGTAACAAAAGTTCTACCAGTTCCATAAGGTATAAAATAAAAAGGGAAAAAAATGATCAAAGCAATGAAAGGTGGAGAATTCCTAACCTTCAATTTCTTTAATTCTTCCCTGAAAGTATTTAGGAAAACATAGTGAAGAAAAGCAAATAAAGTAAGCTAATTATCTCAAAGGAGCTATGAATTATACATAGAGCTATTCAAAGGTTGTAACACTTATGATAATCACATAATCATTAAATACATTGGGAACGACTATGCGCTTTCTGTTCATAATAATTGGCAATGTGACTTACTTGTTAGCTGAGTTTAAAAATCTTAGATATTCTTCAACAAGAGAATTCTGCAATTAAGAGAAACTACGAGTTAATAACCTGAAGGTACACATTTTAACATAGTCATTTGGCAATACTATAAATAGAACAGACCTTCATGCCAGAACCATGCACACTAAATGTTTCCCATGGACTTTTGGGATTCATTATATCCCGTCTATCATTAAGGCTCGTAGTTTGTTCAACTACAGGAGTTTTGGGTTCCATGATATCTACAGAAGTGCTATCAAGTGAAATGCATTCCTTTTCTGATATCTGCCATGGTGTTGACGAATAGAGCCATTTAAAACGGTTAGAAAGATCACGCAATTGAGAACTGATTGGTGTAGAACCATCTTCATATGCCATTGAACTGTTGTTCTCTTTGTTTATGTTTTGACCTGTGATGGCAAAATAAATAAATAAATAAATAAAAATAAACACAAATTGGCACTCATCATAATATGATTAGTCTAACAACTTTGCTTCAAAACTTATTTGCTCACATCTACCTTCTTGAACCATTGCCAATGCTTGTTGTCCTTGTTCAATTATCATTAAACTGTTGTTCTCCTTGTTCATGTTAAGGTCTGTTATGACAATAAAAAGAAGCCATTTTGATATTTCATCATATACAAACATGATAAGTCAAACAATCTCATTTGTGTAAACCTCTACCTTCGTGAACTAATTCCACTGCCTCATAGAAATTACTGGCATCTTGATGATCCTCTCCATTGAGAGAAATTCCCTACATAAGCACATTAACAACATCAGTTTCATGTCTTTCATACTTAAATAATAAAATCGCCTAGGTTGCAATACTTTCCATTCTTACAGACATTGACAAGGGAGAGCCTTACTGAAAATAATCCAAAAAAAATTTCTGGTATGAACCATTTTCTTTCAATAAGAATGTTTTGATAGGTTTTATGGAGGCCAAATTGAGGGGAGAAACTGATAATAAGCTGAAGGATTAGTAACATTAATAAAATTACCTTTTCCTCTATAGGGTAGATTTCCACTTCACTGCTAGTATTCAAAGATGAATCACCCTGCATTGAGTATGCTTATAAGTATTCTATATGAAAAAATGTCAAGTATCAACTATGTAAATGTTTTCAACGTCTTGCTCAAATTTAAATCAATTATATGAGATCAGATAATTACATTTTCCACCATCAGATTGCCTTTCACATTCTTACTAGCATCTGGCAGTGAATTATCCTGCATAAAACAATATCCAAGGTGTTATCAACAATGAGAACATAGTTGTGCCAAGGTTTTGATCGATAAGATAGAAGGTAAATTATTTGTTACCTTTACCACTTTAGTGTTGGATTCAACATGATTTCCAGTAATGTCTAGTGAATTGTCCTGGTTTACCAATAGAGTCTCAGATGAATTTTGTACCATGGAAATTTCCTGCCCAAAGTAAATTATCCGTTAATATTACACCTCACTCTGTAGTGCTAAATTCTACAAATTTTGTCTTTGCAAGTCAAATATCATAATTTATTGTTACAAAACTCGATTCCTCCACAAAATAAATTATCCATTAATAACAACTTAACTCTATATATATCCAATTTATCATTATTGTGAAGCTAAATTCTTAAAACCTTCATCTCTTCCAGTAGTGAAGTTTAAAGGTTAAGCCTATAGCTGAAAAGGACTTTGTTGAATGCACTTGGTAAAATTTCTGGTACAAAATTAGCTAGACTAGTAATGGTCCTATTGGAATATACATTTTCTTGCAAAGCCCTCCTTTAAGGCGAGGCAAATGTAAAGAATTGTAATTAATATAGTTGAAAAGGATAGTACATATAAGTATATTGGGGAAAAAATAAAAAAGAAAAGAAAAGAAACCAGTACCTTTTTAGCTCTAGCAGCAGAATTGCTTGCTTCATCAAATAATTTCCTTCAATTAAATTTGAAACAAAAAGAAGTTAATATCCACAAAATGGAAACAATAGCCTAATAAAATATGGAAAAAAAAATCAATATGCACCTTGCTTTGATTGCAGACTTCGGTGCAGCAACAACCTTCTTTTCCGAGTGATATGATAGAGAGGCAGGTATTTTCTTAGCGGATTTCAAAACACTCTTGGTTATCTGCCTCTTCTGATAAGTCTTAATCTGGCTTGCTGAACTTGAAATTTTCTTTGTTGAATCTAAGAATGTTCGTTGAATTGATTGACATGATCGTGATGCTAAGCTTACCATGTAAATAGTATCTTGACAAAATGATGGGTTCTAAGTTCACAGTACAGAAAAGAAAAAGGATCAAAATCAGAATTATAATAATGATACAAATAATTTGAAGAATGAGAAAACAAATATCTAAAAAGCAAAGTCATGATTACCAAACAGGCAACTATCAAAATTCTGCCAGTCCCTCTCAAGGAATCTTGCAACATGCGTGTAAGTTTGCTTTCTCGATAGGGAACTCGGCTTTCATTGGTGCTCAAAGCATGAGAAACATTCATTAAGGCATAAATGGACTTGTTAATTTTGTTAGTCTCAGCAAGGCAAATGGTGTCACTGCTTTTCTTTCTAGCATCTTCATAACCTGATGATAAAAGTACAGAACTGTTAGTAGTATTTTGATATATCACATTGATATATATATATATATATATATATATATATATATATATATATATATATATATATATATATATATCAATGTATGTATATGTGAAAAAGATTAAATTATGGTTCATTTTTAACACCTGCCAAATCAACGAAACTCATTTTGCTCACAAGACCATTTTCTACACTTGCATTTTGAGAAAATACATTCACAATTAATCCCATGTGACTTCTACGAGCATGTTCAAAGCCCTTTCTTGTAATAGTCTTTTGCGCAGAACATGCAGCAAAGTAGAAGTTCTGAAATTCGGCAACGGATTTCACAGGAATCTGCAATAAAAAAAACACAGCATAGCCTTTTATTAGATGTCAATTTTTCATGTTGGAAAATTCATTTTTCTAGATTAGAAGATGGCAAGTAGAATAGACTTTACTTGACTTAGTCCTTTAAACTGAATTCTACCACGATCTTCATAAACCAAAATTGGTGGGTGTCCTGGATTTAATAAATCAACAGCATGATCCTGGTGATCAACTTCATAGAAAGAAATGGATATCGACTTCCCATTTTTCTCAGCCAAGGAGGTGAACTCAGCAATTGCAAGCATTGCCAGACCCGGTTTCTCAGCAGAACCCTTGAAAAACACAGAAATTATTAGCCTACTACGCACATGATTCTACTACAAAAACTAACAATCAAAATTTTTCCCAAACACACAAAGAAAAGCACAAAGAAAGACTCTAGCATGACCAACAGAGTCAAACCTGAATTAGGTGGGTCTTGCCACTGCCTCTAGCTCCACACGCAATAACGGTGCTATTATGACCTTCAAACACTGCTGAAACAAGAGGTTTAACCTCTCTTGAATATATCAACTCATTCTCCTCATGTTCCTCATAGCAATAATGCATCCAATACCGACTGCACAACAGATGAAATCAACAGTGTCATGAAAACTTGAAATTCATCAATGAAGCCCTAAAGCTCCATGTCAAATGGAGCCTATACGAAAATTAAATCAAATTCATCAACAATTATAGACCGAAAAGGAGCTGAAATTTCAATTTGTACAATTCACCATAATACACCCTAACTTAATCATCATTTTTGTCTTCTCAAACTAAAATGACGGACTCATGAGATTTACTACAGCTGCTACGACTTGTTAAAATCTCCAATTATGACATAACTTCACACAATGCAAAATCGCACCCTCAGAATTTCGAATTATTTCACGTCAATTGCACAAAGCTGAAACTGCAACTACTTCGGAAAAAAAATGAGGCATATGCATACCTAGAAGATTGTTCTCCAAAGGATAAAGTAACGCTCTCAAAATTCTCCCCTTGTGGCTTATTCACCGAGATCCATGAATTGAGCTTAGGCTCGGAATCAGGCTCCTGACGCAAAATGCCTCGGAGTTTGGCCACAACCCGAACCTTGCGGGCGGGAGTAGTTCCTGCGTTGTCGTGGTGCGTTGAAGCCATTTGAAAATGCGAAATTGAGATGCGAACTGTGTTACCTGTTAGCGTTGATTTTGATGGGAGAGAAAGTGAGAAGTGAGAAGTGAGATGACAAGAATAAGAGAGAAAGGAAGCAGCAGAATTTGGAAGTAGCCGTTATCGTGCGAGATTTTAAAATCATTCTCTCGCGCTCCAATCGACGACGTTTATATTTTATTTTTGTTTGGGACACTTCCTTCATACGCTTTGCACTAACCACAAATGATAATAAGGCGCTAAAATAAATGTCATGTCACTAAATAAGTATTTATTTAAAATATTGAATAATATTAATTATATATTTTAATTTAATTTAATTTATTTGAAAAGTTATAACCGAGCATTAATTTAGAACAAAAGACTGAGAATATTATACATGTCTTAGAATCTTATAAAAGGTAACCAATTCTTTTCTGCATTTTGTAATTAAGATGCTTAAAAATCAATTTACTAATTAATTTTGCTTCTAGTTATACACCTCCAATTAGAAAGAGAAACGGATGAGAGAAAGTATGTAAAATGAAAGAAAAAGAAGTGATGATTAAAAAATAAAATTTTATAAAAATATATAAAAATTTAGACTTAAAAAATATAATTTAAATAAAATACGTAACTTTTGGTTTTATTCTCCAATTTCTTTTTTATTTTGGTAACAAAAAGCTAGGTTTTTCTTAGGTAGTCCTAAGTTTTTTTGTTTTTATTATGGCAAATTCTCTTGTGCCTTTGAGTTTGGTGCCAAATTTGCAAATAAGTTTTCATGAACCGTACATTAAATTGAAGATTTCCAAAACATTATATTACCGATTCTAAGACAATGTTGAGCACCATAAGATGTGGAATACCTACCACTATCATTTTTACAAAGGAATTCATAGTTCCAACATAATGGAATAAGTTTGTATTAGCAGTGTGTGTAAAATACTAAAATCAACATAAATGACAACTTTTCCTACATGTACCATAATAATCTTGGGAACCAATCATGAACACAGGATTTCGTTGACATTCTCCCATGGCCGCCCAAGCAGCGCAATTGTCATCCTCATCAATACAATCACCACCATCTGATACGGTTGGGACCTTACTCTCACCAATTGGTTTTGCATATAAGTATTTAATTGCAGACCACATATCCCCCTTAAGGATAGGGCATCTAGAATGTATACTCCTCTTGTCATGAGTTGCACTTAGGTGGAGGGAGAAGAACAGAACTGCATTCCCTTTTACTGGCTGGAGAAACTTGTTACTTTCTCCACAATCCGACATGCCGCTACTCTTCGGCTGAGAGTATATTCAACATGATTAAATGGTAAACACAGGTCCAATACCAGGCAAGATATCGAGCATTTAATTTTGATACGCTAACAATGTTACATTCATCCAGTTATGTTATGTAACCACACTGAAGGTATTGAAAAAATCACACACAGTGAAGACAGTATATAACAGTTTACAATGGCAGTGTATCAAAGTTGGTCTCCAAAAAACAAATAAGCACATTGGAAGGAAAATCTCTGGAGTGGCCTCACTCACCTCTGATTCGGGAAAGAGAATTTGACCCCCTTGTGTAGAATTTGAGAGATATAAAATAACGGTTGCCATTAGAGGTCCATTTGATTCCAATTTGGTCTTGTTCGTAAAATAGTCTAAGTTCTGGCCATCCTGTTCAAGCTCATAATGCTTGACCTGCAAAGGCTTGCTGTTCTCTAGTAAAAATGATTAACAAACGAGACAACCGTTATATTAGAGTGTGTAATGCAGAACACAGGCAGACAAATACAGGCCTGAACATAACAATTGGATACCTTTAGGAAGGAAAGTCCAAAGCGAAATTCTTTCTTCAATCTTTGCAACAATATCATCCTAAATCAATTTAGAATATCATCATAATAATGTCCACAAGGTTGGTAATGAGCTAAATGTGGTCAAGCAGCAAGGTTAAAACAACAAGCAGGTATACATTGGCTGCAGCAATCTCATGCATATACAATTTCTCTCGGTTTTCAAGTTCCGTATGAACATTAAGGATCACAATCGAAGAACTGCATGCAATGAGTCCTTAGAAGTATACATGAATATAAAGAAACACCTCATTGATTTGGCTTAATTTAAGGTAGACATAGACAAACAAACAAAAATACAAAATTTCACCATGCAATAATCGAGAACATGAAAATGAACCAAAATTGAAGGAAGAAAAACACAGTTGAAGCTAAAACTAGTCATCACAGTATAACCTAATAATTTGCCAGTGCCTAAGCCATGCAACTAGGTATGGAAAAACTTAAAAGACTCACTTCGATATCCAACGAAGTTTCCGATGCAAGTCTCCCATTGGCCGCATCAAAGGATTTTTCGTTCAGATCATACGCCTTAGTACCCAAAATTTAAAAAAGAAAAAGGAAAAAAGAAAAGGAAAGAATCAACAACTGACCCAAGTATTAGGAGGCAACATGACTGAATGACAATAAGAAGCAAAAAATAAGAAAAAAAGAACCATACCAAAGAAATAAGGTAGTCACACTCCTTGGCAGACAAGAACTCTCTATATAGAAAAACTCTGTAGTCACAGATACAATATCATCAAAGTTTAATAATCAAACGAATTAGAGCACATAATAAAATGAGTTTAGTTTCTATGCATTAGCATTCAATCAAGAGCTGTCATTAGACAAAAGAAACCACTTTAATCTACATACCAGCGCCCAATTGGATATAGTGCATACTGCATAGAAATTAAACTATAACATAATACATCATTCAAATGCATTTAAAATAATAACAAAAAAGGAAAAAAACAAAGAGATTAACTGAATACCTAAGGCATGAAATAATGAGAATGCTTCAAGTGGAGAAAAAGTTGTAGAGAGTAGAAAGTACCTGACCTTGGTTGCCATGAGATCTGGACAACACGTGTTGGATCAATGCTGTTTGGATTAACTGAGTGGCCTAACCCTAACATATAATGTGATGATGCATTTTCCTTCTTCAACAACAGCAACCCCTCCTTCTCCCTTAGTTCTTTCCTGCTGCTAATAAAAATTCACAGCACCAACAATAATAATTGAGTTTAGACTTTAGACCCTAATTCAACCAAACTAGAGAATTGGGGAAAAAGTGAGGGCGAACTTGTAAATTTACCTGTCGGAAAAAGAGGGTGAAAGAAGCAGCGAAAGCGTGGAGAGAGTGAGAAGAAGCGAAGCAGAGGCCATTGGAGATCAACATAGAAAGAAAGAAAGAAAAACAGTGATAATGCAAAACGAGAGTTCACTTTATGGAGTTATACATTGGTCTCTGGTAAATGGTAATAAATTATTAAATTAAATTTTATCATGAAATCCGTGGCTAAATTTTTTTACAATGGAGGAAATCGTGTGCAATCCAGAGATATTGATGATGGTGGTGTTTTTCTTGTGGTACGGATATTTGAAATCGGTTAGTCCGATTGCCTTGTAATATAATTTTTTAAAATATTTTAATATTAAATTGGAGGGTTCTATTTTTTTAATATAATTATTTTTTTAGTTCATACTTCATAAATCGGATGATCCGAATTTTGTTTTTAAAAATCGATTTGTTTTTTAAAATTTGGATGATCTGATCTTTACATTTTAAATCTACATGTAAGATTAACATTTTTATTGTTTATGATTTTAAAAAATAGAAAAAATAAAAAAATACTACTTGTATAATAAAATTTAATTTTTGGTCTATTTTTAAAATTTAAATAATGTTATTTAATTAAATTTAATTAAAATACATTCTTAATTTATAGCTAGTAATTAAAATTAATTTAAATTTTAAATACTAAAATTTTTCTAACTTCCTACTCACTTTATAAAGTGGTTATTTTATCATTTTTCTATTTTATTTGTACGTGCCCCTTTCTCCCTCTTTAAGTTCTTTTCTTCTTCTCTTTTAGGTTCTTCACAAAACTCTTCATAAAAGAATATCACTCCTCTACAGGTAAATTTACTATTTCATATTTAATATTTTATTATTATTAGATGAGTTGTGCTATTTTGTTCCTATTTCAAGTGACTTGCATGTTAACTCAAAACTCATTCATCATATTGTCGAATGAAATTTTAATAAGTTTTATATCAACATTTGAATTAAACAATAAATGAATTATCAGTCTATGCATCAATATTCTTTTTTTTCTTCTCTTTTTTTTTTTATTTTTGTAATATTTATCTCCAAAATGATTAGAAAATACCACTCTTCTCCAACCAATGTGGAACCTTACAATCCACTCTAAGGGAGCCCAGCACCCTCGCATTGTAATAGCCCCTGCTCTTATACCATTTGTAATAGCCCAGACCACCCGCTAGCACGATATTGTCCGCTTTGGCACACGAAGCCTCACGGTTTTGCTAGGAATGATAGCCAAAACCCCCACACTCACTCGTTAAAACGTGTCATGTTAGGGAGACACCCTTATAAGGCAACATAAAATAATTAGACCGAATTAAAGATAAATAAATGAGCAATTACAGGTATTCGGGAGGAAAAAAAAAGATAACAAATAAAAATTTAATAAAGGTTTATAGTGTTCAACAATTTTTTTATTATTAGTTGGATTTTTTATTATTTATTTAAATATTAACGCTTTTAAAATTATTAAAATATATGTGCGTAAAAATTAATTTTTTCCATTGTAAGTTGTAACACATTTAAAATTATAAAGTTATACAAAAAATATTTTTAAAATATATCCAAAATCATAAATCTAAAATTTAAATTTAAACACTAAAAATAAAATTAATTTTTTATATCTTATTCGATAAAAACTCATATAATATTTCTTTTTTTTAGTAGTTAGATTTTTTGTCACTTATTTGAATATTAATGTTTTTAATTTATTAACATGTATGTTCGTAAAAATTCATTTTTGTTTTTAATTGTAACACATCGAAAATTATTAAATGATACACAAAATATTTCTGAAACACATCCAAAATAATAAACCAGAAAATTAAATTTAAATTTAAATGTTAAATATAAAATTACTTTTTTTATATCTTACTCGATAAAAATTTATCTAATATTTTTTATTTTTTTATTATTTGTTAGATTTTATCGTTATTTATTTGAACATTAACGCTTTTAAATTTATTAAAATGTATATTTGTAAAAATTGGTTATTTTTTCAATTATTATACATTTAAAATTATTGACTTATATACAAAATATGTTTAAAACAGATCCAAAATTATAAATCTAAAATTTTATTTATTAAACGTTAAAAATAAAACTATTTTTTTATATCTTATTCGATAAAAATGCATCTAATATTTCTTATTTTTTATCAACATTTTTAAAATTATTAACAAGTTGGGTTAGTCTAGTGGTTAGCTCATTAGTCCACTTAAACAAGTGTCAGGGGTTCGAATTCTGCCTTGTGCATGCAGCAACCTATTGGCCAGTGACAAACCCTTAAAAGGAGCTCAGTACCATAGCGGATTAGTCGTTGACTTACCGGGTTAGGGGATACCGTGAAAAACCATTAAAATGCATAATTAAACTAAGTTTTTAGATCTTATTCGATAAAAGTATACCTAACATATTAGTTTAAAATATGATCTCTTTTAGGGAGTTTCACATGTGTGGATTAATAATTAAAACCCTAAAATTTTATTTTTTGAATTTTAAAATTAAAATTTTCAATTTTATTGTATTTAATTTTTGAATGTGTATTTAAATGATAATCTATTAATAATAAAAAAACAGTAAAACTGAAACAAAAATTTTAAATTTTAAATTTTAAATTTCAGTTTTATTTAGTTTATATTTTGAATGTGTATTTAATTTTAAAAAGACACTAAATCTATTTAGATGTATTTGTTTTAATTTTTTAAATTATTATAATAAAAGGTTGAATAAAAAATCACTTTTAAAGAATACCTATTCGTACTGAAAAGATAAATACGTCTTCCACTTTTTATTTCAAAAATAAATAAATTTTTAATTAATTAAAAATATAAAAACATCATTTTTTTTAAGAGAAACATCTAAATTTTTTAATAAATTTATTTGTTCTTGTATATTTTAGACAAAAAAATTTAAATATCTTTTATTTTAAAAAATAAAAAATATTTTTATATTTTTAGTTAGTTAAGGAGGTCTTCAAATCAAAAAATAAAGACTTGTTTTTTTTTCTAAGAAATATCATTCTCATTTTAATATAAAACTTAAGAATAAAATATATTTTTTATTTTTTAAAATATTCTTAATATTTAATTTTATTTAATTTTATCCTTAACGTTTTTTATATACATAATTTTATCTTTAATATTTTTTATTTGTCTCAAAATTATCGTAAACGTTATATATCCTCAACATTTATAAAATTTAACATCTTTAATACAAACCAAAAAAATATTTAAAAAAATTAAATAAAATCAAATGTTAGAGATATTTTTAAAAAAATCACAACGTTACTGATAAAATATATACTTTATGTAAAAAATAATTTACAGAAATGCTTTTGTGAATAAAATTACGCAAATTAATTTTGAATTTTTTTATGATTGTTATATATGAGTAATTTCGGTATTTCACATATGTAGCTGGCATGGGAAATCGGGAATGGCGATTTCCTTGTTGACTCGACACGTGTAAAGCATGCAGGAGTGGCAGTGCGCCCGTGACTCTCCTCACTCCTTTAAAGTAGCTCACTTCACTCCCTTTTCATTTCAAACAACTACTTCAGAGAGTTAGAGAATTCAGAGAACAAGAAAAACGGTGAAGGAGAGAAGAAGAAGAGGAGGAAGATGGTTAGAGATATTACTCGTTCCGAAGATCATATTATTGAATATCTTGCTCATCCTACATATGTAAGTTTTTTAATTTCTTTTATTAGTAATAATATTTTTTTATAATGTTGAAGATAAATTTTTTAGGTTGATAATATAATAGTGTTATAGTACAGTGTGTAAAGTGTTTAGTCTAAACGAGTTTTAAATTATCAAGGGGAGAAAGTAACTAGATTCACAACAGGTTTTATATTTTGTTGAATAGAATTTTTCTGTTGTTAATATTGTATGTTGTGTTTAGTGAAATCTGAAAAGTAGTTTTTATTTCTGATACTGATTAAGAATATTTTTAATTTTCTTTTATTTTTATGAATAAAAGTAGTATGCAGTGGTAATACTCCCAGATAACAATTTTTGGTATACGAAGGATAATATCAAATATTTTAGGAAAAACAATGAAGTCAAGTATTTGTTAGGAAAATTTATTTTTAATTATTTTTTAGGAGCAAAATGCTGATAACTATTCTTTTGATTAGTATAATAAATCTTTTGGCTAGTAATTTTGTTAATTATGGTAAGATATTATGTGAAATTAGTAAGTTTTCAAAATAATTTTATTAATTATAATAATATAATACAAAAATTAGAGATTTATTTAGGTTAATTTTATTAATTACAGTAAGATGTTAATAAAAGTTAGTAATTTTTTATGTTAATTTTATTAATAATATATTTATAATAAGATGTTTAGGTAATTATTAGTTTTTCAGATTGTTTTATTAATTATATTAATATTTTAATGAAGATTAGTAATTTTTTATGTTAATTTTGTTAGTTATAATAAGACCTTAAGGGAAATTAGTAACTTTTCAGATTATTTTATTAATTATAGTAAGCTATTATGTGGAATGATGAGTAATTTTTTTTAGATCAATTTCATTAATTAGGATGAGATGTTAAGGAAAGTTAGTAATTTTTTAGATCAATTTTGTTATTTCAGCAAGATCTTAGAGTAGTTTAATTTAATTTTTATTTACTATGTAAAAAAATAGTATTCATCACAAAGGATGGATGCATTATCAAAATATTAGGATATTAAATTCATATGTATTAAATTATTATCAGGTTGTCATAACTTACATTATGATTATGGAAGATACTGTGGGAAACCAATCATGATGTTATCATAGTTAAATTGATCAATATTAGACTTTATTATGTTAATGTGAAATTTGTGATTAGTTGTGCTAATATTTTTCTTTTTTTCTTTTTTTTTAGGGTTCACGAATATTGGAGTGTCGGCACTTAAACCCACCAGATACCTTTGATGCCAGCGTTGAAGAGCTTTTAAGAGAGACCGGGTTTTACCACATCTCTCGCGTTGGAAGAATACAAAGTCACTCGGTTATCGTGACAGCACTGGTCGAAAGGTGGCGGCCTGAGACTCACACGTTTCATCTACCAATTGGTGAGTGCACTATTACTTTAGAAGATGTTGCAATGATTCTTGGTCTCCCAACAAATGGTCTACCAGTTACAGGACCAACAGACAGTAGTAGCAGTGGTCTAGAAAGTGAATGCATGTGGCATTTTGGAGTTGCACCTGGAGTAAGGGATCATAGAGGAAGTTTTATTAAGTTGACGTGGCTTCGCAGTCTTAAACGTCGCTTACAATTGAATGATCAACTTTCTAGAGAAAGATATGTCAAGTGTCACATTATGGCCCTATTTGGTACGACGTTATTTTGTGACAAGTCTGGAGCTGGGGTGCATTGGAAATTTTTACCCTTGCTTCGAAATGTTTCGGAGATCAAGACTTACAGTTGGGGAGCGGCATGTCTAGCCCACCTATACAGATCATTGTGTCGGGCATCACGTTATGATTGTAAGGATATGGATGGTCCCCTGACTCTCTTGCATGTATGGGCTTGGGAACGGATGCCATTCCTTGCACCAATTCCCATTGAGCCACGTTTTCCGCTTGCTCAACGGTAACATTACATAGTAAATATGATACTAATATATATTAATAGATTATTTTTATTGGATTTTATTAATAGAAAGCAAAAATTTGTCAGGTGGAATGATTGGGAATTTCCCTCATCTCAATACAGACATTGGACAACCAATCACGTGAGGAAGTTATTGGATTTGATTCAACCTGACAGGGTACGTATTTAGAAAACTGTCTAAATTGATTTAGATAGATTTTTTATTTGTAAATTGATGTATTAATCTATCAAAAACCAATAGTTATTCACAAGTTATTTTAATAGTTGTTGAGTCATATTTTTACTAAATGCAGGACTTTAATAGTTGTCTTCAACTTTTTTGAATCTTATTCATGCAGTTTGTGTGGGACGTCTACAGTCATGATCGTATTGCGCCCCATTTAGTTCCAGATGACATCCGTGAGCATGAGGTGATATGGAATGCAACGACGCCACTGATATCGTTTGAGTGCATTGAGTGGCATCCCGCTGACAGAGTCAAGAGACAGTTCGGTTTACAACAGGACATTCCAGGTCAACCAAAGAGTCTTGGTAATGCACATGGCAATGTCTTGACCGGTCCAAAAAATTTGAACTGGGCCGTCGCACATTCTGAGTGGATAACGATTTGGACTAACCGATATTCTCACATCCTTGGTGGAGATCCTGTCAAGACCTGTCAGGCATCCGAGATTTACATGAGTTGGTACAATGCAACATATGGCAATCACTTGCAGCTGTCCTTTCGTTTGGATCAGCCACTGCCACTACGAGTGGTTCCGAGTCAAATGTCCTTAGGTTCGAGACTTCAATGTCCTATCACTTCTAGCCACTCTAGGGGGACAATGTCTTTTGATTCTGGTAGATGTGATCAAGATCGAGGGATTGATTATCACCACAACACAGGCACTAGTGGGAACATACCTCATTACGACCTTAACGTTGTTGCACTACCAATTCAGGAGCACGAGGATGACGACGATGATGATGTTGTATAGGATTACTTGGTGGATGTAGCCGGTAACAATGAGGATGATATTGGTGATGATGATGAGTCTAGGCTCGGTGCGACAGGTAATCTAGTTGTCTTTACTCTAAAGTTTTACTCTACTTAGTACTGTATATTATTTGGGATGATTTCTTGTAATTGCTCAGAGTAAGGTTGATGGTGCAGTTTGGATTAGAGTTGATTTTGTTGTTGTTAATATTGGATATTGGTTGATTTCTTGTTCTTGTTAGCATTGGATATTATTAGAGTTTATTGAAATTGTTGTTATTGTAGCTGGACATTATGATTGAGCAAGGGTTGATGATATAGTTTGGAATTAGAGTTGATTTTGTTGTTGTTAGTATTGAATATTTTTACTTGGTTGATTTCTTCTTGTTAGAATTGTTCATGCTCAAATATTTCAAAATAAATTCATCAACCTTCATTTCTAGTTCCATCTTTCAGCTAAAATTACACATAAAGAGGGAAAAATCACAAAAGAATGAACTAATTTGGCTTTCAATTAGAATGATACATAAAATTTACCATTATTTCTTCAGCACCATGTGGCCATGCTCATCCTTATCAAAAAGGCGTTCAATTAACTCATCCCAGCTTTCACTAGCATTATTGGTTTTATTAGGAGTTGAACCAAAAGAAGAAGAACCACCCTTTAATCTTCTTCTTGAGCTCTTTTCTTCTTCTTCTTTCTCATCATCAAAAGTGCCATATTCTGATGGTGGCGTATAAGCATGAGGAACATCTAATGTCTTAGCCCTCTGTAGTGCTGCTCTGTGTTCTTCTTTGTGCCTAGTCATTGTTTCTTGACGCACCATCTTTTGTTTCTCAGGGATTTCCATGGCATCATGGTCTTTCTCTATTATTAACTGCAGTACATAGAAAACACAAGGAACTTGATTCAAGGGAGATTATTAGAAGGTGAAAACTCAAGTGCAGTTAATTTCATGCGAAATTGATAGTTCAGAGTCGTTAAATGAAGTTAACTGCAGCTGAGTTTATATCAGAATTTAGGGGTTCAAAAATCTTTCTGTTCCGCATATTGCATAAAACAGTTTACAAAGGTTGGTAGACTTACATCTAGAGCCTTTTGTGCTTCTTTCTCTATCCAAATTATGGCATGATCAGACGTGGCGTTACATGAAAGGATTATATGCTCGAATCTTCCGTCGACAGGCACCGCCGTCCTTACAACCGGGGGAAACCTTCCCATTCTGCAAACAAGGTTGTTAAACATCTTTCTTATTACAATCAGGTTAACATATTTTACCATGAAAAGATGGTTGGAGTGGAGTTTCAAAAAGATAGTTAGAATTTAGCATAAGGTTCTTTAAACATACCTAAAAGGCTTTCTCTCAACAATGTGATAAAGGCGACCAGGTGCATAGAGTCTCCTTGGATCTTTGAGCAGCTTCTCCTCAGATATGCATGTATCTCTCATGCACCTCAAACACAATAGGCATGGCAAACTGCCAGCCATAGAAAATATCTTTGTAACTATGATTTTCTGTAATTAATGAATCATTTTCGTCTACGAGTATTCAATTTAACTACGCTATTGTTGCAAACTGAACTATTATCTCAGTCACTCGTATAGAATACATGTCAGAATATAAAATACACGAAAGATTTTGTTATAGAGGTCCTTATGACATACCAGAAAACAGATTTGAATATGTCTTCCAATGGGGTGGCTGTCCTTGGTAAGAAGTCATCCTAATCAGTGTATAAAGAGCATTTAACATCAAATTTAAGTTAGCATGCTAAGCTTGTGATTAGCCTTTGTTTAATAGTTTTAAGTATAGGCATAATAGTTATTGAACAAGATAAGGACATTACCTAAATTACTTAATACAAATATTGACAACAAGAAACTTAAGATAAAATGCCTCAAGATTTTGCAAGGGAATTCATGAAGAACTTACATAGATGCTGCAACCATGCAAGTAAAACATTTGAGATTCTGATACTTGCCTGCAACACAACAGAGTTGATGACATCTGCATATCGCACCGCCAAATTTAGCGACATACACCTAGCCGGTGCGATGGCGTAGCACCTGACTCTCTTCCTGTCAATATCTCCAAGCTTATCGCGATTCTGCACCACCACCATGGTCAACATAGCTGCAACTCCTGATCCAAGTGAATGTCCAGCAAAAGTAAGTCTGTAATCTGGATATGTTTCCACCAACTCCCTCAGAACCTTGCATTCTGTGTCCAAAATCCATCCAGCAGCTTTCAATAGCCCATTGTGAACATACCCTCCATCAAAATTCCTCTTCCCCAATCTATTATCCAAAAGAACTGCATAGTCACTCTCTTTTGCCAAGTTTAGGCCCCTGATGGCAAGAACTATATCAGCATGATCATGATCAATATACAATATATAGGGTGGAGCGCCTCCGCAAGTATCTTCGTATGTTTTCTTGTGTATTAGCCAATCTGGGTTGATTCCATAACCACCAGGAGGTGCCCAAAGGGGGTGTCTAAGATCATCTTCATACACAGCTAGGATGTATCTGCAAAGGCGAGGGACCGGCTCGAACTCTTCGGCGTTGGCAAAGCCCCAATTCTCACTGTCATGGCCTGCATTGTGAAGACATCTTTTCCAAGCCCAGCGAGCGCAACCGAGACAATACACACACTCAAGAAGAGGAAGGCCACACAGGATTGACATTGTTCATGCTAAGTAGGCCAAACACTAGCATATAAGTTTTGCACAAATCTCCCTTAGGCAATGATTTTCTTATACAGAAACAATCATGAACACCAAAATTGGAAGCTTAACTATAAACTTTAATTTCCTCCTTGATCTTCCAAGCTGAACTATAAACTAAAATTGTGGAACTAATAATGATCAGAAACCATAATCTTGTATAGCAGCAGATGCAGAAACTAAAAGCTTTTTTCAATTATGGAGAGATAGGTAAGTTGGTTTGATGGTTCCAACTTTCAATTATACAATTCAGTGACGAAAAATAGATGTAATAAACAACTTGTGATAAGTTCTTTATTAACAACAGAGACAAATAGAAACTATAGAACAGAACAAGGAGAATTTAGTAAACTTAGCTGAAATTTCTATGAAGGGCTGTATTCTTAGGAAAACCGAAACTCAAACGTGGCAAATGATGAAGAAATGAAGAAAATGGGAAAAGATGAGATACCCTTGACCAAATCTGAACGTTGAGTCGTTGACCAGTTATTAGAGAAGCCTGGAACTTCAAAAAAGAACTTTCTTTCAAATACAGAAACTTTGACAGTTTCATAGGTTGCATCATCATTGTTTGAACACACCACCTCGGAGAAGCTTCAAAGTTCAAAGGTATTGATGAAAGAGAACAAAATTGTTTTGGTCTTCTATATAAAAAAATTCAAAAAATAAAAGAATGAAAAATGGTTTTCGAGTTATAGTACATTTTTGAAGGAAAATCCAAAAGCAGAGCCAATAGCCACTCATGCAACCAAACCAATGATGCAAGTGAAGTAGGTTGGGACCATTTCTCCCATGTTTTTCTTCTTCTTTTGTTAATTGTTTCTCCCATGTTTTTAAATACTGCTAGAGTAGTTCTACTTTTCTTAATTGAATAATGAATTTTATAATAGTTGTACTTCCGTATACAAATATTTGATGAATGACTTTTTGTATTTATAAATATTTTTGTTGATCAATTTTTGTTCGATATTATATTTTTTATCTGAAGTTGACTAAATATTTGGTTGTTATTAGGTGTGAAAGTGAGACAAATTGTCAAGTAGATCAAATTTTATTCACGAAAATTGAGCTCTTTTTTATTTATTTCATTAGCAAATAATATGAACATAATTTGTACAAATTATAAACTTATATTTCCATTCATCAACCATACAACCATTGTATTATAATTTAAATATGACATTTTATTTTCGTATGTTTAATCAAAAGTGTAAAATAATTAAATAAGTATATCATTTTTTTGGTAAGGATAAAATCAGTATATCCTAACATGTGATGAAAATAAAAGCCCAAACCGTCAAAAAAGTAAAAAAAGTAATTGGGCCTATACCTCAGACCCAAAAATACCAAAGAGCGTCATGGTGACCCGACCCGATACGAATCAGGTGGAGTAGCTTCTTTCTGTTTGTAGCTGCTTTAAAAGGCGAAGCAGTATTACTCCAAAAACCCTAGTTCTTTCTATCACTAGCATAACCCTCGTCAGGTAATCTTTTACTCTTCTTCTCTCACTTTCAATCAATACAATGTTTGATTCGATCATAAGAAAGTCTACTCTTTGATTCTGATTTCATCATTGGTGAAAATGGTTGCGTGTTTTCTAAATTGAGCGTTTCTTGTTGTTGTTGTTTGTTTGGATCAGGAAATGGCTCCGAAGGCACCGAGTACGGGTCTTTTCGTTGGAATGAACAAGGGTCATATCGTCACCAAGAAGGAGCTGCCTCCCCGCCCCAGAGATCGCAAAGGAGTAAGTTTTTTTTTTTTTATTAAGGGAATTAGCATTCATCCACATGTATTAGATTTTAATTTTACTTTATTACGTTCGATTATACTAGTGATTATTGTTGTGTGCATATATTATGTTTTATATTTGAATTTTGCTGAACGGATGTAAGATATAGCTGAGTTTATGTTAATGCATTATTCTTGATGCTGTTGATTTGAATTAGTATAAGAACAACATTAGCCAACTTTTTTTTCTTTATTGTAAAATTAGTTTTTAACTCATTTTTATTTTGGAATATTTAGGATTTAGAATTTGTGGTTTTGGGGTTTAAAATTTAGAGTTTAGGGTAAAAGAGCAATTTCAAAAAGTTGGCTGAAAGAGGTTTGCTTCATGGTTGAACTTTATTGTTATTTATGCTGCACGTACTAGCCCAATCTGGAATGGCATAGGGTTAATGTTTGGTGATAGTTGGAATTATGAAGCATACTATTCTCTGTACTTGAATGTCTTACATAGTGCTGAATGATGGAATTGTAAAATATACGGAAGGATGAAATTGTTTAAGGGATCAACCACTGTTGAATAAAATTACCCCGAGAAATGATACTATAGTTATAGTTTTTTATGTCTTGAGCTTATCTTAAATGTGGTTTCTAAAGGGACATGTTGTATTGAACAGAAAACAAGCAAGAGGGTGCACTTTGTGAGGAATCTCATTCGCGAGGTTGCTGGTTTTGCGCCGTATGAAAAGCGTATAACTGAGTTGCTGAAGGTTGGAAAGGATAAGAGGGCATTGAAGGTTGCCAAGAGGAAGCTCGGTACCCACAAACGTGCCAAGAGGAAGAGAGAGGAGATGTCCAATGTCCTCAGAAAGATGAGGTTCACACTTAATTCTTTTGTGTTTGTTTTGATTTGTTAGCAATGTCATCTGGTTATTAATTCATGAAGGTAGATTTGTTATGCTACTTATTAATTTTGTGCAGGGCTGGTGGAGGCGGTGACAAGAAGAAGTAAGTGTTTACTTTGGTTCATTCCAGTGTTCTGGGGGGATCAGTGTTTTTGAAGGTGTTTTTGAAGGACAAGCTATATCTTAGTTTTGTTTGGTTCAATTTATCAGTGTAATCTTTTACTTTTAGATATGATCTGTTTTGATTATGTGATTTTTGGAAAATACCATTGGATTATTTTGAGTCTTAACATGAGATTAAAACTTTTTCAAGCCAATGTTGTCTCATTTAAACAGGTTCCTAGTAAAATTGATCCCACCTACCATATCTAATCACGAGTATATGTATATTTTTATAGCAGGCAAACGTAACACTTTACTCTCCAAGTTAATGTAGTTGGTTGATCCTTGTTTGTATTCTCTTTTTGTTTGGTATAATTTTCGCAGAGCAAATATTGAGATCATTTATGTAGTATATTTTTCTAGTCAAGAAATAGAAGTGCCCATAGAAGATGATGGGGTAAAATTATGTATATATAAAGAACAAAAATTTAACTCTTAAATACTAAATAGAAATCAGAGTCCTCGCAAAATTATTCGTTGTGTAAATTTGCCACAACAAAAACTTTTTTGGTACTACGGTTGATTTTGTCGGACGAATTAATCCTGAGTATAACTAAAGTAGTTAATATTTTGAATATATTGGTAAATTGTTTGCCAAATTGTTAATATTCTGTTTTCATTGATAATTTTGTTGACAACATAATCTTCTATTAAGCATTTCATTCAATTTAACGGTTATTTTTGGATTTAATTTTGTACAAAAATCAATTGATTATATTTAGAAGTACTTTAAAAAATAACAGAAACAGAAAATACGTAGTTTTTCTATGTTTCCTGAGACTGAGAAGTAAAAGTACAAAGAAATTGTTAACCAAAGTGAAAAACAAAAACAATGCACATGTCAAAATTTGGCCTTTGGTTTAACTCCTTTATTTTCACATGTAAGTGGAATGAACTGCACATGTTGAACACGGAAGGCAAAATGTTGAGTTGCAACCCATTATTTCTCAACTAAAATTCCTACAAGTCTCACTTATACAATCATGGATTCACATGAATATGTTGTGATCTTTGGAAGGCATTTTTATCTGCAGCTGGTAAACCATCTCTGATGAAGCATTGGAAAAAGAAAAACCAAAGAAAACTACAACCTTGCCCAATAAGTAACTCTATGCTTGGAAAACTTTGGAGATGCAAAGAAGGGAAGGGTCAGGTCTTGATGAACTTTTGAGTGAGTTTCTCAACTCCTTCTCTACAATCACCAGCAACTCGCTTTGCACCTTCTTTGACAGCATATCCAAATTCGACAGCACCTTGCTGCAGCTCTTGAGCTGACTTACCTGCCTTTGATATGGTGGCTTCTCCTAACTCTTCAGCCTGTTTTCGAGTTTTGCATGCCCATTCCCTCAAGTTTGATATGAATATAGAAATCACGTTGATAATCTTATCAATTGTTTCTCTAGATTTTCCTCTGACATCTGCTGCCATTTTTTTGAGCTTGTCCAATAAGCTACCAGCCCTGTTGACTGTTCCTTGAACGGAGAACTGTTCTCCAGCGTTGAGCCATGTAACTCCAGGAGATGCTTCCTCACGAAGATCATTGTCGACCACAACTTTGATTCCATGCCTCTCCCAACGGTCTCTAGCCTCCTCTAAAGCTTTTGCTTGTTCTCTAACTCGTTTCGCCTCATCCTCTGCCCAAGCCCTGAGTTCAAGATTTACATACATTTAAAACCAAATATTCAACTTGTAATAAGCTTAGAAAATTGGATTTATGACGGGGCAGAATAAGATTATCCAAATTTGAAGATTCTACCTGGCCATGGACAAGGCTTTTCTTTCAACCTCTAGCTCATACTGTAAACGGGCAATCTCTTTGTTTTCGACTTCAGCTTCCTCTCGAAGCTTGTTGATCCTCTCTTTTTCATAAGCTATTTCAACTTTGTTATTCATAAGGCTTTGTAATTGATCCTCAACCTCACGCCTTAACCTTGAAAAGACCTCCATTTCTGATTCAATAGCAGCACGTTCCTTCAACAAAGCAATATTTTCGTTTTCTCTCTCGGCTCTTAGCCTTTCCAACTCTAGTTTTGCCTCCTCGGCCATTTTTTCAACATTGTTGATCTTTTCCCTCTCTATTAAAAGCTCCTGCTCAAAATTTGCATTGATATCCCTCTCAACCTGAGCTACCAAAGCACTATGTGCAGCAACAGCGTTTTCAGCCATAGACTCTGCTTCAATGCGTGCAAGCTCTTCACTGACTACGTCAGAAGCATCTCCGGTAGCAAGGGCAACAGCCGCTTGGGCATTGGTTACTGGTTTCTCTGGCTGAAACAATCGTGTATAACCTTGAGTACCCCCACCCCACCCCCCAAAAATGAAAAATGAATGAAAGTTGGAAACCAAAAGTAAATAAGAAACAACTAAGAGGGGGAAAAGGAGTAACAAGTAGGCAAAATCAAATCAAATTTAATTTGAAATATGACATACCAAATGCAAGAGCTATAATACCCTGTTCACCAGCAGAGAGGTCAGCTACTAGTGCAGGACAAGCGTTAGGGTGTATCTTTTCAGTGTCGATAAACCCGGAAAGTTTGTACAGTGTCTGCACATCAATCATTCAGTTTGATGAACGCAAACAGATCAGTTCAATGTAACTTGAATCAAGAGTATAGTTGAGCATATCAAAATAACAAGTTAAGCAACCTTTCTGTCAGCTTCAGGAAGCTGTCTCTTCTCCAGGGCCATTTTCCAACTTACAAGATCTTGGCGTGATAAAGGGCTGTAGAAATGAATGTAGGAGAGAAGGGAGATCATCATTATATCCAATGCCATAGAAAATTCCACATTCAGACAGAGGGCAATAAATAAGATGAATATTGCAAGTCTTAAAAGAAAATATATATTTTGGAGTATCGCATTAACTCTGATTTTGGAATGGTAATGCATTAGCAAAGACAGATAGGTAGCCATAAATGCATACCTTTCAGGAGAGAAGTAAAATGGGCCACCGTCTTCATCTGCAGACAACTGTATATCATGTCTCGAAAGCTTGCTTTCAATAAGTCCAGCTTCTGCCAAACCTGTGACATCAATATTGTTTAGACATGATACTCTTGTACAAATAGGTGAGTTGTTAAATATATGTATTAAAGTGTCCTATTCTAACCTTGAATAGAAGAAAAATCAGGGTCTTCAGGGGTGATATCATCAAATGCAAGCTCAGTAACATTGTCTATGTACATGGCAGGATACACTTTCGAAATTGTATTCCTAACAAAACCAGAAAGGCACATAGAAAGCCATATATTACATGCCTGATGAACAGTTAGCTTTGTTTACATCTCACTATTATTTACAGAAAGAAAGTGAGAAAAATAATGAGGAAGAGGAAGACGAAGACGAAGAGAAGATAAACCACTACCTTGATAGAGCACTGCTAGCAGTCACCAACCACCGAGCATATTCACGACGTGTGCATAAGTGACTAGGTTGAACATCAGGCTCAATAACCTGAGGATGTAACATTTTTCAAGTGAACAAAAGATATCTTTCTGAAGTCACCAAATATCTAAACTAAATCAGGGATATAATTTTTGGGGGAACAATCGGTGTTATTTTATGAACAAACTGATTTCATTAGTATCTTTCAGTAGTTCTTTAACTCTATGAATCTTCTTTGCAAACATAATGCTTGACCTATTGTCCCTTGAATGAAAGAAAGCGTAAAGCTAAATGAAATCTTCAATTTCAGTTGTTTTCTAATTTCTTCGACAGTACCAGCAAATCTTCAATAGTAAGAGTATGATTTAGGACACATTGTAGAGAGCCAATAAAGCTCAAGCTTAGGTCAGTAAGTTAGTGCTAAATTTGGGGATTTTGGATAATTATGTATCTTTTGCACTTAAGTTCTGTACGCAATTCTATCTCTGCCTTGATAAAATTCAATAAAATAAAAAAATCTATGGTTGTTTTGACCATATACGTATCAGTGTGTGTAATTATTTTGAATAACTTTCAAAACAAGCAATGACCAAAAGTTCTAAATAAAGAAAATAGAATTGAAGGCAGAAAATACTTAAGTCACCTTGCAGAAAGTGAGTTTTAACAAATAACTACCTTTAAAACTTGCAATGCAGCTAGTGCTTGCCCCTGAACCTGATCAACAGCTGCAGGAACCAAAACCTTTCCTGGAAGCATTTGTGAAGCTGCAGAAACCACTGTTGGAGCAGGAATACCTGGAGCAGAGAAAAGGGATCTAGCATGGACTTCATCGTTATCATTTCTACGCACATCATTTCCAGGAATGCCCTTCTCTTCCAAGGATGACTTATTTCCATCAGCTGAGTCTTGTGTTTTTTTCAGATCGATGTTTTCTTTTGCTGAAGTTGATAGAGCATTCTCTTGATCATCACGAGGAGAAAACTCAGGAACTGAAACAATGCTATTTGACTCAGGATTGACTGTAACACTTACAGTTTCAGTCTCATTATCAGCAACAGATTTATTCGAAATAGAAGAACCTCTACTGCCACTTGGGTTGGTTATTTCATCCTGCTGCTCAGTATTAAGATGAAGCCACTTAGCATCATCATCAAGTGTGTTTCCTGGTTCAACATTGAATTGGTTCTCCTTAACTTCAATAATGGTTTCAGCTGAATCTACAACAGGTTTGCTATCTATAGATTCATAAGTATTAATAGCAGCAAAAGTACTTTCAGATTCAGAAAAGTTAAGTGGTGTTGCATTTTCACTGGGAATATCTAGCTTGTCATCATAAGATGACTCTTGCTCTAAATCTTCTAGAACAGATATAGGCTTAGTGGCATCATCAGCATCAATACCATTGGAGGTGTTTCTAGTATTCTCTACCAATTGCGATCCTATATCCAAATCATCAACAGTACTATAGTCATTGAGAGTATTATCAGACTCGAGAGATGGGTAATCCCTAGATATATCAACCTGACCTTCTGTGTTACCGTTTCCCTGTTCCACCTTGATGCTAGCATTAACTTGTTCGGTAATTTCATCATTACGGTCATCTGAAGATAAAAGTGTCTCCTGGTGTGCAGTGAGGGGCTTCATTTGTTGCTCTGGTCCTGTATCCAGCCACACACATTCCATCAAGTAACTTACTCCACTCAAATGCAGAAAAATCCTATTTACACCTAACACAACTTCATTGTTACCACACAAGATAGAAAATAAACAATTACTTACTTGAACCGACTCGTTTGTTAAGAGATAATGCAGCGAAGGTAAGCCCTGTAAGAAGAAGGACCCCAGCCACTCCCACTCCCACAACTCCTGAAAGCAAGCTACTTCAAAAGTGTTAGTAAGTAGTGTGGCATTGATAACACCAACAAGTACAATAGAATAGTTTTTCACCAACTCCAATCCTGACATCCTGTATCTCAATTCTCAGATTTTTAGATTCCCAACCATATTTGTTAATGCCTAACATCATGCAATCGAATCGAATAAACCAACCGAAATCAATACCAGCCCCGAATCAAAGGTCCTCCATGCATCAAAGATCAAACTTTCCTCAGCAAATAACTACCATAATTGTAATAACAAATAACTTGCTATGATAGAAGAGGGTTACACACACAATTGAGCTACTCCAAGTTATTTCTTTTGTTCTGTCTAAATCACCAATATCCAGATTTCACTACAACGAACTAATCTAGCTAGAGATAAACAATTAAGTTAAATTAACACTGTTTAATTCATTCTGAAAGCATTTTTGTACTCACCTCCAAATGATTCCTTCTTATCGGCCTGGTCCGCGGCATCAGAGTCGGACCAACCGGAAAAGCCGTCGCCTTTGAGGTCGGAGCCGGTCCACGAGGCCTTGTCAGAACCGTTTCCGGTCTCGGCGACACAGAAAAGGCGAAGACGAGGGTTGAAATTGAGGGTTCGGAAACGAAGAGTGAAGGGGAATCTCCTGCAATTGGCGGCATTGAAAGCCAATCGAAGCTGGAGTGAGCTCGGAGAAGAGCTCGTTGCAGTCACCATAGCCATCATCAAACCAAAAAACCGTGATTGAAAAGAGAGGAAGAGAGAATATAATAGAATGGTATAATTTAAAGGGTAGTTAGTAGAAGAAATAGCAGAATTCGTTGGTATTAAAGAGGGGAAGGAATGTTATTGTTCTCTTCTTTCTTTCTTCCTTCGTTTGTGGTCTGTGGCTTCTAGTCGTAACACACTACTCCTGGGTTGGTTGGTGTAGCGTTGAAAATCTCAAAATATATGTTGCTATCTTCTAATTTATTTATTTATTTTTTGAGAATCTGATTGTGCCAAATGCCAATATCAATTGGCAAAGAATGAGATTTTGTAAATAAAAATATTTACTAGGGTTTAGCAATAAAAATAACTTTTTTAACATTTTCACTATCGATTATCTATTACATGATTTACTCTCTTGGTTCTTTATTAACTCTCTCTCTCTCTCTCTCTCTCTCTCTCTCTCTCTCTCTCTCTCTCAAGTTTAAACCCCATGAGGTTGCAGTGTTTGGGGTCGTAGCTCAAGGTAGCAGCAGAAAGCGCATAGCGTAGCAGAAAAGATGGGAACTTCGGTGCAGGTAACGCCACTGTGTGGAGTGTACAACGAGAACCCTCTCTCCTATTTGGTCTCCATCGATGGCTTCAACTTCCTCGTCGACTGTGGCTGGAATGACCATTTTGACCCTTCCCTCCTTCATCCCCTCTCCAAGTAACTCCCTCTCATTCACTCACTCGCTATTTTTCATCTAAATATCTTTCATGTCATTAATTTATGATGCTATTTTCAGCTCTCCTAGTTGTTGATTAGTACTGGCATACTGAATTTATTGTTAATGGCAATTGGGAAATGCAATGTTCATGGTGACAATGGCATTGGTGTTTGAGCATGCTTGTGTTTTTGTTATATTGGATTCATCATTAAGGTTGTGTTGTGGCTGGCAATGTAATGTAATGTAGGGTAGCACCAACTATTGATGCTGTGTTGCTTTCACATCCGGATACCCTTCACCTTGGTGCCCTCCCATATGCCATGAAGCAGCTCGGACTTGCTGCTCCGGTATTTTCGACTGAGCCTGTCTATAGATTGGGCCTTCTCACCATGTATGACCAGTTCCTCTCAAGAAAGGTGAAATTTCATCTAGGTTAATAGGGTTTTAGGGTATTCTTTTTTATTTGTAGGCTTTTGGATTGGACCTCTTTTGTTTTTATGTCAGAGCTTTATTTTTCAGTAAGCAGCATTCGGAAAATGTGCATGTTATAACCAAATAGTTAGATTCAGATGTATCTCATTTTTTTTTGCAGCAAGTATCAGAGTTTGATCTGTTCACACTTGATGATATTGATTCTGCATTCCAAAGTGTAACAAAGCTAACATACTCTCAAAATCATCATTTCTCAGGTTACCTTCTTATGCTCTCCTCTTCTCCTTTCTCCCTACTTCCTTTTCTAATTGTCTGTATGCGTAAACACTATAAGTTAGTTTCTGAACCCCCTAATCCTATGCAACGGCAACACCAATGACCATAACGAAATTCCCTGTCTATGGTAAAATTTCTTTGAAGTCCATCTGAAAATCCAAAATTTACATGTTGCATAACTTAAACAACTGATAGGCAAGGGAGAGGGAATTGTGATTGCACCTCACGTTGCTGGACATTTGTTGGGAGGCACTATATGGAAAATTACAAAGGATGGTGAGGATGTGATATATGCTGTTGATTTTAATCATCGGAGGGAAAGGTAAAAAATATTTTAGCTTTCAATGTTATATTTCATCTCATATTTATATAGCAAGAAGAAAGGTACTTATCAATCTAATTTTTATTAGGCATTTGAATGGAACTGTTCTAGGTTCTTTTGTGAGACCAGCTGTTCTAATAACAGATGCTTACAATGCTTTGAACAATCAGCCTTACAGACGTCAAAAGGATAAAGAATTTGGTGGTATGTGACTTTATCTCTTATCTATTAAGAGCAAACAAATATGTTTGTTTGTGACATGAATTATACATTTATGGATTCATGTGCATTGGTTATTCTTATCGTATATCTGCTTGATTTTTAGATATCTTAAAGAAGACTCTAAGGGCAGGTGGCAATGTATTACTTCCTATTGACACTACTGGACGGGTGTTGGAACTTATTTTGATTTTAGAATCGGTCAGTGCAGATATTGTGCTTTTACAGTTTCACTCTCCTTTTTCATTTTTATTCCTGAATTTATGTGTCAGTTGACACTAGTTATTTCTGATTGCAGTACTGGGCTGACGAAAACTTGACCTATCCTATATACTTTCTGACTTATGTTGCATCCAGCACAATAGATTATGTGAAGAGTTTCCTTGAGTGGATGAGTGATTCCATAGCAAAGTCCTTTGAACAAACTCGTGAGAATATATTTCTTCTCAAGTAAGCAGTCTCTTAAGTTTGGAGTAATATTTGTATTCGCTCCTTTTTTATTCCTCTGAGATGTTTTGTGTGTGGTTATTTAATATTGTTTTTCTTGTGTCTTGTACTTGTAGGTATATCACACTTCTGATTAACAAGGCCGAGCTTGACAATGCTCCAGATGGTCCAAAGGTAGGTTGAATTTGAATGCTTGCTTTTAATCACATCAACCTCCTTACTGACTCTGATGTGTCTTCCATAGGTTGTCCTGGCATCCATGGCCAGCTTGGAAACTGGTTTTTCTCATGATATATTTGTTGAGTGGGCCAGCGACGTGAAAAATCTTGTGCTTTTTACTGAAAGAGGCCAGGTATCTATTTAGATTATAGATTTTGTTCCCCTTTTGGGCCTTTTCTATCATGTTTTAGTGTTAGATTTGAAACAAAATAAGGTATAGCAGGGTTTACCTATTTCACATCTGAGGCATCTAGTGCAAGTGATTATATAAAGAATTTAGTTGTATGTGGCAGCAAATTGAAATAGTGTTGTTATTATACCAAGCGATTTTCTCAGCAGCAATGTTCTCTTGACACAAATTTTTAGCCCCACACACGTATAAGTATCGTGTGAATTTTAGCATGTTAGATATTTTCTTAGCCCTGTAGAATATACTTCCAATTTGATTTTTGAAGAATTCTAGAGGTTTTTTTTTCGTTGATTTCTTTGTTATTGTGGTGCAATGAGAATGGCAAAAGGATCATTGATCATGTAAACTTACTTTTATCTATAATTCATATTCTTAAGCACTTACAATTGGTTTCTGCCATCGCATGTTTTGGGTCAATCCTTATGTGTTGGATACATAGTATGCAACACTAGCTCGTATGCTTCAGGCTGATCCACCTCCAAAAGCCGTCAAAGTCACTGTGTCAAAGCGGGTTCCTTTAGTTGGGGACGAACTAATTGCCTATGAAGAAGAGCAAAATAGAATAAAAAAAGAAGAAGCTTTAAAAGCTAGTCTTATGAAAGAAGAAGAATTGAAAGCATCTCAGGGGCCTGATAATAATGTTAGTGATCCAATGGTTGTTGATGCTAGCAATGATCATCTATCAGCTGAAGGTAAGGAGTCTTACAAATGGTTTTGGAGCTATTTTTTTAAGTGTTTTTTTTTTCCCCCACGCAAGTAGAAGATATGGCATAAACCTGGTGCTATTTTGCGGTTTTTCGGTTAAATGTTTTGGATTAGATTAGATATTTATCTAGCTCATGTTTCTGTAAGCATAACCATTCTGCTTTGACTATTTCATATTCATCAGTAGTATGTTTGAAATTTTCTAAAACTGTAGAAATGCATTTGTTTGTCTTCAATTGGTTTTGAGCCTTAGGATACCTTGCATTTAAATGTTAAAGTAGAAGAACAATGACATTTTACCTTATCCTACAAAATAACCATTTCAATAAATTAGACAAACTGAATCAAATTGTCAGATTCAACACCTTTCAAATATTTATTATTTTATGAACTTTTAACGTGAGCATGCCCCCAATTAACTTAAATAAATAGGAGGTATATATATTTCTCAGTTATTTTGCGTCTCCTGAAAAGTTTTGTTATGCATTTCTTGAGAGTTTCTTGCACAAGGATTTTATGTTGTGTTAACTTTTACCCTTTTCTTGTTTTTTTTTTTTTTCTTTTTGGTCATGGACCTTTTCTTTTTCAAATGTCTAAAATCTTACCATAAGTAATTTGAACTGCACTTCCAGCTGCTGGTCCACGAGGTGGAGGATACAGGGACATATTAATAGATGGGTTTGTTCCACCTTCAACAAGCATTGCCCCAATGTTTCCTTGTTATGAGAATACATCAGAGTGGGATGATTTCGGTGAAGTCATAAATCCAGATGATTATGTAATAAAGGATGAAGACATGGATCAGGGAGCAATGCATGTAAGTCTCATAGCATATACCCCTCATTTCTTCTAAATTCTAAAATAATTGTTACAACCTGATATTACGAATGAAAATTTTTCTTGTATATGCAACCATATATTATAAAACATACTTGTTGTTTATAGCTTTTCCTATTTTCTTTCAGGCAGGAGGTGATATAAATGGAAAACTAGATGAAGGTGCTGCAAGTTTGATACTTGATACAAAGCCATCAAAAGTCATATCTGATGAAAGGACTGTAAGCAGCAATATATTTTTTTGTTTCTGCTTCTTATAAATTGAAAATTTATATACATGCATTTGAATTTTAACTGTTGTGCTGAGAATCAATTGACTGGATGAACTAAGTTGAATCTCTTTACTCTTTTTTTCATGTTTGCACGTTCAATGTCATTGAACTTATTACTTCCACAGATGTACAAAGCTTTCTAAGATGCTGCTAATTCTGTTTTTCAGACAGTCATCCAATAGCTCAATTTAATTTTTTTTCAGCACGCTTTTCAGGTGTAAATTTATCTCAAAGGCCATCTTTTATGAATATTAAATCTGCCAAATTACATTGCTTTTATTCAGGTACAAGTCAGATGTTCATTGGTGTATATGGACTTCGAAGGCCGGTCAGATGGAAGATCCATTAAAAATATTCTTTCCCATGTGGCTCCCCTAAAGCTTGTAAGATTCTCTTCGGTGCTTTGACACATAATTACTTACTTCATAATTACATAAGAACGAGCTTTGAGTACTTAATTATTTAATTCATCATTAGATAAGAACTTGCTTCAAATACATAACAATTACTGCCCCTAAAGGTAGTAAGACTCTCTTGGCTTTCTCATTTTTTGTCATAAATGATGACTAGTCTTAATTCTCTTGGAAGGTTTTGGTGCATGGATCAGCTGAAGCTACAGAACATCTGAAGCAGCATTGCCTGAAGCATGTTTGTCCTCACGTCTATGCTCCACAAATTGAAGAGACAATTGATGTTACCTCTGATTTATGTGCTTACAAGGTATATTAACTTCTAATTTTGGGATGTTTTCTGGATCAGATTTCAAGGTGTAAAAAATTAATCATGTCATGTTTGTTCATGGTATATAGGTTCAACTATCTGAGAAGTTGATGAGTAATGTACTCTTCAAAAAGGTAAATAATAGACATTTTTGAAACTGTTATAATTCATATATATGTTTGTTGCCAAGCATTTTCCTGCATGATTGGGAATTCGTTGTCTTGAATAATGAATATAAGTTCAACTGCAGCTGGGAGAATATGAAATAGCTTGGGTTGATGCTGAAGTTGAGAAAACAGAAAATGAAATGCTTGCACTAGTCCCTGTCTCTTCACAAGTTCCTCCCCATAAATCTGTTCTTGTTGGTGATTTGAAATTGGCAGATTTCAAGCAGTTCCTCTCAAGCAAGGGTGTTCAGGTGATTCTTCAGTTCCCTCGTGAAAAACTGATCATGTTTAAAATGTTAGTTGCAACATATTTTCCAACCCAAATTTGAGTGAAAAGAATTGGTGGGATTTGCTTCATAAAAATGTGTATCATGACATGAAAACCATTTACAGGTGGAATTTTCTGGTGGGGCTTTGCGATGTGGAGAATATGTAACTCTCCGAAAGGTTGGCGATACAACTCAGAAGGCAAGTGCTTGTCCTGAACATTTGTCAATTTTGCACCCTTTTATTAGTAAATTGATCATTTCGAAACGCCGGTACAAATGACGCTGATAAATTCCTAAATCAAGGTTCTGATCTTTCTTATTTTATTTTTTTTATGTAAATAGGGCGGAAGTTCTGGTACTCAGCAAATTGTTATTGAAGGTCCTTTGTGCGAGGATTATTATAAAATTCGTGAATATCTTTATTCACAATTTTATCTGCTTTAGATTTGGCTGGACGCCAATGATGAAGTTCTTTTCTTCTCTCCTTCTCTGCCCCTTGATGTCCTATATACAACGTCGGAGTGATTGAGATTCTGATGAAAAGAAGAGAATACAAAGTTGCCGCAGGTCTCCCTAAAAGGCAAAACAAGAATGGAGATCCAAGAACAGGGTGATGACTGTTGCAAAGTAGGTTCATTTGTGTTTCCACTTGAGCAAGATTCATAGGGGCTCACTTGCATTCCATGTTGTTAAAATCATACTGATTCATCTTTGAATCTCTTTGTACCTTGAATTTACTAACCATCTAGGAGCATCTGTTGCGATGGTTTCACACTTGACTGAATATTGAAGCTTTTTGAGTTCATCTGCCCTTTTTATATAGTTTTAGAAATGAAGATGTAATTTGTTCAGCTTACATAGATTCCATCCATTTTCAGATCCTTAAAAGGTATAACAAAACGTGTAGGGATTATCTTAATTTGATTCTCACTGTTCTTTTTAATAGCTATGTCACATTGTTTTTAAGAGATAAGAATATATGTAAATCATTTTTAGTGTAATTAGAACAGACTTGCAGAAAACTAGTAGTTAATTTTGAGTGAGTACATACATTTTTGAATCACATAATCTTAAAGAATTGGAAACTGTCATGCTATGCAATTTGAACTGATCAGAAACCACAATCCTTTAAAAAATTTTGGGGGAAAAAACTATCCTTGCATAAGTACAACAATCTAAATAATTGAGTACAAACTTAGGAACTATATATACAAGCCTATTTATCCTCAGTTCCCAGAGCTCTCACAAGAGCTTCCAAGAATGGAAACTGTGTCATGCACCACAAGCCTTATCATGTTGCTTCCTGATGAAGTTAAAACATCCATGCACTCCTGAAGATCTGCATCACATGATATCAAAACCCATTCATTATCATCGTCCAGATACTTTATATCAAATGCTCCAATTTCTAGTTTCAATCTCTTTGAAATTTCTTCCTGCAGTTCAACAATGCCACAGTTCAAAGACACCCTAAACCTTATGATATCTTCTTTATATGTTGCCTTAATTGTCACACTCTTCATCTCTTTCTTAGGTGCAAAAGGTATCATAGTGTTGTTGCTATTAAGGGTAGTATCCATCATGCATTGCTTGGGAGCCAAGTCATGACATAGTGGGTTAACCCCACAAGCTTCTAAAGCTTGATCCTCCAAAGGGCACAAATTTCTCAAGTCTTTAGAACTACCAACACCCTCAAGTAGCATTCTGCCAAATGGTTCTCGAGGTTCTGTTCTCTCGACGTTAAGCGCAGTATATGCATTTGCATAATTCAGTGCATTAGTTGGCTGCATTGTTGGCTCTGCCGAAACTCTTAACGGAACAGATTTCTCTTTGTTGAATGGTCTGAATATATTTGCAGGTGAAATTTCATTTGGGGGACTACCATGACATGAATCGTGAGAATGGGGATTTGCGCTATCCTCACTTGAACCACTAAGATTTCTAAACTTCTCTGGATCTTTAGTGCCAACTTCTTGAGTAGACCAACCTTCTTCATGGATCACCTTCTCAGGACTCTGTTCCCCTTCAAGCAATTGATCTTGCATCCTCACCTGTCGGTTTGTCTCTGATACTCTCGAAGTATCCAAATCATTTTCATTCATCTGAGTCTTGGATGGCTGGATGCTCAACGAGGCATTCCGGTTGAACATTTTTGAAGTACAAGGCTCGGTAAAGGAACCGGCAGCAATGGGAAGTGGGTCTTTATTTACAGAATTCAAAGCAAATGCTCCTTCTGCACCTTGGACTGATTCAATGACACACTTGAGCTTCGACAAGGAACGGTTAACCTTGTTGATCTTTCTTGACGGCCAACGAGATATTCCATGCTGCCTACAGATACGCTTCATAGTCGTCGGGCAAACTGTACAAACAAGACCAAGAATAACACATTCGAGCTCAGAGAAAATAAGACAAGAAACATTGCTTGTAACTAAATCAAAGTATGAACATACCACCAAGGCTCTTTGCAGCATCCTTCAGACTTCCACTGAAGTAACGTTGCAAAACTTCAAGACTAATCATTTTCTCGGCTTTTCCACGTTTTCTTTCAGAGGGTTTCTTCTTGATTTTAGCATCTAAGGAAGTCATCGGATTCGTGCTTCCACCTGCATTATCACCAAGATTCCCTCCAGCATTTATATCATCCAAACATGCCGGCATTTGCTGTTCTAACGGACCTTGTGGCACTCCATCATCCTTATTTAGCGAGGCGTTGAGCGTAGGTGGTGGTGATTTAGCAGATTGAGCAACTGGAACAGATTCAAGGCTCAAATGAATTCTTTCATTTATTGGTTCTACAACTTCAATTGTACAACCCTCCTCGAGTTCCACACCGGCAGCAACCTTAAGACTCTGGAAATTCTGCTTCATTGTTGCCAATATAGATCCCAACAAATCCTTTTGTTCATAAAAGTTTGTGATGCTAGGTGGCAGAAAAAACTCCAACACATAATCATCACTTCCGGTATGAGAACTTTGTAAACAGATTGCGAAGCAGCTGGTTAACCCGAACATGAGAGCATAATGAACTAGAGGATAATCAGTTTTGCAGAATTGAGTTATGTTTCCACAGAAGCTCATGTTATGGGATAAAAATGCCCTGCCAGCAACACCTTGACCTTGTTGTAAGTGATGCTCGGCGCAAGCATCATGGAAACCCCATGTATAAGCATCAATGACATAGAATGCTACATCGGAGGCAGACATGCAAACTCGCCCCATGCAGTGGCCATCAAAACTAGAACAGCTTTTCTTAAGACCACCGCCGTTTGCCAAAACACTCCGATGCCTACAGGGAACCCATGTTTGTGCAAGAGGTAAATTATGAGTTTCACATACCACTGTCAATATCTCCAAAATCTCTGCTAACGCATTCTGGCGACCTTCGTTGCAAATCTAGTGTAAAAGAATTACCAAACTATGAGAAGATAGAGGAAATATTCCTTCATAAAATCCTAAACACTGAAAATACTAAGAATCAAGACAGAAACCAACTAGTCCATAATATGCAATCACCTGAGCAAATGGATGTTCCAGAATTTCTGAACTCCTCAAATTCACTGCCTGCAAGGAAACTGACAGCAGGTAACTCAGGAATCTTAAAATTGTGTGTAATAATACATTGCCAAATCAATCTTGAAGGATAAATGAATTACATCCTCTGTCCAATAATAATGACCACATTAACAAATCTGATACAGCACAAAGATAGTGTATCAGACACATTAAATTTGGATGTACCAATTTTGTCAATGTAATTATTGGACAGAAGGAATACATAGTAGCCATCACATGATTTTCGCCAAAGACGGGAAAGGTGATGCACATCTTAAAATAAATAGCAGAGTTGAAAAGAAACACCAACCTCAAGGGCTTTGCAGACTTTATCAACCTCAGGAGCATAATTAACCTTCTCTGAAGTCATTATCAGCTCCAATACACCAACACATGACTGCCCTGGTGATTCAAACACAGGCAAAGCCAACGTTCCGCGGACATTGTAATGTTGTGCATGGTTTCTCCGAGAGTACTCTCTACTTGTATAATACTGAACATTGGGAGTCCATTCTGGCAATTTCTGCTGAAAAACTCGACCGGGAAGTCCCAAGATTTCATCATTCTCCCCATCAACAGGAAACATATACATCAGGGAAACTGTTCTGTACTGATGTAGTCCATTACTATGTGGATCAAGAACGAATGGTTGACCTGAAGTTGTGAGTGCATAGCGGTTGCCATTCCTCACAGGTGCCCAAACCTGAGCCAGAAAATTCTGTTCAGTCAACTGTTTGAAGTGGCGAAGTGCTTGTGTCATTCTTTCCTTAATTAGACAATAACCATCTGGAATTTTTATAGGTGGAAGAGGCACAAAGGGGGGTGACACTATTTTTTTGTTGTCATCATTTTCAACCGGATTTTCAGTTTCAATTGCTGTATTTGTATTTGTATTATCACCTGAAAGCAGTAGCTTCAGTTAGAAGAACTGCAGGTGACAGCAAAAACACAAAAAAGGCTACAAAATGGTAATAACATGTTTGAGTGAATTCCACATCTTATAATATCAAGAGCTTACTTCAAGAACAAGAAATTCACTTTTTACATACACATGCTATAGTCAAAATTCCAATAAATCAAGAATTCTAGGGAGAAAAAAAAAAAGCTTTGTTGTAAGTATGACATAGCTTGAAAGTTAAGGAATTGAAAGATGTAAAAGACAACAATCATGGGAAGCCATGAAGTTTAGCTATTAGTATCAAATTGAAAAGAGAGAAATGAAAAGGTATTTCAGCATTAAACCCAGATAGCAGATATATGTAGCAAAGCTTAATTAAGTATTTTTTTTTCTTTTTTATTAAACAAAAATAATACTACCTCAATATACATATATTCTAAGGTATGGAGTATACAGCTAAAATTCCAAATAACAGAAATTTATAGTGAAATATATAATTCAAGACCCTCTTAAATTTCCCAATCAATTAAAGCAAGTTTAGTGAGAGGTGTTCAAGTTACAGTCAACCATGAATCAAGCAAGTACAAAAATTTGAACCATTGAATAAAACTCACAAAACCAAAAAATAACATGAAACAAGAGATGAATCCATGGCCTCAGAGAAAGCTGAACCTGCAACAACCCTGACATGCCTGTGATCATCTTCAACATCAGAAAAAGCCCAGAGAGGAGAAAAAGGTTGTTCAGAGGAGGTTGTTATGATGAAAGGAGACATGGGGTTGGAAGCAGAAGGGGTGTGATCCAAGGGCCATGATGAACTTTCAAGGTATATATCAAAATCCATGGGAAAACCATGTTCTTCTTGTGGCTTTGACTTGGAAGGAAGTTCAGATTTTTCTTCACAGGAGTCTGGCATTCTCAAAGAAGAGAAAAGGGATTGTTTTGAAGGAGAATTTGGAGTTGCAGAGTGATAAAGATTAGAACTTTGTGATTATGGTGAAGAGAGAGAGAGAGAGAGAGAGAGAGAGAGAGAGAGAAGGGGTGGGAACAGCAAAGTACAGAGAAATATGGCTATATGAAAACTTCAGAAGAAGACAGAGAAATTGGAATATGTATCAAAGAGTTTTTTTTTTTTTTCACCATTGCTATGCCATTTGTTTGCATTCATGGTAGAAAAAAATATTTTTTTATAATTACTTACAAATAATTATCTAAATAAAACAGATGTGATTCAACTATTGTAAAAAAATTTACATTGTCAATGCCTTAATCTCATGATTAAATGATAATTTGTACTTTTTTTAATCTTTTTTCTTAAATTCAATTAATATTTCATATAATAATATTAAAGTGAAAATTCAGGTGAAGTCGATTTTATGTGAAGTTGATATCTGAGAACCGTTATATAATTTGACTGATTTAACTAATTTTTATTTAATGGCTCTCAGATATCAATTTTACGTGAAGTCAACTATACTTGAATTTTCACCTAATATTAATTAGGTGTGTGAATGGTATTATCTAACTCTATGCTATTTTAATAATAAAGTAATATAACTAACTCATTCATTAACATTAAAGTATATAGAAAGAGTTGAATTTTAATATCCTAATAGTCATTTACAAAATTATTCAACTATAAAATATTATTTAATAATAAATAAAAAAATTAATTATTTTTACCAATATATATGTGTGTAATTTCTTTATAATAATAGTACATTAAAATTAAATTGGGTATATTCTTAGTTTAAGATTTTAGTACTGGAGTCAAGTACAAGTACAAGTAGAACTGTCAAAATTAATTTTTGGAATTTAATCGAACTGAATATTAATAAAAATTTCTAGAATTTTCTTGAAATTTTAGAGAGAAAAAAATTAGTAATAACAACAAGAGTCAAAGAGAATTCCATTGTTGCCACAAAAAGAGTTTGGTCCTCGGTACTTGTCTTTTATGTGCCAATAAACAAAGGGACTTGTCTTTTCTCTTTATTATTTTCATTATTTACAAATTGCAATGACCAAAGTGCCAATTTTTCATTATTATATAATTGTTTTCTTTTTCATGCTATAATAATTAGACGATCATGGTTCTAAAAGCCACTGCTATGAGTTATGTGTGAGATGTGACAAGGAGAAACTTATGCAAGATATTACTGAATAGACACTGAAATAAAGAAAATGACATTATTGTATCATGTTGCTGTATAACTTAGAAGAAGTTATTTGTATGTCTTGTGTATAAAGTAAGAATTTATTTTGATATATGTTATTAGCATAAATAATGAGTTAAGGGTTACACTGATTTTTGAGATTGGTAATCGTTTTTGAGATTCTAATTATACTAATTACATATTAGACACGTGGTACAAATTAATATGTGATCAAAGAACATTCTATATAACCGTCTACGTTAATATGTTAAGTGTCATTAATCAATACATTATCATATTATTATACGTAGTCAAACTATAAAGTAACACGTGTCACTAACAGTTTACGTCATCAAACTATATTATTACACTGATAATAAAAAATGGGTCAGAAATTAATATAGTATTCTTTTATGAGGAGTGCTACGCATACAAGTCATTTTTGTTTACAAGTCTTATAAGTTTGGCCTAACACGCGCGTTATTGAATCATCTTCGCGTGTTTCATCTTCGTTTCTTTTTTACGAAAAAGAAAAAAAAGAGACACAGAGAAAGAAGAAGAAGAAGAAGAGAAAGCATAGAGAAAGAAGAAGAAAAATAGGCAAAAAAAAAGGTAAAAACGGCGTGAATATAAATGACTTGTATGATTTGTATGGAAAAGCGTTCTCTCTTTGCCTTCGATCTCCTTCTGTTTTTTTCGATTTTCATGGTTTCTGAAATCAAGCTTTGAAATTGTTTTGAAGATGATAAAACTTCATAAATACACCCAAACGATTACAGAAATACATCCAAAGGATTACAGAAATACACCCAAACAATTACAGAAATAAACCAAACGATTACAGAAATACACCCAAAGGATTTAAGAAATACACCCAATAATAATATAGGGGGAGACAATATATTTCTTCTTGAAATCTTTTAATGTTTTGCTAGTTAAGGATGAAGCACATGACAGAGACAATCTAGAAAAAAATCTAGAAGAACAGTAAAACAGTACCTTGAATAATGTTTCTTCGTTTTTTCTGGTGATTTTGATGAAGGAGAAAGAGAAAACGAAAAGAGGAGAAGAAATTTCAATAAAAAAATAGGGAGGAAGAGGTGATGTTGATGACGACGATAACGAGAGAGAAAAATTACGAAAAAGAAGAAAAAGAGACACGGAGGAAGAAGAGGAAGAGAAAAAGAAAGAGGAAGAGAAAGAGGAAACACGGAGAAAGAAGAAGAAAAAAAAGAGGCACAAAAAAAAAACATGAAACAGCATGAATATAAATGACTTGTATTAAAAATCACTTGTATGTGGAGAATTACTCTTCTTTTATTAATCTCAGTAACATAATTGATGCAACTAAAATTTTAATGATAATTTTAATACAATAATCATTTTAGAGCTTAACTTCATAAATAATGTCTTTTATTCAAATATCTCATCATAATATATATACTATCATTACTTTAATAAAGATTCTTTGTTGCTCTAATTATATTGAAGATAATATTTCAAATCTCTCAAATATAAATAGCATGCATTTTAGATTAGATGTTATTGGTGTAAAGTAAAACACTTTACGACTAATAATATGTTAAAAGTAGTCTAGACCATAAAAACAAATGCCTTTTCATTCCCTTTAATTTGGCTAGGAGATAGATGTATATTGTAGATCTTTATTAGAATATAATCTGCTACAATATTATTTATAAATCATAAATCATTTTCAATAGAAGAATATGTGTATAATGACACAAATTGAACCCTAAGACCTTTGGAAAAAGATTCTTGAATCTTGCCACTAATTAGTAGATTATTATTCCCTTGTTACTGGCAACCATATTTTCTCATCATTTCTTTTCCAACTATGTTTTTTTTATTTAATTTTTGACTTGTGAGACTCAAGCTAGGAAATTCCACACATTCATTCTCTTATATATATATTTTTTAGTCTGTTCATGTGAGAAGAAAATTTTTTTTCCCATATAATTCAATTAGGAAGCCGATTCTTTCAGTTAATATAAGTCAAATTTTTTAAAAAAAATCACTTTAAATTTTAATTAAAATTTAAATTCTAAATTTTAAATTATACACTCTGAATTTTAAATTCTCAAAACAAAGTGGGAGTTAAAAAATCTATGATAAAAAATTGTCTAATATTAATTAATTAAAAATTAATTCTCTATACTTATTTTTTTAAGGATAAAGTACTAAATTGGTCCTTATGTTTGGGCTCTGCTTTAGTCTTTAAGGTTTAAAGTGTCCTATTTGAATCCAAAAAAGTTTCATATAACATCAATTTAGTCCCACAGTAGGGTCAAACTTAAATAATTAACGGAATGTCCTACATAACAATAGTACAAGAACAAAATCGATAATCTGTTGAACAAGTACAACAAGTTCTAGATGCACAAAATCAACCGTTGAAGCATCAATACATTTATTTATTATTTTTCTTATAATATATACAAAATATTTTATATAGAACTAAAGAGAATGATAAATAAATATATTGATGCATCAACGGTTGATTTTGTGCCTCTGGAGCTTGTACTTGTTCTCCAAATTATCGATTTTGTTCCTGTACTGTTGTTATGTAGGACATTCCGTTAATTATTTAACTTTGACCTCACTGTGAGACTAAATTGATGCTAAATGAAACTTTTTTGCATTCAAATATGATACTTTAAACCTTAAGAATCAAAATAGAATTACACTCAAACATAGGGAACCAATTTAATACTTTACCCTTTTTTCTAAAATTTAAAGTTTATAGCATATTATAATATTATTAAATAATTATATATTAAGCATTCAAACTCATTTATAAATTCTCATATTAATTTCATCCCTAAGCAAAAAACAAGAATGATTATTGGTAAGGAATGAAACTTTTTCTTCTAAGGAATCTCACTGTTATAAAGGAGTGGTTATGCACTATGCACCTTGTAAAATTTTAAGCTTGAATTGGAGTATAAATAAAGTATAAACCATTGCATATATGGACCTTAGGGTAAAGCACAAAAATAGGTACTCCACTACTCCTTTAGTGGATAACTACTATTCCTCAATTGCCATATATGAATAGTTTGTGGATTTTGAATTTTCAAGGCTTAGATTATATTCTGGAATATATCTATGATCAATCATCAATTTGGCTGGCCCTCATAAAATTTCAAGTTTTCTCACTTTTATTATTGGCCCTCTTGGTAAAAGAGGTACCATTCTTAATAATCCATTAATTATTTGGTTTACCTTTTTTCTTTAGTTTACCCTTAAGTGGAATCCATTTAGTTATCTCTCTTCATTTAATTTCCACTACTTAATTATTACACCTTAATAATGTTCCATACAATTATTAGTTAGTGCTTAATGATAATTTCATGATTGTTGTAAAAGGTCCGTTGCTTGAAGATAATGAAAAATCTTAACAATATAAATAATGGGTTGATTATTTAGTCTAATAAAATAAAAAATAAAATTCATTTCATAAATTGTTTTAAATCCAAAAATCACATTCAGTTATTTTAAAAATAACCATCCAAATTCTAAATTATAAACAATTTTTATCTTTCAAATCACTCTTTCTTCTCAGCCGGCAACCACCCTTGTAGCCCTCTCTCCTGTTCCTGTCGGGGATTGTCATCAAACAACCATTCACGTAATTATTAAAATAATTATCCGACTCCTAGTGAAATGAACATCGAGCATTTGTTAATTGTATATACTTAAACTGATAATAAAATAATCATCAAATTAAGAATTAAAATAACCATCTACATATCTAGTGAATTAAACATCCAGTATATTTGCGGGGTGGAGAGAAACAACGACGACTAAATCGTGAAAGAGAGCAGAATTAAATCAGAGGTGTTAAAAGAAGAGAGAAAAGAGAGCTAAAGATTTTGTATCTTCATTGATTGTGCATATGTGGATATATAGCAAAGGGATAACATACGTCTCGAACGGTGCGATGGGAGGCGACGACCTGCGGTGGGACCTGCACGGTCGGCGATGGGTGGGCAGCAGTAGCGAAGATACACGGGACTGTTACGACGCAATCTTTCGTTGCTACAGCGCACAAGCAGAATGCGGAGAGGTTGGACGGCGTCGGCTGGTGTTCTGGGCGGCAACAGCTGGTATTTCTGGTGGCGACGGACCAAAGTGATGAGAAAAGAATAGAGAGAGGAAAGCTCTGCAGAACGCGGAAAGAGGAGGTTATCCTATACGTAACTGCACCATTGCAAATTCTTATTTTTTTTAAATTCAAACTGCGAAAGTATCTGAAATTAATTAAATTAATTAACATCTAATTTTAATTTTTTAATGCTATTATTTACATTGTTTATTAAACTCATTGTCTCTCTATACTTATTCTGGTTGTAATAATTTTGGAGTTAGATTCTCTACAAACAGACAAATACAACCAAAAGTTGGCAACAATGAAAAAATATACATAAGATTTTAATACAATGAAAAATTAAATTAAAATATAAAGAATAAGTCTAAGAAAGTATGCGATATATATTTATATATATAGGTCAATGAGATACATACTGAATCAAACAATAATTAATGAATCCAAATATAGTTTGTTTTCAAAAGAGGAACAGAAGTAAGAAAAGAGAGAGATGTGTGTTTAATTTATTATTAAGATATACAAATGTTAATTAAGTGTTAGTTGGATAATCATTCACACAAAAAAAAAAAACATTTGTTATGTGTTAATGGGTATCATTAGTAGTGACGTTAATCATCTATATGATACAAATCTGTCGCAATTAAGCAATTTAATTAATTATTATTCTTAATTCTTAAATAAGCAATTGCGTGCTCTTCTCAGCAAAAGCACTTAGCTAGACAATGATGGGTTTGAGAGTTTCAAATGAAAAGGTACACCAGTTAATTAATTAGCTACCAAATAAAAAAATAATGATAAAGCAATTTCTAAATAAAAAGTCAAGTTCAAATATATATATATATATACTAATAGTGAATTGGCCGAATGATAATACATTTATTATCTTTCAGTAGTTTTGAATTCGAATTCATTTTGAGAATAAAAGATAAAATATAAACTATAAAAAATTACTTAAAAGATTTAATTATTGACAAAAATAATTTTAATAAATATAAATAATAAAAAATTCTAAAATATAGTATTAATTTGACAAAAAATACTAAATTTAAAATATATATTTTTATAAAGATTCTAAAACTAAGATTTTAATTTGATTTTTTACAAACATATTCTAAGAATATATTGATATTTATTTAAAAAATTGAATTAATCAAATTTTAATAATAAAATTATGATGGTGCTAAAGAGATAATAATATAAAGTTATTGTTCTAATGTATACTTAAAATGAATTTATAAATAAATGAGCTTTGTGAAAGGAGATCAAAGATAATAGTGATGTTGTATGAAGTGTTTTTATGCTAATTTTGAGACCGTAGTTAAAAATATTTGTAAGGGATTTTTTAATATCTAAATCAGTAAAAATTTAAAAAGTTTATGAGAGTTAAAAAAAAAAAATACCAAAAATAATAGAGTATTTATAAGAGAAAGTAAGTCATTATCCTATTTTAAAAATATTCATGCTCTAAGTAAATTGATTTTATGTGCGAAACATCTATAATTATAGGATTATAGTTACACTTAATATTGTTCAAATATTCTAGTGATAATTAACTAATACAAAATAGAAATAATTAAAAAATATAAAATAAGATCATTTTAGTGTTTATATTATTTTTGACTAATTTTTTATTATCTCTTAAATTTTTATAATAAAATTAATATAAAGATATTTTCTCCAGCAAAATTAATAAATCCACCCAGATATAAATAAATAAGTGCAATGCAAATATGATTAGATACCGAGTATCATGAATATTCTAAAAAATTCGTATCCCAGTATACGAGACAGCATAGATTTTGACATTAATTAATTTAACATAATTAGTAGTTTCATGCATGGGGCCAACCCCATATATTTTTTCTTTCCACAAAGAGAACATAAAAGAGGCAGTGATATCATTGTGTAAGCTGAGAAGGACAAGCAATATTCAAATGCAAATGATAACAATGTACATTATTATGATTAAAAAATAGTTAATTGTCATTCAAAAAATCACGTAATGGAACCAAAAGGAACTAACTAGGGTTAATTCGTGTCAACTCTAGTTTACCGTACACTTGTGGCGCTTATATGTGTTGAACTTTCGAGAAGATTGATCTTATTATTATTTAGGATCCCGCTAGGACATCCTATATTATCGGGAATAACCATCCGAATACTAGGGATAATAAACATATTCTCGAAAAATTAAATTGATTTTGGGGTTTACCAAGGATCGAACTCTTGACCTTTCGGATCTAGCGTTCTAATACCATGTCATGATACCCCTCATCCCAAAAACTTCAAATAATGAAAAAAAGTAACATTAATGATTATATCTCTAATACTCCATAAACATAAACTTCTATTGTACACATTATATAAATATTTCATTAGCTCCCTCATACTTTTCCTATTATTTAACGGTTAAGAATGTTTTATTTTTTCTTCTTCTTAAAAAATATAGAAATGAAATTCTCCAACATAATAAGAAAAGGAAATAAAATAATATATATATATATATATATATATATATATATATATATATAATTATGCTTGAGGAGGGTTCGATTCATAAACTTTTAACACTTTACACACTGTCCAATCCATAAATAATAATAATAAAACTAAGAGTAAATAGTCAAATTGGTCCCCGAAAGATAGCCCATTCTTCAAACGAGTCCCCGTAAAAAAAAGATAATAAAATTTGTCCCCGAAAAATTTAAAACTGGTAACGTTAGTCCTTCCGTCAAATGTTTCATTAACGGCGTGAAGATATGCTGACCTGGCCGTTAGTGTGACACGTAGGCGAAGGATGAAACGGCGTCGTTTTCTTAGTTGCTCCTTTACAACGCTTGGTTTTCATCCCTGTTTCGTATTCTCTCTCAAGTTGCATCCTTCTTCCGAAAAGAAAGAACCCCTGCAATCCCTTCATCTTAGTTGCAACCTCCAGGAAGACGAAGCATTGAACGGCGACGACCAGGCTTGACCGACGACGACAGTGTGCTGGAGTTGTTGGTTAGCAGTTTGCGACGACGTTGGTCAACCGAAAAGGGCACTCCATCGCCTTGCGTGAGAGATAGGTTAGCTAGCTTTTCTTATTTTGTGAGAGTGATTCTGGTTTTATCTCCTGATCAATGTGATTGTGTTATCGTTGGACTTCCATTGTTACTGTTTGCAATGTTAGGGTTTAGGAGAATGTGTACAGGCTTAGGGCTTTGGTGATTAGCCAAGATATGACCCTGTTTTTGGATTGTTGAGAACGTTGTTTGTGCTATGTGTATGTGCATGTGTGTGTGTTAGATACATTTTGGGAGTTGATGTTGAATATGCTTTGCTTCTCCATGAAATAAATTTGCATCAGTTGTTGCTGTTTTGGTTACAGATGGAAGGTCCCCCAATGAGGCAATGACCTTTGTATTTCACCATGGTGGGAAGTTCCAAACAGATGAATCAGGCTATCTGTGTTATGAACCAGATAATACTGAAGTATTAATGGGCGTAGATTCAGACACTCTAGACGTTTTCTTTGTGAAGGGATACTACAAGGAGTTGGGATATGCTGATATGAACAACTGCTTGTGGAAAGTTCCTGGAACGCTGCTGGAAAATGGGTTGAGGAAGCTAGAAAATGACACGGATCTGTTGGAATTGGTTAAGGATTGCAGGAGGAATCATCACCTCATCAACATCTATTTTGAGCATGTTGTGTCTAAGCCACACGTGGTTGACTGCATGAGTGAGGATGATGGTGAAACACTTTGTTTGCCAACCATCCCTGAAGAAGCAGAGAAACCGAAGAAGGACCACAGTGATGCAATGTCCCAAGATTACTGTAAGACAACAAAAAAATCACCTCAGCCAAAAAGAGCCAAAACTCAACCCACTACTAAGGCTACTCCTCAGCCCACACCTAAGCTAACTCCTCAGCCCACACTTGAGCCCACTCCTCAGCCCACACCTCAGCCCACACCTCAGCCCACACCTAAGCCTAACCCCCAACCCACATGTACGCCCACACCTAAGCCCACTCCAAAGCCCAAAACCAAGCCCATGCAAAAGCCCGTCCAGCAACCCAAACCTTGGACTAAACCCCAGGCTGCTAAAGGGAGTAGCAATGCTACAGCAGCCGACAAGATCAGTTAGAAGGTGAAAGCCACAACCAGTACAAGATCTGGAAGGCAGGCTAAGGCAACTCCAGTTGCAGATGATAGTCAATCTCATGATTCAGATTCATATGATAGTGCTGAAGACAGTTTGTACAAGCCTCCAAAAGGTGCAGGAGATTCCATATACAGTAGTGAGAGTGATAGTGGAGTTGATGGAGTAGAGTCTTCTTGGGTCAAGAAAGTAGATAACAGAGAGAAACATAGGCCTGCTGCTGACAGAAGAAGGGAGAAAGCTATTGACACTGATGACTCGAGCTATGAGGACATCGAATCTGATGAATGCTCTGATGGAGGTATTTAGTGATTAATTGTGTGTCTGTTATTGAATTTACTTGTTTAACAGATCTGATTCCACTAATGTAGTTTTTCTACACAAATCTTATGGTATTTTCATGTAATTTCAGATTCAGATGACGAATTTGATTGGGAAGATTCATCAGATGGAGATGAATGGAAGTCAGAAGATTCTGCTCATGAGTTAGACTCTGAAGATGAAGGGCCAGCTGTGTATCCACATTATAATGACAAGGCCAAATTTGGTGATCTGAAGTTTGAGGTTAGTATGGTTTTCAAATCCAAGCAACATTTTATGGCTGCCACTAGAGATTACACTATACAATGGGGTAGGAATATTAGGTTCTGTAAGAATGACAAGGTTAGAGTGAGGGCAGTTTGTAAGTGTGAAGACTGTCCATGGGTAGTATATTGTAGACACAACCCCAGTGATGGTTCCTGGCAGATAAAAACACTAGTTGACAATCACACTTGCGCAAGAAAGCGAAAAAACAGAGCTGCTACATTAGAATGGACTGTGAACAAGTTATACCCTAAACTTAGGAAGCACCCTAAGATGAAGCATAGGGAGGTGTATGATTGGTTTGTTAGGAAGTGCAACGTGAAGCTGAATAGTTCATGCATAACCCGAGCTCTTAAGGCATCTAGGAAGATAGTTGAAGGGGATGAGATTGCTCAATACGGGTTGATATGGGATTATGCACATGAATTGCTCACTGCCAACCCAGGTTCGACAATTCAGGTGGGTGTGATTCCCATAACTGATAATCCGCCTCAATTCGATAGATTTTATGTCTGTCTAGATGCTTGTAAGAAGGGTTTTAAAGCAGGCTGTAGGCCATTGATAGGTCTAGATGGGGCATTCCTAAAAATATTACACGGAGGACAGCTGCTCACTGCATGCGGACAGGATGCAAACAATCACATTTTTGTGATTGCATACGCAATTGTTGATGTTGAGAACAAAGAGAACTGGAAATGGTTCTTGGAGCTGCTCCTATCAGACCTGGGAGAATATGAGGCAAAAAACTTGTGTTTCATATCAGACATGCAAAAGGTGAGGACTAATTTGAATCACGATTTGATTTTTAAGGACTCTTTTGATTTAATGATGCTTCTTTGAGGACTGTTATGACTATAAATCTTGTCGGGCTTGACTTTTTTTGCAGGGGTTAATACCAGCAGTCAAGGAACTCGTCCCAGCTATTCCACACAGATTTTGTGTGTGGCATTTATAGAGGAACTTCTCCAAACAGTGGGGCAGCGTCGAACTTAAGGACTTGGTCTGGGAGTGTGCAAGATCGAGGACCCCGGTTGAGTTCGAGAGGAGTATGAATAGAGTCAAAAGGATTAATCAAAAAGCTTGGGAATACTTAGCCAAGTGGCCGAAGGAAGCTTGGACCAAAGCCCATTTCAGTGAAGGGCCAAAGGTCGACAACATTTGCAACAACGCTTGTGAATCCTTCAATGCAAAGACGAAGCATGACAGAGGCAAGCCTATTCTGAGTCTGGCAGAGGAGGTACGAAGAATGGTTATGAAAAGCATGTCTGATAATAGACTGAAGCTTCTGAGTTATCAAGGAAAACTTGCTCCAGTTCAGCAGAGTAGGCTGGAATCTCTTATTAAGTTATCCAGAAACTGGGCTCCCTACTGGTCGGGTGATGCAAAAGAGGAAGTCTATGAAGTCCAAGGATGGCCTACTAATATGGTGGTAGATCTGGGGAAGCATACTTGCTCCTGCAGGTTTTGGCAGTTGACAGGTTGAATTCATAACTTATTTCATCTTTCATATGCATACCATGATTCATACTTAACTGAATGCCTTTTTTTGTGAAAAATATAGGCATGCCTTGTATGCACGCAATATCAGCCATCCAAGAAAAAAATGATAAGAGTCCTGAGGAGTATTGCCACGAATGGTTGAGCATGGATGCTTACAGAAGAACATACCAATTCAATGTTAATCCTGTCAAGGGACAAGATCTATGGGAGAAAATTGGTTCTCCTGCACCTGTTCCACCTCCTATCAAACCCAAACCAGGCAGACCAACAACAAATAGAAGGAAGGACAAGGATGAAGAACCCACTGGCACGAATACAAAAATGAAAAGGAAGTATGCTCCAATTCAGTGCATGTACTGTGGAGAGGTGGGCCACAACAAGAGAACTTGCAGCAAGAAAAAGCAAGACGATGCTCAGGAGAAAGCAAGGATGATGCAATTGCAGCTTGTAGCTGTTCAACAACCACAACCTGCACCTGGTCCAGTAGCAGAAAAGGAAGATCACATTCAGACTATACAGACACCACCTGCAGTAGCAGTAGCTGCTCTAGATGAACAAACTGAAATTTCTGTTACTCAGCATGCTCAGCTTCCACTGACACAACAATCCCAAACCTCAAGCAATGTCACTCAGGTAATGTTGTAAAAAATTTTAATTTTAGCATTGGTTACTTGTAGCTATTTTTTATTTCAGACAATGATGAAAACTGTTTGATGCAGACTAGAAAAAGAGGAAGGCCTCCAAAACTCCATGTAACCAGGGCCAGGGCAAAGGGAAATGCCTCTCCAGGAGCAGTTGCTGTATCTGCTGAAACCATCAAGGGTACCAGCTCCGCAACAGCCAAGAAACTTGCCAGCTTCATGACATTTGTTCCAACTCCGGGTTTTAAACCTCCCAGAAAGAAAGACATGGAATGATTTCAAGACTTGAAGACATAAGATATAGGGCATTTAGTATCTGTTATTTTGTCGGGGCTAAATTTTAGTTTTTATAAACAATGTGGGAGTTGTGGTATCTTCAATAGCCTTGTTTTTTGTATAGCCCTTTATGGTATACTGCTTTGAACTGTCAGCTACAACCTTTTGGATTATTATCATGTTAAAACAATGTTCTTATTTGAATCTGAGACAATGGAAACTAGTTCACCATTGGTGATGTTATCATGTTTTTCTATTCCTACTTCACTTAATTTTAATTTTGCTATGACTGATTTGCTTATATTATGTTATGATCAACAACAAAATTGCATGTAAATAACCTTTTTACAAGTAAAGAAACATCAACATACAGGGTTTTCACAACAACAGAAAACTGTCAAGGTTCACAGCATCATCCTTTTCACCTTTTCACAGTAACTGCTTCACTTCCCACTAAAGAACATACACATAATCATAAAAACCACAATCACAACTATTAATCCAAAATACAGTTGCATCCTAAGTGCTTTTACTTCAGCTTCTAGGGTCATCATTCTCCAAGATATGTTATGGTTTAACAAAGCAGCATCACTTTCCATTTGTGCATCAGTTTTAACTTTTCCTAAGTTCTCTAATCCTTCATAGTCGTCATCCTCAGCCCACCTAAAGTAATTGCAGTGGCTGCCCTTCTACACAACCTCAGGGAACCAAATTGTCAAAATCCAACTAAAATCATTTGAAGCTTCATGAAGACTACACTGATAACTCACCCGGTATCTTGGACAAGCATGGAACAATCTATCAAGATTTTCTCTTGTCCCAGACTTCTTGATCACTGTCTTCAGCCCACAAAAGCAAACTTGGTCGGAGTTCTTCCTCCGCCACCGCAGCGAAGAGCTCTCAGCATGGCTTTCGTGTGATTGGGACACATGTCCACTGCGACCCCCACCTACTTTACCCATCGTGCAACCGCTCATGAATTTTCGGCCTCTGCAGAATCAACCTCAAGCTGCAGCAACAATGGCCATTTAAAACGAAGAGGGTATTATGGTTTAGGGACCTAGGACTAATTTGACATACGTATGGAAACATATCTTGTCACCAGCCACTCTGCGCCGAGCTGGCATGCTCATATGCCACACTGACAGCCACCTAAGCAACAGTTAACGGCGTCATTGACGGAATTGATGGAAATTGGACGGAAGGACTAACATTACCAGTTTTAAATTTTTCGGGGACAAATTTTATTATCTTTTTCTTACGGGGACTCGTTTGAAGAATGGGCTATCTTTCGGGGACCAATTTGGCTATTTACTCATAAAACTAACTATGTTTAGCTACGTATTAAAATATGCATGGATTAAATATTTTTTTCATTCTTATCATCTTAAATCAAAATTAAAATCGTCTTTAATATTTTTTTTATTAATATCATCCTTAACATTAAAAATTGTTTTAAAATCATTATTTTTTAATTTTTGGACTAAAGTGACTGATAAAAAAAATCGCTCTTCTTCTTCCCCTTCACCTTTATCCCACCCTTTTTTGTTGTAACTCATCCACAAAAAAAAAAAAAACTGAGGAGGAATAGAAACATGAAGGAGAGAAAGAGAGAAAAAAAAGGAGGACGATGATGCCGGCGTAGGTGGAATCGTCACTGCCGTTTAACTAGCCAAGAAGAAGAGTGCGTGGTAGAGTAGAGAGAAGAGATCGAATCAGATTTAGATTTCAAAGAGCAAGAGTTTGTAGATAAGGAGAGCTCGCTAGCATAGGTACAGCACTAGCCTTCGTTCAGTCTCTTCACAGTGCTGCGCCTCCCGTCTTCTTTTTCGTCGTGTCGTACTGTGTCTCCTAGTTTTGTCTCCTCGCAACGCCGACTTTGCATTCTTCCTCCTTGCAGCGTCGTGCCTCTGTTTTGTCTCTTGTAGTGTCGCGCTTTCATTCTGCCTTCTCGTCGTACTGCGCCTATTTTTATCTCTATTATGCTCTTTTCCTCTTCTGTTGAATTTTTTATTGATTTGAGAAAACAGAGTTCAGGTAGAAAGAAAATGATTGAAAATAATGGAGTGGGTGGTAGTGATTTAAGATAATAATCTAGTAATAGAAAGAAATAAGGTGTGATGGTTATGGTAGTAATAGTGATCGATGGCAATAAAAAAAGGGGAGAGAACTGAGGAGAAAGAGAGAGAGCACATGTGTGTAGCGATAGTATTGATGATGTAAAGATTAGTGGTAAAGGTGGAGAGATGTTTTTTTAATTTGTATTTAAGGATAAAATTGTTTGAAAAATATAGTTTATAAATAAAAAGATGATTTTATAAAATTTTATAACGTTAAAAGATCATTTTAATAAATAAAAAATTAAAAACAATTTTGATTTTGATTCAAAATTTCAGAGACAAAAAATTTCTTAACCCTTTAAGATATCAATGTGCATAACTTGTATCCAAACGAAAAATATTTTATATCATTATATCTAGAGAACTGTGTTCACAAACACTCACAAGGGAAAAAAAATAAAAAAATATTTTATTCTACTGTGTTTACAATCAATGCATAATTCATGTACCAATTGGCATTATATTTGTTTTTAAATATGTCAGATTGATGTTTGATATTTTCGGACTATATATTCTAGTAAACCACCAACCTATAATCATCATACTATAAATAGTAGAACAAGAATAGAAAAATATGTTGAGAAAAAAAAAATGATGATAAAACACACTACAAGAAATATATAACAGCTCCTCGCAAATTTGCCGTGAAAACCGCCACTAAACCAACATATAGCGGCTATTTTTAAAGTTGTTTCTAAAAAGATGACATTATTTTGTAGGACGAGTCAATCCATTCATAAACCAACTCGAATTCGACTTATTAAACTCGTGAACTAGTGATGAATTAAATTTGAGCTTAAAATTAAATTCATAAATTAATTAAATAAATTAAGTTTAAATTTAAATAAACTTAATTTATTAGTTTATGAACTGACTCAATTATATATATATATATATATATATATATATATATAATATCAATTATATATATATATATATATTAATACACATATTTTAGATGTATTTAATTTATATTTTTAACGTAAGATATAAATAAAAAATGTATAATTGATAGATAAATAATATATAAAATTAATCTTTTTAAATATTTTTTAATATATATAAGTTATAATTTATTGATATAGAATTATAAATTATATTTCTGTTATTTGGACAAATTTATAAATTTTCAATAAACCGAATTTAAATTTAAAAAATAGATTTAATTATTAATAAATTAAATAATAAATCAAATTCAATTTTCGTAAGTCGAGATTTCTAACCCTACTCTGTGTCGGTATTATTATTACAGTGAAATTAGAGTATGCATATGAACCATATCCATGTTTACCCTGGTTTAACTTACCTTCATGCATGCAATTATAAAACCTAGCTATCTTCATCATGATGTATATATGTGCAATGAACATTTTATATGTATAGTTTTATTTCTAGATAATCTATAGCACAAGAGACATCAACATGAATTACTATATGTTACCCATATTTGATTGGTTGACACATGACTCACGTTATATTGAATTATGTAATGATTGATTCATGTTAGTATTTTTTAGAGGTCGAATTAAATCATTAAATTTTCAAAAGTCAAATTAATTGTTTAATTGAGATTATGTTATATATTAACTCCATATTTAATCTACACACCCTTCATGATTCAGCAATTTGCATTAATCTATTGATATTTCATGTATAACTTTCTATGTATGTTCATTCTTTAATTTATTTCTTTTCTAAAATTCACTTTAGTTTAATAATCTCTAATGGAGTTAGACACACAAAAAAAAGTTGTTATTTTATATTCATCGTTATAGTTTTATCGAATTTTTGGTTAGGTTTATTTATTTATTTTTTTTAATTAGATCATTATATCATATTAGATTTTGTAATTAAATTTTTATTGCAATAAAAACGTTAAAATTAACGGAATATTCTGTTAAACTATATAGAATATTTAGTCAAGTGTTAACTATTAAGTATATTTATTTTGTTTAATGGAATATTCTGTTAATTCTATCTTTTTTGTCACGATAGGAACTTATTAATTACTAGAGGTATATTTATAGATCGGATGCGATATGTATATCCGTGATATTTATCCGAATCCTATCCAAAAATTACAGATATCATCCGATTCACAATGCTATCAGATCGGATCGAATTTGCACACTATAGGATCAGATTACAGATTTTATATAAATATTTGCATATCTGCGGATCCGCAAAAATAAATAAATAAATAAGTAAATATTCTTTTTATGTTATATTTCAACTAATAGTTATCATATATGTTGTAATATTTTATTTTTATTATTTAAAAAAAATATGTTTAAAAATATTTTAAAAGTAAACATGTTTAAAAGAGTAGAAAAAAAATTATCGATATTTTTTTAATAAAAGTAAGTTTTTAAAAATATTTTTATGTTTTGCGGATCAGATTGGATCCAAACTAAAAAATTGCGGATATTGGATCTGATCCGATGATTTTAGTGTGGGTCAGTTCAGATAGAGATTTTGGTCATATCCGATTCGATCTGAATTTACTCCTATTAATTACAAAATCTGATATGGTATAAGAGCACAATAAAAAAAATATAGAGACCTAATAAAAAAATTCAATAAAATTATAAAAATTAACAAAATAATTAAAAAAAAAAAACTCTAACAGAGTTTGGATTTCGGCAGTTTCTCACCGATTTTGTTATTCTTACAAAAATTAGTGCTAAAAGTGATTCTTTCTGTGTTGAAGCGTTGAATTTATAGAAAATATAATTAATTCATGCGTGATTTTTTAGAAATGATGTTAACCTAATTTCATAGTAAATAAATGAGGATTTGGAAAACAATAGGGGTGGCTGCAGACTTATATATGGACTAAGCTACGGTTCATTTTGCTTTTTATTTTTTATTTTTTATTTTTTATTTTGGAGTCTGAGATTATTTTGCTTTTGTTTATATATTTTGTATGTTCAGGTAACTTAAAAAAAAAAAAAGTAAAAACATAAGTTTGGCTGTGACTTTGGTGCTATAATAGAAGTGACATTTGAGATATCTGGTTTGATTATTGATTTTGATTACATGTTGTCATGTTGACTTCTAAACCTAATTATTATTATTTTTTTAAATAAAAAATTAAACACAACAAAGTGGAGCATCAACGTTTCAATAGAAAAATACTAAATAGATAAAATAAATTAATTCCTAATCATCTTCGACAAAAGTCATCAACAATCCAAAAGATCAAATATCATTCCACTCTTTGTAACTCTTAATCGACCTGTTAACTACTCCTGCAACACCTGATTCTTAATTCTTGAAAATTCTGTCGTTCTTTTCCAACCAAGTGCTCCAAATGATAACAATGAAACCAAACTCACCAATATTCTATTAATTTGACTGCACGATTGACCCCTTGAACCATGTAAACTTACGGTCATTCAGCTCTATATCCACCAGTTCGATAATACTGTTAACACACTAGCGCCTTTTCTTTCTTCCAACTGCACAACCTCATTGAAAACACCCATGTAGCAAAGAGGAACCTGACATATTTCCGATAAAAAAAACTCAACTCTTCCCACGCAGCAAGCTTCTCTTCCTTTGTATGCGCACCATATACCAAGCAAACAATACAAATAAAAATTATTGTTTGTCAATTCCCCTTCTATACACAACCATCTCTCCCCTTTGTAACAATTACTCAACCTAAACATCATAACATCCCACATTATTAATAAACCTCCAGAAGCACCTTCTGATCCCACAAATTCCAAACTCACCGCATCAATACCCCAAAATTGCACTACATGAAACTTAGAAATCACCTCCTTCTTTGTCTCTATCAATCCTAACATATTCACATTATTTTTACGCTTAAATTTTTTTTTTTTACCATTTTTCACTTTCCAACACCCCCTAAACCCTTCATATTCCATGAACTAAAATCATTTAAAAGTTTTATTACACACCTTATTTCGGTTTTTGGGGCGGCACCTTCTTGCTTTCTCTTTCTGTTTTGTTTGCCTTCTTTTTTGTGCCAATATTTCATTCTGGGCTTGGAGAATAGCCATAATGTCCTCATCCTCGTCATATAACACAGGTCCTGATTCCACAGCCAGATCCCAAGCAGCCCTATTTTCAACCATATCTTTATCCCAACTTCCTCTGTATTCATCTTGATTAGTTTCACCGTCTGCATCCTGCTCTGAGTCCTCCGATTCTTCCAAGTTCCTTACAGCCCCTTCATCATCCAACCCAGTTTTCTGAACCAATGTATTCTCATCCTCTAAATCTGAATCTTGCACTACATCACCCCTCATCAGACATATACCCCTCTAAACTATTGTGGATTGTAACACCCTAATTACCCTAAGCCTTACCTCGCGTCGTAAAGTAAAGGTTAATCAAAGGTTACGACAAGTCTAAAGCTTATACATATGATATATAGAAGAATTATTATATTTCTAGAATCTCGATGAAGGATACAGCTCAAAAACAGGATTTGAAACGCGCAAAACGTACACGCGAAGCTACTAACTTAACGCACATGAAAAAGAGATAATATAACAAAAGATAAGAGTATAATAGCATAAAGATCTAGCCACGGCTTGCGGAGTTTAAGCCGGCTAGCTATATACAGATCATACAGAAACCTGACAGTTAAAACAGCTTATACAAGTTTTTCTCTCAAAGTAAGCCTCTAGGCAAAAGTAAAATACAAAAGTGAGAGATAAAAACAAAATAAATCAAAAGACTTCAAAATATATCCAGGATCCTCCGCTCTGTCACCATCAAAGTAACTCACCGAGGTGGGTTGCGACTTGCATCTGAAAAATAACAACAGAATATGGTATGAGAACCGGAGGTTCTCAATATGGTAACAGTACCCAGTGATGTAAGATATAAGACCCCGGGACACCAAAGGCAATCCTAGAACTTCATATCCATCACAAGATTCATCTTATATCCTACTAAAACAATCAAAGCATAATTAAAACCTTAACATAATAAAGGGCATTCTAACTTAGAGGATTTTCTAATCTACAATTATCCGCTATCCCACAGCCTTCACCAACCTATCCTCCGTGCGATCCTATCGCCACTGCCTTCCGAACCTCCTCAATCCCAGTAGAAAACACAGATAATATCAATGCAAGTAAAGCACAAGTATAGGCATATATGTCAAGTAATTCAAGTAGGCAATTAGGCATGTTATACAATTAGGCAAGCAAGTACAAGTCGGCAAAGCAAACAAACAGGTAAAAGATCCACATGATGAATGCTTGTCCTATTGGCTGTGATATCACATTGTCGGTTCAACTGCCAACCCGACACATCTCCATGGAGATGTTGTCCTTCGAAATCATAATTGGGAACCCCCGAGATATGGTGCTCGGAACACCGTCCAGGATTTTGTGCCTGCACACTCTAGTGATCCGAAGGGATGCGAGCGGGATACTCTTGCCACGGACCTCACATCTCAATGCAAGCGGGACGAACCACCGCCCTTACGCCGCTGCCGCTACCTCGACAGGCGGGATCTAACTGCCGTCCCTGCCGGGCGCATAGCGTCTCAACAATCTCAATATAAAATATTAATTCAGTGGTTTTCAGAAAACATTTTCAATATATCATGGATCCATTATTTCATTCTGAGTCCTCGACTCATCACAACCACTGTCAAATCATAACTTTCATTTCCGAACTCATTAGTTCACCAGTTCTCAATTCATATACCCTTCTTCCTTCTCATTCCACCAAACCCATCCTCAGTACACCATAATCCTAAACCTCCGTTCTCTAACTTTCCAAGAAATACCAAATAGAATCCTCCTAGGACCTTGCCCATGTTTGATACCCAAAAACAAACCCAAGAGTTTTAAAATGGTGTCACAGAAGTTTACAGACTGGTTGGGAATGTGAAATGGTTGAAAACAAAATTTGAGTTGAAAAACAGGGCATGTGCGTACGCACAGGGGTGTGCGTGCGCATGCCCAAGGAGATTTTTAAGAAGTGTGCGTACGTACAAGTGCCAAAATTTACAATTCTGTTCGCTCACACAAGGCGTGCTAGAGCCCTCAACAGAATGCACCTTCCAACGTGTGCGTGCGCACAAGTTGTAAAACTTCATTGGATATGTGCGCGCACAGGTCGTGCTAGCACTCTCAACAGCAATCCTTCCCCTGTGTGTGCGTACGCACAAGGCTGTGCGTGCGCACAGGTTCAAAACCTCACAGGGGTGTGCGTTCGCACACAAACCAGAAATTACAAAATTCTGCAACATTGCAAAATTTTAGATTTTGACACCAAATTTTCCATAATCATATATTTTTCTACCGAATTTGTATTTCCACAAAATTTAAACCATTTTAAAGCTTGTTGAATTTTCTTTCATTTGATATAAAATACATTGAATTTCAAGCACGGTAGTTCAAGATATGATTCATGGAAGTTCACCAAAATTTCAGTTTTACCAAAAGTTCACAAAGTTTCAATTTTCCCAATCCTCAACCAAAATCAAACCAAAACCTTTCCCAACTCCCATTTACATCAAAATCTACCCTTTGTATCACATTCTACCATTCATACCAAATTTTTCTTCACACTTCATTATTCTCAATCTCAATTGTCAAATATATAACATTATAAACAATCCTCCATCAACACATTTATCAATCATAAATCTTTCAATATCAAGCATCACAATAAATATCATTTCATCTCAATCTATATCTTCCACACCATCTTTATCAATTTCAATATCAGAATACATCAACATATTCAAAAATCATCAATTCATCATACTTCATCATAAATCATCATTCAACAATTCAACAACCATTTTAATTCAAACCTATTATATGGGTCACTAGTCTAAGTGTCCAGAAATATAATATATTACATAGAAGAAATTGAAATCATACCTTGGCCGATTCCCAATATGTACTAGATCACCAAAATTGAGTCCAACCAAGCTTCAACTCACCAACAAGCCACCAAGTCTACTTTCAAGCAATTTAAATCACCAATATACTCCACACAACACCAATTCAAGCTAGAAATTACACAAATTTCATAAATCAAACCTAGAGTTTTATATATACACAAAACCACAAGAGATCAAGTATGCTCATCTTACCAAATGTGGATTGGGTCAAAATCCAATAGTAATCAAATGCTAGAGTGTACCTAAACACTCAAAATCACAAAGATCACTTAAAACCCAAACCCAAAAATTCGAATTTCTTAGATCAGAAAACTGGGCAAGAGTTTTCGAGATTCATACCTCTTTGGTTTGATGAAACTAACGGGCTCGGAGAGAGCTTCACGTAACAACTGACGGCACGCGAATTAGAGCACTGTAACTCAAGATATGATGGATTGAAGTGAGAAGTAAATAGTGTTTTCCCTTCTTCTTTCTCTCTTCTCATGCAGCGGGTGCGTTTGTGTAATGGAGGGTTATGAGACTGAATGACCTCACTTAAAGGTATATATATGTGTTGGACTTGGGCCCAATTTGGGCTCGATCCAACTCGTTAGCGTTTTTAGCCCGCGCTAAACCTTTAAAATTAATGCCCGATTTTCCGTTTGTAATGTTTTTCTAAGGTTTTCGACTGTTTTTAATCTTTCTCGCACAGTACTGGGCAGACTTAAATCGGTTCGACCGGTTTGGCTGCCGGTTCGCGGTTTTACTCGATTTTTCACAGAAAATACATTTTCTGACTCAGAAAAATCTACTGAGTCAAAAAATCATATTTAAATCCTCAAATTCTCATTCTAAATTTTCGGATCCAATTTTGGGCAACTTAATTATCTAATTAGGCGGTTAATTAGTCTCGGTTCTTACATGGATCTCATTAACTACACTTGGTGGAATATTTTTCTCCGCTGTGCTGTTCGAACAATTCTCCGCACCTCTGCCAATCTATTTTCTGGCTTGATTCTGCTCGTCGGGTGCATAAGGGGCTTCACGCTCCTCCCTGCCCTCCACCCCATCAAGTTCAGCGGACATTATCACCTCCGCCACTAGCAGCTGACTTCCGCATTGCTCCCAGATCTTCCTCGTCGGCGTTGTTCACAGTGGCATCAACCCCTTCGTGAACTCCATGACCAGCCATGCCCCTCTCTTCACCGTCGCCCGCAGCAGCCAGCAAGGAGGCCCTTTTAAAACACACAATGACGTACTCTCCGTTGCACCACACAACCACTTCGCCGCCACACCCCACTGACATATTGGGCCTTATACGCTTCAAACCAACCCCAACTAAACTTTTGTTCAACACCAGATTAACCCCTTCTTTCCGTTTATCCCCATATTCCCAGGTCTCCGTTCTTTCAAATATTGCTTCGTTACTTATTGTTTGAGATCCCATAGATTCCGCACTCACCATAACTGCCGGATACACGCGTTTTCAAAAAATTCTCATGCCACTCATCCGAATCCTCAACAGCAAATACCTTTCTATCCTTGTCATGCTCTGCTTCCTGTAGCCCTTGTGGCATCATTACCACCGCATCACATCCCAACTCCAACAGTTCCCTCTGAATTTCTAGTTCTTCACTTCTATGGTGTTCCAAGACAACTCTCTCTTTCTCGTTCACATCAATATCCTTTTCTTTAATTTTTTCTTGTTTTCCATCAGAAGACTCTCTGACATCTTCATCGTGCGTAGTGATTTTTTTCCGGATATCAATCCTCCTCCTGTACTTATCCTCACCCACGAAGATCTCTTTTCTCCTTAATCGCATTCCATTCATTTTCTTGATGGCCTTTAATGCCCCTCCTTTTGTAGTATATCTAATGAAAGCAAACAGATGGATCCGGCCATACTTCTCCTTACGTGCCAAATAGATGTCATTTATCCTTCCTGTCCACTTGAACATACGAAACAATTCATTCTTTAAAACAGGTAAATTATCCACAAAAATTGTGAATGATTCACTCTTCAATCAGAGATACGCTTACCAAATGGGGCTGTCTAACTTTATCCCGCCTTACATTAGACATAAATAAAGGAAAATGCTACTTGTACAATAAAATTCAGCCTTTATTCAGCCTTTAAATCTAATATTTTATTATTTTAATTTTTTAATACTTACAACTTGCAATACATTGATTTTTTGCAAACCAAACCATAAAACTTTTAACAACTTTTCGTATACTAATTTTTAAAAAATCAGTAAAATTTTTAAAATCAATTAAACTCACTTCAATTTTTTTTTTATTCAAAACATTTAAAATTCATATAAAAAACACATCTAGAATTAAATAAACAACATAAACACATTTAAAATTATGTATCAACACATATAAATTATCGTCATTGTAGTTTTAAATTACATATTGAACACAAACAAAATTAGACTCAAATATACATTCAAAATTATAAGAATATACTCTAAATATTTTATTAACACATCCAAAACTCATATAAAAAAACTTATATATATACATAAGAACATAATAAACAACATAAACACATCTAATATTATAAGAATGTACTCTAAATATTTTATCAACACATCCAAAACTCACGTAAAAAAAACTTATACATATACATAAGAACATAATAAACAACATAAACACATCCAAAATTAAGTATTGACAAATCTAAATTAAGTTAATATTACAACTTTCAAATCAAATATATGAGTGAAAAAAAATTATAATCACAAACACATTTAAAAAAAAATAAAAAACAGACATATTCAATATTATATATAAATTGAAAAAATAGAATTTTTATTAAATGAAAAAAAGGATAACATACCTCCATGAATGAACTCAACCAATTTTTTTTTAGAATTTTGCCAAAAACAGAGAAGTGTGATGTAGAGGAGGAGACAGGGGAGGCACAGGAGGAGGAGGAGGAGGCAGTTGTGCGTGGTGCGAGGGAGCACACCAGGGACGAGGAGGAGCCCATCGATGGAGGAGGTGTGTGCTCGTCGCGAGGGAGGTGCGTGTCGTCGAAGGAGAAGATCGTCACAGAGGAGGTGCGCAATGAGGGAGAAGATTTTACTAGTGATGAAAATCTGATTTGGAATATTTAATATCTTATTTGGGATTTGTTAGGATTTATAAGTTTTAAATTTAAAATTTGAATTTGAATTTTAGTTAATCCATTTATGTAGATTTGTATTTAAATAAAAAAAAACTAAATCTATTTTGATGTGTTTATTTTAATTTTTTTAAATTAATGTAATAAAAAGGCTGAATAAAGGACACATTTAAAAGTAGGGGTGTTCGTGGTGCGGTTTGGATCGGTTTTGAGTAAAAAACTCATCCGATCTGAACACTAATTTTACTTGCGGTACGGTTTGGATTAGATGATGTTTTTAAAAAAATTCGATCCGATCCGATCCAATTTCAAGCGGTTTGGATTGGATTGGATTTGCGGTTTTGTAAATTAAAAAATTAAATATATATAACAAGTCTTAACATCAAATTTTAAATAATTAGCAATGATATAACAAGTCTCAACAATATCTTAAAAAGCCAACGATAACATAACATAGAAATAAAATTATAGGTTAGTTAAAATAAATAATAAATACCATTTTGAATATAAACTATTTATTAAATAATAATAATATATGAATAATATAAAAATATATAATAAATTAAACATGTTATACGTATAATTATAAATATAATAATAAAATAATAATATTATAGCACATTGTGCGGTTTGGATTGGATTGGATCGGTTTTGAAAAGTAGATTCGAAATCCGATCCGATCCAGCGGTTTGTAAAAAATAAAATCCAATCAGATCCAAATTAGTGCGGTTTTAATCGGTTTCGGTTTGGATTGAATTGGATGAACGGTTTAATTTGAATCGGTTTGGATTTGAACACCCCAATTTAAAAGATATCTAGTTGAATTCGATAGATAAATTATAGTGTATAAAGAGTATTTACTCTTATATTTTTATTGAAGCACCATTCTACCACTCTTTTTCAAACCTAATTAATTTTGTAATCATTTTTTTTTAGAATCAGTATATATGACATTTCGTTAGTGGTAACTAAGTTATTTTAGTAACTAAATTAAATCAAATTAGTTTAATAATTTATTAAATAATCAAAAAATATAATTAAAAAAAGAGAAAATACATAAAAAGGAAAAAAATTAATTATACTTAATTAAAAATAATTTATTTATCTAACATTTCTCTTTCACTAGAGTCAGATTTTTTTTAACTAAAGATAGGAGACTCGAACCTATGACCTCTTAATTAAGTATGAAGAGACTATGTCATTTGAACTATAACTCATTGGCACTAGAGTTAGATTTTTAAAAGTAAAGAAAGTCAATGTTTAATTGTTTACAAATGATTTATTATTAATGACTCTCTTGTTATAATTATTTAACATTTTCACATAAAATTTAATAAAAACAAGAGTAATGATTTTTAAATTCTGCTTGTGAAAGGAGTGGACATGATGAATCAATGAATAAGAATGAAAATTGATTTTAGAATTTAGAATTTTAGATTGTTGGTTAGTGGAATACGTGGTACGTCTGAGTCCACGTCGTATATCTATGGTGCTTACGTGTCGTAACACAGCACGTAAACCAAAGTCCACGTCACATGCACATGAATGAATTCAGATTCAGATTACAGAATTCAGAGTCATAACACGTGATCCTCACTTTCTTCTCTCTCGATTATTGTTACTACCAACTACCTCATCATCGTAATCATAACAATTGATCTGCACACACTCCAACAGACACTACACTCACTGAAGAGTGAAGAAGCTACACACTCTTCTGATTTGATTAATTAGGGATTGGATTTCAGAGAGAGAGAGAGAGAGAGAAGCTAAGCCAATGCCTTGTTCTTCAATAATCACTCCTCAACATAACGATGATGATGATGCTTCCTCCGATTTCAAGCTGAACGAGTCAACCTTCTTGGCCTCACTCATGCCTAAGAAGGAGATTGCCGTCGATCGATTCCTCCAAGATCACCCTAACTACGATGGCCGCGGTGTTCTCATCGCCATCTTCGGTATTCTCTTCCTCCGCGTTGACCTTATTCTCATTCTCACTTTCTTCAACTTTTTCTGTTTAATTTTATTTTTAGTTCCTTTTTGTTAATTTTCAAATTAATTAAGTGTATAGCACTTTGTTTTTCTTCATTACTACTAAGAGTTATTGAGCTTGCATGAGTAGTTTGTTGTTAATGGTAGATAGTGTTAGTGATGTGGTAGTTAGCTCTGTTTGCAGCATTTGTTGAGCTATGCTATAAAAGAAAGCTGAATACAGCAATGATATTGAAATAAAGGAGGAGAAACAGAGTATTTTGTTTCGTTTAGTGCTTTTAAAAAAGGAACATTTCATTTCTTATTAGTATTTCTAATTACTAAAACTCGATGTTGTTGTTGTGTTGCGTTGTGTCAATAACTCAATATACACATATATGTGATGAATGTATCATATACTTGCTTTCCGTGCTGTGTACTTCATGAGCCATGCTACAATGCACTATTAAGCTTGCATTACTATTGCTCTTCTTCTTTTTCCTGTTGTCTTCATGATCAGATTCATCTATCCTGTTTCCTTATATTAAATGATGAATTTTACATACTAGTAATAATGTAAAGTTGTTTTGGTGGCAATCTAATTTTCAGCTACTGGATCTGTGGGATCTAGTTTTCCAGTTTTAAAATGCATTTTGGTGTGCATGTTCTGGTGTACTTGTATGTTCTGGTGTTATTTGTTACAGTTTCACATGATAGTGCAAGTTTGTTCAATTATTCAATCTGCATGTTTACAGATTCTGGCGTAGACCCGGCCGCTGCTGGATTGCAGGTTACCTCAGATGGGAAACCCAAAATTCTTGATGTCATTGATTGGTACAAAGAAAACCTTTTGTTGTTGTTGTTGTTGTTTCTTAGCTGATAACTTTTGAGTTTATATTAGTTTTTAAAATAAATGTATGTTGCTTTTTTGTATCTTCAGTTCTGGCAGTGGAGATGTTGATACCTCAAAGGTGGTGAAGGCTGATGCTGATGGTTGTATTTGCGGTGCATCAGGTTAGTGGTTTGGAATATTAAATACCTTTATATACAAGTTATGATGGTCTGACATTCTTCAACTAGTGAGGCTATATACCATTTTTATAGCCTTTATATGCAAGTTATGATGGTCTGACATTCTTCAAATAATGAGGCTGTATACAATTTTAATTTTTTATCACAAGATATCAATTTAAAACTTATTAACAATGCTCTTGTTCATATTTTCGGAACACATTTGTTCTATTGTGTTTTAATATTAAAGATCAGAAAATACTCTTTCAAACAGTTTTGGTGATTCTTTATTATTTGTTATAACAAGAAGCCCTTTAAGTTTTCCTCCTCCAAATTGTCTGCATTCTTTCTTTCTCCATTCTGTTTTCCCTCTTTGTAACTTTGTGTGCTTGCATGCAATTGTCTTTTTCTTTTTTTGCACAACTTTTTTTCTTGTTAGTCAATGAACTTAAACTGTTCAATTATTAAGCTGTTGTCTGAGGTTAGAGTTCCATGAAAAAATGTTGAACAGGGGCATCTTTGATCATCAATACTTCATGGAAAAATCCTTCTGGTGAATGGCATATTGGTTACAAATTTGTTTATGAGCTTTTTACAGAAGAATTGACTTCTCGTTTGAAGGTAGAATCACAATCTTGAGAAATATTGAGTCTTCTTTTTGGTTTCTTACCCTTGGTAAATGGATCTAATTTCCCTTTTCTTCTTATGAAATGTTCACTGGCAGAAAGAAAGAAAGATAAAGTGGGACGAGAAAAACCAGGAGGAAATTGCTAAGGCTGTAAAACAGCTTCAAGATTTTGATCAGGTTAATCCTCTTACACATGCTAGAATGGTGGAATCTGAATTTGATATGATCTACTCATACCCAGCATTGGGTTTAGTAGGTATCACAGGAATACAGTTCATGAGTTGTGTGAAGATTTTCTTATTTCATTTTATTAGCTTAATATATTTTTCTTGAATTCCATTGTATTTGGATTTTGGAAAATATAAAGTGGTAATTCTTACCTTTATTCTTTCCACATTTTAGCCTGCTATAGTAACCAGTGTTTCTTAAGGGGAAGAAAAAATAAAGAAAAAGAGAGGAACGAAACCAATGAATATAAATAAGCACTATGGACTGCACGATAACTTTCTTCCTACTACTTTTTTTTTTACATTTTACGTTACTATTCCGTGTAACTCAAAATGTTATGCATTTTCTAGCAACATATCAAGGTGGAGGATGCACAACTTAAAAGGGCTCGTGAAGATCTCCAGAATAGGCTTGATCTTCTGAAAAGGCAATCTGAGGTGTGTGTTCAGCATGTTGCATTACTTCATCACTCTTTGGGCATTCCTGCTCATTCCAGTCCTCAAAAACTGGGAATGTGCTATTTATTTCAGTTCATATTCTGTTATAGGACACTAGGAAGTATTAAAATGATGATATTGGTAGAATGGTATATGGTAGTCACTATGAAATGATTTTAGAAGTGCTTTATTTTCACAGAAGCATGGAAGTCATATTTCTTTTCTTTATCTTGAAGGCTCAAACTATAAGATACTTTTATTTTTTTGTTCCCCCACCAAAATGTTGTCATATAATATATAAATTCTTCTCTGACTTTGAAAAGTTAATGCTATTTTTCAGAGCTACGATGATAAAGGACCTGTTGTAGATGCTGTTGTATGGCATGATGGAGAGGTCTGGAGGGTTGCTCTTGACACACACAGTCTTGAGGATGATCCAGACTGTGGGAAGCTTTCTAACTTTGTACCCTTAACTAATTATAGGTACATTTTGTTGCTGGTGTTATTTAAAATAGTAGCCTCTGTTGACGGATAACATAATTATTTTCAAGAAAAGGATCAACATGATAATTTTATTGGGAGAGTTCAGTATGTCCCCATCTTTATTATAGATGAGATGGTCACAAATTAGTTTAGCTAACTACCGCTTAAGAAATAAGATTGTTGTTTGTTTGGCTATTATTATTTTTTTAAATGAGATTAAAATGTTAAGTATGTAAAAAATCACTAACTATGACAACGTATTCTTTCAGGATTGAGAGGAAGTATGGTGTCTTCAGCAAATTGGATGCTTGTACATTTGTTGTTAATGTCTATAACAATGGAAATGTGTTGAGTATTGTAACAGACTGCTCATCCCATGCCACCCATGTAGCTGGTATTGCTTCTGCTTTCCACCCAAAGGTACTGATGTATAATATTACCCATAAAATGGAACTCCTATGCATAACAGGATAACTGTTGATATATGGTGTTGTTTTCAGGAGCCCTTGTTAAATGGAGTTGCACCTGGCGCACAATTAATATCTTGTAAAATTGGGGATTCTCGCTTAGGTTCAATGGAAACTGGCACAGGTTTGATTCGAGCATTGATAGCTGCTGTTGAGGTGCTACGAATGTCCTCTTTTTCTGATTATCCTGGATATTTTGATAATTAAAATGTGATTTTTCTCATTTTGTTTTTTAAAAATAACCATTGTTTTAAGGCTTTTAAGTGATGACCATTTGACATTTCATTTTCAGCACAAGTGTGATCTTATCAACATGAGTTATGGTGAACCAACATTACTGCCTGATTATGGACGCTTTGTTGACCTTGTGAATGAAGTATTCTTCTACACTTGCATTTAAAGTACGCCTGTCATGTATTTTCTTTGCCTTTTCATATTCTCTAAGTTATAAATGTTTTGGTTAGGTGGTGAACAAGCATCGTCTGATATTTGTGAGCAGTGCTGGTAATAGTGGGCCTGGTCTGAGCACTGTTGGTGCACCTGGTGGTACATCTTCAAGTATCATAGGTATTGGTGCATATGTTTCTCCTGCAATGGCTGCAGGTGCCCATTGTCTTGTCGAACCTCCATCTGAGGGGCTTGAATACACTTGGTACATTTGCTTCTCTAAAAATCTTCTAACTGGATAAACTTCTGTACCCTTCTATTTTTAATTTTGTTCTTCTGGTCTTGCATCGTTGCATGATTTATGGAGATAACTTTGCAGGTCTAGCCGTGGGCCAACAGCTGATGGAGACCTTGGGGTGTGTGTGAGCGCCCCTGGTGGTGCTGTTGCTCCTGTTCCTACTTGGACTCTTCAACGACGTATGCTCATGAATGGGACATCAATGGCATCTCCGTCAGCTTGTGGAGGAACTGCATTGCTCATAAGTGCAATGAAGGTTATTTGATATGGTCATTTTGTAGCTTATCTTATTTAGTTGTTGCTACTTTGCACAAATGTATATATAGTTTTATGATGTGTTGGCTCTGCATGCAGGCTGAGGGAATTTCTGTGAGTCCATATACCGTTAGGAGAGCCCTTGAGAACACAGCTGTTCCCATAGGTGATCTACCTGAGGATAAGTTATCCACTGGACAAGGCCTTATGCAAGTTGACAAGTTAGATAACTCTCCCAATATTTACTTTTATGAAATTATAGTAAGTTGTAATTTTATAAGATCTGTACTGACTTAAATGATTTACTCAACGACAGGGCTTTTGAATATATAAAGAAGTGTCAAAACTTTCCGTGTGTTAGATATCAAATAAATATCCAGCAAAGTGGAAAAACATGTAAGTTTAGAGTCTACAGGGACATTTCACCTTCCCTTTTTTTTGTTACAAAGAACGGTATTATCATTTTGGCTTTCCTTTATTTATGGTTGTAGAAAATGCAGTATGTTATTGACTAGAGGTGATTATATTTTCCGGAGAAAATATATGTTCCAGGACCTTATGTTACCTGCGGTGAAGGTTGTCAAAAAAGAATGTGAATTTCCACATAGCTTACATGAAACGAACTTTTTCTTGCCTATAATTGAGTCGGAACTTCCTTTAATTCACTCTATAATTAGTTATAAAGTTACACTGCTATGAATATGAAAAACATGAAAAATTATTTGGCAGAATTAAGAAAGAAAAAATTAAATGGTTAGACTAATCAAGGCCTAAAAATCTCATGTTTGTTAAATGTTGCATGGTTAAAAAATTACTAGCAATCACCGTTAAGCAGTTCAAGATTTCTTTCATCTTTGAATGATTGGTGCATTGACCATGTAGTGTCCCGTGACTAATATGATAACTTGATGCACAATCAAGGTTAAGGGAACGATAAAATTTAAGATAGTTTATGTGTAACTGTCTTGGAGTTAAATGAAGGGCACGTGTTAAATACTGGAAAAAATAATTATATCCTTTTGTATGATTACTGGTGGCAGATCCTTCATCACGGGGCATCTATCTTCGGGAGGCTAGTGTTTGCCGACAATCTACAGAGGTGCGATATTAATTGATTGAATATTTTTTAGTTGTGTTTTTTAAACCTTTAAAATGTGGTGAAACGAAGTACTGGTGACCTATAATTGGATACAAAATTGGATCAACTTGTCCATATTTCATGCAAGTGTAGTAGTCTACCTTGCTTGCAAAGATGACAACTAAAGGCAAAAGAGAAAGTGTACGTAGGAATCTTTTGTGGAGTTAATGAAATTTTATTAACTCCTTTGCATTGATTGATATTGAAACTTGGTATAAAAAATATGTGATTAGTATATTACTCGTGCGTTAGTATAATACTTGCTGTTTAATAAGTATATTGTATATTGTTCAGTAAACAACTGGTAATTGATTTATTTATTTTCTAACTTTTGTTGTACTTATTGACAGTGGATAGTTCAAGTTGATGCAAAATTTCATGAAGATGCCAGCAACTTTGAGGATTTGGTTCCATTTGAGGAGTGTATTGAATTGCGTTCTACTGAACCAGCAGTTGTGAAGGTCCCTGACTATTTGCTGCTCATTCATAATGGCCGTACCTTCAAGTTAGTTTTCATACTACATATATTGGCACAATTTACAATTAAAGTGTTGCTAAAATTATCTGAAATTACTTACATACTTTGATTGCTGTTACATTTTTGCAACTTAGAAGCAGCTGTTTGACAAATTAATAATTATTCATGATGGGATATCTTAAGTTATGCATGGCTCTTTTGGGAGTGGAAATTGTGAGGTGTCAGCCGTGGTTAAAATGCTAATCTCTCTTGCTTGAGTGAAACAATGTTACCATTGTAATCTTTTCAGTGAAGTTAGTTAATCAGTTCATATTATCATAATTTTTATAATTTTATAAGTCATCCTCACCTGAATATAAAAGGTACAAATAAGACATGAAAAGCATAGCTATGTAACATCCCTACTGAAACCAAAGAAATTATCTCATCCCTACTGAAATCAACTGTTGGAAAGGAATGATTAAAAATCCTGGAATTCCTTTCAATTCATATGCACCAGAGCACTGTAAAAAATTGCGGATTGCCATAGAATCTTTGCTTTTTTTACGTGATCCAAAACCTTTAAACTGTGTAAGGAAAAAGTGATGTAAATCCATAGAACAAAATTTTTCATTTGTTTTCTGTTCTTCAATTTCAACTTTCTGCTGAATTATGCAACTTTGTAATTTGTTATGATTACTTACAAGTTATTTATTTTCTCTTTCAGTGTAGTTGTTGATCCTTCCAATCTAGGTGATGGTCTTCATTATTATGAGGTCTATGGTATTGACTGCAAAGCACCATGGCGTGGTCCTCTTTTTAGAATACCAATTACCATAACCAAGCCCCATGCTGTAACTAGTCAGCCTCCAAGAGTTTCATTTTCGAAGATGATATTCCAGCCAGGTGTGAATTAGTCTATTAAATAAATCAGCCTCTGCATAATGCATTCCAACCAAAATATCTTCCCAGTATATCTGATGCTTTTGGAAACTGTAGTGTCTTAGATTGTTTATCACAGCATTCACAATTTTGGCCTAGTTTCTAGATTTTTTAATCGAAGAATTATACTTATTCTCAGTGCATGTGTGTGAGAGATTTGTAACGGGATATAGACTGTAGCAGGAGTGTAATACAAGTTTTATAATTCATACCCATAAGCCCAATCCATATATTAACCTTATCCGAAATAGATAAGCACATTTACAGTACATTGTCTAACACTCATTTGTTTGGTTTATTTTGTTTGTCATTAGGCCATATTGAAAGAAGATACATAGAAGTGCCGCACGGTGCTTCTTGGGTTGAAGCAACAATGAAAACTTCTGGTTTTGATACAGCTCGAAAATTTTATGTGGACGCTGTTCAGGTACAGCATGCAACTTGAAAACAAGGTCAAATTATGGTGATCTTCTTTGACATGTTTTCAATGTCCAGATATGCCCACTTCAAAGACCTCTGTCATGGGAAAAAGTGGTATCCTTTCCTTCTCCTGCCACCAAAACCTTTGCCTTTAAGGTTGTAAGCGGTCAAACATTGGAACTAGTCATTTCTCAATTTTGGTCAAGTGGGATAGGGAGTGATGAGACTGCCATTGTGGATTTCGAGGTAACACAATTATTATTTCTAAGAATATGTTTTCCCCTCCCAGTATTAGGACAGATTTTACTCTTCCTTTTAATAAATTAAAAAATCTGCTTTTCTCTTGAAAGAAAAAATTTTCCCAAGGAACTTAATTATCTTCATATTTCTTTCAGAAAATGATATTGATGATGAATCTTAATTCCTTTTTATTACAGTGGTTGCTTGTACTGTGTAATAATGCTTGACAATTTGAAAACTTTCATCTGTATAATTCTAAAATTCGTCATGGAATTAAAATAGTAAATGTTGAAAAGGTTCAACAGTAAGGGTATAGCAACGTTTCGTGAAGAAGAATGAAACACACACATATTGGACTCCATTGGCATGGCCAAACAATTCATATTCTTTCATATGTTGCACACTCCAGAAAGAATGCATGTTTTATTCATCTGCAAATGGATTTTTCTTGGGCAATATGTGATCTTTGTTAAAGAAAGAATTAAAACCAAGATTATGATGTGTTGTACTTGTATTATTCTTCATTGAGCATCAAATCTTGTTGCTTTCATAAATTTCCAGGTTGTATTTCACGGTATAAAAGTCAACAAAGAAGAAGTCACACTTGATGGTAGTGAAGGACCAGTAAGAATTGATGCTGAAACATTATTGGCATCGGAGGAACTTACACCAACAGCAGCTTTAAATAAGGTTATATTTTTCAAGCTCGATTCTTTTTTTTTTGGCTGTTTTTTCTTTGTGCTGGCGGTTTTAGATGCCAATGAGGTTATCTTATACTCCTAATATATGTTAAACTTGCAGATTAGGGTTCCATATCGACCAGTGGATTCTAAGATTAGTGCACTTTCAACAGATCGTGACAAACTCCCCTCTGGAAAGCAGATACTGGCACTGATTTTGACGTGAGTTATGAATTCTGTTACCTGTATATCACTTAGATGGCCTTCTCTCAGTATTTGGAATTCTAATTCTGCAGCTACAAGATCAAATTGGAAGATGGAGCTGAAGTAAAACCTCATATACCATTGCTCAATGGCCGGATATATGATAATAAATTTGAGTCACAATTTTATGTCATTTCTGATTTGAACAAGGTACTTTAGAGTTTATTTTCTTTTTTCTTTAAAAAATGAATGGGATTGTTTCCATTTTAGACTTTTGTTGTTTCTTTTTCTGTAGTCACATCAATGACAAATTGAGCATAGTTTGTGCTCATATTTTCACATTATTATTTTTTCTTGCTTATTATGTTAAATTACCATTTTGAGAAACAGTAATGATTATTAGTCAGTGACAAGTTGTGAGATATATAACCTATGTATGCTAAAATGATGTTGTTCTTATTATTTCTATATATTTGGAATTTTCTTTTGGTTTACATATATTTGTCGTTTATTTGGGGGATTCAACATCTTTTCCATCTCTGTAACCTTTTTTGTCCTTTCTTTTTTACTTATATTTATCTCTGTTGCTTTTTATCTGTTTGGATTGTAGCGTGTATATTCAACCGGTGATGTCTATCCAAGCTCTTCAAAGCTTCCCAAGGGAGAATACAATTTACAGCTATATTTGAGGTACATGATTTTTCTATAGTATATTTGGTGGGTGAGTAGAAAGGCCGGCATCCCCCTTGTTGGTGAAGGGTTCTGGAAGTTGTTATGTAACTAAATCGTCCATTTTGAGTTGTAAGGTAGCGATTAGAAAACTAATCGTGACCAAGCATCATGTCAAGGAGTTGTAGAAACTAGCAGTTGTATTAGAACTAGTGTATTTCTAGGTTCCTCAACAGATTTATACTTACGATACATTCTATGTTGATGATAATTTATGGTTCCAGGCATGACAATGTGCAAATTCTGGAAAAGATAAGGAATTTGGAGTTATTCATTGAGCAAAATTTGGAAGACAAGGTTGTTTTTATTTAGCAATTTATTTTTTCCCACAAGTTATTAATTGTTGTCAAGTCTATCAATCTTTTCCACTCTTGACTTTTAACTAGCATATGATTATATGACACTCGATAAACTCGGATAGCAATAAGCCATTCCAAGTTAAGGGGATAGTTTATTGAAAATATTTACCTGAATATTTACAATTTGGTGATGTCAATGACATATCCAATCATGCAAATGGGATAGTTATACATAAATTGGAGAAGGTTTCTTTAAAAATCTAAGAGTAGGGGATTTCTCTAGTATCCTTAAATTTTTTTAAGGGCTAAATTTATTTATTTTTTCTTAAGAAAAGTTTTAAAGTTATGCGATAATGGCGTAATGCTTAAAGAATAGTCACTCATTTATTAAAACGTATTGATATTTGATACCCTTAAAATTGTCATGCATATCAAAGGAATCACCTTAAAAAAGTGGAATTAAAAATTTCTCAATACGCATTCGCATATTTAAAAATGGTATGTAATTTTGAGTATTGAATATGCCTCCATATAGGCATATAGTCATCTTTGGTTGTATCATAACACCAGGTGAGGTTAAAGATTTTATACACAGTATTCAAATTCAGATTATACAAACTCCTTGTAGTCATTTATTTTTTTCTTGTCTGTGTTTCCAGGAAATCATTCAGCTATCCTTTTTCTCTCAACCTGATGGCCCAGTGATTGGAAATGGCTCCTTTAAATCGTCATTCTTATTTCCAGGGTATGAATGGGTTTCTATTCCTTCATAACTGCCTACATTTGTATGTTTTCTTTTGTTGTCATGTTGACTTTTGTTTATTGATAGTATAAAAGAAGGATTTTATCTGGGTCCACCACCGAAAGATAAGCTTCCCAAGGTATATTCTCCTTTGTTAACCTTTTGGATATTGCCACTGATAATATATAATCCTGTTTGTAATATTTGTGCAGAATTCTACACAAGGTTCTGTATTGTTAGGGGCAATTTCGTATGGAAAACTATCATTTTCTGAGGGGGAGAATAAAAATCCAGAAAAGCACCCTGCATCATATCAACTATCTTACATAGTTCCCCCAAATAAGGTTACTCTCTACCTTTTGAAGCTATCTTCCTTAACGTCTGTTTTCTTTGTGATTGTGCTTCACATGCACATAAGTTCTGGTTTGAATTAGCAACAAGCTGTGCTGTAGTCAATTTATATATATGAGTTAGCTTAATATCTAACAATACTTTCATATTGTCTTTTGTTAAAAGATTGAAGAAGACAAGGGCAAAGGTTCTTCCAAATCTTCCAAGAAGACTGTTTCTGAACGTTTGACAGAAGAGGTATGAAAGCAAAGAGACCCTTCTTTTCATTTTGTTTTTCCCCTTATTTAATCCAATCAATTGCATTGTTATCCGCATTTTGGAATGTTATATTCAAACTTTGCATTGCATGAAGTAATATTACTTGCTCGCAAATATATTAAACAAGTACAACTCAAGGAGTCAAGTTTAAGTATGTAGAGATGGAATTTGGCAAGTACTTCTTACATAATTATTTTATTGAGTTGCCGACTATTTGATGTTAAGTCAACGGGATTATTTAGTGCAAATTCTATATGTTGATGCCATTATTGAAAACAGCTACTTCTGAATGTTGCAGTATTTTGAATGGTGTTGTATGCATGCATCTTTGTCTTTAAGTATGGTGCATTTACTATGAAACTAAATGTGGCAAATATCTTCTTGCTCAATAATGTATAGTACTATTCCATTTCTTTACAGGGACCTCCGTAGTCAACATTTCCTTATATTTCTAGGTTATCATAATGTTGATTTTATCATGTATGTTACAGATATTTTTTTGTCTTCTTTAGTAATACTTTAATTTTTCCTTGACCTGCCTATCAGGTGAGAGAGGCAAAAATACATGTGCTAGGAAGCCTTAAGCAAGAAACTGATGAAGAGCGCTCGCAGTGGGAAGAGCTAGCTACCTCTCTTAAAGTCAGTAAAGAAACTTGTCTGTTTTTATTTTTATTTTGGTGGTAATCAAATTTGTTTTTTGCCTTCTATTTTATGCTAAGGTTATTGAGTTCTCTGTATTCAGATTAAACAAATTAGTTTTGTGTGTATATTTCCTCTCAGTCAGAATATCCAAAATACACGCCACTGCTTGCAAAGATTTTGGAAGGTTTGGTTTCTAGGACTGATGTCAAGGACAAAATTGATCATGACGAAAAGGTAATTTTTGTTGGAGTTAATGTTTAATATGAATTACCTTCCCTCCCATCTCCCAAACTCAATGTTAATTTTTTTATTAAAAAAAAAGACATCTTTACTCAATAGTTTCCAATATTAAGATGCAATACCATCTTATTGAATATTAGAGGAATAAAACTAATTATAATTAATTTGGAAGCATGATTTAGCTATTGTGAAATTTCGATGCCAGTCCAACTGTTATTTTCATAAGAATTTATCCTATAGGGGTTTTTGCTGTTGTTTACATAATAACTATGAATATCATTATTACATTTTGCAGGTGATTGATGCAGCAAATGAGGTGATTGACAGTATAGACAGGGAAGAATTAGCAAAATTTTTTGCACTGAAAAATGATCCAGAAGATGAAGCAGAGGTGATCAATTCTATCCCAGTATTTTTAGTTATTCCGATAACCAAGTTTTACAGATGTTACCAAAGAAACGTAATGTTAGGAAAAGATCGTATGATGATACACATATGTAATCTGTTGTTTACATAGAATCCGGATTTGAACTGGTGACACGAGGATTTTCAGTCCTCTGCTCTACCAGCTGAGAAGTACAGTAAATTGATGGAGCAAGTCAGAGACTAATCACAACTAATCGGTCTTAAAACAGTTGATGGCTACATATTTAACAATTAGCATATTCTAAATCTCTCAGTTCTTACACCTTATTTTGTATAAAATGCAAGATTGGTGACAACAAAGCCTGGTTGTTATTGGTTTATGAAACTCTCCACAAACCTTAAAAATATAGCACCAGGGATTTAACTACAAATTATTTTAATGTAAAAGTTGGGTGAAAAATATTATTACCATTTTGTTATGTTGATGGCATCAAATATTGCTCGATTGTTTGTCATTCATGTCCCCTATATGCTGAAAAATGAAATTTCTACTCTCACAAGTCACAGCGTATAATGATATTCCAATCTCTCTTCTGTAGGATATCAGGAAAAAGATGGAAACAACTCGTGACCAGTTAGCAGAGGCATTGTATCAGAAGGGGCTTGCGCTGGCAGAAATAGAGTCTTTAAAGGTAAGAGTTTCTTCATTCTTATTCTGATCATGTTTTCTTAAGCAATTACTATACAGTTTCAACTTTCAACATTTCTATCATGCATACTTAACAAAGTGAAGAACCATGCTTATGATTGTTTCATTTCTTTGGTTAACAGAAGGTCAACTCTTAGTGTAAACAGTACCATATATCATGAATGCAGATGGTATTGCATATGTCTGCGTAATCTGTCGCATTGGGTTAAAGCAGTAGTGCTGCATGGCAATTAGCTCCAAGAAGTGAGAGATCCCTGTAAAGCGTGTCAAATTAACTTCTTTTCTTATACATGTCCCGTAGATATCATATGGTGTATGCCATAAATGCTACTTTTCATTTAACCTAAAGATTCAAATAATGTTTTACATAACTATAATTATTATGATCAATTGATGATCATGACGATTAACAACATAGTTTCTTCTTTCTTGAGTCTGCTATGCTGCTATGAAACTTTCTCTTATGTAGTCTACTATGGTTAGTTTCAGTCATCTGCATTATTGTTCTGATGAAAATGTTAAAGTGATTCATTGGCCTGAAACGAGTCACTTTTCCATTATGCTAGTGATGACATTTATTTATTTTTTTTTATAAAATAAAAGTTGGCAGACTTGACGACTTGGTGTATATTGTCAAAGGAGGGAGATACAGAAGGTGCAAAGAAAGACGAGGACAAGAGTGGTGACCAATCTACACATGATCCAGACTTGTTTGAAGAGAATTTCAGAGAATTGAAGAAATGGGTTGATGTCAAGTCCCCAAAATATGGAATCCTGTTAGTAACGCGCGAGAAGCGTGCTCAAAGGCTTGGTACAGCATTGAAGGTATCCTCTCCTTCCTTGTAATGAACACTGATTAAGTTTTAAAACACACAACTTGTGCTGAGATAGATCATTCTTCAGAGAATCTATGCTCATGAAGCAACTCTCTTGTCTATTTTCCAAGCCATTGTCCTCCTTATTTTGGAATATGGTTGTTATAAATCACTAGGGATCCTATTTGAACATTTTTCTCATCTTGATTTCAGGCACTCTTGGACCTAATTCAAGATGATCCAGAGCCTGCTAAGAAGAAATTCTATGAACTGAAGCTGTCTTTGGTTGAAGAGATTGGATGGACACATTGGGTAACATATGAAAGAGAATGGATGCTTGTCCGTTTCCCTCCAACCTTGCCCCTCTTCTAACTTCTACAACCCTCTTAACTGTGGGGTGTATTGTATTTTAGACAGCAATACTGTCCATTTTCATCAATAATATTCTGTATTTGTGAGAATAGAATAATTCATGTAATATTATACGTTTGTACGTGTGTGTATGTAACATCATTTTCATTTTGTAATAAAATTAGCTTCCCCTACCATATAAGGTTTTCTCCTTAACTCCAATAATGATGTAGGGTTTTGTTTTCCCTTCATATTTAGACATCTTATATATGTGCAATTTCTCAATTTCGAACTCCAGTTTAGATATAAATATTTAAAAGTAATGTTACACATCCAAATTTTTTTATGAATTAAGTTTAACTAAATTAAACAATAAAATTTAGAATAATACTAGTCACAACTGATTTTTGTTATGTTAGATCAATTTGGTTGGAGTAGTTAACAAAAAGACTTGAATATATAACATTATTTATATAAATATTAGAACAAACTAAGAATATATCTTCATTCTTGAACAAGCTTAGAATTTAATTATTTTGTGTATATGAATGATAACTTGATAAGTCAATATTAACTACTTTGTACAGAGGTATACGGAATATAACCAATTTGGATATAAATTTTTAGATAATGTAATTAAATTAAATTTATAATTATAATGAAATATATAATATCATATCATATCTAATAAAATCAGCTTATTATTTATAATAAAAAAAGATCTTACAATTATGAGATGTGATATATATTGTATACGCATAATACATATTTTTGTATCGATGATTAATTGGTTAGTGATTTTTTAAAAATAAAAAATAAAAACATTTTTGAAGAAATTAACGTCAAGGAAGAAGAGAAGGAAAGTGGCTAGTACTTGCTCCCGGTTTCCCACACGGCCACACAGATAGCATAGCTTACTTTACTAATCAATTAAGCTTTTCAAATCAAAGGTTTGCATCTTATAATTAATGACTTGACATGGTATTAAAATCTAATTTTGTCTCGGGTACATGATATATTATATAAATGAATTCGCGTGCATAATATATACATACATATACATAAAAGACTAGAGACCATACCATGTGAGAAACCATGGAGTTAGTATATATATATAATTGAGAATGGCTTTCTCATGTAGTCATCTATGTATATACGTAATCTTCGACCTTTTTTTATACTGTGCACTTTTCAACTGTAAGGATTATATATATTTATTTTATTAAACAAATTAAACAAAGAATGTTAGTATCTTGGAGTAATATTATCTTATATAATTTTTTCATTGTATATTTGTATTAAATTAGAACTTAGAAGCAATAACAACTAATTTTAGTTGATCTAGTAATTAGTTGAGCCGCTAGTCTGCTATAAATGCGAAAAGTTTAAATTTCATCTTATGTATACAACAATCTATTAGACAGACAAATCTTAAGATAAATTTTAGATTCGTAACCAATTAATGTTTAACTCACTAGATTGAAAGATATCATGGAAAAAAAAAGTAACAATATTTATTTTATATATAATTTAATTTTAATATATATTTAATTATTTATTACATTTATATATTTAAATAATTATTTAAATTTATATTAGAATAGTTTTTTATATGAAAATATATTTTTATAAAGATATGATTTAGAATATAAAAAAATCTTTAAATATATAAAAATTAAATAATAATTTTTAATTAGAGACATTTTTAACAGATCGTTTACTCACATATTTTGACCATGATTCTAGCATTGGTACAAATTAAATAATAATTTGGAAACATGTATTAATTCACCATACAGGGAGAATGGTACGGTACGGTTAGAATTGGAAGAACTAATATTCAAGGATATATAACAAATTGTTTAAACAAATTAAAAGATTTGAAATATGAAAAGATTAAAGTACACTGACAAAAGCTTAAGGAGTATGAATTAGGGTAACAACCAAACAGGAGGACAAAAGAACTTCACTTCTAACAATACTCTCTGGAAATTTCCATGGTCCAAGTCGAAGATGCCGATATCTTGAAAAACAGGATCGTAAAATGATGATTGCATCGCTGTTTGGTTATCTGTAAACCAAATCTGGTTTCCTTTGCTTAGAAAAGGCATAGGAATTTGAACAGAAGAATTAAAGCCAATCACTAGTATATAGTTACCTAAATTATCTAATGTTGACCACTCTTTTCTGTTTCTTTTTAACTCATAGATATCGAATTTGTAAGTTTCAAAATCCCTGCGTATTCTCCTCAAGAAGGGATGGCGAAGATATCTTACCAACATCAATAAGCTTCCATTGGCGCACCCAATAAGACATTTAGGCTCGTGAGGGCCTACGGGAATTTCGGATGGAGGTCTGGTTTCATGGATTCCTCCCTTAAGCCCTGCTCTTATCTTTGTATCAAATTCATATAGCTGCCCGTCATTGTTTATGGCATATATCTTTTCTTGGAAAAATATTACGTCCTCAAACCTCTTATCTCTGGTTGGAAATTCTACCCATCTCATATTGCCAGGCTTGTAAAAGGCCAGCCTCTGGTTAGGTCCGAATATCACCACCGCCATAAAATTTTCAATGTCATGCTCAGGAGATGAGTTTATAATAACCTTAAAAACTTGGAATCTATGCACGCTATCTCTATCCAGGGTGATCCTAATGTCACGAAAATCCCACGTTGTGTATTCATCCCCATGATTATCAGGCTGGTAATCAATTATAGTGGGTAAAGTTGAGACTGGAGGAAGATCCAAACTACGATTTGTAAATGGATTTAACATTTGCATAGTGCCATCAGATATGGATTGGACAATCACCCATCCATGACCAGAACCGCGGATGAACTTGTTGTCCGACTGCATCTCTGGCAGCATGATATGGTAAATATCTTTCTCTTCAAGGACGCAAGTATCAAGAGTTTCATCATCTGCAGCAGCTAATTGCATGAGATGATAAATCTCCTCGTCTTCGTAGGAATGATTCTTGACAGTTTCGTCAGGTAACAATAACCATGGAATTTTGTTTCCATTGGGAATCTTTGGAAGTTTCAAGCTCCACTCTTTGCAAACCATTCGAAGCTGAAGGTAATCATCGTAGGCATGAAACCGTTTTGAAATTTCTTTCAACAAATCTTCGTCAATGTCTGCCCATCGATTAATCTCGTCCATGTCTCTGACTCGAGCTATGTTGAGTTACAAAGAGTCAGATCTGAAAAAAAAAAAAAAACAGTCAGAATTTGAAAATTCGTAGAAAATAAACGTCAATTCACTCCCACCAACAAATAAAACTACAAACACGAAAAATGATTCATAACAATCGTCAGAACCAAACCCTAGAAAAAAGTCACTCTGTGCTGCACCGAAGAATCATAAGCATAATTCAACCAAATCATGTATCGAACCTAAGAATCATAAGCATAGTTCAACCAAATCATATGAAGCCATATAGGAAATTCAATGCAGAATTGTGGCAATGTTTTTATTTTGAATCAATAACAGCAAAACATCAATTCACCAACACAAATACAACATAGTGGATTTTAAAATCAATATCAGCAGAATTAATAAATTAAACAATTGAATTTATAACTCAATCTTGGGCGATGAGTTTGAGCTCTGAAGTGGGATGGTGGGTAGTGGCGGTTCTTCGAAGAGACGAGAGGATTATGGGTGGTGGCTGTTCTTCCGATTCCAAGAGAAGATTTGGGTTTTCTGCTGAGAGAGAGACAGAGAAAGGGGTGGGGGTGTTATGCGCGGGGTTTTCTCACAACATTCATTTAAAATTTAAGCTTGTAAGGTACCCGTCACTTCGTTTTTTTTTTTTTCTAGTCAGGTACCCAGGCCAAAAACTGGCCCAGACCCAAAGTAGAAAACAAACCCCCCCCCCAAAAAACCGACCCGCAACCCCGACCCGAAATTCAAACATGCGATTCCCTCTTCATGCTCCGCTTGAGACCAACATCAACGCTCTTCAAATCTTTTTTTTTTTTTTTGGACGTGAAACGCTCTTCAAATCTTTAACACAACGAATTATGAGCCATCGAAATATCCCATTTCTAAAAAACAAACAATTATCCCATAAGCCCAATGATTAACTGGGCCTCAATAACCATGTCCGGAAGCCTAAGCCATGCAATTGTTAGGGTAGCCGGCTACAAGTTCCATCAGTTTACTCAACTAAATTTTGGCTACAATTTTATTAGATAAACAACAGAAATGATGAACAATCTAAATAATAGACGACATCTCACATCTATTAAATATAAATAAATTAAAATTAATTTTTTTTAATTTATTATTTACTTTATTCAGAAAAAACTGTTTTTTTTATATTTTTTTAATTTTTATTTGTCTATTTCTATTTTTTGTTTATTCCTAGCAGGATGATACAGATTCATATGTACGTGTTTTTTGAAGTGAGATTAGGAGTGAAAAAAAGTCAGGCGGCCTGCTAAGACCTGCGATCTGGCCTGTGTTTGACCTGGTTTGTTATAAAAGAGGCACAGACTCAGACTCTTTTAAAAGCCTTAATATATTAATAGGTCATGTCCAAACTCACTAATTAGTCTTACCTGTCAGATCTGCCTGGACCTGTTAAAACATAATTAAATATATAAATAATTTTTAATTATTAACAAAATTATGTGATATTTTAAATTCATTATATTTTATTATAAATATTTTTGTATATTTTAAATATTTTAAATGATTAAAAATTCTTATAAATATTAAATATGACATATTACATATAAATATTTTTATTAAAAAGAAATTTTTTTTAAATAATATTTTTATTTTTGTAAAAAAAAAAATACTAGGCCATTTAACAGATTTCAGGCCAGGCTAGGCTGAACAACAAGTCAGGCCTAATACTTTATAAAAAGTCTATAATAGATTGCAGACTAAGCTCAGGCCAATTAGCTACATGAGAGGCCAAACTTGTTAAAAGTAAAACTTGGTCTGACTTGGCCTATTTTCACCCTTAAATAAGACAAAGGAGACACGCAAAATTTATTATATATTTCTTGTATATTTTTTTAAGGCATAGAAGAAAAAGTATTTTATCTTTTCTTATTTTTTATCAATTATTTTAATAAAAAAATAATATATATAATATTTTTCAATTAAATTATCCACTCCCATATTTATCCGACTTGCTCCATGATGCCAAAGATGAGAGAATATAAAATTCTCGCATGCAGTCAAATGAATGCTTATTAATTATTAATCTTCCAACAATAAAAGAGATTAGTAGTTGACATACGAAAGGAACTCCCACGTGGAGCATGCAATAATATATACCCAAAATTCCGCGAAGTTTATTAACTATGATTGAATCCATGTGATTTGTATTTCTACATACAATAATTTCATGTACTAGGTAGGTATGCTTTCATTAGTAAATATGTTTTATTATTATATGAATTTTATATGTTATATTAATAATTAGTGTACAAAGATATGTATGTTCCACGCACCAAACATAAAGGATGACCTTTAGTTTTTCTAGTTGCGGCTTAATTGAATTGAATCGTATTGCAAATTTTTCCCAAATGATAATGTAAACATTCATCTCTTCTACGTTGCGGGTTTAATTGAATTGAATCGTATTGCATTTTTTTCCCAAATTATGATGTAAACATTCATCTCTTCTAAGTTCCTACTTGCGGCACCTCATTTGTTGCGGTTTTCCTTCCTTTTGAATTTTCACTCTATTAGGGTGGAGCTTAGTTAAGATAAAGGGGGATGATCCCAAACTTTTGATAAAAAATTAGTAATATTTTTTTAAAAAATAAAAAATTAATTCAATTGGTTCAAATATTTTGCTATGACTTAAAATACCAAAATTCAATCTTTATCTCTTGTTTTTATTATATATTAATTTTTAGTTTTAAATATTCAAAACATGTTGGATTTGGACTGAACTGAATGTATTCGCATTTCGCAACTCTCTATTCAATAAGCAACACTTTCTCTACCTTTAAGTTTAAATATAAAAAATTAGGTATTTTTTATTTATGTAATTTAATATTATTTTATATTTTGCTGTTTATTTAATTAAATTTTTTATATGATAAAAATATTAGAATATTCAATAAGTATTGATATTATTGTATTTGTATACATTGATTAAAAAATTCAATAAATATTATAAATTTTAATATTTGTCATTCTAACTTCTTTTTTATATATTTTAGAAGATATATATTCAAATTTTTATATAAAATAATCATGAAAAATCAAAGAATTGATGCATTTTTTAAGAAGAAAGCTAATATTTAAGAAGGAGAATATATAACTTTTACAATATCAACATCTGTAGATAGTTCTTCTACTTTAATGAATCACGAAAAAAGTGAGATACAACTCCAAAAGTTCAAAGAGTTGCATCTGATGAGTTTGATCTTAATTTTTTGGAACGAGGCCCTAGAAAACGGCTTTAAATTTGACAATATCACCCAAATTAGAGAGATAAAATTAGACAAATTTATCTTAAATGGAATCCATATCAAAAGTATCTTAACAATTATTTTCTATCTGATCCCTTAAAATTTTGTTTCAAGTTCCGCCACTCAATCCCTCGCACTTTTCCGTTTTGTCACTCACTAATGTAAATGAAGTTATAGATTTAGATTTAGATTTAGAGTTTAGAAAAGTTACACTGATTTTTCTTAAAACTATACCCTTATTCTATTTATACTATTTAGATGATATTGCACTTCAACATTCTTATATTTTCTTTTCACCTCTATAATAATCATATGATACTAATTTATCTTTCCTTTAAATTAAAAAAAAGTTTAATTATTCTGTTGGTCCTATAGTTTCGTGAAATTTTTAATTAGATTCCTATATTTTTTTCTTTTTAATTGGGTCCCTGCACCAATTTTTTTTAATTAGGTTTCTCTTGGCAGTAATTGGCTTAATTTTATAGGAAGCCAACTAAAAAAATAAAATAATAAAATTGGTGCAGGAACTCAAATAAAAGGGAAAAAAAAGCATAAGGACCCAATTAATAAAAAAATTTGGTGCAAGAACTCAATTAAAAGAAAAAAAAGTATAAAGACCTAATTAAAAATTTTGCGAAACTATAGGATCAACAGAGTAATTAAACAAAAAAAAAATCCAAATGTATCATTCTTACTTTGAAGAAGTTTAATGAAATGTACTTACTTAAAACAAAATAATCAATATTCTTGTGGTCTATATAATTGAAGTAGATAGGGTTGACAATGGATAAGGTAGAGTTTGGACTCTATCCTAATCTTATTTGTGGGTTGAAAACTTTTTTAAAATTTAACCATATTTTATTCGCAGATTGAAAATCTCTTAACCCTAACCCTACTTGCACCATAAAGTTCTCAACCCCATCTTATTTGACCCTACCAGTAGAAAAATCAATTTTTTTTCAAATAAATATTAAATCCAATTATTCCATATTTCATACATATTAATAAAATATAAAAATTAAGTTCAAATTAAATTAAAAAAAATTTAACATAAAATTATAAATAACATAATCATAGGTTCTTAATAAACACAAATAAAAATAAATGTCTTGTCATTCTTCTAACTTCTTCAAGTTCTTGCAACATTATTATTTAAATAACAAATTGACTAAATTAAGAAATTAAATAATTAGCTTAGTGGTATACTTCGAGTTTGGGATAAGTACTTTTTTCATCCTCAAGGTCTGGGGTCAAAATCAAAATCGTCCCCAATCTTTTTTTCTTATTAAAATCATCCCCAACGTTCAAAAATACTTTAAAATCATCTTTTTCCGAATTTTTAGACCAAAATACCCTCATCATCATCATTCTCCTCTTCACCTTCCTCACCCCACCACCTCCATTGCCACCACTGCCACCACTACCACCACCACCACCACCACCAACACAACTCTCTCACCTCACTGCGGTAACCCCCCACCCCTTACCCCCACCCACCCCCCCCCCCCACCCCTCACCGCCTCCCCCTCACCCCACTCCGTCACCCCCTCTCCCCCTCACCCCCCACCCCTCACCCCACTCCGTCACCCCCTCTCCCCCTCACCCCCCACCCCTCATCGCCTCCCCTCACCCCACTCCCTCACCCCCTCACCCTCTCACCGTAACCCTTCCCACCTCTCACCCCACTCCCTCACCGTAACCCTCCACCCCTCACCCTTTCACCATAACTCCCACCCCCTCACTGTAACCAGAATTTAAATTTTCAGGCAAACTTGCAACAGAAATCAAAGAATAATAATCACAGGAAAAAAAACACTTGCAACAGAAAATCAAAGAACCCTCTTTGGCAAAAAAAAAAATCACAAAAAAAGTAATCACTTGCAACAGAATCTCATGGAAATTCAAAACCCAGGCAGAAGTTCTTTTCCTCAATTGAATCCAAACCAATAATCAAAATTGACTTACAGCCATAGAAAAATTATTGAATAATAATCCAGAAAAAATACTGTTCATGGTCATCATCATCATTCACTTTGAAGAAGAAGAAGAAAAAGAAGAAGAAGAAGCGGTGGTGTGGTGCGGTGGTGCGGCGATATGAAGAGGAAGAAGAAGAAGATGGTCGTGCGGTGCGGTGCGACGGCGGGTTGGACGCAGGGGCGGCGGCGGGTTAGACGCAGGGGCGGCGGCGGTGAGGGGATGAGAGGGCGAGGGTGCGATGGAGTGATGGAGTGAGGGATTACAGTGAGGGGGGTGAGGGAGGGGAACTGATGAAGATGATGATGATGATGATGATGATGATGGGAGGGATGGGATGGGATTTGGGGGTGGGGTTTGGGGGTGGGTGTAGGAGGAAGGGAAATTGGGGGGTTGGGGGTTGGGGGGAGAGAGGGAAGAGATGCTGATGGGTGTGGGTGTGGGTGGGGGTGGGGTATTATTTTTTTTTTTATTAATAGTTAAGGGTAATTTGGTCCAAAAAAATAGGGAAGGACAATTTTATAACGTTTTGTAACATTGAGGATGATTTTAATAACAAAAAAAGGTCGAAGACGATTTTGATTTTGACCCCAGACTTTGGGGACGAAAAAAGTACTTATCCCCTTCGAGTTTTTACAAAAAAAAAAAAATTATAGAGTTCAAGTAAAGTAGAATAGGTATACTCTAAACCTACATTTAATCATACCCGATAAAATTAGGTACTTGCAGTATTGTCAACTCTAAACAAAAGCGTATATTTAACTAGTAGTTTTTTTTTTTTTTTTTTGGTAGAAGAAAAGTTGTAAAAGAAGAAAGGAGATCAATTTAAAAGGGCAGATAAAATATATAATCTTAGACTCTCACAAGCGAAAAAATTGGCTGTGGAAAAAAAATTATATCTTAAGCATCGATATGCATAATCGTTTTTTTGGGTTTAGTAAATTTTGCATAACTTTTTTTTATGTTATTTGATTTTAATACTGATCACGGATAAAATCAGTTATTTATAAAAAGACACATAAATTATTATATATGTTACTACTATAATCAATCCTCGTATATTCATAAATTGATACACACATTTCTAAAGAGGTTGAACAATAAGAGGAATTCCATGAATAGGCCTAAGTGATAGCATGATAGTTGGAGAATGGTGATAACTAGGAGAAACCTTAAACCTAAACCTAGATAGGAGTAGGGTTAACACAATCTTATACTCCATGAATGACAAGTTCCTACCAACACACATTCTCCCTCCGAATCCAAATGGCAAGTACCCCATTTGGTGGTTGCATCCGCCGTTCGCATCGTCCATGAACCTCTCCGGTTTGAACTCATTCGCGTCGCTTCCCCATAGGGTCGCGTCACGGTGCATGGCTATAAGGTCAATCCAAATGTTAGTCCCTTTAGGCACTATAAAATCATCAACCCTAATTTCTCCTTTGGCTTGTCTTTGCACATTTGGTGATGGTGGATAGAGTCTTAGAGCTTCATTCATCACCCATTTCATCTGTATAGATCAATTGATATATTAGAGTTTAATTTTGATGACTGATGATGTAAAACGTTTTATACAGTCGTACAATTACATTTATTTTTTTAGATAACTATTTACACAATCAATATAAAAGATAAATATTTTTTATTAATGTGACATTAAATAATTAAATAATCAGATACACGTGTGCATCAAAATTAAATTCATAATAATATATATGATCAATATAAAAATTATTTTTCATCATTAGTTTACCTAAAAAATGTACTTTTTATTTTCAATTTTAAATTATATAAAAATATAGATTTCCAACTTTATTTTTCGGCGGATTTACATGATGGAAGGAGTATAAACTAATAAATTAAGACAAAACAACAAAACTAAGATCTCATTATTCAAAAAGTCAAACCCCAAATCAAAGTACACGTGGCAATATGAGACAAGGTCCATGAAGAAAAAAAAAAAAGGAAATGTTGAAAGTTTTGACTTTTGAAGACAGTGTAAACTGGAAAAGAAAATAACAAAAGTCGTAGCACTTTTTATCTACAGTATCTTATTTTATATATAATTAAATTTAGATTCGGACTTTAGTCAGAGATGAGAATCTGTGTCCTCGTTTATTAAGTATCTAATAATGTACGTATAGTCATTAACAAAGAGTCTTACTGGACAAATTAAATAAATTAAATAAACTAGCACATGAGCACACACGTTTATGCTTAAAGAAAATCTTAAGGTTCTAATTCTTGTGAACAAATTAAATAAATAAAAACGAATGCTTTATATAATTTGTTGTTCTAGTACAAGAATCAACTCATCACAATCAAATTTTAATTAGATTTTAGTAAAATTTTTAAATATTAAAAATAATTTAGATATCAAATTTCTAATAATGAAATTTTGATATTAGTGTATATTAATAGAATTTGATTAAGGTTTAATTATTTTATTGGTCTTTATAGTTTTATCAAATTTATAATTAGGTCTTTATATTTTTTTTAATTTTGTAATTAAGTTTTTTTAATATAAAAAGTGTTAGAATTAACTTACTATTTTTTCACAAATTAAATTAAAGGTATTCACAATTAAGAATCTAATTAAATTTTTTTATATATTTTTTTGATAGAAATATTCTAATAATTTTAGCGTTTTTAACACGAAAATGACCTAATTATTAAATTAAAAACAGTATAGAGATTCATTTGAAAAAAAAATAAAAATAAAAATAAAAATAAAAATAAAAACTTAATTGTAAATTTAGTAAAATTATAAGAATTAATTGAATAATTAAATCTTTGATTAATCATCTAACCATTAATTATATATTCACTACAAAAAAGGTCTATACTCACGGTTAGCTAGTGAAAAGGGTGACCATAGGTCTATTGTCACGGTTTTTGACCTATGATCACAGTTTTTTTACTGTGGCCTATTCTGTCGTGGCCATAGACATATGGTCACAATTTTTTTTATCTATGGTCATAGTTTCTATGGTCACGATTTTAGTGTTCAAATTCTAGCACTTTAAGCCACGTTTTTTTTACCGTGATTATAAGTTAATATATGGTCACGCGTAAAAACCGTGATCATAGTCATAACTATGATCACGGTCAGCCTCTATGATTATCTATGATCACCCTACTTAAAACCGTGGCCATATACCCTTTTCAGCCACCATTTTTTTAAAAACTGTGACCATAATCCCTTTTTTTGGCCACGGTAAAAAATCGTAACCATAGAAAATTTATAATTACGATCTTTTACCGTGACAAAAAAAATCTTGGTCATAGACCCAAAATATTGTGGTGATTATAGTGTATGTAGTTACCTTTTTCAAACCATTAAGCAAGTTGAAGTTGACATCACCACCAAAGTCTCCATTATTGCCCATGACTTCTTTGATTTCATCTCTCAATTGGTTTTGCCAATCTTCATGCATGGCTAGAAGGAGCAAACTCCAAATTATGGAAAGTGACGTGGTTTCATAGCCACCAAAGAAAAATGTCTTACACTCATCAATCAATTCTCTCATTGAGAAATTATTTTTTTCCTCTCCATTTACCACTTGATGATTTTCTTGCAACAAATGACCCAACAAATCTTCTTGAGATTTTCCACTTTGCATCCTTTCATTTATAAAAGAGATTAAGAGCTTATCAATTTCCCCACCAATTTTCTTGGCCTCTAGGGTTTTATTGATAGCAAAAAAATTGCCAAAGGGAACCCCCACAAAACGGTGGCTCTTAAATAGAACCATTTGCAATTCTTTTAATTTTCTAAACACTATTTTTCCATTTTCATCTCCCATTCCAAAACTTGCTTTTGCTATGATCTCACCAGCTGTTTCCATAATCTCCCTCTCCACATCAATTTCAGTAGGGTTACCATAGTTTATTTGAGATATCCATCTTTCTATCATTTTTCTTGTGGACTCAACCATCATGTTCGCCATTGCCTACCACATATAAAACATTATTTTTAATTAATTTCATATTAATCAAAGAAATTAATTTCTTTTGGAACCATGTATTCCCAACATGTTTTTTGAAAAAGTAAGGTTACATAACTAATAATTAGGAAAAGTATGAGGAGCCAATGGAATATTTGTACAATGGGTACAATGGAAGTTTATGGAATATTAAAAATATGACTATTAGTATTATCTTTTCTCATCAACTAAAATTTTTAGGATGAGTGGTATCATGACATAGTATTAGAGCACTAGATCCGAAAGGTTCAGGGTTCGATCTTTGGTGAACTCCAAAATCAGTTATTCTAGATAATATGGAGGATGTTCATTTTATAACTCAATAGTCCATTGTACACATTGTACAAATAGTCCGTTGTCTCCCTAGCGGGATCCTTTCAACTAACATCGGCCAATTTTTATAAAATTATTTTATTTATTTTAAATTTAGATTCTAAATCATAAACTCTTAACATTCAATTTTAAATTATAAATTTAAATCCTAAAATGGACTAATTTTTACTAATTAAAAATTAATTTCACATAGTTTTGAATTAAAAACTTTCCTTTCATTTAATTGCAATTAGAGAAAGGATTAAGAAAGAGAATACAATACCTTCAACTTAAGAGGGTTAAATGCTAGAGTTATAACATGGCGATGAAGAAGCCATTGATCACTTTCAGTCATAACCAAACCCTCTCCAAACATTGAGTATCTATCTTCTTCAAGAATTCTGCCTCCGCAATGTACAAAAATGGTTCTGTCCCAAGCCAGTATATGAACACTTTTCCTGTGCAACACATAATTAATCTCATACATTCATAACTCAATGTATTTCGTTGTAATTTTTGTTTAGATTTATTGAATTATTAGACTATATTTGATTTTTGTGATCCATAAAATATAAATTTAGAGAAAAAAATATTTGTGTCCCGTCTATTCTTAAAAAATATGGTGAAAATTCACATATAATTATTTTTATGTGAAAATATTAATTATTGTTCGATATTAATTTAGTCAAATCTATTTAATCAGTTAATAATTTTTAACTAAATTTCATATGAAGTTAACTGCAGATAAACTTTTACTAAAAAATATTTATAAAATACGAATATCGCATCTCATGCTGAACTAAACACGACGTTATAATATACCAAATAAATTTTAACATAACAAATATTTTGAAATAAAAAAATTATTCTATATATTTACAAAAAAGTAGGTTAATGACTATAGATGATGATTATTAGTTGATTACCATAAGAATTTTGCCATGAAGAATAATAAGGAGCAACTATAGATTGTATATCATGAGAGAGATTAGAAGATGATGAAGAAATAGTTGTGGTATTAATAATAATAATATTGCTCTTCTTTCCTTTCATGTCTTTGATGTTTCCAAGAGGGAAACTTGGAGGTGGACCTTCAAAACCACATTTCTTAAGCTTATGAAGCTTTTGATTTGGTATAAACTAGTGTTATTAGTATCATTAGCATCAAGAAGAGACTAAGGCCAATGAGAGCAACAAAAGATAACCCTAAAAATTTCATTATCTCTCTCTTTCCTTATGTGACGTTGCTTTTGGTTTAGATTTTGTTGGTGGAAATCTGATGCAATTTATTTGAGTATTTATAGAATGAGTTATGTATGTATTTCGGTAAGATATAGAGTCAAAGGTTCTATGCTTTGACAACATAATAAAATAGGGAAAGTATGAGGAGCCAATGAAATATTTATACAATGTGTATAATGGAGGTTTACGGAGTATTAGAGATATAATCATTAATGTTACATTTTCTTATCAGTTGAAACTTTTGGGATGAGTGGTATCATGACATGGTATTAGAGCGCTAGATCTGAAAGGTCAAGAGTTATTCTAGATAGTATGGGGATGTTCATTTTGTAACTCAATAATCCATTGTACACATTGTATAAATAATCCATTGTCTCCCAATAAACAAAACAACTGTTTAGAAAACTGTGTGTGTTATTAGAGCAACTCCAATGCTAAGAAATAGAGTTCCTCTTTTAATATATGGGGACTCAATTACCATTGGAGTGAAAAGGGAAGGAGGGCTCTTCACGTGGATCAAGGTTGAGAGTCCCTCTAAACAGGGACTTGCAACAACCAATAAAATCATGCCATGTGGTAAATTAATTAAAAAAATATATATTAAATATATATATTAAATAATTAAATTATAATTAATTTATTAATAATTATAATAATTTATTATATTAAATACTTATATCTCTATTTAATTAATTATTTATATTAATTATTTAATAATTAGTTATATTAAATTATAATTAATATAAATAATTATGTTAAATCATAATTAATTAAATTTATTTTACATAAAAAATAAATTTAATTTTTACATATTATAAAATAATTTTTAGTTGGATTATTTATTTTTATTTATAAAATTTAAAATACTAACCAAATTTAAGTTATTTATTTTAATATTTTATAATATTAAATTATTTTAAATTTATAAATTTAGATAATATTATTATAAAAAATAATAATTATATTAATTTTAATTATTTTAATTAATTAATTAAGTGAGACCACAATAGGAACTAAAGTTAGTTCCTTCTAATGGAGAAGAGAGAGATTCTTTGAGTTCCTATTTACTGGTAATGATGCAAAAGCTGATGTGGAGTTACTTTTTATGACAGGTGGACCATAAATAGGGACTAGAACGAGTTCCCTACTGGAGATGGTTTTAGGAAAGAGAAGATAAAGTAGTGCTAACAAGAACACTAACTTTTCACATTATCCTTACACACCGACATTAATTAAATACCAAATTACTTTATTTGACTACTATTATTATTATTATTATTATTATTATTATTATTATTATTATTATTATTATTATTATTATTATTATTATTATTATTATTATTATTAATTAGTGAGAATAAAACAAATAGTACATGATTTTAGTGTTTTGAATATTTCAATAAAACTAAGTAATTTATTTAAGTTTACTTATTTTTCTTCCCAATAAAAAAATATAATGATGGTTTTATTTTGTAAAATTTCCTTAAATGTAGGCCTATCAATGGAAAACAATAAAAAAATAATTAATTTTAATGTGAAAATTCTATTTAATTTCTTTTGCCTTTTATTGTCTAATATATTTATTTACGAATAAAACTTACAACTCCTAAATATTTAAAAGAGCAATGTTAGGGGCTAGCAATTTTTGTGATTGTTGGCCAGCAACTAACCATCAATGATGATTTGATGGTGTGAGATTGGTGTAAGATTTCATCTAATGGCTCACCTTTCTCTGCTGGTTACATGCTGGCCAAAATTCAATAAAACTGCTGCTCCCTAGACTTTTCCTATTTAAAATACATGCATTAAATAATATGTTTTAAGATTATCCAAAAATTTCCTCAATATATATATATATATAATACCCCTGCCGCCTAGTGATGAATCATCAAACAATATTTGCTTGTCACGCTGGTTATTAGTTCTTAATTTAATTTCAATTCTTTTTTAATTCATTGAGTATAAGTATTCATTATAACAATACAGATTATATACTAGGGTATAGCTAGCTGTATTAGATGTTTCGGGCAAAATGAAACCGCAAACACTCAAACAGGGAAATCATACGTACTAAAGTATACAAATTGAAGCAACATGGATTCCTTTGATTAATTAATTGCTCACCTCTTCCATAATAAAATAGTTAAAATAAACCATGGCATGTTATGTTGTTGTATATATGTATGTGAGAACTTACTATTTTATGCTAATGAAAACGTCAATAGTTGTTGGGTATATTAGTATGAGAAGATGATAAAATTTTATATTTGTATAGTAATTTCAAGGCACAATTAGATCGCTTTTTTTAGAGAGATATTTGTCCCTACACTTAGTTGCTATAGGGTTGATGACAATACTCTCCCACGATTGAAATCTAAGAATTTCTTAATTAGCAATAATAAGAAATTATCAACTCTCTTGAACAAAGAAAAACTCTTAATAGTTGAGTAAAATGTACACTTAGTACTTGTGTTTATGAAATAGTGGATAATGACTTATTTATACATATTGCACAGAGCAATTGTGATTAGTTACGTATACCAATGATTGTGTCTTTTCTATTGCCAATAGATACAATGTTTTGAACATACACAATTCTTAAAGAGTTGTGTCTTTTTAGTCAATAAACACAATGTTTTGAACATACACAATCCTTAAAAGGTTAAGTCCCTTTAACCAAATGGTATTAAACAGTTAGTAACCGTTTATTAATATTAATAATAATATTAATAATAATATCAATAATATTAATAATATTAAGGGGTAAGTATGGTTTTGGTCCCTAATGTTGAGGGCCAAAATCGAAACCGTCTCTCATCTAATTTTCGATTTATAATCATCCTTAATGTTTTTTTCGTATTAAAATCGTCTTTTTTAATAAAAATTTTAATTTAATTCCTAAACTACCCCTACTTTAAAAAAATTATAAAATTTTAAAAAATAAAAAATAAAAAACACGTTTGTTGGAAGGGGAGGGGGTGGGGGAAGGGGGGAAGGGGGGAAGGGGTGACGGGGTGGGGGTGGGGGTGGGGGTGGGGGAAAGGGGAAGGGAAAGGAGGAGGGGGTGACGGGGGGTGGGGGTGGGGGGAGGGGGAAGGGGGTGGGGTGGGGTGGGGTGGGGGAAAGGGGAAGGGGGAGGAGGAGGGAGTGACGGGGTGGCGGATGGGGGAGGAGGAGGGGGTGACGGTGGGGTGGGGGAAAGGGGAGGGGGGAGAGGGAGGGGAAAAGGAAAAAATGGGAGGGTATTTTTGTCCAAAAAAATAAAAAGGACGATTTTAATACGAAAAGAAACGTTAAGGACGATTCTAAATCGAAAATTAGATGAGGGACGGTTTCGATTCTGACCCTCAACGTTAGGGACCAAAACCATACTTACCCCTAATATTAATTAATCAAATTTGTAAATACCCTTCAATCCCCCACTATTTACAAAATTTAAATGTCATACAAGTATATGCATAAAGAATGTGTCACTAAGATTAAACATTCTTTTAGTGTAAATTTTAAAGTTCTAACGAAGTAATAGGTGTCTAATCGATTAAACCTATACTCCATATGCTAGTACCAAAAATCACACACATTACTTATACCCTCCAAATTCAAGAGTTTAAAATTTTAAGCACTTATATGGCCTTGTGCTCATCCTGGTTTCATGAATATTTACGAGAATAAAACCTATAAAATTCTCGATTAGAGCGGCACCACTCTTATATTCATATAGGTGGAATCCTTTGATAGATAATATTATCATTCCATTAAGAGTTTAAACTCACCCTCCTAATTTATTGTAAATAGCACTAAATCCTACACCTTAGTTCTCCAATTGCTAAATAACTTGTTATTACCCATTAAACCTTGAAACTAGTGGTCTACTAGAATAAGGTTGGGTTCCCATTATTTAGCAATAATAGATTTTAATCCCATTTTAGCAGTAGTCTCTTTGATTTTATCCCTTGACAAATCTTTAGTCAAAGGGTCTGCTAAATTTTCTTGAGATCTTATATAAGTGATGGTAATTACACCATCATCTATTAGTTGCCTCACAAACTTATATCTCAAACTTATATGTCTAGACTTTCCATTATAAACCTTATTATATGCTCGAGACATGGTTGATTCACTATCACAGAAGATTGAAATGGCTGTTGTCCGCTGTGGCCACAGCTTTATATCATATAACAAATTTCTTAACCATTCCACTTCTTTACCTGCGGCTGATAAAGCAACAAACTCAGCCTCTATAGTAGAATGTGTAATACATGTTTGTTTCTTTGAAGCCCAACTTATTGCTCCACCACCTATGGTGAAAATCCATCTTGAAGTGGATTTGTTGTCACTAAAATTTGTAATCCAACTTGCGTCGGAATAACCTTCTAAAACTGCGGGATAATCACTATAATGTAATCCCAAGTTTATGGTTTTCTTGAGATAACCAAGAACTCTTGTTATAGCTTTCCAATATTGATTGCTAGGCTTTCCTGTAAATCTTGATAATTTGCACACAGCAAATGCTATATCAGATCTAGTACAGTGCATTGAATACATTAAACTTCCTATAGCACTAGCATATTCTAATTGTGCTATAGGTCTTCCTATGTTTCTTTCTAATTTAAGATTAGGATCATACGGCGTATTGGATTCTTTAATTGTGAGATGATCAAACTTTTCCAATACCTTTTTGATATAATGAGATTGACTTAAAGTAAAGCTAATTTTATTTTTATGCACCTTTATGCCTAATATTGTATCAACTTCATTCAAGTCCTTCATCTTGAATTTAGAAGTTAGATACTTCTTCGTTATACGAATTTCTTCTAAATTTGTTCCGATGATTAACATATCATCAACATATAAACAAATGATTACTCCATAATTTTTAGTAAATTTTGAGTAAATACATTTGTCCGCACTATTATGTGAGAAGCCATTTGATAACACCACTGAATCAAACTTCTCATGCCATTGTTTAGGCGCTTGTTTTAGCCCATACAAAAACTTAATTAATTTACAAACTTTCTTTTCATTTCCAGGTAGCACATAGCCTTCCGGTTACTCCATATAAATTTTTTCATTGAGATCTCCATTTTAAAAAAGCTGTTTTAACATCCATTTGATGTATATGAAGCTTGTGAATGGACGCCAATGCTATAAGAGTCCTAATAGAAGTCATTCTTGCCACAGGTGCGTAGGTATTGAAATAGTCTAGACCTTCTTGTTGTCTAAACCCCTTGGCCACTAACCTTGCTTTAAAGGTTTGTAATGAACCATCAGTGTTATACTTTCTTCTAAATATTCACTAACATCCTATAGACTTTGATCCTGGAGACAAATCAACCAAGACCCAAGTATTGTTAGATAATATTGAGTCCATTTCATCATTTATTGCTTCTTTCCAAAAAGAAAAATCCCTTGAAGCCATAGCCTCTTTGAACGTTTGAGGATCACCCTCTATGCTCATCACAATAGGAATCTTGTTTGTTACAGAATTCCTAGTTCCTTCTACCAAAAAGGTGATAGCCTGAGAAGAAATAAAATCTGGACCCAAGTCCTTTTCTTTTCTTACTCTCAAGCTCTTCCTTGGTTCAATCAACTTTTTGTCGCTTAGACGTTTATTGTTTTGATTATTTATTTCTTGTGAGATATTAGTATCATTTTGGGGATATTCTGAATTAGAAGTTGAATCATTGAAATATCTATTTTCAATAAATTCTACCTCTCTTGATTCAACAACTACATTAGACACTAAGTCTAATAGTCTATATGCTTTAGAATTTTGAGCATATCCTATAAAAGTGCCTTTTATGGCTCTTGGCCCCAATTTGGTTCTCTTTTGATCAGGAACTCGATAAAAGGCTAAACACCCCCACACTTTAAGATAATTTAAATTAGGTTTCCTTCCTTTCCAAATTTCATAAGGAGAAACCTTTCTATGTCTTGATGGTATCCTATTATGGATATGACACGATGTCAATAATGCTTCACTCCATAAATTATAAGGAAATTTTGTATTTAGTAACATTGAATTAACCATATCCACTAAGGTACGGTTTTTCCTTTCCGCCAAACCATTTTGTTGCGGAATATATGGAGCGGAAGATTCATGCACAATACCATGTAATTCACAAAAGTGATCAAATTCATTAGAAAAGTATTCTCCACCTCGATCACTACGAAGAACTTTTATTTTCTTATCATGCATATTTTCTACTTCCATTTTATATTTCTTAAATATTTCAAAAGCTTCATCTTTATTTCTAAGCAAATACACCTAAGTGAATCTAGAACAATCATCAATAAAGGTTATAAAATATCTTTTTTCTCCTCTAGTAATATTTCCATTTAGTTCACAAATATCACTATGAATCAATTCTAATAAATGTGTATTTCTTTCAACTTTAGGAAAAGGTTTCTTAGTAATTTTGGATTGTATGCAAATATCACATTTCTTATTAAAATCCTTGTTACTAAGATCAATATAGTTATTCTTTTGCATATATTCAATTGATTTGTAATTTAAGTGTGCTAATCTACTATGCCATAAATCACAAGAATCAACAACATACAAGGAAACATTCACTTTATTAATACTAAGTTTAAACATGCCTTCAGCACAATATCCTTTTCCTATGAATACATCATTCTTAAGCAAGATCACTTTATCGGATTCCATTACAACTTTGAATCCTTTCTTACACAGGAGACTAACAGAAACTAATTTTTTTTTCAAATCTGGAACATGAAGTACATTTATTAAACTTAATTTCTTTTCATATGTAAAATTCAATTCCACGGTTCCTTGACCACAAACTTTGGTTGAGTTATCATTACCCATCAAGACTTCTCTATTGTTCACTTCTTCATATGTTTTGAATTGGTTGCGATCATTGCAAACGTGAACAGTAGTCCCAAAATCTAACCACCACTCAAGTGATTTTTCTTGTGTTGCTATGTTGACTTCTGTAACCATGCCAATATGCATTTTTTGTACTTTTTCTGCAACCATAGCAATTAGATCCTTCTCTTCTACTAAGTTGGTCTTTGGTGCTTCCTTTTTCAGAAGTGTACATTCTTTGATATAGTGTCCTTTCTTGTGACAATGATAACACTCTCTTTGTCTCTTCTTATCTTGCTTTGAATCTTTAGAGAACTTTTTTTTCTTCTTATTGGTGTTGTTTTCACCAATATGATTCACTTTAGAATTTTGAGAAAGATACACAGCATCACGTTTTCGAGTTTCCTCCTCTATACGTATATGCGTTAGTAATTTCTAAATTGTGAAGTCCTCGCCAAGATGTAAAAGTTTCTTCCTATAACCATTCCAAGATGAAGGCAATTTTGAAATAATTGCTCCAACTTGTAATGATTCAGGGATCACCACTTGTAGATCACGAAGTCTACTTACAAGGATTTGTAATTCATGAATTTGATCCATGACAGGCATAGTATCATTCATAATAAATTTAAAATATTTCATCATAATAAACTTATCTGTTCATTGTCGTTCGGTATTGTACTTTTCTTCCAAAGATTTTCAAATCTCCAATGGTGATTGAATTGACATGTAGAGATCATAGAGTCGTTCGAATAAAGTGTTGAGAATATGACCTCGACATGCGAAAGTATCTTCATCATGTTTCTTCTTTAATTGAACGATCTTTTCTTTCTCTTTCGGTGTGACATTTTCAGCGGCATCGACAATTGGTGTAGTCTTAGGATCAATCACATATGCAAGATTGAGAACCGAAAGAAGGAACATCATCTTGTCCTTCCAACGGTTGAAGTTTGTTCCATCAAAGCGATCTAACTTGACAAACTCTTGATTCATAACCTTGAACATGGTGTTTTGATCTTGTGCCATCTTCAAGTAATATCTCTCTAAAATTGTTGGGTATATTAGTATGAGAAGATGACAAAATCTTATATTTGTGTAGTGGTTTCAAGGCACAATTAGATCGCTTTCTTTAGAGAGATATTTGTCCACACACTTAGTTGCTATAGGGTTGATGACAATACTCTCCCAGGATACAATGAAACCTAAGAATTTCTTAATTACCAATAGTAAGAAATTCTCAACTCTCTTGAACAAAGAAAAACTCTTAATAGTTGAGTAAAATGTACACTTAGTACTTGTGTTTATAAAATAGTGGATAAGGACTTATTTATACATATTGCACAAAGCAATTGTGATTAGTTACGTATACCAATGGTTGTGTCTTTTCTATTGCCAATAGATATAATGTTTTGAACATACACAATTCTTAAAGAGTTGTGTCCCTTTAGTCAATAGACACAATATTTTGAACATACACAATCCTTAAAAGGTTGTGTCCCTTCAACCAAATAGTACTAAACGGTTAGTAACCGTTTATTAATATTAATAATAATATCAATAATATTAATAATATTAATTAATCAAATTTGTAAATACCCTTCAACAGTAACATATAAAGCCATTGATTAGTATAGTAAAATAGCATTTTTTGGTGATGTTTTTTTTTTTTACTGTTTTTATAAGAAAAAATTGAATGTCGTCAGTAGTATACTTAGTGACAATTTTAGAAAACTATCGATAAAAGCGTCGTTAAATAGTTTGTGACAATTTTAAAAGTATCAAATTGTCATAAATCTGCAATAATTATTAGAGTGATTTTTTTTATTATATTTAGCGACAGTTTAAAATTATCGTTAAATTATTAATTTTTGTTTACATTTTTTTACTATATTATTGAACGATAGTCGTCTTTAAACCATTACAATTTTTTAGAGTATAATTTTAAATGTTTTAAATTGCTGTTAATATTATTCTCTATTATATTGATAAATTTTTTAATTTTAAACTAAATAAACTCATTTCTCAAATAAAACTTTTCTACATTTACATAATCAAATATATCTAACTATTATTCACCATATTCATAATTTATGTATCTAGAGAGAGTGTCAAGATAATAAATTAAAGCACAAGTGAACTAAAAGCTCTATTACCTACATTAAAATATAGTCCCACCATATATATAGTGTTGATGAGTGAAATTAAAACAAATTAAACCCCAATAATGTAAAACTTTGCAGCATCCTGCTACAATCGAAATATTCAACTATAAGTCATCATGTCACTCAAAATATTTAACTCATCAGAATATTCCAAATGATGTAACTTTTATTTGTTATGGCACGGAGTGTTGGGTAGTCAAAGGAGAACACGAAATAAGCTGAGTGTGGCAGAGATGAAGATGTTGAGATGGATGAGTGGTCATACGCGATTGGATAAAATAAGGAACGAAGATATAAGAGAGAGAGTTGGAATAGCACCCATTGTGAAAAATATGGTTGAATCGCGTCTCAGGTGGTTTGGACATGTGAGAAGAAGACCGATAGAACACTCAATCAGGAGGATAGATGAGATGGAAGATGAACAAAGGGCGAAAGGCAGAGGAAGACTTAAGAAGACCATCCATACCATAAGGTGGTCAAACAAGATCTACATATAAACGGTCTCTCTATAGATATGATACATGACAGAGTACAATGACATCATTTGATTCATGTAGCCACCTCACCTAATGGGACAAGATTTTGTTGTTATTGTTGTTGTTTTTATGTAACTTTTATTTGTGAAGAGTGTGATGTACAATTATTTATCCTCTTTTTTATTTAACAGTTCAATATTATCCAATTATATATAATATATATGGAGTGCCGGAATATTTCTGTCTATGAGCTAGCTTCAACCCCTTTCTAGATCTATCATTATCATCTATCAAAATTAATTGTTTAACTATTAGTTTTATCGCTTATTATTTTTTTTACTAAACAAAATCCACATCCGCTCATCATCCTCCTAAATTATTGTATATAATTAATGACAAAGATATATCTTTTGTACAATAATACTAAGAAAATAATATCTAAAATTATCTTATATAATATAACATTTATAATTTCATATCTATAATATTTATAATTATATATCTATTTAATCGTTTTTATTACCAGTGATTGAACTGGATATGATAAATACTTACTTTATTTTTATATTGTAGAAAGACAGACACACAAAGTTACAAACTATATATATCGTTACAACATCAACAATAATTTGTGGCAGTTTGTTTTCTATGTAGTGACGGTTTAATGGCGTTTGACTATACAATTACCAAACTGCCTTAAAAACCGTCGCAAAATCATTTGATAGTTTACAAAACCACCTCTAAATGGCTGCCACAATCTATCACTTGTGTGTTGTAGTGTATAGCACCACACTATATATACCACTTTCTATAGGAAGAACCTAAAATAGTAACAATTGATGGATTAATTAACTAAATTAGGGTTTCAACTATGAGAGGAATTCCATGAGTAGGCCTAAGGGAGAGCATGATAGAAGGTTCATGTTGATAACTTTGTGAGAGTTTGAACCTAAACCTAGAGAGAATTAGGGTTAACACAATCTTATACTCCATGAATGACAAGCTCCTACCAACACACATTCTCCCTCCAAATCCAAATGGCAAGTACCCCATCTTGTGGTTGCATCCACCATTGACATCATCCATGAACCTCTCTGGCCTAAACTCATTCACATCATCTCCCCATAGAGTTGGATCATGATGCATTCCCACAACATCAATCCATATGTTGGTTCCACTTGGCACTGTGAAATTATTATCAACTTTAATGTCCTCTCTTACTTGCCTTTGAACATTTGGTGCTGGTGGATAAAGCCTCACAGCTTCATTCATTACCCACTTCATCTGCATGGTATATACATAACATCAATATCGGTAATTCTAGAAAGATAAAATTACCTTATTTAATTTGACATTCAAAAATTTAATGCATATGTAATATTTATAATTATATAATTTATTATTATATTTAATATTATTTAATTATTCCAGCCGTACGTCATTAAAAAATGTAAAATAAGGTGAACAATAATTAAAAAATAATAAAATATAAGATATATCTTTTAAATATATTTTTGGTTCAATAAATGTACATGTAATAATAAAGCAGAAGTATAGAGAGCCAATGGAATATCTGTACAATATGTACAATAGAGGTTTAGGGATATTCGATTCAGTAGAATATCAGATATTTATTATCCCTAATACCCGAGTGGTTATTCTGGATAATATGGGTGTATTGTGTTTGAGAAATTAGTAGTATTTTATTCTAGATATTCATTTTTTAACTCATATTAAGTTAAATAAATAGCCCATTATTGTAGACATTTTACAAATACTCCATTGACTCCGTAGCAAGATTCAATAATAAATATATCAATGCAAATAGATAACAATGTCAAAAAGTTGATATGAATAATCATGCATGCAGGATAATTTTTTATAGTGGATATATATAGTTTTTATTCTGCTTATTTTGTAGTTTATTGTAATTTTTTTTATTCATCCGTGCTTGGAAATTAATGTCTTATTTATTAATATTATTATTGAAACGTTAATCAAGACGGGACATTATCAAAGAACACCTAAGAAGAAACAAAGGAAGAATAAAAAATAGGCCTAATAATAATCTATATGAAAACTATATATAAATAAATATTTTATGTATGTGAATTGGCTAGAAAGGATAATTTTCCAAATGTTTTTCTTATCCCTAATTCTTCAGTTTAATTAGTCATGTAAAGTCAAATTCAAATATATTGTTTTTCATGCTTGCATTATCATCTTTTCTGAAATTGTTCGTGTTTATATTAAGTCGGTTAACAACATTTTTAATTTTATCATCCCATGTCTGCCTTTTATTCAGCAATGAACACGAAAACACAAACAAAAAGAATTAAGAAAGCGAAGTTGATTTTCAAAGTCAATTGGTTGACCAAGTCTCTCAAAATTGTTATACCTTGTTTGTTTCACGTTAGTAAAGTACAATAGTGGTGAACTAGTTTTCTGTGTTTTTTTAAACATTATTAAAATTATTATTTATAGTATATTAATAATAAATATTTATAATTTATCTTTATATTTAAATAAAAAATAATAAATATTTTTATAAAAATCTATATGATAGAAGATATTTTAAGAATAAAAATATATATAAATTATATTAAAAATAAAAATAAAAATTGTATATATTTTTAGAACATACGACACTCTAATAGATTTGCATAGGGTCACACAAGACACGAGCTTAAATATAATAAGGCCATGTTGAGAAAAATTGTGGGGCCTTATAAGTTTTGAATCCATTATTCTTTAAAGAATAAAGAATTAGTTTGTCGGGAACTGTATGTGTACCAATACTAGGTGTTATTAAGGTTCATTGAAGTGTGAACTTTGACCTGGTCAAATTACCTAAAAAAGTGATTCAGCTGCACCCAAAAGTGTAACTGAAACAAAGAGTTCAAATTCTTTTTGAACTACTATTAATCTTACTAGCTAAATTATTTATATCTTATTTGAATGTGAATTAACTATTAACTAAAAAAAATCAAAAATTTTATATTTGTTATTTTTTTTAAATAAATTAAATTTTAATACAACGCAAAAATGAATCTGTGTATTATTCATGTTCAAGTCTAAAAATAACATATCAAATATATTATTATTCATATATTTTTATTTAACTTTAAATTTTAAAAATATAATTCAGGACAGCACATAGATGTTTTCAGGATTTTTTGTTAAAATTAAAGAAAAATATAATTTTGACCAATTGATTAAAATAAGACGAAATAAAATATTAAAAAAAATTCAAATGTTAGGAAAAAAATTATTTAGAATTAATCCAAGCCTTAAAAGCTAAAACATACTTTACTTTTGTGGGATTTGTTTTTATTTTGTCAAGTTATATTTCTTTTATATTGGCCTAGAAAAATAAAAAGAATAATATTAATGAAGCAAGAGTTAATGTTTTAATAATTTTAACAATTAATCTTAATTATATATATAATTGAAATCAACTACTAAAATTATTAAAATAACACTATTATTTCTAAAATATTTAATTAAAGGATAATGCTAGGGATCTAATGGCCTAAGCGTACAATATATACAATGGGCTAAATCTTTGATCCATGAATAAAAAGAACATCACATATACTATCCAGAATACCTTGACCTTTCGAATCTAGAACTCTAATACCATGTCATAAATTCACTCATCCCAAAAACATAACCTGACACGATAAGGTAACACTAATGATCATATATCTAATACTTTCTAAACCTCTATTGTGCACATTGTACGCTTAAGGCATTGGCTTCCTATACTTTCTCTTAATTAAAACTTTTCCCATATTATCATATATACAAGATTTATTGATGAAGCGAGAGTAAGAGTATATTACCTTTTTCAAGCCAGAAAGGGCATTAGTGTCAATCTCTCTATTATCACCCACCACTTCTCTTATCTCATCTCTTAATTGGATTTGCCAATCTTCATGAACAGCTAATAAAAACAAAGTCCAAGAAATAGCCAATGCTGTTGTTTCATGGCCAGCAAAGAAGAAAGTCTTGCACTCATCCACAAGTTGTCTTGTGCTCAATGTCTTCCCTAATTTCCCATCAACTTTTCTATTAGCCTCAAGCAACAACCCTAGTAAATCTTCTTTTTTATCCTTTTCTTTGTTGCTTGAATTCTTTCGGTTAGTTATGACATGCAACAAGAGCTTGTCAATCTCCTTCCCTAGTTTCCATGCTTCTAGGGTTTTCTTTGTGTTGAACCATTTGCCAAATGGGACACCAACATATCTTGTTGTCTTGAAAAGTATCATTTGTAATTCTCTTAACTTTTCACATATTTCCCTTGCTTTTTGGTCTTTCATGCCAAAGCTTGTTGTTGCTATGATCTCTCCTGCTGTCGCTATGATCTCCTTCTCGACGTCGATTTCGCGGTTGCCGGAGTTAATTTGGGTAATCCACCTCTCCATCATTTGCTCTGTGGACTCCTTCATCATGCTTGCCATTGCCTAATAACATCACATTATACAAGATATGTTAGTTTCCATTATATAATAACATTCTTAATTAACCCTTATGGTAAAAAAAATCATGCCTAGAAGAATAAAAAATTATATATTAATTATAGTGTTTATGGTATTTTTAAAAGTGTTGTTAAAATTAAAATAATTTTTTTATTGTTAAATAATATTTTTATAAAAGTATTACTTAAAAAAAGTGTTACTAAAATATAGAAAAAAATGTTATAATTACCATAGTCATTATAGCATAATCATACTAAAATTCATCAGATATATTATTAGTCCAATTAGTATTTTAGAACAATTAATATCAATATATTCCTGAAAGTAGTTTTGTTGACATCAATTTAAATCTATTATATTTGAATTTAACATCAATTTCATTAATTTTGTCAAATAATTATCAATTTTCATAAGATTTTGCTACTTATTAGCTTGATACGTTAATTATTACACCTATGTTGATTAATTTTCTTCCTTAATCCATAAAGGATTGGAAAACAATTATTCTAATTCAAATTGAAATTAGAATGTGGTTGGAAAACAATATTAACTTAAAAACAAAATTTTCTCATTCAGATCTTATTAATTTAAATTTTATATAGATATGTTATCATGATCCGACATTCCCTTCTTGCATCTTTTGACAAAAATAAAGTTAGGAAGCAACTATGATCATCAACATAGGAAATCATTATTGAATGTTAAAAACAAGATTGCCCACTAATTGATGTTCATGACTAATATAACAATAATGTTTGAGACAATAAAAAAACCAGTTTAAATAATCTAAAATTATTTTATTTAATATTTATTAATTACAATTAAAATAAACATATAATTTTAAATATAATAAATATGTAATTATAAATATTAAATTAAATAAAATAATTTTAGTTATTGTCTTTCTATACAACAAAATAAAAACTATGAAGGGAAAAAAAATTCTATAATAATCTTGCTTGATCGATGCTTATGTCACTCATGATATCATCAATGAAGATACTTTACTTTTATTTATTGTAATATTCAATTAGACAGGGATAATTATTTTCGATTAATCAACTCTTGATGGAGTTTTATGGCGGGCCATGTCTAGAAACTTTCTACAAAGTGCTTCAATTTAGAGGGAAAGGAGTTGATAAATTTGAACCCCCAATAAGACTATATTTCCATATTTAGTACCTAAAAACCATGTACTCTTTTTAGATCACATAGCCACAAACCATTATTCAAAAATATATGCATGCTTTTCAAAAATCACCATAATGAATCATGATGCCTTGTGTAGACAAATTTTAATTTGCTAGGTTGCCACAATGGTCAAAACATAAGGTTGAAATTAAATATGGTGCAACCATTGCAATTCAAAATTACTACTTATTATTTACGGTTTAGCTTTTAGATTGAGTTTAAAAGAATGATCATTTCAAGATGTCTTTCTTAATAATATATCAACCTAAAAAACGTAATTATAGATTGTCATACCTCTAAGAAAGAATTTTTAAGTTGATCACTGTTGAGAGTTAGACCGTAATATTATTACAAAAAAAATAGATTAATACATATAAAAATATTATGTATACACAAAAAATTAATCGCTAAATCAACTATTATATATTTATGTATAATATATATGTCTTTTTTAACTTACTTTTTAATGTGTGTTTTGTATTTTAATATATATTTTAAATAAATAAGTAATTTGATAAGTAATTTTTTTACGTACGTATAATATAGTTGTAGTACATAATATATAAACAGTAATGTTATGGAATCAGCATATTTTATAATTTATAGTCATCAATTAGTTATTATTAATATTTTTAAAGTAAAAATTCAGATACAGTTGACTTCACGTGAAGTTGATAATTGAGGGTTGTTAAATGATTTGACTGATTTAACTAAATTTTCATCTAACGACTCTCAGCAATCAACTTCACGTAAAGTTGACTGCATATAAAGTTTCACCTATTTTTAATAATGTAAAATTATATCTAACGATGTAAAATTACACAATTTTTTTCGCTAATTAAATGTTGACTAAATTTTAATAAAAGTGCTGAACTCTTAAACTTTCTTATATATAAATTCTTAGGTATAGCTAGAGAGTTAGAGAAGAATAGGAAGCAAACCTTCAAGTTAATGGGAGAGAATGAAGGGGCGACAACATGGCGGTGATGAAACCATTCATTTCCTTCAACCATAATTAAACCATTCCCAAACATGGGTTTTCTATCATTTTTAAATACATTCGGTTTTCCCCATTTTTTTGCTACAACCTCTGAGGACATTTTCTTCAAGAACTCAGGCTCCGCAATGTACAAAAATGGTTCTGTACCCAGCCAATAGATAAACACCTTCCCTGTAAAATTAAAACAACAAAACATGAATATTATTCTTGCATGCAATTAGGGTTCTACGTAAAAGAAAAACAAATTAGTTTAACATGTACTATAATCTAGCTCTTAAGTAAGAGATTATCATATTATTTGGTGTGACCTATAAAACTTATGTGTTTAATTTGTGTCCATAAAATTGATGGAATAATTAATAATATAAGTTAAATAAGACAAATCATATATAAAAGCTTATAATAATAATAATAAGAAGAAGAAGAAAGAATATTATTCTATATATATATGCATGTATCTAGGAAGCTTAATTACTTACCATGAGAATTCTGCCACCGAGAAAAGTAGGGGAACACGGTGGCGTGTATATCATGGGTGGTGGTTGATGAGTTTAAAGTAGAAGAAGAATTGAGTCTATTAGTGTTCTTCTTTTTAATCTCTTGAATGTTTCCAAGTGGGAAACTTGGGAGTGGCCCTCCAAACCCACATGTTTTGAGTTTTTGATGTGTTTTGAAGGGTGAAACCCACCATGAAAAGCTTAATTTCAAGATTGCCAAGGCAAGTGCACCATATAGTAGCACTAAAATCTCCATAATCTCCCTCTCTTTTAGGTTATTTGAAATTCTTTAATTTAATAAAGATTCTAAAGAGTGTATGTATGTGTTGGTTATTATGGCAAAGCATAGTGAGAAATGGGGTAGTATTTATAGGGAAACATATTGAGGGTTAGACATATGAAATTTAATTTGATTATGACTTAAGAAGAGAATAGTGCGGTTATGTTTGAATGTTTTCGATGTTGCTCTATTAAACCTTTTTGGACTCATCGTTGTGTTTCTCAATCTTTTCGTTTTTGATTTGGACAGTCCTAATTTCCACTTTCCCATTGGTTTTTAATTTGGTCGGAATAATCTATAATACATATAATTCAAACATACATACCACGTCTATATATTTTTATTTCTTTTTTAATTTTTCTTATCTTAATCATTTTATTTCTAGATCGTAGTATTATTTGTGTGTTTTTTTATACTCAATATTTATGAAGATACACTTTTGTGAAAAAAATATATAAACTTTTTTCAGCATCGAATTAATATCACCTTTGTTCTTCTTCTCTACTTTTGTTCAACTTTAATAATTATACTCAAGCTAAGTTAGAAAAAAAACTAGCTTATATTATATTTATCTTAAAATTATTTATATATCCCAAAATTTAATTTTAAATTGTTAATTAATAAAAACATATAAATGGTCATCATTTATTAAATTCTTTTTTGTTTCTTTAGGATGAAAGTATTTCTTTTTAGGTAGCAATGATTAAACTATTATAATTTTTTAATTATACAAATTCTGATACTTTATCATAAAATTATTTATCTAAAAATTTTAATAATTAAATGAAAATATATAAACAACTATATATATCAAACAATATTAATTAAATAGTTAACATGTTGATATGTAACTTATATATATATATATATATATATATAATATTTGCCAATTACACCACTACAAAAACGCAATTTTGCGGAAAATATATATTAGGGGGTTTTAAGTTTCTTTTCATATTTTTTACTCTTAATTAACAGTAATTTTTAGTTTGAAATTACAGGAATTACGGAATTATTTTCAAATTAAAATCCTATTTCTTCAAAATTTTTGTCCTCCTATATTCATAGATACTAGAAGTTTCATAAGAATCACATCAACCAGACAATAAGACACGAAACTGCATCAATTTTTTAAACCGTTGCAATACATTTTGCAAAGGTTAAAAACCGCAACAAATTAAAAAAAAAAAATGCCAATAAACCGCGCCTTTTGCAGTGTACATTCAAGACGGTAATACATAATAATAACTGCATACCATTAGTTTCTGAAATTAATCGGGAGTAAATCAGGTAAGTGATTAAGGTTATCTACTTATATATATATATATATAGGTGTAGTCTATGGTGGCCACAAGTTTTGGTGACTATGGTGGCTATGGACTTCACAAAATGATATTTTCAACTAAATAAAATGAAAAATTAAAGCACTTTTTAGTTTTATTAATAAATAATGACATGTTTATGAGTGTAAATAAAAGAAAAAATTAAATCATTTATCATATTTTTTGACAAAAAAAATTATCTATCGTTTCTTCTCGTCGTCGGAAATGAAATCGTTACCAATGCCCAAAATTTAAAAAATGATAGTATCTAAAAATACTTACATTGCATTAATTTTTTTTTCACGTTAATAAATAATTATTTATATCTTTTATTTTTAATTAAAATAAATCATTTTATTCTGCAATAAAAATTTTGAAGTCTAAAGTTACTGTTATTAATTAAATTTTAATATTAGTAAAGTGAAATTTAAAATTATTAATTACAAAAAAAAAGTATAAGTAGATAATGAAAATATTAACGCAATGTAAGTATTTTTAGATACTATCATTTTTTAAATTTTGGGCATTGATAGCGACTTCATTTTCGACGACGAAAAACCGATAGATTATTTTTTTTGTCAAGAAATATGATAAATAGTCTAATTTTTTTCTTTTATTTACACTCATAAACATGTCATTATTTATTAATAGAACTGAAACGTGCTTTAATTTTTTATTTTATTTAGTTAAAAATATCATTTTGTAAAGTTCATAGTCACCATAGGCACCAAAACTTGTGACCACCATAGACTACACCATATATATATATATATATATATATATATATATATATATGTGTGTGTGTGAAATTTGTAATTTTTTTCTGTTAGTCTTAGTATGTGTTCTATTCCCCTGTAAAGCTTAATTGAAATATCTAATTGTGGTCCTTGTCAATAATATATATTGGGTGTTCACATCGTGTACATTGTTTGTAATGGAAGTGGAATAGTGGAAAGTCAATGAAAAATCACCGTGAAAATTGTACGAAGCTGTTGGAGTGTTAACCTTAGTGTTAACGGCGACTAACGAACACTGAACAACTTACATCTAGATAGTTCCAGCTGCACCAAAGACAACAACAATAATCAGTCTATGTTGGTTTCAATCTTAGCAATCCTTTATATGTAGCAGCACACACATACATATATAATCAATTCATATGAGCAAAGATTATTGTAAATCGCCACAAATAAATTTACTATTTAATAGCAGTTATACCGGTGGTTATTGAAAATTGTTGCAAATCTATTTTGTCACATTTCAAAGTGTGACAATATATCAAACATCACTGAATCACTTAGTTGGTAAATTAAATCTGTCACAAAATTCTTTGAAAATTGTCATTATTAGTTGTTATTGGTGTAGTTCTCAATTTTCACTATATTCATATACTTTAAACGCAGGTAACCCACGTCAATTCACGAGGTTTTTTAAAACTGCCGGTAAGATATACGCGAAATACGTGCAGGATCATCATTAAAACCATCATATTTGCCGACTATTGATGAACAGATCGGATTAACCAACTAAAATTAGCCTCAGTCATTATATATTGAACCGAAGCACAAATCTCAGTAACGGTCGGACAATAATAAAAAATCATAGCAAACTCCGTTACTGCTTGGACTAAAAAGCAAGTAAGTGTAATTCCTACTAAATAATAGAATATATTGACATGAACAGGGACATAAGACACTCTAAAGTTTGGGAAGAAAGCACTACTCAAATTTACAAGTATCAATTTCGTTCCTATCTATTCGGGTTGAATTTTTAGCGAGCGAAATGGCGTTGAATTTAGGTAATATCCTTCTTTATATATATATATATATATATATATATATATATATATATATATATATATATATATATGTTTTGTTTTAATTTGAGTTAATTTAACCCAATAAGAGTTAATATCTTAACTAAAGTAGGGTTATTTTGTAATTAAATATTTTTTAAGATGGATGATTATATAATTTTTGTAAATATTAAAAAATAAATTTATATATTTTTTATCAAATCAGTATTAATTTGATTCGTTCCACCCTTCCATTGAGGAATACCTCCCTTGGTGAGTGAAGAACATTTCCTCTCTTCCACTGTTCTTTTCTACTCAAATTTGTTCCTGCTAAGCTTTGCCTTTGCCTTTTTAATTTTTTCATTTTAGTTATTTTAGAAAATTTATACATGTATTTAACTGGAACGCAATTTATGCACCTTCAATAGTAGATTTTCAGTTAAACAAGTTTTATGGATAGAACTAGATATTTGACCTCTATATGGTGCAAAGACTCACATTTTTTTAGAGAACTTCCCTGCTTAGATATATTGTGAGATTGAGAGGCTATGATTCACTGGTTGTTTTTTTTTTCTCTTTGTTTTTTTTCTTTTGTAAGATAGGTCTGTTATCCTCCCATCTTGTGACATTCTCCCCATATTAATGATACATTTCTTTCCAAATCTGATATAATTTCTTATCACAAATGCTTACAGTTCTGAAATATGACAAGGTAAGAGTGGACCAGAAAGTTGAAATTTGCGAACCTAAATTGGTAGGATTCATTGAAACTAGACATCAAATATTCACTTATTGAAAGTAGAGCAAGTTCTAGAATTGATCTTGCTGCTTCTACTGCATCAACTAATACTTTCCCTGAATTAGGGTTTTTTGGAAGCATGATTTGAGGAAGAAGCAAAGATTTTGTTTTTAATATTGTAGTAAATGATACAATTACTCATTTTGGACTATAATTTAATTTTAAAATAGTTTAATCATAGTTAACATAACAACCAAACAAAGAGTAATTTACCTATATATATATATATGAAATAATTAGTAAATTAATTAATAATATTATATTTTTTAATTTTTATTTTAATTGATGTTATATATATAATAATGATTATATAGATTTTAAATAATTATAAAAATGAGTACGGACAAAAATAAGTTAGAATTCACATTTTACCATTCACATATAAAAGTAAGATAAATTTTATATAAATTATTATAGGACGGAATAATATTAAATAATACATAATTCACCATATCCGCTCCATTATCAACCAGACAAAGAGAAAACAAAAAATTTGAAGAATTATTTATTTTTTTGGGTGCGGCTCGTTAATAACTATCACTCTATCAGTTTATAAAATAACAATTTTTTTTGTAAAGACAGCGTAAATCTGTAATAATTTGAAAAGGCACGAACGACAGTAATTCACTTTATTTGTTGCGGGACATCGCAATTCATTCATTCAATCAATCACATATATCATAATATTTTATAGTCCATTATTGCAGTACACTTTTGAAGCACTCACCATCACAAAATAAAGCAATCCATGCAGATTGCAACAAGCTTTCTCAAGTATATATGAACAATGATATTATTAGTATTTTGTCCCTTCATATACGCTGCTACAAAGACTATTAGTGCTTTATTTACTACTCATCATCAAAGGGGTTAGATTATGAACTAGTTATGAACAAACTACTATTTTAGTTTCTAAAACATTTAATTTTTAATAAAAAAATTTGAAAAAAAAATGTCATTTTAGTTTTCTAATTAGAGTCATCTGATTAATACATAATTCTGTTAATATTTTTATAATTAATGGATGATTTATATATTTGATTCATTTTTTTTGTGAAAATATTTGTATTGTTATTTAGAACATAAATAAAAAAGAACAAATTTTCATATGTATGTAAATCTCTTTTTCAATTTTTTTTTTGTTAGAAACAAGAGACTAAATTGGATAAAGAATTTGTGTATTATTGAGTGTATTCAAGTTGTCTTCGGTAATGTTCTAAAAACTTATTTGAACTGGCCAGTTAAACCGATTAAATCGTGAACTGATGAGAATTACGGTTTGGTTAGATACCAAAACCTCAAAAATTAAAAACCAGAGTTGAACTTTTAAATCGGTCAGTAACCAATCGGTCAAATCGAACTAAGACCCGACCGGTTTTCTTAATTTGCCCAAACCACACCAAAACGCAGCCGTTTAGCATTATGATCCCTAATCAGTAACCCTCCCAACTGTTACCAACCCTCACTCACTCCAGGTCTCCAACGGCGCACCAGCAGCACACACTCTCTCCCCCGTCCCTCTCATCACCCTCGAGCTGGACGTTCCTCTCAACGCCGAGCTCAGTCCCTCCCTTTCATTCAGCCGCCGAACTGGTCTTGACGTCGTCGCAAGGTGGAGCTTCGAAGCTCACTCGGTCTCTCACTCCTGTTCGTGCAGCTAACGTCTCAGACTCTCAGTAGTGGAAGCACAGTTGTCGGGCTCGCCTCCTGTCTCTATCGCAAAGCTCTCTTCCACCATTGTCGGCGCCATCTCTGTTACTCCGTTGCAAGCTTTGCTCCTGCCTCCATCGCTAGTTCTGTTCTATGCTTCATTGCTTCTAGCTAGCTTCTAGTTTTTTTTTTAACAATTGAATAATCTGTGAACTTGTTATGAGTTGAATAATTGTTAATTAATTTGTGAATTACCAGGTTGAATAATTATTGAATATTTGTTCTTAATTAATCTGTGAATTTTGCTGGTTTTTTTTCCTCCAACCCCCTCTTTTATCTGTTGTATTTTATTTAATTTCTTGGTGAATATATGCATGAAAATGATGACATGGAAAATCAAATCAGATTGATATCTTCTACTCTATGATCGGTAAATTATAAAACACAGAAACTGTTTGTATTGGTGGTGAAATTCTGGATATGTCGTTTCTTATAATCTTTTATGAGTTGTAATGCATCATTATAGTATTAACTTTGACTTCATCTAGTAAGGAAAGTCTGTTCTAAAAATCAAGGAGCCATTGTTCTGGGAAACAATTGTTATGTTTTCACCATATGTGAAGGCATTTTGCATTAACCATTGTGTGTTTCTGCTGAATAGTTCTTTGAATAATCAAAGTGGTTTTGATCACTAGGAGTGGAAGTAAACTAACAGTAGTATGCTTCAAAGTTTTAGAATTTTTCCTCAGTTGTAATTTCGAGAAAGCGTATTTTTTGTTTGGTTTATTTTAAAATATCAGATATCTATGTAATCATATTTATAAAACAAATATAACTAGGTTATATAATGTTAATTTTGCATGTATAGCCCTGCTTATATCATGTTATCTGGATGGAAGTCAAATTTAAGGTCATAATCTTGATTGATCATGAGTATATTAAAAAGATAGATTTTTGTGCAATTACTTTGCACATGTTCTTGAACACACTTTATAATGAAGCTTCTTCTTCTATATGTATGTAAAATTGGCCATGCACTAATGGGAAGCAACTTAGTTGAAATTCAACATGTAATAGTCGAAGAAATCAGGAAGACTTGTTGAATAATATGCTCAACAAAAGTGCCAGTTACATATCTTACAGAAGTTACAATTTGTGTACTCTAAAATTATAATTTATGTACTCTCATGCAGAGGTTACAACTGATCAGAAGTATCTGTAGTTATATTTAGTTATTATAAGAAAATAACTTCTATTAGGGTTCTATTGAACTTTTTTAATTATTATAAAACGTTTTTTGGTTGAACCTATAAACCAGTGAACTAATAACTAAAGGGTTCGATAATCGGTTCGGTTTTTAGAACTTTGGTCTTCGGAATGATACAATATAAAAGAGTATTTATAGATGCTTAGAGAATCGTAATAATAAAGACGTAATATTCTATAATAAATATTCAGATATACTAAATAATTCTAATGAATGCTAATTGATTCTAATATATTTTCAAATCCCACCTCAAACTCAAGTGTAACTTGAGTTTGAAACTTATTTAAAACAATGAAAGAAAAAAATGCATAAATTGATAGAACGAGTGCAGACGGAATTGTCGGAAGAAAGTGTTGAACTGCTGCTGTCTAAAGGAAGCACAAACGGAATTACTGCTGTCCGAAGGAACCGCAGACAGAACTGCCACTATTTGAAGGAAGTGCAGACAAAACTACCGCTATTCGAAGGATGCGCAGATGAAACTTTCACAAAGAAATACAGATGGAACTGCCACAAGAAAACACAAACAGAACTGCTGGAAGAGTGACCAACTGTCAAAAAACTGCTGAAAGATGATGAACTGCCGGAAAACTATTGAAAAAGTGACAAAGTTTAAAGAGATGACAAACTATCAGAAGGTGACAAAAAACATATGATTTCTCCAAGAGAATAAGTAAGTAGTGGATGAGCTATCGGTGAGGTAAGAAAAGTATCAAAACATTGACAAAAGAGAAGGGAAAAAATGGCAAGAAAGAAAAATATGAAACATACGGTGATTTAACCAGAATAAAAATAACTTATCGTCCTCAAAGAGGATACTATGACTCTGATACCATATTAGAAATAAGAAACTAAACTGGAGAAATGATTTGTATATTATTAAATGTATTCAAGTTGTTATTAGAATGATATAATATAAAAGGATATTTATAGGTGTTGAGAGAATTGTAATAATAAAGACGTAATATTCTATAATAAATATTCAGATATACTAAATAATTCTAATAAATGCTAATTGATTCTAATATATTCTGACATTTTTAAAATGTTTTTGCTATTCACATAAAAAATGTATTTAAATTTATTAGACTCTCTTCTTCTATAATTTAATTTTTTTTAAAAAAGTGATTTCATAACAAACTTTTAAACTTTAAATTTAAGTTCCTATGTTAAGTGAATTCAATCTCTTGCTGATTTTTTTTTTTTAAAAATTGTGAAAATACTATATATATATATATCCCAAATAATAGATAAAACAAATAAATTTCCTGAAATTTAGCCCATTTTATTGTCCCAACAATTAAGTTGTGTATTTAAAATTTAAATTTGAATAATATGGCAATTAGTTTAGAATACCATATTGAATCTTCTTAATTAAACCTTAGAAGAGAGATTCAACCCAATTTAATTTTAGTTTCTATCTTGTTAACTAGTTTATTATTATTATTATTATTATTATTATTATGGGTACTTTCTCTAACTATTTGAACTTGAATTCTTAAACCCAACAAATAGATGAGACTGTTATATATTCTGCTAGTATATATAGAAAAATAAATACAGAGAAATTCATGGTAATTTGGTACCTTGACACTTGACAAACATATATATGGTGACGGCATTTCATCACTTAGTTGAGTGCAAAGTGCACCAAATATGTTTATATTATTTTTTCTACAGAAATTTGTATTTGGTAACGGAACATGCTTAATAATAATGCAGTAGAAAAGTCAAATTTTGATCAAACTATTGTATGTAGTAATTAATTTTCTAGATACAAAGAATAACATGAAACCGATCTCAGATTACTTATCAAGATCGAATCATAATTGATATGTGTGTTTTTATTCAACATACTCACATGATGAAAATGTTGACATTAAAATTAAATGCCAATTGTTTAATTAAGCTTTAAAGCTAAAGTTATCAGTAGTGTGGTCATACCACCATCCTAGTTTGAAGTTTGTATAGAAAATGGTGGCTCATGAAATATATATATATATATAATGTGATGTGATGTGAAGTTGTTATATATGGAGCCCTAGCCCTAGCTCTTTTACTCTATTATTGTTGTTTGATTATCTTGAAACAAATTAAAGCCAATTTGTCTTTCTTTCCCACTTTAATTAACTTATTATTCATTTCCCTTATTTTCCTTTATTCCTTTAAAATACAAAATATACTTTTATAAACTCTACTACTACATACCGTTCAAGGAGAAGTAAGAACATAGATGGTGTTTTTTCTTATTAAAAAAAAAAAGAAGAAAAGAACATGTATATGTTATATAGAATAATTCACATGGTATGAATATATAGTATTCTTTAATTACTATACTATGAATAATTGTTTGTTGATAATAAATATTTAGTCCAATGATATTATTTGTCATTTTAAAATTTTATTGTAATATCAATAATTTTTATTATTTGTATTTTATTTAGTCTTATCAATACAATTATGATATTTTTATCCAAATATTATAATATTTTTCTAGGATTGTATAATATTAAAAATTCTTTTAAAAGACCGTTTTTCATGAATCGGAAGAGTATTATTTTAATATATTAATTTTATTTGGAAAAAAATTATGAAATTAATTTTTCTCAACTAATTAACATCCACTGTTCTTATCTTTCTTCCTCTCTCTTTTTCTTATTTCTCTCTTGTTATTAGCTGAAAAAATTTATTTAAATTCTTTTTTCAAGAAAAATTGGATTCATTTTTCATTTTAGTTAAACTAAATCACTACTTAACTAATTAATGATGTCTGTTGTCACTATTAGAGACATTTTGTTCTGTCTTTAAACATTGGGGTCGGGGCAAGGTTGTCATTTGAGACATATAATTGTCGGATATGTACACTCCTCAAAAGCCATAATTATTAGTAAGATGGGAGAATATATATAATATCATGCGGCGGTGACTATACATATAAAAATGAATTTATGCATACAAAAATAATAATTAAAAAGTGTTAAATAGTTCGATATTTTTTACTAAATAGCTTAACATATATAATATATGCATGTGAATATCTTATTATTATCATTATATATAATAAATAACATTTTTCAATTTTTTAATTTTTTTATTGTTTAGCGATAATTTTAACCGTCATTAAATTGTTTTTGCTATGTTAAAAAAGCGTCGCTAATTTGAGCGATGTTAATGGACATATAATAACGGTTTTGGACAATCATCAATAAAATTGTTGTACGTTATTATTAGAGAAAATACCATTCCCCTCCCCTGAGAGATGTTAAAATGACACTTTCCTCCCCTCTATTTATAAAATATACATTTTCCTCCCCTATAACCTTTAAAAAAACCCCTCTTTAATCCATTTTAAATTTTGTGTTAACTAATATTAACTTTATTCATTTTTTTTGAAAAACAAAATTATTTTTACAAAAATATCCTTTAGTAAAAAATTTTATTTTTTTGTCATTAAATTTTGCTTACTAAAATATTCTTTAATAAATTATTTTTTTATTGATTAAATTATATTTTTACTAATACAATATCCATGTAGAATTAACATTTCTCTTCTCAGATTTTCTAATACAAGTATGCATTGACTCATAACTCTTGATCATAAAAGCAATACCATCTGGAGAAGGAGAAGCATGAATCCTCCAAGGACAACCTTCAGAAGCACAAATGGCAGTCGCTCTTTCTTTCTCATTTTTCACTCTTATTATATCAAAATTCTCTTGAATTATGTAATCTCTCAATACACTCCTGAACTCATGTACGTCAACAAATATCATAAACTTTTCTAGACTAATTTTTTCATTATCTTCAACATCAAATCTTTTCATTATCTCACCTTCATTCTCTATGTTAACTTCTACTTCACTTTCTTCCTCTGAAGTGTAGTCATCCTCATTCCACTCCTCATCATCCAAATAACTCTCTACGCATTGATCCTTATTAACATCATATTCTTCATCACTATCGGTAAATAATTGTTCAATAGGGGTTCAGTTCCATCGTACTCATTAACACTAGATATAGCTTCAATATTGGTAGACATTTTCCTAATATGAAAAAAATTGGCGTAATTAATAATGAATAACTATAACAGAAACGACGAAGAAAAGGATTTAGGGATAGCAAAAATGAAGGGTTTAGGGATATATCCAGAATTGCCAATGATATGAATTTTTTTTGTAAATTAATTGAGTTTGAGAAAAGGATGTCAAACCTTATTACTTGAATTGATAATAACGGCGATGATTACACAAAGCTATGCAGCAATGGCAGCACCTAAGTAGCGATGGCAGAGACAACCAAAGGAAATTGAAGAGATTGAAAGAGAAATAGCACTGGAATGCGACTGTGAGGGAATTGGAATCCTAACTCAGAAATTGAGTTTAGTTAGTAAATAAATATAAAAGGATAGTATGGTAAATTAGAATATTAATTTTATTGAATAAAATATTTAATTTTTTTAAATGAAATATTCTGTTAACATTTTTAACTAAATGGATTAAACTGTACATTTTACAAATAGAGGGGAGGGGAGTGTCATTTTAGTATCTCTCAGGGGAGGAAAGTGTTATTTTCCCTTATTATTATTATTATTATTATTATTATTATTTTTGTAATGGTTATGGAAGTATAAAATAATCATTGCTGATTTGTAACATAATTCAATATACACTAAGAAAATAAATTACAATAACTTTAACACAACAAACGGTAAGCAACGACAGAAGAAAAAAAATAGAAAAAAAATATAGTGGAAGAACAATTATAAATACTTACTATGGGTGTTTAGTGTTTGGGTTGGAAGAGAAAAAAATTTTGTCGAACAAAGAGATTTAAGATTCGCACTCGTAAAAGAGGGGAAGAAAAAAAGACGTTACAGAGATGGCGAACTTGAACAACAATGTGATTAACATTGTAGTGTTAACTTCTCATCTCAAAGCGGCCAATAGGGTTTTAGTCTTTTGAAAAAAAATAGAAAATAAAAAAAAGAGAAATAATATATTGCAACACTAACGGTTAAAAATTTTATGTATAAGTATCAGTATTTTTTAACAAAAATACTTAAAAATAAAAGTCACAAAATAACTATAGTTATTCATTAAATTTGGTGTAATGTATCTTTATACGAAAACATTTCATACGAGCAATTATGTACTTTATTATTACGATGAAAATTCAGGTGAAGTCGACTTCACGTGAAGTTGATATATGAGAGCCGTTAGATAAAAATTTAGTCAAATCAGTCAAATTATCTAACGGTTTTCAGGTATCAACTTCACGTAAAGTCAACTGCACCTGAATTTCCACCTATTATTATTATTATTGTTGCTGCTGCTGCTGTTGCAGCATTTCATTTCTCTCATTCAGCTAAAAAACCATGCAAAACTACTACATTCACAGAAAAATTTATCCTATATACCATGTTTGTATGCAACGTAACAAGGATCCTTGTATACACAATGCTACCACAAATTTGAAGACAGGTATTGCAAAATTATACTTTGTTTATGGAGGATTTGATTTTGGATGGTCTACACTCTACACTCGTGGGCTCCATCATATATATATCGCACTATTTTCGTGGGCAAATTAAATTAAACCCTAGTTTTGGGATAGATATTAACGGATGAAGCCATATAAACTTTCAATGCAACTTAATTTTTCTCACGTTTTTGTACATGACAAAAAGTGGGTAGCAAATTGGTTGACAAACTTTGTAAAATTTCATAAGAATTTGATTTTAAATATTATGGTACAATATAAGAATTAAATAAAATTGAGTATACGTAACCCAAATCCAAAATTTAGTTCAAAAGATAAGGATTATTTTACGCTTCATATCTTTGAGGGACATCTAACTTATTATTTAATTTGTGGTCGTGAAGGACGTGTGACTTACAGAATATATACCAGCATGAATTTATTTTTATTTCTTAAGAATATGACCAAGTATTACCAATTGAGTCCACTATACTAGTTTTGTCTTTTTAAATAAGAGTAAAGTATCTTTTTTGTACCCAATATTTGGGGTAAATCCTATTTGTGTTCCTAACGTTTAAATTGTCCTATTTGTATCCCTAACGTTTGTAAAAGTAATTTAATGTTATCCTGCCGTCAATTACACATCATGAATGCTTTAATTAGTTTGAGTTTTAAAAATCTCTTCTTGAAATTAGAATACAAATGTCTGGGATAGAATGAATGATCCACTCCGAAAAATAGCTCATCAAAAGTTGAAACTAATTCCTACAACATTTACATAATTCACTTTTTTAGGGACATAATTAAATCTAAACACAAATAGTAGATATAATATTAAAATCGAACACATCTAAGTGAGACCTAATTGAGAATGAATACATCCAAGTGAAAATAATTGAAAAATATAATCTGATTTATTAGTATAATTGATAGTAGGATAACATTGAATCACTTTTATAAACGTTAGGGATACAAATAGGACGATTTAAACGTTAGGAACACAAATAAAACTTATCCCAAACATTGGGGACAAAAACTATATTTTACTCTTTAAAAAATTATCATGTACTAATTAGCTAGCTAGAAGCACCATAGACCATATAAATAAATTTTAAAAGTATCTAAATGAATTCATTTTCCAAAAATAGAAAAAAATATCCAAAAAAGTTTTTTCTTGAAATTTGATTATTTAACAATAATGTAAAAAAAAAACAGCAACTTGTAATAAAAAAAATACATAAAACCTAATTTTTATACACGATCAGTATATTTTTTTTTATATATATAATCAATCATATATTTAAGGATGATAATAGGACAAAATTTTGAACCATCCAATCTCATCTTACTTTATCCTATATAAAATCTGCCTTATTACTACCTGCAAGTAGTAAAAACTCCACCTTAACCTATATAAAATCAGATGAGGTAGGTATTCGCAATTACAAGTTGTAGTGTCATTTTTATGTATATTGTCACATGACTCACCACAATAAAAATAATTAATTTTTAAACTTATTTCTTGAAATCATCTAAACACATAATAATTCAATTTGATGACAATTTAAAATTTTTTTTATTCTATTAATGTATTAAAATTAAACTAACGTCCAGTTTGGATAAACAACTTAATTAAACTACTTTTGAAAAAAATAGCTTAAACAATAAATAATTATATTAAAAGTAGCTTATAAATAAGTTATTTTGTATTCGAATTTTTAGTTTTAAAATACTTATTTTATAAAAATGTGATCAAAAGTAGTAGCATTATGAGAGAAGTAATTTTTTTAACTTCTCTATAAGTTCATAAATAACTTCTTAGAAAGCTACAATTTAGTTTTGGAAATTGCACCAAATATTAATACTACTACTTTTTATAAGTCAAAAGTTCAAAAAAATTACTTTTGAAACTTCTCAAACAGACCCTAAATATACTTGTATATAAATTTTTTTATCTACTAACAGGGACGGATCCAGAAATGTTATTATAAGGTTCAATAACACATATAATATTAAAAATTATGTAAAAAATTATATAATATAAGATGTATTACAAAAGTATACCGATAGAGAATATATTTTAAAATATAAAAAATATGAGTGTACTTTTTACTAATAAAATTGTCGATTCTTCGTATCATAAAATTCATCGATAATAGAAATTGTGTCAAATTTTTCAGCAATTTTCTTTTAAATATGATTAAAAGACAATTAGCAACAAATTCATCTTTTATTTTGTTTCTGAATTATTTTTCATAATATTTATAGTTGAAAAAGATCTTTTAGTTGTAGTAGTTGAAACATAGAGAATTAATACCAAATGAATAAAAAAAATTGTCATAAAAAAAAAAGAATTCACTTGATAAGATTTGAAAATTTTTATTTAACTAAAAAATATTAATAATAATATCTTTTTAAAATTTTTTAATATTATTACTTATTTTTTAGATATTAAAAATTATTAATATTTAAATTAGGCTAGACTTATTTATATTAAATTAAATACTAAATATTTTTTTAAAAAATTAGATTTTACATAATAATTTATTATTATTAATTTTTTTATAAAAAAGTTAGGGGATTGAGGTCTCCATTCGCCTCCCCTCGGTCCGTCCCTGTCTACTAAATACAAAACATTAATCTATATATTTTTTTAAATAATTTTCAATAAATAAAGAAATATTATTAAATAAGCCCCTGATATGTGTGCTTCAAAACTAAGTATAACCACTAATTATGGATTTGTATTGAAGAGAGGCTCTCATCTTATCCTTAGAAGATCGAAATCTCTGGTTTAGTTAAAAGGAAAGTCCTCCACATGTCACTAGTGATAAGGAACCGTTTCTTATGCGCCTATTGTATCTGATCTACTCAGAATTAGAAACATTACAAACGTGCTAATTTTTTCCTCCACATGTGTTATGTATTCTTTTTATAACACATGCAAAACATTGCATTCCCACTTGAGTAATAATAATTGATTCGTTCGAACAGGGGTGGCTGAGTTATAGCGGTTCCGAACAATATATCGTTGAGGAGAGAAAGCTATATGTGGACTTGGACTGAATACCGCTATGAAAATATTCGCAAAACATATTCCGACGCTCAAGTTAATAAAAAAATTTAATGAATGTGTTAAGTTAATATAAAACTGAAAGTAGAACTTGATCCTTAATTAAAGTTGTGTACTCGACTTTATAGATGATGTTTTGTCCGTTGTGTGAATAGGTCCGAAATTTTGGATCAGTTATCGAATTCTGTTTGAGGCAAACAAATTTTGCTGACCACGTCTCCTTTTTCAAGTTTATCGGGTTTGACTTTATCGTTTTATTCCGAATTTTTTAGTAGCCGAAATATAGATTACGTATCAATAATATTATTATCATTTAAACTGACTTTTAATATTAAGTTAGACTTATTAATGATTAATATTAATATATTAACCGCCTCAAACTCAACCCTCTCCAAAAGCAAAAAGATTCACAGAATAACATACATCACTACTTTTCTAACTTTATCTTCTAGAACAAAGTCTCGTTACATCACTGGTAAACGACTAGTGCAGTTATATCTAACACACCTATTTATTATTGGTTGCATACAGTATTTTTTAGTTTAATAGACTAAAGATTAATTTGTTGTGAATCTAAATTTTATTTAAAAATTTGTTGTTTATCAATAAATTATCATATATATAAAACAAAATTTAAATTCTAACACTTACTTATAATTAAGTAAACAAATGGCTGATGACTTAACCAATCCAAATTGATTATACCGGACAATATAATAATTAAGAGTTCTTATTATTATATTTAGATTCATGACAATAGAAATTAAAAGGTGAGTCTTCGCTTACTCTCAAAGTAAATCTTTTTACAGGTAGAACTGAAAGTTGTTCTTGTCGTTGAGAGTCCTCTTTGGAAGGAGTAGCAAGAATCATTTGTAATGCTACTTCTGTATCTGGTCCATTTAATAATATCAAACATTAGAAACGTGCAAGTTCTCCTGAAAATTATTTTACAGATTACACAATAGACTAAAATATATATATAGCTAGTGCTATTCATATATTATTTAATTCTAGCTACTTTAATTTATATATTGAAAACAATAAAATATTTTACATCAAATTACTTTTATTTGTACAACCAGTAAAAGTAATACAGTTGTAAAATTTAATTCTATATATTAGATCAGAGTAGTAAAAAAAATAAATCCACACACTTAATATTTCTTGAAAACTTTAGACGGTGGTATATTGAGAGAAAGATTCCAAGATTTTGTAGTTTTTAATTATTATATCTATAAAATATCTATGTTTATTTATTTTTTTATTGAACCAATCACATATAAATGGCAATTTTTTTAAAGGTAATTATTTTATTGATAAGGATAAATTAACAGATCCTTATAATAGGAGGAATGGGTCCTAATTTGGACAGCCACAAAAGAAAAAAAAATTGAAGAAATAACCGAAAAATATTCAGACGAACTTAAATAGTAATTCACTCAGACATATAATAATACATAAATTTAATTTGTTTTGTTCTAAAGTAATGTGCTCCGAATTAATAATTAAAATTGGCTTCGAAAGATATTTTGGTTTTTATTTTATTTTTTTTAAAATAAATTAATTAAATATATATCCTTAAAAGATTTAAAATTAATTACATTAGTTTTTCCGTTATTTCTTTTATTAATAATATTAATAAAAATTGACGTGGTGGTTAAGTTATATTTTTATTTTTTTTTTGGATTGTGCAGGGACAACAAGAGCCCAAATACTATTAACAAACAAGTCATTCAACACCCTCGACTCGGAATCTAACTACACCTCCGATCCTTCGTAATCAGTTTCTACAGCTTGTCGCTCTTTCATTGCTGCTGATCCAAACTCGAACTTCTGGCCGCCTACAAATAACTTAATCCCTTCTATGAGCGGTGTTTGTAGCTGTCATTGAGAGTGAACACACACGTTCTTTTATTTTTACTGCAAATCGTTGTTGAGGGTACTTGTTTTTGCCCTTCTCCGTCATTGGAAGTCCGATTCCACAGTAGCAATTTTGCCTGTTCATCACCGGAAGTTACATTTCTAACACAAAAACCTCCACTCATTAGCCATTTTTTCCCTTGCTAATTATATTCCTCAATATTAAAACTCTATAGCCACCAACTCCATAACCATGGATGTCGTTCTCCCGTTCTCCCTTGAAATTGTCAACTTGATTTTCTTATTAAGATTAATTATTGTATATATGATCTTAGTTGCAATTAGAGCACAACAAAAACAGAAAAAAAAATCACAAAAACAAAGGCCTACCTGAATTGACGTAACGACAGGGTGGAGAAGCAGGGGAGAAGAGCGATGCTCTTGGCGATTGGGTCACGAAACCCAGCTCCTAGCTCAGCCTTCTTCTTCGATGCGTGAGCGAGAAAAGGAGAAGGCGACTGAGAGAGCGATGGAACAATGAGAATTAATCGCGTGCAGGAATGGCTTCGACCAGCGACAACGAAGGTGACGAGACCATTGTGCAACAACAGTGAGGCTTCTTTATCAGCTAGAGGTGCGAGAAGAAGAACGAATGAGAATGTTTATTCAGAAAATGAAGAATGCAAAACGACATCGTTTATTATGTTGCACTGTCATTTCACGTTTTAGGTTAATGACAGAATCAATAAATTAACAGAGAAATGAACGTGATTAAAAAAGATATTTAGAGATGAATTTGATTAATTTATTCTTTTAGAAACGAAAACAGAAATTGAAATATCTTTTGAAGACGATTTTAACTATTAATTCAATGTGCTTTCTTGCCTCTATGTGATGCGTTTACATGGCACAATACTTGCCTCTTAATTAGTTTACATTACTTTTCTTAATTTGATTTTATTTTGATATCATATAATAAGTGGATGAAACTTTTTTTTAATAGTATCCTTTAATATAGTAGATTAAAAATTAATTTATTATAAATTTAAATTTTAATTAATTAATTAATTAAGAATTTATTATTAATTAATAGATTATTATATATACAATATAAAATTTAAATTTTCAACAACTATTTGAACAGACAAAATAAACTAAACCCACTTAAATTAGTTATGAATGAGTAAAACTTAGTTAATTATTATTAAAAAATCGCTTATTCCAAAAATTTAAACCCTTAAATATGTTGTCTATATGCGCATATATAAATCGTTTTCTTATTATTTTGTGTTTCTTTTTCTTTTTCACCGAAAACCAGCTAACAGGCACTGTATACCTGAAAACAGACATATGTGAATGATAATAACTTTCAGAATATGTACTGCCAAAACTTGCCCTTGGTCTGCATACCAAATTTTGAAAACTAAGTAAGAAAAATTTGTATTATTCTCCACTTGGCCCAATTGACAAGACGAGAAAGAATCCAGTTAGTTGTGCACATCAAAAGTCGGTTTGTATGTGAAATTTGAATGCAATTTCATATAATTTAAAGAACTTCTCACATACTAGCTTGAGGACCATATAACCTATTTTCATAACAATCATAGCCGCATATTCTTTTCATTTAGCTTGTTATTAAATTAGGAATGGGGTCATTTGTGTTAGGCTCAAGGGAGGGTTGATTTACTATATAAATTAGGGTTGAAAAATAATTCATCTTATGAAAAAATATGATAAGAAAATGTATATAAATAATTATATTTTTAACATGTTTTAAATTTATATAAAATTTGTATAAAACTTTTTTTTAAATATTACTATGATGTTATGTCATAAAATTATTCTTTTTAAAGTTTAGAGTGATGACAGCAGCTATATGAATGATTGTACTTCTAATATTATTAATTGGTGTAAGCCAACTTTAATTCTTGTATCTTTAATTAGTTTTAGCTGAAATTTTTTTTTTATAAAACCAACCATTAGATTAAAAGTTTATATATGTTATAGTCTCTGTCATTAAAGAACTTTGTTAAGTAGATAATGATTTTTGTGAACAATGTGAATAATAAATTCTAAAATTGGTCTAATAAAATAAAAATATATTATCCTCCGGATAGAAAAAATTTTGATAATAAAGATAAAATATATATAACATAATAATAATTTATGTTTAGCTAACATGTATCTTAAAGGCACATAACAAGCTTATTATTAATGAAAAATTTTAATTTTTTTATTTAATAACGTAAAATAAATACATTAAAAATTTGAATTTTTTAAATTTTTAATAAAAATATTATCAATTTGTAATCTTAATAAAGACACAAGATAGATAAACTCTAATAATTTTTATAATGAAAATATTATATGTACACAAAAATTAGTTATCAAATTATTCATTAACCATTATATATTTATGTATAAATATATTTATTATTTAATTTATTTTTAATATGTATTTTATATTTTAATATGTATTCTATACAGATAATTACTTTTAATGTACATATAGTATAATTATTCTTTATAATTATATTTTGTTATTATAAAATATCTTTAAAATATATAATTTATAAATTAAAACACTAAAATAGTAATTTAAATAATTAAGAATTTTATTTTTTAAGTTTTATATTTTAAAAAAATAAGTAATTTTTTTAATAATATAATCAAAATGTCTCTCTTCTTATATATATCACTAAACAATTATTTAAAAATTCACTTTTTATACAATCAAAAGCCAACTTTCAGTAATATTGATAATTGAAAAAATTCTTTTAATTAATGTAATTGCTACAGAAAAAAACTAAAATTAATTTTAAAAAAAGATAAATAATATTTTTTGAATTTATTTCCAAAAAAACATCAATCTCGTTTAAATTGAGAATTGATTCTTCTAATAAACATATAATATAAAGTTCTTAAATTAACTAGTAAGTACCAAAAGTTGAGTAAAAAATTATTGTGGGGTCAAATTCAATAATTTAATGGAGGCAAATAAATATTATTATCATATACTACTCAAAAAAATTTTAAATTGTATTGGGAGTACTTACCCCACTACAATATATATAGATCCGTCCCTGACTACCCCCAAATTACCCACCTAAACCTTAATATTAGAATAACCATCTGCACACTTAGTGAATTGAACATCTGATATATTCAATTATTCATTATTCACATTGTTTAGTATTTTTATTATTGTCTACCTATACTTTTTCATAATTTTTTTTAATTCATTTGAATTTTTTACATAGTCTTTTTTTATTTATTTTATATATATTTTTTCTCTTTTAGAAATAACAAGATCGAACTATAAACTTTTTAATTATAAAAACTCATATACAATATTATTAAACTACTTTTTTCTAAAAACTTAATTAAGCGATAAAAAGAGACGTATAAATTATTACATCTCTAATTATCTCCAAATTCTAACACGTTTACTTCACATGAATATTCATATCTATATTTGTTTTAGCTAGGGTTTAGAGTGGGGGAGGGGGGTGTTGTTTTATCTATAGGGGGAGGTTGTTTTATCTATGTCATTCTTCATTATTCTGACTATATCTTCCTTTGAACAACCGAAATATATATAGAACAGTGAAATTGACAATGACTACATATATAAAGTGTTAGCAGCTTTTGATGAGAAGCAAGCTTAATTAACTGATAGAATCATATATATGGAGATAATTCAATGTTGGGCTTCTCTCAAGAATCGTGTGGATGAGGAATTTCAAAAACAAGAGTAAGTGCTCTCATCCATCATACACAAGGAAAGGTGGGAAATGCATCATAACCTTCAAATTTGAATAATAATATTGAACTACTAAAAAGAAGAATGTTACAAAACCCTAAATTGAACTGTGTTGTGTTGACCTCAAGTCAATGTGTTCCCCATGCATGATTCATGCATTACATCATTGCATGTGTTAAATATAATAATTTTTATATATAATATAGCATCAGAATTTTTATAACAATAAATTTTAAAATCCGATATTTTTTTATTTTTCACGATATTCTTCAACCCGACAGGTCAAAAATTAATCTATCGCAGTACTAAGTTGTTCCATGCAAAAGACGGAATTCGAATCTGCGACATTTGCTTAAGCGGACTAGCGAACTAATTACTAGACTAACCCAATTCGATTAAAATTCGATCTTTATTATTCTAAAAAAATATAAAAATATATCAACATATATATATAATTATATAAGGCAAATATAAAACTAAAAGAGAAAAATCAAAAGACTTAAAGTAAGTCAGATTTCGCTTAAAATCTAAAAAATATTATTTTTAAAAAAAATCTATTAATATATTTATTTATATATTTTTTATTGTTTTAAATTTTTAAAAATAAGTGATTTTATAATTGTACCCATATGCTCCCATTATGTAGTTAGCTAGTACCACTTTTAGGTGGAGTATAATGGAACTGATGATCTAGGATTCAAAGCAAACTAATAATCAATCAATTCTATTTGGAGGCTAGATTCATCCAAAAACTAAGTCAAGAAGTCGGTGTCCATATAACTAAAAAGGAGATAAAACATTTAAAATAAGAGTGATGAGATGTTGAATTGTATATGCTCCCATTACAATTAGAAAGTGTGACATAACATTAAAAATGTTAGTTATATATCAAAATCAACTATTAAAATTAATTATCATATATTTATGTACAATATATATATTATTTAATTTATTTTTAATATATATTTTATATAGTAACATGGTTGGTGACATCATAATAGATAATACAAATAATGCAGAAGATAAGATAATAATAAGTACGACCCACCATCTTCTTTTTTGTGCGATATATGGCGAGCTAAATGAAACGAGTAACGACAATGACATACAATACATACATACATAGAATTCTCCTGAATAGGGAAATTCCGGCGAAACTGAAAATACATGCATTAATATCAACTACTGGTGTCACATGATTATGGTGATACATGCATATACTTACTTGGTTTCTGCCAAACGTGTATATGTAATGTAATAGTGCTAGCTATGTGCTTTGTGAAAGACTTTAATACTCCTATATCATTGTCTCTTGATTGTTTCAGAGAAATGATAGAGGGCTTCATAATTTTTTATTATTGTTGATTATTATTTAGTTATTAATTTAATTATTTTAGTATAATTATTAAAGTAATTTAATAATATATATTTTATCTTATTTTTTTTTAATATTGATGATGCTCTAATATTTTTTATTATTTTATTCAAAAAAATTATATTTGAATATTTGAGATTTTATAAGAAAGAAAATAACTATTTTGACATTGATTATTTTGTATCTTAAGTTTTCATCCAAAATAAACAAGGTAGTCACTAGTAGCAAAAGAAAGAGAAATATCATTTGTATTATTATTTTTTAAATGTTATTTGTATATTAAAATTAATTACTAAAATTAAATATTAATATATTTATGTATAAATATATGTGTAATTTAATTTATTTTTAATGTATATTTATATTCTAACGTATATTTTATAATAATGATTCATTTTAGTAATCAATAACATATATTTTAATTATATTTATATATATAACATAATTGATTTTTATCATGTGTTCTTAGTAATATCCTATGGTAGATGGTTTTAGTGCGATTTCTTTATTTTGGTGAAACTGTAAAGTGGTGGTCATGATCAATTGATCATAGTGCATAATACATATTGGGTCTTCTCTATCATAGTATACAGTGAAGAAATATTGGACCTCAACGAAAACTACAATACAAATAACATGGGCCTCTAATAAAAAAATACACTACTCAATTACCAAAGAAAAAAAAAACATGTAATTTTAATAGTTCAATAACACAAATTTTAATACAAATATATAAATTATGTAAAGGGTCCATAGTTCAGTGGTAGAGTATTTGCTGCAGATCAAGAGATCACTGGTTCGAATCCGGTTGGGTCCTTTAATTGCAATATTTTTAAATAACTAAATTAAAAGATTATTGGTTTAAATTTGATTAAACCATTTAGTTAATGGTTCGGTTTGGGTTTATTGTTTAACCATACAACATATACATATGTTTTATAAATTTATACTAAAAATAATAATCAAAATACATTTGAGAGTTACAAAATAAAAAAAAAAGGTAAAAACACTAAAAAGTAAAAGTATTCTATTACAATCTAGGCGTCAATCTCAAGCTTTAGAAATATTTCTTACTTTTCATAGATATATAGTAAGATGCACATTTTTGTATTTGCATTGCTAAGTAATTGAGTATTTGTGTATATTCATGTCTACATTATTACATTGTAAGTTTTTGTGTGGTTGTACATGATGAGTCCTATGGTTTGTTACATGGGAATAATAAGTTTTGGTGTGGTTGTACAATATTTCTTACTTCTCATAGATATATAATAAGCTGCACATTTTTGTATTTGCATTGCTAAGTAATTGAGTATTTGTGTATATTTATGTCTCCATCATCATTATTATTATTATTATTATTATTATTATTATTATTATTATTATTATTAAGGGTGTTTAAATCTAAATCCATTCAAATTAAATCGCTCATCAAATTCAATATAAACCGAAAATTAATTAAAATCGCACTAATTCGGATTTGATTGGATTCTATTTTTTGTAAATCGCTAGATTGGATCGGATTTCGGATCTATTTTTCATAACCAATCCAATCCAATACAAACCGCACAATGTGCTATAATATTATTATTTTATTATTATATTTACAATTATACTTATAATATATTCAATTTATACATTTTTCTATTATTCATGTATTATTATTATTATTTAATAAATATTTTATGTTAATAAGGAAAAGTATAGGGTACCAATATATTATCTGCCAATTTATTGCCAACAATGATTAGTTATTATATTTTAAACACATATATAAAGAGACACATCCAAAAAATATATCTATAAAGACATTTCTATTAAATACAGTTATAAAAAAGATATTTTTATTAGACACGTCTACAAAGACACTTCCATTAAACATAATTATAAATAAGAGTTGGCAGATGTTGACAGAAATGCTGTTGGTAACGTAGCGGAGTTGTAAAAATATTATTTATTTATTTATTTTAACTAACCTATAATTTTATTTCTATTGATATGTTATCGTTGACTTTTTAAGATATTGTTAAGACTTATTATGTTTATTTAAAATTTGATGTTAAGACTTGTTATATGTATTTAATTTTTTATTTAAAAAATCACAATTCCAAACAGCTTGTAATCGAATCGGATCGGATAACTTTTTCTTTAAAACCGAACCAAATCGCATCGCAAACACGCCTAATTATTACCTTGTAAGTTTTTGTGTGATTGTACATGATGAGTCCTATGGTTTGTTATATGCGAATAATAAGTTTTTGTGTGGTTGTACATGATGGGTCCTATGGTTTGTTATATGGGAATAATAATCCTTGAGAGCTTATAACCAAACTTGAGATTAAAATCATGCTCATAATTATGACATGTCATTGTACATGCTTTAAAAGTGTGGAAGTTTTTCTTAAAGCCAATTGGGCTTCGGGTTAAGTGTACGTTAACGTCTTTGTTTTGGCTTCTATGTGTGTATCATTGAACAAATACAATATTGTATATTCGATGATGACTAATTAAAAAAAAAAAAGATTTCTTTTAAATATATTTTTATTACTCCATCTATGTATTACTTTGCTTCGGGTGTTCTCTATAAGTGAAAGAACATGAAAAAAGAGACGGATTTGAAGAGAGAACGCATAGGAAGGGAAACAATGAAGCAAATTAAAAAAATGAAGTTAATATTAATTATAAGAAAATATATAGAATTAATAGGGTTTAAAATTTAGAATATAATATTTATAATTTGGTATATAAGATTTATGATAGTCTAACAATATAAGAGATAGGTGGTTGACTATGGTCATGCACTTGCTGGAGAACAGCCAGGGACAAAAAGTGAAACTGTGGTAATATTTAGGACCATTAAAATGAGACAAATTCAATTTATTTATCTTTTTACATAGGCAGGTTTTTTTTGCATTATTAAAAAAAAATCAGTCTCTTTTTTTAATAATTTTTTTAGAAAAAATACGAGGAGTCAATATAATTAGTGTACAATGTGTATAATAGGAGTATTTTTAAAATTAACATTAAATGATAATTAAATTAATTAATTACAAAATTATTTTTAATTTTAAATAAAAAATAAATAAGGATTCCAAACAGATACGAACACGCCTCTCTCTCCATCCTCTCTCATCGGTATCGCCGAAGACCAAATTGTACTCTAACTCCAATGAGGAGCTTTTGAAGAGTGAGACAAACTGGTACGCGACGCAATTCTCGAGGCTGAGTTTGATGAATCTCTTGGCGAAGAAGAAGGCGAGGCAGACGAGCCACGGGATCGGGTCGCCAATGCCTGAGAACGCGGTGGCATGTTCCTTGCAGAAAAGATGAAAATCCATTTAATACTAGTATTATCCCATCACCTGCTGTAGCCCCATCACCTGCAGCTATAGCTCCATCCCCTGAGAAATCACCGTGGTTAAATAGTCTTTTAGATTGCAAATAGTCCTTCTTCTCCAACTGCATCAATGCTTGCAAATGCTAGAAAGTCATTTATGGCTAAGAATATCATTTAGATTGCTGGTGCTGGTCTTTTGATATTTATTTTGTTAGGCGTTTGTATTTTTATGTTGTGGTACTTTAAGCGAAGGCCACAAAAGAAAAATGTCAAGAAGCAAAATATTGGTGTCTTCGAAAGTCATTTACATAAACCTACTTGCAGTGACACTTCCTTTGAAGCAACCAATCGAAAAGAATTCTTTGTTGGGAGACAGTATGCAGCAAAATTTTATATATGCATGTAGATGTTTGTTTTTCATGTAGATGAGGTGTTTATTTTTAATGTAAATAGGATATTTTAATGTATTTAATGGTCAATTTAGGATGGTCATTTTAGAGTTTAGTTATATATAATTAAAATATGTTGAATGTTCAATTCATTAGGTATGTAAATGATTATTTTTATTCTTAAGTGGATGATTATTTTTACTAAGGGTGAGTGGCGTGTGGCAAGTCAAGCAGCAAAGGTGGAGTGAGATAATTATTAATGAAGGTGGGGAATGACCGCCGGTTGAAAAAGAAGAGGGTATTGGAATAAAATGTTTTGGTAAATTAGAATTTTAGATGATTATTTCTTTGAAATAAATAATTGAATTTTTTTAAAAATTTAAAATTTAAAATTAGAAAATTTGATATAAAATAACTAAATAAGAATTTTTAAATTTAGAGTAATCTATAGACAAATTTTTATTATTTATTTTTATTGAATTAAATAATTAGTTCATTGTATATATTGTACATCGGCTCTATAATGAGATTGTTGTTTTATCCTACTCGACAACCACTAAAAGAATTCGGTTTGATTAAGGGTTTTGGCCTAAAAGAATTTTTTTTGGTCGAAATTTTTTAGCCTAAAACAATTATTTTGTTTTCCAAATTTTTGTTCACAAATAAAAAAAAATGTGCCAACCCATATAATTCTCGTTTTGGCCACATAAATGATATAGGCTTGAAAACTAGAGTCAGTAAATAAATAAAAAATAAACAAGTCCGTATAACTCACGGGTTTATGTAGGTTAGATTAGCTCGATTGACTATCTTAGTAGAGTATTAATTAAGAATAATGTTGAGAGGAGAAAGAAAAAAAAGAAGTGATAATAGAAAATTCTGAATATAAGAATATAAAATAAATTAAAAAAAAGCTAAACTACTAAAAATTAATTTTTTAATAAGACTATATAATTATAAATATCATATTTTAATATAGATATTTAAAATATTGGGTGTAGGAATATTAACTTTTTTGTCTTAAATAATTTCATTCACATTTAAGTAATACGGTACCAAATAAATTACACTAATAAAAATATGTTATTGAATGTATGAATGGAATAAAGTAGAAGTGGAGACCAAATCAGTATATCACTTAGGTTCCAACAAGTGTATGGTACTTTATAAAATATGAATTATTGGTTTCTAAAATAAATAAAGGGGAAATTAAATTAAAGGGGGTGGCATGGAAATGTGAATAAGAGCAAGATGTCATAATCAAAAATAGACAACATGCCTAGCTTCTCCCAAGCACCATTACAAATCTGATTGCAACCTTCTCCCACTTTTCTAAACAAGTAATCTTCCGTTATCTTTTTGGTCCCCATAATTAATAACATAATTCACTGCAGATTAAGTGCCCTATCATACAACAAGTATGAAAAAAAATCTTATGTAGACATTTAATCATCTTATGAAAATTTTTAATGACAAATTTTTTTATAGTATATTTTTATTTTTAAAATTTGATAAAAATTTTAATATAATATTTTTAAGTTTTATTTTATCGATTTGCGTCAAATAAACGCTTAAATTTTAAAATAAATTAAAATCAATTCAGTAACAATTTTAAAAGAACAATCTTTAGTATAAATAAATCAGGTGTAATTGTTATGTATTATAAAAAAAAATATGAAAAAAATCTTATGAAGACATTTAATTACCTTATGAAAAATTTTAATTTTAATGACAAATATTGAATTTATTTTTAATTATAAATGAAGTTAAAAATAATGGGTTAAATTTATCCCAATTCATAAACATAAACCCCTCTATAAGTATAAACGTGATGTGATATATATGTGATGTATGGTGATAATTAATTAATCAGCTTCCAATGATTTTTGAAAACTCCAAAACTAGGCAGTAGCTATAGGGAATCTGAATAATAGAAGCAGATTATTATGTATATACATATAGAAATTAAAAGTGAATAAATTAAAATGTTACTATATATAATTTTTGTTACTAGTGATAGAATGATATGATAACATTAGCAACTTTTATTAGATGAATCAATGAATCTCACTATTTCATATCATGTAAATATATAATTCTTTATTAAGGTATATATATTTGTCTGTATAGCATTTTTTTTTTTTGTATTTATAAGAAGATTTAAAATTATGTCCAACATCATCAGTTGGTATTAGATCACTATTCCACATTAAAGCTCGTAATTATTATTGGGGCGAAATAATTTTTACTTGTTATTTTGGAGAAAAGAAGAACATTATATATATAATTTTTTAACAGAAAAACATGGCATAATTTTTTTATTTATATATTTGAAATTTGATCATATTTTATTTCACTTTGTAGCTTTCTTATATATATAAAAAAGAGTAGCCTGCAGTTAGATAATAATAGATACATAAAAGTGAATAAATTAAAAAAAAAAACTAGCTCTTATGAAAGATATTATATGATATTCTTCTATTTTATATTAATAAGGAGTTGTGTATAAAAGAAAATATTAGTATTAATAGATAGATAAATTTTTATCAATAATAATAATATAGACTAAATCAATTATTAAAATTAGTCACTAATATAGAATATATATTAAAATACAAAATATACATAAAAAATGAGTCAAACTATCCATATATTTATACATAAATACATTCTAGTCGATTTTAGTGTATAGATAATATTTTTAAATTTTTATATATGAAACTTTAACACAAGATTTGATCATTTTTTTTTAATTTATTGATTTAGAAATTGAACGGTAGAAAAAAATCATGAGACACATTACAACAGAGAGAGAAATATTATATACAATAATCAAACCATATGAAATTTTAAATTTGATAAGAGGGTATCCATATATGTATACAAGCATGGAAAAAAAAAACACAAAAAAATATATATACAAGCATGGGAACTATTTAGCATTGTCACAAAGATTTCATCATATAATTTAGTAGAAAGCAGTTCAATTCTAAGATAGAGAATAAAATAAGTATGACATATATATTACTTTTCAACTAAGAAATTATTATATATTATTTTTGTTTCCATATGAATTTAAAATATATCTATATATACTATAAATTTTTATAAACACTTTTTATTGACATATAATTAATTAACAATAAACATTAATAATTTATTACTATTGAAAGACATGTAACCTAAAGAGACAAGAAAAAGCACAAGAATGTTTCAAAGAGTATATGAAAGCTACTTGCATTGCATTGAGTAATAATTTGGCAACCCAAATTAAAAAGGGATTCCGTTCTCATCTAAATTTTCATAAAGTTAGTCACACCAAATTTATGTAAGAAATTAAAACAAACTTTATAATGACATAAACAAAGCATGAATAGCCCCAAAAACTTTATCATCATCATTATCATCATCTATAAATTAGAAACCAACTCACAACTACTACTTTATTTTGGACCACCAATATGCACAATATAATATATGATATAATATATATAATATTATTCCCTCTAATATATAGAAGCTATATATCAATATGAGATATGATTGTGTATGTATCTTAGTGTTGTTGGAAAATTCCAAAGGGATCGCATTGATCTAATTCTTATTGATGCCTATACTTTCTTGGAATCATTTTTTATTGGATCATGCGATCTCTTAGGAATTTTTCACCATCTCTAAACTTCTCTTCTTGATGATCCCTTTATGATGTAAAATTGTAAATTAAAGCAACAGCTTCATCAATTCTTAAGGAAGCTATATTGTAAGTATAAAGTATTCATCTTCTCTTCTTCTATCTATTTCAATTTTATATATATCTTGTCATCTTAAATTCTTTAGCTTATAGATTATAAGCAACTAACTACATTTCTATCTTCATACACTTTGATATATGCTTAATTCAATTATATATAAACTGCTTAGCTTGCAAAGATGTATTATATAATAGTACGTCTATCTCATGTTGGAGAATCTTTATAATTAGTTATTTATAATGTTTTATTTTGATTCTCCATCCCAAACACATCTTTTAGGTTGCTATTGTAGTTGTGAATATTTGATAAGTGATAATCTTACTTTACTTGTTTCTATTTCTAACTCACCATTATTTAATGTTTGCAAAGTTTCAATTGCCATTATTTATTTTTAATTTTCTTTCCAATTAATAACAAGGATGATATAACTGAAAAGATATCACATATATACAGCTAATCATAATTTTTATTTAAAAAATATGTCTTGCTTCAGTTTGTTAGATAATCAAATCAAATGCAATTGATTTAATTTCCAAATGAGATAGAAAGTTAGAAACTCATGATGTTAATGTAATATATATTCAATACATTATCATCATATTGTTAATTAAATTCAGTAATAGTCAAACTTAATCAAAGTTACTATTTAGTGTGAGGAAGTTAATACTTGCATAAGAGATAAGATAAGATGCATGATAATGATCTTCTATCAGAATAGTGTGTCCCAGCTCACAAAATCATTAACCAAACATGTCGGTTCACAATTTTTTATTTTTTTAATTTTTATATTTAAACAAATGGTAATTTAATTTGTTGCTTGCATTATGTCATGTGTGTGCGTCTTTAATTTAAACAAATAGTAATTCATTGCTAAACAAATTCAAGGGAACTCATGACTTTTTTTTTTCAAAGTTTTAGTTTTAGTTGTAAACAAGAGCCTAATTAAGTAGAAGTAATTGTTGCATGCATTTAATTATCTCGTTTATAATAATGATATAATAATATGGTAATATGAAAAAAAACATATATACATTTATCTAAAGAATAATGCTCTGTCTAAGTAGATAAACTTAGTAGAACAATAACCAATGAATTAATTATATTGATGTATCATTATTCATCAGCGCTCCAATTTCAATTTATTATTTTCATATTACTATAAATTGATGAAGATGAGATGCTATAATAGATCTATTGCACAGCCACAGAAAAAATGGTATTATATGTTAAAGAAAAAAGAAAAAAAAAGTGAGTACAGTGGAGCTGAAAATCCACTTCATCTCATTTATTTCAATTTGCTAAGAAAATATAGATTCCATGTGTCTTTTCTTGAATTTGTTTTCTTGTGTATTGTGAAGTCTAATCCAACTTCCATCACTAGCAACTTAAATTCCTCATCCCTAGTGTTTTGGATGATTAATTACCCTTTTTATCTTTAAGAAAATTTGAAAAATTTGGAGATTTTAAATATATTAATTTGACAAACTTCCATTCTAAAACAAATTTAAAAAATGACTTGTTCCAAGTGTTATTTAAATAATGTCGATAAAAGGACTTAACGTTCAAATCAAAAGAGTATTTAAATATAACAAGATTTGAATCAATAAAATAAATTTGTAGAATTAAATTATATTTAAAAAGTTAGTATTTTTTATATTTATATTCATTTTTATGATTAGATGGATCTGATTTATAAAATTAATAGGTGAATTTTATAGTACATTTGTTATGATATCTAAATTGTCTAATTTATCTTTTAAAATAAAATAAAATATTTAAAATAAAAAATAAATCATGTAAAATTTATTAAATATTATTTATTTATTCTTTTTAAAAATTTAGGTATAATGTGATAAATACCATAGTTTCCCAAGTTAATATATGAACATTGAAGAGTAACAAATAACTGTACTTCAATAAGCAAATCTTAGTTGTGCTCAGATTTGACTACTCGAGATTTAACTGTTGAAAAAGAATAAAACTTTTTGAACATATTTATTAATAAAAGGATATTATTATTAGTAGCATAGTTTGGCATAGAATGAAAGACACATGCATGCATGGTTCCTTGGCTTACGCGAATTGGAAATGAATGAAGGAAAAGACCAAACATATTCCTAGACACAATGCTATAAATGTTATGTCTCATTCTTGCAGCTTCAGTGTAGATTCCAACTTTAATGGTACCATGTCACTTTTCTTTCATTTTCTACCTTCCATGTCTCTCCTCCTTCTCGGCTTCTCTGTCCTTGCTTCATCATTATACCAAAAACAAAACAAGTTCTTGATTTACACTAATTAAGCATCAAATTTCTAATAAAAATCATCACATTAAGCTATTAGAAAACAAAGAACTATTATTACAGTTTTTTTTCTTTTTACATTATATATATATAGTAAATAAATTAATTAATGTAATACGTGCAAATTATATCTCTATTTATGATCCGTATAGATGTATATAGGTTACATTATTTTTATGTTGGATAAGGACTTTATTGCTTTTGTGAATAACGTAAATAATGGGTTTTAAAATTGGCCCAATAAAATAAAAACACATTACACTCTAAATTATTCACCTAAATCTTAATATTAGGATAATCATTTGCACACCTAGTAAATTAAACATCTGATATATTTATTGTTCACATTATTTAGTATTTTTATTGTCTACCTATAAAATATGTCTCATTATTCTAACATCGTCGATAAAAGTGGTAAAATTGTGCTGACAACTTACAAGGCGCTTGATCCAAGCCAATATTCGAAGTTTCGATGCTTACTTATGTGAACGAGCAAAGCGAACACTTCATTACTCTAAGTTGGTTTAATGTTAGAAGAGTATTAAGAGACTAGTAAATTTTGTGATTTATAGTCACTAATTAGTCATCATTAATATTTTTAATGGAATAAAATTATATCTAATAGTATAAAATTATTCACTTTTTTTATTGATTAAATATTAACTAGATTTTAATAAAAATGCTGCCCTATATTTTCTCTTAATGCTAAGGTGATAGATTATATATTCCCTTCTTTTTTGTTTGGGCCAGATCCATTCCCTTCTATTTGTTGACTTCTTCCTCATCATTTTCTGGTCCACATTGTTTTTTAGGAAAATTCAATCACAGGCTTATTATTTAGAAGCAATATTACATTCTTTAGCCCATGGCATTGATAGCAGCCCATTTCATTCTTCCAACCCTGTTCGATAAATACCAACGTCCTAATCTTTAGCCCAAAAAATAAAAAATGGTTTAGTTTAATAATAGGGATAACAACACAATTGGTATATGTGGGTATTCAACCTATTCCAATTCAATCAAAACGGGTTGATAACCTGACCCACAATGGATTGGGTCGGACTAACACTATTGGCCCAACTCACACTCTTAATATATATAATATAAATATTTATAAAAATATATTTACATATAACAACAAGTGAAGATTTAAACCTAAATCTTTTTTATGCAAAGATTTATTGTCACTAAATCAATAATTCAATTTTTTAATCATAAATAAATAATATTTGATATTATAAAATATAAAAAGATTAAATATTATATTTGAGTGAAAATAAATTTATTTTTTATGAGTCGAATAAAATAAAATCAGATTACATTATGAGATTTAAAATATAAACAAAGATTCAAACAAATAGAATTAAGATAGATTTTAAACTTTACTCTATCTTTTATCAACCCTATAATAGAGTCAAGTACAGTGGGGAGATCAAGTAATCATTAGGTTAATTCTTTGTTTAAAAAAAATTCTTGTAAAAAGATTATTGAAGTCAAAGGATGAAAGTATATGGCAGGTCCAATTTGTCAAAATGATAGTACTGAATCGTGAATTACACCAAACAAACAGAGATTTTAACGATTAACAATAATATTATATATATAGTTGGATTGAAGCACTTAAAATTATTCCTTTCTTACTACAACTCCTAAGTAGATGGTTCGTTAAAGTGAAAACTGATGAAAAGCAAAACGACCAAGATTTTCAAATAATTAACATGATGCCGCGTGCAGAGAAGTTTGAATAAGAATAAAAGTTAGGTGTGTATCATTCTTGTTTTTCCAAAAAAATTGGGAGGTGGCTAAAGTGTAACTTGACTTCTCAGAATATAGATGATGAGATTTTTTACTGTTACTAGCTAATCACCAAGATCTTCTCCCTAATCACCGGTACATGAATGATTTATTCATGGTGAAGATTTTTTGGTCAATACGTAACTAACTTCACTGTTATTATTATTAGCTTATTATTTTTTTATTATATTAAATATATATTAAAATTAACTACTCAAATCAGTTATTATTATAAAATAATATATATTAAAATATAAAATATATATTAAATATAAATTATATATTTATATATAAATATATAATAATTAATTTTAATAAATAATTTTAATGTACAAATGTTATTTTGATAATTCCCTCATCGTATATATTAGGGGTGTTTAAATCTAAACCGATCCAAATTAAACTGCTCATCCAATCCAATCCAAATCGAAAACTGATTAAAATCGCACTCGTTCGGATTTGATTGGATTCTATTTTTTACAAACCGCTGGATCGGATTCGATTTCGGATCTGCTTTTCATAACCAATCCAATCCAATCCAAACTGCACAATGTGCTATAATATTATTATTTTATTATTATATTTACAATTATACTTATAACATGTTCAATTTTTTATAAATTTTAATATTATTCATGTATTATTATTATTTAATAAATATTTTATGTTCACAATGTTATTTATTTATTTATTTTAACTAACCTATAATTTTATTTATGCTATCGTTGGCTTTTTAAGATATTATTGAGACTTGCTATGTCATTGTTGATTATTTAAAATTTGATGTTGAGACTTGTTATATGTATTTAATTTTTTTTAATTTATAAACCGTAAATCCAATCCAATTCAAACAGCTTGAAATTGAATCGGATCGGATCGAATTTTTTTTTAAAAAAAAGCATCCAATTTAAACCGCATCGCAAGTAAAATTAATATTTGGATCTGATGAATTTTTTATTTAAAATCGATCCAAACCGCAGCGCTAACACCTCTAATATATATGGCACATGGTTCTTATGCATTACTGTATATATGATTTTTTCCCGCACATAAAGTAGGAAAAGTAGTTTTTCATACACATACACATACTCTTTTCCTAATTCCTATGTAGCTAGCTAGCTACTATACTATTTGAATTATCCAACATTATACCAAGACTATGAGCAATGATTTTTTTTTTTTTTAATATTATTACATGTCCAGGAATTTCTTATATGATATCGATTATTCAAAGAAAATAAATTAACCCCAAGTCTAGTTTTTAGGATTTGACGTTTTGATAATTTGTTTCTTTCTATATACTTGTTTGAGAAGAAACTCTTCATCATTATTGTCTGTTTTCGCACCAAGATAAATATTTTGTTTTCCTAACACGGCCAAGATGACATTGCCAAATGCCAATAATATATTCTACGATGCTTTGTTTAATTTTCGGCCACGTTATTTAGTTTTTTCCATACGTTTATATATATTCAAAATAATATTAATTAAATAGATAGATAGATATTTGAATATTAATATATAGATGGGAGTAAGTAACGTAGATTCATTGCTCTTCACTTCTGTAAGCTAATTAAGGTCGCATATATAATATCAAAACGTAATTTTCAACATAATTCCGTTTACATATTAATAAAAGAATTTTATATTGAAAAACTTTATAAAATCTTGAACTTTTGTATCATGGTAACAAATTTTTATGGTGATAGATCTCTTAAAGTTTTATAATTTATTACACAGATCTCAACTTAATAATTAGAGTACTCTAAATTCTAAATTTTAACTTCTAAAAATTTCGAATTATAAAAATTAATTTAAAATATTTTAAATATTATATTATATTATAAACATAACCCAAAAAAATAAAAAAATTAAAGAGATGTGGAGCAAAGGTTGCTCCATTGATGACGGCATTAATTGGTTGACTATTAATGAAAGCGTGGTCGTTGGGTCTTGTCTTGTGGTTTGCACATACACAATCATATATGCTAAATTAGGGTTCCATAAACCCCTAAACTACTATTGTTATTTTTTATTTTATTTTTCTCCTCTCTACTTTTAATTCATATTGACAAGTCCAACTACTAATAAATTCCGTTTAAATGAAATAATCACTATAAATACTCTCCCTCAATGAACATCACAAAAAGCAAAGACAACAAGCCTCCATAGTATATAGCAAGTTAAGCAAAATCCCAAGCTAGGTTTTGCTTTAATTTTCCATTTCTCATATTTGATTGAATCACCATGGCCTCTACCATTATTAGCTTGTGGAGTTTGGTAGCTGCTATCCTTGCATTTGCTCTCGCAGTGCAAGGAACTTTAGGTACGTCGTATAACTATTCATGTGTCTCTTTCTATCAGTTTATGTTTTTTGTAATAACTGATAACTAATTATTACAGGAGGTATAGAATGCGAGAAGCTGAACCATGAGACATGTGCGTTTGCGGTGTCATCGGCCGGAAAACGATGTGTGCTAGAGAAGGAGGTGAAGAGGTCAGGGATGGAAGCATACACATGCAAGACATCAGAGATTGAAGCTGATGAGAAGCTGAAGGATCACATTGAGAGTGAGGAATGCATCAAGTCATGTGGTTTGGACAGAAAGTCCTTTGGAATCTCATCAGATTCTCTTTTGGAATCTCGCTTCACACAAAACCTTTGCTCACCTCATTGCTACCAAGCATGCCCTAATGTTGTTGACCTATACTTCAATCTTGCTGCTGGTGAAGGTACATATAATCATATCATAAAAAAATATCAAAATAAAAACAATTAAATAATTTGATATATTTAATTAAATTATTATTGAATTTATTTTGATATATGTTGTTAATCTAAAATATTTTTACACGTATATTTAATTAAATAATGTTACGTCTGCACAAATAATCTTAAATAAAAGCGATTCAATAATTTTATATTATTAGTACATCAAAATTAAATTTGTATCTATTTAATATTTATATTATATGTATGATAATGTATGTTATGTTATTCAGGAGTGTTTCTTCCCAAGTTGTGTGAAGTAGAAGGTGGAAATGCACGGAGAGGAATGGCTGAGATCAAAAGCTCTGGTATTGTGGCACCTGCACCTGATGTTCGTTCAGTGAAGTTCACAGCTGCTGCTCCTCCTCAACCTTTTAATGCTCTCGAGTTCACTGCTGAACCTGTGGCTTCCCCAGCATACCCTCCATACTAAGGAAAAAACATATTTGATGCATGATATATAATTAGAATATATAAATATAGATGTTTATTTTGTAATAAGAAAGTTGCACCATTATTATTATTATAGCAACCTTTTAGGTTTGAATTGGAGTGTATCATTAATGATAGAGTTTAATTTGTTCTAAAATATGTATTGGAAAAAAGGTGTGCCTTTCATCACTATTTTCATTAATATATATATATATACAAAAATATTTGATAATAAAAAATATTAACAAAAAAAAATTAGTATATTGAATATTAATTGTTGTTAAAATTAATAAATATTAAATAAAACTATTTTAGTTATTTTTTTTAGTCTTCCTAACATTACTAATATATATATATATAGAAGATTTCATGTTAATTAATTAATGTTACTATAATTTATTGGAAGCAAATTTTGTTAGAGCTTATTAGAAGTTGGAATATAAAAGCCGCTTAGTTTGGTTTAATTAAGCAAGCAAATTAAAAATGTTAAGCCAAATTAACTAATATATATAACCCAATTACATTGATTTGTTCAGAAGTTCAAATTTCTTATTATTGCTTTTTTTTTTTTAAACTAAAAAATTAATCATTCAATCGTGTCAAAAAGTTCAACACAAAGATTTGAGTATTCAAAGGAGAAAGGAATTAACGTATAAGCCAAGGCCACATTATTTGTTATATAAAACGGAAAAATGCAGAAATTGGAGTCAATTTCAAACAAGTTTTACCAGTCCAGGTGTACGATGTACCAACCTAACATCTATTAAGCCCCGTAGATGGCGCAATAAGGTCAATTATCAAGTCATAGTCAACGCACAAAAGCCTCTTTTTTCACGTGGTTTTTATTTTATTTTATTTTAATGCAAGAGACTTAACTACTAATAAATTATAGGCTCAACTTTTATTTTAGTAGGAGGTAATTTACCTGTTGTATCTAAATAAATATGGCTATGAATATTACTATTAGATCATGAAGTGAGAGTTTGATTGGATGGAGTATTTTAGGGAGGGAATGCATTGTTTAGAGCATTTATTTCTTTTTAAAAGATAAATTACTGAGTATGATATTTAATTGAAAATATTTTCAAATATTAAGGAATTTTAAAAAGGAATTTCAACCATTAAAAATAGGTCGGAAATTTCAATTTTCACTAAAATTCAAAAGTATTTATCTATTTTGATTTTTAAAAAATTTTGGACTAGACATTTTAATTCCCAACTAAAATTAATTATTCGATTAGTCCATAACAATTAATTCTGTCAGTCACTTGAGTCTTTTATTTCATTAACTCTAACGGAGGACAAAATAATCTCTAACAATTCTAACAGGGGACAAAATAGTTCATAATCTCTTCTGTTTGGAAACGACACTTTTCTCCCTCAATTTCCATTATATCTCGTATAACTCTAACAGTCTAGCACTCAAGTTATACAATGCACATTCTACAACATCAATGTTATGCAACTTCAATGTTCATAAAAAAAAAATCGCAACTTATTTTCAACCAATTCATACTCAGAAAAATAATTACTATGTCTTTTAAGTATTTGTCGTCTTCAATAAATCCCATGAATCTAGACAGTAAATTCGATTTGTTAAGACTAGTCGTCGTCGTCGCCATCTCCCTCCTCCTCTATTCTATCATCTCCGTGGTCACATTGGCCATCACTCCGATTGCTTCCTTCAACTTCTTCTCCGAACAGTAATCGCTTTAGTTTTCATATGAGAGGCGACGACGACATAATTTACTGTACTGATAGCTTGGATGCGAGATCGAAGCTATCAGAGTCCATTCCAAATAAAAATTTGCATGCGATGTCGAATAAAAATCTTCTCATGATATCCTAATATCCCACAATCTATATTACTTGTTGGAGAATAGAGAAAGGCGTGCCCTTGAGATAGTTGTAGAACTTGATCTTGAGGATGTGGTGGATGTTGTATGGGTTGGAGGTGATGTTGTTATTGAAGATGTGGAGGCGAATGCTTCTAGTGGGTGAAGTACAGAGGAGATGGGTGTGCCAATCACAAATATTTAGAAAGTGCGTGGTCCATGACATGTTAAAATAAGTGTGACATGCGTGGCAGTTACACCATTGTTTGATCTTGGAGATGAAGATGAGGAAGGAAAAGATGAAGAAAAAGAATGTGAAGATAAAGAATGAGAGTATGAATGTTAGGATTATGCGAGATATGATAAAAATTGGGAGGAGAACAGTATCGTTTTCGAACAGAAGGGGTCAAGGACTATTTTGTCTCCTGTTAGATTTGCAGAGACCATTTTATCCTCCGTTAGAATTGACGGAGCAAAGAACTTAAGTAACTGACAAAATTAATTGTTAAAGACCAATCGAATAATTAATTTTAATTAGTGACTAAATTATCTAGTCTAAACTTTAATTTTTTTTGGAAACAAAATGAATAAATACTCAAAATTTAAATATACTATATCCAATATCCAAACACACGTTTTTGGTGAAGAAAACAAATTTGATTGGGTTGGTCTAAACTTTAGACCTAACTTACGCAGGACTATAAAAGATCAGAAGCCCAAATTTAATCAGCTTGACAAGTTTGGGCTATCAGTTTTCTTTAATTATTTTCTTGGACGGATGAAAAGAAAAAATAATTTAGAGAAAGAGCAGATCATGTAGTTCAAAAGAAGGGGGGAGTCACCAAAAAAAAAACAAAAAAACAAAGGGGGGAAAAACATAAAAATAAAAATGATGCTATATATCACTAGTCCGCTTAAGCAAGTGTCGGGGGTTCGAATCCCGCTTTGTGCATGCAGCAACCCATTGGCCAGCGGCAAACCCTTAAATGGAGCTCAGTATCGCGGCGGATTAGTCATTGACCTGCCGGGTTAGGGGATATCGTGGGAAACAAAAAAAAAAAAAAGATGATGCTATATATCTCTATAGTAATATTTTCTGGTTCATATGTTTTTTTTTTGGTCAAGTGGCTCATATGTTTAAGTCCACAGCCATGAAGATTCAAACTCATAAGCCCATTTTAGGGCTTTTTTCACAAAATAAAATATTTAGGATTTTTTCTTTTGCATATAAATAGAAACTCCTCTAAATTTTTTTTGGAAGAAAGATTGAAATTGAGAGACTAAAATTAAAAAATATATACCAATTATATTTTATTTTATGTAAAATATACTAATTAAATTATATCTCAGTATTATATTTAGTTTAAAATAAATTTAAAATTTAAAAAATAAATTTAAATTTAAAACGTTAAATAAAAATATTTTAAAAAAAATTGAATTTTTAGTTTTCATTCTAAAAAATTTTAGTCTTCTCTCAATACAAAAAAAAATTAAAATTTTGTATCCGAAAATTATGATTTTAGTTTTAATTTATATCCGTCAAACATAATACTAAATTTTAATTTTTCAGTTTTAGACTCGCTCTCTCAAAATAAATGGCTATTCCTGATTTCCTCTTAATTAGCAGCGTAATGCATTGCAATATTTTCAAGCTTTTTTTCTAAATAGAGAAAAATTGCATTTACATAAACATTTGTGAATAACGACTGGATAATGTATGCATGCATCAAATTTTAAAATAATTTAGTGTCTCTCAATTATGTTATACACAATAATTCAGGTTCCCTGAATTCAAAGGAGAAGGAGCAAAGAACAAATCCCATAAACCCTGTAGAGGCTGCTCTCGTAGATAACTCACGATCTTTCTCTGGAAACACACATTTCAATCATATATTATATGATATATCTCACCTCATTTGACCCAACCCAACCCAACTTGTTCCCTCTGTATGTTGTCGAGGAAATAGTGTCAACCAATAACTTGCTTGTTCAATTTGAATTCTATTCCATTGCATGACACGTGTACAATACTTAATTTGCATGCAAAAATAATTTAAAGTAAAAACTTACATGATTAAAAATTATAAAATAAACTATTATTTTTGTTCCCAACATTTGGACTAAGTTTTATTTATGTCCATAACGTTTAAATCGTCCTATTTGCATTCCTAATATTTATAAAAGTGATTCAATGTTATTCTATTATCAATTATACTAATAAATCAGATTATATTTTTCAATTATTCTCATTTGGATATATTCATTCTCAATTAAGTCTCATTTGAATGTGTTTGATTTTAATATTATACCTACTATTTGTATTTAGATTTAATTATGCCCCTAGAAAAGTAAATTATGTAAATGTTATAGGAATTAGTTTCAACTTTTGATGAACTATTTTTCGAAATGGATCATCGATTCTTTTCCAGACATTTGTATTCTAATTTCAAGAAGAAATTTTTAAAACTCAAACTAAAGCATTCATGATGTGTAATTGACAGCAGGATAACATTAAATCACTTTTACAAACGTTAGGGATACAAATAGGACGATTTAAATGTTAGGGACACAAATAGGATTTACCCCAAACGTTAGGGATAAAAACGATACTTTACTCAAAATTACATTATTAAGCTACTTAAAAATTTATTTAATATAGATGATTTTTGGAATGCTAGTAAAATGGTGAGTTTGATTCGTAGTTTAATAAGGGAGTTTCATACTATTTTTACTATGCATCAATCTTTGTCTCTTATTTCGCTTTATTTGCATTGGGTTCTACCTATAGTTTATTCTATTAAATTGAATTATGATGCTAGTTGTTTTGCTCCTTTTGACTATACTGATTTTGGTTATATCATTCGCAATTCTGATAGATGTTGGTTGAAATGTTACATTGAAAAAGTCGAAATGTGCAGTATTCTTTTTGCTGAACTGTATGGGATTTAGAGAGGTTTATTTATAGCTTGTAATAGTGGATTTCGTAAGATTATTTGTAAAACAGACTGTTTAAAAGTTCTTTTTTTTTTTGGTAAACCAAATAATGCTTGGTAAAGATATTCCGGAATGAAATTTGGCAAAGCATATATAAGAGGTTATAAATTAGAATTGAAGAGTTCCTATTCTTTTAATTAAGAGAAATACAAATAGTGTTACAAATTATATGACTAAAGAAACTGCTTCTGATGCGAACATTCATTCGAATTAGAGTCAATCATAAAATAAATTTTAACATCTACTAAATTTAAATATGATCCTAGCCAATTAATTTAATTTTGTTTCTATTTTTTTTCTTTTCTGTTTAATAAAAAAAACTACTTAAAAACTCATTTTTATGTACAACAATATTACCCAACTAAGAAGGAAGGCATCCCACACATAGATATACATCCCACTATCCAAAAAATCTTAAAAAAATTGCGTGTGGGTCAATGTTGTTGCAATATCTTAGACTATCATCTTCATTAAACATTATAATATATCATCCCACACGGCCACACCTATATATATTTTATAAAAATAGCATCGAATGGAAAGAAGGGCACGGCTTTTGCTTCCACTATAGGGTCGTCATATATAAGATAGTGCCTTCCCCAGTTTATTATTTCTCCATTATTAATGGTTGGTGACTGGTGCCTACAATTTCGCATATACCTTCCCCTACGGATAATTATTGTAATACCCATCACATGTATTCATTCTCATTTTTCAGTCATTATTCGCCACCGTTTAATGTGTTCCTTCATCAATTGATCATGCCATATCATGATCAGTCAGGTGTGGAGTTCCTGTTCTACTAATTAACAATAATCAAATTTCGATTTAATTTGGACTTAATTAGTTTCAAAATCACACTCAACAAACAACAATCAACATATCATCATTACTAGGGACGATCCGTGACATAATTATAATATAAATACAAAAAGGGATCTAAGGGGCCACAAAAAAGGAAAAAGATATCAATATTTTAATAATGTTAGATTGTTAGAAACTCCAACTAAACTGTGTCTTTAGGGGAGAAAGTGATGGTGGTGGTGTCCTGTGACGACAACTGTTTTATTTAATTTCCTTCATTATTCTCAAATCTTATTCTTTTTTATTAATTATGCAATATATGATATATCGTTGTCATTATCTTTTCTATATCACATAAAATGTAGTGCATTTGTTCAAAAAAAAAAAAAATTAATTCTTTACAAACAATTATTTATAAAATTTTAGAAACAATACATATACCTTCCGGTTAAAATATTATTATTAGTGAAGCAAGCAAAATTCATTTAATATCCAAGTGTCAATGGGAAGTAGGTGCCAACAACAGAAGATGTTTGCAAATTAAAGAAAATAAATATTAATAACTAGAAGTGATTCATTCTCCATTTTTATTTTTATTTTTTCCTTTGATGTCACTTGCGGTCACATCCAGAAGCTTAATTTGAATGTGCAATTTAGCTTATACACAAACACAAGGAACATGATTTAAGAATATCCGCAGAAAATACCTGGCTGAAATGTTTGGATTATCCACTTGGTTTTCCTTTCTTGATAGAAAACGCTGTTTGCCTACTTAATTGAAGAGCGGTATAATTTTAATGTCAGGGATTTTATGTCATAATTGAATTATACAGTAATATTATTGGTAAATGGTAATTTAATTTTAATATATCATTAATATAAATAAATTTTAGATAAATATTAAGTGAATAAATTATTTTTTTATTAAATATATTTTATTAATTTTTAAATTATTGAACAAATTTGATTAAATTTACTTATTAAAATGACTCGGTTATATAATATTATTATAAATTTTATACAATACACCTAGGGTGAAAATAGATTCGATGGTCTATCAGGACCTATCCTGCATTTTGGCTTGTTTTTGTCATAAAATACTTTCAAGTATTTAAAAATTTAATTCTATTAATAAATTAGGTTCAAATTCATAAAATAATTTAATAAGTTTATTAGGTTTTTTAAGTCTGTTAAAATATAAATAAATATAAAAATATTTTTTATAATTAAAATAATTAATAAAAATTTTTAATTTGTTATATTTTATTATAAATTTTTTATATTTTATCATAAATTTTTTTATATTTTAAATATTTTAAAATTTTAAATATTATTATAAAGATTGAATTTAATATATTGTATATAATGTTTTTAATTAATTTTTTTAAATATTATTTTTTTGATAAAAAAATCATATATATCAAATTTCAAGTCATATTTAATGCTTAAAATAAAACTTATAATAGGTTACAAGTAAAATTCAAGCTAGTTAAATATATTACTAGCTTATTAAGGGTGAAGTCTAATTTTGTCTGACCTTTTTTACCTCTAGATACATATAATTATGTATTATTATGTCAATAAAAAATATTTTTTGAATTTATTATAATGTAATATAATTAAATGCCCAATATAAAAAAATTTAACCACCAAAATTAAAGTAAATTCCTATAGTGATATGTGTGATTCACACAATTATTCAAAAAAAATTTTCGAGATTTAAATTTTTTTATAATAGTCTTTTAGATAGAACTCCAAATACCATAGTGATCTTTGCGCCATTTCTAGCGCTGAGTCAGTTATCGAAGTGTTGATGTAGCCATCTTTTTTCATGCTAGATAGTCCCAAAACAATGTCGTTTTGATTTTGTGCCCATTGTTTGGTAAAACAATGTCATTTGGAGATTTCTTTTGCTAAAAGAGTGATAGTAATCAGTGGCTAAGAGAAGGAGGTTGAATCTTTGCCTTCTTTTTCTTATCTTTTAACTTTGCTTTCTGTTGAGATAATAGAGGAGATATTTTTGTTTTGTCTCCTGATACAGTATAAGATAGAACAAGTTTCTTGCAGGGAGTGCTGCATAGAGCGTGAGGTTTAGTAGAGTAATCAAGAGATAATTTACTCTTGTGTCTTGTCCCCCAAATATAGCAGAGCCAGAAACTGATAATAGAGTAGAGAGAGACACACTGATTACAAACACTAATTCTCCTTAGGATGTACCCAACCTTTCTAGGACAAGTCCAAATTTTAACTCAATATGAACATGACTAGGACTCACCATAGCTTTCAACAGCAAAGTACTAACCTAACTTGTAAGGGAATCCTCTCAAGATCATGACACAAAACAAAAAGGCTTACAAAAATTTTTTGAGATAACTATGACTTTTTCTCCAAGTCTAGCTCACTACCTTATTTTCACTCATTGGCTTTTTCTTACAATCCTCACCATGTTTACCTTTTTCTAATGAAACTCAGACAGACTAAATTGAGAAAATAAATTACAAAATAAAAACCATGAAAAAGAAGAAGAAGAGCTTAGGGAGCTATGGAAACTGAAGCAAGTGCTCTTTCTCTCTTACTCAATCCTTGGCCATTCACTCTTATTATAGACGAGTGAAGCTTCCAAGGTTTGAACCAAGTTCAACACTCGGGTTGTCTTCTTCTCCAACATCAAAACCAGCAGCGGCGTGGTCAGAGGCGAGAGAGAAGGTTGAAGCAGCGACATGCAACCATACCATTCTCTTTCATCATGTTTCTTCAAACTTCTTGAATCTGGGCTGTGTATCTTTTCTTTGGCCCCAAATTTAATTTTTGATCGTTGATGAGCCATTGAGCACTTTTGACTTCACTGTCTTCATAATTGAATGAATAGTACTTGTAGCTCAGAGAATTTTTTCACGATTTCTTTGTAAAGCACAAATAAAAAAATCACGTTTTTGTGATCCTCTGATGCATTGAGATTTCTCTTTTTTGTTATAGCCATTTTATTTTCTCATTCTTGTTTGAAAATGAAAGCTAACTTTTCGTTCTTTTTTTTGGCCCTAACTTCATATCTTTCCTCTTTCTTCTTTCTTGGTTCAGACGGTGATGTGATAAGGAAGAAAAGAAAAGAGAGAGAAGAGAGAGTTTGATGGTTCGATGGATGTGAAAATGAATTCAAATGAATTGAAGTTCAAATTTAAGGAGAATGAGTTTTGGTTATGGATCACCGAATAGGGTTTAGATCTTTATTTGGGCTAATGTGTTTTCAATCTTTTATTTTTCTAAGGACCCGCTTTTATTTCAGATGAAAAGCGATGAGAAGCATCTGAGGTAGAGGCAAATGAACATTGGACTATGATTGTATTTGTATTTAGGTCCATTTCTTTCTTTCTTTCTTAAGGTTCAACAACTCTACTTTTGAGTCAAGAGTGATTGTTTTGCTGAATCCATATGTATGTGTGTGGGCCAATGTTTTATTCTTTTTGGCCAGTGTGATTACTTTCAATTTCTGCACACTAAACAAGACATATCACACAAACAATTTAACTCAATAATATTTAATCATCATCTTAATCATAGTTTAGTCCAATAAACTCAACAAAGAGAAACTGTGATCAAATACAAACACAGTTGTCCATCTTTTCTACTTCTTCTTCTTCAATTGCGCTATTTTAGGGATTAGTTTCTTGAATTGTGTACCTTGCGATAACTACACGACGCTGAAAAATCGAGGAATATCATCTACTCCTAAGCTGAAAAGTTAGGCTCCATCATTGTTGATAGCAAAAGTATGGTTCTAATTTTATTTTTAATTTTTTGATAACGAAGTAATATTTTTTCATATAATTGTAATGTGAGTCTTGTTTAAAAATCCTATTTTTGTTTGCTATTTTTGTTGCTAGGGTTTGATTGTGTTTCTGTTAAGTTGGGGTTTATTTTATATTTTTCGAGTAAAACAAAAATAGAGTGAATAGACTTGAGTAATAAGATTTATTTGGTTTGGAAAGTTGTTATATTATATTGTATATAACTAAAAAATTCAGTCATTTTTACTGTTACTAGAATCTGGAGTAAATATTGTAAAAAATTTTGCAGATAGATGAGATATTGAAATTCCGCTACACTTTTACGTTTCTGTGTTCTCGTCCAGTATCTATTAAAAGGTGACTGGACAGAATTTTTTGCGGCAGTGCTATCACCTACCATCATAGTTTTTGAATATCAATATCAACAAGACGAAAAAAAGAAAAAGAGACGAAGAATATATAAGATAAAAAACATAAGAACAAATACTTTGCATGTTTAGAATTAAGGTTATAAAATGGAAGAAGGGCTAAACTGTATTTAAATTAAAAAAAATTTGGATCACATAATCATTAGAACTGTCTATAATACTAGTATTTCGACAGCTGACTCAACGCAAAAAATAACACAGAGACCACAATAGTGCTTAGAACTATATCTGAGAAATCACTAAAAAAAATTTAGATCTCGAATACTATGCATTTTAAATAATTATATGAATCTTATGAACTATTATAAAAATTTAATTCACCAAATTATATTATATTATATATGTTACGCATGAACCAATAGTGCGTGGTACCCTCATCCATTCTTGTTGGTATATGCTTTGATTCGATTCTTTGCCATATATGTTAAAATTCATGAAAATGATATTGATGTATTAATTATTATTCTTGGCGTCATTCTCCCACCATCCTTTCATTTCGTCATTTCAAATATCGCCAATGGCGCCCATGCAGAGTATATATTATATTATCATTCAAAACGACAACGTCGTATCATTCACATTTTAGAATATCGAGGGATGGCCATATCCATCTTGCCAGTTAGGCATTTCTCTCTGATCAAACACCTCAATTTAGATCTTATTATGGTATGATATGATATGATGATATGGTGGTTGAAAAAAGCAATCAAGTAATTATGAGGCAAACATCAATGATATATATGATACATAATCCTCGAAGATAAGATAGTAAATCTCAAAGTTATGCATAAAATTAAGTCTATTTATTTGAGTATTGAATTAATAACATCATGCAATATCGGTATAAAATAATTAATATGTGTATTTAATTATATTAAGTCACATTAATAATTAAAAATGATTATTTCTTTATCTTGATTATAAGAAGTTATAAATAAAATAAATATAATTGAATAACTGTATAAAACGATTAAATTTTTATTTTAGTCTTTAAGATTCACACTAATTTCTATTTTAATTTTCGAAATTTAAAATACTCTATCTTAATCCTTTAGATATATTTTTACACACTATTTTAATTCTTAGTCTCTTTTTGACATTGAGTCAACAAGTAAAATGCATACGTGGTAAAATATTGACACATTGGATGTCAACGGTTAGATGACGTGACAAGATTTAATTTAAGATCCAATTTGAGGCTGATTTTTTTTTATATAGAAAAAATATTAGTGATTTTTTTTAAATGAGATTATTGAGTGTAATTACAAATGAGTGAATTTTGTAGGTGAGAAGTCAACACATAAGAAGCGAGTTGCAACACGTGGGGGCATGTTGGACACGTGCGGTAACATATTGGCCAACACGTGAGGATGGGTTGAAACACGTGGGGACATGTTGAATAATTTCCACAACACTATAATATACTTCAAATATCAATATTCAATCAAAATACCATCTCCATTTTCATATTAAAAATAATTTCTGTCAATTTGGTCCATAAAATTTTAACTCTACTTTCACATTCTCTAAGCCTAAATTTTCTCTGAAACTTCATGTGGCAACGCTCAATGTAGTGTTATTTTATCATCTTTTTATTATTGTCATCATCGTCGACATGTCTAGCACCATTTATCTAAAGCATATACTCTTTTAGCGTTGACTTCCACCTTAACCTCGTCCTTCTTAAGACCTGAAGGATCTGGGAAAAAAAACGAGTGCCTTTTGTTTTTTTCAATTTGTTTGGGTGCATAGGACGGAATATCTATTGCTCTTAGACAAAAAAGGGTCAAAGATTTGATAATCTTTAACCATCTCAAAAATCATCAGAGACATTATTATGGTTTGAATAAAAAGTTGCTAGTTATTGATGATAAGGTGATAATAGCAATTTAATGCAAAGTGAAGTGTTTGTTGTTGTTATGAGAGTGATTATGAAAAATGTCCTGTGTTCTTATAAAAGGTGCGGAGGAAAGTCCTGAACTTTTTTGAGATTTAATTTAATTGATGATATTTTTATATTGATGTCTTTTTTATAAGAAGATGTAGAAGATGATAATGAAGAGGAGAAGGGCAAAAAAGAGAAAGATGTAGAAGTTAAAAATTTAGATTAATAATGTGTATATAAATTAAGATTTTAAAGACTAAATTAGATTCTAAATAAAAAATTTGTCACATTACTTACTTATTAGGGTGTTCAGCGTGATAAAATATTGCCATCTAAGCATTCGATTTGTTATTTTAACGCCGAAAAGAAGCTAGGAACTAACATGATACTCAAAGCTGTATTTGGCATAGTTATCAAAACCGGACCGAACCGGCCAGTTTAACAAAAAAATCGGTGAACCGGACCTAATACCGGTCCGGTCTAATCTTCGGACCGCTTAAGACATTGACCCGGTCAAATCCGATATGAACCGGTAAAATATCAACTTCATATAAAAACAACTGTATGTGAGTTTTTACCTATAATAATAAAATAAATATATATACCGGGTTGACCGGTTCAACCAGTGACCCACCAGTTGAACCAATGACCCAGTGACCCAGTAACCTGACCGGTTCGATCACCGGTTCGGTTCTGATAACTATGGTATTTGGGTTCTGTTATAAAAAATTTTAAATTTTGGGAATTAAAATAAAAATCGACTTGAATCTCAGAAATCGAAATAAAGATTTAGTTGTATAAGACATTTTATATTAATAGTATATTAATATTAAACTCTTGTGAAAGAGTGTTAAATGGAACAGAGAGATGAACTGAATTGTCTATTTATCATTGAGTAATTAGATGTTATACAATATATGAGGCAACTCTGCTATATGTATAGTAAGCTACCACAATTTTGTTGAAACAGAAATAACAGAATTGAAAATAAAATAGGCTAGGCTTAACTGTTACTTAACAAGTGTGACTTGATCTTCTTGATCTTGATCTATTATATTACATATTTTATCTCTATTATCCTCCCTCAAATTCATGGTGATTTTGGAAATAACTTTAAGTTTGAAACGAAACTTCTCAAAGGTACGAGCTGATAAGACCTTAGTAAAATTTTAGTAGGAGGAGAATTTTCAAATTGAATAATAGTGTCAGTGATAGAATTGTTGTGAGGATGTAGAGATTGGTGTGGCTGAGCAGATTTGACTTGTGATGTTAGAAGGAGAGTGGTAGGTTTGGAGTTCTGAATGGAAGCAGTGGTAGTCTCAAGGACATGATTGGCAGAAGAAGATGACAAAGATTGTGTCATACTTGAAGATGATGGAGAAAATGATAAAAGAGGCAAAGGAAGAGTTGTATGAGAAAACTGACCAAATGGTGAAAGAGGGCTTTTGAAGTGAAAAAAGTTCAGCATAAGAAAATCTGTTTTCATCAAACAAAACACGTCTTATAATAATAACCTTACCTTCTCTAGTTAGGAATTTGTAGCCTTTATGGTGAAGAGCATAACCCAAAAATAGAGAGAGTTTTGATTTAAAATCCAATTTATGAGTATTATAAAGTTTCATACAAGAAAATTTAAAATCCAATTTATGAGTATTATAAAGTTTCATACAAGGAAAAGCAGCACAACCAAAAGTCTTAAAAAAAGAGTAATCAGGTGGATCATGATGTAAAAGCTCAAATGGGGATAGATTATTAGTGTTAGGAGAATGGAGTCTATTAATAATATATGTTGCAGAAATAAAAGCATCATCCTAGTGAATTAAAGGGATTAAGGCAGTGGCTAAAAGTGTCAAGCCTACTTCAGTCACATGTCTATGCTTCTTCTCTGCCCTCCCATTTTGTTGATGAGTACAAAGGCAGGAGAAGCGATGAGATATACCTTCTTGAGCTAGATATTGTGTGAAGGCATTGGAGAGATACTCTCTGCCATGATCTGTATGCAATTGTTTTAATTTTAAACCAGTGAAAGTTTTCATTTCAGCTTTGTACTGAAGGAAGGCTTGAAAAGCTTGTGATTTGGTATGAAGTAAATAAATATAAGTATATTGAGTGAAAGCAACCACAAAAAAAATATAATATGTGAAACCATGATAGGATGTATATGGTGCAGGGCCCCAAATGTCACTGTAAACCATTTTTAAAGGATCATGAAAATTGAATTCATCTAATTGAAAAGACAACAAGTGCATTTTAGTCTGACAACAATATTCACAAACACCAGATTTTATTGAAGCAGAAGAAATTGGTAGATTACACTTGTTCATTACAAAAATAACAGTCTTAGATGTACAATGACCTAAACGTTTGTGCCATAAATTGTAAGTATCTAATTGGGAAGCATAAACAGTAGGTACTGAAATACATGAGATAGAATTTGGTGAAAATGTATAACTATTCTTAGGTGTAGATTTTGTGACAGCAATATTATCAAATTTGTACACCCCATTATATGGAGCTCCATGTAGAAGAATCTCCTGGGTGTCTTGAGATTTCACATAACAATTATTAGAATGAAACTCAAAAAAGCAAGCATTATCTGTGGCAAATTTGTGTACAGTCACTAAATTTTGTGTAATTTCAAGAACAAGTAAAAGCTGATTCAAAAGAAAACGTTTCTTTGAAGCTAAATTCACTAAATATGGGTGTCCAACATGAGAGATATTACTAGTTGATCCATTACCTAGAAGGAGTTGGTCTGTACCAAAAAATTCAGAGGGAGCCAAAATAGAGTGTGCATCATTTGTGACATGATTGCTTGCCTCCGTGTTAGGAAGCCAGCTTGCATCTGAGAAAGTCGATGAAGCAGCCATGTAAGTCCTTGGATTGTGATAGGTAGTAGGGAGTCAAGATTCCAGATTGGGTTGGTGTTTTATTAGAAGATGGAACTTGATATTGTTGATCAAAGCGATGAAAACATGAGAGTGCAGTATGTCCTATCTTTCTACAAACTTGACAAATCGGTCTAGAAACAGAATTTGCAAACCTGCTTACGTTAGAATTTCTTCCACCTCAACCTCTTCTTGGAGCATATTTTGTGGTATTCGGTGGTCTGGAAAAGGAAGATGGTGATTAAGTATAGAGTGCTTGTATCGTTCCTAAAGCAGTCTTTTTAAATCTTTCAATTATTTCTTCATGTCCAAGAAGAAGTGCTTCAGCTTCAATAAGAGTAATAGATTCAGATTTTTCTATTACTGTTGAGAGATACAAAGCATAGTCTTCATTAAGACCGTCTGTAATGGCTAATATGTGATCTTCTAGGGAAGGAGTGTAGCCTATTGATGCCATGAAATTAACAATTATTCGAATCTTCTTAAGATACTCATTTGTTGTCATACCTTGTTTCTTTACCGACTTCAATTCATTCTTCAATTGCTGAATCTTGATCTTGGAGGTCTTTGCGAAATATTCAGTGATAGTTGTCCAAGCATGATACACATACTTGCAATCCAGCATTCGATTCTTAAATGTGAGGTCCAGAGAAGAAAGAAGTCATGTCATAAAGTAATTATCTTTTTGCTTTCAAGCAGTATAAGCCTTTGATTCTGTATCCGCTTTTCTTGCAGATTCAGATTCAAATTCTAATGAAATCTTGTCAGCAGAAAGATTATAAGCAAGACCAATTGCATTGATAATGTGAAGGGCAAATTTCTGCCAAGTTCAAAAGATGTTTTCAGTCAATTTGTCAAGAATAAGTGCAGTAAAGGATTGAGAAAAAAGAGGAGGAGAAGAAGAAGAAGTGGGTGAGTTCTGATAAGGGATGATTGAAGTCATAGATCTCTCATGTATGCTCTTGATACCATGAAAGAGTGTTCAATGAAACAGAGAGATTAGCTGAATTAGCTATCTATTATTGAGTAATTGGATGTTATACAATATATGAGACAACTATGCTATATATATAGCAACCAACACAATTTTATTGAAACAAAAATAATAGAATTGAAAACAAAATAAGTTAGACTTAACTGTCATTTAACAAGTATGATTTAATCTTTGTGATCTTGTTCTTGATTTATTATATTACATACTTTATTTCTATTATCTTAAATAATTAATGTATATTGTTACGGCCCGGCCCAGAACCAGTTTTGGGCCGACCCGACCCATGTAACACTCGACCCGGGCACGCGCCCTACAACCGACCCGGACACGCGTCCTGTACGGACCACACGCGTGCTGCAGGACAGCGTCCTTGGGAATATGGGCCTGTCACGTAAGGGGCCCACTACTGACATGTATATAAGGGGAAGATTGGCTCTTCCCCCGAGGTACGTCACATTCTCTCACCCCATCATTCTGCCCGCCTGCACATTGCTGACTTGAGCGTCGGAGTGTCTTTGCAGGTGGCACCCCCCCCTCGTCCTTTCACCAGCACAAGTGCTCGCCAGCTCGGCAGACCCACAATCAGTGCGACCAGGACTAAGACATCCTCACCTATCCACCTTTGCATCTTCTGTCCACCCGACCTGTTCGGAAGCCGACCAACGAACATTGGCGCCGTCTGTGGGGAACGTCTAAATGGAAGCTGTACTGGGTCTTGGCGACCAAGGCCGGGCTGCCGGAGCGGAGGGGGCAGCCTCCGTCGCCTCGCAAGGGGGGCGGCGAAGGTCCCCCCATCGACGCACGGGCACACGACCATTCGGAGGAACGGGCGGCGATAGCGCCATAATAATGCAAGAGCTGCGCCACCGAGTCCAGAACCTGGAGCGGCAGCTTGCTGACCGGGAGCGGGACGAACGCTCTACCGATCCGAGCTATACCCCGTCTCCCGGAAGCGAGGAGGAAGACTCTTACCGAAGCCGCCCGCGGACGGAAGCAGAGAGTTCACGGGAGGAGTCACCCATAATGAGGAGACGAAATGACACGATCATCTACTCCCGAGGCAGACCGACCCATCGAGCGACAAGAGGTCGCGAAGACGGAAGAACACGACAACCTGTGATAATGGGCGCCACCCCGTTCCACCGATCTATCCTCGAGGTCCGGCTGCCGAAACACTTCGACAAGCCAACGGACATGAGGTACGACGGAACTCAAGACCCTCTAGAACACCTGACGGCCTTCGAGGCCAGGATGAATCTAGAGGGAGTAGGCGACGAAGTGAGATGCCGCGCCTTCCCGGTGACCTTAGCAGGACCAGCGATCAAATGGTTTAACGGCCTCCCGCAAAGTTCCATCTACAGTTTTTCAGACATCAGTCGTGCATTCCTGGCCCAATTTACAACGCGGATCGCGAAGGCTAAGCACCCCATCAACCTTCTGGGGATAACCCAGAGACAAGGAGAATCGACAAGGAAGTACTTGGACCGGTTCAACGACGAATGCTTGAAAATCGACGGCTTAACCGACTCGGTGGCCAGTCTTTGCCTAACGAACGGCCTCCTCAACGAGAACTTCCGGAAACACCTCACCACGAAACCAGTTTGGACGATGCATGAAATCCAAATAGTGGCCAAGGAGTATATAAACGACGAGGAAGTCAGCCGAGTCGTGGCTGCCAATAAACGGCAGTCCGGTTATAGCCAAGCACGGCAGCCCGTCGACAGAGAGAGAGCGAAGGAAAAAGCTAGGGAAGAGGCGTCAAACAGGGCACCTCGACCGTTCCCCAGGGTCGGGAAATTCAATAATTACACCCCACTCACTCTCCCCATCGTGGAGGTCTACCAACAGATAGTGGAGAAGGGAATCCTTCCGAAGCCCCGAGCACTTAAGGACCGAACAGGAGGAAACAAGAACCTTTACTGTGATTACCACAAGGGGTATGGCCATCAAACACAGGACTGTTTCGACCTGAAGGATGCACTAGAACAGGCGATAAGAGAAGGAAAGCTAGCCGCGTTCTCCCATCTCATCAGGGAGCCGAGAAGGCGTTATCGCGATCAAGATGAGAAAGGCAGGACACGCTCGGCCAAGCGGCGACAGGAGCCCGAAGACAGAGACCACGGCCTCACTGTAATAAACGTGGTAACGGCAAAGAACACTGCACCAAAGTCCCGATCGGCACACAAGAAAGACGCCAAGGTCCTGGCGATCTCATCTCCACCGATGCAGAGTACCAAAAAACCCCCGTCCATTTCTTTTGGCCCAGAAGACCAATGGTTCAGCGACGCCCCGGAAAACCCTCCCATGGTTATAACGGCCAGAGTGGGAACCGGCCTCGTCAAACGGATCCTTGTCGACACAGGAGCTGATTCAAACATCATGTTCCGCAACGTGTTCGACGCACTGGGGCTGAAGGATGCCGACCTGACGACACACCAGCACGGGGTTATCGGGTTAGGCGACCACTTCATCAAACCAGACGGAGTCATTTCCCTACCAATCTCGGTGGGACAGGTGCAAGGCCGGAGATCGGCAATGGCCGAGTTCGTAATCCTCCGAGACTCCACAGCCTACAACATCATCTTGGGAAGAAAAACAATCAATGATTTTGAAGCCATAATCAATACCAAGCTGCTGGTTATGAAGTTTGTCACCGATGATGGATCCATAGGGACCATAAGAGGAGACCTCGAGACGGCGGTCGCTTGTGACAACGCCAGCCTTTCCCTCAGAAAGAAGTCCAAGGAAGCGTCTGGCGTATTCCTAGCCGACCTTGATGCCAGAGTAGAGGACAACCCGAGGCCGGAACCAGAAGGAGACCTGGAGAAATTCAGCATCGGTGACGAAGGGGAAAAGTTCACATTCGTCAACAAGAACCTCCCTCATGAGTTGAAGGAGCCTTTGATTGAAATGATAAGGGCCAACAAGGACCTGTTTGCATGGACGCCAGCCGACATGCCGGGCATCGATCCACAAATCATTTCACATCACCTAGCCGTCAAGCCGGAAGCACGACCAGTGGCTCAACGAAGGAGAAAAATGTCGGCGGAAAGAGCAGAGGAGGTAGCCAAGCAAACGGCCGGCCTCCTAGAAGCAGGCTTCATACGAGAAGTGGACTACTCGACGTGGCTCTCAAATGTGGTATTGGTGAAAAAACACAATGGCAGATGGAGAATGTGCGTGGACTACTCTGACCTTAACAAAGCATGCCCCAAAGATTGCTTCCCCCTCCCCAACATAGATGCACTCGTCGACGCCGCGGCGGGGTACCGGTATCTGAGTTTCATGGACGCCTACTCCGGTTACAATCAGATACCGATGCACCGACCAGACGAAGACAAAACGGCGTTCATAACGCCAGGAGGAACTTTCTGCTACAAAGTAATGCCGTTTGGCTTGAAAAATGCAGGGGCGACATATCAAAGGCTGATGAACAGAATATTCCACGACATCATAGGGAAAACGGTCGAAGTTTATGTGGACGACATCCTGGCAAAAACAACACGACCTGACGACCTCCTGAACGACCTGGCAACTGTGTTTACGTCCCTCCGTCAACATGGTATGAGGCTGAACCCCCTCAAGTGCGCCTTCGCCATGGAAGCCGGCAAGTTTCTGGGATTTATGATAACTCAGAGAGGGGTAGAAGCCAACCCGGAGAAATGCCAAGCAATACTTCAGATGAAGAGCCCGGGCTGTGTCAAGGACGTCCAGAGGTTGGCAGGGCGATTAACATCACTTTCCCGGTTTCTCGGGGCCTCGGCGACAAAGGCCCTGCCATTCTTCAATCTCATGAAGAAAGGGATGACGTTTGAGTGGACGCCCGCGTGCGAAGAAGCCTTTCAACACTTCAAGGAAATCTTAGCGGCACCTCCTGTCCTCGCGAGGCCAAGGGACGGGGAACCACTGTACCTGTACCTCGCTATAACAAGCGAAGCCCTGGCCGCGGTTCTAGTACGGGAAGACGGGAGGACCCAACAACCGGTCTACTTCATAAGCAGGGCCCTACAAGGAGCAGAGTTAAGATATAGCAAGTTGGAAAAGCTAGCCTTAGCACTCCTGACTTCCTCGAGAAGGTTAAAACAGTACTTCCAGAGTCACCAAGTGGTCGTCAGAACGGACCAAGGGATCCGGCAAGTTCTCCAAAAACCCGACCTGGCGGGAAGAATGATGACTTGGTCCATCGAACTCTCTCAATATGACATACGGTACGAGCCCCGGCAAGCCATCAAGGCGCAGGCCATGGCGGATTTTTTGGTTGAAGTAACAGGAGACCCAGGCGAAGACATGGGTACACGGTGGAAGCTCCATGTGGACGGAGCCTCCAACCAGACCTTCGGAGGAGCCGGGGTCATCCTAGAAAGTCCAAACGGGGTCGTATACGAACAATCGGTCAGATTCGAGTTTCCCATCTCGAACAACCAAGCAGAATACGAAGCCCTCATAGGAGGCTTGACCCTAGCAACAGAGGTCGGCGCAAAAAGGCTGGAAGTATGCAGCGATTCCCAAGTCGTCACTTCCCAAGTAAACGCCAGCTATCAAGCCAAGGACCCCTTGTTACAGAAGTACTTGGAAAAGGTCAAAAGCTTGAGCCAAAAGTTCGACGAGGTCACGGTCCAGCATGTACCCAGAGAAAGGAACACACGAGCAGACCTCCTATCAAAATTAGCCAGCACGAAGCCAGGGGAGGGAAACCGGTCTCTCATCCAAGGCATGACAAAGGAACCTGCAATTGCACTACACATAACAACCCTAAGTCCTTCATGGCTAGACCCCATCACCAACTACCTAGAACACGGCCAAGTCCCTGGTGACGAAAAGGAGGCGGTGAAATTAAGAAGAGAAGCGGCCAAATACGCCGTCATCCAAGGACAGCTGTTCAGAAAAGGGCTCAGCCAGCCCCTACTGAAGTGCCTACACCCCGACCAAACGGACTACGTCCTCAGGGAAGTCCACGAGGGCTGCTGTGGGCACCACATCGGAGGAAAAGCCCTAGCGAGGAAGTTGATCCGAGTTGGGTACTACTGGCCGTCGATGATGGCAGATTCCAAAGAGTTTGTCAAAAAGTGCATAAAGTGCCAACAGAACGCCAACTTTGCCAAGGCACCGGCAAACGAGTTGAGCTTGCTGACGACCTCCCGGCCATTCGCTCAGTGGGGAATCGACCTCTTAGGGCCCTTCCCTGTCGGCCCTGGGCAGGTCAAATATCTCATAGTGGCAATTGATTACTATACCAAGTGGATAGAAGCCGAACCATTGGCTAGCATATCCTCAGCCAATTGCAGAAAATTCATGTGGAGGCAGGTGATAACACGGTTCGGGATACCGGAAGTCGTCATCTCGGACAACGGCACACAATTTGCTGACAAAAAGTTCACAGAATTTCTCAACGGCCTAGGTATAAGGCAAAGGTTCTCTTCGGTAGAACACCCTCGGACGAACGGACAAGTGGAGTCCGCCAACAAGGTTATCCTTTCGGGGCTAAAGAAGAGGTTGGACAACAAAAAGGGTGCTTGGGCCGACGAGCTGGCATCGGTCCTCTGGTCTTATCGGACAACCGAGCAATCCTCCACCAAGGAAACCCCTTTCCGACTAACGTACGGGGTGGAGGCAGTAATACCCGTGGAGATCGGTGAACCGAGCCCGCGATTGCTTCTGAAAGGAGTAGAGGAAACTATAGAAAAGGACCTGATTGATGAAGCCCGGGAAATGGCCCATTTGATGGAAACAGCGCTAAAACAAAGGATAGCCCTGCGCTATAACACCAAGGTGCTCAAGAGAGACTTTGAGCCTGACGACCTCGTCCTGAGACGGAATGATATCGGCCCACTGACCCCCGGAGAAGGCAAGTTAGCGGCGAACTGGGAAGGCCCTTACAGAGTAAAAAAGGTGATGGGAAAAGGAGCCTTTAAGTTAGAAAGGCTCGATGGCAAGGAGGTCCCGAGGACATGGAACGCGGACAATCTGAGAAGATTCTACTCCTAAAAGGCGGAACGACAAGAAGAGGAGAGATTTAGCTAAGTAGTCAATCCGTCATTTATAGTAACTTTCAAAATCCTTTATGTGATTGCCGAATAAGATATACTTGTGCAAATTCTCCACCATGTTCTATCTAAGTTTTTCAGATAAACCGTCCCATCGTGACTGACAACGACGTGCGACCCGGGACTGATCACCCCGGGAAGTCGTCAATCAACGTCATAACAAACAACTACACGAAAGGCCACGGGCCGCCAGTCTAAACAACTTCAAACAAAAAACGGTTAATAGGAACGATAACACGAGCAGGCGAGTAAACGACAAAGTATAAACCAATACGGTTAGAAATGATAACGCACTCAGACAAATAAAAAGCTTATCACGACAACATGGGCAAACGGCTAAAATGGTCATTAATCACAAGCCAAAATAAAACGGCTAAATTGTTCGCAAGCCAAAAACGGCCAAGACTAAGATAGTTTACAAGTCATAACAAAGCGGCTGCACAAAAAGCTGTAAACAAAAAATTCACTTCTTGGGGACGTCGACAACCTTGCCATCAAGGATAACCTTGCGGACACCAATCGCCGATGTGTCGAACTCAGGAGCAACAACTTTAATTTGAGCTTTGAGGGCTTCCTCAGTACCCAAGATCGCAGCCTTGCCCTGCTTAACGACATCCTTATACTTCACCTTCCACGTTGCCAGCTCGGCCTCCGCGGCCTGCTTCTCTTTCTCGACTTCGGCCGTACGCTTCTGCGCTTCGCCGACCTGTTTCTCCAGAGCCATCTCACGCTCGACTAGACGTTCAATCGTCGCATCCGACTCTTTCTGTTTCTTCTCGGCAGCTGTTAACTTTTGTTCGGCGGAAGTAGCTTTCTGCTCGGCGGTGGTGGCTTTCTTCTCGGCGGCATCCAACTTCTCCGAAGTTTGAGTCAACTGCTCCCGGAGAGTTTCCACTTCACTCTTCAATTCATTGTTGGCCTTCCCAGCGGAGTCCAACTTCCGACGGAGAGACTCCATCCCGGATAGCTCAAACTCGGCCTTCCGGGCTATCACGGCGCCCCGCAGAAGAGTCCGGTACATCCACCTCGCCTGCCCGGTAAGGGAAGACTCATGGAAGTACTCCTCAGTGCCAGGAATGAGTTGGGTATCTATGAAGTTGCTGGCATCGAAATTCCTTTCCATGACGGTAAGGACACCCTCAGGACTAGAGGACGCCGTGGATGTCTTCTTTCTCTTTCTCCTCAGGCTAGAAACCTCCACCACCACCTCCTCATCATCCGGATTGGGCACCGAACCCCCAGTCCCGACAACCTCACGGATTGGAGAAACACGGACCGCCTTGCCACCTTCAACCGAGGCGCCCTGAGCCGAGGTCCCGATCCCATCGGTTGCGGCCTTCTGCTCGGGAGCGTCTTTATCCTCCGGAGCATCAGGTTCCTTGGAGGCGGGTTGCTCGTCACTCTCCTCATCGTCGCCACCACCAAGGAAAGTTTGAAACAAGTCGGGAAGACCCGTCACGGACGCCGACATATCCACTGCGGGAAAACGAGTAAGGTCGGTTAGTCGTCACATAACATCAACAAGAAAGGAAAAAGATAAAGCGCAAAGTAAAGAGCTTCTCACAAATATAGTTACGACCGGAATCCCGATCACCCATGAGGAGGTGGGGATTTACTGGGTTCTTCCCAAAAACCGCGTTTAGCACCTCGGCAATCTGTTGATCTTCTACCGACATGTTTTTATAAACTACCTTAATAAAACTATTGGCTCCTGCCCCGAAGCTCCAATAAGTCGGGATGAGCCGTACCCCCTCCAGAGACAACCAAAAGGGGTGGCGACCTTTGGCCGGACGGACCTTAAAATACTTGTCCTTAAACCCATGGTAAGAATCTTCGAACAAGCCGAAAATCTTCCGACCCTGAGCAGCCCGGAAGGACATGAACCCTTTCCTATGTTTTCCCTGCTTGGTAGGGTTTGTGAGGGTAAAGAAAAAGAGGAAGACATCTACGGACACCGGCAGGTCGAGATATTCACAAACCATCTCGAAACAGCGGATCGAAGCCCAACTGTTCGGATGCAACTGCGACGGTGACACAGAAATCCGGTTTAAGAGCGCCATTTGAAAGGCTGAGAACGGAATGCGAACTCCGACTTGAGTGAACATGGCCTTGTAGAACCAAATCCAGTCAGCGACCTGGCGGGGTTGGAAGTTGATTTCATACAACCGCTCGTGAGCAGCCGGGACGAAGGCGTCATAATTGGCCTCCTCGTCAGTCCCGCCACACAGATACCCGGCTTGTCGGAACTCGGTGAGCTCATCTTCGCTCATTTGGTTGGGCGAATCCCTCACATCTGAGACGACCCAAGCATACTGGTCGTAAGCCGCAGGGTTAACGGATGCTCGGGAGACCGTGCGGGCCATACCTACATGGGGGTACTATCCAGTTAGTCTAAGAGATCGGTCGCTCGGGCCGAAAACAAACACCACCCCCCACGACTTCCCGACTAACGGCAAACAAGACTAAAAGACTAAAGGAACGAGAAAAAGCCTACCCTAGAATGGTACTTTCCCCCCTAACACGTCTACTCGCAACTAAAGCTACGCAGTAACATCAAAAGAACCAAATAACAAGCATGCAGAAGTAATGCATAAAAGGGAGGATGATCAGGAAAAATTACCTGAATTGATAAGAGGAAGATGGAGTTGAATCTGGTAAAATGCAAGAAACCCGAACGGAGGCACCACAGCAAAGCCTGGTAGCAAGGGGGGAGAGGGGAGAATAGAGGGTGCGGAAAAAGTACATAAAATGAAGAAATACCAAAACCGCTCGTTTAAAAGCTGCCTCCAGAGCGCGAAACGCCTGGGGGCAAAATGGTCTTTTCAAACGGGGTTTTTCACCCCATTATGAGCATTCAATGCTCGGCGCAGGAAACGAGGCGATGAAACGGTTGTTTGAGCAACCAAGAGACGCGCCTTGGGGGCACGTCCTCCCCACGAGCGACCGACCAGACGAGATACGAGACGACACGCCATTGGTAGCTCCCACGACTACCATTGGCGCGTGGGGGCACTGTTACGGCCCGGCCCAGAACCAGTTTTGGGCCGACCCGACCCATGTAACACCCGACCCGGGCACGCGCCCTACAACCGACCCGGACACGCGTCCTGTACGGACCACACGCGTGCTGCAGGACATCGTCCTTGGGAATATGGGCCTGTCACGTAAGGGGCCCACTACTGACATGTATATAAGGGGAAGATTGGCTCTTCCCCCGAGGTACGTCACATTCTCTCACCCCATCATTCTGCCCGCCTGCACATTGCTGACTTGAGCGTCGGAGTGTCTTTGCAGGTGGCACCCCCCCTCGTCCTTTCACCAGCACAAGTGCTCGCCAGCTCGGCAGACCCACAATCAGTGCGACCAGGACTAAGACATCCTCACCTATCCACCTTTGCATCTTCTGTCCACCCGACCTGTTCGGAAGCCGACCAACGAACATATATTAATATTGATGTACAAATTTTTTATTGGTTATTTTCATATGCAATAATGAGCGAAAATTTCTTAATTAATTTCTTTTGTAGATTTTATTAGTTTCTTTTAACTTTTCAAACGATGAATTATTTTACTATTAGCTTCTTTTAGCTTAAAGAGAAAACAGGCTAATACATAGATGATCAAAACAAAATTTGTTATATTTTTGTTAACGTAATTTCACATACTACTAGATCTAATTATTATATTTACATACATAAAAATATATTTGTTAAAAAAATGTAATAAGGAATTGATTTTTTAGTCAATATAAGACAAATTTTTAAATATCTTAAATTTTAAATTTTAAAATTTAAATTCTAAAAGAATTACAAGTTCTTATAATTAAGAATAATAAATTTTAAAATTTAAATTCTAAAAGAATTACAAGTTCTTATAATTAAAAAGTTTAATTATTCTGTTGATTTTTATAATTTTATAAAATTTTTAATTAGATTTTATATTTTTTTTTAATTGAGTCTTTGTACTATTTTTTTCAATTGAGTCTCTATATATATATTTTTTTATTTGAGTCGTTGTACCAATTTTTTTAGTTAGATTTTTATATAATTAAGTCAATTACTATTAAGAGAGACCTAATTAAAAAAAATTAGTATAAAAACTCAATTAAAAAAAATATAAAAATTTAATTAAAAATTTTACAAAATTATAAAATTAATAAAATAATTAAACCTAATTTTAAAAAAAATACCGATTACTTAAAAAATATGTATTTTTATATATTTTCACATAATAAATGGTGGCCAATTTAGAGAAAAGACATTGTGGGTAGTAGCAACAGGAGGATTGACTATGCAGTATGCACTGAAGTGTTAGCATGCACCTTCCACATAGACGATCCCTTGTTCCCTTCCACGTACCAAATTTGTTCTTCTCTATCACCTATCACATGTCACCGCCCCTGTTTCCTATCATATCATATTCTATTCTATTCTATTCTAAACTCTACACACACATATATATAGACGTCACCCATCTCCATATTCCATCAACAAAACACAACACAACGCTACCCATATTCTCTCATTAACAGCCCACACCAATGGAACAATCTGCCTCCTCCACTCTCACCGGACTTCTCCGCCGGGCAGCCGATACCTTCCCCTCCCGCCGCGCCATCTCTGTCGCCGGCAAGTTTGATCTCACCCACTCCCGCCTCCAACATCTCGTCGATATCGCAGCCAACCGCCTCATCTCCGCTGGCATCAAGCCCGGCGATGTCGTCGCTCTCACCTTCCCCAACACCGTCGAGGTTCGCCTCTCAAATTAAATAATTTTTATATTTTCTCTGTTCCATTTTATTTTGTTCAACAAATTAAATATTATTTATTAATTTTTAATATTTTGCAGTTTGTAATTACTTTCTTAGCTGTTATTCGAGCGCGTGCGACTGCAGCGCCACTTAACCCCGCGTACACTGCGGAAGAGTTCGAGTTTTATTTATCAGACTCAGAATCCAAACTTCTAGTAACTTCTTCTGAAGGAATCAAGCCGGCTCAAGCGGCGGCTTCCAAGCTCACCATCCCTTGCGCCGCGGCTTCATTAAATACACCCGAACAAGCCAATAATGAAGCAGCTGAAGCCGAATTCACCCTCTCCCTCAGCCACCGTCCTGACTCGGACTCTAACTCGGACCACGACTCGCTCTCCGGACTCACCAACGATCCTTCCGACGTGGCGCTCTTCCTCCACACCTCCGGCACCACGAGCCGCCCCAAGGGCGTGCCGCTGACTCAGCACAACCTCTTCTCCTCCGTTCGCAACATCCAATCGGTGTACCGACTCACTGAGTCAGACTCGACGGTGATCGTGCTCCCTCTCTTCCACGTCCACGGCTTAATCTGCGGATTACTCAGCTCTATCGGCGCCGGAGCCGCCGTAGCCTTGCCAGCGGCGGGGAGATTCTCCGCGTCGACGTTCTGGAAAGACATGATCAAGTACAACGCCACGTGGTACACCGCGGTTCCAACGATACACCAGATCGTACTTGATCGCCACCAGAACAACCCCGAACCGGTTTACCCGAAGCTCCGGTTTATTCGTAGCTGCAGCGCGTCGCTGGCACCGGCTATTCTGGGTCGGTTGGAGGAGGCTTTCGGTGCACCGGTTTTGGAGGCTTATGCGATGACGGAAGCCTCTCATTTAATGGCTTCGAATCCGTTGCCAGAAGATGGGCCCCACAAGGCCGGGTCCGTTGGAAAGCCCGTGGGGCAAGAGATGGGCATATTGGATGAAACGGGCCGGGTCTTGGAGGCTGAGGTTAACGGTGAGGTTTGTATTAGGGGTCCCAATGTGACGAATGGTTATAAGAATAACCCAGATGCTAATACGGCGGCGTTTCGGTTTGGTTGGTTCCATACCGGTGATCTTGGTTACTTTGATTCTGACGGCTATTTGCATCTTGTGGGTCGGATCAAGGAGCTCATTAACCGTGGAGGTATTTATTTATTTATTTATTTCTAACAAGTTTAATTTTGGTTCATGGACAAAATTTGACGTAATAATCTAATCAGATTTATACGTTTAAATGTGAAAATAACCTTTGTTAATATCATAATATATGATTAATTGTTATTTTCTACAAGTAGAATAGTAGGAATAACGTTGGTTTTCTCTTTGCATGGGAATGAGATGACAGCTGAGAATTATTCTAATCATCTAATGTCTAGGTTGAGAAAATCAGAGTACATTGAAATTTCTTACAATTGCATAATTGCATATTTGAATTAAATACTGCTTGTTTGGAGGTCTTTGGTCACGAGTCAGATGACGCGTGGGTTTTCTTATTGTTGTTTTATAATTTGTTATCTAGTAAACATTCAAGAAGCTTTTGCGCGTTGGATTATTGTTACAAGATTTTGACATGTTGAATTCAATTCAATCAAGTACGTAGCAGTTTGAAACGGTTGGAAAATCAGAAGTGAAACTGACTTTTTCCTTACCTGATAGTCCAAGGAGTTGAACAATATTGGTTGAAGTTGGCTTTCCTAGTTTGGTATCAAGCTGGTTATGAGTTGTGTGGCGGTGTGATAGTGATGTTAATAGCTTTTTGATTTGATATTATCTTCTTGATAGATGCAATTGTTGTCAATTATGACCCACTAAATCAAATCACAGCAATCTGTACATGTTACCAACTTATATTACATAGAAATTATGCATGATTACATATTGAATTATTGATTGAGTTTTATATATTTTGTAGGAGAGAAAATATCACCAATAGAAGTGGATGCTGTCCTCCTATCTCATCCTGATATTGCTCAGGCGGTTGCTTTCGGAGTTCCCGATGACAAATACGGCGAGGAGGTATGTCTTTTTCTTATTTTGTTTTTTGGGCCTTCCATTCCTTTGTCTTTTTCCCCTTAGCAATCTAACCCAAATAATAATGGAACTCTCAAAGATTAAAACAGTTGTCCCTATGTCCAAAAAAAAAAAAAAAAAAAAGAAAACAGTTGTCCCACTTTGTTTCACACACTATTTATTTTCATACACCATACAATAAGTGCACAACAGCCATTTTTGCTTTATTATAATCAATGAATGAGTTTCACATACATAACTCTAACTCATATGCCTGAGGCCCTACCATGTGGGGTCACGTGTACCTGAAAGTTGAATTGATCTGAGGTTTTATGTGGTGTTCAATTTCTTTTGCTTTGTATGCTTCTACAACTAGGTAAAGGTCACGCTTTAATCACGTTAGTAACATTATGTGGCGTACAAAACATTGCTGATTGTGAAGCTCAAGCTCCAGAACTAATATAGAAGTTTGGCAAATGGAATATGCTACCAAATATGAAATTATCAATTTGCTAACTTCATTCTCCACCGAAAAATAGCAATAAAATAAATAATTTATGGTCCATGTCTTGAAAGCGATTTCCCATGGTTTATGATCCATTACACTTTAACCTTTAGATCCCGTAAAAATAATAAAAATAAATAAATAAATAAACTTTAGATGCCTTTCTTGTTAGGGAAAGACAGCTACTTATACCTGTAGACTGTAGTAGCCACTTGTTTTGTCGACATGTGAATTGTGAAATACTTTATATGACGTTTATTTCTATTTTGAAAGAATTTAATTTCCTTTGAAATACAATGTTTCGAAGATTAATATGTAACTGCTTAAGAGATGTGTAAACATCGCACTTTGTTTTGTTTGTATACTAGGCTATATAGATAGATATGCATGAACTTATGAACTTATCAACTTTGAGTTGATCTTGGATACTTATATTTTTTTCCCTTTGTACAGATAAACTGTGCAATCATCCCAAGAGAAGGGTCAAACATTGATGAGGAAGAGGTGCTGAGATTTAGCAAAAAGAATCTTGCATCTTTCAAAGTCCCCAAGAAGGTCTTCATCACTGATTCATTGCCCAAGACAGCCACTGGCAAGATTCTACGCCGCCTAGTAGCTGAACATTTTGTCTCTCAAAAATGATATGCTTGCTGGAGTACCTCACCTTGGACCTTTACTTCCTGGCCAATAAAGGGTTGGAGTCTATAATTATTCATAAATGTTGACAATGTTGGTATTATGAGGAACAAAAAAGAAACATGCAATTAGCATTCAACATTGTAATTTTATGATTGTGAGGGGTTTACAGATTACAAAGCAACGTTTTTACATGGGATTAATTTTGTAATTCTTTTACATTTTAATTTCATTAGTTATGTGATGAGATATAGAATACTAATAGTGTGTTGATTTTGTAGGCAAATTCTAAAACTTGAATTTCTTAATTCTATACTCTGGATAAGTGAAAATAACACATGTACCAGGAGAATAAGAAACAAGCATCCGAGAAACAATTATATAACTGTCAGTGCTGGTTACGAGAATCCAATTTAGAATCAATAATCAATCATTTGGATAAGGTTAATATCATCTACACTGATCTACATCCCTCCAATTCGTTAACCGCTTCATAATACCGAAGCTCTTGATCCAAGTGTTAGAAATGACAAAAAGCAAAATCACATTCATTCCAATATTTAGTAAGATCACCTTAAGTTAAAATCAACAGGAATGCACCATGCAACACATAACCCACCTAGGCTTCAATCAATCAGTTTAGAAAGAGTTAAACATAATCAGAAAGGAAATAATACTACAAGTCTACCACTACAGTACCCATAAGGATATAATAGAACAAGTCAACTCCCTTTCCAGGCAGAAAGGGGAAAAAGGAAAAACATCAAATCCCACAGCACACAGAACAACACACAGTTCAATTACACTACCACTTAAGCCTCTTCCTGAACTTCCTCATCTTCATACTCTTCATAATCTTCGTCATCGGCAGTGGCATCTTGGTATTGCTGGTACTCAGCTACAAGATCATTCATATTGCTCTCAGCTTCTGTAAACTCCATCTCATCCATACCTTCACCAGTGTACCAATGCAAGAAAGCCTTTCTGCGGAACATGGCTGTGAACTGCTCACTCACCCTCCTAAACATTTCTTGAATGGAGGTGGAGTTGCCAATAAATGTTGACGCCATTTTCAAACCAGATGGTGGAATGTCACACACTGTGGATTTGACATTGTTGGGGATCCACTCAACAAAGTATGATGAGTTCTTGTTCTGGACATTGAGCATCTGCTCATCAACCTCTTTCGTGCTCATCTTACCACGGAACATCGCAGATGCAGTCAAGTAGCGACCATGACGGGGATCAGCAGCACACATCATGTTCTTGGCATCCCACATCTGTTGTGTCAACTCAGGTACAGTGAGCGCTCTATACTGCTGTGACCCACGAGATGTGAGTGGGGCAAAGCCAACCATGAAGAAATGCAATCGAGGGAAAGGAATGAGATTCACGGCCAGTTTGCGAAGATCTGAATTGAGTTGACCAGGGAATCGAAGACAGCAAGTTACTCCACTCATGGTAGCAGAAATTAGATGATTCAAGTCTCCAACTGTGACAGAATACACCAACGCAATTTAGAAAAATAATCAGAAAAATTCAAATGTCAGTGGAAATATGCATGCAAACTTAAGACAGAAATGTTAGTTAGAAAGCAGAACATAAACTCACAGCTGGGAGTAGTGAGCTTCAAAGTGCGGAAGCAGATGTCATAAAGAGCTTCATTGTCCAGAACCATGCACTCATCGGCATTTTCAACAAGTTGGTGAACGGAGAGAGTAGCATTGTAAGGCTCCACAACAGTGTCTGAAACCTTAGGGGATGGGAAAACAGAGAAAGTAAGCATCATTCGATCAGGGTACTCTTCCCTGATCTTAGAAATAAGAAGTGTTCCCATTCCTGAACCGGTTCCTCCACCCAATGAGTGGCACACTTGAAACCCTGCAAAAACAAGCAGGATTCTAAGCTCGTTGCTCACCAGTTACTCAAAACACAGATAACAAGAAATTTCAAATAGAAATCAAACAATAGCCATCATAACGTAGCACGCTCGCTCCTATTCACGCACAAAATATTTACATAACATGAAGAAAATAACAAACAAATTATGCACATTTTCATATCACAGATTAGTATGATTTAGTTACTATGATATTCTAAACTATGGTGGCAATTTTACGTAATTACATAATAAATAAAAAAGAGCTGGCATGGTACCACAGTCTCGTAACACAGTTGAATATCGGGCATACGAGTTATCACTCGTTAGTAGTAGTGGTAGAAAACGGAGTCCCAAGGAAATAATAAAAGCGAAGACAGCAAAAAAGCTAGATTATTAGCATTTGAACTTTTTTCTCATTTTGATATTTTTAAATTTGAACTCAAAATCGGTCGCTACTACGGATTTATTGAAAAATGTCCACACTATACTGATAATTTTTCAAATATTAGTAAAAAAAATGAGAAGTAGTAAATCTGTCAGAAATGAAAAATCGAAGCTCAAAAAATAAAAAGACGAAACAAGCAACACATCATCATCCAGATCAGCAACCAAGAACTAAACCCTAACACATTGCAAGTTCAAACGCAAACAAAAACAAATTAGAAGCACCATTGACTTGACGACTTACCTTGAAGGCAGTCACAGTTCTCAGCTTCCTTCCTCACCACATCGAGAACCGAATCGATCAACTCAGCTCCTTCTGTGTAGTGTCCTTTCGCCCAGTTGTTCCCTGCCCCGGACTGCCCGAAAACGAAGTTATCAGGCCTGAAAATCTGCCCGTACGGCCCGGATCTGACGCTGTCCATCGTCCCTGGCTCCAGATCCATGAGCACCGCGCGTGGAACGAACCTCCCGCAACTCGCTTCGTTGTAGTAGACATTGACTCGTTCGAGTTGCAACTCGTTGTCGCCTTGGTACCTCCCGGTGGCGTCGATCCCGTGCTCAGCGCACACCACTTCCCAGAACTTTGCTCCGATCTGGTTCCCGCATTGGCCTCCCTGGATGTGCAAGATCTCACGCATCTTCGAAGCTGAGTTAAGTGAGGTAGTGAGTAAGTGAGGTAGTGAGTAAGTGAGTGAGTGTGACTCGGTGAAGAACAAATCTGAGAAATCAAGTTGACGTTAGAGAAGGGTTTGTTTGTTTTATAGGTGGGAATGTAACGGGCCTATGACGGCGTTAACCTGGGGTGTGGAGTCTAACGGAGCCGTTGGGCGTTGGGTTCAAAAAGTGGGAATTTAAATTTTGAATCTGAATGGGGAGTTATCCTGTGTTGTTGTGCTTATTTATTTGATGACTCACTAACCGTTGGATATCTTTGTCTGTACGTAACAGTGATGTCTGTACGGTTGAGATACCTTTCAGGTTTGGGGCCGTGAATGAGAGGATTGAGGCCCTTATTATTCTTTTTTTTTTTGCGTTTGGGCTTTCGAAGAGCTGGAAACAGTGCACGTGATATATGGGCTGGATCACGTGAGTGGCACTTGTCTTGCTCAAGCTTTTTAATTTTTTATCCCCTTTCGAATTTTCTATTCAGACAAAAAACAAAAATGAGAGAGGGAGAGAATTTTACAGGCAATGATGCAAGGACAGAACATAATTCTCCTGCCAAAGGAACTATTTTCTCTCAAAAACAAATGTAATGTTAATTTTCAATATTTGTTGTGTTTTTCTTAATACGAATTATGAAAATGTTAAATCTACTTACTATTAAAAAAGAATGTTAGAAAAATAGTAGAAATTATTATTTTTGACCAATAATATTTAAAAATGCAAACTAAAAATATATTATTAGATTATTCTAAAAATATTAGTAAAAAATAATAAATACTATTGGTCCTAAAAAAGTTTTCATCCTTAATTGATAACATTATACATTGGTACTTGTTGTTTCAATATATTGAGGCCTGAAATCATTATACTAAAAGATTGGACATGTTTGCTATTTTGTACTAGTGATGATTATTGTCGAAAAAAACCAGATTTATTTTGTAAAGTTTCATTTGTTTCCAAGTGTAACAATGGGAGTTAGAGCAATTCTACTTTGTTTCACGTTAGCCAAAATTGATGGTGGGGCTGTTGAAGAAAAAGTTTAGTATAAACAATAAATAATGTAGAGAGTAGGATCTTCTTTTTGTACCATTGACAACAAATGAAGCAAAGGTCTCCGTCATAGACAGTGACCACTGATCACACACAACCCTTCTTCACAAAGCTATGCCCACCTTTCCTACACTTTTCATCCTCTCCAATAATAATAATCTTCATCATTATATAAATCATTTTATTGTTCCTTGAGTTCTCATTATTGTTCTTAATATATAACTCCTCCATGCTGAACACCATGTATATCCCACAAGCCGCAATTGTCTTAAACAAGCAAATCTAACTGGTAAAATAGAAAATCAAATTAACATAAATAAAATACTAACTATTAAGATACCATTGACTTAACAATGTGATATCATATATTACTATTAAATAAAAATAATAAAACTCTAGTAACACGTTTTTAACATGTATGTATTTTCTGCTTTTCTTTTCTTTCTATTTTTTTTCCAAGCAATTTGCGAAGCGCATGCAATGGAACTAATTGATGGATAGAAATATAGTACCTTGTTCATTTGTGGATGTGATAATCCATGGTAGTTTAGCTATATTTTGACCCTTGTTTCCTCCCTCAAAATTCTCTTGCCCCCTCAGTTTTTATCTCTCTGCTTTCATATAATCCTTTTTATCCACCAAAATAAGAAATTAAGAATCTCTTACCCTCTCCTCTCTCTCTATCTGTTCTTTCTTCCTTTCTTTCTCATTTCTCTTAGGATTTTTTTTTTTAGCATCGGCAGCAACATGGTACGATTTTCTATCTCCCTCTACCTTAATCAATATAGCTCTTCATTGTATTCTCAAGCTCATGCATTTAAAGAATGTGCAATATAATAATAATAGAGAATTATATTAGAGTTAATGGTCAAATTAATTTTAAAACATGAATCATCTTTTAAATTTGTTTTTTAAAAAATTTATTAATTAAATTGATTTTTTGAGTATTATAAATTAATTATTTTTATCTTTCCATCAATTTTTGTCAACAATTAATAATGTAAAATGTTAACAGACAATATATATGACATCTAACATGTCTAATCGGACGTTAGGTGTCATGTATGCTATCTATTCATATTTTTTTATCATCCAACAATAAAGTAATTGAAAGACATTAGTTTATAATTTTTAAAAGACTAATTTGATCAGTAAAATCTTTTATAAACGAATTTGAAAAACGAGTTATCTTTTAAAAATCTAATTTTAATATTATGTCAGTGTAAAATTGTTTTGTACGTATATCCAATCATATAACGTCACATTATTAAAAATAAAATTTTTTATATTTACTGTGTGAATAGCCATAAAAAAAAATAATTGTAATTGTATAACTGTATCAAATGTTTTATACTATCGAAACATCAAAATTATACTCATCTTTTTAAGAAGTAATTTGTCTATTAACCCAATAATAATATTGATAGACTTAATTTTGTTTCATGAAATGATGTGTGTTTAAACTAGGCGAACGCGGCGTCAGGAATGGCAGTTAGCGATGAATGTAAATTGAAATTCTTGGAGTTGAAAGCAAAGAGGAATTCCCGTTTCATTGTATTCAAGATTGTGGATCAAGCAGTGGTGGTGGACTCCATTGGAGGCCCACAAAATACTTACGACGATTTCACGAAGGCTCTGCCTCCAAATGAGTGTCGTTATGCTGTCTTTGATTTTGATTTCACCACTCATGAGAATTGCCAAAGAAGCAAGATTTTCTTCATTGCCTGGTAATTAATTATAGTTCCAAAATCTATTACTTATATCACAAGGTAACAAAAACTTGCCAATAAATAAATGACCATCATACTCGAATTCAAGGTATAATCACTTCAGTCTTAGTCATGATCTTTGTACCATGGGACTCATAAGTCAAATCTTATAAGATCAATGGTTTAAATTAGGGTATATTCTTTAAATATCATTAATTCATATATAAAGAACAGAAATAATTTGGGAACACACACAAAATTAACTATCAAATTAACCATAATATATTTGTATATAAATATATGTGTTGTTTAATATATTTTTAATATAAATTTCGTATTGATTTTGGTATATAAGTAACATAATGAATGTTTGGTCCAAAATGAATATCATTTATTGAAGGATAAAATAATGAGTATTGTTAGGCAGCCAATGATCTAAGTGTAGAATGTGTACTTTAAATTGATTTTGGAGTTCACCAAGAATCGAACTCGACTTTTTGGATTTAGAATTCTAATATCATGTCATTATACCACTCATTCCAAAAACTTCAGGGAAATGATAACACTAATGGTTATATCTCGAATATTCCCTAAACCTCCATTGTTCACATTGTACAAATATTCAATTAGCTCCCTATACTTTTTCTAAAATAATACATTAATAGTTTAATGATTATTTGATGGTAGAAATTTACATGTAATTATTTTCATGTGAAGTTGCTAGTTGAGAATTCTTAGATACAATTTAGTCGAAAATATTAAATCATTTAACGATTTTTAACTAACAACTTCATATGAAAATAATTGTACGAGAGTCTCCACCTTATTCGAAACACAAGAATTTCACCTAGAATTGCATTCAATTTAATTATAGTATCAAGTTTGATTTATACATGGCAAACAACCCAAATAAGAAAATATTTGGTACAAGATAGAACTCTAGGAAAGAGCAAAAGCATATAGCTAGAAATGGAAATGTGAGGGTGATGTCTTTAACTTTGTTTTCATGTTTCTAAACTAATGTGTAGGTCTCCAGATTCAGCAAAGGTGAGACAAAAAATGGTGTATGCGAGCTCCAAAGACAGGTTCAAGAGAGAACTTGATGGTATTCAGGTTGAGTTGCAAGTAACAGATCCTAGTGAAATGAGCATGGACATCATAAAAGCTAGGGCATACTAATTAATGAGCTAGCTAAATATATAACTATAACATTGTTCTTCAATTTTCTTTCTTTGATGCTTTCATTTTCTTTGTTCCTTTGGATGAAAAGTTCAGAACTTTAGTTCAATGTATTATAGGTTTATTGTATATAGTAACAGTGCACTCTATTTTTATTTCTCTTTCCCATCTTATTTACCATTTACAAACTTGAAATTATGTGTAATAGATCTGTCATTGTTGATAGATATTATTGTAATTGAATGGTTAGTTTTGATTTTAATATATTGTCATGTATGATAATCAACAAGGAATGCACCTTACTAAAGAAAATTGAAAGGACTAATCTTACTTAACTATGATAATCTAAGATTATTAGAGCTTACAAATTTAATCTAAAAAATTCTATGGTACTTATAAAATTTATGTCTAACGTATCTGAAAAATGAGGCATAAAAAAGTAAATCTCACTATTTATATTTATGTCAAATAGTTAAAAAAATTAAATATGTGAGAACACATTTTTAATCTATTAGTCAATTATAAAAAGTAAATGCTTATACCTAAATATGGTTGAAAGTCACCGTTCATTTTAATCAGTAAATACTATAGCAACTTAAATGACTGAATTGTTAGAGCTTTTTAATATTAGTTCTAATTTTATTTTTATTTTAAATTCTACAAAATGATATATAATTATTTGTAAGATTATATATTATAAATAATAATTTAAAATTAAAAGTAAAATTTATTTCTCAAATGCTTTGTTTTAATCAGTTAAAATTTTATATTATTTTTAATTATTTTATCAACATAATTATACAAATAGTAAAATTTTATTAATTTTTTTATCAAAATAATATTATATTTTTAAGATGATATTAATTTTATTTTATTAATCAATTCTAATACAAATTTTAATTCTAAATCAATTGATCTTTTGAAAATATAAAAAGAGAAAGTATACGGAGCCAATGAAAATTTTGTACGATAAGTATAATGAAGGTTTAGAAAGTATTAGAAATATAATAATTGGTGTTACATTTTTCTACTAGGTTAAGCTTTTGGGATGAATAATTTCATGACATGTTATTAGAACTCTAGATCCGAAAGGTTAAGAGTTCGATCTTTCGTGAACTCCAAAATATTTATTTATTCCTGATATTCGGATAGGTGATGTTCATTTTATTCATATTGGACCAAAGATTTAGCCCAACTTAGATTTGGATTAAAACTTGAAAAAGTTTAGAGGGCCAGCAATTTTATTAAATTTTGGTCAGCATATAACCAGCAGAGAAATGTGAGCCATTAGATGAAATTTCACACCAATCTTACACCATTAAATCATCATTGATGGCTATTTGATGACTACTAATCACAAAAGTTGCTCGTCCTAGCATTGCTGTTAAAACTTCATAACATAAAGTTGATTATTCACATCATCAAAAAGATTGGAAAATCCAATTCATATTCTCATGCAGCACCATTTCAATAATTTATCACAATTTTATCTCTATAAGAAAGCACTCAAAAGTCTCTGTAGTTTATTATTATTAAAGAAAGTAACAAAAACTACAATAATGACATTGTGGTAACTTACACTTAATTAGATAACTACTTAGAAAAAAAAAAGCACACTAGATTTTATTCCTCCCCAACATAAACATTAAGTAAATAACAAAACTACACGCAAACAAATGAAAATTCAGAAGTAGCATTGCAATTTGTACCACATGTTATCAAAGAAACCAAAATAGACAAATCTCCATGATTTATAGATATAGAAAAGAACAATTATTCCCCCAAACCCCATGATGGATCTAAAACCCATAATCACAAAGAACCAATTTATTCCATGCCCATTGTTCTCTCTTTTGTTGTCACCGCTACTAGAAACCTTCTCATTCAAACTGCAGTTGACTGTTAAAGATAAAATGATTACCAATAAAACTTGATATTTTAAAAGTTTGAAGACATGCAAGTTTAGCACTGTGAAAGAAAGGAGAGCTTGCATGCTTCTAAACCTTTCAAGCATCAAATTTTATTGGAAGCATTGATCATGCTGCTTGCAACTAACACATATATTAGAATATAAGTTTGTATTGTAAATTATGTTTTGAGTGTGAATGTCATGAGTAACTCCCTTAAACTTTCACCTATTTATAGTGACACCACACACACATGTGATGAGTAATTTTTCTTTCTTTCTCTTAATCTTTATTATTCATTCACCGTTTTTGTTGACTAAAGAAAAGTTTATTACCTAGCTAGAAAAACGTTTTTAAAATTTGGAAAATTGTTAGACATACTATTAAGACGTCCTTTCTAAAGTATATGCAACATAATTTAATATAAAAACAAAAAATCAAAATTGATTTCATGCGTCTACATATATAAACTACAAAATGTAACCATAGACGCATTATTATTGTGTGTTTGGTTTCATTTTTTTTTTCTTCTTACAATAAGAAGAAAACACGTCTTAATTTTATTTTCTCTCAAATTTAATATATAATGAAAATTTTTTTAGTAAAAGTTTAAAAAATCTGAAGATATATAACTATATAAGTCTTCGTTGAGTTACTCGCAGTGACGTTGAAGATTAAGTAGCTAGTGATATATTATGAAAGTCAAGTCAAGCCAATAAAAACAAGAATAATTATTAAAGTTTGAATGATTGAATGTCGAAGTTTCTTAAGTATTTCTCAAATTTCAAGAGTTTGATACTCTAATTTATTTCGTTCAGTAACACTTCTACCACTTATATATGTTTTTCACTTAATTACTAATCAATTATACAAAGGAAAACAACTGATTACCCATTCCACACGTCTCTAAAGTCTTCCAACAAGCACGTAATTGAGTAAATTTTTCAAGAAGTGACATTGAAAGTTAAGCTAATAATAAAAGCAAAAGTACGTTCATTATTTATGGATACAATTATACACTTTTGAACACGTAATTTTGCAATGTTGAGGTTTAATTTCTTCGATCTTTCTTGTTTAAAGAGAGATTAATTTTAAAAAAAAAAAGACTTTTTAATAGTTAATAATTACTTTTAAATTTTAAAAATTATTTTATTAAATATAATTGTCATTTTTTGTATCTATATTAAAAATTATTTGGACGAGAGAGGGTCCTTTTACCCCGATTTACTAGTTTGTTTTCTTGTCTTGAATATTGGAGTAGATATTTCTTTTTTTTTTTTTTCTCTTTGAATTTTTAATCTCAATGTCTACAGCAAAAATGTTCGGTTGGTCGGATACCGGACGGGTCGGAAAAGGTTCCCTGAATGTGGACGTAGGTTCCGCTTGGTTCGGGTCGTGGAGAAGCGACTGGAGCAGACGACTTCCCGGGTTCTTCGCGTGAAGGGGGTGTCACCTGCAAAGACACTCCGACGTTCAAGTCAGTCAGGTGTGTAGGCGAGAGAATAGGGTAATCTTGTTAGTGGCGTACCTTGGGGGAGGGGTAGGACCCTCCCTATACCCTTTCAGTAGGGCAGGCCCCACAGGGGGAGGCCTCCTTCCTGAAAGTTTCCTTTCTTACAGCTGTCACACAGCTGGTAACATTGGTGTGCCCGGGTCGCGGATCGGACGGGTCATGTATGCGAACCCGACCAAGGAGATCGGGTTGCCTGTGGGCCGGGTTGGCCTAAGTACCAGCTGGGCTGGGCCGTAACAGTGCCCCACGCGCTAGCTGTGGCCGTGAGCGTCGTGGTTCACGTGTTTAACTCTATTGTAGGTGCATTGTCGCTTTGCCGGCTATTCGTGTCCGGGACGTGCTTTCCACGCGCGTGGGCTTCTTCGATTCGGGGGGTGTCGTTTGACGCCTCGCTTTTCGCGTTGGTCATTAATGCTCATAATGGGTTATTTCAAAACCTATGAGTAAAGACCATTTTACCCCTTGCCTTTCGCGCTTCCTGAATCAGTTTTTTGGTTCAGTTTCCTTTCCCACTTCCACATTCTCATACCACTCTGCGTTACACTCGCCTCCTTCATTCTCTCTTCTTCTAGTGCCATCTCTCGTGCCGCTTGCATTCGCCCTTCTAATCCCTTCAGATTAACGCAAACACTTCTGGTAAGCTTCCGTTTCTTTGCTTTTTGATTTTCGTAGTTTCATGCTGCTGTTCATGCCCTTCGTTTCCTTGGTCCATTTCTGTATGTGTACTACTTCTTTGTATGCATGTTGCTGTCTGATGGCATTAGTGTTAAGTAGGGGGGTTACCATTCTAGCACACTGGGTTTAGGATGGCCTAAGTTTGCTTCATCCATGTTTGGTTGTAGTCGCTGTGTAGGTGGAATGTAGTTTTGGATTAGTTCTGAACTTCCGATCTCTTAGACTAACTGAGTGGTGCCCCACTGTAGGTATGCCTCGTCACGTTGCACAGGCTTCCGCCTCGAGCGCGGCTTACGATCGGTATGCCTGTGTGACTTCCAACATAAAGGATTCTCCTAGCCAAATGGGTTTGGAGGAGCTAACCGAGTTCCGTCAAGCCAAGTACTTGTGTGGCGGGATTGACGAGGAGTCAAACTATGATGTTTTCATCCCCGCCCCTCATGAACGGATATACGAACTCAACTTGCATTCCCCCAAATTGTCGACTGGATTTGGTTCTACAAGGCAATGTTTACCCAATTTGGGGTTTACCTTCCCTTCTCCTCTTTTCAAATGGCGCTACTTAACCGATATTTCGTGGCGCCGTCGCAGTTGCATCCGAACAGCTGGGCTTCCATCCGCTGTTTCAAGATGGTGTGCGAATATCTCGAGCTGCCGGTGTCTGTCGATGTCTTTCTTTATCTTTTTACCCTTACGAACCCTTTCAAAGAGGGGAAGGCAAGGAAAGGGTTTATGTCCTTCCAGTTTGCTCAGGGTCGGAGGATTTCTGGCTTGTTTGAGGACTCTTACCATGGGTTCAAGGACAAGTACTTCAAGGTACGCCCAGCCAGAGGTCGTCATCCCTTCTGGTTGTCGTTAGAAGGACAGCGCCTCATCCCGACATATTGGAGTTTCGGGGCGGGGTCGAATGCCTTTACCAAGGTAACCTACAAAGGGATGTCTTCTGTGGACAAAAGAATTGCCGACGTGTTGTTGGCTATTTTTGGAAAAAATCACATGAACCCTCATCTTCTTATGGGTGACCGGAAAGTCGCTAGAAATTATATTTATGAGTAGCTTTAACTTTGTTGCGTTTCTGCCGCTTTGATTTGTTATGCCGACTTCACGACTAAAGGGTTTCAATATTTTGTTGCAGTGGAGATGTCTGCCGAAGTGACCGGTCTCAAAAATGTATTCAACACTTTTCTCGCTGGTGATAGTGATGAGGAGTAAGCCAACGAGAACCAGGAGGCTCCGCCTGGAAATAACGAGGATCAGGCGGCGCCTACCCCCAATGCTGTCGAGGCGTCGGCCCAAAATGTTGATGGGGCGTGCATTTCTCCCATCCAAGGCGAGGCAGTCGGTACTGGCAAGGACTCAGCCTCTAATCCACAATTCGAGGAGGATGATGTGAAGGTTATAACTAACCCGAAGAGGAAGAGGTCGTCCTCTAGCCCTGAAGGAGCCCTTACTGTGATGGAGAGGAAATTCAATGCCGAGAACTTTATAGACTCCCAGTTGCTTCCCGGCACGGATGACTATTTCCATGGCTTCGACCTCCCCGGGCAAGCTAAGTGGATGTACCGTTCTCTCCTTCGTGGTGCCGCCATAGCAAGGAAAGCTGAATTTGAGCTGTCGGGGATGCAGTCATTGCAGAGGAAGCTCGATTCCTCTGTTAAGGCTAATAACAAATTTAAGGTGGAAGTCAAAACACTTTGGGAGTAGTTGTCCACAGCAGAGGAGAAGTTCAAAGCTGCCGAGAAGAAGGCCACGGTGGCTGAGAAAAAGTTGAAGACTTTCGATGCGGCCGTTTCCCGGTTAACCGAGCGAGAACTGACTTTAGAGGGTCAGCTCAACACTGCACAAGGTCGGGTGGCTGCACTGGAAAAGGAGCGCGACAAGGCTGTCTCGTCGGCTAAGGCTGATCAAACTGAGGCTGATGAATTTAAAAAGAAGCATAAAGAGGTTGTGAAGTAGGGAAAGAGTGCTATCCTGATGACCGAAGAGGCTCTTAAGGCCCAAGTAAAGATCGTGGCTCCCGATTTTGACATGTCGGTGATTGGGGTCTTCAAGACCATTAAGGATGGCAAGATTGTGGACATGCCAAGGAAGTGACCTTTGTAGCTCTGACTCCTTTATCCTTGTGGTTTTATGTTTTGTGGATCTGTTTTGTAACATTGAAACATCTGATGCAATGTTGGCCGCTTGGTCGGTTTGTAAGTATGACATACTTTTTATGATATTTTGTAGCCGTTTTTCGGCTCTTTGCTATTCGATTGTGTGTTCTACCGTCGTGCTGGTAGTTGGCAAAGCCAGGTTGTGGCTTTTATTGCCATAGTCGTTTCATTATATATATATATATATATATATATATATATATATATATATAATTTTTTTTCTTTGGTTCCCGGAGTGATCAGTCCCGGGGTACCGTGTCATCGTTCGTGTTTGCAGTATGATGCAAGATAGGAGAAAAACATGTTTAATTATGAAGTTAACATTAGTCGGAAACTGGATAAATATACATGGCGAAAACATTTAAAACAAGAGTTTGGATAGTGTTATCCGGCTAAACATTAGTAACGAGGACCTTACTAATCTCGTTGGGTCATCGGGTCGTTGAGCTTGGCCTAAGAGTAAAACCTTCTTAAGTTTCCTGCATTCCATGTTCTAGGAACTTCTTTTTCGTCTAGTCGTTCCAGCTTATAGGCGCCTCTGCCGATTACTTCTTTCACCCTGTATGGGCCTTCCCAATTTGCCGCCAGCTTTCCTTCTCCTGGGGTCGGGAGGCCCACATCATTGCGCCTCAAGACCAGATCGTTTTGTTCAAACTCTCTTTTGAGCACCCTGGCATTGTAGCGTAGGGTCATCCTCTGTTTTAACGCTGTTTCCGACAAGTGGGCTATTTCTCTAACTTCATCAACTAGGTCTTTTTCCACGGCTTCCTCTACTCCTTCCAAGAGTAGTCGTGGGCTTGGCTCTCCGATTTCGACAGGTATCATTGCGTCTACCCCGTAAGTGAGGCGGAAGGGGATTTCACTAGTGGATGATTGCTGCGTAGTTCGGTAGGACCAAAGGACTGAAGCTAACTCGTATGCCCATCCCCCTTTCTTGTGGTCAAGTCGCTTTTTGAGTCCTTGTAAAATAACTTTGTTAGCTGCCTCGACCTGACCATTTATTTGGGGGTGTTCTATTGACGAGAACCTTCGCTTTATCCCCAAGCCGGCTAAGAAATCTTCGAATTTTTTGTCAGCAAATTGAGTACTGTTATCCGACATGACGACTTCCGGGATCCCAAACCTGGTTATCACTTGCCTCCACATAAATTTTCGACAATTGGCCGAAGATATGCTTGCCAGCGGCTCGGCCTCTACCCACTTGGTGTAGTAATCGATGGAAACGATCAAGTATTTTACCTGGCTGGGTCCAACCAGGAACGGACCCAACAGGTCGACTCCCCATTGCGAGAATGGTCGGGAAGTCAGGAGGAAAGTCAGCTCCGCTGGTGGTGCCTTGTGGAAGTTGGCGTTCTCTTGACACTTCCTGCACTTTTTTACAAACGCTTTAGAGTCCATCATCATCGAAGGCCAGTAATACCCTGCCCTGACAAGCTTCCTGGCTAGAGCCTTCTCCCTGATATGATGGGCACATCATCCCTCATGGACTTCTCGTAATACGTAGTCCATTTGGTCGGGACGCAGGCACTTTAGTAGGGGTTGGCTTAGCCTTTTTTTAAACAGCTAACCTTGTATTATTGTATACTTGGCTGCCTCCCTTCTCAGTCTTCTTACCGACTTTTCGTCTTCGGGGAGCTTGCCACCCTCTAGGAAGTCGGTGATTGGGTCCATCCAAGAGGGGTCTACCTTTGTTAGATGGAGGGTAACTGTCGGCTCTCTTATCAAGCCTTGGATGAGAGACCGGTTCCCTGCTCCTGGCTTTGTGCTCGCCAGCTTCGACAGGAGGTCTTCTCGAGTGTTCTTTTCCCTCGGGACGTGCTGTACCGAAACCTCATCAAATTGTCTGGTTAGCACCTTTACCTTTTCCAGATATTTCTTCAACAGCGAGTCCCTTGCCTGATATGTTCCGTTGATCTGTGACGTTACGTGAATCACTACATATTTCCAACCTTGTGGCTCCGACCTCCTAAGCCAATGCTAAACCGGCCAGGAGGGCCTTGTACTCCACTTGGTTGTTAGACACGGGAAACTCGAACTTAATTGATTTTTCATACACGACCGCCGTCGAGCTTTCCAAGATGATTTCGGCTCCCCCAAATGTCTGGTTGGAAGCTCCATCCACGTGGAGCTTCCACTGTGTACTCGGCTTCTTGTTTGGGTCTTCTGTAACTTCTACCAGGAAGTCAGTCATGGCCTGTGCTTTGATCGCATGCCTAGGCTCATATTTTAGGTCGTACTGGGACAACTCAATAGCCCAAGTCATCATCCTTCCCGCTAAGTCGGGTTTTTGTAGTACCTTTCAGATTCCTTGGTCCGTCCTCACGATTACTTGATGACCTTGGAAGTATTGCCACAACCTGTGGGAAGAAGTCAGGAGCGCGAGTGCTAGCTTCTCCAACTTGCTGAATCTCAACTCTGCCCCTTGTAGTGCTTTACTCACGAAATAGATCGGCTGTTGGATCTTCCCCTCTTCTCGCACTAACATCGCCGCCGTGGCTTCAACAGTTATGGCCAAGTATAGGTATAACGGCTCTCCGTTCTTGGGTTTTCCGAGAATTGGTGCGTTGCGAGTATCTCTTTGAAGTGCCTGAATGCCTCTTCACACGCTGGAGTTCATTCAAACACTATTCCCTTCCTCATCAGGTTGAAAAATGGTAGGGCTTTAGCAGCCGATGCTCCGAGGAAATGAGATAGTGCGGTGAGCCTTCCCGCCAGTCTCTGAACGTTTTTGATGCATCCCGGGCTCTTCATTTGGAGTATCGCCTCACATTTTTCCAGGTTGGCTTCCACCCCTCTCTAGGTTATCATGAACCCCAAGAATTTGCCTGCCTCCATGGCAAAAGCACACTTTAGCGTATTGAGCCTCATGCCGTGTCATCGGAGGGAGACGAATACATCTTCTAGGTCATTTATGAGGTCGTCGGGCCGAGTGGTCTTTACAAGGATATCGTCCACGTAGACTTCCACCGTTTTACCTATAAGGTCGCTGAATATCTTGTTCATCAACCTTTGGTACGTGGCCCCGGCATTCTTCAACCCGAACGGCATTACCTTGTAGCAGTAAGTTCCTCCTGGCGTTATGAACGCCGTTTTTTCTTCGCATGGGCGATGCATCGGTATCTGGTTGTAACCCGAGTAGGCGTCCATGAAGCTCAGGTACCGATATCCCGCCGCGGCGTCAACGAGCGCATCTATGTTGGGAAAGGGGTAGGAATCTTTCGGACATGCTTTGTTAAGATCGGAGTAATCCACGCACATCCTCCATTTTCCATTGTGTTTTCTAACCAAGACTACGTTCGACAGCCAAGTCGAGTAGTCGAGTTCTCGTATAAACCCCGCTTCCAGAAGGCTGGCCGTCTGCCTGGCCACCTCTTCTGCCCTTTCTTGTGACATTTTCCTTCTCCTCTAGACCACTGACTTGACTTCCGCCTTGACGGCCAGGCGATGAGACATGAGTTGCGGATCTATCCCCGGCATGTCAGCTGGCGTCCAGGCGAAGAGGTCGCCGTTAGCCCTAATCATTTCCATTAGAGGTTCTTTGAATTGGTGTGGGAGGTTTCTATTCACGAAAGTAAACTTTTCCTCGAAATCGCCAACCTTGAACCTTTCTAGGTCCCCTTCCGGCTCGGGTCTAGGCTGGTCGTCCACCCTGGCATCCAGGTCGGCGAGGAATACTCCCGAAGCCTCTTTGGATTTCTTTCTTAATGAGAGACTGGCATTGTCACACGCGACCTCCGTTTCCAAGTCTCCCTTTATGGATCCCACGGATCTGTCATCGGCGATGAACTTCATTATCAACATCTTCGTACTGATCACTGTCCGAGGTCGTTGATAGTCTTTCTTCCCAAGATAACGTTGTATGCCGTGGAGTCTCATAGAACCACGAACTCCGCCATTACCGACCTCTTTCCTTGTCCAAGTCCCATGGATACCGACAGGAAGATTATCCCATCGGGCTTGATGAAGTGGTCGCCCAGCCCTACTACACCGTGCTGGTGAGTTTTTAGGTCGGCGCCTCGGAGACCCAAAGCATCGAACACGTTGCGGAACATGATATTCGAGTCAGCGCCGATGTCGACAAGAATCCGCTTGATGAGACCGGTTTCCACTCTGGCCGTGATGACCATTGGGGGGCTTTCCGTGATCTCATCAAACCATTGGTCTTCCAAACCGAATGATATTGGCAGGACCCTCTTGGAGTTTGGTGCGGGGCTAGATGACGAGACTGCTAGGACTTTGGTGTATTTCTTGTGTGCTGACCTCGACCTTGGGGCCGCGTCTCTTTCTATCACTATGTTTACTATTGTAAGGCCGTGTTCTTGGTCCTCGGGCTCCTAGCGTTGCTTAACCGCACGGCCCTTATCCTCTCCATCTCTGTCTCGTTCTTGTCTTCTTGGCTCCCTGATGAGGTGGGAGAACTCGGCTAGCTTTCCATCCCGGATCGCTTGTTTTAACACGTTCTTTAGGTCAAAACAATCCTGAGTCTTGTGCCCATAGCCCTTGTGATAATCACAATAGAGGTTCTTGTTACCTCTAGTTTTGTCCTTAAGTGGTCAGGGTTTGGATAGAATCCCCTTCTCGGCTATTTGCTGGTAAACTTCCACAATGGGGACGGTGAGGGGGTGTAATTGGTAAACCTTACCACTCGTGGAAACGGCTTGGATGACCTGGTCGGCACTCCGTCCTTGGCGTGCTTTTTTGGCCTTTCCCCGCTACCGTGCTGCCGAGATTGGTTATAGGCGGGCTGCTGTTTGTTGGCTGAGACCACCTGACTGACTTCTTCGTCATTGATATATTCCCTAGCCACGTTCTGGATTTCCTGCATCGTCCACACGAGCTTGGTGGTTAGATGCTTCCTAAAATCCTCATTCAGAAGTCCATTCGTCAAGCATAGACTGGCCACCGAGTCGGTTAGGCCATCGATTTCCAAGCACTCATCATTGAACATGTCCAAGTATTTCCTGGTCAGTTCCCCCGGTCTTTGTATCACCCCGAGCAAGTTGATCGGGTGCTTTGCCTTTGCGATGCGGGTAGTGAACTAAGCCAAGAAGACGCGGCTGATGTCAGAAAACTTGACCACAGAGCCTTGCGGGAGGTTGTTGAACCACCGTATTGCAGGCCCTGCTAGGGTGACCGGGAAAGCGCGGCATCTCACCTCGTCACCAACGCCTTCCAAGTTCATTCTGGCCTCGAAGGTCGTCAGGTGCTCTTGCGGGTCTTGGGTTCCATCGTACCTCATGTCCGTTGGCTTATCAAAATGCTTTGGTAGCTGGACCTCGAGGATGGAGTGATGAAATGGGGTCGCGCCCATGATCACGGGTTGTCGGGCTCTCCTCGACCTTTCTCCGTCATCCTCATGATCTCGCTCGGTGGCTCGTCTCCTTTCATGCCGGGTGTATATCAGGGGGTCACACTGTCTTCTTGGCGCTTCCCGGTTCTCCTCTTGGAGACTATCCGATCCAGATCGCAGGCTTGATGTGCACCTAGAACGACTTCTCTGGGGAGTTCTCTCGCGCCTGTCGGGAGATCGTGAGTAGTTTGGTTCGGGAGTCTGTTGACGGTGCCCCCAATCTGCCTGCTGGCGTTCCAAGTTCTGCACTCTATGCCATAGTTCCTGCATTATTCTGGCACTATTGCTGTCCGTTCTCCCGAAGGGGCTTCTTTCTGGCGATCGCGGCTCAGTTTGTCGCACCGGAGATCTCGTGCGTTGGCGGGAGGAGGCCACGGAGGCCGCCCCCTGGGTTCGGCTCCTTCTCCCGGCTCCACAGGGCCCATTAAGAAATTCATTTAGGCGGTCCCCACAGACGGCGACAATGTTCGGTTGGTCAGATACCGGACGGGTCGGGAAAGGTTCCCTGAATGTAGACGTAGGTTCCGCTTGGTTCCGGGTCGTGGAGAAGCGACTGGAGCAGACGACTTCCCGGTTTCTTCGCGCGGAGGGGGGTGTCACCTGCAAAGACTTTCCGACGCTCAAGTCAGTCAGGTGTGCAGGCGAAAAAAGAGGATAATCTTGTTAGTGACGTACCTTGGAGGAGGGGTAGGACCCTCCCCTTATATACCCTATCAGTAGGGCGGGCCCCACAGGGGAAGGCCTCCTTCCTAAAAGTTTTCTCTCTCACAGTTGTCACACAGCTGGTAACATTGGTGTGTCCGAGTCGCGGACTGGATGGGTCATGTATGTGAAACCGGCCAAGGAAATCGGATTGCCTGTGAGCCGGATCAGCCTAAGTACCAGCTAGGTTGGGCCGTAACAAAAAATAAAATTATTTTAATTAATATCTTATTTTTTCTTAATTTATATTTTTAAGTCACGTCTTTTTATAAAAATGTTATACGATTTTTATAATTTTTAATTTTTTATTATATTTTTTTTATCTCACTTTAATTTTAATATTATTTTTATTTCTAAACTCACTTTGTTACGTAATTGCAAACTCACATTTTTATATTCTTCTAGTAAAATATCAGCCAACAATTTGAGAATAATTGATTTAGGTAAGATGAGAGATGGATTGTACGCGACAAAATTTTCACCACTAATAATCCACTTATTTTACACTCCATAATTACCATTAATTTATCACCTATCACCTATACAAATTTATGTCATTTTCATTTAGAATATTTCCCTAAAAAAAGACTTAATTTTTTACATAAATAATATCTCTTTATTTTCTTATACAACGATGAAGCATGTAATATTTATCACCTTTTCAAATGAAAAAACTTTAATTTTTCCTAAACTTTAATAAAGCAATTACAAGTTTTGATTTACTGGAAGTTTAAAGAGAGATTATTTAAAAAAAAAACTTGTTCAGCAGTTAATAGTTACTTTTAAAATTTCAAAGTTAGTTTATCAAATATAATTCTGATTTTGTGCCTATATTAAAAATTATTTGGATCAGAAAAGGGTATTTTTATTCCAATTTACTAGTTTATTTTATTGAATTGGGAGTACGTACTTTCTATTTTTTTTCTTACCCTCAATGTCCACAACAAAAATAAATTTATTTTGATTTATATCTTATTTTATCTTGATTTATATTCTCAAGTCACATCTTTTTATAAAGATGTCATAGAATTTGTTTCATTTTTAATTCTTAATATTTTTTATCTATCTCACTTTAATTTTAATTTTAATATTTTTTCATTTTAATTGTGAACTTACATTTTTATATTCTTTTACAAAATACAGGCCAATAATTTGAGAATGATTGATTTGGATAGAATAAGAGATAGATGGTAACAAATTTTTCACTACTAATAATCCGTCTATTTTACATTCCATAAATATCATTAATTCATCGCATATCACCCACCCACACAAATTTATGACATTTTTATTCAGAAGATTTCTCTGAAAAAAAAAGACAATTTTTTCACATAGACAATATCTATTTATTTTCTTACACCATAATAAAGTATGTGATATTTGTATCTTTTCAAGTAAAAAAAATTTTTATTTTTTTCGTGCTTTAATAAAATAATTGTAAATTTTGATTTATTGTATTTTGATATTTATAAATCATTTTGTCAAACTTTTGTTTATAATTACAAATATTTTTTTATCATTATTGATAATTTTAGTAAATTTATATAGATTATTTTATTAAAATAAAAAATTCAAAATTATGTAAAAAAAATTTATTGCCTTAATTAAAACTCAATTTAACACTAAAATTAAATATATCCGATCAAATAATAAATCAAAATTTCTTTACATAATTTTTACTCTTCTAAAAAAACCATTCGACAACGAATAATGGACTTTGAACATAGGATGAGCGGCCACCTTTCCAGTGAATGCCTTCATTCTTGTGCTTCAAGTATGAAGCATGCATGTCCTTGGAGCACTTTTCACATACGTAGTTGAAGTTTGAATGGTTTTGCTGCGTATGTTGTTCCAACGCCGATTTAATGAGAAAGCTCTTATTGAGAGTGTGAACAATCATAGTTTGGTATCGCTGGAAGATCCGAGTCAGACATTAAAAACTATAAGAATTTGGATAATGGATGAACTCTATAAAATTCATAAAATTTATCGTACTTCTACTCACCTAAATTAAAACAAATTTAAGTTTTATTTTTTTGTACTCTTTATGTACTTTTATGTACTCTACAGACAATGATAATAATTACATTTTGTCGATAAAATTAAAGAAGTCATATTTATTATTCAACTATCTAACTTTTAAAAATAAATCAAATTAGATTTTTTTAAAAATAAAAAAAAGTTTTGTGTAAATTACTTAAAAACATAAAAAAAGACAAAAAAAAATTGTCAAACTTAAAAATCACATCATTCTTATGTTATAACTTAGAAATCACCTTATTTTTATGCTATAATTGCAGATACATGTGTTTCAAATTGGTTGGAGCACTCGCATACATAGTGATGCATTTGCGTGGAGTGTTACTCTAAAACATCTTTCCTCGAGAATTTTGAATTAGTTCATGATCAGACATCAATTTTTTAAATTGGCGGGGTGCTCGGTGATCACACTGAAAATTGAAAAACCAAGGTTTGCTTAGTTTTAGAAAAAAAAAATGAAAAACAAAAAACTATAGAAAGTGTTTTGAGTGTTGCTCCAAATCATATTTTTCGTTAAACTTGGAGCCTGGACAATGTGAACAGATATATTTCCTTGCATGTTTAGGAGGATCATGAGGAGCAAACATTGCATTTGTATTTGAAATTTAGGTGAATCAATAATTTAGAACCATTGACCTCTTCTTTAGATAATGTATGTATTTTCATGATAAATAATAATATAAATATGAATTTTTATTAAACATTTACAAATTAATATAAATTAAAACAAATTTAAGTTTTATTTTTCTGTACTCTTTATGTACTTTTTTGATAATGATTGCATTTTGTCGATAAAATTAAAGAAGTCATACTTATTATTTAATTCTCCAACTTTTAAAAATAAACCAAATTAGATTTTTTTAAAAATAAAAAAAAGTTTTTGTGCAAAAACATTAAAAACATAAAGAAAGAAAAAAAAATTTCAAACTTAGAAATCACATCATTCTTGGGTTGTAACTTAGAAGTCACCTCATTCTTGTTTTAAAATAAGAATGAGGTGACTTCTAAGTTTGATTAATAAAATATTTAAAATATTTAAATTATTTTTTTTTATTTTTTATATCTAGAAATTAGAATGTACTTTTATGTATTTTGATTAATAATTCTTAAAGGAGTTACTATTTTATTTATTAACATTTTAAATTTTTTATAATATTTTCATAAAATTTGATTAATAAGTTCTTCTTCACAATATTTTTCTTGAATATTTTAACAAATATATCTTAATTTTTATCTTTCATCTTTTATATTCATTGATTATACTAATTTTTTTACAGTGTATTTTTATCAACGATATGCATTATTTTTTTGTTTTTTTTATTTTTTTTAATTATTTTATTACCTTATTTTTAATTATTTATTTTTATTTCCCTCATATATTTATTATATTTCACTTCATCTTAGCTTCAATTTTATAGTTAACTTTCAATTATATAAAATTTAATTGTTTCTTTCAAAATATGCTTAAATATATTATCTATTATATACAATCATTAGGATAAACAAATAAATATAAATTGAATATATAATTTAATTTTAATTTAATCTAAAAACTAAATGAATTGTCCGAAAAATAGCAACCAATTTTGTTTTTAATTTTTCTATAATTTTTTTAAAGATAAAAATCTCTCTATGGCTAATAACAAAATTATAAGTCTCTATAAAATAAAAATAAAAATATATATAATTTTAAAGTTATTAATCATAGACTATGGATAATTTTTTTTAAAAAAAAATTATAGATCAACATGTAATTTTTTATATTTTTATTTGTTTCTAAAACTTTTCAGACTTATTAACATTTAAGTTGTCTATACATCACTTCTCAAAAAATTATAATTTCACAAGTTATAATATGTAGAGTAAATTACCTTTATAAACCATTTGCAAACCAATTTTACGTATATCTGCCAAAGTAAAAAAAATTACGCGCATGTCTCAATTTACATATCTATGTAAATCAAATTTATGGAATTCGAATTATGTGTTTTTGTAGTAAATCGAATCTATAAGATTAGAATTACTTGGATGCTATCTATGCTACTAAATAGAATGAAGGAGATTCGATTTACAATGCGCTGGATTGCTATTAAGTGAGTATAAATCGAATCTTATTGTTTCGATTTAGCATGGACCATATAAATCGAAATTTATAGATTCAATTTAGTAGGAGATGACATAATTCGAATTCATTGAATTCAATTTACTTTCGAATCACAGTGTCAAGTAATTCGAATCCTATAGATTCAATTTATTACTTATTACCCTAATTCGAATTCATTAAATTCGATTTATATAGAAATATAAATGAAGATAACTAGGTAACATTTTTGGATTTAGGAGATTTAGGTAATTTTGGGGTGGATTTGATTTATCAACATAAATTAACCTAATATGTTATATTAGTTATTGTTATATATATATATTGAGTTTCAACTATGTTAACGGTTTTTTTTTTGGACAAGGATCCAGGCGAACAAACCAACCCGGAACCAAAACAGGACAACTCAAAGCAGAATCAAACCCAACAACGCTCCCGTTTTACCACCTGATCCTATTCCTTTTGCTTCCTCAAGACCTTCACCTATTACAAATGATTTCCCATTTCCCAACCCCAACTGAAAGTATCATTACCTAATACCAAAATGTAAATGTATATCAACACAATCTAGACCTGAGACGACTTTTCATCCTTATACATGTGCAAAAGAGATTTATATACATCATGCGGCTCTTGCAAAAAAACCGAGGTAGGAAATTGCTATGCTGAAATGCAAGAAGAACAAAAGGAAAAAGTGTGGCAGACCTGTTTGCAGAGCGTCAAAATTGGAGGAAAAGAGGGAGGTGAATTATAACCGCATATTCCAATCGGAGAAGCTAATTGCACATGCAAGAGAGACAACCTCCCCAATCTACCAATCTCATAGTCTGAAAACCCTAGATCAAGGTCAATAGCCACCTATGCAGACTCGTCCATCAAAACGGCAACCCACCTGACCCCCTCTGCCTCAATTAGAAACTCTACTTCTGTAATTCGCACAGTATCATGGAACATCGAGATGTCATCCACAGCAAGCAACCTAATTAGTGCTCCTCACCTCTCAAATAGCGCCTGACAGCAAACAAGAACTGTTAAGCAATCTGGAGACAGCAAGCTGATCCCCTCAGAGAATGTTCCTGATGGACGGTGGCCTAAGCAGGATCCAATTCTGGCAGAGAGTGCCGTGACCTGTGAGCTTCGCCACTTCATGCGCTAATGAGTTTGCTTCTCTAGGCACCCAGGTAAAGCCACAGTTTGGAATGCCTCTCACTAAATGTAATATGTCCTGTAGAATAACTGGAATTTCTGCAATAGATACATGTGATTTTAGTGCCTGAATAAGTATCTGATTGTCTGATTCTATGATAACTTTCTGCATTTGAAAATTACGTGACAAAATTAAGGCTGCCCTAACCGCTAATGCCTCCGCAGCTAATGGCGAAGTGGCAACTATTGAGGAGTTAATTCCTGAGAGAAGGGTGCCGTTATGGTCTCTGAATACCACTGCAGTTGCTCCCGTAGAATGTGCTTTATCGAAAGCTGCATCCACATTGCATTTGATCCAACCCACCAGTGGCGGTCTCCAGGTAACTCTGCCGCCTGTTCTTGTAGCATTAGTTGAACTGTTAATTGGTTTTTCTGCCATTTCTACAAATTCTAGCTCCATTAATTTAGCTTTACGAATCACCATGATAGGATTAGGAGTATACATCTGATATATTGCTTGGTTTCTTGCTTTCCACACTTCCCAAACTAGAAATCCAACCATACTGCTGCAATGATCATAATCATTCCCTGTGTTCAATTTCATTTTTTCTAAAATATCCATCAACCACTTCCCAAAAGAAAAAACTGTTAGGGCTGTAGGGCAGCATTGAATTTGGGCTCCAAACCAAGCTGCCCTTGTCCAAGGGCATAGCAGCAAAGCATGCTCAGTGGTCTCTGGTTCCTACAAACAAATAGTACATATAGGGGTGTTAGTTATTCTTTTATTAAAAAGATTTCCAAGAACAGGTAAAATGTTATGCGAAACTTGCCATAGAAAGGTTTTGATTTTCTGAGGAACTCTTAATTTCCAAATTAGTTGCCACAAAAACTTTTAAGTCTTCACTGGAAGATGGTTTATTAGTATTACCGAAGCTCTTTTCATTCCTAGCAACATAATATCCTGTCTTGATAGTGTAATTGCCATCCATTCTGAAAGGCCAGTTGAATCTATCCTCCCTTCCAAAAAGACTTACCAGGGTTCTAATGATTTTTTTCGACCGACGCTCCATCAAAATACTTCTTTAATTTATTCAAATTTCACCCCTCTCCCTCAACAATCAGATCCTTGACAAACCTAATATCAAGATTTCTAATCACAGGACTCTTATCCATATTCATTATCCACTTATCTTCCAAGATTCTTACTCTCTCTCCATTTCCTATTAACCATCTTCCATTCCTCAAAAGAAAATCCCTGCCATATACAATACTTTTCCACATCCATGAAGCCGCCCTTCCTACTGAAGCGTCCTTAAAATCCTCATTAGGAAAGTAAACAGCTTTTAGTACTTGAACCCAAATTGCTTTAGGATTTTCCAAGATTCTCCACGCTTGTTTTGCTAAATGTGCTATATTCTGACTATATAAATCCTTAAACCCAATACCTCCATCCTTTTTACTGACACAAACCTTATCCCAACTCTTCCAATGGATACCCCTTTCCTTACCCGAAGACGCCCACCAAAATTTGGCTATTCTCTTACTTAGGCGGTCATAAAACCCTTTAGGAAAAAGAACCACATTCATAGTATAGGCAGGTATCGCTTGAACAATTGACTTGATGAGGACCTCCTTCCCAGCTTGATTAAGAAGTTTTTGTTTCCAACCTCCTAGCTTATCCACCACTCTGTCCTCAATCCAACTTAGAGCCTTATTCTTTGATCTTCCCCAGTGAGCCGGAAGCCCAAGATATTTACCCGGTTTATCCCAAGCTGACAAACCCAATATCTCTTCTATCTCAACTCTATTCCTAATGGGGATCAGGCTCCCAAACGTGATTCCCGACTTGTCCAAATTGATTCTCTGTCCTGAGGCTTCAGTGTAAATGTTCAAAATATTAACAAGTTGGTAAATTTCCTCCTCACTATCTTTAGAGAAAATAATACAATCATCCGCAAAAAGGAGGTGTGAGATAGCTGGTGCAGTAGGGGCGATTTTAACTCCCGAAATTCTGCCTTCTTCTCTAGCCTTATCCATCAGGATGGTAAAAACCTCAGCCGCTATGATAAACAAGTACGGGGATAAAGGATCTCCCTGCCGAAGTCCCCTCTGCGGCTCAATGGTCGTTGATAGAAATCCATTTATCTTAATCTTATAACTAATTTGACTCACACACTCCATCAACAACTTTATCCAATGTGGGTTAAACCCAAAGGCCCTTAGAGTAGCTTCTAGAAACGACCACTCCATCCTATCATAAGCTTTATTCATATCAATCTTAATAGCTAAGTTCTTGGAAGCTTTCGCCCCTTTCCTATTCAAATCATGGAACATTTCCTGCACTATTACCAAGTTATCTTGAATCAGACGGCTTCCCACAAAAGCACTCTGAATGGGTGAAATGATTTTATCTATTATTCTCCTAAGTCTACCAACCAACACCCTAGAGATAACCTTATAAATAAAGTTACAGCAACTAATTGGCCTAAGTTGATTTAGAGTTTCCGGGTGGTTAGTCTTAGGGACCAAAACTATAAAAGTTTCCCCAAAACTCCTCGGTATATTTCCATCACGAAAGAAACTCTTAACAACATCACAAACCTCTTTACCTACAACTGACCAGTATTTTTGAAAAAAGAGACCATTCAGACCATCTGGTCCTGGTGCCTTAAGGCTCCCCAAACTAAAAGTAGCCTCTTTAATTTCCTGATCAGTAACCTCCTCCATGAGCTCCCCATTCATACCCTCAGTCACTCTGACAGGAACATGGCTTATGCAAGCAATCATATCTAGATTCTCTGTAGCCGTAAAAAGGCTCTGAAAGTGGGCTGCTGCTAGCTTGAGAATATCCCTTTCTCCACCCACCCAATTTCCTGTAGAATCTTTTAATCTCTCTATCCTATTTCTATCTCTCCTTTGAATGGTAGAAGCATGGAAAAAGGAAGTATTCTTGTCCCCAAAATTCAGCCATTTCACCCTCGACCTCTAACCCCAATACTTCTCCTCTTGTCTCCATAATCTAGTGATCTCCAATTTAAGCCTGTAGATCTCCTGTTGCTGAATCTCTGTAAAATCCGCTTCCTGTAGCTGTTTGAGGCGAAGCCTTAACCTTTCTATTTCCACATCAGCCCTCTTAAAGGTAGTTCTACTCCATTTGGTTAATTCCTTCTTGCAATTCTGTATTATTCGGTTCAGATTTTTCCAGTGATCAGAACCATCATAGCCTGAGCTGCTCCATCCTCTCCTTATAACAGCGTCACAGTCAGCATGGTCCACCCAAAAGGCCTCAAACTTAAAATTTTTAATCCTTCTACCTCTAGGTTTAACATCAAGAACTAGAGGAGCATGATCCGAGCTAATAGGCGATAAGGCTGAGAGCGTGGCATGTTGGAAAGATCTTCTCCATTCCCAATTGACGAGAACCCTATCAAGCATTTCCTTAGTAACACAACCATTCCTTGGATTACCAAACCAGGTGTATTTCATTCCTTGAAGTTCCATATCCAAAAGAGCATTCTCATGTACAAAATTTCTGAAAGATTCTATCTGACAACCTGGTTTAGGGTGCAAACCTACCTTCTCATCCTGAGAAATAACATCGTTAAAGTCTCTGATCAACAATGTTAAATGTGCTAGACTATCATTTACAAAAGTTAAATCCTTCCATAACTCCTTCTTTTTTTTGTAGTCTGGATTACCATAAACAAAAATAGCCTCCCAATCTTTGTCATTGCCAGCGCTAACTATAGTTTTAATAAAATTATCACACCAAGCATAAACATGAATATTTACATTACTCTTCCAAAAAATACAAAGTCCCCTGAAAAGCCCCCGAAATTCTACACAAAACATGTTATCAAACCCTAACTTTCTCCTAGTTCTATCACAACTTAGTTTAGTAGCTTTGGTTTCCATAAGGAACAAAAGGGACGGCCTGTAAGATTTACAAATACTTTTTAGTTCATGCACTGTCGAAGGGGCCGCCATTCCTCGACAGTTCCAACTGACGACAATCATGGCTGATGATGGGGCATGTTAAGACCCGCCTCCTCAGCCATGTCTGTCCCAACAACATACTTGTACTTCTTACCTGGTTGTTGCATACTAATTTCCTTAGCTTCCTTCATTTCCTCTTCATTGTTCATACTCTTCCTCTTCATTTCCTCTTCGAAGGGATTTACGCTATGTTAACGGTTTCAAACGTTCTTGTAGTGATTTTTATTTATTTTTCCGTCTTGTAGTAATGCTTCTTTAGAAGGTTCTCGTTATACCAAAAACAAGGGCTTCCGTTGTACATGCTAAACTAACATCTACTCCAATTAAATCCATTGGCATACATGGGCAATCTCATTAAAAAAAAAAAAAACTCTCAACTCATTCTTTATGCTCCATTCAAGCCACATAATGGAGCACAAGAACGTCACAAATAAAACCGGAGCCCAAAAAGGGAAACTGCCCACAGCATTAGAAGCTCGTCTGCACTAAGCTACCGACTACACAACAGCCCATTCTCATAATTGTCCAAAATGAAATGCTTGTGTCAGTCTTCTGGCCCATGGCCATGTCCAACAACAAAAAAAATAAAGAAGAAATTCTTGTGTCACATATCAGTACACTCAGGCTTCCTTTGGTTCATAACTCACAAAGGCTGTCTTAATATTGAGATAGACACACATACACAAAAATACTATTAAAAGGTATTGTGTTTGGTAATTATAATAGACAAAGTACACATTATTTTAAAAAGTCTATTTTTAAAACTAATTTATAATTCTATTTTCATAATCTAGAGTAAATTCAAACAACAAAACAAAATTTTACATAGATATATATTATTAGGATTTGTGTCAAGAAGATTAAAGAAAATAGAGAAAAAAAAAAGAAGAAAAATAAAATTATGAATTACAAAGATGAATGTAAAAATAAAATTATGAATTATAAAAATGAATGTACTCAACTTTAATAACTTGTACTCAATCAATATATATATCCAGAATGAAGGTGAATAATATATAACAAAGATGAAGAAGAGAGAAGAGAGTTTTTATTCGTGGAGGAGAAAAGTATATGGAAAAGAAAAGAGTAAAATGAGATAAGGATAAAATAGTATAAAAATATAATTTTATTTGTGTCTTTAAGTTAAAAATTTGTGTTTTGCCTTTTTGAAGAGACACAAATTACATGTATTTTATAGGTATTCATGTGTAACTATGTCTCTTTTAATTTTATCTGTGTCTATGTCTTTATGTCTTGTCTTCAAAAATAAACACTACCTCATGTCACATAAATACATCTGTACATGGTTGCAATATGTACAAGAAACGAATTAACAAGACCAGTCATCTCATCAGATGGCTAAAGCCATACAAAGTGACCAAAACTTAGAGCATCTTCGGTAAGGAATTCATGTCAGTTCTTATTTATGACCCACCTGTCATAAAAGTAAATCTACATCAATTTTTGCGTCATAAACAGTAAATAGTAACTCAAAATATCTTTTTCTTCTCCAATAGAAGGAACTAACTTTAGTCCCTGTTGTGGTCTCACTTAATTAATTAATTAAAATACTTAAAATTAATGTAATTAATTTTTTCAATAATATTATTTAAATTTATAAATTTAAAAATAATTCACTATTAAAAGATATTAATATTAAATAAATTCATATATAACAATAATACATAATATATAATTTAGGATTACACTAATTTATAGTTTTGTGTTCACAACTACTAATTTTAATAATATCGTTAGCATTTTAAATTTTAAAAATAAAAATAACCAACTCAACTAAAAATTATTTTGTAAAGTATAAAAATTAAATTTACTTTTTAATGTAAATAAATTTAATTAATTATAATTTAATATAATAATATAAATAATATTTAATATTAATTATGATATAAATAATTAATATAAATTATTAATTAAATAAAAATTAATTATTTAATCTAATTAATTATTAAAATTATTAATAAATTAATTATGATTTAATTATTTAATTAATTATTATTTAAATAATTAATATAAATTATTAATTAAATAAAAATATAATTATTTAATATGATTATTTATTATAATTCTTACTAATTTAATTATTATTTAATTATTTAATATAATTATTTAATTATTTTAAATTTTATATTTTTTTTTATAATAACTTATCAAATAGTAAGTTATTATTGGTTGATTTGAGTCCCTGTTTAGAGAGACTTTTTCACCTTAAGAGACGTGTAGGAACTCAACCCTTCTTTTCTCCGAGAGTACTTTTTGCTTTTGTCAAAAAATAAGAACTCAAGATTCACCCATTGGAGTTGCACTTAGACTACTCTTTCTTTTGAAACATCTCATCAGAGGGCTAAAGCTATACAAAGTGACCAAAACTTAGACTACTCTCTCTTTTGAAACTATGGAGTTCAACATTCAGCACGTTTATACAAACGATAAGAATGAATTAATTAGGTCCTTGTTCTTGAAATGCCAAAAGAGATGGTATTTTATCAGCATGGAAGAATCAATGGAAGTTCCAAATAAATCCTATAAAAATTGAAAGCATAAAATAATCTATATAAAATTAAAAAATAAGAGAATATGAAAAATAATATCAAATAAATTCTATGATATTCAGAAGATATTACAAAGAATAGTAATGGATGAAGCTGAACAATTGTTAGGATTCTATACCTACTGCTGTGTATTGGATGAGTGTAATATTGTCGTCTTTCCACATTATATCGGCCCATACCAGAAGATATTGTTGATGTTGCAGATAGGTGAATGTGTGGCAAGATGGTGGAGACCGAACTTCAAAACCTATATGTATTCATACTGTCCTCCTCACATAACAAAATCAAAGGTAACTTACCATTGTCATTGAATATCATGTACTCCTGATTTTGTTGGTCCATGATTACAATTATGCTAATACTTTGTGCAGGAGTGCAGAGTGCTTTACATGGTCCATTTATCTGATAGGGGATACTTTGAGGTGCCGGGAGATCTAGCACTTCTTGCTGTTCCAATGTTTCAACTGTGTGACAATGTTCAGGTATGGCAAATTATGTATGATTTATTTACTCTTTTTTCTTCCTGTTACTATGTTGAAAATTGTTTTATCAATTGGTGGGTATATAAAAACATTTCCATGAACTGAAGCTTTTGATTTTGAAGATGGTTCCACTAATCTTAAGGTTTGCATTAGAAGGATCATATCCTAATTTGTGTATGAATTAAACCTGGTTGCAGAAATATGGTCCCGTTATATCCCGCATTCCTGAGCAGATTTCCAGATTTGAGTTTAGAATGAACAACTAATGCATATTTGGAACTTCCATTGATTCTTCCATGCTGATAAAATACCATCTCCTTTGGCATTTCAAGAACAAAGACCTAGTTAATTCATTCTTATCGTTTGCATAAACCTGTTGAATGTTGAACTCGTTAGTTTCAAAAGACAGAGTAGTCTACGTTTTGGTCACTTTGTATAGCTTTAGCCTTCTGAAATGATTGGTTAGTTCTTGTTAATCTGTTTCTTGTACATATTACAACCATATACAGATGTATTTGTGTGGCATGAGGGTGCTGATATGTGACACAAGCATTTGATTTTACATAACTGATATACACCTCTTATTGACCACGTTAGTTCTGACATGGAGAGGACAAATTCAATGTTTTCCCTATGTTACTGATTGTTAGAAACTTTTTCTTTTTGGACTTTATCAGTGTTAGACACCGGCTAAAAATAAAACCGGCTAACACAATTAGATTTATTAAAACCGATTTTTGTTTCTTAACACAAAAACCAGGCTGTCATCTGACATGATCCAAGTCTAACGCAGTTTTATTTAGATTGAAAGGCCCAATCTCCAAAAACAAAACTTCACAGTGGTCCAAATATGCTGATTTTGTCTGAAATTTTTTTGTTTTTTTCTTTTGTTTTTGGTTATTTTTTATTTTTTATTATTGTTAATTTTTTTTGGTATTGTCTGGAAGTATTTGATTTTTCATTTCAACATTTTTGGAGCTATTATGTTTTATTTTAAAAAATCAATATTAATTGATTGCAGCTTAAGAAAGCCACACTCAATATATTATTAATTTTATTTTTTTTGTTAATATATTATTTACTTTTTAAATTTATTAGATTTTTTTATTTTAATATTGACGTGATCTTATTTATATCATATTTTGTTGAAACCAAAATTACTATAAAACACTTTAAAGTATTAAATTATAAAACCACACAACAGAGATGTAATATAAAATGGTCATAGTTTAAAATTCTAGGTAATATATGAGGTGAAATATTTCGATAGAGTAAATTTTTATTCTCAACTATTCTAAAATATACAAAAAGTATTTTCAGAATGATAATGCTTCTATCGTATTTCTTTAAAAATTTTGAATGTCATCTATTAATTTATAATATTTTTAATTTAATTTTTTAAATTTATTATGATAAAATAACGATATGATGAAGATTTTGTCTGCTAAAATTGCGAAAATATTTTTAAAAAATAGTTTATTCATCGTACTTTATTTTGTTTTTTTTTGTGTTTACGTTATATTTCATACATTATTAAATTTCAATTTGATAAATTTTTTTTATAATCAAGGGCTTATTATTTAGTTACTGTAATTTAATTAAGATTTATTTTTCATCACTAAATGATCTTATGTGTATTACAGTTATTTCCATTAAATAATATTTGTAGTAGCATTTTTTTTAGTTTGTACTTAAATTAGTTATTTAATAAAAATTTGTCCGGTAACTCATAAAAATATATACAATGTTATCTATGTTTTTAATTTGAGAATTTTTAATTTAGTTACCTATTGACTTGTAATATTTAATATAGTATTTTGATATTTTTTAAGAAATTAGAATACATCTTGCCATGATCAAATTTTGCTATCTATTAAATTTTTAGTTGGATAAAAATTCTATAATAAAAATGATCCATATAATTTGTACAATACATTAATAAATACATGAGATAAAATAAGACATATTTTTGTACTATTTTTTAATAGTTGTTGTTTTGTGTTTAAGATAGATCTTTTCTAATTTTACTATTTAATTTTAAAAAATATATGTTGTTACCAAAATTTTATTACAAAGTTACTGTTATTATTAGTCTTATGAATATATTGCCTATTTAAAATTTATAGTATTTGTTAATTATTTGTTTTATTTTTTTATTATAGAATTCATAATTTTGTTTGACATTAGGCATTTTATATAGTAGTGTACAATATCAAACCTCTTAATTTATTCAATACAAAAAATATTTTAAATGAATATTATGCAATGAAGATAAAATATTAAAAATATAAGTAAAATAAGTGAGTACTAACTATTCATATTTGCATGACTTTTAACATTGTTTGTAAATGATTCATTATAAAAGATTGATTGAGACATTAAATTAGTATATTAAAATTATCTTGACCTACACTTATAAAAAAAAATACAAACTTAATATGTTGTAGATTATCTTAAAAGATTGTTAATCTTCTATATTAAAATTTAATGTGTTTATACGTTAACATTTCACATTAGAAATTTATTATATATTTAATATTATTAAATTAATATATTTTTTAATAATAAATAATGTTACGTGTGTCATGATTATTATCATTTGCTGATATAATAGCATTTTTTTATAATTGATATTTAAAATAGTTATTCAATAAAAATTGATTCAGTAACTCATATAAACATGTAAAGCATTATCTATGTTTTTAATTTTAGAATTTAAAAATTATTTATCCAATCACTGTTTGTAATATTTAATATAGTATTTAGATTTTTTATAAAATTATGACCCATTTTACCGTGATCAAATTTTGGCAGTTGTTAAATTTTTAAATGGACAATAATTTTATAGTAAGAAGGATTAATTTTTATTTATGCCATGCATTTAAATACATGAGATGGAATATCAATATTTTTGTATTCTTCTTCTATCATTATGTTTGTAGTTAGGTCAGATTTCTCCTGATTTTATTTTAAAATTATAAAAATATATATTATTACCAAAATTTTAAAATATGAAAATATAAATTAAAATAAAAACTAAAAAAATTAAATTAAAGTATATTAAAAATCATTATGTTACATTAATTTAACACAATATATAAATACTATTTTGATAATAAAATTATTATGTTTGACAACTTTTTGTAATTATCTTATAACGTAGTATTTTTATATATAAAATGACTTCATTTTTTTTAATATAAGAATGCAAATGCATATTTTTTTATTTTTAATATTTTATCTCAAGCATCTACATTAATTTAAAACATAAATATATTTTTTTTGTAATAAATTTTTATAATAAAAATTTTAGTTAAAGAGTACTCAATACTTTCTTTTTATAATTTATAACAGTAAATTTATTTTCATTTCAGAGTTATTACTTTGTAAAATATATTTAATCACTCAAATTAAAAAATACACATGGTAAAAAATAAGCAATATGTTAATTTTTTTTCTCTTTATTCTATTTGTTATTATTAGTTTTATGAATACATTGTTTATTTTATTTTTTAATTATTTATATATTATATGATAAAGATAAAATATTAAAAAAATTATTATTTTGTCCACTAAATTTATTTTATGAAATAGATTATGTAAGGATATACGAAGTCTAAAAAAAATTGGACACCAAATTTAGTAACTTTTTGTATTTTTTTTATTAAGGAGTGCTCTGTAATATGTAATTTTTTTTAAGTTAAATAATAAGCATAAGAGTATATATTAATTTAATTAATTTTGTTAAAGAATACCAATTAATTATGTTACTATGACGTCTGTTATTTTGTTATTGAAAATGAATCGGTATTTAAATTGAGTACGTATTAGTAGTTTTTTTATTGAAAGTGAATAAAATAAAAAAAATTGAGTACGTAGTAACAGTTTTTTTTATTGAAATCAGTTTTTAAGTTCAGCCGTGTCGTGGGATAAAGCCAGTTTCTAACAAAGAGAGAACAAGGGTAAAATAGGAAGAAAGAATTGGATACCAAAATTCCGTATCCCCATTATATATTGGTATAGATAATATCTATTATCTATTAGTAATATATTAAAAATGAGATAATAGTAATATATTAAAAGAAAACTAAAAATAATTTTATATTTATTTTTAGTCTCTTAAATTTTTGAATTTGAATTTTTTAAATTTTGAATTTTTATTTTAGAGGGTAAAGTATAATCTCTCATTCTTGAATAATTTTTTTCTCATATTTTCTCTTAGTTCCACTTATGAAATAAATTGTGAGAGATTATACTTTACCTTCTAAAATAAAATTTAAAATTTAGAAGATCCAAATTTTTCCATATTCATTTTTAGTTTCCTAAATTTTTAGCATACACAAACATTTTGATTCTTCTACAACCACATCAGTTTTACTTTGTCCAAGTCTTTGCCTCTAGATAATTTCTTCGATACATCTAAAAAGCAAGTAATACTATAACAGTACCTGCCAGGCAGGCTCAAGATTTTGCAAACTAGGACCGAGCTTCAATCCCTCAATTTCTGTAAGTTAAAGAACAAAAGCACAAAGTGGAAATTCAAGATCCTAATAATATTCTCAAATTACTATCATGTTAAACAAGTGGAAATTCAAGAAATTCAAGATCCTACCATTCTCAACTGTACAGAGATCAATGGCGGCGATAGTAATCTTGTTTCTTAGCCTTACTTTGCGATCTTTGCCTAAAACCTTTCCAGGGCAGGCATTAAAAAACCAAGTTTTGCTTAGTATCTGAAAAGAAACAAAGAATTGAAAAAAAATCTTTACCTCATTGATGTGCTGAACCCGCGAGGGCCCTGTTTCGAATCTGTTGCAACATCTTTGGCATGTGAATTTAACCCCGAAATGCGATTCTCGGCAGTGGACTTCCAAATCCGACTTCTGACTGAACTTCACGTTTTCACAATGCACGCACACATAGGTTGGCCCTGCAGGTTGATCATCTCGCGGTTGATCATGATCCGACATTAATGGCAGCAATTGAAAATCGAGGGCAGAGAGAGAGAGAGAGAGAGAAAAGATGGCGGTGAAAACTGAAAATGGGGGGAATTTTGAGATAAAGAGAAATTTTTATTTTTTAGATACATATATTTTATAAATATTTAAAAAATTCCAAATATTAAAAACATTTTTGTTTCTATTTTTATAAATAAAGTATAATTCGATTTTAGAAAAAAATCATTTATTTTTTTATAAAAGTATATTTTTTACTTAAATAAATCAATTAAAATTAATACTTGCTTAGACTTAATTTGATCATTTTTTTATTTTAAAAATAACTTATAAAATATAAATTTTTAAAAATGGTATCATCTATGTTTTTATTATAATTTTTTTTAGATAAAAACAAAAATTATAATGATCGTAATTATAGTAGTGATTATAGTTATTTGAGAATGAACGTGATAGAATAAAAAAATAATAATAAAGAAAAAAATTATACTTTAAAAATAATTAATTTTGATTAAAAGATTAGCATAAAATAAAATAAATTATACTTTCTTATAGTTATTAATAATTTTGTTATTATATGTTTTCTTTTATAATGTAAACTAAACAATATTTGGCATTTATATATATGGGTGAACTAATGTGTTTCTGAATTTCTTTCCCAATGTTAAATAGGGTAATGGAAAAGGATTTTGTGCCGAAGGTGATGTAGTATCAATAGTTTCTACCTCACTCATAGGTATAGGTATAATACACAAATAAAAACCATCAACATGGATATAATCAAAATAGTTAATATTTCGATTTAATTCTTGTAATATTTTAATATTACAATTTTAATTAAAGCAATCGTCGTTAGGGTGTCCATGGATCAGATCCGATCCTCATATTCGCGGTGTTTATCCGAATCCGATCCAAAAATTGTGGATATGGATCCAATCCGCAAGGTTTTTGGATCGGATCGGATCGAATCCGCACACTAATCGGATCGGATTGCGGATTTTGTGTTAGTATCCGTATATCCGCGTATCCGCAAAAATAAAGAAATAAATAAGTAAATATTCTTTTTATGTTTTATTTCAACTAATAATTATCATATATGTTATATTATTTTAATTTATTATTTAAGAAAAAGTATGTTTAATATTATTTTAAAAGTAAACATATTTAAAAGAATAGAAAAAATGAATTTTATTGATATTTTTTTAATAAAAATAAACTTTTAAAAATATTTTTGTGTTTTGCGGAGCGGATCGGATCGAAATTTTGGCCATATCCGATCCGATCCGATCCGCTGACACCCCTAATCGTCATTTTTTATTTATTCCAAAATTTTATGAAATTTGAATTTTAACTACTTTAATTTATATACAACATACAGAACTAAAATATTTTTTTATAAATAATCATCAAATTTGATAGTAATTAATGGTTAAGAGAAGGGGTTGAATCTTAACCCTTTTTTATTGAGTATTACTTTCTGCCTTTTAAGATGGTTTTAGGAGATTTTTCTGCTTTTTGTTTCATAATCAGTCAAGAGATATTTTCTTTTTGTCTCGTAACCAGTCAAGAGATATTTTTAAATTTTGTCTCCTACGCAACAGAAACAGATATGAAGTAGAAGAGAAAGAGAGAATCACACCAAGAAGTATCCTGGTTCAGCTGCAAAGTGCAATGCAGCCTACATCCAGTCTCCATCACAATTGTGACGGAATTTTACTATAATCAACAGATTACATACACCAATTCTTTCCTAGGAACTACCCATTCCTATCGAGGACAAGTCCAGAATCTATCCCCAAAACTGAACTTGACTTGGTTACCTACCAAGTTTTCAACTGCAAAGTGCTAACCCAACTTGTAAGGAAATCCCCATAGGATCATGAAACACAACACAGATGTACAAAGAAACTTTTAGACATCTATGACTTTTTCTTTAATTTTGCACTCTCTGCATTTTTTTTTCTCACTTGCTTTTTCTTACAAACCTCACTCTGTTTGCCTTTTTCACTATGAGACTCAGACAGACAAAACTAAAGAAAAAAATACAAAATAAAACCCATTGAAGGAAAAGAACTTCTGTAAGTTTAAGGTAGCTATGAGAATTCTATGCTTTCTCTCCTTGCCTCAACCTTTGGCCGTTCACCCTTATTATAGAAGGGGAAGCTTTCAAGGTTGAAACCGGTTCAACCAAGCCACTTTCTTCTTCTTCAATACCAAGGCCGGTTCGAACATAGAGAAGAGAGAGAAAAAACTGAAAGCAAATCAACATGCATGTACCTCTACACGTGGAAGTTACACTTTAAATCGATCGGTTAGGAAATGACTATAAATAAGAGAGGCCTCGAAGATACAAGGGTTAAAACTTTGTTTCAGAAATTACTCATGCACACTCACATTCCAGAGACTTTTTGAGTCTTGTTCGAGTTAATTTCCACATGTCTTTATTTTTCATTTATCTTTTCTGCAAACTTTACTTTTCATGCAAATTTATCTTTCAAACAACATTTACTTCTTTTGTTCAGTTTTATGTTTCGAAACCTTTAATTTTCATGTCAAAAGTCTTTTGATTTAATCAAAGACATTTGACTGTTTTGTTTAAATTCGATGCAAACCATTTTAATTCTAGTTAATCTTATTTTTAAAGCCTTTATTTATGTTTTTTTGATCTTTTCTTTAAATTTCGCCTAATTCGAAAATTTTTGATGTACTGTTAGAAAATTAGTACCCACAAAAGAAAAGTTAATTTCGTTCCTAGACCATTAAAATTAAACCACCTTCGATTTACTAAAAACCAACTAAACAATAACAAAAATAAAATTAGGTTTCTAGTATGCGATATTATAAACTAAATTACCAAAATATTATGTTCCAATTAGAATATATAGGATGCGACATAGATTATATAATGTTAAAAAATTACGGTACAAGAACTAAGGTTACACCAATCATATCGTGTTCTTTTACACAAAAGACCTTTCACATGTATGTAAAAGAATAAAATTGATAGTAAAATTAAAAGAGAAAAATTAATCTGTGATCATTCTAATAACGACTGATTCATCAACTTAGTTTGATAATTATATAATTTTTGTTTCAAGTTGATGGTAAAAATAACAGGAAAATTCCATAGACTCAGAGAGAATTGAGGGTTGAAGACTTGAAGTCGAAGTGTTCTTTTTCTTCCGTTAAAAATTTCGTTACTTTTCGTAAAAAATGATAAAAAAAAAAAGTCACGTTGGATCTTCACTTATAAAAACAAATTATTAATTTATTATTATTATTATTTGTAGGTATTTGTAATCCCCGAGGCACTACATATAGGGTATTTTCCAGATGTGGGTGCAAGTTACTTGCTATCTAGGCTTTCTGGCTATTTTTGGTGATTAACTAATTAACTCAAATGCTTCATTTTATATATTATGTGTGTATATACACTACAAGAAATAAGGAGTTTAGCCACGAAAAAAATTGTGGCTAAACTCTAAGATAACCGTAGCAACTATACATTGGCCACGAAAGAATATTTGTGACTAATCAGGGGGTTGCATTTTTAATTTGCCACAATTTTAGCGTTATTAACCACAATTTTAAACATTGTGGAGACCTTCAAAGAGCCACGATTTATATATCATTGTCCACGCATAATGCCGTGGCTAAATAAGAATAATTAAATAAAAAAGTATAATTCTACTATACTTCATCCGTAGTTAATTTGTGCAGGCCGGGTTTTTCAGCCACATTTTTTGTGTGGCTAATGTTGGATTATTTAATCACACTATTTTTGTGGCTAACTCACTATATTTTTCACATACAATTCAGGACTAATTTGTGCTAATTTGCTCTAATTGAATAATTTTATTAAATTAAAATTATATTTATATATTACATTAATAACAAAACCAAACTTTTTAAATATATAATATCTAACATTTTTCCATAAAAAGATACTAATAATAATAATAATAATAATAATAATAATAATAATAATAGTCTAAACTTATATATAATAAGAAATAAAAAAAATTTAACATAAATAAAATAAATTCTAATCCCTTCTAGATTAAATATATTTAAAATTTCAACTATTACTTATTAAATATATCAATTAAATGTCTAACATATCACTGGATAAACTAGGCACTTTATCACTGTATTTTGATAACAAAAATTTGTACAGAACTGTTATATCTATAGCTTTTTCTCTAAAGTTTCATCCAATTTCTCTAAATTTATCACACATCATACATTTTCAACACCAAAGACCTTTCCAATTTACAGCGTTGCTCTACGAGCCATTACACCCAGAAATCGTATCAATAAATTTACGTCATTATCTCGATTTTGTCCATGCCCATCAAGTTCCATAATGTCTTTTTCATCCATTTTCAAATGCCAAACTTGAATTGTCGTCCTTTTGCCAGTTGTAATTTCTTCCATAGAAGTGTCTGCAATGAATATAAAATTAAATAAAAAAAATAAACTAAATATTAGAATTCAAAAAATCACGTAAAAAAATTGAAATTTCATATACATTTGACATTCACAACTAAAGGGTCATTATAATCTTTTCTGGTAGGTACAGTTGGTTGAGACTTATTTCACCCAAACCTTCTGCAAATTCTTCATTGTTGTTGATATTCTGTGTTATCGTAGTTCTGCTAAAAGGGTCTCTTCTGAATTATATGTTTTTGCTTCACGAAAAAATCTACTAAAAAAACTAACAAATAACAAAAAAAATCGGTATTTTGAGTTTGGAGGATACCCTGTCATATGATAGGGTTCATATAGTGTGGTTAAAGAGAGTGCTTTTAAGGTGCTGTAGAAAAGTAGGAGTTAAAAGATAACGTGAATGATGGGAAGTTATATTAAAATTTGTTCGTGATTATTTTAACTTTCCGCCAAAAACTACTTCAGAAGTTAAGCGCATATTAAAATTTCAAATTTTAAAAGTTTAGCTTGACCAATGTTGTTTAAATTGTCTTTTAACTTTCTTTCATCTTAAGAATATTTCTTTCATCCTACTATTTATTATCTACTAAATATACCTTAAATTATTTTATTTTTAATACAATAGTTATTTATTTATTTTTTAATGATCAAATATAATCAAAAATTTAAATTTAAATTTTGATTTTGTAATATTTTTATCTTTAATTTTTATTACAATAACAATAAATAACTAAAAAACTACTTTAATAAATATATGACCATCACAATCTCTCATTTCATGCAGTTGATAGTTGATGATTTAAACAATATACTATTATTTAATTATTTACCTATTATACATGAAACAATATAACAAGAGTTATACATTAAGTAAATTTTGTAAATATTTTTACCTAAAAATTTTAATGTTTAATAAATTTTAATTACTAAATTAGTTACTAAAATTTTATTACATTAGACAAATTAATTATCAGATAAAATTGTTATAAGAAATTTTATAAATTAATTTCTTTGTTACTTAATAAAATTTCAAACTTTTATACAAGTGACTCATAAATTAATTAGTATTAATTTTTTTATCACTGAAAATAATTGTAAAATAATTAATTAATGGAATATACCAATTAAATAATAGTAAAAATAAAAAATTTAATTCATAATTTCACAAAATAATTTTTAAAAAGATAATTATACATATAATAAGAGTACAGTACTCACAAAGATATCTAGTATGTACTAAATCATATAAATAAAGACTAATTTTTTTAACTTATTCTTATTTTTTTAAATTCAAAAAATGATAAATAATTTATTTTTAATAAAAACTAAAAAAAATTTTATACTTACAAATTATTAAACTTTTTATTATCTATTCAAATTATATTATTTTAGTTAAATAAATTTTATCTTTATAATTAACTCAAATATTAGAATATTATATTTATTTTTATAATTTTTTATTTTATCTAAATTCATTTTTTTATATTTTTGGATTTAATTTCATAAATATGTGTTAATGTTAGAATATTAAAAAAATGATACTATATATTAATAAATTTATTTAAAAAATTAATTTATTCAAGACAGAATAGCCATGGTACGTTAATGTAAGCAAGAAATACAGCTACGAAAAATATTGTTCGTAGCAAAAGATTAAATTTTAGCCACTGTCGTAATGTTTTGTGATAAATAGAAGACACGCTCATTTATTTTTATCACGATTTAGTGTTCGTAGTTAAAATTTGGTGGCTAAACACCGTTTTTGTGGTAGTGATATACGAAAAATATTATTAAATTATTCATTCTAAAAATTTAAATTAATAATAAAATTATGTAAATTATTATATATCTAACACATCTTAGACACATCATATATCTATAAAATAATAATTGTCTACAATTCTTACTTTTTTCATAAAATTGGCCTTATTAATGAATCGATATGATTTTTTATTTGCTAGTTTTACCAAATTATTATTTGCAGGGGAGTATTTACTATTTAGGGTTAACTGGAGCTAGTTTGGATGAAACAGAAGTGGCAGCATGTGGATTAGCTACACATTTCGTCCATTCCACGGTAATATATATATATTATTGGATTCATAATAATGTAACTGTTCATTAAGGCGCAGGATCAAATAAGGCAAAAAGGTCCAATTCATAGATTGGTCTTTCTTTATAACCGACTTCCATCCAAAAGGTCGGATTCTACGCAAACTCCACTAAAAGGAAGTTGGGAGCCAGATTAGCTGGCAGATAACACTTATTCAAATAAGTAACTGCTCCTAAAATCTCTCAACCCACTTCCAGGAGTCAAATATTAACCTCCCTAAGATAAAGGGACGGTTATCCTCCTTAAAAGGTGAAACCACTCTAACAGTGGTTATGAGTTCACCACTATAAGTACACTGACAACCCTCAGGTATCTCCAAGTTTCCATACTCTCTTAACTTGCTTAGACCCCTACTAACTTAAGTATCGGAGTGTCTTTGCAGGTACCACCACCCTCTCCATCACTCACCTACAAGTCAGATGAAGGCTCTTAACTCGAAGCCAAATCGAAGGCCTTCTTTCCCAAACGATTGGGCCAACATCGCGAGTCCGGTCCACCAACCTCCGGTTACCCAATGTAACATTGGCGCCGTTGCCGGGGACCCGAGAGATCATCCTTCGATGGCGGACAACTCACCTGAAGATGGCCACACCACGACCGATTCAGAACAAGAAAACCTAAACACAGGAAATAACGACGCGGACATGGTCCTCCACCAAGAAGCGAATGACCAGCACAAAAAAGGCACCTCTGGGTTAAAAAATCCAAAGGTAAATTCTTTGGAGGGACACGAATCAGGAAAGGAATGACCGCCCCATGCGGCAGAGCTAATGAGGTTGGTCCACGGTCATCAAGGACGTTTGGAGCAGCTAGAACAGGAATTAGAACGACAACGAGAGGCGGAGAGGAATTTAAGGGAAGAGATAGAGCGACGAAAAGAGTTAGAAAAAAACTCTTAAAGCTAGAATCTTCCCTCAAAGGCTAGAACTCTCGCAGTGACCGAGAAAATTTGCCCGTGGGGTGAGACGACCCGTTCAGTGAGGACATAATGAGGGCAAAAGTTCTAAGAAACTTCAAAAGCCCTGATATGGACCTCTATGACGGGACCACGGATCCAAAGCATCATCTAAGCAACTTCAAAAGTCGGATGTACCTGACCGACGCTTCTGATGCCACTCGTTGCAAAGCTTTCCCGACCACCTTGACGAAAGCGGCGATGAAGTGGTTCGACAGCCTCCCTCCAAGATCGGTCACGAGCTTCGATGACCTCTCACGAAAATTCCTGGTGCGGTTCTCTATTCAGAAAGACAAGGTAAAACATGCACCGAGTCTCCTGGGTGTGAAACAGGAGGTCGGAGAACCTTTAAGAGACTACATGGAAAGGTTCAACAAAGCGTGCTTAGAGATTCAAGACCTGCCCACGGAGGCAGTAATCATGGGCCTAGTAAATGGACTCAGGGAAGGCTCTTTCTTCCAGTCCATATCAAAAAGGCACCCTACCTCCTTGAATGATGTACAGAAAAGAGCTGAGAAGTACATCAACATGGAGGAAAGCGCTAGACTACGAGAGCCGAGTTGGCGGCCGGGGCAGTCTCACTCGTCGAAAGAGAAAGAGAGAGAGCCCAAAAAGAAAGAGGAGATCGGCCTAGAGAAGCTGAGGAGATATCACTCTTATACTCCTCTGAAAGTTTTCCTAGTCGATGTGTATAGGAAAATTTGCCATACCGAAAAGCTGCCACCCTCTAGGCCCATCAAGAACAAAAAGGGGGAGTCGTAGCGACTACTGCGAGTACCATAAGATGTACGGTCACACTACAAATGACTGTTACGACCTCAAAAATGTGACATAAAAGCTGGCCAGGGAAGGCCGGCTCGATAGATATCTTGTGGAGAGGTCAAACAATCATGGAAAAAGGAAGCGAGATGACGGTGACCGAAGAGATCCCCCACCATAAACTCCAGAGAGACATATACATATGATCTCACGGGGATTTGGGGGAGGAGGGCTCACCAAGTCATCTCGCAAAAGACATCTAAAGAGGGTTTATCTGGTCGGGAATGAGACTCTCGATCTCCCTACCATCTCATTCACCAAAAAGGATGGGCAAGGGATCATCGCCGGGCGCGACGACCCGGTGGTGATAACCATGATTCTGGAAAATGCCTACCTCCACAGAACCTTGGTAGATCAAGGGAGCTCGGCTAACATCCTCTTCAAGCCAGCATTCGACAAACTAGGGTTGGATGAAAGGGAGCTAAAAGCTTACCCGGACACCCTGTATGGACTAAGAGACATGCCAATAAAGCCCCTAGGATACATACCCCTCCACACAACCTTTGGAAAAGGGGAAAAATCCAAAACTCTGAGCGTCAACTTTATAGTCGTCGATATCGGGTCAGCGTACAATGCCTTAATTGGCAGGACTACCCTAAATCGGCTTGGAGCGGTAGTGTCAACCCCTCATCTTTGCATGAAATTCCCAACGTGCTACGTTGAAAGCTTGAACCTCAGAGGAAAGAGCAAGGAAGTTCACACCATAGAGTTCGGTGGGGTAAGAGCTAAAGAAGAGCTGCGGTTGCAACCTGGGGGAAAACTGAAGAAGTGCTGGTCGGAGAAGAGGAAGAAAAAAAAATACCAACATATGAGCCAGCCTAGGTGGAGATTTAAAACAACGGCTGATAAAGCTTCTACGAGATAATTCTGACCTCTTCGCCTGGAAAGCTTCCGACATGCCAGGGATAGATCCTCAACTCATGTCCCACAAGCTTTCAGTATACCCCGGATCGCGACCCATACAGCAGTGCAGGCGTAAGCTTGGACCAGAACGAGCTCAAGTGGTGGAGGAACAGGTGCAAGCCCTCTTAGAGGCTGACTTCATCAGGGAGGTCAAGTATCCGGCATGGCTAGCAAATGTAGTGCTGGTCAAAAAGCAAAATGGCAAGTGGAGGATGTGCGTTGATTACACCGACCTGAACAAGGCATGCCCCCAAAGACCCATATCCACTTCCCAGTATTGATACTCTAGTAGATGCTAGCTCGGGGTATCAATACTTGTCGTTTATGGACACCTACTCGGGATACAATCAAATCCCGATGTATAAGCCGGATGAAGAAAAAACATCATTCATCACACCAAGAGCGAACTATTGCTATGTGGTCATGCCTTTTGGATTAAAAAATGCAGGAGCCACATACCAAAGGTTGATGAATAAGGTGTTCGCCCCCCACCTTGGGAACCTAATAGAGGTCTACGTGGACGACATGCTGGTAAAAACCAAGGAGGTAACCGACCTCTTGACAGACCTCTCGCAAGTCTTCAACATCGTAAGGTTACATGGGATGAGACTAAATCCGACGAAATGTACCTTTGCGGTGGAGGCTGAAAAATTTCTAGGATTTATGCTAACGCAAAGGGGAAAAGCAAAACCTGACAAGTGCAAAGCAATCCTAGAAATGAAAAGCCCGACTTGCCTAAGAGAGGTTCAACAACTGAACGGCTGACTTGCTGCCCTCTCTAGGTTCCTTGCTGGATCAGCATTGAGATCTCTTCCACTGTTTTTCCTACTAAGAAAATGATGCCAGTTCGAATGGATTTCAGAATGCGAAGAAGCATTCTAGGAGTTCAAAAGGTTTTTAAGTCAACCTCCAATTCTGACCCGACCCCTAGTCGGGGAAGAGCTCGTCCTATATTTATCTGTAGCAGACAAAGCTATAGCATTAGCTCTAATACAGGAAATGAGATCGGGCAGCATCCTGTGTACTTCACCAGTAAAGTTCTACAAGGCTCCGAACTAAGGTACCAAAAACTAGAAAAGTTTGTGTACTCCTTAGTAGTAGCCTCACGAAGGCTACAGCCTTATTTTCAAGCTCATACAATAAAAGTACGAACGAACCAGCCCATGAAGCAGATCCTTCAAAAGACAGATGTTGCGGGTAGGATGGTTCAATGGGTAATAGAGCTCTCTGAGTTCGACTTAAAATATAAAACTCGGACAGCAATTAAGGCCCAATGCCTCACCGACTTCGTAGCAGAATATGTAAGAGATCAAGAGGAAGAATCCACTACATGGGAGCTATATGTAGATGGATCCTCAAACAAGATAGGAAGCGGTGCAGGCATAATAGTGGTTAATAAAGGAGGAGCTCAAATAGAAGTCTCCCTCAAATTTGAATTCCTAGCCTCCAACAATCAGGCAGAATATGAAATCTTGATTGCAGGACTAAAGCTGGCGACAGAAGTTGGTGCGACAAAAGTAGTGATATTCAGCGACTCCCAAGTGGTGATCTGGTGCGCGAAATTGTGAACAATACTTTTTCACAACTCAAATAATCCCTGGTCATGAACTCCAAGAACTTGGTGGCTCAATACCATGGCATTACACAACTTCGCACAACTAACCAGCAAGTGCACTGGGTCGTCCAAGTAATAAACCTTACGTGAGTAAGGGTCGATCCCACGGAGATTGTTAGCATTGAAGCAAGCTATGGTCATCTTGTAAATCTTAGTCAGGCAAACTCAAATATATATGATGATGAACGAAAATAACATAGAAGATAAAGATAGTGATACTTATGTATATCATTGGTGTAAGAGCTTCAGACAAGTGTATGAAGATGCCTTCCCTTCCGTCTCTCTGCTTTCCTACTGTCTTCATCCAATCCTTTCTTACTCCTTTCCATGGCAAGCTTGTGTAGGGTCTCACTGTTGTCAGCAGCTACCTCCCATCCTCTCAGTGAAAGCGATTGCATATGTCCTGTCACGGCATAGCGGAATTCAGCTGTCGGTTCTCGTTCAGGCCGGAATAATATCCATTGATACTTTTGCGCCTGTCACTAACGCCCTAGCCTGCTAGGAGTTTGAAGCACGTCACAGTCATTCAGTCATTGAATCCTACTCAGAATACCACAGACAAGGTTAGACCTTCCAGATTCTCTTGAATGATGCCATCAGTTCTTGCCTATACCACGAAGACTCTGATCTCACGGAATGGCTGGCTCGTTTGTCAGGCGAGCACTCGGTTGTCAGGCGATCAACCATGCATCATGCAATCAGAAATCCAAGAGATATTCACCAAGCCTCGAATGCTTGTAGAACAAGAGTGGTTGTCAGTCACCTTGTTCATAGGTGAGAATGGTGATGGGCGTCAATCATCACCTTCATCATGTTGAAGAACAAGTGATATCTTGGTAAAAGAACAAGCGGAATTGAATGGAAGAACAATAGTAATTGCATTAATACTCGAGGTACAGCAGAGCTCCACACCTTAATCTATGGTGTGTAGAAACTCCACCGTTGAAAATACATAAGAACAAGGTCTAGGCATGGCCGAATGGCCAGCCTCCCAATGATCTAAGATAGCATAAAAATAGAAGATAGCTACCAAGATGTCTAATACAATAGTAAAAGATCCTACTTATAGAAAACTAGTAGCCTAGGGTGTACAGAGATGAGTAAATGACATAAAAATCCACTTCCGGGCCCACTTGGTGTGTGCTTGGGCTGAGCAATGAAGAAATTTCGTGTAGAGACTCTCCTTGGAGTTAAACGCCAGCCTTGGTGCCAGTTTGGGCGTTTAACTCCCATTTGGGTGCCAGTTCCAGCGTTTAACGCTGGGATTTCTTGAGGTGACTTTGAACGCCGGTTTGGGCCATCAAATCTTGGGCAAAGTATGGACTATTATATATTGCTGGAAAGCCCAGGATGTCTACTTTCCAACGCCGTTGAGAGCGCGCCAATTGGGCTTCTGTAGCTCCAGAAAATCCGCTTCGAGTGCAGGGAGGTCAGAATCCAACAGCATCTGCAGTCCTTTTTGGTCTCTGGATCAGATTTTTGCTCAGGTCCCTCAATTTCAGCCAGAAAATACCTGAAATCACAGAAAAATACACAAACTCATAGTAAAGTCCAGAAAAGTGAATTTTAACTAAAAACTAATAGAAATATACTAAAAACTAACTAGATCATATCAAAAACATACTAAAAACAATGCCAAAAAGTATACAAATCATCCGCTCATCACAACACCAAACTTAAATTGTTGCTTGTCCCCAAGCAACTGAAAATCAAATAGGATAAAAAGAAGAAAATATGCAATGAACTCCAAAAACATCTATGAAGATCAGTATTAATTAGATGAGCGGGGCTTTTAACTTTTTGTCTCTGAATAGTTTTGGCATCTCAATCTATCCTTTGAAATTCAGAATGGTTGGCTTCTTTAGGAACTTAGAATCCAGATAGTGTTAATGATTCTCCTAGTAAAGTATGATGATTCTTGAACATAGCTATTTATTGAGTCTTGGCTGTGGCCCAAAGCACTCTGTCTTTCCAGTATTACCACCGGATACATACATGCCACAGACACATAATTGGGTGAACCTTTTCAGATTGTGACTTAGCTTTGCTAAAGTCCCCAATTAGAGGTGTCCAGGGTTCTTAAGCACACTCTTATTTGCCTTGGATCACAACTCTTATTATTATTTTTTTTCGTTTTCTCTTTTTTTTTTCTTTTTTTTTTCTTTTTTTTTTCGGTTTTTTTTTTTTTTTTGAATAGCAATGCTTTTTCTTGCTTCAAGAATCATTTTATTGATTTTTCAGATCCTCAATAACATGTCTCCTTTTTCATCATTCTTTCAAGAGCCAACATTCATGAACCACAAATTCAAGATACATATGCACTGTTTAAGCATACATTCAGAGAACAAAAATATTGCCACCACATCAAAATAATTAAACTATTATAAAATTCAAAATTCATGCAATTCTTCCTTTTTCAATTAAGCACATTTTTATTCAAGAAAGGTGATGGATTCATAGGACATTCATAACTTTAAGGCATAGACACTAAGACACTAATGATCATAAGACACAAGCATGGATAACATAAAGCACTAAAATTCGAAAAACAAAGGAATAAAGAACAAGGAAATCAAGGAATGGGTCCACCTCAGTGATGGCGGCTCTTCCTTGCTTTTGAAGGTCCTATGGAGTGCTTGAGCTCCTCAATGTCTCTTCCTTGCCTTTGTTGCTCCTCTCTCATGATTCTTTGTTCTTCTCTAATTTCATGGAGGAGAATGGAGTGTTCTTGGTGCTCCACCCTTAGTTGTCCCATATTGGAACTCAACTCTCCTAGGGAGGTGTTTAGTTGCCCCCAATAGTCTTGTGGAGGAAAATTCATCCCTTGAGGAATCTCAGGGATCTCATGATGAGTGGGATCTCTTGTGTACTCCATCCTTTTCTTAGTGATGGGCTTGTCCTCATCAATGGTGATGTCTCCCTCTATGTCAACTCCCACTGAATAACAGAGGTGACAAATGAGGTGAGGAAAGGCTAACCTTGCCAAGGTAGAGGTCTTGTCCGCCACCCTATAGAGTTCTTGGGTTATAACCTCATGAACCTCTATTTCTTCTCTAATCATGATGCTATGGATCATGATAGCCCGGTCTATGGTAACTTCAGACCGGTTGCTAGTGGGAATGATTGAGCGTTGTATGAACTCTAACCATCCTCTAGCCACGGGTTTGAGGTCATGCCTTCTCAATTGGACCGGCTTTCCTCTTGAATCTTGCTTCCATTGTGCGCCCTCTTCACATATGACTGTGAGGACTTGGTCCAACCTTTGATCAAAGTTGACCCTTCTAGTGTAAGGATGCTCATCTCCTTGCATCATAGGCAAGTTGAACGCCACCCTCACACTTTCCGGACTAAAATCCAAGTATTTCCCCCGAACCATAGTAAGATAATTCTTTGGATCCGGGTTCACACTTTGGTCATGGTTCTTGGTGATCCATGCATTGGCATAGAACTCTTGAACCATCAAGATTCCGACTTGTTGAATGGGGTTGGTAAGTACTTCCCAACCTCTTCTTCGGATCTCATGGCGGATCTCCGGATATTCACCCTTTTTGAGTGAAAAGGGGACTTCGGGGATCACCTTCTTCAAGGCCACAACTTCATAGAAGTGGTCTTGATGCACCCTTGAGAGGAATCTATCCATCTCCCATGACTCGGAGGTGGAAGCCTTTGCCTTCCCTTTCCTCTTTCTAGAGGTTTCTCCGGCCTTGGATGCCATAAATGGTTATGGAAAAACGAAAAAGCAACGCTTTCACCACACCAAACTTAAAATGTTTGCTCGTCCTCGAGCAAAAGAAAAAAAGAAGAGAGTAGAAGAAGAAGAAATGAGGAAGAGGGAGATGGTAGTGTATTCGGTCAAGGAGGGGGAGAAGTGGTGTTTAGGTAGTGGGAAAATGAAGGGGTAAAGAGGGGTTTATATAGGAAAGAGGGGGATGAAGGTTCGGCCATTTGAGGGTGGGTTTGGGAGGGAAAGTGGTTTGAATTTGAAGGGTGAGGTTGGTGGGGTTTTATGAAGGATGGATGTGAGTGGTGAAGAGAAAGATGGGATTTGATAGGTGAGGGGTTTTGGGGAAGAGGTGTTGAGGTGATTGGTGAATGGGGGAAGAAGAGAGAGAGTGATGGTAGGGTCCTGTGGGGTCCACAGATCCTGTAGTGTCAAGGAAAAGGCATCCTTGCACCAAATGGCATCAAAATCCACGTTTTGAGCCTTTTCTGGCGTTAAACGCCGGGCTGGTGCCCATTCCTGGCGTTTAACGCCAGGTTTTTGCCCTTTACTGGCGTTTAACGCCAGTCTGGTACCCCTTTCTGGCGTTAAACGCCCAGAATGGTGCCAGACTGGGCGTTAAACGCCCAACAGCTAGCATCACTGGCGTTTGAACGCCAGCTTCTTCTTCTCCAGGGTGTGCTGTTTTTCTTCCTGTTTTTCATTCTGTTTTTGCTTTTTTCATTGTTTTTGTGACTTCTTATGATCATCAACCTACAAAAAAAGATAAAATAACAAAAGAAAATAGTTAACTATAAAACATTGGGTTGCCTCCCAACAAGCGCTTCTTTAATGTCATTAGCTTGACAGAGGACTCTCATGGAGCCTCAGAAATGCTCAGAACCGTGTTGGAACTTCCCAACACCAAACTTAGAGTTTGAATGTGGGGGTTCAACACCAAACTTAGAGTTTGATTGTGGCCTCCCAACACCAAACTTAGAGTCTGACTGTGGGGGCTCTGTTTGGCTCTGTTTTGAGAGAAGCTCTTCATGTTTCTTCTCCATGATGACAGAGGGATATCCTTGGGCCTTAAACACCAAGGATTCTTCATTCACTTGAATGATCAACTCTCCTCTATCAACATCAATCACAGCCTTTGCTGTGGCTAGGAAGGGTCTGCCAAGGATGATGGATTCATCCATGCACTTCCCAATCTCTAGGACTATGAAATCAGTAGAAATGTAATGGTCTTCAACCTTAACCAGAACATCCTCTACAAGTCCATAGGCTTGTTTTCTTGAGTTGTCTGCCATCTCTAGTGAGATTTTTGCAGCTTGCACCTCAAAGATCCCTAATTTCTCCATTACAGAGAGGGGCATGAGGTTTACACTTGACCCCAAGTCACACAAGGCCTTCTTGAAGGTCATGGTGCCTATGGTACAAGGTATAGAAAACTTCCCAGGATCCTGCCTCTTTTGAGGCAATTGCTGCCTAGACAAGTTATCCAGTTCTTTGATGAGCAAAGGGGGTTCATCCTCCCAAGTCTCATTTCCAAATAACCTGTCATTTAGCTTCATGATTGCCCCAAGGTATTTAGCAACTTGCTCTTCAGTGACATACTCATCCTCTTCAGAGGAAGAATACTCATCAGAGCTCGTGAAAGGCAGTAGTAAGTCCAAGGGAATCTCTATGGTCTCAGTTTGAGCCTCAGATTCCCAAGGTTCCTCATTGGGGAACTCATTGGAGGCCAGTGGACGTCCAGTGAGGCCTTCCTCAGTGGCGTTCACTGCCTCTTCTTCCTCCCAGAATTCGGCCATATTTATGGCTTTGCACTCTCCTTTTGGATTTTCTTCAGTGTTACTTGGGAGAGTGCTTGGGGGAAGTTCAGTAATTTTCTTGCTCAGCTGACCCACTTGTCCTTCCAAATTCCTAATGGAGGATCTAGTTTCAGTCATGAAACTTTGAGTGGTTTTGATTAGATCAGAGACCATGGTTGCTAAGTCAGAGGTATTCTGCTTAGAGCTCTCTGTCTGTTGCTGAGAAGATGATGGAAAAGGTTTACCATTGTTAAACCTGTTTCTTCCACCATTATTATTGAAACCTTGTTGAGGTCTCTCTTGATTCTTCCATGAGAGATTTGGGTGATTTCTCCATGAAGAATTATAGGTGTTACCATAGGGTTCTCCCAGGTAATTTACCTCTTCCATTGAAGGGTTCTCAGGATCATAAGCTTCTTCCTCAGATGAAGCATCCTTAGTACTGTTTGGTGCATTTTGCATTCCAGACAGACTTTGAGAAATCAGATTGACTTGTTGAGTCAATATTTTATTCTGAGCCAAAATGGCATTCAGAGTGTCAATTTCAAGAACTCCTTTCTTCTGACTAGTCCCATTGTTCACAGGATTCCTTTCAGAAGTGTACATGAATTGGTTATTTGCAACCATTTCAATCAGTTCTTGAGCTTCAGTAGGCGTCTTCTTCAGATGAAGAGATCCTCCAGCAGAGCTATCCAAAGACATCTTGGATAGTTCAGAGAGACCATCATAGAAAATACCTATGATGCTCCATTCAGAAAGCATGTCAGAGGGACATTTTCTGATTAACTGTTTGTATCTTTCCCAAGCTTCATAGAGGGATTCTCCATCCTTCTGTCTGAAGGTTTGGACTTCCACTCTAAGCTTACTCCATCTTTGTGGTGGAAAGAACTTTGCCAAGAAGGCATTGACTAGCTTTTCCCAAGAGTCCAGGCTTTCTTTAGGTTGAGAATCCAACCATATTCTAGCTCTGTCTCTTACAGCAAAAGGGAATAGCATCAGTCTATAGACCTCAGGGTTAACCCCATTAGTCTTGACTGTGTCACAGATTTGCAAGAATTCAGCTAAAAACTGATGAGGATCTTCCATTGGAAGTCCATGAAACTTGCAATTCTGTTGCATTAGAGAAACTAATTGAGGCTTAAGCTCAAAGTTGTTTGCTCCAATGGCAGGGATAGAGATGCTTCTCCCATAGAAATCAGGAGTAGGTGCAGTAAAGTCACCAAGCACCTTCCTTGCATTGTTGGCATTGTTGTTGTTTTCGGCTGCCATTTGTTCTTCTTCCTTGAAGAATTCGGTCAGGTGCTCTAAAGAGAGTTGTGCCTTGGCTTCTCTTAGCTTTCTCTTCAAGGTTCTCTCGGGTTCAGGGTCAGCTTCAACAAGAATGCCTTTGTCTCTGCTCCTGCTCATATGAAAGAGAAGAGAAAAAGAAAGTGTGGAATCCTCTATGTCACAGTATAGAGATTCCTTGAAATGTCAGAGGAAAAGAGAAATAGAAAGAAGAAGGAGAAGGAGAATTCGAACTTTAATTAGATAAGGTTCGAATTGTGCATTTAGAAGGAGTGATACTCCATAAATAGAAGGATGTGGGAAGGAGGGAAGAGAATTTTCGAAAATTAATTAAAAGATTTTGAAAACATTTTGAAAATTTGATTGATAATTTTCGAAAATTAAAAGTGAAAAAGAAATCAAGTGATTTTTGAAAAAGATTTTGAAATTAGAAATTAAAAAGATTTGATTGCAAACTATTTTGAAAAAGATGTGGTTAAAAAGATTTAATTGAAAAGTTATGGTTTTTAAAAAGATGTGATTGAGAAGATATGATTTGAAAACAATTTTAAAAGATATGATTTGAAAACAATTTGAAAAAGATTTGATTTGAAAACAATTTGAAAAAGATTTGATTTTAAAAATTAATAACTTGCCTAACAAGAAAAGATATGATTCAAACATAAAACCTTTCTCAACAGAAAAGGCAACAATTTTGAGATGTTCAATCAAATCATTAATTGTTAGTAAGTATCTTTTAAAAAGGAAAGAAATTGATTTTGAAAACATTTGATTGAAAAGATTTGATTTGAAAAAGATTTGATTTTGAAAAACTAAAAAAATTGATTTGAAAACAAAATCTTCCCCCTAGCACCATCCTGGCGTTAAACGCCCAGAATGGTATACATTCTGGCGTTTAACACCCAAAATGCTACCTCTTTGGGCGTTAAACGCCCAACCAGGTGCCCTGGCTGGCGTTTAAACGCCAGTCTGCCTTCTTCACTGGGCATTTTTGAATGCTCAGCTTTTTCTGTATAATTCCTCTGCAGTATGTTCTGAATCTTCAATTCTTTGTATCATTGACTTGAAAAGACACAAATTAAAAATATTTTTGGATTTTTTTTAATAATCAAAATGTGACAAGAATCAAATAACAATGCATGCAAGACACCAAACTTAGCAGTTTGTGTACTACTGACACTAACAATATGAAAATGCATATGAGACACACAAAATACTTCAAGTCAATAGAATTCAAAGATCAAAACAAAGAAATATATGCATGGATTCGAAAATTATAACAAAAACATGCATTTGACACCAAACTTAGGATGAGACACTAAACTTAAGCAAGAAACATCAAATATTTTTGGTCTTTTTATGATTTTGTAATTTTTTTGTGTTTTTCGAAAATTAAATGGGAAAAGGTATCAAAATTCTTAATTAGAATTCCAGGAATCAGTGCAGTGCTAGTCTGAGACTCCGGTCCAGGAATTAGACATGGCTTCACAGCCAGCCAAGCTTTCAAAGAAAGCTTCGGTCCAAAACACTAGACATGACCAAAGGTCAGCCAAATCTTAGCAGATCACTGCTCCAAGAGCAAAATTGATGAGAATCAACAAGCTCTTGTGGTGATAAGTTGAAATCTCGGTCCAATCAGATTAGACATGGCTTCTCAGCCAGCCAGATTTCAACAAATCATCATGAAACTCTAGAATTCATCTTCAAGAATTTCGAAAAAAATAATACCTAATCTAAGCAACAAGATGAACCGTCAGTTGTCCAGCCTAAACAATCCCGGGCAATAACACCAAAAACTTGATGTTGTTGCCGGATCTTGGCACTGATGTTACCAAAAGCTTGCTCAAAACTTGAACAATCCCCGGCAACGGTGCCAAAAACTTGGTGCGCGAAATTGTGAACAATACTTTTTCACAACTCAAATAATCCCTGGTCATGAACTCCAAGAACTTGGTGGCTCAATACCATGGCATTACACAACTTCGCACAACTAACCAGCAAGTGCACTGGGTCGTCCAAGTAATAAACCTTACGTGAGTAAGGGTCGATCCCACGGAGATTGTTAGCATTGAAGCAAGCTATGGTCATCTTGTAAATCTTAGTCAGGCAAACTCAAATATATATGATGATGAACGAAAATAACATAGAAGATAAAGATAGTGATACTTATGTATATCATTGGTGTAAGAGCTTCAGACAAGTGTATGAAGATGCCTTCCCTTCCGTCTCTCTGCTTTCCTACTGTCTTCATCCAATCCTTTCTTACTCCTTTCCATGGCAAGCTTGTGTAGGGTCTCACTGTTGTCAGCAGCTACCTCCCATCCTCTCAGTGAAAGCGATTGCATATGTCCTGTCACGGCATAGCGGAATTCAGCTGTCGGTTCTCGTTCAGGCCGGAATAATATCCATTGATACTTTTGCGTCTGTCACTAACGCCCTAGCCTGCTAGGAGTTTGAAGCACGTCACAGTCATTCAGTCATTGAATCCTACTCAGAATACCACAGACAAGGTTAGACCTTCCGGATTCTCTTGAATGCTGCCATCAGTTCTTGCCTATACCACGAAGACTCTGATCTCACGGAATGGCTGGCTCGTTTGTCAGGCGAGCACTCGGTTGTCAGGCGATCAACCATGCATCATGCAATCAGAAATCCAAGAGATATTCACCAAGCCTCGAATGCTTGTAGAACAAGAGTGGTTGTCAGTCACCTTGTTCATAGGTGAGAATGGTGATGGGCGTCAATCATCACCTTCATCATGTTGAAGAACAAGTGATATCTTGGTAAAAGAACAAGCGGAATTGAATGGAAGAACAATAGTAATTGCATTAATACTCGAGGTACAGCAGAGCTCCACACCTTAATCTATGGTGTGTAGAAACTCCACCGTTGAAAATACATAAGAACAAGGTCTAGGCATGGCCGAATGGCCAGCCTCCCAATGATCTAAGATAGCATAAAAATAGAAGATAGCTACCAAGATGTCTAATACAATAGTAAAAGATCCTACTTATAGAAAACTAGTAGCCTAGGGTGTACAGAGATGAGTAAATGACATAAAAATCCACTTCCGGGCCCACTTGGTGTGTGCTTGGGCTGAGCAATGAAGAAATTTCGTGTAGAGACTCTCCTTGGAGTTAAACGCCAGCCTTGGTGCCAGTTTGGGCGTTTAACTCCCATTTGGGTGCCAGTTCCAGCGTTTAACGCTGGGATTTCTTGAGGTGACTTTGAACGCCGGTTTGGGCCATCAAATCTTGGGCAAAGTATGGACTATTATATATTGCTGGAAAGCCCAGGATGTCTACTTTCCAACGCCGTTGAGAGCGCGCCAATTGGGCTTCTGTAGCTCCAGAAAATCCGCTTCGAGTGCAGGGAGGTCAGAATCCAACAGCATCTGCAGTCCTTTTTGGTCTCTGGATCAGATTTTTGCTCAGGTCCCTCAATTTCAGCCAGAAAATACCTGAAATCACAGAAAAACACACAAACTCATAGTAAAGTCCAGAAAAGTGAATTTTAACTAAAAACTAATAGAAATATACTAAAAACTAACTAGATCATATCAAAAACATACTAAAAACAATGCCAAAAAGTATACAAATCATCCGCTCATCATGATCTCCCAAATAAATGGAGAGTATCAGGCCAAAGATCCCAGTATGAAAAGATACTTAGACAAAACCTTGGAGCACCTTAGGCGCTTTAAAGAGACCGAGATTAAGCATAAAACTCGGGACCTCAACAGCAGGGCAGACGCCCTCTCCAAGCTTGCAAGTACCAAACCCGGGGGGAACAATAAAAGCCTGATCCAAGAAACTCTCCCAGAACCCTTTGTGGTCAAAACAGAGGCTGTTCAAGACGTCCTTGAAGTCACCGGGTTAGACCTCGGGTGGATGAAGTCCTTAGTCGAGTATCTAAAATTCGACATCCTCCCCAAAAAGGAAAAAGAGGCCAAAAAGATCCGGAGGGAAGCACAAAACTACACCCTTGTGAAAAATATCCTCTACAAAAGGGGAATATCAACACCACTACTAAAGTGCGTCCCAACCTCAAGGACAACCGAGGTGTTAGAGGAGGTTCACAATGGAATCTGCCGGAACCATCTTGGGGCTAGATCGTTAGACAGAAAAGTAATCTGAGCCGGGTTCTACTGGCTGACCTTGCAAAATGATGCCACAGAATTTGTGAAGAAGTGCCAACCATGCCAAATGCATGCAAACTTCTACGTAGCTCCCCCCGAGGAGCTTATCAGTATAACTTTCCCATGGCCTTTCGCAAAATGGGGGTTGGACTTGCTAGGGCTATTCCCCCAAGCGTCGGGACAAGTAAAATATCTAATAGTAGGAGTGGATTACTTCACAAAGTAGATAGAAGCAGAACCATTGGCCACCATCACCACTCAGAAAAGTCGAAAGTTTCTCTACAAAAATATTATCACTAGGTACAGAATACCTCACTCCATCACCACTGATAATGGTACTCAGTTCACCGACTCAACCTTTAAAAGCCTAGTAGCCAGTATGAAGATCAAACATCAATTCACATCGGTGGAACATCCGTAAGCAAACGGACAAGCCGAGGCAGCAAATAAGGTCATACTGGCAGGGTTGAAGAAAAGGTTGCAAGACACAAAGGGAGCCTGGGCCGAGGAGCTCCCACAAGTACTTTGGGCTTATCGGACTACACCTCAGTCTACCACAGGGAAAACACCCTTCCGACTTGCTTATGGCGTAGAAGCCATGATACCAGTAGAAATCAATGAGCAAAGTCCAAGGGTGAGCTTCTACGATGAGGTCCGAAACATACAAGGACACAGAGAAGAAATTGAGCTACTCCCTGAAGTCCGAGAACAAGCCCAGATAAGAGAAGTGATGAGCGGATAATTTGTATACTTTTTGGCATTGTTTTTAGTATGTTTTTGATATGATCCAGTTAGTTTTTTGTATATTTTTATTAGTTTTTAATTAAAAATCACTTTTCTGGACTTTACTATGAGTTTGTGTGTTTTTCTGTGATTTCAGGTATTTTCTGGCTGAAATTGAGGGACCTGAGCAAAAATCTGATCCAGAGACTCAAAAGGACTGCAGATGCTGTTGGATTCTGACCTCCCTGCACTCGAAGCGGATTTTCTGGAGCTACAGAAGCCCAATTGGCGCGCTCTCAACGGCGTTGGAAAGTAGACATCCTGGGCTTTCCAGCAATATATAATAGTCCATACTTTGTCCAAGATTTGATGGCCCAAACCCGCGTAGCAATCCGGCCTCAGAAATTCCAGCGATTAAACGCCGGAACTGGATTAAAAGTTGGAGTTAAACGCCCAAACTGGCATGAGAACTGGCGTTTAACTCCAGAAAACGTCTCTACACATAAAAGCTTCAATGCTCAGCCCAAGCACACACCAAGTGGGCCCGGAAGAGGATTTTTATGTCATTTACTCATCTATGTACTAGTTTTCTATAAGTAGGACCTTTTACTATTGTATTAGGAGACTTTTGACAGAGCTTTTGAAAAGACTCTTGGTAGCTATCTTTGTTTTATGCTACCTTAGAGAGGCTGGCCATTCGGCCATGCCTAGACTATGTTCTTATGTATTTTCAACGGTGGAGTTTCTACACACCATAGATTAAGGGTGTGGAGCTCTGCTGTACCTCGAGTATTAATGCAATTACTATTGTTCTTCCATTCAATTCCACTTGTTCTTTTACCAAGATATCACTTGTTCTTCAACATGATGAAGGTGATGATTGACGCCCATCACCATTCTCACTCATGAACAAGGTGACTGACAACCATTCTTGTTCTACAAGCATCTGAGGCTTAGTGAATATCTCTTGGATTTCTGATTGCATGATGCATGGTTGATCGCCTGACAACCGAGTGCTCGCCTGACAAACGAGCCAGCCATTCCATGAGATCAGAGTCTTCGTGGTATAGGCAAGAACTGATGGCAGCATTCAAGAGAATCCGGAAGGTCTAACCTTGTCTGTGGTATTCTGAGTAGGATTCAATGATTGAATGACTGTGACGTGCTTCAAACCTGTAACCTACTGGGCGTTGGTGACAATGCAAAAGAGTTATTCCGGTAGGGGAGGGAACCAAACCGGTGATTGGCGGCACTGTGACAGAGTGCTCTGCATTAGCTTTCACTGCGCGGATGGGAGGTAGCTGCTGACAACAGTGAGACCCTACACAAGTTTGCCATGGAAAGGAGTAAGAAGGATTGGATGAAGGCTGTAGGAAAGCAGAGAGACGGAAAGGAAGGCATCTTCATACACTTGTCTGAAGCTCTTACACCAATGATATGCATAAGTATCACTATCTTTATCTTTTATGTTATTTTCGTTCATCATTATCATATACATTTGAGTTTGCCTGACTAAGATTTACAAGATGACCATAGCTTGCTTCAATACTAACAATCTCCGTGGGATCGACCCTTACTCACGTAAGGTTTATTACTTGGACGACCCAGTGCACTTGCTGGTTAGTTGTGCGAAGTTGTGTAATGCCATGGTATTGAGCCACCAAGTTCTTGGAGCCATTACCGGGGATTATTTGAGTTGTGAAAAAGTATTGTTCACAATTTCGCGCACCAAGTTTTTGGCGCCGTTGCCGGGGATTATTTGAGTTGTGAAAAAGTATTGTTCACAATTTCGCGCACCAAGTTTTTGGCGCCGTTGCCGGGGATTGTTCAAGTTTTGAGCAAGCTTGTGGTAACATCAGTGCCAAGATCCGGCAACAACATCAAGTTCTTGGTGTTATTGCCCGGGATTGTTTAGGCTGGACAAACTGACGGTTTATCTTGTTGCTTAGATTAGGTGTTATTTTTTTTTCGAAATTCTTAAAGGTGAATTTTAGAGTTTCATGATGATTTGTTGAAATCTGGCTGGCTGAGAAGCCATGTCTAATCTGATTGGACCGAGGTTTCAACTTATCATCACAAGAGCTTGTTGACTCTCATCAATTTTGTTCTTGGAGCAGTGATCTGCTAAAGATTTGGCTGACCTTTGGTCATGTCTAGTGTTTTGGACCGAAGCTTTCTTTGAAAGCTTGGCTGGCTGTGAAGCCATGTCTAATTCCTGGACCGGAGTCTTAGACTAGCATTGCACTGATTCCTGGAATTCTCATTAAGAATTTTGATACTTTTTCATACTTAATTTTCGAAAAACACAAAAAAATTACAAAATCATAAAAAGACCAAAAAGATTTTATGTTTCTTGCTTAAGTTTAGTGTCTCATCCTAAGTTTGGTATCCAATGCATGTTATTGTTATGTTTTTCGAATACCATGCATGTATTTCTTTGTTTTGATCTTTGAATTCTGTTGACTTGAAGTATTTTGTGTGTCTCATATGCATTTTCATATTGTTAGTGTCAGTAGTACACAAACTGCTAAGTTTGGTGTCTTGCATGCATTGTTAATTGATTCCTTTTGCATTTTGATTATTAAAAATCCAAAAATATTTTTTTTTTTTAATTTGTGTCTCTTCAAGTCAATGATACAAAGAATTGAAGATTCAGAACATACTGCAGAGGAATTATACAGAAAAAGCTGAGCATTCAAAAATGCCCAGTAAAGAAGGCAGACTGGCGTTTAAACGCCAGCCAGGGTACCTGGTTGGGCGTTTAACGCCCAAAAAGGTAGCATTTTGGGCGTTAAACGCCAGAATGTATACCATTCTGGGCGTTTAACGCCAGGATGGTGCTAGGAGGAAGATTTTGTTTTCAAAATCAATTTTTCTTAGTTTTTCAAAATCAAATCTTTTTCAAATCAAATCTTTTCAATCAAATGTTTTCAAAATCAATTTCTTTCCTTTTAAAAAGATACTTACTAACAATTAATGATTTGATTGAACATCTCAAAATTGTTACCTTTTCTGATGAGAAAGGTTTTATGTTTGAATCATATCTTTTCTTGTTAGGCAAGTCATCAATTTCTTTTTAAATCATATCTTTTCAAATTGTTTTCAAATCATATCTTTTAAAAATGTTTTCAAATCATATCTTCTCAATCACATCTTTTTAAAACCATAACTTTTCAATTAAATCTTTTTAACCACATCTTTTTCAAAATAGTTTTCAATCAAATCTTTTTAATTTCTAATTTCAAAATCTTTTTTCAAAAATCACTTTATTTCCTTTCCACTTTGATTTTCGAAAATCAATTAATGTTTTTCAAGATGTTTTCAAATTTTTTTAATTGAATTTTCGAAAATTCTCTTCCCTCCTTCCCACCTCCTTCTATTTATGGAGTACCACTCCTTCTAAATGCACAATTCGGACCTTATCTAATTAAAAGTTCGAATTCTCCTTCTCCTTCTTCTTTCTAATTCTCTTTTCCTCTGACATTTCAAAGAATCTCTATACTGTGACATAGAGGATTCCACATTCTCTTCTTCTTTTTCTATTTCTTATGAGCAGAAGCAGAGACAAAGGCATTCTTGTTGAAGCTGACCCTGAACCTGAGAGAACCTTGAAGCGAAAGCTAAGAGAGGCCAAAACACAACTCTCTTTAGAGGACTTGACCGAATTCTTCAAGGAAGAAGACATGGCAGCCGAAAACAACAACAATGCCAACAATGCAAGGAAGGTGCTTGGTGACTTTACTGCACCTACTCCTGATTTTTATGGGAGAAGCATCTCTATCCCTGCCATTGGAGCAAACAACTTTGAGCTTAAGCCTCAATTAGTTTCTCTAATGCAACAGAATTGCAAGTTCCATGGACTTCCAATGGAAGATCCTCATCAGTTTTTAGCTGAATTCTTGCAAATCTGTGACACAGTCAAGACTAATGGGGTTGACCCTGAGGTCTATAGACTGATGCTATTCCCTTTTGCTGTAAGAGACAGAGCTAGAATATGGTTGGATTCTCAACCTAAAGAAAGCCTGGACTCTTGGGAAAAGCTAGTCAATGCCTTCTTGGCAAAGTTCTTTCCACCACAAAGATGGAGTAAGCTTAGAGTGGAAGTCCAAACCTTCAGACAGAAGGATGGAGAATCCCTCTATGAAGCTTGGGAAAGATACAAACAATTAATCAGAAGATGTCCCTCAAACATGCTTTCTGAATGGAGCATCATAGGTATTTTCTATGATGGTCTCTCTGAACTGTCCAAAATGTCTTTGGATAGCTCTGCAGGAGGATCTCTTCATCTGAAGAAGACGCCTGCAGAAGCTCAAGAATTGATTGAAATGGTTTCAAATAACCAATTCATGTACACTTCTGAAAGGAATCCTGTGAACAATGGGACTAGTCAGAAGAAAGGAGTTCTTGAGATTGACACTCTGAATGCCATATTGGCTCAGAACAAAATATTGACTCAACAAGTCAATTTGATTTCTCAAAGTCTGTCTGGAATGCAAAATGCTCCAAACAGTACTAAGGATGCTTCATCTGAGGAAGAAGCATATGATCCTGAGAACCCTTCCATGGAAGAAGTGAATTACCTAGGAGAACCATATGGTAACACTTATAATTCTTCATGGAGAAATCACCCAAATCTCTCATGGAAGAATCAAGAGAGACCTCAACAAGGTTTCAATAATAATGGTGGAAGAAACAGGTTTAACAATACTAAACCTTTTCCATCATCTTCTCAGCAACAGACAGAGAGCCCTAAGCAGAATACCTCTGACTTAGCAACCATGGTCTCTGATCTAATAAAGACCACTCAAAGTTTCATGACTGAAACTAGATCCTCCATTAGGAATTTGGAAGGACAAGTGGGTCAGCTGAGCAAGAAAATTACTGAACTTCCCCCAAGCACTCTCCCAAGTAACACTGAAGAAAATCCAAAAGGAGAGTGCAAAGCCATAACTATGGCCGAATTCTGGGAGGAAGAAGAGGCAGTGAACGCCACTGAGGGAAACCTCACTGGACGTCCACTGGCCTCCAATGAGTTCCCCAATGAGGAACCTTGGGAATCTGAGGCTCAAACTGAGAACATAGAGATTCCCTTAGACTTACTACTGCCTTTCATGAGCTCTGATGAGTATTCTTCCTCTGAAGAGGATGAGTATGTCACTGAGGAGCAAGTTGCTAAATACCTTGGAGCAATCATGAAGCTACATGACAAGTTATTTGGAAATGAGACTTGGGAGGATGAACCCCCTTTGCTCACCAAAGAACTGGATAACTTGTCTAGGCAGCAATTGCCTCAAAAGAGGCAGGATCCTGGGAAGTTTTCTATACCTTGTACCATAGGCATCATGACCTTCAAGAAGGCCTTGTGTGACTTAGGGTCAAGTGTAAACCTCATGCCCCTCTCTGTAATGGAGAAATTAGGGATCTTTGAGGTGCAAGCTGCAAAGATCTCACTAGAGATGGCAGACAACTCAAGAAAACAAGCCTATGGACTTGTAGAGAATGTTTTGGTGAAGGTTGAAGACCATTACATTCCTACTGATTTCATAGTCCTAGAGACTGGGAAGTGCATGGATGAATCCATCATCCTTGGCAGACCCTTCCTAGCCACAGCAAGGGCTGTGATTGATGTTGATAGAGGAGAGTTGATCATTCAAGTGAATGATGAATCCTTGGTGTTTAAGGCCCAAGGGTATCCCTCTGTCATCATGGAGAAGAAGCATGAAGAGCTTCTCTCAAAACAGAGCCAATCAGAGCCCCCACAGTCAAACTCTAAGTTTGGTGTTGGGAGGCCACAACCAAACTCTAAGTTTGGTGTTGAACCCCCACATTCAAACTCTAAGTTTGGTGTTGGGAGGTTCCAACACGGTTCTGAGCATTTCTGAGGCTCCATGAGAGTCCTCTGTCAAGCTAATGACATTAAAGAAGCGCTTGTTGGGAGGGAACCCAATGTTTTATAATTAATTATTTTCTTTTGTTATTTTATCTTTTTTGTAGGTTGGTGATCATAAGAAGTCATAAAAACAATGAAAAAAGCAAAAACAGAATGAAAAACAGGAAGAAAAACAGCACACCCTGGAGGAAGATGCTGCTGGCGTTTAAACGCCAGTCAGCCTAGCAGTTGGGCGTTTAACGCCCAGTCTGGCACCATTCTGGGCGTTTAACGCCAGAAAGGGGCACCAGACTGGCGTTAAACGCCAGTAAAGGGCAACAACCTGGCGTTAAACGCCAGGAATGGGCACCAGCCCGGCGTTTAACGCCAGAATTGGCTCAAAACGTGGATTTTGATGCCAATTGGTGCAAGGATGCCTTTTCCTTGACACTACAGGATCTGTGGACCCCACAGGACCCTACTACAGGATCTGTGGACCCCACAGGACCCTACCATCACTCTCTCTCTTCTTCCCCCATTCACCAATCACCTCAACACCTCTTCCCCAAAAACCCTTCACCTATCAAATCCCATCTTTCTCTTCACCACTCACATCCATCCTTCATAAAACTCCACCAACCTCACCCTTCAAATTCAAACCACTTTCCCTCCCAAACCCACCCTCAAATGGCCGAACCTTCATCCCCCTCCCTCCTATATATACCCTTCTTCACCTCTTCATTTTCACACAACCTAAACACCCTTTCTTCCCTTCTTGGCCGAACACACTACCATCTCCCTCTTCCTCATTTCTTCTTCTTCTACTCTCTTCTTTCTTCTTTTGCTCGAGGACGAGCAAACATTTTAAGTTTGGTGTGGTAAAAGCGTTGCTTTTTCATAACCATTTATGGCATCCAAGGCCGGAGAAACCTCTAAAAAGAGGAAAGGGAAGGCAAAGGCTTCTACCTCCGAGTCATGGGAGATGGATAGATTCCTCTCAAGGGTGCATCAAGACCACTTCTATGAAGTTGTGGCCTTGAAGAAGGTGATCCCCGAAGTCCCCTTTTCACTCAAAAAGGGTGAATATCCGGAGATCCGCCACGAGATCCAAAGAAGAGGTTGGGAAGTACTTACCAACCCCATTCAACAAGTTAGAATCTTGATGGTTCAAGAGTTCTATGCCAATGCATGGATCACCAAGAACCATGACCAAAGTGTGAACCCGGATCCAAAGAACTATCTTACTATGGTACGGGGGAAATACTTGGATTTTAGTCCGGAAAGTGTGAGGGTGGCGTTCAACTTGCCTATGATGCAAGGAGATGAGCATCCTTACACTAGAAGGGTCAACTTTGATCAAAGGTTGGACCAAGTCCTCACAACCATATGTGAAGAGGGCGCACAATGGAAGCAAGATTCAAGAGGAAAGCCGGTCCAATTGAGAAGGCATGACCTCAAACCCGTGGCTAGAGGATGGTTAGAGTTCATACAACGCTCAATCATTCCCACTAGCAACCGGTCCGAAGTTACCATAGACCGGGCCATCATGATTCATAGCATCATGATTGGAGAGGAAATAGAAGTTCATGAGGTTATAGCCCAAGAACTCTATAAGGTGGCGGACAAGACCTCCACTTTGGCAAGGTTAGCCTTTCCTCACCTCATTTGTCACCTCTGTTATTCAGTTGGAGTTGACATAGAGGGAGACATCACCATTGATGAGGATAAGCCCATCACTAAGAAAAGGATGGAGTACACAAGAGATCCCACTCATCATGAGATCCCTGAGATTCCTCAAGGGATGAATTTTCCTCCACAAGACTATTGGGGGCAACTAAACACCTCCCTAGGAGAGTTGAGTTCCAATATGGGACAACTAAGGGTGGAGCACCAAGAACACTCCATTCTCCTCCATGAAATTAGAGAAGAACAAAGAATCATGAGAGAGGAGCAACAAAGGCAAGGAAGAGACATTGAGGAGCTCAAGCACTCCATAGGACCTTCAAAAGCAAGGAAGAGCCGCCATCACTGAGGTGGACCCATTCCTTGATTTCCTTGTTCTTTATTTCTTTGTTTTTTCGAATTTATTGCTTTATGTTATCCATATTTGTGTCTTATGATCATTAGTGTCTTAGTGTCTATGCCTTAAAGTTATGAATGTCCTATGAATCCATCACCTTTCTTGAATAAAAATGTGCTTAATTGAAAAAGGAAGGATTGCATGAATTTTGAATTTTATAATAGTTTAATTATGATGATGTGGTGGCAATATTTTTGTTCTTTGAATGTATGCTTAAACAGTGCATATGTATCTTGAATTTGTGGTTCATGAATGTTGGCTCTTGAAAGAATGATGAAAAAGGAGACATGTTATTGAGGATCTGAAAAATCAATAAAATGATTCTTGAAGCAAGAAAAAGCAAAGCTATTCAAAAAAAAAAAAAAAAAACCGAAAAAGAAAGAAAAAGAAAGAAAAAGAAAGAAAAAGAAAGAATAAGAGTTGTGATCCAAAGCAAATAAGAGTGTGCTTAAGAACCCTGGACACCTCTAATTGGGGACTTTAGCAAAGCTGAGTCACAATCTGAAAAGGTTCACCCAATTATGTGTCTGTGGCATGTATGTATCCGGTGGTAATACTGGAAGACAGAGTGCTTTGGGCCACAGCCAAGACTCAATAAATAGCTATGTTCAAGAATCATCATACTTTACTAAGAGAATCATTAACACTATCTGGATTCTGAGTTCCTAAAGAAGCCAACCATTCTGAATTTCAAAGGATAGATTGAGATGCCAAAACTATTCAGAAGCAAAAAGTTAAAAGCCCCGCTCATCTAATTAATACTGATCTTCACAGATGTTTTTGGAATTCATTGCATATTCTCTTCTTTTTATCTTATTTGATTTTCAGTTGCTTGGGGACAAGCAACAATTTAAGTTTGGTGTTGTGATGAGCGGATAATTTGTATACTTTTTGGCATTGTTTTTAGTATGTTTTTGATATGATCTAGTTAGTTTTTAGTATATTTTTATTAGTTTTTAATTAAAAATCACTTTTCTGGACTTTACTATGAGTTTGTGTGTTTTTCTGTGATTTCAGGTATTTTCTGGCTGAAATTGAGGGACCTGAGCAAAAATCTGATCCAGAGACTCAAAAGGACTGCAGATGCTGTTGGATTCTGACCTCCCTGCACTCGAAGCGGATTTTCTGGAGCTACAGAAGCCCAATTGGCGCGCTCTCAACGGCGTTGGAAAGTAGACATCCTGGGCTTTCCAGCAATATATAATAGTCCATACTTTGTCCAAGATTTGATGGCCCAAACCCGCGTAGCAATCCGGCCTCAGAAATTCCAGCGATTAAACGCCGGAACTGGATTAAAAGTTGGAGTTAAACGCCCAAACTGGCATGAGAACTGGCGTTTAACTCCAGAAAACGTCTCTACACATAAAAGCTTCAATGCTCAGCCCAAGCACACACCAAGTGGGCCCGGAAGAGGATTTTTATGTCATTTACTCATCTATGTACTAGTTTTCTATAAGTAGGACCTTTTACTATTGTATTAGGAGACTTTTGACAGAGCTTTTGAAAAGACTCTTGGTAGCTATCTTTGTTTTATGCTACCTTAGAGAGGCTGGCCATTCGGCCATGCCTAGACTATGTTCTTATGTATTTTCAACGGTGGAGTTTCTACACACCATAGATTAAGGGTGTGGAGCTCTGCTGTACCTCGAGTATTAATGCAATTACTATTGTTCTTCCATTCAATTCCACTTGTTCTTTTACCAAGATATCACTTGTTCTTCAACATGATGAAGGTGATGATTGACGCCCATCACCATTCTCACTCATGAACAAGGTGACTGACAACCATTCTTGTTCTACAAGCATCTGAGGCTTAGTGAATATCTCTTGGATTTCTGATTGCATGATGCATGGTTGATCGCCTGACAACCGAGTGCTCGCCTGACAAACGAGCCAGCCATTCCATGAGATCAGAGTCTTCGTGGTATAGGCAAGAACTGATGGCAGCATTCAAGAGAATCCGGAAGGTCTAACCTTGTCTGTGGTATTCTGAGTAGGATTCAATGATTGAATGACTGTGACGTGCTTCAAACCTGTAACCTACTGGGCGTTGGTGACAATGCAAAAGAGTTATTCCGGTAGGGGAGGGAACCAAACCGGTGATTGGCGGCACTGTGACAGAGTGCTCTGCATTAGCTTTCACTGCGCGGATGGGAGGTAGCTGCTGACAACAGTGAGACCCTACACAAGTTTGCCATGGAAAGGAGTAAGAAGGATTGGATGAAGGCTGTAGGAAAGCAGAGAGACGGAAAGGAAGGCATCTTCATACACTTGTCTGAAGCTCTTACACCAATGATATGCATAAGTATCACTATCTTTATCTTTTATGTTATTTTCGTTCATCATCATCATATACATTTGAGTTTGCCTGACTAAGATTTACAAGATGACCATAGCTTGCTTCAATACTAACAATCTCCGTGGGATCGACCCTTACTCACGTAAGGTTTATTACTTGGACGACCCAGTGCACTTGCTGGTTAGTTGTGCGAAGTTGTGTAATGCCATGGTATTGAGCCACCAAGTTCTTGGAGCCATTACCGGGATTATTTGAGTTGTGAAAAAGTATTGTTCACAATTTCGCGCACCAAGAAGCAGCGTTGAAACAAAGAATGACAAATAGATACAACAAAAAGGTCATTCGGAGAAACTTCACCCTACACGACTTGATCTTAATCAGAAACGACATTGGAGTCATCAAATCTGGGGATGGCAAGCTCGCGGCAAATTGGAAAGGACCATACAAAATTAGGGAATCCTTAGGTCGTGGCATGCTTGTAATATGAAAAGGTACTACAGTTAAAAGCGAACTCCACTCCCTGATGTACTCTTTTCCCAACTTCATGGTTTTTTCCCAGAGAAAGGGTTTTCTTGAAGGGGGATTTTTAACGAGGCATCAAAGTGGGGACTAAGGGGCAACGAAAATTGTCAAAACCCTTAGAAGCAAAAAAGTACCTTTGCAAATAAATAAAGATCTTTTACTCATATCTCTTTTCAAAATTCTTTTTTATGTTTTCACTCTCTACAAAACGCGCCGACTTATGCTCGACAAAATGTGAAAATCCCAAGAACCGACCTAGATGGTCGTCAAGATAAAACGACGAGGTACAAGTCGGTGTAAAGAGGTTATAAAAGTAGATCATGTAAGAACTCTGAGACCAGCCGACTCATGAGTCGGAGAACCCGAGAAGAAACAAAATGCATCGCAGAAATAACGTAAGTCACAAAAACTCAATAAAGAAGAATTGAGTACGAGGAATATCAAAAAGAGATAAGAAAATCCATTGGAAAACCAAAGGCGAAAGCTGTCCCAAGTCTCTGAGAAAAGTTCAAACCAAGACAGAGGATAACCAGCCAAGACAAAAGGTTTCCAGAAAGGCAAAGGGTTTTCAAAAAAGCAAAGAGATAAAAAAGGTTTCAAAAAGAAAAACCTAGAACATGCATGTGAGCGTAAGATAACTTTAGAAACCCTTATCCAAAAAAAAGGTATTTTTTGTTTACGGCCGCACGGGGCCAAGTAAGTATCAGAGTGTCAACAGCCACCACAAAAACAATAAATATAAAATTGTTCAAAAAACGGGAGACCCACAGGCCGGGCTCCCATATAGCCATCATAATTATGGATCAGTTGGAAGAAGGAATGTCACTACCACCACGAGGGAGATCATCACCAGAGCCAGGGAGAGTAGTCGGAGCGCTATCAGGACCAGGGAGAGAAGTCGGAGCAGCGCCAATGGAGGACGGGGCAAGTTGATCAGAACCCTTCTCGTAAGCCTTCGAGAAACTCAGAACATCTCCTGGTCGGGGAGGGGATTCTATTATCCTCTGTCCCTGAGTCTTCAGCTCGAATTCAGAAATAGGTCGGGGAGGAGAAACGATAGCCCAATTAACCACGATCCTCCAGGTCCACGTAGGCATCTCGAGACCTCACTAAATCCTTCTTCACCTCCACAAGGTCCTCGAACAAACTCGTATAACTCTGCTCCGCCTTCTCCCTCAGGCCCTCCGCCATGGCACACTGGGCTTGCAACTTCCTCTCCTTCTCCCGGAGACGATCCCTCTCCTCCCTCAACTCGGCAACCTCCTCCTTCAACCTCACATCCCCTTCTTGATATAAGAGAATCCTCCCCTCCAGCTCCTCAACCCTCAGGGATGAACCCAAAGAGCTGAGGGGAGTCTTTTCAAAAATATCCAGAAGCTTCGTACACACCCCCGCCGCCCTAATACTCCCCTGAACCAGAACATCAAGGTGATTTCAAATGGAACCATCATCCATACTTATATGAGTATAAGGATAGATATGATTCCGAATGAACTGGGGTGCATTAGATTTAGCCTCACCCTCAAAAGAAGAGCTAGACTCTAAATTCTTGTGCTTCTTTTTTTTGGCTCAGGGGAAGATCGAGGAGGAGGGGACGGAAAGGAGGAAGCTGAAGAGGATATGACAATAGGTCGGGAGGGGGACCCCAAGTTGTGAGGAGGAGGAGGAGGGCCAGCAGCCCTGGCGCCACCAACTCTGGCGCGGGACGTCGCCTTGGCCTTCTGGACTATCTGGTAATATTCTCTGGAATTCTTCTTCGCCATCTCTGCAAAAGCCATTAGGTAATAAAAGTCAGTAAACAAGTCGGAGAAAATAACTCGGCTGACCACCAGGTTGGAAAAAATAACAAATAAATATGACGCTACCTAATTGGGCCTGGAAAAAAGTCGGAGACCCCTGGAAGAACTTTTTTGTATCCAGATAAAGGGCTCTCTTCTATACTTCTCGGAGGAACCCCACAATGGCCGCCTCCACCTCATCCAAATCATCCAAGCTATATTTCTCACAAGGAGAGGCCTCTAGCCAGTACAGAAAAAAGCGAGGAGAAAAATTTTGGTCCAGAAAGAAGGGGTGGTGATCCTCCACAGATTGCACTTTTAAAAAGAAACTTTTGTAATCATGAAAGGATTCATCAAAAAGGGTAAAAACTCTCTCGCCTTGTATAGCCCGGAAAGACACCCATTGCTGCTTATTATTTTGCCCACTGAAGGGCTTGGTCATATGAAAGAAAAAAAAAAGAAAATCCTCAAAGAAGTCGAAAAATCTAGTGCATGGCTGATGAATTGATAAATTTTCAAGAAACCCCAAGAGTTAGGGTGAATTTGGGTGGGAGCTACACGACATTGAGATAAAACGGCTATCTCAAAATCGGAAAAAAGAAGAAGAACGCCCAAGCGGGTAAACATGCTTTCATACATAAAGAAAAAGTGAGGGTCTGCGGCAGAAGCTCTTCCAAAGCAAACCCGGTCTTCCAGACCCGGGACCACCAGTTCATACTTCTGTTCGTCATCATCAAGAACACAGATTCTGTGATGAGTACGCAAATCAACAAGGTAGTCGGTATCTACCAGAGGGCTCTCCCAGAGCACAGTGTCATCAACCCATAAAGAAAGGGACTCTAGCATAGATATCTTTTTTCTAGAGAGATGACGAATCCTACAAAGAAAAGAAAAAATCAAAATAGGGTCTCTAAGGGTTCGAGGCAAGTCTCTCAGACTAGCAGAAAACACTGAGACTACTATCCACACTCCTCAAAACAAGACATGCAAACGAAAAACTCTATAAAAAAAAGAGTAAGGAAAAGAAGCTGACCTTTTTTTCACGCAGAAAGATGGAAACAACAGCACTCGAAAAGGAAGGAGTTTTCTTCTTTCGAACGGTAAAGGGTGCAGGTAAGAAAGTTTTCAGAAACGAAACAAGGGAAGAGAAGGAAAAGTATTTATAAGTACGTTAGGGGCATTAAGGTAAAAGGACGCAACCATTTAAGAGGTGCGCCGTTACCAATGTAACTGCTCCCCGCATATAAATGCTCAAACCCCTAAGAGACGCGATGTTTGATTAGACGCGACGGTTGAAAATTTTAAATCACGTCGGTCCAGGAAAATCACGTCGGTTCCTCAACACGTCGGCTAGAGTCCCGAGCTGTGTACTCGAGCCCAACTCACTAAAGAGCCTGGACTCAAGTAGGGGCACTGTTCATACCCTGACCCAATATTAAGGCACAGGACCAAATAAGACAAAAAGGCCCAATTTATAGATTGGCCTTCCCTCGTAACTGACCTCCATCCAAAAGGTCGGATCCTATGCAAACTCCACTAAAAGGAAGTCGGGAGCCAGATTAGCTGGCAGATAACACTTATTCAAATAAGTAACTGCCCCTAAAATCTCTCAACCCACTTCCAGGAGTCAAATCTTAACCTCCCTAAGATAAAGGGACGGTTATCCTCCTTAAAAAGTAGAACCACTCCAACAGTGGTTATAGGTTCACCACTATAAGTATACTGACAATCCTCAGGTATCTCCAAGTTCCCATACTCTCTTAACTTGCTTAGACCCCTGCTAACTTAAGCATTGGAGTGTCTTTGCAGGTACCACCACCCTTTTCATCACTCACCTACAAGTCGGACGAAGACTCTTAACTCGAAGCCAAATCGAAGGCCTTCTTCTCCAGACGATTGGACCAACATTGCAAGTCCGGTCCACCAACCTCCGATTACCCAACGTAACAGTAACCATATCTTTATTTCACATTGTAATTATGAAGTATCATTTCTCAACAATTTTATATTTTTTAATTTTTTGTTTTTCATTCTACGTAATAGAAGCTTAATGCATTGGAAAATACCTTACAAGCTATTACTAATAATAGAAACTTTTACAGAGAAACCAACTGTAGAAAAAGAAATTCCCTTTCAAAAGGTAATTAATTATTACGTCATTAAGAAAATTATTATTTTTCTTTAATTTCAATTAAGAAATATATTATTATATATGGATATATAATAATATATGGAAAAGTCTAGGGGTCAGTAACTTTGTTAAATTCTGGTCAGCATGTAATTAGTAAAGAAAAATGAGTTATTGGATAAAATCTTACACCAATCTCACACCATTAAAATTATCATTAATAATTATTTGATGGCTACAATCACAAAATTGTTGCCCCTAGCATTGCTCATAATATATTTCTTAACTAAAATTGTTGAGAAATGATACTTCTATTACACATGTGGCTATTTGATAAAATTGACTATAATAATGCATTTCAACTAATCATGTTCTCACTATGAAAAAAAAGATTGGAGATTATAAACAAATGTTTCTCAAAAGGAACAGTGGAAAATATAATTCAATCTTTGGTAAGTATATATATTATTTATTGGTGTTTATTTTAGTACGATAATAAATTTATATGTATTGTTACGTAAAAAATATAGACAAAAAATAATAAGTTATGTAAAATTTATTCTTCACATCAGTATCAATTTTTTTTTTAAATTATACATCATATAACTAATTTTACTAAAATATCTTTATATATCTTTTTTTATATGTTAGACAAAAGTTACTCTTTAGATTAATCAAATTGTTTTATTTTACCGTTTCAAAATTTAAATAATCTAAAAAATAAAAACAAAAACACATTTAACAAAATTATTTATCTCTCTGTGAACTCTAATCAATCATTCATACGAAAAAAATTAAATAAATCTAAAAAATATTTAAAAAATCACTTTATTATTTGTTCTGTTGGATTTCTCACCCAATCTTTGTATCTCTTCTTTGTGTTTGTATCTCCCTCTCTTCCCTTCAATCTGTCTCTTGGTAAAGAAGACAAAGAAACTTCTTCCGCGGCACCCTACCAAGGTCACCACATCTTTTGTGCACGCCTCACTCAGTCGAGGAGAACGTCGTCGCCATCTTGTGCGTTTCAAAGAGCGTCGACGTCTTCTTAGTTCCATAGAGTGTCGCCGTCTTTCTTATTTTTCATCACCGTCGTCAGCCTCTCCCTTTCAGTAATTTTCTCTCTGTGATTTTTGTGATTTTAATTATTATAATATTGGTGTGATTTTTGTAATTAGTGTAATTTTATTTGATTTATGTGATTTTATATTATTGTTGTTAATTTTGACAAAATAAAAAACTTAAGAAGATCAAACATACACTTTTTTTTAGGGGAAAGTATGAGGAGCCAATGAGGTATTTATACAATGTGTACAATGGAGGTTTATAGAGTATTAGAGATATAATTATTAGTGTTACATTTTCCCATCAGCTGAAGCTTTTGGGATGAGTGGTATCATGACATGGTATTAAAGCGCTAGATCCGAAAAGTCAAGAGTTCGATCCTTGGTGAACCCAAAAATTAAACTAATTTTTCGAGAAGATGTTTATTATCCTTTGTACTCGGATGGTTATTCTAAAGAGTATAGGGGATGTTCATTTCATAACTCAATTGCCATTGTACACATTGTACAAATAGTCCATTGTCTCCCTAGCGGGATCCTTTTTTTAGATATGTTTTTGTTTTGAATTTTTTATTTTTAAATTGTTTTAAATTTAAAATTATAAAATTAAAATTAATTAAATTTTTTATTAAATCAAAAGAATTAAGGTTATTTTTGTCTAATACAAAAAAATATTTAAATTTTTTTGTAAAAATTAAATAAAAATTATATTTTATTTTAATTAAAATATAAAGGTGATTTAGTAAAAATATTAATATAATATATATTTAAAAAAAAATTAATTATTAACGTAAAAAATATAATCTACATATCTTGTTCTAATTTGTTCATATTTTTATTTTATCAATACGTATAAACACATTATTTAATATACCCATCCCATAATTATATATCTGTTACGTTGAAGTATTAGAATGAAATTATAATTTTTAAAATTATTTATATAGAAAAATGAATTAAAAAACAGAGCAGAAGAAAAATGGATAACAAATGCATTAAGCTCTCTATATGCGTTTTTTATGTCCCACGAGTCTCAAGATCTTCTTAAAATCTGTAAGTATATATAATATAAGGAAAAGTATATAGAGTCAAGAGGTTACCAATCAAAAATTAAATAAAATTACGTTAATTTATATTAATAATTAATCAATTTTAAATTTTTTAAATTTATTGATTAAGTAAACCTAATTAAAATCTATAAAAACCTTTATCTTTTCTCTCGCATTAACCTATCCACCTCCAACAATCACACACAGATTCCTCTCTCTCACTGTCAGGCTCTCTTCGCCTCTTCATCGCGACCCACTCCTCTTCTATCACCGACATCTGACTCGTTGGATTCGCCACCGTCAACAAAAACTACTTCCCTTGATGATACATTGTCCTAGTACAGTAGCACCAGATGAATTCTTCGAATGGAAGACCAACAAACAAGTCTGAGGATCAAGTTCCTTTTAGCCCTGAAATAGCTTGTCACCAACCAGAATCTACTATGGCTGCATGCGGATCACATCCCGGAGAATCGCTCACTGTTCGTAGCGAAACATTGGGGGGCATTATTTACAAGAGCATATGGCTTGTGGTTTTCTCGAACAGACTCAACTTGCTTATGCCTTTTGGGCCTCTTGCAATTCTTGTTTAGAAATTGAAAAAAAAAACATTCATTTAATATAAAAAAAACATTCTAATACTTAACAAAAGAGATATCCAGTTATATTTTAGCAAAAATAATTAAATATTTATAAAATTTAAAAAAATTATGAAATTCTTAAAAAAATAGAGACATTTACATTTGTAATACAAAAAAATTCGAAAAATATATAAAAGAACGTCCATTTAGTATGAAAAAGAAACATTCTGATACTTAGCATAAGAAACATCCATATATATTAATTCGTAGAGATTTTGGATTCACCTATAGATATTTGGCTGATTTTTTACTAATACCCTTTTAGTTCTCTGGCATTGTTCATAATATAATAGTTTATCTAAATTAAAATTCATTGTTATTGCAAATTTTTGCACTAATCTATCTCTATGTATTGATGTTTTTTAGATCAGAAAAGACATTGATATGACCAGTAAACATCAGTTACACGTTATAGCTCGGTTACACTTATAACTCGGTTACACGTTATAGCTCGGCTACATTTAAGACCCGATCATAACCGACGGTTTCATTATAAGCCATGAAACGTCCCAGATCAATAACGGCAGATTTACAATTAATCCTCTTCCTAGACGTTATATCCCAAGAAAAATGGCCGACCTTTTCCGCTAATATAAGGCAGACGAAAAACGAGAAGGAGGTACGTCACTTTTCCAAAAAGTACATTTTATTATTCGCCCAATTCTGACTTGAGCGTCGGAGTGCCTTTGCAGGTACCCTCCCCCGCCGATCACTCGCCACCGACGTATACTTCGCTTCATATTGGGAGTCCGCCGACTTCAGTGGTAGACGTGCTATACATCGGGAAACTCAGGCAAGAACATTTGGCGCCCACCGTGGGGCCGAATAAATTTGAAATTCTACTCAGAAAGGCCCCAAAAACACCCTTAAAATACAACCATGGCTGATGTCCCCCCGCCTACCCCATCCGAGCTCCTGCGGATGGTGACCGAGCTTCAGCAAGCAAATCAACAAATGGCGGAGGAAAATCGAAGAATGCAAGATCAAATTGCGCAATTAGTTAATGCTCGTCTGGAGCACAACAATGATCACCATAACCGGGAAGAAAATCATGATCGTCGATCAATACCGACTCATGTTTCTGAAACACCTCAAGGGGAAGAAGAGGAGGCCCACCAAACAGAAGAGGCCCAGCCAGAAGCTGAGGAAGAAGAACGTGACAATTCTGCCGGCCCGTTTACGGCCGACATTATGAATTTCCAACTTCCCAGACAATTCACCCTGCCGACAACTCTGACCCCATACGATGGATTAGGAGATCCAAAGCAACATATTAAAAAATTTCGATCTATTATGATTGTTAACGATTCGATATCGCGTTTTCAGGAATTGGCAAAGCAATTCGAAGAACACTTTGCGGCCTCTGCTATATACCTGCACGATTCCGACTACCTGACGACCATAAAACAGGGCCCACAAGAGAGCTTGAAAGACTATATAACTCGTTTCACAAAGGTCGCCATGAGGATTCCCGATCTTCATCCTGAAGTCCATCTACACGCAATCAAGAGCGGCCTTCGTCCGGGCAAATTTCAGGAGACCATAGCTGTGAGCAAGCTGAAAACTTTGGCAGAATTCCGTGAAAAGGCAAAGGGACAGATAGATGTCGAAGAGCTTCGGCAAGCCCGCAAAACAGAAAGGTCAACTGCTGCCAAGGATGATGATAAACCTCGGGATAACAAAAAAACATTCAAACCCGTTCCCCGGTATGAGTCATACACAGCCTTCAACACAAAGCGGGATGACATCATCAAGGAAATACTTAACTTCAAATTAATCAAACCCCCTCGTAAAGCCGGCGCCTACCCAGAATCCAAAACTGTGGATAAATCCAAATTCTGTACCTTTCATCAAAAGCACGGTCACACAACCGATGAATGTGTGCTCGCCAAAGACCTCCTGGAACGTCTCGCAAGACAAGGTCACCTTGACAAGTTTATCGCAGGACAATTGCAGAAGAATATTACCTCGGCTTCCGACCCCTCCACAGCAAGCCCATCCTCAAAGGAAAAGGATAAGGCACCCATTCAACCAAGAGGAATCATCAATTGTATCTCAGGAGGATATGCAGGAGGTGGACATACAAGCTCGGCTCAAAAAAGAACCTATAGAGCCATGTTGGCCGTAACAGATGCCCCTAAAGTGCCTCAACCGACCGACGATGTTCCAGAGATGACTTTCTATTCAACCGACTTTCATCAGAAAGATTTGAATTACGATGACCCGGTGGTAATTTCTGTTCAGTTAGGAGATCTAATAGTCCGCAAAGTACTCCTCGACCCCGGAAGCAGCGCAGATGTACTATTCTTTACTACATTTGAGAGAATGAAGTTGAGTAGCAACATCTTGCACCCATATCATGGAGACTTGGTCGGATTTTTCGGAGAACGTGTTCCCGTCCTCGGTTCAGTGTGGTTACAAACCACACTCGGTGAGCAACCATTATTTAAGACACAAGACATTCAATATCTTGTTGTCGACTATTTTAGTCCTTATAATCTCATCTTAGGTAGACCATTTTTAAATCGATTTGCAGCAATTGTATCTACAGTTCATCTCTGTGTAAAGTTCCCTGTGCAGGATAATTTAGTAGCAACCATCCACGGAGACCTCCATGAAGCTCGCCAATGCTACAACACAAGCTTGAAGCCTATCAGAAGGAGCAACATGCCGCAGGTCAACTCTATACAGCCCGACCAACCGAGACTAGCAGAAATTGATCCAAGTGCCGATTTTGAAGACCGACCTATGCCGAACGAGGACCTGACAAAGGTCCCCCTAACAGAAGATCCCATGAAATTCACTTTCGTCGGGACGTCAACAAACGCCGAAGAGAGAGAAGCACTCATAACATTTCTGCGTGAAAACGCCGATTTATTTGCTTGGACCCCTGTAGATATGCCCGGAATACATCCCTCCGTTATCACACATAAATTAGCAATTACTCCAGGGGCCCGCCCAATCTCACAAAAGAAAAGAAATCTCGGAACAGAAAAGCGCTTGGCATGCCTTGCTGAGGTTACAAAGCTCATTGCGGCCAATTTCATCCGCGAGATCAGGTTCACAACATGGCTCGCTAACGTGGTAATGGTAAAAAAGAACAACGGTAAGTGGCGCATGTGCGTCGATTTCACTGATCTAAACAAAGCATGCCCTAAAGACGCTTATCCTTTACCTTGCATTGATAATTTGGTGGATAACTCCTGTGGTTTCGATTCCTTAAGTTTCATGGACGCATACTCTGGTTATAACCAAATTCTTATGCACCCATCTGATCAAGAGAAAACCGCTTTTATAACTGAATATGGGAATCATTGCTATAATGTTATGCCTTTCGGTTTAAAGAATGCAGGGGCGACGTATCAGCGACTGATGAACAAGGTCTTTCAGAACCAAATTGGTCGGAATATAGAAGTCTACGTAGACGACATGGTCGCAAAGACAATGGTCGGAAAGTCTCACATCAATGACTTAGCGGAGATCTTTGCACAAATCCGACGATATAATTTGAGACTAAACCCTGAGAAATGTGCTTTCGGTGTTCGCGGAGGCAAATTCCTCGGATTCATACTCACCAGCCGAGGAATAGAAGCAAATCCCGACAAATGTCGGGCCATAATTGACATGAAAAGTCCAGCAACACTGAAGGAAGTCCAACGACTAACAGGACGCCTCGCGGCTTTATCAAGATTCCTACCCTGTTTGGCACTAAAATCTTATCATTTTTTCCAATGTTTAAAGAAGAGCCCAAAACATTTTCAATGGACAGAAAATTGTGAAGCTGAATTCCAAAATTTAAAACAATTTCTTTCAAAAACCCCTGTTTTACAAAAACCAAAACCCAATGAACCATTGTCTATATACTTATCTATTACTGATGTGGCAATTAGTTCGGTTCTTTTAACAGATACAGAGAAGGGTCAGCAGCCGATCTATTTTGTGAGCAAGTCCCTACAAGGTGCCGAGCTTCGTTACCCAAAATTGGAAAAACTCGCATTGGCCCTGGTCTTCTCTTCAAGACGACTCCGACCTTACTTCCAAGGACACACCATTATTGTCAGAACTGAACAACCTCTTCGGCAGATCCTCTCAAAGCCAGAATTAGCAGGCCGGCTTATCAAATGGGCCATTGAGCTTTCAGAATTTGATATTCAATACCGGCCAAGAGGATCCATCAGATCTCAATATCTAGCTGATTTTGTAGCCGAACTTACCCAACCGTTGCAAGAAGAAAAGAATTCGGACTGGAACTTGTTTGTTGATGGAGCATCAAACCCCCAAGGGTCAGGAGCAGGAATACTATTAGAGGGTCCTGAAGGTATCAACCTCGAACATTCTCTTCGATTCTCCTTCAAAGCAAGCAATAACCAGGCCGAGTACGAGGCCCTAATCGCCGGGCTCAGGTTAGCAATTGATTTACAAATCACCAGCTTAAAAGTTTATTGCGATTCCCTATTAGTGGTTCAACAAGTGAATCAGGTTTTCCAAACTAAAGATCAAATTTTGTCAAAATACTTAGACATCATTCAAAACCTAAAGAACAACTTTTCAAAAGTAGAAATTCACCACATTCCTAGGGAACAGAATAATAGAGCTGACATCTTATCAAAGTTAGCTACTACATAAGCACACACAGCGACATTACTCCAATCAACCTTGAATAAACCGAGCATACATGCTCTGAGTATTTCAAACACTTTGTGTACAGACAGTTGGCAGGTACCTTATATACAATACTTAAAATATGGTTCTGTCCCAGATGAGGTTTTAGATAAGAAAAGATTTCGGCGACAAGCCTCTTTTTTCACACTAATCAATAACGTTTTATATAGGCGGGGATTTTCCCGACCACTTCTGAAATGCTTAGACAGGAAAGAAGCCGATATTGCGTTGGCCGAGGCTCATGAAGGAATATGTGGGATACATTCGGGGGCAAGAAGCCTGGCACAGAAAATACTGCGAGCCGGTTTTTACTGGCCGACCATATGGAAAGATAGCAAGGAAAAAGTCCAAACTTGTGATAAATGTCAAATGCATGCACCATCAATCAACATTCCGGCCGAACAACTTCATCAGTCAGTAATAAGCTGGCCATTCAATCAATGGGGGATTGACATCCTCGGCCCTTTCCCCACCGCGCCCAAGCAACTGAAGTATTTGGTAGTAGCTATTGATTATTTCAGCAAATGGATTGAAGCAGAGCCATTGGCAAGAATAACATCCTCCCAAATGATATCTTTCGTTTGGAAATATATCATATGCCGATATGGAATTCCGAGACATGTCATCACTGACAATGGTCGGCAGTTTACCGACCATAATTTTAAACAATTCCTTCAGAACCTAAAGATAAGACAACACTTCTCATCCGTGGAGCACCCACAATCTAATGGCTTGGCTGAGGCTGCCAACAAAGTTCTCTTGCACGCCCTCAGAAAAAAGCTCGACGAAGCAAAAGGACTGTGGGCCGAGCTGATTCCAGAAATACTATGGTCATACAACACAACGACACAAACGTCAACTAAGGCGACACCATTCCGCTTGGTATATGGGTCAGAAGCAATGATTCCTTTGGAGATCTCACAACAATCTTTGAGAACACAGGTAGAGAATCATGATCAAGCTCGTCAAGCCGAATTAGACTTAGTAGAAGAAGTCCGAAGCACAGCAGCCCTCCAGCACCGAGCCTTACAGCTACAACTGGGCCGAAGATATGCAAAAAAGGTGCTACCAAGAACATTCAACATCGGCGATTTGGTATTAAGGAAAACTGAAGAAGCTCGCCGACCATCGGCCCATGGAAAATTAGCAGCGACATGGGACGGCCCCTATCGAATAGTAGAAATCCTCGGAAGAGGAGCTTACAGGCTAGAAGAGTTGGATGGCACTAAGATACCAAATACATGGAATGTCAGTTCTTTAAAGCAATACTTCAGTTAGAACAAAGCAGAGCGTTGGTACTCTTTTTCCTCACTTGAGATTTTTCCCAGAAGGGTTTTGCTCAAGGAGGTTTTAACGAGGCCAACCTACCAGGATTGAAAATGTAAGGTACTGCTATGAACAAATTTTAAATGCAAACATTTTTTAACACATTCTGTTTAAACAAATTTATAACTAAATATTACGAGGAGTTTATCATCAAATGACTCCCTTCACAGACCAAACCAAAATACAATTCAAACCCCACTAATGGGTACCAGACAAAGTAATTAGGATCATCCAAAACCTAATTACACAGAACACTAAACAAAAAGGACATTGATCCTTCTAAACAAAAGCAACAGCACAAAATACCACACAGATCGGCTATTTAGCCAAATTATCACCACCTTCTTCAATCACTTCCTCGTCATCGACAAGCTGGCCATCACGAACGACTTTACCCGGATCCAACTCCGCGAAATCAGCATCAGGCATCAAAAACTTCGCCTGTATCACAGCACGATCGAAACCCTCAGCAAACGCGTCAAGAATATCAACCTCTCTACTTGCTTCCAATTCCTTCAATTGCCCGGTAAGCTCGATAACTCGCTTGTTTATGCCTTCAACATCGCTGTTCTTCTTTTTTAGCAATTCAGCATCCTTTTCACGACCGTCTTTTTCAACTTTCAATTCATTTTGCAAATCAGAAAAATTCTTCTGTAATTCTGCTAAGGCCGTTTCCTTAGCAGATAGTTGCTCCTTAAGAGCACCAACCTCTTCAGCCTCAATAACAATTTTCTTATGCCTTTTTTCCTGACTACGGCCAATACATGCCAGACGAAATCCCAAAACCTGAGATTTAACATAATCAACCATTAAAAAAGTTGTAATATCAATATTTTAACCAAGAAAAGTAATTAGTGTCAGTTCACCTGAAGAAACTGATCAATCCCGACATCCCCGACCTCTTCTACCCGAGCTACATCAGAAACACTTTGAACAACTTCATCTGCAATAACATTAAATGGAAAACTTCGGTCCTAAAGAGATGAACCATCTCCATTATCGTCAAAAAGATGAAGCTTCTCCTGTTTTGTACCAAAACCGGACAGCTCATCGAGTTGAATCACACTTCCCTTACCCCGTTCTCCTGCAGTTACAGTCCCCTCCGTCTTTCTCTTTTTAAACACAATCCCTTTCTTTCTCGGAGGGGGCTGGTCAACCTCTCCCCCAACATCCATTTTTTCTGTATTCGAGGAAGAACCTTCAAGATTCTTGGACTTAAAACGAGCCCTAAGAGTGGAAGCGGTGACTCCAGGAAACCTCCCACCTATTACAATAAAGAAACATTGTCAGAAAAATAAAACATTTCAGAGAAACCAAAACAAAGCCATACCCTAATGACCTCACCAAAATAATCTAACACAGCAGATTTATTCTCCTCCCAAGAGAGCAACTCCGACACAGATATTAATCCCCCCTTGGATACCATTTCAATCAGAAAAGAGATGATACACTCATTCCGCTCAGATATCATTTCAGGACCCAGAATTTGTTGAGGTTGACAACACCAGTATAAGAGAAATTTTTCCCCAAGATTTTCGTCCAAATAGAAAGGAAAATCCTCATCCACTGACTTAACTTTCAGAAACATTTCTTTGAAATGTTTGAAGGAAGATTTGTACAATTTGAAAAAAGAAAAGCCAGGTGTACTGTTCAAGTTTACCCACAATCCTTTCTATACCCCTTTTGCTTGGAATAACGAAAAGAAAAGCTCCAAATCTGGTTCAACCTCTAGAAAATCCATCAAAATTTGAAAACACCTTATGAACGCCCAACCATTAGGATGAATCTGAGAGGGGGCACAGTTCAACTAATTCAGAACATCACACTCGAACTGGCTAAAGGGAATTTTAACCCCCAATTCCTCTAACACACAACTGTACATAAAAAAGCTTTCAAAATCATCTCTCCTATGAAAAACACGATCAGAACCGTTGCATGGCAGTAATTCTACACGGAAACCAGATTTCACTATCCTAGCTATAGTAACCTTACCAACACTCTCTCCATCAACAAACAAGGAAGCTCTTATTTTCACATCATCATCAACCCAGTCATACGGTTCACCATTATCAAACTTGGGTAAAGATTTTCCTTTCTTTTCACTCATGGTATCTGATGAACTCAAGAAAGTGAAGAAAAAGATTAAAACGAAGAGAAGAGATCTTGCTACTAACCTTGGGTAGTCATGGTGTTTAAAAGCCTCTGAAAATATAAAACTTCCAAAGAAATGACAATAGCCAAAAGGTTGAACCGTCAAACCCTCTTCAGTTTATAATAAAAATCAAAAACATTAAATGAAGTACAATACTAACGGATAAAACAAAGCTTTGGAAGTTGAACCTATCTAGAAAAATTAATAAAGTAATAATTAAAGGCTTTACATCTATCGAGACGTGGGTAATAATTACCATGTCTAATCTATTCAGTTACCTACCATTAACTTTGAAAAGAGCTATGTTGACCTGGGGGCATAAGTGTACCGAGCTATTACTCACTCATTATAAAAGCTCAACCTATCTCTTTAAAAGTTAGGTCAAGCTTGGGGGCTGTGATATGACCAGTAAACATCAGTTACACGTTATAGCTCGGTTACACTTATAACTCGGTTACACGTTATAGCTCGGCTACATTTAAGACCCGATCATAACCGACGGTTTCATTATAAGCCATGAAACGTCCCAGATCAATAACGGCAGATTTACAATTAATCCTCTTCCTAGACGTTATATCCCAAGAAAAACGGCCGACCTTTTTTTTCAATATAAGGCAGACGAAAAACGAGAAGGAGGTACGTCACTTTTCCAAAAAGTACATTTTATTATTCGCCCAATTCTGACTTGAGCGTCGGAGTGCCTTTGCAGGTACCCTCCCCCGCCGATCACTCGCCACCGACGTATACTTCGCTTCATATTGAGAGTCCGCCGACTTCAGTGGTAGACGAGCTATACATCGGGAGACTCAGGCAAGAACAGACATAATACAAAACATTGAAGAATGTTTTTACAGGGACTATAACAGATTTTTTTACTGAAATGCGCATGAAAAATTCTTTAATTCCCAGAATGTACATATGTAAAAATGTTTCTCAAAATATCCTGAAAAATGGCTTTAAATTTGGCAATATTACCCAAATCAGAGAGATGAGGTTAGACAAGCTTATCTTAAATGAGATCCATATCAAAAGTATCTTGATAATTATCTTCTATCTGGCCCCCCAAAATTTCGTTTCAAGCTCCGCCACTGCTTATAAGGGTATGGATACCTCTCCCTAGCATGACGCGTTTTGACGAGTGAGTGTGATGGACTTCGGATCATCGAAGGAGAAAGTGATTTTTACTAAAGCATCTAAAGGTATTTAGATCTGACCTACTATATATTTATTATTGGAATAAAGTTTAAGTACAAAATAAATCTTTAGATTACCTCCTTTTCTTCCGCTACATGTTATGAACACTTAGTAATTTTTCATGCAAGCCATAATAAAAAGGAAGTATAACAAAAAGGTGCATGCAAGCCATAATAAAAAAGAAGTATAACAAAAAGGTGCAACCAAGGTCATTCGTCGAGCAGAATCTCGTCTTCTGACGAACAGAAGAAGTAAGGAAACCACATCCCATGACAAGCTAGCCGCGACATGGGAAGGACTTTACCGAGTAACACGAGTATTCGAAAAAGGAGTGTTTTATCTTTAAAAAGTTATTTGACTTATTTCATTTAACACGGATAGGCCAGCAGACACTTTTTTTTCTACTCACAAAATTTTTCTCACCTTAAATTTTACTTGAAAAGATTTTAATGAGACTTCCCACCCCATATACAATTCCACTAATTTCTACTTGCAAACTATAGTGTCAAAGCAACAAGCAAATTTAAAACAGAGCCCTCCTACAGGCCAAAAACGCATCAGCTATTAAACAAGTTTCATAAGATAAAGTCAAATCTACGATAATTTATAATTACAATCAAAAGGCATAAAAGCCAAGCCAACTTACAAAAAAAAATTTCTGGTTCTTGTTTACATTTTAATTGCTATAATTATTATTTTTTGTTGTCCAGTGATGCTTCTTTTCTTTTCTTTGAATTTGGGCACATTCATTTTTGTGGTGCATGTACGAAGTGTGCGATTCGAAAAGATTCGAGCATTTTTTCACAGATGTAATTGAAGGTTGAATGATACTGTTGTGCATGTTGTTCCAATGCCAATTTGGTAGGGAAGCTTTTGTTGACACATTAAATTTTAATTTGGCCTTTCTAAACATCGAACTAAATTTCAGAGATTAAATTGAGATTTAACTCGCCAAAATTTAAAATTTACGACGAAAGATACTTTGGAGCAAACCCATTTCACTTTTAACCATGTATGCGAAAATGTGCTCTAACCAGTTTGAAACACATGCATCTGTAGTTACAGCATAAGAATGAGGTAACTTTTAAGTTAACTTTTTTTTTCTTTCTGTTTTTAGGTAATTTACATAAGAATTATTTTTTTTTGCATTAAATGTCCATTATCTATTTTTCGGATAGTAAAATTCAGATACAGTTAATTTTATGTGAATTTGATAGTTTATTATCATAAAATAATTTGATAAGTTTGACTAAATTATTATCTAACAGCTTTTAATTATTAACTTCACATAAAACTAATTGCATCTGAATTTCTACTATCCGAAAAATGGATAAAACAACTATCCGAAAAATGGATAAAACAACTAACACTTTGACCGGAAAATGATTAAGATTTTTTTGAATGAATGATATTATCAAAATAGAAGTGATATTATTATAATATAAACTCATACAAAATGTAATTAAAAAAACATGTAATTTTGAATGAGTGGTAGGTAAATGATAGCATGCTAAATGCAGTGACCAATTAAGAATAGTAAATGAGAATAGTAAATCATGAACATGTTATTTAATTGATCAACTCTTAATTAATTAAAATTAAATATAATTTACTAAAAATAAAATAATAAAAATAAAATTTAGTATGGCCGAGCAAAATATTTGAACTTAATTTACAAAGGTCATAAACATAAAAACAACAACAACAATAATAATAATAATAATAATAATAATAATAATAATAATAATTATTATTATTATTATTATTATTATTATTATTATTATTATTATTATTATTGTATCTTAAAAATACATACTAAAGTTATAAATTAAAATTTTTTTATTGTAAATACAAAAAATTAAAATTTTTAATGCATTTATTTTATATTTATTAAAAAAATATTTTAAAATTTCTATTAATAATAATATTGTCATATGTCAATATGTTAGCTAAAATAATAATAATAATAATAATAATAATAATAATAATAATAATAATAATAATATTGTTGTTGTTGTCGTCGTCTTGAATCATATTTATTTATAAAGAAAAAGTATAGGTAGACAATGAAAATATTAAATAATATATTCAATTTATTAGGTGTGTGGATAGTTATTTTAATATTAAGATTTAAGTGAGTAATTTAAAGTGTAGTGTGTTATACTTGAATTCCGCTAATTTTAGGATCATTGTTCAAGAAAATTATTAGTTATCTAGCATAACCTATATCTAAATCATAAAAAATAACTAATATTTTTATTGATGGTATGAATAGTCGTCCAAAAAATAAATATGATAATATAATTATATAAAATATTTTATATTGTGAGTATATAAAAAATAAATTGTATCAATGCATTCAAATGAAACTTTTTTAAAGATTTGAGAGGTTTAATACGTGAATTCATGGGACTTATGATGGTATAACACTACAACCCCTTATTTGATATTGCATAAATGATTTACATAATCTACTTTTAACATACACCAAATGAATTTTATTTAGATAGAAAACATGAGAGCTTCTATATCAGTAAGTGTTGAATCTCTCACTTTAGAATTCTTCGAGAAAGTTTGAAATTAATATACTTTTATACAGGAATATCTTTAATTCTTGATGTTTCATATCCTAAAGTGTTTTAGTGGAGAGACATCGTCATCTAGCTTTGTGGAATTATGGTATACGCCAGTTTAATCAAGTCCTGCATCTTTATTTCCTTATAAATTGGAGGACTCCCTTCTGTCACCAACTCTTTTATTGGTTCATACATTCTTGGACATTCATCCTGAATATGTTGTCTCAGAGAGCATGAAACCAAAACTCGTGGACCTATTTTCTGAGCAAGAACTCCGTACTTGGCGCTCATAAACTTGTCATTTGTGATCAGCTTTAATCAGTACTAAGACATTAATAGGTCAATTGAAGAACTTAAATATTTGTTTAGTTTTGTAGAAGATTATATACAAAGCTATATAGTAACGTAGTAATACACAATTGGATATACAATATAAATCACTACCAAAAACATTGATGAATTTATTATAATCACCTGGATCCTATCACCAAGATTAATGATGAAAGAACCAGAAATAGGAGTGACATCAATCCACTGGAAAGATTTGAAGTCCACCAACTTGGTCTTGTAGAAGAACAGTTACAAAACCTACATCTGTATGAGCACTTAACCCCCAAGTGAGTTCAGGCTCAGGGCAAGGAGGGTAATAATGTCCAAACATGAAAATCCCTTTAGCTCAATCTATGTCCTTAAGGTAACTGCATTCTAGGCCTAATGACTCCAAAAGCGATTCTAATTTCTAACAGAGTCAGTGCCAGTTTCTTGACATGATCTAAGTACTTAATTGTTACATCTCTTCAAACATATCAAATCAAATCATCTAACAGTTCTCAATTATCAATTTTATACGATGACAAAATACATGTAAGTCTCTACCAAATCAACAACTAGGCTGGAGTTTTAGTCTTTCTCCATATACCTGCAAATGGAAGAGAGTTGGTGAGGGTCAAGGGGTCCTGGTGCCAATAGACAAGAGAGAGTGTCCTTCAATTAACCTCTGAAGCTTTATAAAAATTGAAGTTGGTGTTGTAGAACACTCTTTTTGTAATATCACGTGAATAAAATTATATCTTCACCTCAGCATCTTGCTCATGAAATCTACACACCCAATCAAGCATTTCATCCAAAACACACGGTGGAATGTCATGGTTGACCACTTGAAAGAAACCCCATTTCTCACCCGCATCTTTGACTTTCTGAATGATCTCATGGCATGAATTTACCTTCCTCGTGTAGTGATCCCAAATCAATAACTGGAATACTAACATTGGTAGCAGAGGAGGAAGAGAAAGAAAAAGAAATGTTGACTTTATGGCTGTCATGAACGAATATCTTTGGTAACTTGGTCAAACCAGCATCAACAAGACCCTTCACACCTGCTTTTGTTTCATCAAGAAGCTTTAATTCTTGTTCCTATCATAACCTCCATCTTCATGAACTGCTTCCATCATGTTTCCTCTGTTTTCAATAAAATTTCTTTATTCAATTAAGAACTTAATTCATAGTATCTGAAACCTTGCATGTAATGTTATTTTCTCTGCCTTGCTTGCCTTAATGGTATCAATTATTGGAAGTCAACTTTGATAATTGCAACATTTATAATATAATCAAACATTGAAATTCGAAAGTTTATAAAGTTTTTAAAGATTGAATATTTTATTGCAACGCAAAAATAGTTTTGGAAGAAGATAAAAAAAAAAACAAGAAAAAGTTGCGTCATCAATTTGGGAGTAATATTATCATTTTTTATGTAATAGTTACGTTACAAAAATTCACAACTAATAATTTTTTATATCATTACAATATTTGTTTTTCTAATAACTTAATAACACTCAAACAAACTCTTAATATCTCGGGGTCATGAGATTTATAATGGTACAACCACACTTATATTAGATGCCACGCCATCTTTAGAGTCTTATTTGATATTCCATAAATAACATCATCCAGTTTAACATACACCAAATGAATTTTGAGGGACTTTTATTTAAATATAAGATGAGAGTTTTTAAAACTGAAAATGTTGAATCTCTCACTCTAACATCCCTCAAGAAAGTTTGTAATTTAGTTTCATACAGGAGGATCTTTAATTCTTGATGCTTCATAGCCTGAAGTGTTTTAGTGGAGAGGAGACATCGTAATCTAGCTTTGTGGTATACACCAGTTTAACCAAGTCCGACATTTTCATTTCCTTATAAATTGGAGGATTCTCCTTTGTCACCAACTCTTTTATTGGTCCATACATTCTTGGACATTCATTTTGAACATGTTGTCTCAGAGAGCATGAAACCGAAACTCGTGGACCTACTTTTTGAGCCACAACTCTGTGCTTGGCGCTCATAAATTTGTCATTTGTGATTAGCTGTAATCAGTGTTACGACATTAAATAAGTCACTTGAACAACTTAACTATTTGTTTGATGGAATATTATATAACAGTAATACATGATTAGTTAGGTATTTGCTTAAAATAGAAATTAAATTCAATATAAAATATAAAGATTAAAGTACGTTTCTCTAATGTTTAATTTTTTTATTTTTAATATGAGTTTTTTATTTATATCAAAATTATTTCTATACATTTTAAATTTTGTCTCTAAAATTTTAAACAGAATTAAAGTTCAGAATAATTTAACATAAATAAAAATATTAAGAACAAAATAAAATTATAAATTATAAATATTAAAGATAAAAAATATACTTTACTTTTAATATAAATTCTGACACAATCAATGATAAAACTATGATCACCTGCATCATGTCACCAAGGTTAATGATGAAAGCACCAGGAAAGGGAGTAATATCAAACCATTGATTTTCATGAAAGACTTGAAGTCCACCAACTTGGTCTTGTAGAAGAATAGTTACAAACCCCATATCCGTATGAGAACTTAACCCCCAAGTGAGTTCAGGCTGAGGGCAAGGAGGGTAATAATTTCCAACCATGAAAATCCCTTCAGCACAATCTATGTCCTTGAGATAATTGCCTTCTAGGCCTAATGCCTCCGAAAGCAATTCTAACAGCGAGAGTGCCAGTTTTTTAAGATGATTTAAGTACTCAATTATTACATACCTGCAAACAAACTAATCTCACACGTCATGGAAACAAATAATTTTAACATTTTTTGTTTGTGTTTTTATTTTTCAAAATTTATTTTCTCTTCTTATTTTTATTTTTTTTAAACAAAATATTAAATAATGAAAATATAGAAAATAAAATAGAAAGGTAATTAGTTTCTTCTAAACAAAAATCAAATCCATCACTTTATTTAAAGAAAAAAAATAGCGATTACCTAAGTTAAATTAATAGATAAAAATTTATGTACAGTTATTTTTATAAAAAATAAATAGTAAAAAGTATATTGAATTTATTTTGTTATTATTAATTATATTTTAGAGTTTTTTACAATATTTCTTTAATTTAGTAGGTCAAGAACTAGTTCATTTTAAATAAAAGTTTTATTTAAAGGTTTACAATCGATGATTATTGCATTTATAAAACGAAATTCAAATTTTTTGACATTTATTTAAACTAACGAGTAAATTAATCACTCACCTGCAAATAGAAGGGAGTTGGTGAGGGTCAAGGGGTCCTGGTGCCAATAAACAATAGAGGGTGTCCCTCCAATTAACCTTTGAAGTAGAAAAATTGAAGTTGGTGTTGTAGAACACTCTCTTTGTAATATCACGTGAATAGAATTCTCTCTTCACCTCAGCATCTTGCTCATGAAATTTACGCACCCCATCAAGCATTTCATCCAAAACACTTTGTGGAATGTCATGGTTGACCACTTGAAAGAACCCCCATTTTTCACCTGCATCTTTGACTTTCTGAACGATCTCATGGCGTGAATTACCTTCTTTGTGTAGTGATCCCAAATCAATAACTGGAATACTAACATTGGTAGCAGAGGAGGAAGAAGAAGGAGAAGAAACGTTGTCTTTATGGTTATCATGAACGAATATCTTTGGTAACTTAGTCAAACCAGCATCAACAAGACCCTTCACACCTGCTTTTGTTTCATCAAGAATCTTTAATTCCTTGTTCCTATCATAACCTCCATCTTCATGATCTGCTTCCACCATGTTTTCAATAAAATTTCTTTATTCAACTAAGAACTTAATTCATGGTATCTAGAAACCTGGCGGGTGTAATGTTATTTGCCTGTCATAACAAGAGTCGTGTTCTATTTGATTTTCTTCTGCATCAGTAGCCATCATGTTGTTCAATTCCACTCTCTTTCTGATAACAGCACATTGCGCTATCCATAAAAACATGTGGTTAGTTTCTTTTTTAATTTCCTCAACTTTATCTCTCGAATGTCATTCTCTGCTTCTCTGGAAGTCTTTTTTGACGCCGGAATTTAGTACTATTTTGGGTGAGCTTATTATAAGAAAAGATCTTTTTTTAAGTTATTTTTTTTTGAAAAAGTATATGTAACCAAAAGGTTACCAGCCAAAAACTAAACAAAATCACATTAATTTATATTAATAATTAATTTTAAATTCAAAATTTAAAAATAATTAATTTTAAATTCAAAATTTAAAATTAATTAAGTAAACCTAATTAAAACCTATAAAAGCCTTCCTCTTCTTTCTCACATTAATCTATCCACCTCCAACAATCACACACACCTCTCTCTCATCAATACTGCTGGCTGCGCAGGTGATCAAAATTCTAGTAGTTAGCGGACAGCAACGATGCTGCCGCTGTTTTACGGGCTTCAAAAGATGAGCCTGTTGAGGATATTGAGGGAAGATAAGACGGCGGGTATGGATTTGACGAGGTACGGTGGGTTTGCTTATGCGTATCATGATGAAGATGATGGGTTTGCAAAGCCCGCCATGTATATGATGGGCATGATTGAGCCCTCTCCTCAAGCCAATTCACTGTGAGGCTGAAGAAATTGGTTTGCGGTTGTGAAGTCACACTATCAGCGAGGATGTCCGCGTTGAGGTTGGTGGGGTTGAAGAGGGAAGGGTGTATATGGCCGGAGCCCCACTCTTGTCCGGTGAAGGTGTTGAGACCGAAGTGGAAGAAGAGGGACATGTGGCTCAGCTGCCATTGGATCTGGAAGGCGTTTGGGAGGAGCAATATGGGAAGTGGCGGAGCCACTAAATAACAACAACAATAACATGGGAGTAATAGTTCATCTTCAAAAAACATTTATTTGATATGGAAAAAAAACATCCTAATACTTAATAAAAGAAACATTCAATTATATTTTAGCAAAAATAATTAAATATCTATAAAATTTTAAAAAAATATATGAAATTTTTAAAGAAATAGAGACATTCACATTTGCAATACAAAAAAATTCGAAAAATATATAAAAGAACATCCATTTAGTATGAAAAAGAAACATTCTGATACTTAACAGAAGAAACATCTATATATATTAACTCGTAGAAATTTTGAATTCATTCAAAAGTATTTGGCTGGTTTTTGGCTAATACCCTTTTGGTTCCCTAGCATTGCTTTTTTTTTTTTAAAGATCTTATAGAGAAGTAAAAGTAATTTTATGTTTGGATATCTCATGTAAAATGGTCTTTTTATTTAACAATTATGTTTGGATATAACAATATAAAAGTACTTTTTTTATTTATTTATTACATGAAAAATATTTTTTTTAAGAAAAAAAGATCTTTTAAAAAAAGATGTAAATTACATTTTCTCAAAAAAGATTTTTTTTTTATTTTACTAGTACTTTTACTTTTACTACTAGAAATTTACTAAACACATTAAAAAATAAAAAAAAAATCTTTTTTAACAAAATAATGACGTCCAAACATGTACTAAACTTATTGAGTTTATGAACTTAAGTTGCCATAAGGGAAAAAAAAGGGTGAAAATTTGTAAAAACTATAATCAAATTAATTAATAGTTGTAAATAAAATATACAAAAATTAGATATCTATTTAAATATAAAATTATTATTTTTCAACAATATGAGTAATGTAAAATAATCGTCCGTGCAGTATGATCAATTGAAGTTTCTATACACAACTTTTTTCCAATGTCATAAAAAATTTCAATAACCACTATCATTTAATTGTTTCAAAAATACCACCTTTTTGGGGAGTGGATATTGATATTTATTTTTAGACAATGAGTTTGTTTTTTTTTTTGGACAAAACATGATAGTCGTTATCTATTGTTAGTGCCCAAATAGTACCTTATAAATATCATCCATATTTAAATTTGAAAAAATTTAGGTAATCAACAACATTGGTGAATGGTGAATAATAGATATATCTAATGTTTATTTCACTAGGTGTGTAAATGGTTATTCTAATATTAAGATTTAAGTTGATAATTTAAAGGTGTAGTATGTTTTTATTTTATTGATGATTATTCATATTGTTCAAAAAAATCATTAGTTACCTAACATAACTTTTCTTCCTTCTTGGATGAATGGAGAAACTTAGGGGAGGCTCCTTTCTTGGACAAGTTAAAGGCTTTGACGGGACCACTGAGCCGATGGCACAGAGAGAATTTTGGGGATTTAGACAAGCGGATTGCGAAGTTTGAAGAGGAGATTAGAAAAGTATATGATTTGGTGAGTGACGGAGTGTATGATCAGGGGCGGAACTAGATAAAATATTGGAGGGGGGCAAAAAATATTTACACAATAAAATAAGACTAAAATAAAATTTTAAGGGGGGGGCTAAACTGAAATTTACATATAATTTACATGTAAAAAATTAAAATTAGGGGGGGCCATTGCCCCCCTTTGCTTGTACCTAGCTCCGCCCCTGTGTATGATGGAGAAGCGGAAGCAAGGAGAAAGGCGCTAGTGAGTGCTTGTAAGGCATGGTATATAAGGAAGGAAATTCATTGGAAGCAAATGTCCCGTTCCAGGCATGCTAAAGAAATGGACAAAAACACGAGATACTTTCATAATATAGCCTCGGCCAGGATGAGGAACAATCGAATTGATGCCTTGCGGATTCAAGGAAGACTAGTGAGGAATCAGTTTCGCATCAAGAGTGCTATTAGAGACTTCTATAAGGGTTTGTATCATCAGGAGGACTCACCCAATATAGGGTTTCGGGATGGACTGGTAAGGAAGATAACTGAAGAGGAGGCAGCAGGATTGGAGGTGTTTCCAACTGATGAAGAAATAAAGAATGCAGTGTGGGACTGTGAGTCAACCAAAGCACCGGGGAGTGATGGGTTTAACATGAATTTCATTAAGAAGTGCTGGGAAGAAGTGGGGAAAGAATTCACTGCAGCTGTTCTTGGGTTCTTCCAGTCGGGTACGCTCCCTAGGGATTCGAATGTTACTTGGGTGGCCCTGGCGCCAAAGTTTGTTGGAGCTACTGAGATAAAAGATTTGAGGCCAATTAGTATGGTGGGTTGTGTGTATAAGGTCATTTCTAAGGTGATGGTCCGACGGATGCGGAATGTGATGTCAGGATTGGTAGGGGAGACTCAGAGTGCTTTTGTGCAAGGCAGGAAAATCCATGATGGGGCTTTGATAGCCTGTGAAACTGTGCAGTGGCTAAAGTCAAGGAGAAAGAGCGCAGCGGTCATTAAACTGGACTTTCAGAAAGCTTATGATAAGGTCAAATGGAGCTTTTTGGATATCGTTTTGCAGAAGATGGGGTTTGGCCAGAGGTGGCGGGGGTGGATTAAGGAGTGTGTTTGCTCGGCGTCTATGGCAATAATAATAAACGGATCCCCCTCTAAACCCTTCAAAATGGAAAGGGGCCTTCGACAAGGAGATCCTTTGTCCCCCTTTTTGTTTGTGTTAGTGGTTGATGTGCTTCACAGAATGATACAGGAGGCGATGAGGAATGGGCGTATCTCTCCGCTTCTGGTTGGGCGAGATCACATTGAGCTGTCACACTTGCAGTTTGCAGACGATACTATTCTTTTCTGTCCACCGGAGGATGAGACTATTAGAAACTACAAGCGTCTACTACGGTGCTTTGAGATGATGTCTGGGTTGGGTATTAATTTTGAGAAGTCCAGTTTTATTCCGGTAAACTGTGATCAGTATTGGACGGGTCAGATGTGTCATTTGTTGGGGTGCCAGGAAGCCTCTTTACCAGTACGGTACCTTGGCATCTCTCTGGGAGCGAATCTGAAGTTAGTTAAGACTTGGAAGCCAGTGATTGATAAAGTGGAAGGGAAGTTGAGTCTGTGGAAGGCGAAGACCCTCAACAAAGCGGGTAAGCTGGTTCTTATAAAATCTGTTCTCAATAGCCTGCCTATTTACTATCTCAGCTTGTATAAGATGCCGAAGGCAGTAGTAGAGAAGTTGATATCATTACAAAGGCGGTTCCTGTGGAGTAAGGAGGATGGGAGGGCTGGGATGCCACTAGTGAGATGGGAGATGGTGATGGCCCCTAAAAAGATGGGTGGGTTGGGAGTAGGAGATGCAGTGATTAGGAATACAGCCCTACTGTTTAAGTGGTGGTGGAGGTTTTCGAAAGAGGACTGTCCATTGTGGAAAAAAGTTGTGTGCTCTTGTCATAGCATGAACCCTTCTGAGATGCTGTATGGGCAGCCTACTCCGGCCAGAAGAGGCCCTTGGAAGGATATTTGTCAGCTTCAAATAAGAGAGCCACAAATAAGACAGAAGATGATCAGAGGATTGGCTATGGAGGTAGGGAATGGTAGGTTGGTCCGGTTCTGGGATGATGTATGGCTACCAAGTGGTGTTTTGAAAGAAATGTTCCCAAGACTTTTCTCGGTTTCAAGCCTTCAAGGATCTGTTATAGGGGACTGCGGGTTTTGGGATGGGCTAGAGTGGGTTTGGAGTTTTCAGTGGAAGAGAGAGCTATTTCAATGGGAGCTGGAGCTTCTGAACCAGCTCCATGATGTATTACAATCAGTAAGGCTCACAAATGAGAGAGAGGACAGGGTGGTGTGGACTTATGATAAAACTGGTATTTTTTCAACTAACTCCTTTGTGCAGGTGATGCAGGAAGCAGTGCTCCCGGAGGAAGTAACCAGCTATAGCTTCACTAGTGCTATTTGGAGGGGTTACGTTCCACCAAGGGTCAAATTATTTGGCTGGTTTGTCTTGGTTGAGAGGGTGAATACTAAGGACAGACTTTGCAGACTAGGTGTTATTGATGTACAAGATAATATTTGTGTCTTATGTTGTAAGTCTATTGAGTCTGCTTGTCATCTGTTTCTTCGTTGTGAGCTCACTTGGCAGGTATGGTGTGCTTGGCTATTCGCTCTTGGGAGGATATGGACTCTGCCAGGTAACCTACAGCAACATTTGGAGAGTTGGACGAAGGCTGCACTAAGGAAGCAAGAGAAGAAGCGGTGGTGGATTGGGTTCTTTGCGGTGATATGGACAATTTGGCTAGAAAGGAATAACAGAATTTTCAATAACCAAGGCTCAGATGTGGTGGAAATTATCAACAGGTCCTTTATGCTATCTGACGAGTGGAGTGGTGGCGAACCTTTTGGTTGTTAATGGCTATGCCGAAGATGACTAGAGGTTCCTTTACTTTGAGTTGTTCTTAGACGTGTTGCTTTTACGATTTTCTTTCTTGACTTGTTGTTGCTCCACCTTATTGTGTTGAGCTTGTTCATTCAAAAAAAAAACTTTTCTTCCTTCTTCACGTCCAATAACTTTGATCTTCCAGCGCCACCCATCTATGATTGTACACATTGTCCTAACAAGAGCTTTCCCGATTATGCCCAACAATCCCATTCCACTCTCGACTGTGTCTCTGAAAAGTTTTCCAACCGATTCAAGATGCATGCATCGCAGTTACAGCCAAAAAATGCTATAATTTTTTAGGCTTTATTTTCTGAAAGATTTAAACATCGCAATTAATTTTTTATTCTACATTTTTTTATTTGTAAAATTTATTTCTTTTTAAAAAAATAATTTTGAATATACCATAAAAATAATGTGATATATTAAATGGTATACATGACAAGTAGAAATATATCTCAATATATAAGTATAATTAGTTTATATTTTTATTTTTTGTTTTAAAATTTTATAAAAAAATAATAATAACAAATTATATATTTTTAGATACTATTTTCAGTTTTTATGTAAAAATATTTTTCAGGCCAATGAGAGATTGGATTGGAAAACATAGTACATGCTGACGCCGCTCAAGCGGTTGTACACATAGTTAGTAGCAGACCAGATTCCCTATTGAGACAAAATCACCATTCTCCTAAGCGAAGCAGCAGTAGAACCAGAGCTGTGCATTGGAACCATAATCCAACTCATCTTCCACTCCCCCAGACGAACTTGGAGCTATCATCTGAGGAAGATGCAACCAACTTGTTACAGCTTTTGTTGTCTGCCATTGAAGAATGGAAAGGCAAAGCTTCACACTGCGGGCGCATCCTGCATCGGACTAATCTCAAGTATGTTACTTTCTACTTGAAGTTTGAGTAGTTGCACGATGTACAATGTCTATCTCATAGAGGGTTCATATACTTCTGGATAATCGAGTCTCATCTCATTTTTGCCAAGTTTAGAAAAAAAGATTGAAGTGTTGACAAAATTGACCATGAATAATTTAAATAAACTTGTAATCATGAAAGATTATATATCTAACCAAATGTTAGTATGTGAGATACGCCGTTAGTCTTCAAAAATATTAAGTGAAATTGTTACTAAAATATTTAGAATTATTTTAATTCTAATTTAAATTTTTTTAACTTATATAAATAATTGTAATATCTTTTTAAGTTAAAAAATATTTTTAGTGAGGAAAAATTTAGAAACATCAAGTTTCGATTGAGGGTCAATAAACCTATTGTTTTCATAATTATTTATCAAATTTTAGTTTAAATTTAATTTAAATAAGAAAAAATAACATCTTTTTATACTTTATCAAAAATTTCACTTAAATAAATGGTTGGTGTTTCTGGCCGCGACGGACCGGAGTGATGAAAAGAGAATGGGCGAGAGAAAGACTCTCCAAAATAAAAATCACACGCGAAGAGGAAAAATTATTGTACAAGTAATTGCACCATTTGTAAATTCAGATGAGGTCGCTCTCCTCTGTTCGTTCCGTACTTGACTTACGAGCTCGTGTAGTACTCGCCCGATAATTTGTGATCTTGACGCTATCATGTTAAAGTTGTAATCTAGGAAACTAGACCCCGCACAGCAAAGAACGAAGTAACTCTCTTATTTTTTTTGAAATTCAAATTACGAAATTATTTGAAATTAATTATCATTTGATTTTAATTTTTTTTAATGCTATTGTTTACATTGTTCAATAAATTTATTGTCTCTCTATACTTTTTCATATATATATATATATATATATATTTATTAAGGTACAGGTGGACAAAATTATTTTTCAATATGATGCAATTATTTGTTTAAGAGCTATATAAATTATTTTATAAGTAATTATAAAATAAAAATTTATCTATTATTATTTTAGTTATCTAAAAGTTACGTAAAAAAAAATTTATAGTATTAGATTTTTCTCGCAATTAAAACTATAATACCTATTAATTAAAGTGTTCTAAAGAAGACAAAAGTTTAAAATCTTCTTTAAAACTCAAGGCATTTTTTCATAAACAAAGAGCAAAATATATTAATTACAAGAAAAAAGAAACGCAATTACGCAACGGAAGAAGGATATTTAAGATGTCAAAGTCTCTTTGAATTTGGTTCGTCCAACAAAGTCATTTCATTCCATCTATTTTCTTTCAAATTTTTGAGTTAAATCTCAATTTGGCTCTTAAAATTTAGTCCGATACTAAAAAATTCAAGCTACTTAAACCTGTTCTGTGCATTGGACGTATGCTTCAAGTTGAGCTGCTGGGCAGAGTTTAAAAGCAAGAAATGTATCAATTATTTTACATATGGTTAGTTTTGCAAATCCTTTCTCTCGCACATACACATGCACACAAGCACACCCCGTCATAAGCAGTTGTGCATAGATTATTCAATGTTATTTTGCTTAAAATTGTTAATATTAATGTATGAATACTATTAGTACTCCTAGTACTCTCTATTTTTATTGAGTATTGTGTGACATAATGAATTATAGCTATATAATAGAAAATGAAGAGATAATTAGTATAATTTTTCTTTTTTCTTTTTTCTTTCTTTTTGGCTATATATAGCTATACCTTTAGTATATGTAAAGGTGTGATTTTCTACTAATGCAATAGACACATTTATCTTTCTTTAGCTTGCTTTTCACTAAGAAATTTACAGCTCATAACGGATTTCATCAGTTAAAGGCAACTCGTGATGAGACTTTTGATGGAAGGTCAGCAAATACTCTTGCCATTTTCCTTCCAAAGATGGCAGACAATGTTATAGAACATAGTAACCAAACATTATTTTGTAACATCTAAAATGCTGAATGCTTCATGCTATTGTTTCCTTTTCTAGAGAACAATCATGGTAGTGTTTATGACTCGGTCAATTATTTACATCTTGAACTAGTCTTCTGAGTCTAAACTTGTCAAGGATTATGATTTTTTTTTTAATTCTCAAAGAATAATCATTTTGCTTATATGTTTCTAACTTTGATAAATTGGACATCTTTGATGCAGCATCTCTCGTTCAAGTCGTGGGATGAACACTTTTGCCAGCATTTGATGTCAAAATACACCATCCATCAGGAAAGTGTACATTGAACTACTGCCCTCAAACAGATTGTTGCATGTCTCCAACAAGAAAAGGCGACTCGAGCAGTCCTTCACGACTCCGGACTTTTACCACAAGTATGATGCAAAGGGGCGTGAGACGTTGGGAGCAAATTCTTATTGCTGCACTGCTTGGTCCTGGCGCTATTGTAGTTGATGAATGATGAAAAATAGTGAATCAAGTCTTGTTGATTCTCAATAAACTGAGAAACTAGTGTAAATGAGAGCATCAGGAATTAGCTGCTTTTTGCCGCAAAGATATAGGCAATCTAGAATTTGTGCCAGTCCAGATATCTGTATAGTATATTCTCTGCACAATAAGTATTAAGTAGTACAATGTAGTCGCATAATTTCATCTTAATCTCTTCTTGCAAGTTACTACTGAGGGCACGTTACAGGCATATACATTCTAATGGCTTGAATTGATGTCTATATTTTGCCAATGATGAATATCATGAAAAGTAAACACTTTGGTTGTTCGTAATTCTGGAATCAAGTCAACTAAAAATCAGGTAGAAAGGAATTCTCATTTATTAGCATGGGGTGAAAAACCCTTGTTTAAGTCACGTCTGGTCTTAATATGGAACAAGTGGGGTTAAATATTAATCAGTTTTGAGATTCGATACTTCATTTAGTAAAACAGAAATTGTCCCAAGTAAGTTGGACATTTCTTTTTTAGGAATTCTGACTTCACTGTACGTTGTAGATTGGTTAAAAAAGAGGAACAAAGAAAATAGTATAAATAAAAAGCAACGAGTTTGTGCAAGTGGTGTCAAAAAGAAGTAAAAGGAAAAGATAAAAAAGAAAGCTGAAACCGGTAATGAAATTGTCCAATTGATTACACTTGCAGACGAGACAAAAACCCTCTGATAGAATCTCTAAAAGACCCAGTCAAGTCACAACAAATTCCACCAAGAAAAATGAGCAAAGTACACAAGAAAAGGGAGCAGCAACTATTTAAACTTTGAAGTGTCCTGTACGATATGATAGCAACAAAAGCCTTTGATAAGCCAGATTTTGTTAGTCATGCTTTCCAGCCAAAACCCATGCTATCATCCAGAACACTACTGAAGAAGGGGCTATCTGTAAAATCACTGCCAATATCTGGAAGACTGGAACAACATCTTGCAAATGCAGATTCTGCGGCATATCTGAAGTTCTCTGGTAATCTGGTTGAATCCATTGTTGCCACCAGCCCGAGAAGAATCACTGTTGGAAGCCGATTTGAAGCTATTACTCCTTGAAACCGGGCCTTTGTTTCCTGAAACATTGACAGATCGTCAGATCCTCCAGTTATGCTCCCATGTTAGTATATTACGATTCATTAAAGGTATATCCCAAAAACTCCAAAAAGCTGCAACAAAGATGAAAAAAGACACTATGATTGAAGATGTTGGTTGGCAACATGGCAAATTCCATTCAACAAAGATTGCTCTCGTATGCCATAAGGTAAAATTATAAATGAAATAAATAAGGTTGCACAAATTTAAATTTGTTATATTATGGATTCACATTAGATACCCAAACCTCTATTTCATTTCATTGCTATGTTTTTTATTGGTGGGAGTGGGAGGGGTAAAAAAAGAAGAAGAGGTTTCAGTGACTTTCAGTCATATCTTTTGCTTTTTTTTTGTACATTGTAGACCATGGATATCATTTTGTACCACTTTGGACTGTAACCATGAGCTTCCAATCAAAAGCAACAATATAACGAGATTTATCCGATAGTAATTATTGATGAGTCTTTTTTTATCAATTTAAGTTTTTAAGAAAAGTAATATTATGAAATAATATCAAAGTATAACCGAATGCAGAAACTCACCTGTAGTCGATTGCAGGTGAAGTTGCTTTTGGATGGCTGACACGTGTTACTATATGGTTTAAAAAAATCGGTTTATTTTATATAAATGGTTTATTTAAAAAAATCGGTTTAAATTGGACCAAACAGTTACTTTTATTCCTTTCTTCTTCGTTTCGCACGTAAAATTCGTTCTCTTTCAATCCCTTTTTCAGAACTAATATGAAACTTTCAATTAGGTATGTTCCTTTTATTTATATTTCTTAATCAAATTTATTATTTTAAATGTATTTCTTAATTTATGTTTTTATTCATTCCTCTGTGAATGATGAAAATTATTTAATAAATACGTACATATTTATGTCATCACACCATTTTGATGTTCAGGATCATAAATATCAAGATAATTCATGGCAATTTCATGTGATGGATGACAAAAATGTAATTTTGGTATAACGTAGACTAGTTGATAGCATGAGCATTGTTGAAATTTTGGCATGATCTCTTTCATATTTGTTATATGTCTCTTTAGTTGGTGATGTTATGGTTTATTGTGATGATATGATGGTAGTTTAATAGTATGAGTTAGGTCCTTTTTATTTGGTTGAATTTTTTCTACGGCTATCCTATTCTTGATGGCAATGTCAAAATAAATATTTTCATTTTATTCTTTTTTTGTCTATTTTTGAATCAATTTTATTTTGAAAAAATTTATTAAAAATTTTTGTTGTAGACAAAATTAATAATATTATGTTCAATTATTTAAGGAGACCAAATTAATATTTTGATTAGATACTTTTGTTTTATTGAAAATAAATTCTAATTTCATTAAAAAATAAATTCTAGTTGATAAGTAAAAACACAAAAACATGCATGACAGTGAAATCATAATTTCTAGACAAAGTAAATTATAGTCTTATTATCTTAAAAAAATAATTTATTTATAGAATAATATTGAAAAATCAACAATAATTTGCAATTGAACATATTTTTACAGCTTAATTTAAAATCTGTTTACAGCTTAATTTAAAAGCAACTGAAAATGTAAGTTATGGGAAATAAAACAAAACTCATCAAGAAAATAGAAACAGAGACACAAAAAAAAGGTCAGATGATATCATTTATGCCATTCCTATAAAAAAAAACCGTAAATTTTGTTTCTTTTTCAGAATACTAAATTTTACTTTTTCAAACAATTTGTATACATATATTTGACAAAAATTAAATAAAAAAAAGTTTCAGATAAATTTAAAGAAAAATTGGTCAATATGAATGAAAAAAAGAACATATCAAATTCATCTGTTAGGAATTTAGGAATAACACGTAGAAAGAATTTAAATTATTTTAAAAGTAGTTATTTGATCTATTCAAACCGATTTTTTTAAATAAATCATTTGTATAAAATAAATCGGTTTTTTTAAACCATACAAAAACGTGTCAACGATCCAGAAGCAACTTCACCTGCAGTCGACTGCGAGTGAGTTTCCACCAATAACCGAAAGGTCATTAGTATAAGACGAAGCCAAAAAAAAATTATGCAAAAAACTTAAAAGTTTAAAAAAACTGACATCGGTAATATATGTTCTAATTACTAATTAAGAACATTTGAAATACATTTATTATTTGTTAAAATAAAAAAATTTCTATTAGCAACAACTTATGCAGTAATTATGGTAGAATGACTAATGTTAAACTTGAGAAAACTATTATGTAAAAGAGAAAGGAAAAAGAAAAGGTAAAAAGATGTTATTGCTAACTTTACGGAATTGGAGGTCTACTGAATATCAAAGTGAAGTGATTTCCAAAGTTCAACAAATCAAGAAGGCTACAAGAGAAGCACATCTAAACAAAGTGATTAGTATTGTTACCAGGCAATGTTCAATTTTCAACCTCTGCCATAAACCAAAAATAAAAAGAAAAAGAAACAAAAAGAATAAGAATCACGTAGCTACCTTCGGAAATTCAGTATCAGCTTCTGAGCACAAATTTCTACACATTCAAAAAACAGCGTGGTAACAAAAGAAGAGAAAAAAAAAAAAGTAATGAAAAGAATAAAAGAAAGCAATGAAAGAAAGAATACTCGCTTATCTTGAAACATTCTATTTTTAAGAGTTTGGTCAAATTAAAAGTATTAATATTTTTTATTATTTTAAAAAATTATATTAAATTATTTATAAATGCATATATTTCATTTATAGTATAAACGAGATAATATCTATCTATCTCGTTTACACTGTAAACGATATACATGTAAAATTATGTAGTTTACGAAATAAGAGAAAAATATTTATTTCAATAAATATTTTTTAAATTATTTACTTCGATAATTATTATATTTATTTTATTTATTAAAATAAAAAATTCTTAAATTTTATCTAATTTATTTTTTATAATAAATTTTAAATTTTTATTTTTTGAATTAAATATTAATTTTTAATAAATTAGACACTATCTTTTAAATATCATAGCAATCAATAATTTCAGATTAAATCATTCAAAACAGGTATACATCTTTTTGAGCAACCGAAATCCTAATTCAATATTTAAATACGAAAATCCTCATATAAAAAGAAAATTTTAGGAAGACCTAACTGTCCTATATAAATTGTAACCCCATTGCAAAAGCTCTTCCGTCTTCTTTGCCTTCTCTAATTATACTTGCTTTCACTCTAAATCTTTGTGGAACATCAATTCCTTTCACATTCTCTCTTGATCTCCCTCTACTTAGTCTTCTATATTATATTTATATATACTTCAACCAACACTTTTAACATAGCTTGAGTCAGAGACATGGACGAGATTAATCGATGGGCGGACATTGATGAAGATTTGTTGAAAGAAATTTCAAAACGGTTACATGCCTACCATGATTACATCCAACTTCGATTGGTTTGCAAAGAGTGGAGCTTGAAACTTCCAAAAATTCCCAATGGAAATAAAATTCCATGGTTATTGTTACCTGACGAAACTGTCAAGAATCATTCATACGAAGATGAGGAGATTTATCATCTCATGCAATTAGCTGCTGCAGATGATGAAATTCTTGATACTTGCGCCCTTGAAGAGAAAGATATTTACCATATCATGCTGCCAGAGATGCAGTCCTACAACAAGTTAATTCGCGGTTCTGGTCATGGATGGTTGATTGTCGTATCCATATCTGATGGCACTATCCAAATGTTAAATCCATTTACAAATCGTAATTTGGATCTTCCTCCAATCTCAACTTTACCCACTATAATTGATTACCAGCCTGATAATCATGAGGATGAATACACACTCTGGGATTTTCGTGACATTAGGAGCACCCTGGATAGAGATAGAGTGCATAGATTCCAAGTTTTTAAGGTTATTATAAACTCATCTCCTGAGCATGACATTGAAAATTTTATGGCGGTGGTGATATTCGGACCTAACCAGAGACTGGCCTTTTACAAGCCTGGCAATATGAGATGGGTAGAATTTCCAACCAGAGATAAGAGGTTTGAGGACGTAATATTTTTCCAAGAAAAGATATATGCCATAAACAATGACGGGCAGCTATATGAATTTGATACAAAGATAAGAGCAGGGCTTAAGGGAGGAATCCATGAAACCAGACCTCCATCTGAAATTCCCATAGGCCCTCAAAAGCTTAAATATCTTATTGGGTGCGCCAATGGAAGCTTATTGATGTTGGTAAGACATGTTCGCCATCCCTCGAGAAAAATACGCAGGGAATTTGAAACTTACAAATTCGATATCTATGAGTTAAAAAGAAATAGAAAAGAATGGTCAACATTAGATAATTTAGATAACTACATACTATCGATTGGATTTAATTCTTCTGTTCAAATTCCTGTGCCTTTTCTAAGCAAAGGAAATCAGATTTGGTTTACAGATAACCAAATAGAGCTGCAATCATCATTTTACGATCCTGTTCCTCAAGATATTGGCATCTTCGATTTGGACTATGGAAGTTTCCATAGAGTATTGTTAGAAGTGAAGTTCTTTTGTCCTCCTGTTTGGTTGTTACCCTAATTCATACTCCTTAAGCTTTTGTCATTGTAGTTTAATCTTTTCAAATTTCAAATCTTTTAATTTGTTTAGACTATTTGTTATATATGGTTAAATATTAGTTCTTCCAATTCCAATGGTACCATTCTCCCTGAATGGTGAATACATGTTTCCAAATTATTATTAATGCACTAGTTTGTGAGTATAATTTATTATTTTTATCCAATATCTGTAGACAACAGTCTAATTTCTTTAATTTAATAATATATTTTTAATCTATATTTTTAAATATAATAATTAATAGTTGTTTAAAAATAATAAAATTTGCTAGTCCATTAACATTCTTTTTTAATTTATTATGGTTAAAATATGATTATATAAAGATGATAAATAATTATAATATAAAATATAGTAGTTGTATACATTTGTTTATATAGTTCATGGCACAATAACATCGTCTCAAATTTCTCATCCAAATTTTAAAAACATAATATGTGATGTATACATAAGCATTAATAATAAAAAGGAACAAACACAGGGGAAATTACTTTTTATAAAAAAATAAAATAAAAGAAGAAATAAAAAAGGGGGATAAATAATGAGTTATGTCCCTGATATATTCTTTGGCAGAAATAATTTTGTGCAGGTTTTATGCTCATATTTCTAATAGCTACATTATTGAACTACAGGTTTTAAAAAATTATGGCACAAAACAAAATTATTAATGCTACATATTCAAATTTTTTGTCATCTAAATTTAATTAAATTGACTTAAATTAAAAAAAGTCACTTTCATTTCGGAGATCATACATGTGCCCAAAATAACTATACAAAGATGTTTTCGGTGAAAACTCAAAATCTCGCAACAAATAATCAAAATCTCAGTGAAAACTCAAGCGAAGAAAAGAAGAAAAATCATTGAACATACGTAGTTTTTTCTTTCATAATCTCTCTCTTGTGAAATAATAGATGTGGTTAAAAATAAAAAAATAGAAACAGTAGTTCTTTACTTCTTTTTATAGTGTACATTTTGTGGGCCATGGATTCTATGCTCCTACAAAATTGTAGGTTAATCATTAACCATTATAAAAATAATTACAAAATGTACCCCGTTTTTTTTTTTTGAAAAATTGACTAATTAAATTTGAATCCCTTTAACTTTTGATATTTACAATTTTTTTCTTTTTCTTTTAGTTTCAGATTCAAAAGAAAAGAGAGATCTGCTAGGGTTTACAGATTGGAAAACTAACTCTGCCCTCCCCTTTCTCACCAAACCCTATCGCTATGCCCTCCAATCTCAGTTCGCTGCAATAGGCCGGACGCAAAATTCTCTTGCAGCATCACTCAGTGAGCTCTCACATTCACCTTATTGGTCTCAATTTCACTGTATCCTTTTTGTTTTCGCGTGTTTGATGTTGCTTCCTGTTCGTTTAGGTTTCATCCCTGCGTCCGCCGCCGCTCCCTGCTTCTGCCGCCGCCGCGCAGGACTCTGCCTAAACGCTTGGAGGTTAGTTAATCATTATGCCTTTTCAATTCACAGTTGACCAGTATATTTATTTTTATGTTGATATGTGATTTTACTCTATGGTATTCCTGTGAAATTTTTTGATGAATTTTCAAGTGGGTTACCACCGTCTATGTTTCAAGTGGGTTACTCTATGGTATTGCTATTAGAGGCTGCTGTTTCTTTGTTTTTTGTGTCACGAATTTCAGCGGCTAGATGTGAATCAGAGAAACTATACTGAAAGAAAGTTGCACCTTGGTAACAGCTATAACTTTAGAACTAGTGGTAATAACTCATTCCAAAGTGCTTGTTCCAAGTTGCACCCTTACTAACCACTATTGCTTTCTATTGGCATCAAAGTGCTCTTAAACTTGCAGTCTTCTATCATAGTTAATCGGCAATTGGAATAAGGCATTGCAGCTTAAAGTTATATATATCCAAACACACCAAGGCATTCTATCAAACAGTTAAGATGCAATTAAGAAACAACTTTAAGATGAGAAATTGAGAATAGAGAAATGAAAAAGACAATTCAGTTTAGAATGTTATGTTACTGGGATTACCTGAGAATTTCAATAGATTCCTATGGCAAATATGAGGATCCAGAGGAGCCTGTGGGTTGGGTCTGCTACTTCACCGTCAACGAAGAGGAACGGAGGCACCAAAGCGCGACATCAGCGACGGTAACCTGGCGGCTTTGGACAAGGCAACAATAACCCAGCAACGGCGGAGCTATCACTCCGGGAACGACGGGATCTTCGAGCTCAAGGGCAGCGAAGAGGAACGGGTGGAACGAAGCAGAAGGGGGAATTGCACTGCCTACTTTTTTTGGTTTGTTGTGGTTTTTAGTCACTTGATAAGAATTAAACTTGTATTTTGCTGCTTCATGTTAATGCCTTCTGAATTTCGATTATTTTTTATTATCCTATGTTATGTAGGAACAAATGTGTTGAGAAAGGAAACTGGTCATTCAAACTCTGGGTTGCTGTGGGGGATCAACAATCAAGCCTTCAATATTGCTCCTTTTTATTACAAAGAGAAGTGGAACATTTACTATGAAACTTTTTAGCTTTTGATTTGAGTTTATGTTGTAGTTATTAGCACATGAAAAAGAAAAACCAAAGTTGTTGATGTAATGGGTTTAACTTGCTGAAGTCTGTAATGTAGAAGACTGCTTAGAACTTATGTTTGATTGATGTAATTAGAATTTAGCACAGGATGTTGCTATTGTGCCCCGTTTCTGATTGGCTCGCTGTTGTATCATTTTTTTTCCCACTTTTTTGTTTTGGGTGTTTTGTTTCCCTAACATATTGTTAGTATACTAGTTGAGCATGCAAATATTGTGTATGATGTAGAGAGCTAACCATTCTATTAAGGTAATCACTCAAAGCTGTAGAAGTTGTATATAATATTGTCTTGTAGATTTTTTATTTTTTGGGTGGGGTTTAGTCATGTTTTGTATTTCATGATGTCATGTAAATATATTTTTTTGGGGGTTTTGATTCATGTAAATATTGATATTTCTTTTTTTTTTAAATAAAGGTCCAATCCAGCTCAAGTTCTGATTTGTTTTCTTATCTTGTTATTTATGTTAGTGAAATGGAATCCATATGTTTAGATTTTGAGGGCTTCATTGTGTTTGTCTGTTGTCACACTCACTTCCTGACTCTTCAGGAAATATAGTTTAGTAAGAAAGTCCATTAACTTTTGATTTTTTTTCTCATCTATTTTGTATCCCCATCTTAAAGCATTAGAGATTTAGAGTTGTAAATCTTGTTTTCATATGTCCGTTTTCATAAAATATATTTTTTTTAGAGTCCATTTAAATTCATTCAGATAATTGTCCAAGGCAATTCTTGATGCCCCTAAAATTAACATTATGGACAGAATCCACCTATCTCCTCTTAATGGAGGATTCCCCCATAATGAAACAGGTGTAAGAAAAATTGCAAATAAAACAAAATACTTTGGAAATTCTGTGTTTCATTGTGCGTGTTGATGATTGTTATTAATATTGCCAAAAAGCACAATTTTTGTATAGGTTTAAAAAAACCTTTATCACATTGTTCCTTACCCCCAACCTTCTACAAAAGATGTTAAGTAATGGTGAAGCGTCTTTCAGGGTTAGGATTAGTGTCTTGGAAGAAGAAATAAGAACATTTTACTTATAATTTTATAGCATGTTAGTTTTGACTTTTGAACAATGTAGGTCACCTTTGCATAATTGCATGTAACGTGAACATTCTTATTTATTCTCCCAACAAGATATAATCTGACCTTGCCACAATTAAATTTATAAAATATCAATAATTGTTTAGCATGTCTACCATCAAGTCTTGGCGATTTGAATTTCCCTTTTTTTTTTTAAATCAAGCCAAGGTATACTGGTAATCAATTATTTAGTTAAAAAAATTGTATAAATTAATATATATAAAAATAATTATCAATTAATATATAAATATATAGTGGTTGAGTGAATAATTAATTTTTTTTTAACCGATAATATAAAGGGAATTAGTAATATAGAATTGTAAAACATAGAAGGATAAATTAGTGTAAATAACTTGTGAAACATAGATTAGTACTTTGTCTTTTAAAGAAAATATTAAAAATATCTAAAAAGATAATTCCTCATTCCCAAATGTCTTCATGCTCTGCTTCCACCTTGGTCCTATATTGCCAAGCATTTTCTTGTATTACGAGACACAAATCGTTGTACTCCTCTAAAATCAGATCCACGGCAAGTCTCATTCGTGTGGAGTCGTTAACCTGCTTAGAGCACCAACAATATAATTCTAATTAGAAGTTTGTTGGAAAAATTATTTTAAAAATACTTTCTTATAAATATGACCTGAATATTGAAGTCATCTTTTAAAGTACATTCTCTCATCCAACTGGTCACCCAAACTCCGCTATCATTCCTATAATAAAAGGCATTCAACAAATAGTTATTATATACATATAAGATATAATCTATTGAACGATTTATGATATTTAAAAAATATATATAATATTAGACTTACGATCTATTTTTTTGAGTGGGTAGGCCAAAAGGTGTCATAGGCCAAAAAGTGGAGCAATCTACAACTTTAGACTTATCATCATCAAAAATATGATCATCTAACATCGCTTCTAAATAAGTCGCCTGTAAAAGAGTGAATTCATGACAAAAAAAAAAAGAAGAGTGAATTGTAATTGATTTAAAATGACTAAGAGTACTAGTTACAATAAATGGTTATTTAATTTGTTAAGTGATTTTAGTTGATTGAGTACTGGTTTAGAACAAATAATTACCACTTTAATTGCGTTCCTTTTGCGTTGCTGATGTTTTTCGACACAAGGCAGTGAATCCAATATGATTAGACGACGACTCTTAAAGTCAACAATGACCAAATACCAATGTAGTTCCTCGCAGATAGGGATAAAAACCTACGATAAACCTTAAACCATTATAAAAACTAAAAAAAATTTAACAGCATATTAATGAGAAACAAATTAGTCACTTGTACCCTAGCGACATGGCTAATTTTCAGTAAAACATATGTTACAAGAAAATCAGAGATAACCTCAGCCGGTGTGTATTTGTCGCTTAAAGCATATCGCTGCATAAAAAAAATTGTGGAATTAAAATATGTCTTCAATTTAACAACTATTTTTGAATTGATAATTTAATTATACAATTTACTCGTGTGAGTACATAGCATGGTTTAGTCTAGAAAAAAAGAACTTCCTTATAAATTAGTATATCCACTCAAATTATTAGACAGAAAAAAAATAACTAATAATTTAGAGATATTATAGGGATAACTTTACTGCAAAATGTTCAGGCATGAACCAGCAAATTGGATCTTCATTCCTACGTCGAAATACACGTGTCATCATAAGTGCCATCAGATTTATAACCTACAATTTGTTAAAATTTACTGTAAAACATGTTTATATGTAAATAGAGGCTTAAAAATATAATTACAAGAAATTGTGTAACATGCATTGATCTCTATACTTACTCGTGATTCGACACATCTCTCCGGCACAAGACATCTAAATGTACTTCTATAACCTATTTCATCCGAGATTACCAACTCTTCAGAACTGCTAAAATCATAAAGCGATTAGTTGGGAGAATCATAGAATTTCTACACCATTACATTATACACATAATCATATAAGTACACGTACGGATCTAATGTATCCGAAAAAATATAGGCTGCAACAGCGGCTTGAGAATCGGTTAACATCATCGAAGCAGTAGGCTCAAATGCAATAAGTGTCCACCACTGCTCATAAAAAAAATAGTTTCAAGGTAACAATAAAAAAATAAGAAAAAAATAAATGAAATAAGAAAAAAATTAAGTTTACCTTTGGTAGTACCGCTCCTACTCTAACATGTGGTTGTTCATTAGGTGGAGTTGTAGCTTCACGAGTAATATCCAAGTGGAATAACTTCTTGGGTTGAATTGGCATGATACCAGTAAGATCACTAGTTTTTCCACTTTCCGAAGAATGCACAACTACAGTAGGATCCAACATCGAACTACTGTATGTGGAAGTTTTCTGTTGCGCTATGATCAAATCAATTTTTTGGTGTAGAACATGAATGACCGATTCTAAATTTTCTATTCTTTTTGTTATATCGTTAAACATACTATTGAACTGCGTATTTTTTATTGGAGCCATCTTCTACTACTCACTCAGATAGTATTTTGTCTTGTACGGTACCATATAACCCCTTAACATGAATATATAGCGAATTCGGTTATAAAAGATAAGATAAGATAAAAATAATACGAATTTTAAGATATTTTATTTTTATAATTTTTTTAAAAAAAGGTTATCTAATTAGAGTAAGAAGATAAGAAGTTAAGAATAATAAGATTACATAAAAAAATCTAATATTATCTTTTTCAAAAAGTTAATATTAGAATTAAAAAAATTATTATTAATTTAATACAAGAGTTTAGGCTGGGTAATTTATGCCGTGGAAACTATTTTAATTTTGGATATATTTTATTTTAATTTAAAGCATATTGACTAATTTTGATTTTAATATTTAAATTTAAATTTTAAAAGAGAATTAGTTGTGTGAAACATAATCTTATTCCTATATATAAACGCTCAAGCATAGAATACTATTAACTATCTCTACTAAAACTAAAATTACAATTTTATAGAGCAATGGAAGAAAAGGTAATAGACAATCACATTGGATCTTGTTCCATGGAAATTATTGAAAATTCTCCGTTGAAACAAATACTACATGCCATAGAGGTAATATATCCAACTCATGATAATATTGCAATGTTATTTACATATACCAATGCTAATTTTCAGTTTTATAATGTAGTCTTTATCCAAGAGAGTTGATGAGATGGAGAAGGCAATGTGGATGGCGAAGAAGTCACTTGATAAATTAACCGCCCTTCAATATAAAACTGATGAGAAGCATGAGAAATTCGACAATATGGACCCACATGAGATGAAGAATAAACCCTGTGATGATGTAACGAAGAAAAACACTAGCCCGTCGGAAGTAAAGTCCGAAAATTGTGTGTTTACGGATTTATCCGACGAGAATAAGGACGTTGAGATTTTGCACAATATGCCACCATCGTTCTACAAAGGCACGCAAACATGTCTGGATGGAGAAGAAAAATCGAAGCCAAAGTCAAGATTCGGTATTCAAAGAAATAGCAAAACTAATAAAACTGTGCAAGAACTTCCAAGTACGTTTCTAAGGCAAAAGGACAAATTGGCAAGATTCAATAATCCACCATCTATGAAAAATATGGCAATTGCACGACCAGCTAAAATGCCAAAAATTGAGCACAAGGGTCAACTATCAAGTAAGATGGCGGAAACTAGAGTACGCAAAGGGCCTTTAACTTTCACCATAGACAAAGCACAGTTAACAACCGCTGCGAAACCAAAAAAGATGGCTTTCAAGAACACTCCTATCCCAAAGGTAATTGATTTATTTAAAAAAATTTAGTGGCATAGTATTCACATACGTATATTGTGGATAACCTTTACGTTTTGTGCAGAATCTTAACTGCTCATTCAAACCACCACAAGACATGCGGTTGAGTGAGGATTTAGTCAACATGGCTATGTACATCTTTAATGCTGATATTGACATAGCGTGAGGATTTTTTTTTCTTTTATTTTAAATTTTAATTTTCTCTGTGGCTAACGTGTTGGCTTTGTGTTAGTGAGGATTTGGTTCATATCCACGATACAATTGCAACTAGAGGAGATCTGTTTTGTCTCGTACCTGGCAAACAAGTGTCTGAACTGGTAATAAAGCTGATGGCATTGAAGATAACATCAAATATTACCATGACCAAATTAAAAAATGTTTGGTCCCTTCCACCATCATTTGCGGTAAATCAAAATCTTGCTTTTTTTTTTCTTTTAACTAACTAAAATAAATAACCGTTGTCCTCAAACATTCCTAGGATGACATGTCGTTACATATGGAGGATCATGACCTACTGAAAAAATATGCCCATTATATGCCACCAACCCGAGACCTTCAATTCGTACGTTGAAGATAATTATTGGAGTAATTTTATTATACTAAAAAGTACTCAAACTATGACTAATACATTTTACATCCTATTTGTGATACAGATATATGTTCCAATCAAGGAGAATGATCACTGGTATCTGATGGTAATGAGCATTCCTGACAAAATACTTTATCACTTAGACTCTCACTGTAAGGTTGAAGATGATGAACCACGCAAGCATCATATTAGAAATATAGTAAGTACTCCTATTATAGAAACAAAGTTAACAGTATCATTACTTCAACAAGTAAAGCACACTATTATTACAGGGAGTGGCTCTTTCTGAAATAATATCATCAGAGAAGTACGCAAAATGTGGTATACAAGACATAGTGAGTTTCGAGGGTTGGGAAGTCGGTAATGCAATAGGTATTCCTAGGTGCACAAATAGGTAATTATTCAAATTGTTGGTTATTTAATTTAATATATATATATATATATATATATATATATATATATATATATATATATATATTGTGTTTTCGACTTCCTTATGTTGTATTGCATGATACGTTTTCACACAGCAATGATTCAGCTGTATGGGTTATGCAATGGATGGATGTGCAACAAGAATTCACTCCTGTGATCCCTCCAAAGGTAACTTTTAACATAAACAGTTTCGCTTTTTAATTACACTAATATATATATTAACGTTTGGTAAAATAAATTACAGCTGCACGAGGAAAGGAGTAAAATGTATTTAGCATTGGATTTTGTCACCGGAGATTGGAATAAGATACGGGCAGATGTTAACGAGAGGTTTCAATTATGGTGGATTATGATACACCCATAGCATATTTACTTAAATTGGGAAGAATTATTTATGTCTTCTTGTTAGACTTACTAAAATAGACGAATTTATTTATTAAAACTTTTTTATTCTTATTGTTTTGTATCGCATTTTCGTTATCCTACTAAGAACATATAATTCTAAATAAAACACATAATCATTAGTGCTATTTACCTCATTTTTGTTCAGTTTTTCTATGATGAGCTCTTCTTCATAAAATAAAAAAATAAAGTGTATAATATATATTTCCAACTAAAACAACATAAGTACTTGAGTTATTGAGATTTAATTAATAATGATTCGTTCACTAATCATGCTCATTATTTTCTTATATGGTTCTTATTTTCTGATGACCTAATTATAAAATTAAAGTAGTATAAGAATTCTATTTTAGTAAATTATATAAGATCCTAATTAAAAGTACTCCATTTTTTCAAATATTACACTTGAAAATTAAATTTTACAAATATTATATTATATTACACTAAGATAAATTATTATGAAACCATAAAGTATTATATAATAGAAAAATATTATATAATATTATAAAAACATAATATCTATTATTAATTTCATTAAATATATCAAGTATATATACATATATATTTGATTTAACCAAAATATAATATGAAAATATTTAACCAAAATACGGGAGTAAGAGTTTATATTGACCAGTTATATTTTATTGATTTCTGTTGTTCCCACTAACAAAATCGGTTAGAATTTATTTTCAATAATGAGAACATGAAAATATTTGACCAAAGAAAAAATATATATATAACAATTTTAATATGCACGACTTCATATACACGACTCCACAAAGAAATTTTAATCTCCATTATTCTTCCTAAATTCCAGGTGGGGTTCTTTTGGCAATTATGTATATATGACTTCTGTTCTAACTAAGTACTTCAGAAAACTGAATAGCCTTTGAGTGCGGCAAATATACGTGTTTTTACATTAAAATACAATTCATATTCAAAACAAGTTAAAAAAATAATCAATTAGACAAGCAAAGTTAATGATCACGAACAAATGAAGAATTTCCACTCATTAATCCTTTCATAGTTTTCAATAGAACGGTAGCAACTAAACCAAAATTGTTGAGCGAGTTCCAATCCTTTTTCCCCTTTGAGGGAAGGAAAATTGAACTAAAAATGAACTGTTTTAACGACACAAAAAGCAGGAAAATAATACAGAACGGTCACATGATAAAAATGAAAATCCTCCATCTTTGAGCTCCAGAACTGAAACTCTGAAGCCTTTGCTAGTCCTTCTTTCTCTAGCACGCGCAAATTTCCATCCTTTTGAAAGAACATAGGGCTTGGTGTGACTATGGGGCACACCAGGTGCTGGTCCAAAGTACTTGACAGCCTCTCGTCCATTCTTATGGCCTCTAAGAAGAACCTGAAACAATATCACAAATATAATTTCATTACTTGTTATACTCTGCAAACATTTTTCCTTCCTTCATAGAGAACTAGTTGATTTGAGAAGAAATCATTAATTAAATATAAACTAAATATTTTCAAAACATAAAAAGAAGTTTCAAATCATAATTTCCTTATATTTTAAAACCTTAACAATGCACCTAGCAAAACATCTAGAACAGAAGTGCTAGTTATATTTTCTGTTCCCTCTACAGCTATCCTAGCAGGAATGCAGAACACAGACTAGGGCCCTAATTAACTGGGATGAAAATTGCTGGAGACAAATAATACGTTATTATATAAATAGAAAATACAGTGGTTTGAGGGGGGTGAAAATGTAAAGATCGTTCAGGAAATAATCAAATTATGTGCCAAGTACAAGAAACTCTGGACTCCAAATATCACCAATCATCAAATCGACAAAAAGGTAGGTGAGGAAACCAGGGGCCAAAAAAGTAGTATTCATCAAATCGACAACCATATCACTATGACATTTTCAAAATGCATACGAACATAAATAGCTAGATTACAAATAAATATTCACCACATTTCCTTGAGAATAATCCGGCACCTTTATGCTCCACAGCAAAGAATCTAGCATAATATAGGCTGCATAGCAAGTATATTGCAGTAAAATAAAGGTTAAACTCCAAGTCTTCTAACTTTGGTCCCTAATCTTGATATCCAATATCAGAAGAAGAAAAGCCAAGCAGGACTTCAAACTTTGGTTCATAATAGTAAATAGCAAAAGTCTAACATGTAAGAAACATAATATTTAAATAGATCAATGTGACAAAGAACACAACAAATACCAAACCCAAATAGAATAAAAATTAAAGAATACAAGAAACTTAACCCACTAACTATACCTTATTACAGCACTTCATTGCTACTGTACGAAGCATTCTCATCATATACCTACAATATCAGCAATATAATATCGTTAGTACTAGCTGATAAGCAGCAATTAAAACTTAGTCATACCTCATTGGTAAAAATACTTACCAATGAGTCATCTTCAATGTTCATGTGATCATCCGAGTCATTATCAAATGTGTCATTTCCCCGGCCTTCTGACTGTGAGATGCCACGACGAACACGACAAGTTGTTCGATTGTGGCCCTCCATGCCACACTGTCCACATCGATGTTTTCTTTTATTGGACTGTGAAGCCCCCCCTTTTGTCCTACATTTTCTTGGGTCCCTTGGCATGCTATGTCCGAGATCATTGGTTGCAAGCCCAGCTCCAGAATTATCCACTTGCACACCATCTCTTACACTATCTGCATCATTGACCAACTCTTTTTGTGCAGCATCTTCCTCCTTAAATTGTTTCAACAAATTCATAGCCATTTCCCGTGTAAAGATAAATCTCTCGTTATCTCGACAAGCAAAGTTGGCTAGTTGTCTAAACCAATCCATCAAACAACCGTATTGACTTAGCATCAAAGAATCCCAATGAAGCCCTCGAGCATTTTGGAAACTAACTTTGGCAGTCTTGGTCCACCGAGGCAAGACTAATGACCTTGGCAACTCCTCTATATCTTCATGCACCAAGACGCAAATTATGTGTTCACAAGGTATGCCAAATGATTCCATTCTCATACATGAACAATTGAATTCCATCTCAATGTCACAACAGAATACACGCCACATCTCATTTGGCATTCGGTCTAAAGCGACAGAGTAAATCACATAAGAGCCAGTTTGCCTCATATTTATTACCTTCATTGATGCAGCCCGTACAAGGATTGGTTGGAACATATGAAATATTGATAGGGTGTAAATATTGGCAGCACTCCTCTCTAACTGTTGAAAACAGGTTTACAAACTGGGTCTCCCATTCACAGAGGCGAGGTCAGCCTGGACCTCTTTCCACCTTATATGGTCGACACAACGATTAAAGTGTTGAATGAACTCAACCAGATTGTACCTTGAGTTGACATACTTTGCAATGATCGAGTTTAATCCCTCGCACCGAGAAGTAGTCCGGAAACCAGCAAAAAACTTCCCTCTTATATGTGCAGTTGCCCATGAATGTCTCTTTTTATACATATCTAGGACCCAATTCTTGTTTTCGACACCAAATCCCTCAACCATTTCAAACCACTTTTGACGAAATACATCAATTTCATAGTCGCCTAGCATACACTTTTTAAACATGGAGGTAAACTGGGGCTTGCCAATGTTACTTGTTGCATTGCGAATCAGATGCCATGCACATAATCTATGATGTGCATTAGGAAACTCTTTCTCAATGGCGAACTTCATTGATAAATCACCATCCGTGATCACCGAAACAGGTGCTTTCCCATTCATTGCCACTTTCAGTTGTTGTAGCAACCACCTATATGTGTCTTTTTCCTCATCGCAAATTAAAGCAGCAGCAAAGATAATTGTTTGATTGTGATGATTGACACCAGAAAATACCACCAGTGGACACATATATTTATTCCTCTTATAGGTAGCATCAAAAGCCAGCACATCACCAAATAATGAGTAGTCTGCCCTACTGAGACCATCACACCAGAATAAATTGCGCAAAGTACCATCGGCATCCATGTGATGATTAAAATAGAGAAAAGGGTCATTTGTTGCTTGATCTTCTAGATACTTCAAAGCTGCATATGCATCACCGGGTAATTGGCGCCTCTGCTTTGCTATTTTATTGTACATGTCCCTTTGCGTGAAAGAGAGATACTCGTAGCCACCTGCCTGATTTGCTAATGCCCGATACATCTGTCCAACACTAATCCCACCCTTTTTCATGTTAACCATGTGGCCAATATCAGCCTCGGACATGAATCTATGCCCAGGGAGTAATCCAGTCAACCGAGGATCCAGAAGTGGATGATTGTGTTCATCAGAAAAATAGGAAATAAACCAACGACCACTAGGTGCATCTACACGAATCTCCATCATTGCACTGCAGCCACACCTTGTCTCGGGTGTAGGTTTTCTCTTAAGGTTTCCAATGCCGTAATTATTTTGCAGTCTAAATCCTTCACGATGACATACAAAATTCTTCAACTTAAGTGCGCCCGCACGACTCTTCCTACTCCTGTTCTTCCGAGCACTAAAGCCTCTTGTCCTTGCATATCTATTGTAGAACTCAAATGCAATGTCGACATCAGAAAAGTGAAAATGACATACATCTTCATCCCTGATGTTCCAAAATTCAATCATCCCAATGTCTTCAAGTGAGTCAATGTTATACCCTTCATCGAAGCCGTGATAATCGAACATTGGTTCCACACTTGTGTCGTCCTCATCCATATAATCCACGTCAACTTCCTCATATTTTTCTTCCTCCTGCTCATACTGATCATATGATGTATGCTCGCTATTAACCCCTTCATGAGAAAATTCTTGACCCATAACTTCCTAAACACCAATACACAATTCACAATCTTTTAAAATTGAAATCAATCCAATAGTGTCAATCTTAGGAATCATGGAAGTGGACACGAATTTCATTTATTATATTAGGGGGAAATGAAGGAGCGTGAATCCAAAATCTAATAGCGAAACTATAAGAGTAAAAACAGAAAGACAAGAACAGTTGGCAATGCCAGCTATGCATGCGATGGGTGCAAGGGGAATAAAATATTAAAGAGTATATATCCTATCTATCAATCTATCCTCCAGTTTGCCATAGTGACGAAGAAGATCAACCATGCATGTGTAGTGTTGAACAGTTGGATTGATACCATAATCCCTCATCATCATATCATAAAATGATTGCCCTTCATTGGGCAGAAGCCCACGGCTGCAAGCTGCTAGAACACCAACAAAGGTTATAAGATCCGGCCGAGCCTCTTTCCTCATAACCTTCTCATTGGATTGAAATCCATGTCTCCAAGCAAGACCGTGGATCTCCTTCCCGTGAGGAAGACAGGCAATGTCAGCCGAGGACGAAATCACAGTTACAAGAGAAACAAGTTCAGAGGAAGACAGGCAATGGCATCCTGGTGGGGCCCATTCCAGGTGTAACCACGAATCAGGACGTTCCAGAGAAACAAGTTCAGAGGACCATTTTAAGTTTTCAAACTTGTATCATGTCATTAAGATACAAGGTCAGAGGATCATTTTGTGACACTTGATTTTCCGTATAAAAAAAATCAACATAATTTAACAAAATATATATAGATATGCTTACAAGTTACAAGAGCATAAGAAAAACACCTACTTGTAACATAGGATGGTGGTGAAGTCACAAGATATGGAAGCTGTGATATGTTTAAGAACTAATAATCAGAGCACAGATGAACTAGATATGTCACATATATGGTATACAATAAATCAAGTGCTACTTCATCCTAACCTTTTGATGTTATCAAATAGTGATCCGCTAGAGTGAAGACTCAAAGAATCCAGATGAAGTATGATTGGCCCTGATTCATCATCACTTTTATCCGGAATACAAATAATGATCAAGCTCCAATGAAGACTGAATACATGAAACATTAGAAGAAAAAGAATCCAGAAATGAGAGAATGGACAACAGTGAATTGAAAACATACGAAATGATGAATTGAAAACAAATTCACCTATATTTATACTGTATTTCCAACTAAACAAAAACAATAAGCAATTGCCATATTTATGTCAACCATAGGATCTGATTAGCTGGACTAAGGCTTGGTGGCAGGTAATATAACTATACATATGTCATATACTCATGTGTCTTTGGCAAAAAGTTCTGGTCCATACATAAAAACTATAGATACCGTTGTGGAAGCAGTAGTTAGCTGAATTAGCCAATATACCAACTTAAGAAAATAGCTACCTAACCAAAGAATGCTCATCAAGATTATTCTTCACTAAGTCTTCAGTTTAATAAATAAAACAAAATGGTAATAAAGTCTAGGCAAAGATTTAACATTGTTTATATCTTCAATTGCAATGTATAAAACCCTTTTAAACTCAATACTAGAATTTTGATGGTGCTGTTTTTGAGTAAGTTGGCAGAGAAATTTAAATTCAGTGTTAATTATGTATTCATAACATATAGTTTTGTCACTAGGCACTTTCCATTTGTTTGGGCTTATTCTATGGTTCTGTTAGTAAAATAAGCATAGCCTTAAAAGCAAGTGTTGCTTATAAGCACACATAAGGCAAAGAGAAAGAGAGTTATTATTTCAAAGAAAAGAGAAAGAAGAAAGAAGAGGGAAAGGAGTGAGTGCTCTGGCTTTGTGGTGCAGCAATGGCATCAACACCAAAACAGTCTTACGAACAGCAGCCACTGAATGTGCAGCAGCGAGCTAGGAACTCGGGGATGATCAACTCTAGCCAGAGTCCAACAGGGGATGACAGGGAAGAGGAGATGTCGAGATCAGCCTTGGCGATGTTTCGAGCCAAGGAAGAAGAGATTGAAAGGAAGAAAATGGAGGTGAGGGATAAGGTTCATACTTATCTGGGAAATGATAAGGTTCATACAAAGAATTAAAGCCACTGGGTCAGACCTGCTAAAAAAAGGTAACATAGCTTCATGTTGTTCTACTACATTTTCAAACAATTACAAAAGATATAATTTCTAAATATGTTATTTTATGAAAGTTACCGAACAAGTTCTTAATGTTTGCTACTTTTTTTCTAAAAATCTTTACTTACGCCATAGGATTTGGTTCAAGGAGGCAAAGTGATCCACGTAACAATAGTTACACAGCTTTTAATACAAAACCATTTAAGCATTGGGTATAGAGTTTAATCAAATTGACCATATTTTGCTGCTTTATTCAAGTGGCCTCATGTTGCTTTCTTGGCCCCATCTTGTCTTATCAATTGGGAGGTAAATGAACATGATTATTTCAGTGGTTATGGTGATAATTCATAATAATTGTGTTCAAATATCCACATAGAAAATGATAAAATTGGTTCAGTGGAAGATTCCAAAATCTCCATGCAAGCAAGCTTCTTTACCATCATTATTCATTATGACTATACAATTATGTATATTATTCTACTAGTAAAATTTTTTAATTTAATTGAATAATAATAATAATGTAAAACCTTGTTACACTTTAATATAACAATGAAACTCTTAATTTATTTGTTTACTCTTTTCCTCTCCAATATTTTTTGGGGTCACAGGAGAGAGAATACAAGGATGTCCTTGAAGCTTTCAATGAGAAAAACGGGGAAAAGACTCAACTAGTTACAAAATTGATGGAGGTTAGAACTTCTATTTATATTTTCTACTGTTGTAAAAAGGAATGAATATTTGTCACTAAGTAAAAGAAAACAGGATAATTTTCTACATATAATTTGATCTAACTAAGTAACTTGCATTCTTCTTTTTTTTTCTTTTTCTTTTTGGCCATACCAAATATAAGCATGCAAAGGGAGAAACAGATTATAGCCAAAGAACGAGCAAACAAAAAAGTAATAGAAATATGTTCACCTCAGCGGTGAAAATTAGCATCCATGTCCTCTCAGGGGATTCATTGCCACCCAGGGTTTCAAGAAAGCCAGAAGGATCAATTTTCGCTTTCTCAATGACAGAAAGTGCAAACAGAACCTTCTCTGCTGCTACCTTTCTCGTCTTAGCTGCATCTATTAGCACTTTTACACTTTCCTCTACTTCCTAAGCAGACATGAAAAGAAATAAATAAAGCATATGAAACTCATCATGGCCATTAAAATAGAAAATAAAAATACTTTGATATTGCTTTCCGGCTCAAGCAGATGCATTATTCCATTTCTCTTCTTATGTGATCCTCAAATATTTATTATCATTATTAGTTAATAATTATCATTGTTAGCCGCTGAAATTCGTAACACAAAAAAGAAAGAAACAACAGCCTCTAATAGCAATACCATAGAGTAACCCACTTGAAACATAAGACAGTGGTAACCCACTTGAAAATTCATCAAAAAATTTCACAGGAATACCATAGAGTAAAATCACATATCAACATAAAAGTAAATATACTCGTCAACTGTGAATTGAAAAGGCATAATGATTAACTAACCTCCAAGCGTTTAGGCAGAGTCCTGCGCGGCGGCGGCAGAAGCAGGGAGCGACGGCGGACGCAGGGAGCAGCGGCGGACGCAGGGATGAAACCTAAACGAACAGGAAGCAACATCAAACACGCGAAAACAAAAAGGATATAGTGAAATTGAGAATAGCACGGTGAATGTGAGAGCTCACTGAGTGATGCGGCAAGAGAATTTTACATCCGGGCTATTGCAGCGAACTGAGATCGGAGGGCATAGTGATAGGGTTTGGTGAGAAAAGGGAGGGCAGAGCTAGGTTTTTCATTCTATAAACCCTAGCAGACCTCTTTTCTCTTTTGAATCTGAAACTAAAAGAAAAAGGAAAAAAGTGTAAATAACAAAAGTTAAAGGGGTCAAAATCTAATTAGTAAATTTTTCAAAAAAAAAAAACGGGATACATTTTGTAATTATTTTTATGATGGTTAATGATAAACCTACAAAAATGTAGAAGCATGGAATCCATGGCCCATTTTGTGATAACTATATTTATTGGGTGTTATCTAACTCACATTGATGATCTTTTTGGATATAAAATTGATTTACATGTGTTTCGATTAATGATTGAATCTCGTTTTTTCTGGATTTTATATAATTAAGGCATAGAATATACTTTTAGTGCTTCTGGTGTCAAAATTATCAAATAAATATTTTACAAAATTTTTTTAATATAAAACAATTTAAATTTAACATTAATTTACATATTATCTAATCTTTAAATAATATAATACTTATTATTAAAAGAAAAAAACGCAAATCAGTCCCTCACAGTTATCTCAAAAGACAACGAAATTTTTGATAAAAAAAATACCCAACCCAATTTCTGAGCTTTACTTTTATGGGACTGATTAGTCCTTGTGTTAAAAAAGTTAATGTTATTTTTTTTTTGCACAGGAGCTAATCAGTCCCCAAAAAAAATATTAGGAGCTGGGTTGAGTGTTTTTTTGAAACCTCGTTGTTCTTTCGAAATAATTATCAGAAGTCGACAGGAGTCGAGTAGAATATTCAGTCTTATTAAAATACACTATATAATTATACAAATTTAAATTACAATTTATTTAAATATGACATTTGTCCCATACTTTATACTATGCTGAAATTGTTAAAAATTATTTTTATTCAACTTAAAAAAAGTTTATGATTTAAGAATTTTAAATTATAAAATATTTAAATTCAATTTAATCAACTCCTTATTAAATTATATTTATTTAAATTTTAAATTTAGATCTTTTAAAATAAAAATATTGATAAAGTGAGAAATTAATTACTGTTAGTTTTATAATTTCTATGAAATATGTGTTTAACTATCTTAATTTAAGAATAATTAATTTTTTATTTAACTACTTTATCAACTTTTTTATTTTAAAAAATATTAATTTTTAAATTTTAAAAGTCAATGTTATAGTTCTTATAAATTGATATCTAAATTTTATCTAATTTATTTTTTATAATAAATTTTAAATTTTTATCTTTTAAATTAAATATTAATTTTTAATTATGTTTAATATATTAGATACTATCTTTTAGATACTATAATAATAATACCAATTTTAAATTATATCATTCAAAACTGGTATACATCTTTGAGCAACTGAAATCCTAATTCAATATTTAAATAAGAAAATCCTCTATATAAATTGTAACCCATTGCAAAAGTTCTTCAGCCTTCGTTTCCACTCCAAATCTTTGTGGAACACCAATTCACTCTTCCTTATCCAGCCCTAGCTACTCTTTTCGACCCACTGCCGCCTCTCCGTCGAGCCACTGCCGCGTCCGTCCGTCGAGCTCGGCCACCGTTCGTCCGTGTAGCCACTGCACCCAAGTCTCCAACTCCCCTGCTCTCTTCTTCGGCGAGCTCGCCCCATCTCCTACTCTTTGCATCTTCCTGCCGTCGTCTGGTTGGTGTCGTCTATCAGTGAAGGGTCTGTCGGCGTCGTCTTCGAAGGTCAGTGAATGTCTTGCTCGCTTGTTCTTCAGTTGTTCAGTTGTTCTTCGTTTTTTTCTACTTTTTTATGCTCTGTTTTTGTGATTAGCTCTGATTTTGTGTGTTGCATTTTATTGATTAATGAATGTTTTGTGATTAGCTCAGGTTCTTTACTGATTATTGGTTTTTTATTGATGTGATTAAACACCATGGCAGTTAGATTACCTCCAGAAACGGTGCCAAGAATTGTGAATCCGCAATATTATTTTTTATTTAGGATTTAGGATTCAATCAAGAATTGGCTTTGGTATTATTTTAAGAGGAGATTGCTGTTTTTGGCACCTGTATCACTAAAAAGTATTTAAAAAACAATCGTGTATGTGAAGCTGAAAGTGAATGACATATTGTTTTCGTGGGTAATTCAGTTTGCTGCATTGCATTACTAAGTATCTTTGTTCTAATGAATAAGAAAAAAATATAAATTCATATGAATCAAACAGGTTCTCCTCTTGTGAATAGGTTTTGCACTTGACTATGGAATAGGTAACTGTTATTGTTGAAATTATTGCTTAAAATGGATTTGTTATGCTGCTGCTATAAATTAATTTCTTTCTAGCTCTTGACCTCTTGTTAGGAAGTTTCAGATGCCACATACTTAATTCTGTGTTGTATGTATTGCAAAGGGTACAATGAAGGTAGGCCGCTTAGCAATTAAACGCAAAGCCAAAGGACTGCTTCCTCGTCAGTGGGTTATGTAACAATTAAGTGTCAATTTTTTGTTGTGTCATTCCGATAATAATTATTTGGCAAAAGAATTTCTCTTATTGCTCAAAAGAATTCCTTTCCTTATCTAATATCTCTACATAGAAAACATAATTTAAACCGTATGGGTAGTAATTTTGTACTTCTTTCTCTGTTGCAGCATTCTTATAACTCCTAAATGATATAAATATAGTGAAACACATTGTTTGAGTGAAAGTTTGGATGAATAAATTGCATAACCAAAATAATCTATCTGATTGCTTCCTGTGTATAATCTTTATGCTATTTCTTGTGTTTTTTATTTTACAAAAATAAGTTTTTTTTTTCTTTTTAAGTTTTACACGAGTTCTCACTCTTTAGTACTTGTTTCAAATGAATATAACTAAGTTAAAGTGAATTATTCATATCACTGTATAAAGGTTCGAGCTGGAATAGTTGGATACCCTAATGTTGGAAAGTCATCATTGATAAACCGTTTACTAAAGTGAAGAATGTGCCCTGCAGCCCCAGGAGTTACCCTAATTGTTCATGAACTTGTATCCTGTTAAAGTTGAAACTAATGGCTTCTAATGTTGAGTACTTAACAAGTTTTTGCGAATTTTGAGGTTGATGACAAATTTTCATGTTGGCATTTAATATTTAGATATTTTTTTACTATTTAACTTTTGAGTTTGTATTTTGATAAGATCATATAGTTTTGGTTGATGATATTTCATGTAGTGTTTTAAATTTGAAAGATATTTTAAAATTTATATTAAATTATAATTATATTTTAGGATGTTTATTTATTTATAATTTATTTATTATTTTATTTTAAAACCGTTTTTTCAGTTGAACCACGATTAGACCGGTTGAACTAACAAACCAGTGACTAGAATGGTTTTATGACCGGTCCGGTTCTCAGAACCTTGCTTACACCTTCTTCAACCAACACTTTCATCAGCATCGGCTTCGGTGCAGCACAAAGTGACTTTTTTTCTAGGGTTTGGTTCTGACGATTATTATGAATCCTTTTTCGTGTTTGTAGTTTAATTTGTGGGTGGAGTGAATTGACGTTTTATTTTCTATGAATTTTCAAATTCTGACCCTTTTTTTTGTTTTCAGATCTGACTCTTTGTAACTCAACATAGCTTGCGTCAGAGACATGGACGAGATTAATCGATGGGCAGACATTAATGAAGATTTGTTTAAAGAAATTTCAAAACGATTCCATGCCTACGATGATTACATCCGGCTTCGATTGGTTTGCAAAGAGTGGAGCTTGAAACATCCAAAGATTCCCAATGGAAACAAAATTCCGTGGTTATTGTTACCTGACGAAACTGTCAAGAATTATTCCTACGAAGACGAGGAGATTCATCATCTCATGCAATTAGGTGCTGCAGATGATGAAACTCTTGATACTTGTGCCCTTGAAGAGAAAGATATTTACCATATCATGCTGTCAGAGATGCAGTCGTACAACAAGTTCGTTCGCGGTTCTGGTCATGGATGGTTGATTGTCCAATCCATATCTGATGGCACTATGCAAATGTTAAATCCATTTACAAATCATAGTTTGGATCTTCCTCCAGTCTCAACTTTACCCACTATAATTGATTACCAGCCTGATAATCATGGGGATGAATACACAATGTGGGATTTTCGTGACATTAGGATCACCCTGGATAGAGATAGAACACATAGATTCCAAGTTGAAAAGGTTATTATAAACTCATCTCCTGAGCATGACATTGAAAATTTTATGGCGGTGGTGATATTCGGACCTAACCAGCGATTGGCCTTTTACAAGCCTGGCAATATGAGATGGGTAGAATTTCCAACCAGAGATAAGGGGTTTAATGACGTAATATTTTTCCAAGGAAAGATATATGCCATAAACAATTACGGGCAGCTATATGAATTTTATACAAACACAAGAGCAGGGCTTAAGGGAGGAATCCATGAAACCAGACCACCATCTGAAATTCCCGTAGGCCCTCTCAGGCTTAAATATCTTATTGGGTGCACCAATGGAAGTTTATTGATGTTGACAAGATATGTTAACCTTCCCTTGGGGAAGGAATTAGGGACTTCCAAATTCGATATCTATGAGTTAAAAAGAAACGGGAAAGAATGGTCAACATTAGATAATTTAGGTGACTATATACTAGTGATTGGATATAATTCATCTGTTCAAATTTCTGTGCCTTTTCTAAGCAAAGGAAATCAGATTTGGTTTACAAATAACCAAATGGAGTTGCAATCATCATTTTACGATCCTGTTGCCCAAGATATCGGCATCTTCGACTTGGACCATGGAAATTTCCAGAGAGTTTTGTTAGATGTGAAGTTCTTTTGTCCTCCTGTTTGGTTGTTATCCTAATTCATACTCCTTAAGCTTTTGTCCTTGTACTTTAATCTTTTCAAATTTCAAGTCTTTTAATTTGTTTAGACTATTTATTACATATCCTTAAAATGTTAGTTCTCCCCGTATGGTGAATACATGTTTGCAAATTATTATGACGCTTTTAGCACAACATATCTTTGACTTTTATTTATTGCTTTGGATGTTTGCTTGCAATTGAAGCGTCTCTTCTGGACTTGGATTGGGATTAGCAATGCTCACGGCTTATACTTGTCTTTCTGTAGAGATGGCAATATCATCCGAACCCGCAGGTACCCATCCTGCCCCAATCTGCTTGGGGGCGGGTAATTGCGGGACGGGTTTTTACCGGGGCGGGTTCTCATGCGGAGTCGGATCGGATTTAGGTAATACCTGTCCTTACCCACCCAATATATATATAATAAATAGAATTAATAAAAATATAGTAAGACAATTTTTTTTTATAAAAAAACTTAATAATCATATGAAACTATTCATAAAAAAACGAAATTGACGTGATATGCATTACATAATGCTTCATATCATTTGATTTCACACATTAACCATTATATATTATTTTTTAAAAAAATTCATATACAAATATTCAAAATATTAACAAAATTATTTATAAAAAAATTAGTATTATATTCATAAAAAATAAGTTTTATAAGACAAAAATATGCCATCTTTATATTTTTGAATTTTTGTTGATTTTTAAATAAAATTAACTAAAATTTTTAAATTACCTTTACTCATTATCTTTAACGTCAGACACCATCTTCATTTTTATTTTCCCATATCTCAAAGACTCAAACTGTCACGGTCCTCCGTCACTACCATTTTAGCCACCTTTGACACTGTAACAATAACCACACTGCCACCGGTCCACCACTACCACTAAATCCATTTTATAACTAATCCATGGATTCAATATAACCCAATTAAAAAAAAAATCGGGATTCATTCTGTTCTGAGCATGTCTTCATATGAAACTGGAATTGAATGGTGGGATGGATTTTTGAAACGTTAGTTCGAGCATGTCTTCATATGCGTGCAAAAAAATTTCAGCTTCAGTGACTGAAAATGTTCCTAATTTGGACATTACTACGGTTATGTATCCATTATAATCCTCAGGGAGACCAACAGTGATTGTTTGAATGTGATCATCATTATCAAGCTGGTAGCAAATTGCAGAAAGAGTATCTACGGGTTTTCTAATTTTGGATAGGTAATCAGTAATGGTGCCAGTCTTCTTGACGCACTTATGCTGTGATTTGAGACTCTGAATGCGGGTCTTTGATGTGGTGGAGAAAAACTTATTGATAGTGGCCCAGGCATTATAGAATCTGTGACAATGGAGAATCTTGTTCTTGAAGGGGTTGGTCATTAAGGCCATCAGCCACGTAGTGAAAGATAGATCATCTTGCTTCCATGCTTTGAATGTTTCGATTTCTTGAAGAAGATCAGTAGTTGAGGCTTCAATTGGTGAACCTGTTTTAGAGGTTGAATCTGCTTTAGCTGCTGATGCAGGTTGAGGCTTTGGGACTAGTTCAAATTGAGTAGGAGCATTTGTCCAGTAAAGATGATTTTGCATAGAGAAATTCTGGATGGTAAGCCAGACACGATGCTTCCATGTGTTGAAATTTGAATCTTCCAACTTCTCAGCAATAGGAAGTAAAGGTAATTCACGATTATATCTAAAATCGGCAACTTCCTCTGCTACCAATGTTAGTATTCCAGTTATTGATTTGGGATTACTACCCGAAGAAGGTAATTCACGCCATGAGATCATTCAGAAAGTCAAAGATGCGGGTGAGAAATGGGGTTTCTTTCAAGTGGTCAACCCCCATGACATTCCACCTTGTGTTTTGGATGAAATGCTTGATGGGGTGCGTAGATTTCATGAGCAAGATGCTGAGGTGAAGAGATAATTTTATTCACGTCATATTACAAAGAGAGTGTTCTACAACACCAACTTCAATTTTTATAAAGCTTCAGAGGTTAATTGAAGGGACACCCTCTCTTGTCTATCGGCACCGGGGCCCCTTGACCGTCACCAACTCCCTTCCATTTGCAGGTATATGGAGAAAGACTAGAACTCTAGCCTAGTTGTTGATTTGTGTTACGGACCCACAAGGGCCCAGTCCAACCCGCCGACGGGTTGGGGCACCACTTGACCCAGGAACAGACCTCCCCATATCAATAAGAACAACCCAACGGTGCCCGATCTGTCGGGTCGGTAACTCGGGGCGACACCTGAAGACCCGGCCCCGAAATTGGTACGGCTAAACCCGGCCACGTAGGCAAGGGCAGCTCGCAGGAGCTCCCTGGACAATGGACTAGGTCACTTCATAGGCCCACCCAGCACCACGTATATAAGGGGGAAGTCAGCACTCCCCCCAAGATATGCGTCACTTTACCTAATCTGGCTAACATATCGTACGGACACTGACAAGACCATTGGAGTGTCTTTGCAGGTGGCCACTCCCCTTTTTCCTTTCGCTCCGTCGTCGCCAGCCCGCCACTGGCCCTCGCTCCACGTTGGCTCGGGATCCCCCTCTCTCCTACCCATCACCTATCGACGACCCGAGGACCCAGGTAACGAACATTGGCGCCGTCTGTGGGGACCCCGACGCAGGCATGGAGCGACCCATCACTTCGGAGGAGCTCCGCGAAGAGCTGGGGCTCGTTTGAGCAGGGCGAGTTCGACGGCACGCGCTGCCGAACACCCGAGACCCTCCGTCCAACCCAACCCACAAATGTATACCAGGACCCCCGAAAGGCGCCCCTTCGGGGGGACAGGAGCCAACAACGCCAAGATCATGCAAGAGCTCAGGCATAGAGTGCAGAACCTCGAGCGGGAGCTGGCGACGAGGGGCCAGTCCCACGAAAACGCCAGCCATTCACACGGCGGCGCAGGCCGGTCCCACGCTCATACCCGCTCCCCCTCCCGCGGACGCGACAGCCAAGGTAGAAGCCTAACAAGGCACGAAGAGGCGTGCACCAGGCAACCTCCAGACCGGCTCGAAGCAAGTCCAAAAGCCGTTGGGGGACCCAGAAAGAGGAGACCAGAAGACATCAAGACCCCGTAATCATGGGAGCAACCCTTTTCCACCCCTCAATCCTCAAGGTCCGGCTCCCGAGAAACTTTGACAAGCCAACGAACATGAGGTGTGATGAGACCAAGGACCCCCAGGAGCACGTCACAACCTTTGAAGCAAGAATGAACTTGGAAGGGGTAGGCGACTTGGTTAGATGCCGGGCGTTCCCCGTGACGCTAGCCGGCTTGGCTATCCGGTGGTTCAATATCCTCCCACAAGGGTCCATCACAACTTTCGCAGACATATCCCAGAAGTTCCTAGCCCGGTTCACGACACGCATAGCCAAGGCAAAGCACCCAATCAACTTGTTGGGAGTCACCCAAAAACCCGGGGAGCCAACCAGAAAGCTCCTAGATAGGTTTAACGACGAATGTCTGGAGATCGACGGCCTCACGGACTCAGTCGCTAGCTTATGCCTAACAAATGGCCTGCTGAATGAAGACTTTAGGAAACAGCTCACAACCAAGCCTGTATGGACCATGCAGGAAATCCAAAACATAGCCAAAGAATATATCAATGATGAAGAGGTTAGCCAGGTTGTAGCAGCCAATAAACGGCAGCCCCCTAACTCGCAAGCCCAGAAGACATTTCAGGTCGACAGGTACAAAGAAGCTCCCAGGGACGGCACCCTAAATAAGTCGCCCAAGCAACCAAGGGTAGGAAGATTCACGAACTACACGCCACTCACGGGGCCTATAGTAGAAGTCTACCAACAAATTGCAGACAAAGGAATCCTATCCAGACCAAGACCCCTGAAAGAGAGAACGGGAGGCAACAAGAACCTTTACTGCGATTACCACAAGGGGTTTTGTCACAAAACACAAGACTGCTTCGACCTCAAGGATGCCTTGGAACAGGCCATCAGAGAGGAAAAACTGAGCGAATTCTCCCGGCTCATCAGGGAGCCGAGGAGGCGGGAAAGGGAGCGCTCTGAGGAAGATCGGTGCCGAACTGTCAAGCCAAGGCAAGAACCCCCACGGGACGCCACTAACCCCCCAACGTTCGTGGTCAACATTGTGGTCGGGCGAGACAACCCCCCCAAATCCAAGTCGGCAGTGAGAAGGGACACCCGGGTACTCTCCATCTCGACAGATGGCCCCATCACCAGCAAAAGGCACCCCACATTATCTTTTGGCCCAGAAGATAAATGGTTCAACGACCTCCCCGAGAACCCCCCATGGTAGTTACAGCAATGGTCGGGGCTGGGCTGGTTAGGCGCATCCTCGTCGACACGGGAGCCGACTCTAATATCTTATTTAGAAACGTATTCAACGCCATGGGGCTCAGGGAATCCGACCCCAAAAACCACTAACATGGAGTCATGGGATTAGGCGACAACTACATCAAACCCGACGGAACGATCTCTCTCCCAATCAGCCTAGGAACTGGTGACACCATGAAATTGGTTATGGCAGACTTTGTGGTCCTTAGAGACTCCACTGCTTATAACATCATCCTAGGAAGGAAAACTATCAACGAATTCTCAGCTATAATTTGCACCAAGTTCTTAACAATGAAGTTCATAACGGACAAGGGAACAGTCGGTTCCATAAGGGGAGACCTAGAGACGGCAGTCACTTGCGATAGTGCTAGTCTCTCCTTAAGAAAAGAATCTAAGAAGGCAGCCGACGTGTTCCTAGCAGATCTAGACGTCAGGATGGAGGACAAACCAAGACCCGAACCAGAAGGGGACATGGAAAAGTTTCAAATAGGGAAGTCGGCAGATCAATTCACCTTCATAAATAGGAACCTACCCCATGAGCTCAAGGGCCCCCTCATAGAGATCGTAAGGGCAAACAGCAACCTCTTCGCATGGACCCCATCCGACATGCCCGGATTAGATCCTGAGGTCATGTTTCACCGGCTAGCCATAAAGCCCGAAGCCAAACCGGTAGCCCAGCGACGAAGGAAGATGTCGCAAGAAAGAGCCGAAGAAGTCGCCAAGCAAACAGCAGGACTGCTACAAGCAGTGTTCATCAAGGAGCTTGAATATTCCACATGGCTGTCCAATGTCGTCCTGGTCAAGAAAGCCAGTGGAAAATGGAGAATGTGCGTTGATTACTCCGACCTAAACAAGGCATGCCCGAAAGACTCCTTTCCCCTCCCCAACATCAACACCCTAGTAGACTCGGCAGCGGGGTATCGTTTCCTCAGTTTCATGGATGCCTATTTCGGCTACAATCAAATCCCGATGCACCGACCCGACGAAGACAAAACAGCATTCATAACACCAGGGGGCACCTACTACTACAAGGTAATGTCGTTCGGGCTGAAGAATACAGGGACTACCTACCAAAGGCTGATGAGCAGAGTCTTCCACGACCTCATCGGTAAAACGGTAGAAGTGTATGTCGACGATATCCTGGTAAAAACAGCAGAGTCGAGCAACTTAATAGACGACCTCCTGGCTGTTTTCAAAGCACTAAGGAAATTCAACATGAGGCTTAACCCGCTTAAATGCGCATTCGCCATGGAAGCAGGGAAATTCCTAGGGTTCATGATCACGCAAAGAGGGGGTAGAAGCCAACCCGGACAAGTGCGAAGCCGTCCTCAAAATGACGAGCCCTGGATGCATCAAAGATGTGCAGCGACTCACCGGGAAGCTCACGACCCTATCTCGGTTCCTCGGAGCCTCAGCTGAAAGGGCCATTCCATTCTTCAACCTAATGAAAAAAGGGATTGCCTTCGAGTGGACCCCGGAATGTGAAGAAGCATTCAGCCATTTCAAGAGGATACTCTCGGAACCTCCCGTACTCAACAAACCCAGAGAAGGCGAACCCCTATACTTATACCTAGCCGTGACAGCACAAGCGATGGCGGTAGTCCTAGTTCGGGAGGAGGACAAGACCCAGCGGCCAATATACTTCATCAGTAAAATACTTCAAGGGGCAGAGATGAAGTACACCAAATTGGAAAAGCTAGTCTACGCCCTATTGATCTCATCTAGAAGGCTAAAACAATACTTCCAAGGGCACACAGTCGTCCTGAGGACCGACCAAGCCATCCGACAAGTCCTCCAAAAACCGACCTGGTGAGGAGAATGATGGCATGGGCAGTAGAGCTGTCCCAATATGATTTGCAATACAAGCCAAGACAGGCAATCAAAGCCCAAGCCATGGCAGACTTCCTTGTAGAAGTCACGGCGAAAACTCCCGACACACCGAACACACGGTGGAAACTCCACGTTGACAGAACATCCAACCAAACGTTCGGAGGCGCCGGGATCATCCTCGAAAACTCGGCAGGAGTATCCTACGAGTAATTCATCAAGTTTGAGTTTCTGGTCTCCAATAACCAGGCCGAATACGAAGCACTGATCGGGGGATTAATTCTAGCCAAAGAAGTCGGAGCATCAAAAGTTGAAGTCAGTAGCGACTCCCAGGTCGTCACCTCCCAAGTAAACGGCAACTACTAAGCCAGGGACCCGCTGCTACAAAAATACTTGGAAAAAGTAAAAGAACTATGCAAAAACTTCGAGGAAGTCACAATCCAGCACGTTCCAAGGGAAAGAAATGCCCGAGCTGACCTCCTTTCCAAGCTCGCGAGCACCAAACCCGGGACGGGGAACAGATCCCTAATCTTAGGGCTGGCGACGGAACCTGCGATCGTCATGTGCGCAATCCAGGTACCAAATCCACCCTCATGGATAGACCCCATCTCCCGATATCTGGAGCATGCGGAGACACCCCTAGATGAGAAGGAAGCACAAGCTATTAAGAGGGAAGCCCCCAAATATACAATCATACAAGGGTAGTTATACAAACGAGGGCTCCACCAGCCCCTACTCAAGTGCCTACACCCCGACCAGACAGACTATGTCTTGAGAGAAGTCCACGAAGGATGCTGTGGTCACCATATTGGGGGGAGATCTTTAGCAAGGAAGATCATCCGGGCAGGATACTACTGGCCTACAATAATGTTGGACGCCCAGGAGTTCGTAAAAAAATGCAAAAATGCCAAGAAAATGCCAACTTCCTACAAAGCACCTCCCGAGGAGCTCAGTCTAATGATGGCCCCCCGACCTTTCGCCCAATGGGGAATCGACCTCTTAGGACCATTCCCACCAGGACCTGGGCAAGTGAAGTACTTAATAGTGGCCGTAGATTACTACACCAAATGGGTGGAAGCAGAACCGCTGGCCAGCATATCCGCAGCAAACTGCCAAAAGTTCATGTGGAGACAAGTGATCACCAGATTCGGGATCCCGGAGACCGTCATATCGGACAACGGAACACAATTCACTGACAAGAAGTTCAAAGAAGCGACTTGAAGGGAAAAAGGGCTCATGGGCAGACGAGCTAGCCTCAGTCTTGTGGTCGTACAGAACCACCCCCCAATCATCTACCGGCGAAACCCCTTTCCGACTCACATACGGGGTCGACGCGGTCATCCCAGTCGAAGTTGGGGAACCAAGCCCAAGGTTACTCCTCGGAACAGGAAGCGAGGCAATCGAAAAGGACCTGGCCGACGAGACAAGGCAAATGGCACACCTAGCCGAAGCAGCAATAAAGCAAAGAATAGCCCTAAGGTACAATGGCAAGGTGTTGAAGAGAAGCTTATGAGAAGGCGACCTGGTCTTACGACGTAACAACATAGGAGCACCAACCCCAGGGGAAGGCAAGCTAGCTGTAAACTGAAAAGGACCTTACAGAGTAAGAGAAGTCCTTGGGAAAGGGGGCTACAAGCTAGAAAAATTGGACGGTAACGAGGTGCCGAGGACATGGAATATGACAAACCAAAACAATGTGGTAAGTTTACTTTTTTACAAGTCTCAAATCGGAATTATAAGGAAGACAAAAAGGCGAGCGGTCGACCTAACAGAAACCCAGGACTGATCACCCCGGGTACCATAAGGGACCAAAAAGAAAACAAATCGACGCAGATAAGCAACGACAAATAAATACCACGATAACGGTAAACCAAAAGGCTGCGACGGCCCAAGCAAGCAAACAGTAAAAGCAAAGCCACGATGGCCCGGGTAGAACAAGCAATAACCAAAACGACAAGTACAAAATAAAGACAAAGTATCCGGTACAACCAAAGGGCGCCTCGTAATAGGCCCCAAAATAAAAAGCAAGTTACAAGATAAACCAAAAGAACATGAAACAAGGAAAATATTCATCTAATGCTTAAAGAGGTCAACAATCCTCCCGCCCTCCACTGTTTTCATTGCACCAACTTGAGAAAGGTCGAGGTCGGGAGCCAGCACGGCCACTTGAAGTTTAATCCCCTCCTCAGTCAGCTTAACGGCCTCACGAGCCCCTTAAGCGAGCTCTTTGTTTTTCTTTTTCAAGGCGGCCACCTCCCGAGTAGCAGCCTCCGCTAAGCTCTCTGCCAACTTTAGCTTCTCCAATTCCTCAACCTTCTTCTTGGCAGCGGCTGTCTCACTACGGGAGGTATTCAGATCCTTTATCAAAGCCATGTCCCGATCCACCAGCCTGTGGATCTCTTTTACATCCTCCTTAGCCTTCTTCCCCAGCTCGGACAGCTTTGTCTTCAGAGACTCCTCCCGGGACCTCGAATCCATCAAATCTTTTTGGGAGTTCCGAAGCTTCACCTCCATAGCGTGATAATTTCCCAAGACAAGCTCCACCTTCTTGGCAATGGCAGCTACCCGAAGAAGGCTGCGATAGATCCACCTTGCCTGCCCGAAAAGGTCGGCTTCATGAAAAAACTCTTCGGTGCCAGGGAGCAGTTGAGATTCAATAAAACCCCCAGCATCGAAGTTCTTCTCCATAACCGAGAGCGCTTTTCCGGAATTCCGTTTCCTCTTCTTGGGATTATCAGCAGCCTGCAAGTCATCATCTTCAAACCCCAGGTCCTCCTCGAAAGAAGCTCCTGCTCCCACACGCGGACCTCCCGAAGTACCCTCGGGTGGGACCTCAACTTCTTTCTGCTAACTTTGGTCAGTATCGTCAACCCGACCACTGGCCTCTCCGGGATCCCTTTGGTCCTGACTCGTTGTAGGGGTCGCCGAGGAGTCTTCGCCACCCTCACCATCCCCTTGGATAAGGTTCATTAGGTCAGCCAAGGTCTTCCTTCCGCCAGCCATAGAAACTAGAAAAAAACCACACAAAGTATAAGTAATAGAAGAACAAAGCGTTAAAAATGCAAAAAATAGAAACTCACTGACATACGACCGGCCGGCCTCACGGTCCCCCATATCAATAAGAACAACCCAACGGACCGCCCCAGGTGCCCGATTTGTCGGGTCGGTAACTCGGGGCGACACCCGAAGACCCGGCCCCGAAATCGGTACGGCTAAACCTGGCCACGTAGGCAAGGGCAGCTCGTAAGAGCTCCCTGGACAATGGGCTAGGTCACTTCATAGGCCCACCCAGCACCACGTATATAAGGGGGAAGTCAGCACTCCCCCCCAAGGTATGTGTCACTTTACCTAATCTGGCCAACATATCGTACGGACACTGAGAAGACCGTCGGAGTGTCTTTGCAAGTGGCCACCCCCTTTTTCCTTTTGCTCCGTCGCCGCCAGCCCACCACTGGCCCTCGCTCCACGTTGGCTCGGGATCCCCCTCTCTCCTACCCATCACCTACCAACGACCCGAGGACCCCAGGTAACGAACAATTTGGTAGAGACTCACATGTATTTTGTCATCGTATAAAGTTGATAATTGAGAACTGTTAGATAATTTGATTTGATATGTTTGCAGAGACGTAACAATTAAGTACTTAGATCATGTTAAGAAACTGGCACTGACTCCATTAGAAATTAGAATTGCTTTGGGAGGCATTAGGCCTAGAAAGCAGTTACCTTAAGGACATAGATTGTGTTGAAGGGATTTTCATGCTTGGACATTATTACCCTCCTTGCCCTGAGCCTGAACTTACTTGGGGGTTAAGTGCTCATACAGATGTGGGTGTTGTAACTGTTCTTCTACAAGACCAAGTTGGTAGACGTCAAGTCTTTTATGAAAACCAGTGGATTGATGTCACACGTATTCATGGTGCTTTCATCATTAATGTTGGTGATATGATGCAGGTGATTATAAATTCATCAATATTTTTGGTAGTTATTTATATTGTATATTTAATTGTGTATTACGAAGTTACCATATATCCCTGTATATAATCTTCCACAAAATTAAACAAACATTTAAATTGTTCAATTGACCTATTAATGTCTTAGCACTTACTACAGTTAATCACAAATGACAAGTTTATGAGCGCCAAGCAGAGAGTTCTTGCTCAGAAAGTAGGTCCACAAGTTTCGACTTCATGCTCTCTGAGAAAACATGTTCAGGATGAATGTCCAAGAATGTATGGACCAATAAAAGAGTTGGTCACAGAAGAGAGTCCTCCAATTTATAAGGAAATAAAAATGCTGGACTTGATTAAACTGGCGTATACCAAAAAGCTAGATGACGATGTCTCTCCACTAGAACACTTCAGGATATGAAGCATCAAGAATTAAAGATATTCCTGTATGAAAGTATATTAATTACAAACCTTCTCGAGGAATTCTAAAGTGAGAGATTCAACATTTGCTGTTATAGAAACTCTCATGTTTTGTATCTAAATAAAATTCATTTGGCGTATGTTAAAGTAGATTATGCGAGTCATTTATGCAAAATATCAAATAAGGGGTTGTACCATCATAAGTCCCATGAACTGAGATATTAAACCTCTCAAATCTTAAAAAAATTTAATTTTGATACACTGACATAGTTTATTTTTTATATATTAATAGTATAAAATATTTTATATATTTATATTATCATATTCATTTTTTTAGATGATTATTCATACCGTCAATAAAAATAGTAGTTATTTTTTATGATTAAGGTAAATAAATATGATTCAAGACAATAATAATAATATTTTAGCTAACATATTGACACATGATAATATTACTATTAATAGACATTTTAAAATAATTTTTAATAAATAAAAAATAAATACATTAAAAATTTTAACTTTTTGTATTTACAATAAAAAATTTTTAATTTATAATCTTTACATGTATTTTTAAGATACAATTAGTTATACCATAGTAATAAAATATTATTATTATTATTATTATTATTATTATTATTATTATTATTATTATTATTATTATTATTACCCTTGTAAATTAAGTCCAAATTTTTTGCTCGGTCATACTTAATTTTATTTTTATTATTTTATTTAATAAATTGTATTTAATTTTAATTAATTAAGAGTTGATCAATTAAATAATATATTCACTATTTATCATTCTTAATTGACCATTGCATTTAGCATGTCTATTATTCACCTATCACTCATTTAAAATTGAGTCAATACCCCACTCGACCCTTGACAATTATCTCGAAAGGACAATGAGGTTCTCAAGAAAAAAAACACCTAATCCGGTCTCTAATATTTTTTTTGGGACTGATTAACCCCTGTGCCAAAAAAACAACATTAATTTTTTTGGCACAGGAGCTAATCAGTCTCATAAAAGTAAATCTCAGGAATCGGGTTGGTATTTTTTTTCAAAGACCTCGTTGTCTTTTGAGATAATTGTCAAGGGTTATTTTAAATTTTTCTCTTTAAAATTACATGTTTTTTTTCATTATATTTTGTATGAATTTACATTATAATAATATCATTTCTATTTTAATAATGTCACTTGTTCAAAAAAAATCTTAATCATTTCTCTGTCAAAAAAAATCTTAATTTAAAAGTCACCTCATTTTTGTGCTGTAACTACGAAGCTAATACCTAATATCTAGAAGAAAACACACATGAAAATAATGACATGGAACCAAATGGGGTAATATTAATATAGTAAGAAAAGCAATTAAAAATTTACCAATTGCTCCAATTTTATGCTCCTATAGATATCTATCATATCTTTCATGCAATTAACAACCTTAGATATCCGTCACCTATTGTAGGAGGCAAATGATAAGAAAGCTTGATTAGATAATAGTAATAAACTTATATAAAAACTCTTAGATAATACATGAACGTGGAGTGCTTATGGGCAGAGTGTTGCTCCAAAGCATCTTTGGTGGCGAATTTTCGGTTTCTGCAGTTGACACAAACAAATCGCTCTTCAGATTCATGATCAGACATCACTCAAAAAATGAGAGAGAGAATGAAAATGTATATTTGAAATGGAATTTGAAATTGACGCGAGTGAAAGAATTAAATAATTACAGTTCTCGTAAATCGTAACGTAGCAAAATGTTAAATTAATTTCTCTTCATGATCAGATATCACTGAAAAAATAATGCATAGTTCTCATAATAAAAGAATTAAATATGAAATTATACAATTGTGTCATAATAAATATTTTTAAAAAATGCTTCTTAATATATTAAATTATATACCTTGATAAATATAAAAGGTTACCTATGTATATTTATATCTTAATAAGTTGCTATGCAAAGTAATATAAGAATGAAACAAACCCTTGTTAATCAATTGATGAACTCTTAGGTTTTTATTGTTAAGCTAATTATTGTAAGTGCTAACTAAGAATTTAAAAATAACTAGAAATTAAAGTTATAACTTGAGAGAACACCTTATAATAAAAAGTGGTATAATGAATATGAAAAAGACTAAAAATAATATATGAAGTAGTAAAAAAAATGATGCAAATTTTTGTTAGACAATTGGTGAATTTTTAAATTTTAATTGCTAAATTAGCTACTGTAAATTAAATGTTAACCAAAGATTTAGAAAAAATTAAAAGTTAAAATCATAACTTGTGAGAAATATATTACAGTAAAAAATAGTACAATAAAAATGAAAAAGACCAAAAATATATAAAATAATAAAAAAATAATACAAATTCTTGTTCTTAATGAAAAACTCTTAAATTTCTATCTCTAAGCTAATTACTTTAAATGCTAATGATATTTATTTTTTAGAATTTTTAATTATTAATAATATACTATAAGAGTAAAAAATAACAGCAGCAGAACCAAACACCTGCAAATTTAGAGGGGAGGGGAGTGTCATTTTAGCATCTCGCAGAGGAGGGGAGTGGAATTTTCCCTATTTATTATAACGGGCCTGGTACACATACAAGCAAAAACGGTATATAAGTTTTACAAGTTGGCCCAGCTCATAAAAAATACACACGCATAAAGAGCATTGAATGGAGCGTCAATTACACGCGCTCCACTCAAACGGTTACGCTTCTCGTAAACTGCCCCCTTAATTGCAAACTCTTCCACTTCTTCCACTTCTCAAAGCCATTCAGAGAACAAGCAACCCTTCCATTTTCGAGCAACATTCGAAACTCAAGATATACAACTCCTCGCTAACCTTCGAAAACTCCATCAACACACCATAGAACTCTCGATCAAGAATCTCCAGAGAAAACAAAGCTATCATACTCAAGGTACGTTACATTACCATTGCTGTATATTTTCCATATTTCGAACTAGGTTTTACTGTTCTTCTACATTGTTGTACGTTTTACTGTTCTTCTTGCTCTACGTCTCATTTTACAGTTTATAATGTTCTAGGTTTTACTGGTATTCTTGATTCTATGTTACACTGTTCTTCTTCGTTCTTCTAGGTGTTACTGTTCTTATTGTTCTAGTTCTTCTGGTAATCGATTTTTGGGGGTATATTTCGTAGATTGGTGGGTGTATATGGAGTAATTTGTTGGGTGTATATGGCATAAAATGTAGGGTGTATATTTCTGAACTGATATACTGTAATAGTCAGCACTTGCTTATATTTGCTTGTCCATGGGTGTATATTGCTTGACCTTGTAATGTTGCTTGATATTGATGCATGTTTGAGTGATACCTGACTGATATATATGGATGTATCTGAATCATATCTATGGGTGTATCTTACTGTTATCAATGGGTGTATCTGACTCATATATATGGGTGTATCTTACTGATATCTTTGGGTGTATCTGACTCATATATATGGGTGTATCTTACTGTTATCAATGGGTGTATCTGACTCATATATATGGGTATATCTTACTGATATCTTTGGGTGTATCTGACTCGTATATATGGGTGTATCTTACTGTTATCAATGGGTGTATCTGACTCATATATGTGGGTGTATCTTACTGATATCTTTGGCTGTATTTTTCATTTCAGAGAAAATGGCAGCGAGAAACCAACATGGAAGAAATGTAAGAACAAATATATGTCTTACATGAAATCAGTTTTATATAATAGATATATATCTGACTATAATTTTATTTTTGTCTTACAGCAAACCAAAGACCTTAAGTGTGCCACACATCTCCTAAGTGATAAATTCAGAAACATGAGTGAGGAGAAGAAGGCGATTGTGAGGGATCTGGAATTCGGTGGCTTGATGCACATCCCACCACTAAGGGTGCATCACCAACTGTTAAGGGAACTGGCTAACAACTTCAAACTAGGGGAGAACAGACTGGAAACAGGATATGGTTCTTTTAAAATAACACCAAGAAAAATAGGTCATGCGCTTGGCATCAATGCAACAGGTAACTAGCTAAAAATTATAGGTGTATATTAACTGATGCTTGGGTGTATTTAAGTTTTTGCTTGGGTGTATTTGAACCGACTTTGATACTTTGTTGTTTTCCTTTTTGTAGGAGATCTATTTCCTCAGAAAGTCGATTATAAGAAACTTTCTGAGGATGACAAAGTAATTTTTAGAAGATTCCAGGGTAAGACCCCCAAAAGTCTTACAGATGAGATGATGGATATTGGCGTTGGTAACGAAGAGGAACGCCTAATGTTCAAGAGGATTTTCATCCTCTATATACAGATGGCATTCCTTTTGCCAACGATGATAAACAAACTCTCGCCTGTGCACCTGGCCCCAATTTTTGAGATGGACAGCATAACAGAGCGAAACTGGGGGGGGGCATGTTTTGACCTTTATCATCAAGGGCATCACCACTACAAGGAGAAAAAGAAGAAGGCAATTGATGGCTGCCTCTTTGCCCTGATGATAATTTACTTTCATCTTTCAAAAATCAAAGGCAAGAAGAGGGCTGAAAGACCGCCAAAACCCTGGATTGCCAACTGGAGTAAGGAGCAGTTGGTCGAAAGAATGAGTGCAGAAACAGAGGAAATTTTGGTAAGTGAATATAATATGTTGGGTGTATTTTATTTACCTGAATGCTGCTAACTAAAATATCTAATGTTTCAGGGGATTTTAAAGATGGTGGAAACAAGAGAAAAAATGAAAAAAATAGAAAAAAAAGAAAAAAAAACAAGAAATAAGAAAACAAAAAAAGGAAGGCGAGTTCAACATCGTCTTCGGAGACAGAAACAACTACTGACAGTGACAGTTCTACCTCTGAGTCTGAGACTCAAGAAGACTCAGAGGATTCACCAAGAAAACACCCCAGCAAAAAGGGGAAAAAGTAAGTACCATACTTGGGTGTAATTTCTTTGTCGAGTTGGGTGTATTTTGTGGAACCATTTGGGTGTATTTTGTTGATCAAGTTGGGTGTATGTTGTTTATTAAGTTGGGTGTATTTCATTTGTTATGTTGGGTGTATATTGTCCATTCAGTTGGGTGTATCTTGTGCATTTATTTGGGTGTATTTTATATCTTTAGTATGTTCTAAATAATGATTGTTTGCCTTCCAGAATGGACTCCAGAAAAAGAAATAAGAGTCAAGAGGAGTCAGATTCTGATTCACAATCTGAATCAACTAATGAGTAATGTTCTGAAATTATTACTCTTTTCTTTTGGCTTCATTATAAAGATTTCGTGTATTAACTGAAGTGTCTCTTATTAACATATAGAAGCGAAGAATCATCACCGGTGGAGAAGCAAAAGAAAAAGAAAAGGACAAAAAGAACACCAAAAGTAAGCACTTCTTTGGATAATATTCTGTGATAAAATTTATTTTTTATTTCTGATTCATACTTGTTTTTTCCACCCAGAACACAATCCAAAAAGAAAAAAGTTGTTGTTGAGCATTCATCTCCTGAAGAAGATCAATACTATGATGGGTACAGTACCTCGTAAGCAATATTACCGTCTATCATCATAATTATTTTTGTTAACATCTTCTTTTATGAATGTAGTGAGAGATATGAAATATCAAGTGAAGATCTAGATGAATTGCTAAGGGAAAACGATGGAAAATATGCTGCAGAGAGGTATGTCTTGTTGGGGTGTATATTTCAGATTTTAGTGTGTTTTCTTTGCTAATAATTGTTTCTTGTTTCGCAGGGAGAACGAAGCTGACCTGCGATCGACAGAAGGTCGCTATGTTTCCTCTGAAACGTAAGAAGCTTTATTTAATAAAATCTTGTTATCATGATTTGGGTGTATTTTGTGGAACCATTTGGGTGTATTTTGTTGATCAAGTTGGGTGTATGTTGTTTATTAAGTTGGGTGTATTTCGTTTGTTGTGTTGGGTGTATATTGTACATTCAGTTGGTTGTATCTTGTGCATTCATTTGGGTCTATTTTATACCTGTATCATATTTTGTCTGAATAACATGAAATCTGTTTAGAATACCGGCTGTGAACTTGGGAAGTGATGATCCTTCCTCTCAAGGACGCACAGAACAAAGTAGTGTAAACAAGCCGGCAGAGAGCATGTAATTTCTCTTTCAAATAACCGTTACTTTTGTTCTTCTATTACCTTCTACTTCTAATTCTGTATATTTTTTTTAGAAAAAAGCCCTTTATTATTTTATTCAAGAAAAAAAAGGCAGGAAAAAAAAGCAAAAACTGCAAGTATGTAAGTTCTCAAAAAATAAAGCCTGTCTTCTTTTTGAATTGTTCGGGTGTATTTTTTGACTTTCTTTGGGTGTATTTTAGGTTGAGTCCGGTTCAACAGTCAGCCAGTGAGCCGGCTGATTCGAATATGATGGTTGTGAGGGAACAGACACCGTCAGAAGCGCTTGCAGTGTGAGTTTTCCAAGAATATTTCAACCTTATAACCTTATTATTTTCAAAGGCGTTGTTAACCTTTCATTTTTCTTCTTGTTTAGAGTTCCGATTCAAGTTTTCATGCCAGTGTCCCAAACAACCACTGTGCCGGAACTTGAAGAAACACTTGAGACAGATTTTGAACCAACCCCTCTGCTACAGATTGAAGGAACTACAGAAACGTAAGAAATAGTATTGAGTGTATATTTGTTTAGAGTTTGGGTGTATATTGGGTTACAGTTTGGGTGTATATTTGGTAACAGTTTGGGTGTATATTGTTCCTGAATAGTTTTTTTTACGCCATGATTAATTTTGTGTAACTGTGCAGCACTCCTGAACCCCCCAACAACTTAAAGAAACCACACCCACGCTTCCCCCAGCTCCATCTAAAATGTAAGTTCATCAGACTAAAATCAATCTTTACTTATCATTTGTATATTCTTACTCTTATAATACGTTAAACATGATGACATAGTCATCCAGCCGCAGAAGACGTTGCTGCCCTGATGATGATGGCACGGACAGCATCCTATGTTCCTAAAACAGATCCAATGCCATCATTCAGCCTTGGCTTGACTGATTCAAGCCAAGAAGATGCAGCAACATAGGAGGGAGCATCATCGCAGGAGGCAGACAGGGAAAAAACTCCAAAAACTGCAAATTTGCTAGAACAATTAGAGGATTTGGTACAAAAAATAGCAAGCAGTGCGGCAAAAGAAGAAAGTAAAAGTCCGCAAATTCAAAAGGAGACTGGCGGAGAAAGTTCTGGGAAGTTTTAAACTCCTGAGGGAATAAATCAGATTACGGATGATATGAAAGAGAAGTGCTACATCTGGGGGACGCGAGTGAAGACATACGCAGATGGCAGTAGTAACGAGTATGACAACATGTGCACTCTGATTGCCCAAGATGAATACATTTTAACAAGAATGCACCTTGCATCCTTCCAGGCAGAAAGTTATATAGAATCTGAGGTAATATTAGAATAACATTAATGTTTTAACACCAAAGTCAACTGCAATGTTTATTAATGTAAATTGATTTCGGCATATATTTCTAGATTGTATCTGCCATATGCCTCATCCTCAACCAGAAAAAAGATAAAAGGTTTCAAGAACAAATATACTGTCTCCCCCCAGATATTGTGGTAAGTGTTACTTCTACGAATTTTGGGTGTATTATCTATATTCCTTAGGGTGTATATTCTCTGATCAAAGGGTCTGTTTTTGTATTCATTTGGGTGTAATTTTTACGTTCAATTGGGTGTATTTTCTGTATTCATTTGGGTGTATTTAAAGTATTCACTTGGGTGTATTTTCAGTATTTCATTTGTTGTTTCACAATTGTTGCAGAGCGTGGCCATTTTGAAGCACCCAAATGGGGAATTCATATCACCTAAAACCAATAAAGAATTCAGGGTGGAAGACTACCCGAGTTTTATTCCCTTCATAGATGCAAAAAATTAACTTCGCATCCATATGTAAGTTTTCATTTGCTAAATTTGTTAGTACCGTTCTTTACTTATATGCCAAATAAAATAACACACTGTTGAAATGTGGCAATCCTTCAGATTTTTGCACCTGTTTGCTACTCGGGCCATTGGTGGTTATGGATGATTGATACAACAAAGCGAAGATTTCATATACTTGACCCGCTACATAAGAAAGCTGCAAGCGATGAGAGAAAGCAGCTTAATAAATTCACTGTAAGTTGCCTCTGTGTTCTTTACTTTAATAGATAGGTGTATTTCAATTCAATATAAGGCGTATGCATGTTTTGCTTTGGGTGTAAAGATGTTCTCCTTTGGGTGTAATTTCTTTGTCGAGTTGGGTGTATTTTATTGATCAAGTTGGGTGTATGTTGTTTATTAAGTTGGGTGTATTTCTTTTGTTGTGTTGGGTGTATATTATCCATTCAGTTGGTTGTATCTTGTGCATTCATTCAGATGTATTACTGATTTGTTTTGGTATTTAAAGGATATGTAATTTCAAGATTGAGAGCATATGCCGGCGGGGAACCTCTGAAGAAAGGCGAGAAGGAGAAGGAAATTAAAGCATCATACGTTAATATATCAGGCCAAAAATCAAGTTATAAATTTGTGACTCTGAATATTAAACTTTCCTAAATGAGATTTGTAATTTATTTTCTTCGTTTTCAGCTATGACTGTGCTATCTATGTTATGAAGTGGCTTGAGTTAATTGAGTCGGAAAACATTAAAAGGGGGAAGTATGAATGGGATAACTGGAAACAGGTAATTGTCTTTAGAACTATATAACTCTGTATTACTTTACTGAATTAATATTGCTGTTTAAACAGAATGTACTTTTTAATTGTAGGAGGAGGTGGACTACTATAGAGTGGAGTATGCTTCGCAGATACTACTCAGTGAAATGAATAAAGAGAGAGATCAAGCAATTAGAGCGAGTAATGAAATAAGACTGTCGAAGCCATCCTCCGTATTATTGAGTCTGTTTTGTCAGATAAATTCTACTGATATAGAAACTGCGTAATCCAACTGCTAGCTAGTTTGTACATTGAACAAATGCTGTAAAAATTTGCCATTTATAAACAACTTCTATTGAATGAAATTTTTTTTCCATAGTTAAACTGTCTGTGCTGTTAAACTGTCTGTGCTGTATTTAAAAGCTGTATTACAGGTGGTAAAATATGAAAGAAAACATCAAGGCAGATCTAAACACAAATTATAAACTTTTACACCCAACGGAAGTTTAATATACACCCATGATTGCTTAAAATATACACCCAAACTGTCTGTGCTGTATTCAAAATGTATGAATTACAGGTACTAAAATATGAAGAAAAACATCAAATCGAATATACACCCATAACCTGCGGTTTTTTACACCCAAATAAAGTTGAATATACACCCTGAAATCTATCCCCCCTGATGCTTTGAGACTAAAACCTTGAACCCTAATACTTAAAACCTAAACCCTTACCCCTAACTTGTAAACCCTAAAACCCTAAACCCAAATATTATATATATGTATCTATATGTAAAATGTGAATTAACAAAAATACACCCAAAAGAACAGTGCTTTTACACCCATATTCTGTAAAACTATACACCCAAAGAGTTATCTCCTGCTGCTGGTACCCTGAACTGATAATTCATAACATGTCCTTGATATTGGCTGGAATTTGAATGCACCACTGATGCAGCATCAAACAGGTTTATCTGAATATAACACTCACATATTAGCTAAACTATTAACGAGAAAAATAAACTCAATCGTCACAAATTTAAAGAACATTACTTTTACCTCGCTTAAAACTTTCGTTTTCTTCTTCTTTGTGGCATTTGCAATCTGTTTGTCCAACTTTGAACCTAGCCTATTTTTTGGACGTCTTCTTGTTCGAATCCTTGGCGGGCTTTGAAGCTCGTTAACGGATTCCAAGTTGGCGTCTTCGTGGGATAAAGAAGATGTCCCCTTCCTTTTGGCTTTTAATGATTCCATCTCAGCCATGACGTTATCATACGCACGGTGCAGAATTGCAGTCAGCTCCTCCGATTCGGATGCAAATTCGCAAATATTTTGCAAACGAAAAACCAATTGGTCAAACCTCTTGCTTCTTGGCTCCATCAGTGGCTCGTCGTGGCTGCTCTTGATGTGTGTGTGTCGCCTCTTTACCTTCTTGCTCCATCGTTCCAGTATATATCTAGGTGACACTTGGCTTACTTGTTCAAAGCTTAACACGCTTAGTGCGTGACGGCACAGTATCCCTCTCGACTCGAATAATAAGCATTGGCATTTTACCTCGGCTGCAACTGAGTCGTAAATAACACAAACTTGTTGAATATTGAGCTGGAAACTTGTTCTCCGACTTCGTATACTGAATAGCCTAGAGCGGAATTCGTTAATCTGGTGATGCAATTCGCCTTTCCTCTGAATTGCGCTTGGGCTTCCCTAAACTTTTGATGAGTGTACACATCTTGAACTGAGCTTCAATGGAGGATTTGGTTGCACACGGTATGACCGTATGAAAATCTGCAGCATATGATTCTCTCTCTGCTTGCTCCCTACTTCCGAGGCAATTATCGTATTGTTTGACGAACTGAATAAGCGAGCTATTCCGGGTGATAAACTTGTTAAAAAATAAATGCATGCTCTCGCTCCTTTGTGTGCTTCTCATCCCTGCCCAGAAGTGGTGATCCAGATAGATAGGAACCCATATATGACGGTCTTCATACAGATCTGCAGAATACACCCAAACACAGACTATAAATACACCCGATAAAACATGCAATTTACACCTCTGCTGCAAATTTTAAACAAACATTACCTGAAAGCCACTTGTTGTCCACAAGACCAAAATTGAGCAGAAAATCATTCCAATTCCTATCGAATGAGTCTTTGCTATGAGAGTTCCAAACAACTTGGCTCATTTCTTGTTCAATATCGGCATGTCCCTTGTACCCATTTAATTTACTTGGAATCTTCTTCATAATGTGCCAAATACACCAACGGTGAATTGTTGTTGGCATACAGGCCTCTAAAGCCCTTTTCATTGATGCGCATTTGATCGGTGAGAAACCCTTTCAGAGCGTTTCCTCCCATGCAACGAAGCCAGCATTGAAATAACCATTTGAATGATTCAATTTCTTCGTTTTTCATCAAAGAGCATCTGAGAAGTGTTGACTGACCGTGGTGATTCACCCCGACAAAAGAACCACAAACCAAATTATACCTGAAACAAATTACCATAGTGCAGAATGCAAAATCATTAAATACACCCCAACAAATGCTTCGTATACACCCAAAAAAAATAGCCAATATACACCTCTGCTGCGGATTCATAAAAATAAATTAATTTAGCATCATAAACAGGGGCAGTTTGTTACCTGTTTGTATTGTAGATGGTGTCAAATGAAATGACGTCTCCGAAATACTCAAAGGCAGCTCTACTTCTTGCATCGGCCCAAAAAGACAGCTTAATCAATTGATCCTCCTCGAGTTCGAGCTCAAAAAAGAAATTCTGATTCTTCTCTTTCATTCTTAACAAATATTTCCCGAATTTCTTTGCATCTTCTTGTTCGGAAACATTCTGCACTTCCCTGGTGTTCCGAGGGTTACCTGAAACTGTAGGTCGATCTTGGATGAGATGTTCTGTACTGGTCGGAGCTGACGTGTCCGGCTGGTGGATGGTGGCCGGAGCTGGCGCGTGATGAGCGGATAATTTGTACGCTTTTTGGCATTGTTTTTAGTATGTTTTTAGTATGATCTAGTTAGTTTTTAGTATATTTTTATTAGTTTTTAGTTAAAATTCACTTTTCTGGACTTTACTATGAGTTTGTGTGTTTTTCTGTGATTTTAGGTATTTTCTGGCTGAAATTGAAGGTTCTGAGCAAAAATCTGATTCAGAGACTGAAAAGGACTGCAGATGCTGTTGGATTCTGACCTCCCTGCACTCAAAGTGGATTTTCTGGAGCTATAGAAGCCCAATTGGCGCGCTCTCAACGGCGTTGGAAAGTAGACATCCTGGGCTTTCCAGCAATATATGATAGTCCATACTTTGCTCAAGATTTGATGGCCCAAACCGGCGTTCAAAGTCACCTCAAGAAATTCCAGCGTTAAACGCCGGAACTGGCACCTAAATGGGAGTTAAACGCCCAAACTGGAATAAAAGCTGGCGTTTAACTCCAAGACAAGTCTCTACACGAAAATGTTTCATTGCTCAGCCCAAGCACACACCAAGTGGGCCCGGAAATGGATTTTTATGTCATTTACTCATCTTTGTACACCTTAGGCTACTAGTTTTCTATAAGTAGGACCTTTTACTATTATCTATCTATCTTTTGATCATGTTTTGATGATTGAACCCTCTTTGGGAGGCTGGCCATTCGGCCATGCCTAGACCTTGTTCTTATGTATTTTCAAACGGTGGAGTTTCTACACACCATAGATTAAGGTGTGGAGCTCTGCTGTACCTCGAGTATTAATGCAATTACTATTGTTCTTCTATTCAATTCCGCTTGTTCTTTGTCCAAGATATCACTTGTTCTTCAACTTGATGAATGTGATGATCCGTGACACTCATCATCATTCTCACCTATGAACAAGGTGACTGACAACCATTCTTGTTCTACAAGCATCCGAGGCTTAGTGCATATCTCTTGAATTCTTTAATCGGAATCTTCGTGGTATAGGCAAGAACTGATGGCGGCATTCAAGAGAATCCGGAAGGTCTAACCTTGTCTGTGGTATTCTGAGTAGGATTCAATGATTGAATGACTGTGACGTGCTTCAAACTCCTAGCAGGCGGGGCGTTAGTGACAGACGCAAAAGTATCAATGGATATTATTCCGGCCTGACCGAGAACCGACAGCTGAATTCCGCTATGCTGTGACAGAGCATATGCTCTCGCTTTCACTGAGAGGATGGGAGGTAGCCACTGACAACGGTGAAACCCTACATGAGCTTGCCATGGAAAGGAGTAAGAAGGATTGGATGAAGACAGTAGGAAAGCAGAGAGACGGAAGGGAAGGCATCTTCATTCGCTTATCTGAAATTCTCACCAATGATATACATAAGTATCTCTATCTTTATCTTATTGCTTTATTCGTTTATCACTATACCCATTTGAGTCTGCCTGACTGAGATTTACAAGGTGACCATAGCTTGCTTCATACCACCAATCTCCGTGGGATCGACCCTTACTCACGTAAGGTATTACTTGGATGACCCAGTGCACTTGCTGGTTAGTTGTGCGAAGTTGTGTTTATGCCATGGTATTGAGCACCAAGTCTTTAGAGCCATTACCGGGGATTGTTCTGTGTATTAAAAAGTATTGATCACAATTTCGTGCACCAAGTTTTTGGCGCCGTTGCCGGGGATTGTTCGAGTTTTGAGCAAGCTTTTGGTCCGGTGACATCAGTGCCAAAATCCGGCAACAGCACCAAGTTTTTGGCGCCGTTGCCGGGGATTGTTCTTGTGTATGGACAACTGACGGTTCATCTTGTTGCTTAGATTAGGCATTTATTTTTTTTTTCGAAATTCTTGAAGATGAATTCTAGAGTTTCATGATGATCTGCTGAAATCTGGCTGGCTGTAAAGCCATGTCTAATTTCATTGGACCGAGGTTTCAACTTATCATCACAAGAGCTTGTTGATCTTGCTTTTGGAGCAGTGATCTGCTAAGGCTTGGCTGGCCTTTGGCCATGTCTAGTGTTTTGGACCGAAGCTTTCTTTGAAAGCTTGGCTGGCTGTGAAGCCATGTCTAATTCCTGGACCGGAGTCTTAGACTAGCATTGCACTGATTCCTGGAATTCTCATTAAGAATTTTGATATCTTTTTCCACTTAATTTTCGAAAAACACAAAAAAATTTACAAAATCATAAAAACCAAAAATATTTGATGTTTCTTGCTTGAGTCTAGTGTCTCATCTTAAGTTTGGTGTCAATTGCATGCATTCATTCATGTGTCTTAAGGATCTTCAAGTAATTCTTGATGGTTTCTTACTCTGATCTTTGAATTCTTTTGACTTGAGTGTTTATGTGTCTCATATAGTGTCAGTAGTATACAAACTTCTAAGTTTGGTGTCTTGCATGCATTGTTATTTGATTCTTGTTGCATTTTGATTATTAAAAATCCAAAAATATTTTTCATTTTGTGTCTTTTCAAGTCAATAATACAAAGAATTGAAGATTCAGAACATACTGCAGAGGAATTATACAGAAAAAGCTGGGCGTTCAAAACGCCCAGTGAAGAAGGACAGACTGGCGTTTAAACGCCAGCCAGGGTACCTGGTTGGGCGTTTAACGCCCAAAAAGGGTGCATTTTGGGCGTTAAACGCCAGAATGTATACCATTCTGGGCGTTTAACGCCAGGATGGTGCTAGGGGGAAGATTTTGTTTTTAAAATCAATTTTTTTCAAGTTTTCAAAGTTTTTCAAAATCAAATCTTTTTCAAATCATATCTTTTCAATCAAATGCTTTCAAAATCAATTTCTTTCTTTTTTAAAAGATACTTACTAACAATTAATGATTTGATTGAACATCACAAGATTGTTGCCTTTTCTGTTGAGAAAGGTTTAATGTTTGAATCATATCTTTTCTTGTTAGGGAAGTCATTAATTTTTAAATCAAATCTTTTTAAATTTGTTTTTAAATCATATCTTTTAAAATTGTTTTCAAATCAAATCTTTTTTAAAATGTTTTTCAAATCATATATTCTCAATCACATTTTTTAAAACCAATCATATCTTTTTAATCACATCTTTTTCAAAATAAATTTTCAATCAAATCTTTTTAATTTTTAATTTCAAAATCTTTTTCAAAAATCACTTGATTTCTTTTCCACTTTTATTTTCGAAAATCAATTAAGTGTTTTTCAAAATGTTTTCAAACTTTTTAACTTACTTTTCGAAAATTCTCTTCCCTCCTTCTCACATCCTTCTATTTATGGAGTAGCACTCCTTCTTAATGCACAATTCGAACTTCATCTAATTAAAGTTCGAATTCTTCTCCTTCTTCTTTCTTCTATTTTTCTTTTCCTCTGACACTTCAAGGAATCTCTATACTGTAACATAGAGGATTCCATATTTTCTTGTTCTCTTCTCTTTCATATGAGCAGGAGCAAAGACAAAGGCATTCTTGTTGAAGCTGACCCTGAACCTGAGAGGACCTTGAAGAGAAAGCTAAGAGAAGCCAAAGCACAACTCTCTTTAGAGGACCTGACCGAATTCTTCAAGGAAGAAGACATGGCAGCAGAAAACAACAACAATGCCAACAATGCAAGGAAGGTGCTGGGTGACTTTACTGCACCTACTCCTGATTTCTATGGGAGAAGCATCTCTATCCCTGCCATTGGAGCAAACAATTTTGAGCTTAAGCCTCAATTAGTTTCTCTAATGCAACAGAATTGCAAGTTCCATGGACTTCCAATGAAATATCCTCATCAGTTCTTAGCTGAATTCTTGCAAATCTGTGACACAGTCAAGACTAATGGGGTAGACCCTGAGGTCTATAGACTGATGCTATTCCCTTTTGCTGCAAGAGACAGAGCTAGAATATGGTTGGACTCTCAACCTAAAGAAAGCCTGGACTCTTGGGAAAAGCTAGTCAATGCCTTCTTGGCAAAGTTCTTTCCACCTCAAAAATTGAGTAAGCTTAGAGTGGAAGTCCAAACCTTCAGACAGAAGGATGGAGAATCCCTCTATGAAGCTTGGGAAAGATATAAACAATTAATCAGAAAATGTCCATCTGACATGCTTTCTGAATGGAGCATCATAGGTATTTTCTATGATGGTCTCTCTGAACTATCCAAGATGTCTTTGGATAGCTCTGCTGGAGGATCTCTTCATCTGAAGAAGATGCCTACAGAGGCTCAAGAGCTCATTGAAATGGTTGCAAATAACCAATTCATGTACACTTCTGAAAGGAATCCTGTGAACAATGGGACTGGTCAGAAGAAAGGAGTTCTTGAGATTGATGCTCTGAATGCCATATTGGCTCAGAACAAGATATTGACTCAACAAGTCAATTTAATTTCTCAAAGTCTGTCTGGAATGCAAAATGCACCAAGCAGTACTAAGGATGCTTCATCTGAAGAAGAAGCTTATGATCCTGAGAACCCTTCAATGGAAGAGGTGAATTACCTAGGAGAACCCTATGGAAACACCTATAATTCTTCATGGAGAAATCACCCAAATTTCTCATGGAAGAGTCAAGAGAGACCTCAACAAGGTTTCAACAACAACAATGGTGGAAGAAACAGGTTTAGCAATAGCAAACCTTTTCCATCATCTTCTCAGCAACAGACAGAGAATTCTAAGCAGAACCCCTCTGACTTAGCAACCATGGTCTCTGATCTAATCAAAACCACTCAAAGTTTCATGATTGAAACAAGATCTTCCATTAGGAATTTGGAAGCACAAGTGGGACAGCTGAGTAAGAAAATTACTGAACTCCCTCCAAGCACTCTTCCAAGCAATACAGAAGAAAATCCAAAAGGAGAGTGCAAAGCCATAACCATGGCCGAATTTGGAGAGGGGAGAGAGGAAGTGAACGCCACTGAGGAAGACCTCAATGGGCGTGCACTGACCTCCTCTGAGTTCCCCAATGAGGAACCATGGGAATCTGAGGCTCAAAATGAGACCATAGAGATTCCATTAGACTTACTTCTGCCTTTCATGAGCTTTGATGAGTATTCTTCCTCTGAAGAGGATGAGTATATCACTGAAGAGCAAGTTGCTAAATACCTTGGAGCAATCATGAAGCTAAATGACAAGTTATTTGGAAATGAGACTTGGGAGACTGAACCCCCTTTGCTCACCAAAGAACTGGATGACTTGTCTAGGCAGAAATTACCTCAAAAGAGACAAGATCCTGGGAAGTTTTCCATACCTTGTACCATAGGCACCATGACCTTCAAGAAGGCTCTGTGTGACTTAGGGTCAAGTGTAAACCTCATGCCTCTCTCTGTAATGGAGAAGCTAGGGATCTTTGAGGTACAAGCTGCAAGAATCTCACTAGAGATGGCAGACAACTCAAGAAAACAAGCTTATGGACTTGTAGAGAATGTTTTGGTTAAGATTGAAGACCATTACATCCCTATTGACTTCATAGTCCTAGAGACTGGGAAGTGCATGGATGAATCTATCATCCTTGGCAGACCCTTCCTAGCCACAGCAAAGGCTGTGATTGATGTTGATGGAGGTGAATTGATCATTCAAGTGAATGAAAAATCCTATGTGTTTAAGGCTCAAGGATATCCCTCTGTCATCATGGAGAAGAAGCATGAAGAGCTTCTCTCAAATCAGAGACAAACAGAGCCCCCACAGTCAAACTCTAAGTTTGGTGTTGGGAGGCCACAACCAAACTCTAAGTTTGGTGTTGAACCCCCATATACAAACTCTAAGTTTGGTGTTGGGAGGTTCCAACATTGCTCTGAGTATCTGTGAGGCTCCATGAGAGCCCTCTGTCAAGCTACTGACATTAAAGAAGCACTTGTTGGGAGGCAACCCAATGTTATATTTTATCTATTTTCTTTTGTTATTTTACTTTATTTTGTAGATTGATGATCATGAGAAGTCACAAAATTAATTGAAAAAGCAAAAACAGAATAAAAAACAGGAAGAAAAACAGCACACCCTGGAGGAAGATGCTGCTGGCGTTCAAACGCCAGTAAGCCTAGCAGTTGGGCGTTTAACGCCCAGTCTGGCACCATTCTGGGCGTTTAACGCCAGAAAAGGGCACCAGACTGGCGTTAAACGCCAAAAAAGGGCTAGAACCTGGCGTTAAACGCCAGGAATGGGCATCAGCCCGGCGTTTAACGCCAGAAATGCCTCAAAACGTGATTTTGAGTGCCATTTGGTGCAGGGATGACTTTTCCTTGACACCACAGGATCTATGGACCCCACAGGATCCCCACCAACCCCACCACCACTCTCTCTCTTCTTCCCCCATTCACCAATCACCTCAACACCTCTTCCCCAAAAACCCCTCACCTATCAAATCCCATCTTTCTCTTCACCACTCACATCCATCCTTCATAAAACCCCACCAACCTCACCCTTCAAATTCAAACCACTTTCCCTCCCAAACCCACCCATAATGGCCGAACCTCATCTCCCCTCTCTCCTATATAAACCCTTCTTCACTCCTTCATTTTCACACAACCTAAACACCACTTCTCCCCCTCTTTGGCCGAATACACCACCATCTCCCTCTTCCTCATTTCTTCTTCTTCTACTCTCTTCTTTCTTCTTTTGCTCGAGGACGAGCAAACATTTTAAGTTTGGTGTGGTGAAAGCGTTGCTTTTTCGTTTTTCCATAACCATTTATGGCATCCAAGGCCGGAGAAACCTCTAGAAAGAGGAAAGGGAAGGCAAAAGCTTCCACCTCCGAGTCATGGGAGATGGATAGATTCATCTCAAGGGTGCATCAAGACCACTTCTATGAAGTTGTGGCCTTGAAGAAGGTGATCCCCGAGGTCCCCTTTTCACTCAAAAAGGGTGAATATCCGGAGATCCGCCATGAGATCCGAAGAAGAGGTTGGAAAGTACTTACCAACCCCATTCAACAAGTCGGAATCTTGATGGTTCAAGAATTCTATGCCAATGCATGGATCACCAAGAACCATGATCAAAGTATGAACCCGGATCCAAAGAATTATCTTACTATGGTTCGGGGGAAATACTTGGATTTTAGTCCGGAAAGTGTGAGGGTGGCGTTCAACTTGCCTATGATGCAAGGAGATGAACATCCTTACACAAGAAGGGTCAACTTTGATCAAAGGTTGGACCAAGTCCTCACAATCATATGTGAAGAGGGCGCACAATGGAAGAGAGATTCAAGAGGCAAGCCGGTTCAATTGAGAAGGCATGACCTCAAACCTGTGGCTAGAGGATGGTTGGAGTTTATCCAACGCTCAATCATTCCTACTAGTAACCGGTCCGAAGTTACTCTAGACCGGGCTATCATGATCCATAGCATCATGATTGGAGAAGAAGTGGAAGTTCATGAGGTCATAGCCCAAGAACTCTACAAGGTGGCGGACAAGTCTTCCACCTTAGCAAGGTTAGCCTTTCCTCACCTCATTTGTCACCTCTGTTATTCAGTTGGAGTTGACATAGAGGGAGACATCACCATTGATGAGGATAAGCCCATTACCAAGAAAAGGATGGAGCACACAAGAGACCCCTCTCATCATGAGATCCCTGAGATGCCTCAAGGGATGCACTTTCCTCCACAAGACTATTGGGAGCAACTAAACACCTCCCTAGGAGAATTGAGTTCCAACATGGGACAACTAAGGGTGGAGCACCAAGAACACTCCATTCTCCTCCATGAAATTAGAGAAGATCAAAGAATCATGAGAGAGGAGCAACAAAGGCAAGGAAGAGACATTGAGGAGCTCAAGCACTCCATAGGATCTTCAAGAGGAAGGAAGAGCCGCCATCACTAAGGTGGACCCGTTCCTTAATTTCCTTGTTCTTTATTCTTCTGTTTTTCGAAAATTTGTGCTTATGTTATCCATGTTTGTGTCTTATGATCATTAGTGTCTTAGTGTCTATGCCTTAAAGTTATGAATGTCCTATGAATCCATCACCTCTCTTGAATAAAAACGTGCTTAAATTGAAAAGAAAAGAATTTCATGAATTTTAAATTTTATAACAGTTTAATTATTTTAATGTGGTGGCAACACTTTTGTTCTCTGAATGTATGCTTGAACAGTGTATATGTCTTTTGAATTTGTGATTCATGAATGTTGGCTCTTAAAAGAATGATGAAAAAGGAGACATGTTACTGAGGATCTGAAAAATCATAAAAATGATTCTTGAAGCAAGAAAAAGCAGTGAATACAAAAAAAAAAGCAAACGAGACGGAAAAAAAAGGGAAAAAAACGAAAAAAAAAGAGAAGAAGAAAAGAAAGAAAGAAAGCAATAAAGTTGTGATCCAAGGCAATAAGAGTGTGCTTAAGAACCCTGGACACCTCTAATTGGGGACTTTAGCAAAGCTGAGTCACAATCTGAAAAGGTTCACCCAATTATGTGTCTGTGGCATGTATGTATCCGGTGGTAATACTGGAAGACAGAGTGCTTTGGGCCACGGCCAAGACTCAATAAGTAGCTGTGTTCAAGAATCATCATACTTAAACTAGGAGAATCAATAACACCATCTGGATTCTGAGTTCCTAAAGAAGCCAATCATTTTGAGTTCCAAAGGATAAAGTGAGATGCCAAAACTATTCAGAGGCAAAAAGCTAAAAGCCCCGCTCATCTAATTAATACTGATCTTCATAGATGTTTTTGGAGTTCATTGCATATTCTCTTCTTTTTATCCTATTTGATTTTCAGTTGCTTGAGGACAAGCAACAATTTAAGTTTGGTGTTGTGATGAGCGGATAATTTGTACGCTTTTTGGCATTGTTTTTAGTATGTTTTTAGTATGATCTAGTTAGTTTTTAGTATATTTTTATTAGTTTTTAGTTAAAATTCACTTTTCTGGACTTTACTATGAGTTTGTGTGTTTTTCTGTGATTTCAGGTATTTTCTGGCTGAAATTGAAGGTTCTGAGCAAAAATCTGATTCAGAGACTGAAAAGGACTGCAGATGCTGTTGGATTCTGACCTCCCTGCACTCGAAGTGGATTTTCTGGAGCTACAGAAGCCCAATTGGCGCGCTCTCAACGGCGTTGGAAAGTAGACATCCTGGGCTTTCCAGCAATATATGATAGTCCATACTTTGCCCAAGATTTGATGGCCCAAATCGGCGTTCAAAGTCACCTCAAGAAATTCCAGCGTTAAACGCCGGAACTGGCACCTAAATGGGAGTTAAACGCCCAAACTGGAATAAAAGCTGGCGTTTAACTCCAAGACAAGTCTCTACACGAAAATGTTTCATTGCTCAGCCCAAGCACACACCAAGTGGGCCCGGAAATGGATTTTTATGTCATTTACTCATCTTTGTACACCTTAGGCTACTAGTTTTCTATAAGTAGGACCTTTTACTATTATCTATCTATCTTTTGATCATGTTTTGATGATTGAACCCTCTTTGGGAGGCTGGCCATTCGGCCATGCCTAGACCTTGTTCTTATGTATTTTCAAACGGTGGAGTTTCTACACACCATAGATTAAGGTGTGGAGCTCTGCTGTACCTCGAGTATTAATGCAATTACTATTGTTCTTCTATTCAATTCCGCTTGTTCTTTGTCCAAGATATCACTTGTTCTTCAACTTGATGAATGTGATGATCCGTGACACTCATCATCATTCTCACCTATGAACAAGGTGACTGACAACCATTCTTGTTCTACAAGCATCCGAGGCTTAGTGCATATCTCTTGAATTCTTTAATCGGAATCTTCGTGGTATAGGCAAGAACTGATGGCGGCATTCAAGAGAATCCGGAAGGTCTAACCTTGTCTGTGGTATTCTGAGTAGGATTCAATGATTGAATGACTGTGACGTGCTTCAAACTCCTAGCAGGCGGGGCGTTAGTGACAGACGCAAAAGTATCAATGGATATTATTCCGGCCTGACCGAGAACCGACAGCTGAATTCCGCTATGCTGTGACAGAGCATATGCTCTCGCTTTCACTGAGAGGATGGGAGGTAGCCACTGACAACGGTGAAACCCTACATGAGCTTGCCATGGAAAGGAGTAAGAAGGATTGGATGAAGACAGTAGGAAAGCAGAGAGACGGAAGGGAAGGCATCTTCATTCGCTTATCTGAAATTCTCACCAATGATATACATAAGTATCTCTATCTTTATCTTATTGCTTTATTCGTTTATCACTATACCCATTTGAGTCTGCCTGACTGAGATTTACAAGGTGACCATAGCTTGCTTCATACCACCAATCTCCGTGGGATCGACCCTTACTCACGTAAGGTATTACTTGGATGACCCAGTGCACTTGCTGGTTAGTTGTGCGAAGTTGTGTTTATGCCATGGTATTGAGCACCAAGTCTTTGGAGCCATTACCGGGGATTGTTCTGTGTATTAAAAAGTATTGATCACAATTTCGTGCACCAGCGCGCCCGACTTGTTGAACTGAGAGTGCTGCTGATCTTTTGTCACCGAAGGGTGGGGGTACCTGCAAGTGACTCCGATGCTTAAGTTAGCAAGGGTATTAAGCAGGTTTTTAGTAGAATCAGAGTATGAGTTATACCTGGGTGCTCCAGTGTATTTATAGTGGTGAGATGTGACCTTCTGTGGATAAGATAAGTTTGTTATCTTATCTTATCTTATCTTTGAGTTGAGGTCAGCGTATCTTCAACGGAACCGCCTTTATCTCTATAGGCTTGGGCTGCCTTAGGATTTGGGTCGTGTTCCTCTATCTGGACCCTTTGTTGGGCTCTCCTATTGATTTGGCCGAGTTCTTTTAGAAGAAGTCGATCCGCTTGATCTGAAAAGGTCGGTCGCTTTGTCGCCAATTATCCCAGGTCGGGTAGCTCGACCCAGGGTATGAACAGTGCCCCTGCTTGAGCTCGGTCTTCTTCTTTGAGGTCGAGTCCTTGACTTCGATCCTACTCTAGTGAAGCCAAACTCAAGCATTTTGTCAACTCCTTTTTGTAGCAGCTTTTGAATGTAGAACGTTTTCCTCTAAAAGCGCGCGCTTTTATATCAGCGCTTTTTTGGGAACGCGAGAGGTTTTAATATCTGCATTTAATTGGCATTAATTGCCCCATTCTCTCTTGGCTTTTATTTTGAATTTCTCAATCAAAAAATGGTTTCTCTTCTTCACTTCTTCTTCGTAACTTCTCCATTTGCTCTCTCATTTTCTGTTTCTTTCATAGCTTCTTCCATCTGTTCTGTCGCTGCTCTCTGTGGAAGATGGGTGATTTCTAGGTTTTCTCCTCCGCAGTTTTTCGCTTCGAGGGGTGACTTTGTGGCTTCTGTTCTTTCGGCTTTCTTTCGAGGTTTTCTTCTACTTTTTTCCAGGTTCATTTTTTCTTTCTTCTGTTTCCTTATATGTGGAAAGTTTGCATTTTGCTCAGAGGAAGTGATGAGCGATGATTTATACGCTTTTTGGCATTGTTTTTAGTATGTTTTTAGTATGATCTAGTTAGTTTTTAGTATATTTTTATTAGTTTTTAATTAAAATTCACTTTTCTGGACTTTACTATGAGTTTGTGTGTTTTTCTGTGATTTCAGGTATTTTCTGGCTGAAATTGAGGGACCTGAGCAAAAATCTGATTCAGAGGCTGAAAAGGACTGCAGATGCTGTTGGATTCTGACCTCCCTGCATTCGAAGTGAATTTTCTGGAGCTACAGAAGCCCAATTGGCGCGCTCTCAACGACGTTGGAAAGTAGACATCCTGGGCTTTCCAGCAATATATAATAGTCCATACTTTGCTCGAGATTTGATGGCCCAAACCGGCGTTGCAAATCAGCTTCAAAATTCCCAGCGTTTAACGCTGGAACTAGCATAAAAATTGGAGTTAAACGCCCAAACTGGCACAAAAGCTGGCGTTTAACTCCAGGAAGAGTCTCTACACGAAAATGCTTCATTTCTCAGCCCAAGCACACACCAAGTGGGCCTGGAAGTGGATTTTTCTGTCATTTACTCATTTCTGTAAACCCTAGGTTACTAGTTCACTATTAATAGGATCTTTTGACATTGTATCTGTACCTCATGACACTTTACACGTTTCTTTGTGTACCTTCCACGGCATGAGTCTCTAAACCCCATGGTTGGGGGTGAGGAGCTCTGCTGTGTCTTGATGGATTAATGCAATTACTACTGTTTTTCATTCAATTATGCTTGCTTCCATTCTAAGATATTACTTGTTCTTAAACCGGATGAATTTGATGATCCGTGACACTCATCATCATTCTCAACTATGAACGTGTGCCTGACAACCACCTCCGTTCTACCTTAGATTAAGTAGATATCTCTTGGATTCTTTAATCAGAATCTTCGTGGTATAAGCTAGAACTGATGGCGGCATTCAAGAGAATCCGGAAGGTCTAAACCTTGTCTGTGGTATTCTGAGTAGGATTCAATGATTGAATGACTGTGACGAGCTTCAAACTCCTGAGGGCTGGGCGATAGTGACAAACGCAAAAGAATCACTGGATTCTATTCCAACCTGATTGAGAACCGACAGATGGATAGCCGTGCCGTGACAGGGTGCGTTGAACATTTCCACTGGGAGGATGGGAGGTAGCCACTGACAACGGTGAAATCCTTGCATACAGCTTGCCATGGAAGGAGCCTTGCGTGCTAGAAGAAGAAGACAGTAGGAAAGCAGAGATTCATAAGACAGAGCATCTCCAAAGCCTCAACCTATTCTCCATTACTGCAAAACAAGTACTTATTTCATGTTCTTTTGCTTTTCACAATCAATCCTGATAATTTCTGACATCCTGACTAAGAGTTACAAGATAACCATAGCTTGCTTCAAGCCGACAATCTCCGTGGGATCGACCCTTACTCACGTAAGGTATTACTTGGACGACCCAGTGCACTTGCTGGTTAGTTGTGCGGGATTGCAAAAGTGTGATTGCAATTTCGTGCACCAAGTTTTTGGCGCAGTTGCCGGGGATTGTTTGAGTTTGGACAACTGACGGCTTATCTTGTTGCTTAGATTAGGACTGTTTTATTTTTTGGTTTAGAGTCTTTTAGTTGAGTCTAATTTCATATTTTAAGTTTGGTGTCAATTGCATGCTTTTGTTTTTCTCTTAATTTTTGAATTTGCATGTCCTTAGTCCCTTTTTGATCCTTAAAAATTCTAAGTTTGGTGTCTTCTTTGTGTTTTTCCTTTAAGTTTTCGAAAATTTGTGTCTGATTTTCTAAAAATTTTAAGTTTGGTGTCATTTTGTTGTTTTTCTCTTTCCTCATTTCAAAAAAAAAATTTTCTTTCAAATCTTTTTCAAAATAGTTTTCAATCATATCTTTTTAATTGCTAATTTTAAAATCCTTTTAATCAACTAATTGATTTAGTTTTCAATTTGCTTTGATCTTATTTTCTTTTAGTTTACGAAATTTTATTTTATTTTTCATTTATTTTATTTTGTTATTTTCGGTCACTTTTAAAAAATTTTTTTTTTTACTTTACTTGTGAATCCATATCATATTCCCTTTCTCCATCATGGACCTAAATGGAATTGAGCAGTCCAGAAGGACTCTGGGGTCATATGCTAACCCAATTACAGCTGCATATGGGAGTAGCATCTGTACACCTCCCATCAAAGCAAGCAGCTTTGAGCTAAATTCTCAACTCATTATCATAGTGCAGCAAAATTGCCAGTATTCCGGTCTTCCACAGGAAGAGCCTACTGAGTTTCTGGCACAGTTCTTACAAGTTGCTGACACAGTACGTGATAAAGAGGTGGATCAGGATGTCTACAGACTATTACTGTTTCCATTTGCTGTAAAAGATCAAGCTAAGAGGTGGTTGAATAACCAACCTACAGCAAGCATAAAGACATGGAAACAGTTATCAGACAAATTCCTGAATCACTTTTACCCTCCAAAGAGGATGACACAGCTAAGGCTGGACATCCAAGGCTTTAAACAAGAGGATAATGAATCCCTTTATAATGCCTGGGAGAGGTATAGAGGTATGCTAAGAAAATGCCTCTCTGAAATGTTTTCAGAGTGGGTACAGTTAGACATCTTCTACATTGGGCTTACAGAAAAAGCTCATATGTCTTTAGACCACTCAGCTGGTGGATCTATACACATGAGAAAGACGATTGAAGAGGCTCAAGAGCTTATAGACACTGTTGCTAGAAACCAATATTTGTATTCTAGCAATGAGTTCTCTCCAAAAGAGGAAGTCATGGCAGTAGCCACTGATCCTAATCCTCAAGAACAGATGATTGAGCTTAATCAACAATTACACCTGATGACAAAACAGTTAGCAGAATTTAAAGAGATGCTCCATGAAACTAAGATTGCTAACAAGAACATAGAACTGCAGTTAAATCAAGCAAAACAGCAGATATCTAAACAGATAACAGAAGAATGTCAAGCAGTTCAACTGAGGAGTGGGAAGACATTGAATAACACTGCTCAAAGTAGCAAAAAGCCAAATAAGGAAAAATTGACAGAGGATAACCAAACCACTGTCCAAAATCCCTCTGAGGACAGTAAGAGCCCAGAGAGGAATACTTTTGGCGTTCAAACGCCAGAAAGGGGAGGAAAGCTGGCGTTAAACGCCCATTCCTTGCCCAGTTCTGGCGTTCAAACGCCAGAAAAATGAGAGAAGTTGGCGTTAAACGCCCAATCTTCACCCATTCCTGGCGTTCAGACGTCAAGGGAGGATCAGACACCTGAGAGTGCTGACAGTAATCCCTCTAAAAAGGCTTATTCAACCACTTCTGTAAGGAATAAACCTGCAGCAACTAAGGTTGAAGAATATAAAGCCAAGATGCCTTATCCTCAGAAACTCCGCCAAGCGGAACAGGATAAGCAATTTGCCCGCTTTGCAGACTATCTAAGGACTCTTGAAATAAAGATTCCGTTTGCAGAGGCACTTGAGCAAATACCTTCTTATGCTAAGTTCATGAAAGAGATCTTAAGTCATAAGAAGGATTGGAGAGAAACTAAAAAAGTATTTCTCACTGAAGAATGCAGTGCAGTCATTCTGAAAAGCTTACCAGAAAAGCTTCAAGATCCAGGAAGCTTTATGATACCATGCACATTAGAAGGTGCTTGCACCAAGACAGCCCTATGTGATCTTGGAGCAAGCATCAATCTAATACCTGCATCCACTATCAGAAAGCTTGGGTTGACTGAAGAAGTCAAACCAACCCGGATATGCCTCCAACTTGCTGATGGCTCCATTAAATATCCATCAGGCATAATAGAGGACATGATTGTCAAGGTTGGGCCATTCACCTTTCCAACTAACTTTGTGGTGCTGGAAATGGAGGAGCACAAGAGTGCAACTCTCATTCTAGGAAGACCTTTCCTAGCAATTGGACGAACTCTTATTGATGTACAAAAAGGGGAAGTAACCCTGAGAGTCAATGAGGATGAGTTCAAGTTGAATGCTGTAAAAGCTATGCAGCATCCAGACACACCAAATGACTGCATGGGCGCTGACATTATTGACTCTTTGGTGGAAGAGATCAATATGACTGAAAGCCTAGAATCAGAGCTTGAGGACATCTTCAAGGATGCTCAGCCTGATCAAGAAGAACCAGAGGAAACAAAGGAATTTTTGAAAATTCCTCAGGAGGAGGATAAGCCTCCCAAACCTGAACTCAAACCACTACCACCATCCCTGAAGTATGCATTCCTGGGAGAGGGTGACACTTTTCCAGTGATTATAAGCTCTGCTTTAAATCCACAGGAAGAGGAAGCACTGATTCAAGTGCTAAGGACACACAAGACAGCTCTTGGGTGGTCCATAAGTGATCTTAAGGGCATTAGCCTAGCTAGATGCATGCACAAGATCCTGTTGGAGGATAATGCCAAACCAGTGGTCCAACTACAGAGGAAGCTAAATCCAGCCATGAAGGAGGTGGTGCAGAAAGAGGTCACTAAATTACTAGAGGCTGGGATTATTTATCCTATTTCTGATAGCCCCTGGGTGAGCCCTGTCCAAGTTGTCCCCAAAAAGGGAGGCATGACAGTGGTTCATAATGAAAAAAATGAACTGGTTCCTACAAGAATAGTCACAGGGTGGCGTATGTGTATTGACTACAGAAGGCTCAATACAGCCACCAGAAAGGATCATTTTCCTTTACCATTCATAGACCAAATGCTAGAAAGACTAGCTGGTCATGATTATTACTGCTTTTTGGATGGCTATTCAGGTTACAACCAAATTGCAGTAGATCCTCAGGACCAAGAGAAAATAGCATTTACTTGCCCTTCTGGCGTGTTTGCCTACAGAAGGATGCCTTTTGGTCTATGTAATGCTCCTGCAACCTTTCAGAGATGCATGTTATCCATCTTCTCTGATATGGTAGAGAAATTCCTGGAAGTCTTCATAGATGACTTCTCAGTATATGGAGACTCATTCAGCTCCTGTCTTGACCACTGCCGGTATAGAAATTATCAAGTAATCAATCGTAGTATAGTCTAAACCGACGCAAAATCCATCATCAAACAATTCTACAATCTATAACCGAGAGTATTAGTCCCGAGTCGTTCTTCCCTAGGAATGCTACACGGATGCATGTATTGGTTAAGTGGTCTTTTGTGGTTTGAAGAGCGTGGCATAAAAGAAAACAACAATCAATCAATATTAAAAGCCTTGGCCAAGGTTGAACATTGGAAGTTTCATCACTATAGCTTCCTTCAATTGTGATAACAAAGGAGTGTTGCTTTACTTAGTTAACCCCTAATTATAGAGGAAAGTCAAGTAAAAGTAATTAACTCAAGTCACAAGTCCTAGTCTTACCCTAGGGAAGTCTAGCTTTAGTGCACTCTAAGTCAATTAGCAATCCTCAATTCTTAATCAACAATTGACATCCATTATTCAAATGTCTCCAATGACTCAACCACTAGGCCAAGTGAGGGAATACTACTCCATATCTAAAGTTGGCATTTTCTCAAACATGTGGAGAGCAAGAATGAAAGACATGGAGAAATTGAGAAAAGATTTAGAATTAAAGCAATTCAACACAAGAGATTAACAACAATCACAATGAACAACAATGAAAATGAGATCTTTATTGAATCAATAGAATCCAAAACAACAAAGCTAATTCTAAGATCAACAAAAATTGAACAATTACAACACTAATTGAGATTAGAGAAGATGAGCTACAATATGAACAAAGTAAATTGAGTGTGGCAATAGATCTCACCAAGGAATGGTTGAGAGTTGAGAAAATGAAGATGAATCTTAGAGAGAAGTTGGAGTTTCTCTCTCTACAAATGTAACTAACTACAAAATATCTACCTAAGGATGTACAATTAGTCTATGGGTGTGAATGTGTCAAGTGAAGTGTTAATCCCCTTCAATCCTTGGCTCTTATATGCATTTTGGCACAAAAGTTGGTTGCTGAAACCTTCCAAAATCGCCAGGCACGTGTTGCAATAAAAGAATCACGTGCGGACTACGACGCGTGCGCGCACGGTACGCGTGCGCGTCCTTGTCCTTTATCGCAATGTGCGCGCGAGCGCCTTGTGCGCGTGCGCGTGCTTGGCCGAGATCAATTCTTTGGCTTTTTGTGCTTCTCTCCACTTGCATGCTTTCTTCCTTGCTTCCTTTGATCCCTGCCTAGCCTATTTCAATCCTGAGATTACTAGCAAACACATCAAGGCATCTTATGGAATCAAAGAGAAACTAGAATTCATCAAAATAAGGCCTAAAAAGCATGTTTTTACACTTAAGCACAAATATGGGAGAGATAACAAAACCATGCTAATTCCTAGGCTAAATGTGACAAAAGGTTATCAAAATATTCTAAATTCAATACAAGATAAACCCTCAAATTGGGGTTTGTCAACCTCCCCACACTTAAGCCTTAGCATGTCCTCATGCTAAAATAAGAAGGAACTAGGGGGTATGACATTTATTAAATGCAATTAAACTATATGAGTCCTATCTAAATGCAACTACCTAAAGCAATTGGAAATGCTTAGTTCAAACAAATCAATTCCCAAGAGAGCATGTGTAAGCTCAAAAGCTAGGCATATAGGAACTAAGTCCAACCACAATTGTATTGAATTATCAAAAGGAGTTCAACTTGCAAGAATATAGATAATATGGGCGAATACATATGATTGAACTTTTGAACCCTCACCGGATGTGTATCCGCTCTATTCACTCAAGTGTTTAAGGGTCAATTCACTCAATTCTCTTCTAATCAAGCTTTCCAAAATTTGATTTTCTTCTAACAATCAACATTTATTCAATGCATGCATACATTCATCATGAGGTCTTTCATTTAGGTTGTAATGGGGTTAGGGTCAAGGTAGGATCATTTATGGTCAAGTGGACTAGGATTTGAATCTTTGATTAGCATAGACTTCCCCACCTAACTATATAATGACCTATACAAATGCAAGCTATCCTAACTACCCATTGTTCACTTTTTTTTTTCTTGCATACTCATGCATTCTTATTTGATTCATAACACCTATGCATTGATTCCTTTTTATTGACTTCACTTTGGGGCATTTTGTCCCCTCTTTATTATATATTTTTTTTCTTTTTCATCATCATATTTTTTTTTCTTTTTTTTTTCTTTCATTCTCCTTTTTTTTTCTTTTCTTTATATTATTTTTTTCTTTTTCTTCTTTCAAACTGCATACAAGAACATCAATGCATAAGGTCTTTACACTTAATTTATACATGAATATGTACCCAATTCCTAAACATAAAAGTGTACTACCCCTTTTATCCCATCCCTTGTTCCCAAGCCTCACCAACCTTGAATAGTAAACACTCTCACTAGCCTAGGCTAATCAAAGATCCAAACAAGGACTTTTATTGGTTTTTCGCCTTGGGCTTGTAATGTGCTAAATTAAGAAATGAGTTGGTTAAGCATAGGCTCAAAATTGGCTAACAATGGAGAGTAAAAGGTTGACTATTTGGGTAAGTGAGCTAATGAAGTAATGGCCTCAATCATATAAATGCATAAATACAAGAAATAAATGGACATATAGAATCAAGCAAATCAAGGATTACAATCATAGAAAGAGAATAAATTCACACAAGAATGGAAAATAAGTGGCTATAAAATGTAACCACATCAATAGGCTCAAATCTCACAAGCTTGTGTTCTGAGTTCAATACATGCTTCACAAAGTATGAAATTCAAGCAAGTTTCACCAAAAATTTCCTTTCAATCAATTGGGTTAATGCCCTCTATTTAAACTTCTTGAAAAATCTCAATGTTTGACTAAGCATTGTTGTGATTGAAAAGCTCAAAAATTTTCTTAGTTCACCCTTTCCTTTTTCACTTAAAACCAATATATTATGCAAAAAGGGTGACTAAATATTTGCAATCCAAAGTACGATTTCTAATCACAACTACAAACTAAAAATAAAGATAAACAAAGATGTATAAAGAAAAATCCAACTAAAAGTGTGAAATCTATCATCTAAAACATCTAAGAATATCTATAAGCATCAAAGTATCTCAAATCCAAAATAAATCCAAAATAAGCAGTAAAAGTATCAAGCAGTAAAAGTATCCAAAATAAACTCAAAATACATCAAATATATACAAAGAGTGTGCAAAGTAAGATAGCTAGTAAAGTGGCCAAAATGTTCACCGGTATCTAATGATGCCACCGGCTACCTCCCCACACTTAAGATCAAGCATCGTCCTCGATGCTAATCCTGAGGATCCGGGATAGGTACACCGGTAGGCTCTGGCTGTGGCTGTGGTACCGGCTGAGACTCCTGTGTCTGAGGTGGTGCCTCCATATGTGCTGGCTCATCCGCAGGAATACCCTCAGTCTGTAAATCTGTCTCCTCATCGGAACCGGAAGACTCCGGTAGCGGGGGCAGCTCAAGGCCCTGAGCCACAAACATCTGGTCAATCCGATCCAGGCGACGCATGATCTGGCGCTTACTGCGCTCCATATACCGGAAGAGACGCTGAACTAACAAGTACATCGGCTGAGGTGCGACTGCGGTAGATGCTCCCGCAGGGGCTGATGATGAAGAGGGTCCAGCTCCCTCAACTGCTGCTCTGGCTCGAGATCTACGGCGCGAGGCGGGCCTCTCGTGCACCCAGGATCCCCACGGAATAGTAACTGGCTCCTTCTGAGGGAGCGGTGGAGGTGGTGATACATCATCCTGGTGCCACGGAACTCCGGCCCGCTGAATCATCTGAGTGACCAAGACCGGAAACGGAAAGATACCTCGGATGTGGGCTCTCCACATGAACCGCCTGATCAGCTGGGGGTAGTAGACCTCTTTCCCCTCCATCACACAGCTGATCAGGATCAACATAGCAACTGGGATCTCTGTGAAGTGAGTCGTAGGCATGACGTAATGAGCGAAAATCTGCTGCCAAGTCTTGGCCTCTCGGCTCAGATAACTAAAGTGCATCCCCTTGGGTGCCGTGTTATCGGCATCCATAACCCAAGGGGCATCTGGAGTAGCTACCACTGCCCTCAATGCCTCAAAATCAAAAGTCATGCAATGAAGGTCTATTTCGGCCTGCATGAATGCATCAGTGTCACTGGTCTTAGGCCAGCAAGTAAGGGCATCCTCTATGGCTTGCTCTGTGATGGGTACCTCAATCCCCCTAACAAGTACCGAATCAAGGGAGTGGCGAAAGAAATTGCAGTAGAACTCCTGTACCCAAGACCGGTTCACCCGGCTCAATTCCCTATCCAGAAAAGTCAAACCCATCCGGTCAATACGCTGGTGGATGATGTCGGCCAAATCTGATGGAATAAGCAGTTTCTTCTCAGTATTCAGATTCTTTGAGTTGTAGCTTGGGAATCTGAGTTCGCAATAGAGATTGGGGAATTTGACCGTATCCTGGGCCGGTAGTAATTGGTTTGCCTTATCTATGTCATTTAGAGGGTTTTGAGCATAGGCAAGCAATGAGGCAAAAGTGGGGTTTGGGGTTTTCTTTCTCTTTTTGGAAGATGATGCTTTTCCTTTTCCTTTATCCGACATCCTGAAAAATGGAATAAAATATAGGCGATTAATCACTTAGCATGGAGCAAGTAAAACATGTTCAGGATGTAAAATAGATGGCAAGCAAACATGATGTGAATAGATTTTGAAACATGGATAGCAGGCTTTAAAACTAGGAATTCAATGTTTCAAACAATGTGAACAATTCTAAAGGAATAGGCATGTTCATCATCATGACTCAAAGGAATGGTCAAATGGTTTAAAATGCAAGTAAGCGTGAAGCTGGTAAGTAAAGAAGTCAATGATTTGTACAAGTGAGATTATATTAGTAGTATGATGAGAAATGCACCTTTCAAGCACACAAATCATGTTTACCATGTTTATGCACATCCCGGAAGTTGAAAATAACGAGAATTGGCCCAAATTCGTAATAAAGATCAAAATGAGATTAAATTTCTTGAAAATTGGGCAGCATCTCGGCTTAAAATTGAACATTCTCGGGTGGCAAAATAGCATAAACAGCAATATTACAGGATCAACCAATCACAGTAGCAATAATAAGGCATTCAGGCAGTACAAATTGCATACAGAGCAACTCAAAATTCACACTTAGCAGACAAGCAAACAAACAGAGAATAAACACAAACGGAGCATTTATCAGGCCTAGAATCCTCTATCCAGCCCTAGCTACCTAACCGCAGTTATTTCTAACTAATCCTAACATACAACATTTGAATGCAGACTATCTAATAGAAAATTAAAGTAATTAAGAGAAATGAAAAATTAATGAGAACGGAAATTGGAGCAGGAACCTGGGGCGGGGAAGAACCGAGAATGGAAGGAGGGAAACGGGACTTGAGTGAGGGCAGCAGAGGCAGAAGCTTGCACCGCCGCGGACGGTGGCGGTGAAGGCGGCCGCGGTGGCGGTTCGGCCAGAGAGCAGAAGGGGAGAGTGAGTGGTGGCGCATTGGTGAGAGAGAGAGAGTGAATGGGAGTGGTTGTGAGGAGAGAAGAGAAGGGGGTAGGCCGTCTAGTGGTGGCCGCCGGCAGATCAGGGAGGTTATGGGAGTTGCAGGAATGGAAATGGAGGTTGGGGAGGAAGAAGGGCGCGACTGCGCGACGCTCGTTGAGCGTTAGGGTTATCATCATTTTAGAACGACGCGGACGCGCACCTTGCGCGTCCGCGTGCATTGATGACACTAGGAATCTACGCGTGCGCGTACATCGCGCTTAAGCGCGGAAGGTCGAAATGGGTAAGGACGCGTGCGCGTACCGTGCGCGCACGCGTGATAGGAGTTGGGCTGTAGGCTTAAGGTTGGCCCATAGGAGGCCTAACTCTCTGGTCAATGGCCTGGTGGTTGCACTACCTATATTTGCGCGTACGCGGCATGTGCGCGTTCGCGCGAGCTGAGTTGGGCCAGGGGCTTAAGGGTGGTTGATGAGCGGATAATTTGTATGCTTTTTGGCACTGTTTTTAGTATCTTTTAGTTAGTTTTTAATATATTTTTATTAGTTTTTAATTAAAATTCACTTTTCTGGACTTTACTATGAGTTTGTGTGTTTTTCTGTGATTTCAGGTATTTTCTGACTGAAATTGAGGGTCCTGAGCAAATATCTGATCCAGAGACTGAAAAGGACTGCAGATGCTGTTGGATTCTGACCTCCCTGCACTCAAAGTGGATTTTCTGGAGCTACAGAAGCCCAATTGGCGCGCTCTCAACGGCATTGGAAAGTAGACATCCAGGGCTTTCCAGCAATATATAATAGTCCATACTTTGTCCAAGATTTGATGGCCCAAACCCGCGTAGCAATCCGGCCTCAGAAATTCCAGCGTTAAACGCCGGAACTGGAATAAAAGTTGGAGTTAAACGCCCAAACTGGCACCAAAGCTGGCGTTTAACTCCAGAAAAGGTCTCTACACGAATTTCCTTGATTGCTCAGCCCAAGCACACACCAAGTGGGCCCAGAAGTGGATTTTTCTGTCATTTACTCATTTCTGTAAACCTTAGGATACTAGTTTTACTACATATAGGACCTTTTGACATTGTAATCAGAACCTTAGGACCTCATAACATTTTGTACACGTTCTTTCCACAGTATGAGCCTCTAAACCCCATGGTTGGGGGTGAGGAGCTCTGCTGTGTCTTGATGGATTAATGCAATTACTACTGTTTCTTATTCAATCATGCTTGCTTCCATTCTAAGATAACACTTGTTCTTAATCCGGATGAATGTGATGATCCGTGACAATCATCATCATTCTCAATCATGAACATGTGCCTGACAACCACCTCTGTTCTATCTTAGATTGAGTAGTTATCTCTTGGATTCTTCTGAGTCTTCGTGGTATAGGCAGGACCTGATGGCAGCATTCAAGAGAATCCGGAAGGTCTAAACCTTGTCTGTGGTATTCTGAGTAGGATTCAATGATTGAATGACTGTGACGTGCTTCAAACCTGTAACCTACTGGGCGTTAGTGACAGACGCAAAAGAGTGATTCTATTCCGGTAGGGGAGGGAACCAAACCGGTGATTGGCGGCACTGTGACAGAGTGCTTTGCATTAGCTTTCACTGCGCGGATGGGAGGTAGCTGCTGACAACAGTGAGACCTTACACGAGCTTGCCATGGAAGGAGACATGCGTGTTTGATGAAGAAGACAGTAGGAAAGCAGAGATTCGGAAGATGGAGCATCTCCAAACCTCAACCCATTCTCCATTACTGCAATACAAGTAACCATTACATGTTCTTCTGCTTTTTACAATCAATCCTGATAATTTCTGATATCCTGACTAAGATTTACAAGATAACCATAGCTTGCTTCAAGCCGACAATCTCCGTGGGATCGACCCTTGCTCACGCAAGGTATTACTTGGACGACCCAGTGCACTTGCTGGTTAGTTGTGCGGAGTTGCAAAAGTGTGATTGCAATTTCGTGCACCAAGTTTTTGGCGCCGTTGCCGGGGATTGTTCGAGTTTGGACAACTAACGGATTATTTTGTTGCTTAGATTAGGACTGTTTTCTTTTTGTTGGTTTAGAGTCTTTTAGTTGAGTCTAGTTTCATATTCTAAGTTTGGTGTCAATTGCATGTTTTTTTTGTTTTTCTTCTTTTAATTTTCGAATTTTTCTTATTGTTCTTAGTCCCTTTTTTTTTGATTCATAAAAGTTCTAAGTTTGGTGTCCTCTTTGTGTTTTTCTCTTTAAAATTTTCGAAAATATTAGTGTTTGATTTCCTAAAATTTTAAGTTTGGTGTCTTTTTGTGTTTTTCTCTTTCCTCTTTTTAAAAATCAAATCTTTTTCATAAAAATTTTTCAATCATATCTTCTTAATTGCTGTTTTCAAAATCTTTCTTTTCACTAATTGATTCAGTTCTCAATTTACTTTGATCTTATTTTATTTTTAATTTTCGAATTTTCTTTTATTTTCCTTTTATTTTATTTTATTAAATTTTATTTTTTTCGGTTATTTAAAAAGAAAAAAAAATAAAAATAAACAAAATTTATCTCTTTGCAATTATTATCATTTCCCTTCTGTCCATCATGGACTCAAGTGGAATTAACCAGTCCAAAAGGACTCTGGGGTCCTATGCCAACCCCAGTACAGCTGCATATGGGAGTAGCATCTGTATACCTCCCATCAAAGCAAGCAGCTTTGAGCTAAACCCTCAACTCATTATCATAGTGCAGCAAAATTGCCAGTATTCCGGTCTTCCAGAGGAAGAACCTACTGAGTTTCTGGCACAGTTCTTACAAATTGCTGACACAATACATGATAAAGAGGTAGATCAGGATGTCTACAGACTGTTACTGTTTCCATTTGCTGTAAAAGATCAAGCAAAAAGGTGGTTAAATAAACAACCTACAGCTAGCATAAAGACATGGAAACAGTTATCAGAAAAATTCCTGAATCATTTTTACCCTCCAAAAAGGATGACACAGCTAAGGCTGGACATCCAAGGCTTTAAGCAAGAGGATAATGAATCCCTTTATGATGCCTGGGAGAGGTATAGAGGTATGCTAAGAAAATGTCCCTCTGAAATGTTTTCAGAGTGGGTACAGTTAGACATTTTCTACTATGGGCTTACAGAAAAAGCTCAGATGTCTTTAGACCACTCAGCTGGTGGATCTATACACATGAGAAAGACAATTGAAGAAGCTCAAGAGCTTATAGACACTGTTGCTAGAAACCAATACTTGTATTCTAGCAATGAGTACGTTCCAAAGGAGGAGACCATGGCATTAGTCACTGATCCTAATCCTCAGGAACAGATGAATAAGCTCGGTCAACAATTACTCCTGATGACAGAACAGTTAGCAGAATTCAAAGAAATGCTCCATGATACTAAGGCTGCTAACAAGAGCATAGAACTGCAGTTGAATCAAGCAAAACAGCAAATATCTAAACAAATAACAGAAGAGTGTCAAGCAGTTCAACTAAGGAGTGGGAAAACACTGAAAGCCACTGCTCAAAAGAGCAAGAAGTCAATTAAGGAACAGTTGACAGAGGATGACCAAGTCACTGTTCAAAATCCCTCTGAGGACAGTAAGAGCCCAGAGAGGAATATTATTGGCGTTCAAACGCCAGAAAGGGAAGGAAAGGTGGCGTTAAACGCCCAGTCCTTGCCCAATACTGGCGTTCAAACGCCAGAACAGGGAGGAAAGCTGGCGTTAAACGCCCATTCCCTGCCCAGTTCTGGCGTTCAAACGCCAGAAAAGGGGGAGAAGTTGGCGTTTAACGCCCAAACTTCATCCACTCCTGGCGTTCAAACACCCAAGGAGAATCAGGCACCTGAGAGTTCTGATGATTATCCCCCTAACAAGGCTTCTTCAACCATTTCTGTAAGGAATAAACCTGCAGCATCTAAGGTTGAAGAATATCAAGCCAAGATGCCTTATCCTCAGAAACTCCGCAAAGCGGAACAGGATAAGCAATTTGCCCGCTTTGCAGACTATTTAAGGACTCTTGAAATAAAGATTCCTTTTGCAGAGGCACTTGAGCAAATACCTTCTTATGCTAAGTTCATGAAAGAGATCTTAAGTCATAAGAAGGATTGGAGAGAAACTGAAAAAGTATTTCTCACTGAAGAATGCAGTGCAGTCATTCTAAAAAGCTTACCAGAAAAGCTTCAAGATCCTGGAAGCTTTCTGATACCATGCACATTGGAAGGCACTTACACCAAGGTAGCCTTATGTGATCTTGGAGCAAGTATTAATTTAATACCTGCATCCACTATCAGAAAGCTTGGGTTGATTGGAGAAGTCAAACCAACCAGGATATGCCTCCAACTTGCTGATGGCTCCATTAAACACCCATCAGGCATAATAGAGGATATGATTGTCAAGGTTGGGCCATTTGCCTTTCCAACTGACTTTGTGGTGCTGGAAATGGAGGAGCATAAAAATGCAACTCTCATTCTAGGAAGACCTTTCCTAGCAACTGGACGAACTCTCATTGATGTACAAAAGGGGGAAGTAACCTTGAGAGTCAATGAGGATGAGTTCAAGTTGAATGCTGTAAAAGCAATGCAGCATCCAGACACACCAGAGGACTGCATGGGCGCTGACATTATTGACTCTCTGGTAGAAGAGATCAATATGGCTGAAAGCCTAGAGTCAGAGCTTGAGGACATCTTCAAAGATGCTCCAACTGATCAGGAAGAGCCAGAGGAGGCAAAGGAATTTTCGAAAATTCCTCAGGAGGAGGATAAGCCTCCTAAGCCTGAACTCAAACCATTACCACCATCCCTGAAATATGCATTTCTGGGAGAGGGTGACACTTTTCCAGTAATTATAAGCTCTGCCTTAAATTCACAGGAAGAGGAAGCACTGATTAAAGTGCTAAGGACACACAAGACAGCTCTTGGGTGGTCCATAAGTGATCTCAAGGGCATTAGCCCAGCCAGATGCATGCACAAGATCCTATTAGAGGATAATGCCAAACCAGTGGTTCAACCACAGAGGAGGCTAAATCCTGCCATGAAGGAGGTGGTGCAGAAAGAGGTCACTAAATTACTGGAGGCTGGGATTATTTATCCTATTTCTGATAGCCCCTGGGTGAGCCCTGTCCAAGTTGTTCCCAAAAAGGGAGGCATGACAGTGGTTCATAATGAAAAAAATGAACTGGTTCCTACAAGGACAGTCACAGGGTGGCGCATGTGTATTGACTACAGAAGACTCAATACAGCCACCAGAAAGGATCATTTTCCTTTACCATTCATAGACCAAATGCTAGAAAGACTAGCTGGCCATGATTATTACTGCTTTTTGGATGGCTACTCAGGCTACAACCAAATTGCAGTAGACCCTCAAGACCAAGAGAAAACAGCATTCACATGCCCTTCTGGCGTGTTTGCCTATAGGAGAATGCCTTTTGGTCTGTGCAATGCACCTGCAACCTTTCAAAGGTGCATGCTCTCTATCTTCTCAGATATGGTAGAGAAATTTCTGGAAGTCTTCATGGATGACTTTTCAGTATACGGAGACTCATTCAGCTCCTGTCTTAACCACCTATCACTTGTCCTGAAAAGATGCCAAGAGACTAACCTGGTTTTAAACTGGGAGAAATGTCACTTTATGGTGACTGAAGGAATTGTCCTTGGGCACAAAATTTCAAGCAGGGGAATAGAGGTGGATAAGGCAAAGGTAGAGGTAATTGAAAAATTACCACCACCTGCCAATGTTAAGGCAATCAGAAGCTTTCTGGGGCATGCAGGATTCTACAGAAGGTTTATCAAGGATTTTTCAAAAATTGCTAAACCTCTGAGTAACCTGTTAGCTGCTGACACACCATTTGTGTTTGACACACAGTGTTTGCAGGCATTTGAGACCCTGAAAGCTAAACTGGTCACAGCACCAGTCATCTCTGCACCAGACTGGCATTACCATTTGAATTAATGTGTGATGCCAGTGATCATGCCATTGGTGCAGTGTTGGGACAGAGGCATAACAAACTTCTGCATGTCATTTATTATGCTAGCCGTGTTCTAAATGATGCACAGAAGAATTACACAACCACAGAAAAGGAGTTACTTGCAGTGGTCTATGCCATTGACAAGTTTAGATCCTACTTAGTGGGATCAAAAGTGATTGTGTACACTGACCATGCTGCTCTTAAATACTTACTCACAAAGCAGGATTCAAAACCCAGGCTTATCAGGTGGGTGTTGCTTCTGCAAGAGTTTGATATAGAAATAAGAGACAGAAAAGGGACAGAGAACCAAGTGGCTGATCATCTGTCCAGAATAGAGCCAGTAGCTGGGGCGTCCCTCCCTTCTACTGAGATCTCTGAGACTTTCCCAGATGAGCAACTCTTTGCCATTCAGGAAGCTCCATGGTTTGCAGATATTGCAAACTATAAAGCTGTGAGGTTCATACCCAAAGAGTACAGTCATGTGCAGAGAAAGAAACTAATTTCAGATGCCAAGTACTACCTCTGGGATGAACCATATCTCTTTAAGAGATGTGCTGACGGAGTGATCCGCAGGTGTATACCCAGAGAAGAAGCACGAAGGATCCTATGGCACTGCCATGGATCACAGTATGGAGGACACTTTGGAAGTGAGCGAACAGCCACTAAAGTTCTCCAGTGCGGCTTCTACTGGCCTACTCTCTATAAAGATTCCCGAGAGTTTGTGCGTAACTGTGACAGTTGCCAAAGAGCTGGTAACCTGCCTCACGGATATGCCATGCCTCAACAAGGGATATTAGAGATAGAGCTGTTTGATGTATGGGGAATTGACTTCATGGGGCCATTCCCACAATCATACTCAAACACATACATTCTGGTGGCAGTGGACTATGTATCCAAGTGGGTAGAAGCAATTGCTACACCCAACAATGATACCAAGACTGTGCTGAAATTCCTCCAGAAAAACATTTTCAGCAGGTTTGGCGTCCCCAGAGTGCTAATCAGTGATGGGGGCACTCATTTCTGCAATAAACAGCTATACTCTGCTATGGTTAGATATGGAATCAGCCATAAAGTGGCAACTCCGTATCATCCACAGACAAATGGGCAAGCTGAAGTCTCTAACAGAGAGCTGAAAAGAATCCTGGAACGGACTGTAATGTCCCGAAGAAAGGATTGGGCAAAGAGCTTGGATGATGCTCTGTGGGCATACAGAACAGCATTCAAGACTCCTATAGGCACCTCTCCATACCAATTGGTGTATGGGAAGGCCTGCCATTTGCCTGTGGAACTGGAACATAAAGCCTACTGGGCAACCAGATTCCTAAACATGGATGCACAGTTAGCTGGTGAGAAAAGATTGCTCCAGCTAAATGAGCTAGAGGAGTTCAGACTCAATGCCTTTGAAAATGCTAAGATCTATAAGGAAAAGGCAAAGAAGTGGCATGACAAGAGATTGTCAACCAGAGTCTTTGAGCCAGGACAAAAAGTTCTGCTCTTCAACTCTAGGCTCAGACTGTTTCCAGGAAAACTCAAATCCCGTTGGAGGGGTCCATATGTGATTACAAAAGTGTCACCATATGGATATGTTGAGCTTCAGGATATTGATTCTGACAGTAAGTTCATTGTTAATGGACAGAGAATCAAGCATTATCTTGAAGGAAATTTTGAGCAGGAATGCTCAGAACTGAGACTTGAGTGATTCTCAGCAGAAGTCCAGCTAAAGACAGTAAAGAAGCGCTTGCTGGGAGGCAACCCAGTCATTAGGAAGGTGTAAGATTAGTTCTTACAGAGGCAAGTATCAAAAATGAAGGAATTCACAGAGTTACAGAAGGATTCAGCTCAAAAAGCAGAGAAAATGAGCTTACTGGCGAAAAAACGCCAGTAAGGGGCATTTTGGGCGTTAAACGCCAGAATGGGCACCATTCTGGGCGTTTAACACCAGTAATGGTACCATTCTGGGCGTTAAACGCCAGAATGGGCACCATTCTGGGCGTTTAACGCCAGGTGTGCAGCATCACTGGGCGTTCAGAAAAACGCCCAGTGAGGAAGGTTTTCTGGCGTTTAACGCCAGCCAGGGTACCTGGCTGGGCGTTAAACGCCCAAAAGGGGTGCCAAGTGGGCGTTAAACGCCAGAATGGGTGCCATTCTGGGCGTTTAACGCCAGAAAGGTGGGGGGACCACAATTTTGTTTTCAAATCAGATTTTTTCAAACTTTCCTTTTCTCACCCATACTTTTCTACAAAATCACACTTCAATCATTCATCACTCACTTTCAAATCTTAAAAAAATCAAAACCACTTTTTCTAAATATTTTTCAAAATAATCTTAATTCTTTTTCAAAAACTCACCCTTTTCTCAAATATTTTTCATATCTTTTCAAATTTCCTTTCAAATCTCTCTTTTGTTTTCGAAAATCTCCTCCCCCCCACTCTATAAATGAATGTTCCTCACCCCTCCTTCCTCACACCATTCGAATTTCCTCTCTCTCTCCCTCTCTTCTCTTCTTTCTTTTCTTTTTGCTTGAGGACAAGCAAAACCTCTAAGTTTGGTGTGCTTTTCCGTGATCACTAAGCCAAGGTTCATCAATATCATGGCTCCCAAGGGAAAACAAACCAACTCAAGAGGAAAAAGAGAGACTAATCCAAAGAATCTTTGGAATGAAGAGAAGTTCTTAACCAAAGAACATGAAGACCATTATCACAAAATAATGGGTCTGAGGTCAGTGATCCCGGAAGTTAAATTTGATCTGAAAGAAGATGAATATCCGGAGATCCAAGAGCAAATTCGAAACAGAGGTTGGAAAGTTCTGACCAATCCTGAGACAAAGGTTGGAAGGAACATGGTTCAGGAATTCTATTCAAATCTGTGGCTCACAGATAAGCAAAGAATGACTGGAACTGCATACCATACCCACAGAACCATGGTCAGAGGGAAAGTTATATACTTCCATCTGGACCAAATAAGAGAAATCTTCCAGTTACCTCAACTGAGAGATGATCCTGATTCCTTTAAAAGGAGGATGGTGAGAGAAGATAAGGGGTTGGATCAAGTTCTAGAGGACATATGCCTCCCTGGAACTAAGTGGATAACCAATTCTAAGGGTGTCCCAAACCAACTCAAGAGGGGAGACCTCAAACCAATTGCAAGAGGTTGGCTAGACTTCATTGGGCGTTCCATATTACCCACTAGCAACCGCTCTGAGGTTACCATCAAAAGAGCAGTGATGATTCACTGCATTATGCTTGGAAAGGAGGTGGAGGTCCATCACTTGATTGCTTGTGAGATTTACACAATTGCAAATAAGAACTCCACTGAAGCCAAATTGGCTTATCCAAGTTTGATTTCCTTGCTCTGCAAAGAGGCTGGGGTGAAGATGGGAGTGGATGAGTTCATACCCATTGAACACCCAATCACTAAGAAGTCAATGGAAGGACAAGTGCAAGACAACTCTATCAAGAGGAGGGCGCATGAGTTCCTCCCTGAACTCCCTGAAGTTGGCTACTGGGCCAGCCTAGAAGCATCTATCAACAAGCTGCAAGAGATTATGGAACAACTGAAGGAAGAACAGCAGAATCAGAACTGCATGATCTGCAAATTGCTGAAGGAACAAGAGAAGCAGGGGCGTGAAATCAAAGAACTGAAGCGCCAAAAGCTCTCCTCTCAAGCTGGGGGAGCATCCACTTCTCAAAATCAAGGTTGTTGAGTCCTAACTCTGTGAAAACCTCTACCATTAGGAGCCTATGTTTTTCGTTTTTTTTTATTCTTTTCCCTTATTTTTAGCTTCATCTTATATCTATATTTGAGTCTTTTTCTTAATTAATAAAATTAATAAAGTTTATGCCTTAAAGCTATGAATGTCCTATGAATCCATCACCTCTCTTAAAAGAAAAATGCTTTAATCACAAAAGAACAAGAAGTACAGGATTTCAAAATTTATCTCTGAAACTAGTTGAATTAGTTTGATGTGGTGACAATGCTTTTTGTTTTCTGAATGAATGCTTGAACAGTGCATATGTCTTTTGAATTTGTTGTTTTAAGAATGTTAAAATTGTTGGCTCTTGAAAGAATGAGGAGAAAGAGAACTGTTATTGAGGATCTGAAAAATCATCAAATTGATTCTTGAAGCAAGAAAAGCAGTGAAAAAAAAAATTTTGAAAAAAAAAAAAAGAGAAAGAAAAAGAAAAAGAAAAGAAAAAAAAAGAAGGAAATAAAGTTGTGATCCAAAGCAACAAGAGTGTGCTTAAGAACCCTGGACACCTCTAATTGGGGACTTTAGCAAAGCTGAGTCACAATCCCAAAAGGGTTCACCCAATTATGTGTCTGTGGCATGTATGTATCCGGTGGTAATACTGGAAGACAGAGTGCTTTGGGCCACAGCCAAGACTCATACACTGGCTATGTTCAAGAATCAATGTACTTCACTAAGATAATCAATAACACTATCTGAGTTCTGAGTTCTTATAGATGCCAATCATTCTGAACTTCAAGGGATAGAGTGAGATGCCAAAACTGTTCGGAGGCAAAAAGCCACTAGTCCCGCTCATCTGATTGGAACTATGTTCCTTTGATATTTTGGAGTCTATAGTATATTCTCTTCTTTTTATCCTATTCTGATTTTCCGTTGCTTGGGGACAAGCAACAATTTAAGTTTGGTGTTGTGATGAGCGGATAATTTGTATGCTTTTTGGCACTGTTTTTAGTATGTTTTTAGTATCTTTTAGTTAGTTTTTAATATATTTTTATTAGTTTTTAATTAAAATTCACTTTTCTGGACTTTACTATGAGTTTGTGTGTTTTTCTGTGATTTCAGGTATTTTCTGACTGAAATTGAGGGTCCTGAGCAAATATCTGATCCAGAGACTGAAAAGGACTGCAGATGCTGTTGGATTCTGACCTCCCTGCACTCAAAGTGGATTTTCTGGAGCTACAGAAGCCCAATTGGCGCGCTCTCAACGGCATTGGAAAGTAGACATCCAGGGCTTTCCAGCAATATATAATAGTCCATACTTTGTCCAAGATTTGATGGCCCAAACCCGCGTAGCAATCCGGCCTCAGAAATTCCAGCGTTAAACGCCGGAACTGGAATAAAAGTTGGAGTTAAACGCCCAAACTGGCACCAAAGCTGGCGTTTAACTCCAGAAAAGGTCTCTACACGAATTTCCTTGATTGCTCAGCCCAAGCACACACCAAGTGGGCCCAGAAGTGGATTTTCTGTCATTTACTCATTTCTGTAAACCTTAGGATACTAGTTTTACTACATATAGGACCTTTTGACATTGTAATCAGAACCTTAGGACCTCATAACATTTTGTACACGTTCTTTCCACAGTATGAGCCTCTAAACCCCATGGTTGGGGGTGAGGAGCTCTGCTGTGTCTTGATGGATTAATGCAATTACTACTGTTTCTTATTCAATCATGCTTGCTTCCATTCTAAGATAACACTTGTTCTTAATCCGGATGAATGTGATGATCCGTGACAATCATCATCATTCTCAATCATGAACATGTGCCTGACAACCACCTCTGTTCTATCTTAGATTGAGTAGTTATCTCTTGGATTCTTCTGAGTCTTCGTGGTATAGGCAGGACCTGATGGCAGCATTCAAGAGAATCCGGAAGGTCTAAACCTTGTCTGTGGTATTCTGAGTAGGATTCAATGATTGAATGACTGTGACGTGCTTCAAACCTGTAACCTACTGGGCGTTAGTGACAGACGCAAAAGAGTGATTCTATTCCGGTAGGGGAGGGAACCAAACCGGTGATTGGCGGCACTGTGACAGAGTGCTTTGCATTAGCTTTCACTGCGCGGATGGGAGGTAGCTGCTGACAACAGTGAGACCTTACACGAGCTTGCCATGGAAGGAGACATGCGTGTTTGATGAAGAAGACAGTAGGAAAGCAGAGATTCGGAAGATGGAGCATCTCCAAACCTCAACCCATTCTCCATTACTGCAATACAAGTAACCATTACATGTTCTTCTGCTTTTTACAATCAATCCTGATAATTTCTGATATCCTGACTAAGATTTACAAGATAACCATAGCTTGCTTCAAGCCGACAATCTCCGTGGGATCGACCCTTGCTCACGCAAGGTATTACTTGGACGACCCAGTGCACTTGCTGGTTAGTTGTGCGGAGTTGCAAAAGTGTGATTGCAATTTCGTGCACCAGTGGTCCAAAGCTGGCCTAACTCTCTGGGGCTTGGCTCAGGATCTTGCAGCAGCAATTCGACGCGTACGCGGCAGGTGCGCGTACGCGTGCTACTCCCTATGGTTGTATGGCGCGCACGCACGTAGTGCGCGTTAGCGTGAGTTGAATTGGGCTTGAGGCACAACGCTGGCCTAGGAGAAGCCCAACTCTCTAGAATATGGGTGATGATGCATCCGCTCAGGGACGCGTGCGCGTGCAGTGTGCGCGCGCGTCCGCCCCCTTTTTTTTTTTTTTTTTTTAATGCCTAAAAGCTCTAATTGCCCAAAGACTCCCCATGGTACCTACAACTCCTTATTTAGTCAAAAACCTCTACTTTTTTTAAAATGCAAGTTGGTTTTGAGATTTATTCTATTTCTACTAATCACAACATACATGTCAATATTCTAGCTACTAATGTATACAAACAAGCTAATTATGATATGCAGACCTACCTACAATGGTAACTCAAATCACTTATTAAACAAGGTTAGAAGAGAGTGGAAAGAGTTTACCATGGTGGGGTGTCTCCCACCTAGCACTTTTAGTTAAAGTCCTTAAGTTGGACATTTGGTGGAGTCCTTGCTAGGGTGGCTTATGCTTAAACTCCTCTTCGAATCCCCACCAGTGTTGCACTTCCAATAGCCTCCGGGATCCCAATTTAAGCGTACAAGGCCTTCAAGGGGGCCTAGGCAAGTAACGAGGCCCTTAAGTTGATAGTGGTCTATGTATGATCCGGGGTCCCATACTTTATTTGTCAACTCCTTTTCTTCTTGATCTTCATGCTTCCAATAGGGTGACAGACTTATTGAATTCTCCTTGTAATTCATACTCATCATCTTAAACCCATTGAATTTGGCTTCACTCAACCTTTGAAACTCTAAGTTTGATCTTCCATCCCTTATGCTCATTGATTCAAATTGTCCACCAACATCTAATCCGTTCTTACTTTCTAGCCCACAAAGAGTTCTAAGTTGACCGTCCGTTTCTAACAACGCATATTGATATGAGCCAAGAAAATTAAAGGATGAGATGATTACCCACTCAATTTGTGATTGGGACGGCGACTTGGCAAGGAAGATACTCAATGGTCTTGACATTGTAGGTTCCACTTCCTTTGGCTCCTCCATGATGATTTCCATCTTTTGATAACTCTTTTTAAATTCTTCTTGTTTGCTAACTTCCTTCAAACCTTTATCATTGATCAAGTCATGTGTTGGAGGTTGCGCACCCTCCTCAACATTGATTTCACATTTGATGTGGGAAGCTTCAACAAGATCACCATTGTCACTTGATGTAGAGTTATTTTCGTGGATGGAGCTTCCTTCTTGTTCAACCTCCTCTAGGTCTTCTTCCACTTCTTTATCTTCAGCAATCTTCATTTCCTCCGCTTGTTGCAACACATACTCTAAGTCCTTACGCTTAACTTGAGACTCTAAAGTCTCTCTCATACCTCCATCTTTGGTTGCTTTCTCACAATCATCCTTGAACTCATTTCGCTTGTGATATGAATCCCAAGAATCTATCTTTTGACGGATGGTTGCTTGAAGTCGATCTTTTTCTTCCTTGAAACGATCCCTTAGTTCTTGTTCCGCTTTACTAACATGAGTAGGATCATATTGCTCTTGAATTAATGGATATTGATATGCTTCCATGGAGGTTTGTGGCGGAGAGGAGAAATCATAATATGGTTGAAAAGAAGATTCATCAAAGCTTTGAGGTGGGAAGTCATTTTGGTTATTGGTAGAGGGTGAAATTATACGGGATGTAAATTCTTGGAGGGTGGAGGTGAAACTAGTGAAGGCGGTTTGGAGCTCTTCTTGCTCTTGAAGAATGATGCCAAGTGTATCATCCATGGGCACTTGGGTTGGAGGGTAAAAATGTTGGAGTGGTGGTGATTCAAGGGTTGCTTGTTCATAATCGTCACAAGGGTATGCATAGGGGGAATATAGATTTGGATCATATGTGGGCACTTGGTGGAAATAAGATGTGGATTGAGGATATGGTGCATAGAATGGTGGTGGTTGAGAGGTATAACCATGATAAGAGTCATCATATTCATAGGAATGATATGCATTATAGGAAGGATTACCATCATAGTAGTTTGAAAGGGAAGGTTGCCATGATGATTGCTCATATGGATATGGCTCCCCTCCTAAGAATTCATCTCTCCCATAATGTGAGCCATCATTCAAGTTTTCATCGCCTACAAAATAGTCATAGTTATATCCAAAACCACAAGGATGAGAGTTCATAGTGGCAAATAGAAACAAAACCAATAGAGATCTTAAAACTAACAAAAACTAACAAACAAACAAAAGACAAACATATTCACAATATTCACATATTTACATTAACCAAAAACATGGCACTCATGCGCATTCCCCGGCAACGGCGCCATTTTGACGAACGAATTTTTGCCGGTATAGAAATTATCAAGTAATCAATCGTAGTATAGTCTAAACCGACGCAAAATCCATCATCAAACAATTCTACAATCTATAACCGAGAGTATTAGTCCCGAGTCGTTCTTCCCTAGGAATGCTACACGGATGCATGTATTGGTTAAGTGGTCTTTTGTGGTTTGAAGAGCGTGGCATAAAAGAAAACAACAATCAATCAATATTAAAAGTCTTGGCCAAGGTTGAACATTGGAAGTTTCATCACTATAGCTTCCTTCAATTGTGATAACAAAGGAGTGTTGCTTTACTTAGTTAACCCCTAATTATAGAGGAAAGTCAAGTAAAAGTAATTAACTCAAGTCACAAGTCCTAGTCTTACCCTAGGGAAGTCTAGCTTTAGTGCACTCTAAGTCAATTAGCAATCCTCAATTCTTAATCAACAATTGACATCCATTATTCAAATGTCTCCAATGACTCAACCACTAGGCCAAGTGAGGGAATACTACTCCATATCTAAAGTTGGCATTTTCTCAAACATGTGGAGAGCAAGAATGAAAGACATGGAGAAATTGAGAAGAGATTTAGAATTAAAGCAATTCAACACAAGAGATTAACAACAATCACAATGAACAACAATGAAAATGAGATCTTTATTGAATCAATAGAATCCAAAACAACAAAGCTAATTCTAAGATCTACAAAAATTGAACAATTACAACACTAATTGAGATTAGAGAAGATGAACTACAATATGAACAAAGTAAATTGAGTGTGGCAATAGATTTCACCAAGGAATGGTTGAGAGTTGAGAAAATGAAGATGAATCTTAGAGAGAAGTTGGAGTTTCTCTCTCTACAAATGTAACTAACTACAAAATATCTACCTAAGGATGTACAATTAGTCTATGGGTGTGAATGTGTCAAGTGAAGTGTTAATCCCCTTCAATCCTTGGCTCTTATATGCATTTTGGCACAAAAGTTGGTTGCTGAAACCTTCCAAAATCGCCAGGCACGTGTTGCAATAAAAGAATCACGTGCGGACTACGACGCGTTCGCGCACGGTACGCGTGCGCGTCCTTGTCCTTTATCGCAATGTGCGCGCGAGCGCCTTGTGCGCGTGCGCGTGCTTGGCCGAGATCAATTCTTTGGCTTTTTGTGCTTCTCTCCACTTGCATGCTTTCTTCCTTGCTTCCTTTGATCCCTGCCTAGCCTATTTCAATCCTGAGATTACTAGCAAACACATCAAGGCATCTTATGGAATCAAAGAGAAACTAGAATTCATCAAAATAAGGCCTAAAAAGCATGTTTTTACACTTAAGCACAAATATGGGAGAGATAACAAAACCATGCTAATTCCTAGGCTAAATGTGACAAAAGGTTATCAAAATATTCTAAATTCAATACAAGATAAACCCTCAAATTGGGGTTTGTCAACCACCTAGCACTTGTCCTGAAAAGGTGCCAAGAGACTAACCTGGTTTTAAACTGGGAGAAATGTCACTTTATGGTGACTGAGGGAATTGTCCTTGGACACAAAATTTCAAGCAGGGGAATAGAGGTGGATAAGGCAAAGGTAGAGGTAATTGAAAAATTACCACCACCTGCCAATGTTAAGGCAATCCGAAGCTTTCTGGGGCATGCAGGATTCTACAGAAGGTTCATAAAGGATTTTTCAAAAATTGCAAAACCTTTGAGCAACCTGCTAGCTGCTGACACACCATTTGTGTTTGACACACAGTGTCTGCAGGCATTTGAGACCCTGAAAGCTAAGCTGGTCACAGTACCAGTCATCTCTGCACCAGATTGGACATTGCCATTTGAACTAATGTGTGATGCCAGTGACCATGCCATTGGTGCAGTGTTGGGACAGAGGCATAACAAGCTTCTGCACGTCATTTATTATGCCAGCCGTGTTCTAAATGATGCACAGAAGAATTACACAACCACAGAAAAAGAGTTACTTGCAGTGGTCTATGCCATTGACAAGTTTAGATCCTATCTAGTGGGATCCAAAGTGATTGTGTACACTGACCATGCTGCTCTTAAATACTTACTCACAAAGCAGGATTCAAAACCCAGGCTTATAAGATGGGTGTTGCTTCTGCAAGAGTTTGATATAGAAATAAGAGACAGAAAAGGGACAGAGAACCAGGTAGCTTATCATCTGTCCAGAATAGAACCAGTAGCTGGGGCGTCCCTCCCTTCTACTGAGATTTCTGAGACTTTCCCAGATGAGCAACTCTTTGTCGTCCAGGAAGCTCCATGGTTTGCAGATATTGCAAATTATAAGGCTGTGAGGTTCATACCACAGGAGTACAGCCGAGTGCAAAGAAAGAAATTAATTTCAGATGCCAAGTACTACCTATGGGATGAACCATATCTCTTTAAGAGATGTGCAGACGGAATGATCCGCAGATGTGTACCCCAAGAAGAAGCACAGAGGATCCTATGGCATTGCCATGGATCACAGTATGGGGGACATTTTGGAAGTGAGCGAACAGCCACTAAGGTCCTCCAATGTGGCTTCTACTGGCCTACTCTCTATAGAGATGCTCGAGAGTTTGTGCGTAACTGTGACAGCTGTCAAAGAGCTGGTAACTTACCTCATGGATACGCCATGCCTCAACAAGGGATCTTAGAGATTGAGTTGTTTGATGTATGGGGAATTGACTTTATGGGTCCATTCCCACCATCATACTCAAACACTTACATTCTGGTGGCAGTGGACTATGTATCTAAGTGGGTGGAAGCAATTGCCACACCCACTAATGATACTAAGACCGTGCTGAAATTCCTCCAGAAACACATCTTTAGCAGATTTGGTGTTCCCAGAGTCATAATCAGTGATGGGGGCACTCATTTCTGCAATAAACAGCTGTACTCTGCTATGGTCCGATATGGAATTAGCCACAAAGTGGCTACCCCGTATCATCCACAGATAAATGGGCAAGCTGAAGTCTCTAACAGAGAGCTAAAAAGAATCCTAGAACGGACTGTGATGGCCCGAAGAAAGGATTGGGCAAGGAGCTTGGATGATGCTCTGTGGGCATACAGAACAGCATTTAAGACCCCAATAGGAACCTCACCATACCAACTTGTGTATGGCAAGGCCTGTCATTTGCCCGTGGAACTGGAACATAAAGCCTACTGGGCAACCAGATTTCTAAACCTGGATGCTAAGTTAGCTGGTGAAAAGAGATTACTCCAGCTAAATGAGCTAGATGAATTTAGACTCAGTGCCTTTGAAAATGCAAAGCTTTATAAGGAAAAGGCAAAGAAGTGGCATGACAAGAAGTTGTCATCCAGAGTCTTTGAGCCAGGACAAAAAGTTCTGCTCTTCAACTCTAGGCTCAGATTGTTCCCAGGAAAACTTAAATCCTGGTGGAGGGGTCCGTATGTGATTACAGGAGTATCACCATATGGATATGTTGAGCTTCAGGATATGAATTCTGACAAAAAGTTCATTGTTAATGGACAGAGGATCAAGCATTATCTTGAGAGCAATTTTGAGCAGGAATGCTTAAAACTGAGGCTGGAATGATCCTCAGTAAAGGTCCAGCTAAAGACAATAAAGAAGCGCTTGCTGGGAGGCAACCCAGTCATTAGCAGGTTATATGTTTTATTTCTACAGAGGCAATTATCAAAATTGAAGGAATTCACAGAGTTACAGAAGGATTCAGTGCAAAAAGCAGAGAAAAAGAGCTTACAGCCAAAAAAACGCCAGTAAGGGGCATTTTAGGCGTTAAACGCCAGAATGGGCACCATTCTGGGCGTTTAACGCCAGGTGTGCAGCATCCTGGGCGTTTAACAAAACGCCCAGTGACAAAGGGGACTCTGGCGTTTAACGCCAGCCAGGGTACCTGGCTGGGCGTTAAACGCCCACAATGGCTAGCAAATGGGCGTTAAACGCCAGAATGGATGCCATTCTGGGCGTTTAACGCCAGAAAGGTGGGGGACAGAGATTTTGCTCTCTGATTAAATTTTTTCAAACTTTCCTTTTTTTGAACCATACTTTTCTACACAACACATTTCAAACTTTCATCATTCATCTTCAAATCTTCAAAAATCAAAATCATTCTTCAAATCTCTCTCAAATCCTTCCCAAATCTTGTTCAAAAACTCAACTTTCTCTCAATTTCTTTCCATATATTCTCAAATCTCCTTCCAAATTTTCGAAATCTCTCCTTCCCCCCTTATATATACATGTTCGGCCTCCCTATTCCCCCACACCATTCGAATTTGCTCTTCTCTTCTCTCTCTTCTTTCCTTTCTTTTGCTTGAGGACAAGCAAACCTCTAAGTTTGGTGTGCTTTTCCGTGATCACTAAGCCAAGATTCATCAAGATCATGGCTCCTAAAGGAAAACAAACCAATTTAAGAGGAAAGAAAGAGAATAATCCAAAGAATCTTTGGAATCAAGAGAAGTTCTTAACCAAAGAACATGAAGACCATTATCACAAAATAATGGGTCTGAGGTCAGTGATCCCGGAAGTTAAATTTGATCTGAAAGAAGATGAATATCCGGGGATCCAAGAGCAAATTCGAAACAGAGGATGGGAAGTTCTAACCAATCCTGAGATAAAGGTTGGAAGAAATATGGTTCAGGAATTCTACTCAAATCTGTGGCTGACAGATAAGCAGAGAATGACTGAAACTTCTTTCCATACTTATAGAACCATGGTCAGAGGGAAAGTTATCTACTTCCATCTGGACAAAATAAGAGAAATCTTCAAATTGCCTCAACTGCAAGATGATCCTGAATCCTTTAATAGGAGAATGGTGAGAGCAGATAAAGGGTTGGATCAAGTTCTAGAGGACATATGCCTCCCTGGAACTAAGTGGATAACCAATTCAAAGGGTGTCCCAAACCAACTCAAGAGGGGAGACCTCAAACCAATTGCAAGAGGTTGGCTAGACTTTATTGGGCGTTCCATATTGCCCACTAGCAACCGTTCTGAGGTCACTATCAAGAGAGCAGTGATGATTCATTGCATTATGCTTGGAAAAGAAGTGGAGGTTCATCATCTGATTGCTTGTGAGATCTACACAATTGCAAATAAGAATTCCACTGAGGCCAAACTGGCTTACCCAAGCTTGATCTCCTTGCTCTGTAAAGAGGCTGGGGTAAAGATGGGAGTAGATGAATTCATACCCATTGAACATCCAATCACCAAGAAGTCAATGGAAGGACAAATGCAAGACAACTCTATCAAAAGGAGGGCGCAGGAGTTCCTCCCTGAATTTCCTGAAATTGGCTACTGGGTCAGCCTAGAAGCATCTATCACCAAGTTACAAGAAACTATGGAGCAACTTAAGGAAGAACAGCAGAATCAGAACTGCATGCTCTGCAAATTGCTGAAGGAACAAGAGAAGCAGGGGCGTGAACTTCAAGAACTGAAACGCCAAAAGTTCTCCCCTCAATTTGAGGGAGCATCCACTTCTCAAAATCAAGGTTGTTGAGTCCTAACTCTGTGAAAACCTCTATCATTAGGAGCCTATTTAAATTTTTTGTTTTCTATTTTTTTTTCTTTCTCATCTTATATCTATTTTTTAGTCTTGTTCTTAATTCATAATTAATAAAATTTAAAATTCATGTCTTAAAGCTATGAATGTCCTATGAATCCATCACCTCTCTTAAATGAAAAATGCTTTAATCACAAAAGAACAAGAAGTACAGGATTTCGAATTTATCTTTGAAACTAGTTGAATTAGTTTGATGTGGTGACAATACTTTTTGTTTTCCGAACGAATGCTTGAACAGTGCATATGTCTTTTGAATTTGTTATTTTGAGAATGTTAAAATTGTTGGCTCTTGAAAGAATGAGGAAAAAGAGAACTGTTATTGAGGATCTGAAAAATTATCAGATTGATTCTTGAAGCAAGAAAAAGCAGTGATTCAAAAAAAAAACGAACGAAAAAAAAACGAAAGAAAAGAAAGAAAAAAAGAAAAAGAAAGAAATAAAGTTGTGATCCAAGGCAAAAAGAGTGTGCTTAAGAACCCTGGACACCTCTAATTGGGGACTCTAGCAAAGCTGGGTCATAATCTGAAAAGGTTCACCCAAGTATGTGTCTGTGGCATGAATGTATCCGGTGGTAATACTGGAAGACAGAGTGCTTTGGGCCACAGCCAAGACTCATAAAGTAGCTGTGTTCAAGAATCAACATACTTAACTAGGAGAATCAATAACACTATCTGAATTCTGAGTTCCTATAGATGCCAATCATTTTGAACCTCAAAGGATAAAGCGAGATGCCAAAACTGTTCAGGGGCAAAAAGCTACTAGTCCCGCTCATCTAATTGGAGCTAAGTTTCATTGATAGTTTGAAGTTTATAATATATTCTCTTCTTTTTATCCTATTTGATTTTCAGTTGCTTGGGGACAAGTAACAATTTAAGTTTGGTGTTGTGATAAGCGGATAATTTATACGCTTTTTGGCATTGTTTTTAGTATGTTTTTAGTATGATCTAGTTAGTTTTTAGTATATTTTTATTAGTTTTTAATTAAAATTCACTTTTCTGGACTTTACTATGAGTTTGTGTGTTTTTCTGTGATTTCAGGTATTTTCTGGCTGAAATTGAGGGACCTGAGCAAAAATCTGATTCAGAGGCTGAAAAGGACTGCAGATGCTATTGGATTCTGACCTCCCTGCACTCGAAGTAGATTTTCTGGAGCTACAGAAGTCCAATTGGCGCGCTCTCAACGGCGTTGGAAAGTAGACATCCTGGGCTTTCCAGCAATGTATAATAGTCCATACTTTGCTCGAGATTTGATGGCCCAAACCGGCGTTGCAAATCAGCTTCAAAATTCCCAGCGTTTAACGCTGGAACTGGCATAAAAATTGGAGTTAAACGCCCAAACTGGCACAAAAGCTGGCGTTTAACTCCAGGAAGAGTCTCTACACGAAAATGCTTCATTGCTCAGCCCAAGCACACACCAAGTGGGCCCGGAAGTGGATTTTTCTGTCATTTACTCATTTCTGTAAACCCTAGGTTACTAGTTCACTATTAATAGGATCTTTTGACATTGTATCTGTACCTCATGACACTTTACACGTTTCTTTGCGTACCTTCCACGGCATGAGTCTCTAAACCCCACGGTTGGGGGTGAGGAGCTCTGCTGTGTCTTGATGGATTAATGCAATTACTACTGTTTTTCATTCAATCATGCTTGCTTCCATTCTAAGATATTACTTGTTCTTAAACCGGATGAATGTGATGATCCGTGACACTCATCATCATTCTCAACTATGAACGTGTGCCTGACAACCACCTCCGTTCTACCTTAGATTAAGTAGATATCTCTTGGATTCTTTAATCAGAATCTTCGTGGTATAAGCTAGAACTGATGGCGGCATTCAAGAGAATCCGGAAGGTCTAAACCTTGTCTGTGGTATTCTGAGTAGGATTCAATGATTGAATGACTGTGACGAGCTTCAAACTCCTGAGGGCTGGGCGTTAGTGACAAACGCAAAAGAATCACTGGATTCTATTCCAACCTGATTGAGAACCGACAGATGGATAGCCGTGCCGTGACAAGGTGCGTTGAACATTTCCACTGAGAGGATGGGAGGTAGCCACTGACAACGGTGAAACCCTTGCATACAGCTTGCCATGGAAGGAGCCTTGCGTGCTAGAAGAAGAAGACAGTAGGAAAGCAGAGATTCAGAAGACAGAGCATCTCCAAAGCCTCAACCTATTCTCCATTACGGCAAAACAAGTACTTATTTCATGTTCTTTTGCTTTTCACAATCAATCCTGATAATTTCTGACATCATGACTAAGAGTTACAAGATAACCATAGCTTGCTTCAAGCCGACAATCTCCGTGGGATCGACCCTTACTCACGTAAGGTATTACTTGGACGACCCAGTGCACTTGCTGGTTAGTTGTGCGGGATTGCAAAAGTGTGATTACAATTTCGTGCACCAGGAAGTTTGGGTCTTTCTGCTTTTACCATGCCTGATTGTTGCATGCTCTGGAATTTCTTCGTTTTTGGTGCAAATCTTTTTCTTGTTGCTTGAATCTTTTTCTTTTGCATGTTGTCGCCGTTTCTGCTTGTGCCTTCGCTGATGATTTTTTTTTGCTTGATTCCGAAAAAGTTTGCGTCTTTGATATTTTTCTGCTTGGCGTTTTTGGTGTTTTTGACAATGCTTTGCTGATAAACTGTAGAAAGGTGGCGATTTTGTGTTTTTACTTCCTTTATATCCTTTGAGACTTTATTTTCTTTTTGATGAATGTCGGGACGTGAGCTGTAGAAATTTCTTAAAAACCTTGCTTTGTTACTGCCTCCAAGGGATGCCTTAGGACTTTTGGCTTGAGTCTTGGGGTTTTCCTTTTCTGTTTGTCCGTCCGTCGAGTTGTTTTGCCCCCTCATCCGAGATGTTTTTTAAGTAATCCGCTCTTCTTTTCTTTTTGTAGGATTTAGTTGGCCTCATGTCTTCCTGAAATAACGTTGTAGAGATGCCTTCCCAGGTCCCTGAGGGCATGGCCGATTGGGTAGACTCGATGGTTCTTATGTGTGTCTCTCTGGTTGATTCTGAGTTTTGCGCACAGCTTAGGCAGTTTCATAGTGTCTGTAGTAATCCTGGTGATGAGAAATACTATGAACTTGTCCCTCCCTCTTCTGACAAGAGAGTCTGCTTCTCTACTCGGGTTGTTGACGATCGCCATTTTTTCTATGTTTATGACTTTTTCTTTGGTCAGCTGGGTATCACCCTTCCTTTTACTAAACTTGAGGCCGACCTGTTATGGTTCTGTAATGTCGCCCCCTCTCAACTTCACCCTAATTCCTGGGGTTTCATAAAAATTTTTCAATTGTTGTGCAATGGTTTTGGTATCCCTGCTTCCTAATCTCTCTTTTTCTATCTGTTTGTCTTGACTAAGCCCGGAGTGGTAAAAAAGAAGGCAGCTTGGGTCTCCTTTCGTTCTACCCAGGGAAAGAAGGTATTTTCCATGTTTGACGAGTCATTTCGCGATTTTAAAAACTACTTTTTCAAGGTCCGAGCTGTTGAAGGAGCTCGGCCCTTCTTTCTGGATGAAAATGACGAGCCTACTTTTCCCTTGGAATGGCAAAAAGATGTGAGGGTGTCTAGATATACGTGGAAAATGTTGGATGAGGCTGAGCGAGCTTTTGTGACTGTCTTGGAAGAACACTGGGGTCAACCTCCCCATCTCGACACAAAAAAGTTTCTAACCAATCCCTCTCTTCTTCAAACTGAGCTGGGTATTTTGTGTTTCTTTTTTATCTGTTTATATTGCTTGTGACTGTCTTTTCCGACTTGTAGCTCAATTTCTGTTTTATTTGCAGAGGCAATGAAGAATAATGAATCCATGAAAGCTTTTAAAAGAGCGCAGAGGGCAACTGCTGCTAGAAATATCTCGGCCAAGGCGGCTGGGGAAGGATCCTCCCAAGTGCGCGTGAAGCCGTCTGTGCCGAGTTCCCCTGGGGTGAAGAAGGTGATCCCTACTCCCCGAGTTCGTCTGGTGGATCCTCACCCTACTTCTGCTGCTCCTTCTGTTGCTCCTTGATGAGCGGATAATTTATACGCTTTTTGGCATTGTTTTTAGTATGTTTTTAGTATGATTTAGTTAGTTTTTAGTATATTTTTATTAGTTTTTAATTAAAATTCACTTTTCTGGACTTTACTATGAGTTTGTATGTTTTTCTGTGATTTCAGGTATTTTCTGGCTGAAATTGAGGGACCTGAGCAAAAATCTGATTCAGAGACTGAAAAGGACTGCAAATGCTGTTGGATTCTGACCTTCTTGCACTCGAAGTGGATTTTCTGGAGCTACAGAAGCCCAATTGGCGCGCTCTCAACAGCGTTGGAAAGTAGACATCCTGGGCTTTCCAGAAATGTATAATAGTCCATACTTTGCTCGAGATTTGATGGCCCAAACTGGCGTTCAAAGTCACCCTCAGAATTCCCAGCGTTAAACGCCGGAACTGGCATAAAAATTGGAGTTAAACGCCCAAACTGGCATAAAAGCTGGCGTTTAACTCCAGAAAGAGTCTCTACACGAAAATGCTTCAATGCTCAGCCCAAGCACACACCAAGTGGACCCCGGAAGTGGATTTTTACGTCATTTACTCATTTCTGTATACCCTAGGTTACTAGTTCACTATATATAGGATCTTTGGACATTGTATCTGTACCTCATGACACTTTACACGTTTCTTTGTGTACCTTCCATGGCATGAGTCTCTAAACCCCATGGTTGGGGGTGAGGAGCTCTGCTGTGTCTTGATGGATTAATGCAATTACTACTGTTTTTCATTCAATCATGCTTGTTTCCATTCTAAGATATTACTTGTTCTTAACCCGGATGAATGTGATGATCCGTGACACTCATCATCATTCTCAACTATAAACGTGTGCCTGACAACCACCTCCGTTCTACCTTAGACTAAGTAGATATCTCTTGGATTCTTTAATCAGAATCTTCGTGGTATAAGCTAGAACTGATGGCGGCATTCAAGAGAATCCGGAAGGTCTAAACCTTGTCTGTGGTATTCTGAGTAGGATTCAATGATTGAATGACTGTGACGAGCTTCAAACTCCTGAGGGCTGGGCGTTGGTGACAGACGCAAAAGAATCACTGGATTCTATTCCGGCCTGATTGAGAACCGACAGATGGATAGCCGTGCCGTGACAGGGTGCGTTGAACATTTCCACTGAGAGGATGGGAGGTAGCCACTGACAACAGTGAAACCCTTGCATACAGCTTGCCATGGAAAGAGCCTTGCGTGCTTGAAGAAGAAGACAGTAGGAAAGCAGAGATTCAGAAGATGGAGCATCTCCAAAACCTCAACCTGTTCTCCATTACTGCAAAACAAGTACTTATTTCATGTTCTTTTGCTTTTCACAATCAATCCTGATAATTTCTGATATCCTGACTAAGAGTTACAAGATAACCATAGCTTGCTTCAAGCCGACAATCTCCGTGGGATCGACCCTTACTCACGTAAGGTATTACTTGGACGACCCAGTGCACTTGCTGGTTAGTTGTGCGGGATTGCAAAGTGTGATTGCAATTTCGTGCACCAAGTTTTTGGCGCCGTTGCCGGGGATTGTTCGAGTTTGGACAACTAACGGCTTATCTTGTTGCTTAGATTAGGACTGTTTTATTTTTGTTGGTTTAGAGTCTTTTAGTTGAGTCTAGTTTCATATTTTAAGTTTGGTGTCAATTGCATGCTTTTACTCTTCTTTTAATTTTCGATTTTGCATGTCCTTAGTCCCTTTTTGATCCATAAAAATTCTAAGTTTGGTGTCCTCTTTGTGTTTTTCCCTTAAAAATTTTCGAAAATTAGTGTTAGATTTTCTAAAAATTTTAAGTTTGGTGTCATTTTGTTGTTTTTCTCTTTCCTCCTTTCAAAAATCAAATCTTTTTCATAAAAATTTTTCAATCATATCTTTCTAATTGCTAATCTCAAAATCTTTTTAATTAACTAATTGATTCAGTTTTTAATTTGCTTTGATCTTATTTTCTTTTAATTTTTGAATTTTTTTTATTTTATTTTTCTTTTGTTTTTATTTTATTTTTCGGTTAATTCAAAATATATATATATATATTTTTTATCTACTTGTAATCCATATCATTTCCCTTTATCCATCATGGACCTAAGTGGAATTGAGTAGTCCAGAAGGACTCTGGGGTCATATGCTAACCCCATTACAGCTGCATATGGGAGTAGCATCTGTACACCCCCCATCAAAGCAAACAGCTTTGAGCTAAATCCTCAACTCATTATCATAGTGCAGCAAAATTGCCAGTATTCCGGTCTTCCACAGGAAGAGCCTACTGAGTTTCTGGCACAGTTCTTACAAATTGCTGACACAGTACATGATAAAGAGGTGGATCAGGATGTCTACAGACTATTACTGTTTCCATTTGCTGTAAAAGATCAAGCTAAGAGGTGGTTGAATAACCAACCTACAGCAAGCATAAAGACATGGAAACAGTTATCAGACAAATTCCTGAATCACTTTGACCCTCCAAAGAGGATGACACAGCTAAGGCTGGACATCCAAGGCTTTAAACAAGAGGATAATGAATCCCTTTATAATGCCTGGGAGAGGTATAGAGGTATGCTAAGAAAATGCCCCTCTGAAATGTTTTCAGAGTGGGTACAATTAGACATCTTCTACTATGGGCTTACAGAAAAAGCTCAGATGTCTTTAGAGCACTCAGCTGGTGGATCTATACACATGAGGAAGACAATTGAAGAGGCTCAAGAGCTCATAGACACTGTTGCTAGAAATCAATATTTGTACTCTGGAAATGAGTTCTCCCCAAAAGAGGAAGTCATGGCAGTAGCCACTGATCCTAATCCTCAAGAACAGATGATTGAGCTTAATCAACAATTGCTCCTGATGACAGAACAGTTAGCAGAATTTAAAGAGATGCTCCATGAAACTAAAGTTGCTAACAAGAACATAGAACTGCAGTTGAATCAAGCAAAACAGCAGCTATCTAAACAGATAACAGAAGAATGCCAAGCAGTTCAACTGAGGAGTGGGAAGACACTGAATAACACTGCTCAAAGTAGCAAAAAGTCAGTAAAGGAACAATTGACAGAGGATAGCCAAACCACTATCCAAAATCCCTCTGAGGACAGTAAGAGCCCAGAGAGGAATGCTATTGGCGTTCAAACGCCAGAAAAGGAGGGAAAGCTGGCGTTAAACGCCCATTCCCTGCCCAGTTCTGGCGTTCAAACGCCAGAAAAGGGGGAAAAGTTGGCGTTAAACGCCCATTTTCCACCCAATCCTGGCATTCAAACGCAAAAGGGGAACTAGACACCTGAGAGTGCTGATAGTAACCCCTCTAAAAAGACTTCTCCAACCACTTCTGTAAGGAATAAACCTGCAGCAACTAAGGTTGAAGAATATAAAGCCAAGATGCCTTATCCTCAGAAACTCCGCCAAGCGGAACAGGATAAGCAATTTGCCCGCTTTGCAGACTATCTAAGGACTCTTGAAATCAAGATTCCGTTTGCAGAGGCACTTGAGCAAATACCTTCTTATGCTAAGTTCATGAAAGAGATCTTAAGTCATAAGAAGGATTGGAGAGAAACTGAAAAAGTTTTTCTCACTGAAGAATGCAGTGCAGTCATATTAAAGAGCTTACCAGAGAAGCTTAAAGATCCTGGAAGCTTTATGATACCATGCACATTAGAGGGTACTTGTACCAAGAAAGCTCTATGTGATCTTGGGAAAAGTATCAACCTAATACCTGCATCCACTATCAGAAAGCTTGGCTTGACTGAAGAAGTCAAACCAACCAGGATATGCCTCCAACTTGCTGATGGCTCCATTAAATACCCATCAGGCATAATTGAGGACATGATTGTCAAGGTTGGGCCATTTGCCTTTCCTACTGACTTTGTAGTGCTGGAAATGGAGGAGCACAAGAGTGCAACTCTCATTCTAGGAATACCTTTCCTAGCAACTGGACGGACCCTCATTGATGTCCAAAAAGGGGAATTAACCCTGAGAGTCAATGAGGATGAGTTCAAGTTGAATGTTGTCAAAGCTATGCAGCATCCAGACACATCAAATGACTGCATGAGCACTGATATTATTGATTCTTTGGTGGAGGAGGTCAATATGACTGAAAGTCTTGAATCAGAGCTAGATGACATCTTTAAAGATGTTCAGCCTGATCTGGAGGAACTAAAGGAAATAACAGAAATTCTGAAAATTCCTCAGGAAGAAGATAAGCCTCCTAAACCAGAGCTCAAGCCACTACCACCATCCCTGAAATATGCATTTCTGGGAAAAGGTGACACTTTTCCAGTGATCATAAGCTCTACTTTAAATCCACGGGAAGAGGAAGCACTAATTCAAGTGCTAAGGACACACAAGACAGCTCTTGGGTGGTCCATAAGTGATCTTAAGGGCATTAGCCCAGCAAGATGCATGCACAAGATCCTATTGGAGGATGATGCTAAGCCAGTGGTTCAACCACAAAGGCGGCTAAATCCAGCCATGAAGGAGGTGGTGCAGAAAGAGGTCACTAAGTTACTAGAGGCTGGGATTATTTATCCTATTTCTGATAGCCCCTGGGTGAGCCCTGTCCACGTTGTCCCTAAGAAGAGAGGCATGACAGTGGTTCATAATGAAAAGAATGAACTAGTTCCTACAAGAACAGTTACAGGGTGGCGCATGTGTATTGACTACAGAAGGCTCAATACAGTCACCAGAAAGGATCATTTTCCTTTACCATTCATAGACCAGATGCTAGAAAGACTAGCAGGTCATGAATACTACTGTTTTTTGGACGGCTACTCAGGTTACAACCAAATTGCAGTAGATCCTCAGGACCAAGAGAAAATAGCATTTACATGTCCTTCTGGAGTATTTGCCTACAGAAGGATGCCTTTTGGTCTGTGCAATGCACCTGCAACCTTTCAGAGGTGCATGCTCTCTATCTTCTCAGATATGGTAGAGAAATTTTTGGAAGTCTTCATGGATGACTTTTCAGTATTTGGAGACTCATTCAGCTCCTGCCTTAACCATCTAGCACTTGTTCTGAAAAGATGCCAAGAGACCAACCTAGTTTTAAACTGGAAAAAATGTCACTTTATGGTGACTGAAGGGATTGTCCTTGGGCATAAAATTTCAAACAAGGGAATAGAGGTGGATCAAGCTAAAGTTGAAGTAATTGAAAAATTACCACCACATACCAATGTTAAGGCAATCAGAAGCTTTCTGGGGCATGCAGGATTCTACAGAAGGTTTATAAAGGATTTTTCAAAAATTGCCAAACCTCTGAGTAATTTGCTAGCTGCTGACACGCCATTTATCTTTGATAAGGAGTGTCTGCAGGCGTTTAAGACTCTAAAAGCTAAGCTGGTCACAGCACTAGTCATCTCTGCACCAGACTGGACATTACCATTTGAACTAATGTGTGATGCCAGTGACCATGCCATTGGTGCAGTATTGGGACAAAGGCATGGTAAGCTTCTGCACATCATTCATTATGGCATCCGTATTCTAAATGATGCACAGAAGAACTACACAACCACAGAAAAAGAGTTACTTGCAGTGGTTTATGCCATTGACAAGTTTAGATCTTATTTAGTAGGATCAAAAGTGATTGTGTACACTGACCATGCTGCTCTTAAATATCTACTCATAAAGCAGGATTCAAAACCCAGGCTCATAAGATGGGTGTTGCTTCTGCAAGAGTTTGATATAGAAATAAGAGACAGAAAAGGGACAGAGAATCAAGTAGCTGATCACCCGTCCCGGATAGAACCAGTAGCAGGAGTATCCCTCCCTCCTACTGAGATCTCTGAAACCTTTCCGGATGAGCAATTGTTTGCTATTCAGGAAGCTCCGTGGCTTGCAGACAGTGCAAACTATAAGACTCAAGGTTCTCCTTCTGTAACTATGGAGAGGAAGCATGAAGGGTTTCTCTCAAAACAGAGTCAAACAGAGCCCCCCACAGTCAAACTCTAAGTTTGGTGTTGGGAGGCCACCACCAACTTCTAAGTTTGGTGTTGAACCCCCACATTCAAACTCTAAGTTTGGTGTTGGGAGGTTCCAACATTGCTCTGAACATCTGTGAGGCTCCATGAGAGCCCACTGTCAAGCTACTGACATTAAAGAAGCGCTTGTTGGGAGGCAACCCAATGTTATATTTATTATTTTCCTTTGTTATTTTATGTTTTCGATAGGTTGATGATCCTGGGAAGTCACAAATTCAATTGAAAAAGCAGAAACAGAATGAAAAATAGAAAGAAAAACAGCACACCCTGGAGGAAAACTTGTTGGTGTTTAAACGCCAGTAAGGGCAGCAAATGGGCGTTTAACGCCCAGTCTGGCACCATTCTGGGCGTTTAACGCCAGAAAGGGGCACCAGACTGGCGTTAAACGCCAGGAATGGGCACCAAGCTGGTGTTAAACGCCAGAAATGGGCATCAGCCCGGCGTTTAACGCCAGGATTGGCAGAAGGAGCATTTTTGCCCGCCACTTGGTGCAGGGATGAATTATCCTTGCCACCTCAGGATCTGTGGACCCCACAGGATCCCCACCTACCCCACCACTCTCTCTCTTCTTTCTTCTTTTGCTCGAGGACGAGCAAACCTTCTAAGTTTGGTGTGGTAAAAGCGTTGCTTTTTGTTTCTCCATAACCATTTATGGCACCTAAGGCCGGAGAAACCTCTAGAAGGAGGAAGGGGAAGGCAAAAGCTTCCACCTCCGAGCCATGGGAGATGGAGAGATTCATCTCAAGGGATGCACTTTCCTCCACAAAACTATTGGGAGCAAATCAACACCTCCCTAGGAGAATTGAGTTCCAACATGGGACAACTAAGGGTGGAGCACCAAGAACATTCCATCCTCCTCCATGAAATTAAAGAAGATCATAGAATCATGAGAGAGGAGCAACAAAGGCAAGGAAGAGACATTGAGGAGCTCAAGCACTCCATAAGATCTTCAAGAGGAAGAACAAGCCGCCATCACTAAGGTGGACCCGTTCTTTAATCTCCTTGTTTTTTATTTTCTATTTTTCGAATTTTTATGCTTATGTTTATCTATGTTTGTGTCTTATTACATGATCATTAGTATCTTAGTGTCTATGCCTTAAAGCTATGAATGTCCTATGAATCCATCACCTCTCATAAATGAAAAATGCTTTAATCACAAAAGAACAAGAAGTACAGGATTTCAAATTTATCTCTGAAACTAGTTGAATTAGTTTGATGTGGTGACAATACTTTTTGTTTTCTGAATGAATGCTTGAACAGTGCATATGTCTTTTGAAGTTGTTGTTTTAAGAATGTTAAAATTGTTGGCTCTTGAAAGAATGATGGAAAAGGAGAACTGTTATTGAGGATCTGAAAAATCATCAATCGATTCTTGAAGCAAGAAAAAGCAGTGATTCAAAAAAAAAACGAAAAAATAGAAGAGAAAAAGAAAAAGCAAGCAGAAAAAACCAATAGCCCTTTAAACCAAAAGGCAAGGGTAGAAATAAAGTTGTGATCCAAGGCAAAAGAGTGTGCTTAAGAACCATGGACACCTCTAATTGGGGACTCTAGCAAAGCTGAGTCACAATCTGAAAAGGTTCACCCAATCATGTGTCTGTGGCATGTATGTATCCGGTGGTAATACTGGAAGACAGAGTGCTTTGGGCCACGGCCAAGACTCATAAAGTAGCAGTGTTCAAGAATCATCATATCTAACTAGGAGAATCAATAACACTATCTGAATTCTGAGTTCCTATAGATGCCAATCATTCTGAACCTCAAAGGATAAAGCGAGATGCCAAAACTATTCGGAAGCAAAAAGCTACTAGTCCCGCTCATCTAATTGGAACTAAGTTTCTTTGATATTTTGAAGTCTATAGTATATTCTCTTCTTTTTATTCTATTTTGATTTTCAGTTGCTTGGGGACAAGCAACAATTTAAGTTTGGTGTTGTGATGAGCGGATAATTTATACGCTTTTTGGCATTGTTTTTAGTATGTTTTGAGTATGATTTAGTTAGTTTTTAGTATATTTTTATTAGATTTTAATTAAAATTCACTTTTCTGGAATTTACTATGAGTTTGTGTATTTTTCTGTGATTTCAGGTATTTTCTGGCTGAAATTGAGGGACCTGAGCAAAAATCTGATTCAGAGACTGAAAAGGACTGCAGATGCTGTTGGATTCTGACCTCCTTGCACTCGAAGTGGATTTTCTGGAGCTACAGAAACCCAATTGGCGCGCTCTCAACGGAGTTGGAAAGTAGACATCCTGGGCTTTCCAGAAATGTATAATAGTCCATACTTTGCTCGAGATTTGATGGCCCAAACTGGCGTTCAAAGTCACCCTCAGAATTCCCAGCGTTAAACGCCGGAACTGGCATAAAAATTGGAGTTAAACGCCCAAACTGGCATAAAAGCTGGCGTTTAACTCCAGAAAGAGTCTCTACACGAAAATGCTTCAATGCTCAGCCCAAGCACACACCAAGTGGACCCCGGAAGTGGATTTTTACGTCATTTACTCATTTCTGTATACCCTAGGTTACTAGTTCACTATATATAGGATCTTTGGACATTGTATCTGTACCTCATGACACTTTACACGTTTCTTTGTGTACCTTCCATGGCATGAGTCTCTAAACCCCATGGTTGGGGGTGAGGAGCTCTGCTGTGTCTTGATGGATTAATGCAATTACTACTGTTTTTCATTCAATCATGCTTGTTTCCATTCTAAGATATTACTTGTTCTTAACCCGGATGAATGTGATGATCCGTGACACTCATCATCATTCTCAACTATAAACGTGTGCCTGACAACCACCTCCGTTCTACCTTAGACTAAGTAGATATCTCTTGGATTCTTTAATCAGAATCTTCGTGGTATAAGCTAGAACTGATGGCGGCATTCAAGAGAATCCGGAAGGTCTAAACCTTGTCTGTGGTATTCTGAGTAGGATTCAATGATTGAATGACTGTGACGAGCTTCAAACTCCTGAGGGCTGGGCGTTGGTGACAGACGCAAAAGAATCACTGGATTCTATTCCGGCCTGATTGAGAACCGACAGATGGATAGCCGTGCCGTGACAGGGTGCGTTGAACATTTCCACTGAGAGGATGGGAGGTAGCCACTGACAACGGTGAAACCCTTGCATACAGCTTGCCATGGAAGGAGCCTTGCGTGCTTGAAGAAGAAGACAGTAGGAAAGCAGAGATTCAGAAGATGGAGCATCTCCAAAACCTCAACCTGTTCTCCATTACTGCAAAACAAGTACTTATTTCATGTTCTTTTGCTTTTCACAATCAATCCTGATAATTTCTGATATCCTGACTAAGAGTTACAAGATAACCATAGCTTGCTTCAAGCCGACAATCTCCGTGGGATCGACCCTTACTCACGTAAGGTATTACTTGGACGACCTAGTGCGCTTGCTGGTTAGTTGTGCGGGATTGCAAAGTGTGATTGCAATTTCGTGCACCACTCCTCCCAATAAAAAACAAAAAATAGCTGAGCCTTTCGACCTCAATGCTCCCGATTTTAATGCCATTGAATTTGTGGATCAGCAAATCGGTCCCTATGGTACCCTCTCCATGGACGATGTGTCCATCCTCCATCATTTGGAATTTATGGCCCGAAATAACGTAAAGATGGCGTATATGGCGGCTGCTATATACCGGACTGCTTATAATCTTCCTCTCCACGCCACCAAAGCATTTATGGAGGAGGCAAAGCAGGAGTTCGACCGGATGAGGGAGCTGAAGGAGGAACTTGAAGTAAAGGTGGCCAAGTTGGAGAAGGATCTAGAGAACGAGAAGGCGAGTTCCCTTTCACTGGCAGCTTCTTTGAGGTTGGCCGAGGACACAGCCATAATGCATAAGGAGAGTTACGTTACGTCTTATCGGGAGGTGATGCGCCTGAGGGGGGAGCTGGACAATGCCCGGGAAGATTATTATGAGCTCCAAGGTCATCTCGTTGGCAGCGTGACTGCTGCTTACGAGAACTTGAAGGGGCAAGTTCGGGTCATTGCTCTCGAGGCCGATCTCACCTCCTTCAGCCTGGACAACGTTGTCAGGGATGGCAAGATTGTCCCTGATGACGAGGGTGATGATGATGCTGATCCTCCCCCTGTGTCCTCTGCCAAAGTGTCGACCGCTTCTGCTCCTCCGATTGCACTTGATTCGGATTGCCAGATTCTGAACCGAGAGGATGAAACTATAGACGCTGTGCCTATTCAGACTCGCCCTCCTTCTCCTTGTCCTGATGCTGCCAAGAAAGCTCCTGAGGCTTGCTGATCTCTTTCTGGATATTTATGTAGTTGGCCGGGCTTGTGGGCTCTTAAAACTTTTTATTTAATTGCTGACGTTTTCTAGTTGCTTGTTTAGCAACTTTTATTTTGAAAAACAAAAAGTAGCTCGCTATCCTTTTAAGGTAGGTTTTGATGGCCTCCGAGGCTTTATAATTTTGTAGATTATATCAAGGTTTTTGACTTGTTATCTCTTCTGTTTTCTGAGAATGTTGGAACCTTGCAGCTTGACCTCTTTGGATTGCTTTGTACTTATTGTTTGTAGCTTGGATCCTTTGAGGTTGTGTCTGTGTGGGTCCGACTTGTTTCTCGGTTTTCTCGCTTTTGTACGTATTTTTAGCGCTCCGTAACCGATTCCTTTGCGTTGGTCCCCTTCTAAGTTATTTCTGTAATCTCCTTTCTTGGACCTTTATCAGGTTTCTTTCGGGGATTACTTTTATAACTTGTTTTGTAGGAGATCGACTTCGTTAGGTCGATCTCTTTCTAAGTTATTTTTTTAATCCTCTTTCTTGGACCTTTGTCAGGTCTCTTTCAGGGATTACTTTTATAACTTTGTTTTGTAGGAAACCGACTTTGTTAGGTCGATCTCTTTCTAAGTTATTTTTGTAATCCTCTTTTTTGGACCTTTGTCAGGTCTCTTTCAGGGATTACTTTTATAACTTTGTTTTGTAAGAAACCGACTTCGTTAGGTCGATCTCTTTCTAAGTTATTTTTGTAATCCTCTTTCTTGGATCTTTGTCAGGTCTCTTTCAGGGATTACTTTTATAACTTTTTCGTTTTGGGCTGACTTTGTTATGTCGAGCCCTTCTAAGTTAAAGTAATCCTCTTTAGTAGGGTTGGCCAGACCTCTTTCCAGGGTTTACTTATAACTTGGGTTGACTTGGTCCGACTTCTGAACGTCGGCCAGTCTTTAAGTTATTATTTTAGCTATCCGTAAGACCTCGTCAGGTTCTTTTTTTGGATTGCTTTCGATAACTTCTTACATTATTCTGTGTTCATCTTTGCCGATTTGTAGAAAGTGGTTGGCATCTTTAGATCGTCTTTTGGGTGAATCGCGTTTTCACCTTTATCGGACGGTTATCTTTATCGTGATCGTGCAGTGAAATTGTTTTTCACTTTCTGCCGATCTGTTGCTTTATAATTGGACGATGAATACTTCAGATTAATGCGTCTTGAAATCTTGTAGAATATCTAAATAAATTTTATTTAAAGAAAAGTGCGAATATATACATGTGGGAATTTTCTTTCATCCCTTTAAGTCGAATATTGTCTGGGTCTCAACCTGGTGCCTCATTAAAAAATGTTTTCAGGAAAAAGAGTGCATCCAATAATGAGATCCTTTGCCTTTTCTAACTGTAGTACCTTCTTAGGTTGCAGGCGTGCCATGATCTGGGAAGCTCTCATCCATCGAGTTCGGACAGTCTGTAGTAGCCCTTCCCAAGTACTTCTGTAACTCGGTAGGGTCCTTTCCAGTTTGCTGCCAGCTTTCTGGTGCACGAAATTGTGATCACTAAAACTTCGCACAACTAACCAGCAAGTGCACTGGGTCGTCCAAGTAATACCTTACGTGAGTAAGGGTCGATCCCACGGAGATTGTTGGTATGAAGCAAGCTATGGTCACCTTGTAAATCTCAGTCAGGCAGACTCAAATGGGTATAGTGATAAACGAATAAAGCATAAAGATAAAGATAGAGATACTTATGTATATCATTGGTGAGAGCTTCAGATAAGCGTATGAAGATGCCTTCCCTTCCGTCTCTCTGCTTTCCTACTGTCTTCATCCAATCCTTCTTACTCCTTTCCATGGCAAGCTCATGTAGGGTTTCACCGTTGTCAGTGGCTACCTCCCATCCTCTCAGTGAAAATGTTCCCATGCTCTGTCACAGCATATGGCTAATCAGCTGTCGGTTCTCGGTCAGGCCGGAATAAAATCCATTGATCCTTTTGCGTCTGTCACTAACGCCCCGCCTGCTAGGAGTTTGAAGCACGTCACAGTCATTCAATCATTGAATCCTACTCAGAATACCACAGACAAGGTTAGACCTTCCGGATTCTCTTGAATGCCGCCATCAGTTCTCGCCTATACCACGAAGATTCCGGTTAAAGAATCCAAGAGATAAACACTAGAGCCTCGTATGCTTGTAGAACAAGAGTGGTTGTCAGTCACTTTGTTCATGAGTGAGAATGATGATGAGTGTCACGGATCATCACATTCATCAAGTTGAAGAACAAGTGATATCTTGGACAAAGAACAAGCGGAATTGAATAGAAGAACAATAGTAATTGCATTAATACTCGAGGTATAGCAGAGCTCCACACCTTAATCTATGGTGTGTAGAAACTCTACCGTTGAAAATACATAAGAACAAGGTCTAGGCATGGCCGAATGGCCAGCCCCCAAATGATCTAAGAACTAGATGTCCGAAGATTAAAAATACAATAGTAAAAGGTCCTATATATAGAAAACTAGTAGCCTAGGGTGTACAGAGATGAGTAAATGACATAAAAATCCACTTCCGGGCCCACTTGGTGTGTACTTGGGCTGAGCAATGAAGCATTTTCGTGTAGAGACTCTTCTTGGAGTTAAACGCCAGCTTTTATGCCAGTTTGGGCGTTTAACTCCCATTTAGGTGCCAGTTCCGGCGTTTAACGCTGGAAATTCTGTAGGTGACTTTGAACGCCGGTTTGGGCCATCAAATCTTGGGCAAAGTATGGATTATCATATATTGCTGGAAAGCCCAGGATGTCTACTTTCCAACGCCGTTGAGAGCGCGCCAATTGGGCTTCTGTAGCTCCAGAAAATTCACTTCGAGTGCAGAGAGGTCAGAATCCAACAGCATCTGCAGTCCTTTTTAGTCTCTGGATCAGATTTTTGCTCAGGTCCCTCAATTTCAGCCAAAAAATACCTGAAATCACAGAAAAACACACAAACTCATAGTAAAGTCCAGAAAAGTGAATTTTAATTAAAAACTAATAAAAATATAATAAAAACTAACTAAAAGATACTAAAAACATACTAAAAACAATGCCAAAAAGCGTATAAATTATCCGCTCATCACAACACCAAACTTAAATTGTTGCTTGTCCCCAAGCAACTGAAAATCAAATAAGATAAAAAGAAGAGAATATACTATAGACTCCAAATTATCAATGAAACATAGCTCCAAATTAGATGAGCGGGACTAGTAGCTTTTTGCCTCCAAACAGTTTTGGCATCTCACTTTATCCTTTGAAATTCAGAATGATTGGCTTCTTTAGGAACTCAGAATCCAGATAGTGTTATTGATTCTCCTAGTTAAGTATGATGATTCTTGAACACAGCTACTTTATGAGTCTTGGCCGTGGCCCAAAGCACTCTGTCTTCCAGTATTACCACCGGATACATACATGCCACAGACACATAATTGGGTGAACCTTTTCAGATTGTGACTCAGCTTTGCTAGAGTCCCCAATTAGAGGTGTCCAGGGTTCTTAAGCACACTCTTTTTGCCTTGGATCACAACTTTAATTCTTTCTTTTTCTTTTCTTTTTCTTTCTCCCCTTTTTTTTTCTTTTTTTTTCGTTTTTTTTTTGTATTCACTGCTTTTTCTTGCTTCAAGAATCATTTTTATGATTTTTCAGATCCTCAGTAACATGTCTCCTTTTTCATCATTCTTTCAAGAGCCAACAATTTTAACATTCATGAACAACAAATTCAAAAGACATATGCACTGTTCAAGCATACATTCAGAAAACAAAAAGTATTGTCACCACATCAAACTAATTAAGCTAGTTTTAAAGATGAATTTGAAATCCTGTACTTCTTGTTCTTTTGTGATTAAAAACAGTTTTCATTTAAGAAAGGTGATGGATTCATAGGACATTCATAACTTTAAGGCATAGACACTAAGACACTAATGATCATAAGACACAAACATAGATAACCATAAGCATAAAATTCGAAAAACAATAAAGTAAAGAACAAGGAGATTAAAGAACGGGTCCACCTTAGTGATGGCGGCTTGTTCTTCCTCTTGAAGATCCTATGGAGTGCTTGAGCTCCTCAATGTCTCTTCCTTGTCTTTGTTGCTCCTCTCTCATGATTCTTTGAGGAGGAGGATCTCTTGTTTGCTCCATTCTTTTCTTAGTGATGGGCTTGAGGTCATGCCTTCTCAGTTGAACCGGCTTCCCTCTTGAATTTCTCTTCCATTGGGCGTCCTCTTCACAGATGTCTATGAGGACTTGGTCCAACCTTTGATCAAAGTTGACCCTTCTTCATGGCCACAACTTCATAGAAGTGGTCTTGATGCACCCTTGAGATGAATCTCTCCATCTCTCATGACTCAGAGGTGGAAGCTTTTGCCTCCCCTTTCCTCTTTTTAGAGGTTTCTCCGGCCTTGGATGCCATAAATGGTTATGAAAAAAAAACAAAAAGCAATGCTTTTACCACACCAAACTTAAAAGATTTGCTCGTCCTCGAGCAAAAGAAGAAAGAAGAGAGTAGAAGAAGAAGAAATGAGGAAGAAGGGAATGGCTTTGTGTTCGGCCAAAGAGGGGGAGAAGTGGTGTTTTATGAAGGATGGATGTGAGTGGTAAAGAGAAAGAGATGTTGAGGTGATTGGTGAATGGGTGAAGAAGAAGAGAGAGAGTGGTGGTGTTGGTGGGGATCCTGTGGGGTCCACAGATCCTGAGGTGTCAAGGAAAAGTCATCCCTGCACCAAATGGCACTCAAAATCACGTTTTGAGCCATTTCTGGTGTTAAACGCCGGGCTGGTGCCCATTCCTGGCGTTTAACGCCAGGTTTTTGCCCTTTTCTGGCGTTTAACGCCAGTCTGGTGCCCCTTTCTGGCGTTAAACGCCCAGAATGGTGCCAGACTGGGCGTTAAACGCCCAACTGCTAGCCTCACTGGCGTTTAAACGCCAGTGGGTTCTTCCTCCAGGGTGTGCTGTTTTTCTTCCTGTTTTTCATTCTGTTTTTGCTTTTTCAATGGATTTTGTGACTTCTTATGATCATCAACCTACAAAAAAAAACATAAAATAACAAGAGAAAATATATAAAATATAATCATTGGGTTGCCTCCCAACAAGCGCTTCTTTAATGTCAGTAGCTTGACAGAGGGCTCTCATGGAGCCTCACAGATACTCAGAGCAATGTTGGAACCTCCCAACACCAAACTTAGAGTTTGAATGTGGGGGTTCAACACCAAACTTAGAGTTTGGTTGTGGCCTCCTAACACCAAACTTAGAGTTTGACTGTGGGGGCTCTGTTTGTCTCTGATTTGAGAGAAGCTCTTCATGCTTCTTCTCCATGGTGACAGAGGGATATCCTTGAGCTTTAAACACCAAGGATTTTTCATTCAATTTAATGATCAGTTCACCTCCATCAACATCAATCACAGCCTTTGCTGTGGCTAGGAAGGGTCTGCCAAGGATGATGGATTCATCCATGCACCTCCCAGTCTCTAGGACTATGAAATCAGTAGGGATGTAATGGTCTTCAACTTTTACCAAAACATTCTCTACAAGTCCATGAGCTTGTTTTCTTGAGTTGTCTGCCATCTCTAGTGAGATTCTTGCAGCTTGTACCTCAAAGATCCCTAGCTTCTCCATTACAGAGAGAGGCATGAGGTTCACACTTGACCCTAAGTCACACAGGGCCTTCTTGAAGGTCATGGTGCCTATGGTACAAGGTATGGAAAACTTCCCAGGATCTTGTCTCTTTTGAGGTAATTTCTGCCTAGACAAGTCATCCAGTTCTTTGGTGAGCAAAGGAGGTTCATCCTCCCAAGTCTCATTTCCAAATAACTTGTCATTTAGCTTCATGATTGCTCCAAGGTATTTAGCAATTTGCTCTTCAGTGACATACTCATCCTCTTCAGAGGAAGAATACTCATCAGAGCTCATGAATGGCAGAAGTAAGTCCAATGGAATCTCTATGGTCTCATTTTGAGTCTCAGATTCCCATGGTTCCTCATTAGGAAACTCAGTGGAGGTCAGTGCACGCCCATTGAGGTCTTCCTCAGTGGCGTTCACTTCCTCCCCTTCCTCTCCAAATTCGGCCATGGTTATGGCTTTGCACTCTCCTTTTGGATTTTCTTCTGTATTGCTTGGAAGAGTGCTTGGAGGGAGTTCAATGATTTTCTTACTCAGCTGTCCCACTTGTGCCTCCAAATTTCTAATGGAGGACCTTGTTTCTGTCATGAAACTTTGAGTGGTTTTGATTAGATCAGAGACCATGGTTGCTAAGTCAGAGGGGTTCCGCTTAGAATTCTCTGTCTGTTGCTGAGAAGATGATGGAAAAGGTTTGCTATTGCTAAACCTGTTTCTTCCACCATTGTTGTTGTTGAAACCTTGTTGAGGTCTCTCTTGATTCTTCCATGAGAAATTTGGGTGATTTCTCCATGAAGAATTATAGGTGTTTCCATAGGATTCTCCTAGGTAATTCACCTCTTCCATTGAAGGGTTCTCAGGATCATAAGCTTCTTCTTCAGATGAAGCATCCTTAGTACTGCTTGGTGCTTTTTGCATTCCAGACAGACTTTGAGAAATCAAATTGACTTGTTGAGTCAATATCTTGTTCTGAGCCAATATGGCATTCAGAGCATCAATCTCAAGAACTCCTTTCTTCTGACTTGTCCCATTGTTCACAGGATTTCTTTCAGAAGTGTACATGAATTGGTTATTTGCAACCATTTCAATTAGCTCTTGAGCCTCTGTAGGCGTCTTCTTCAGATGAAGAGATCCTCCAGCAGAGCTATCCAAAGACATCTTGGATAGTTCAGAGAGACCATCATAGAAAATACCTATGATGCTCCATTCAGAAAGCATGTCAGATGGACATTTTCTGATCAATTGTTTGTATCTTTCCTAAGCTTCATAGAGGGATTCTCCATCCTTCTGTCTGAAGGTTTGGACTTCCACTCTAAGCTTACTCAATTTTTGAGGTGGAAAGAACTTTGCCAAGAAGGCATTGACTAGCTTTTCCCAAGAGTCCAGGCTTTCTTTAGGTTGAGAGTCCAACCATATTCTAGCTCTGTCTCTTACAGCAAAAGGGAACAGCATCAGTCTGTAGACCTCAGGGTCAACCCCATTAGTCTTGACTGTGTCACAGATTTGCAAGAACTCAGCTAAAAACTGATGAGGATCTTCCAATGGAAGTCCATGGAACTTGCAATTCTGTTGCATTAGAGAAACTAATTGAGGCTTAAGCTCAAAGTTGTTTGCTCCAATGGCAGGGATAGAGATGCTTCTCCCATAGAAGTCGGGAGTAGGTGCAGTAAAGTCACCCAGCACCTTCCTTGCATTGTTGGCATTGTTGTTGTTTTTGGCTGCCATGTCTTCTTCTTCTTTGAAGAATTCGGTCAGGTCCTCTAAAGAGAGTTGTGCTTTGGCTTCTCTTAGCTTTCTCTTCAAGGTCCTTTCAGGTTCAGGATCAGCCTCAACAAGAATGTTTTTGTCTTTGTTCCTGCTCATATGAAAGAGAAGAGAACAAGAAAATATGGAATCCTCTACGTCACAGTATAGAGATTCCTGGAGGTGTCAGAAGAAAAGAAAAATGGAAGACAGAGATAGAAAATTCGAACTTATCAAAGAAGATGGAGTTCGAATTTTGCATTAAGGGATAGTGTTAGTCCATAAATAGAAGGATGTGAGAAGAAGGGAAGTAATTTTCGAAAATTAAGTAAAAGATTTTAAAAACATTTTGAAAAACACTAATTGATTTTCGAAAATAAAAGTGGGAAAGAAATCAAGTGATTTTTGAAAAATATTTTGAAATTAGAAATCAAAAAGATTTGATTGAAAACTATTTTGAAAAAAGATGTGGTTAAGAAGATATGATTGGTTTTTTAAAAAGATGTGATTGAGAAGATATGATTTGAAAACAATTTTAAAAAGATTTGATTTTTAAAAATTAATGACTTGCTTAACAAGAAAAGATATGATTCAAACATTAAACCTTTCTCAACAGAAAAGGTAACATACTTGAAATGTTCAATCAAATCATTAATTGTTAGCAAGTATCTTTGAAAAAGGAAAGAAATTGATTTTGAAAACATTTGATTGAAAAGATATGATTTGAAAAAGATTTGATTTTGAAAAACTTTGAAAACTTGAAAAAAATTGATTTGAAAAACAAAATCTTCCCCCTTTGCCATCCTGGCGTTAAACGCCCAGAATGGTGCACATTCTGGCGTTTAACGCCCAAACTACTACCTTTTTGGGCGTTAAACGCCCAGCCAGGCACCCTGGCTGGCGTTTAAACGCCAGTCTGTCTTCTTCACTGGGCATTTTTGAATGCCCAGCTTTTTCTGTGTGATTCCTCTACAGTATGTTCTGAATCTTCAATTCTCTGTATTATTGACTTGAAAAGACACAAATTAAAAATATTTTTGGATTTTTAATAATAAGGAATAATCAAAATGCAACTAAAATCAAATAATAATGCATGCAAGACACCAAACTTAACAGTTTGTATACCATTGACACTAACAAAATGAGAATGCATACAACAAAACACTCAAGTTAATAGAATTCAAAGATCAAAACAAGGAAATCATCAAGAACAACTTGAAGATCAATGAGGACACATGCATGAATGCAATAAGAACAGAAACATGCAATTGATACTAAACTTAAGATGAGACTCTAGACTCAAACAAGACATATTTTTGGATTTTATGATTTTGTAATTTTTTTGTGCTTTTTCGAAAATTAAGTGAAAAGGAAAATAAAGGTATCAAAATTCTTAATGAGAATTCCAGGAATCATGCAATGTTAGTCTAAAGCTTTAGTCTAAAGGAATTAGACATGGCCGGCCAAGCTTCCGCAGGACATTGCATTCAAGAGCTAAATTGATGAGAATCAATCAGCTTTGGTGATGATAAGAACATCACCTTTGAAACACTAGAATTCATTCTTAAGAACTCTGAAGAAAAATACCTAATCTAAGCAACAAGATGAACCGTCAGTTGTCCATACACAAACAATCCCCGGCAACGGCGCCAAAAACTTGGTGCACGAAATTGTGATCACTACAACTTCGCACAACTAACCAGCAAGTGCACTGGGTCGTCCAAGTAATACCTTACGTGAGTAAGGGTCGATCCCACGGAGATTGTTGGTATGAAGCAAGCTATGGTCACCTTGTAAATCTCAGTCAGGCAGACTCAAATGGGTATAGTGATAAACGAATAAAGCATAAAGATAAAGATAGAGATACTTATGTATATCATTGGTGAGAGCTTCAGATAAGCGTATGAAGATGCCTTCCCTTCCGTCTCTCTGCTTTCCTACTGTCTTCATCCAATCCTTCTTACTCCTTTCCATGGCAAGCTCATGTAGGGTTTCACCGTTGTCAGTGGCTACCTCCCATCCTCTCAGTGAAAATGTTCCCATGCTCTGTCACAGCATATGGCTAATCAGCTGTCGGTTCTCGGTCAGGCCGGAATAAAATCCATGATCCTTTTGCGTCTGTCACTAACGCCCCGCCTGCTAGGAGTTTGAAGCACGTCACAGTCATTCAATCATTGAATCCTACTCAGAATACCACAGACAAGGTTAGACCTTCCGGATTCTCTTGAATGCCGCCATCAGTTCTCGCCTATACCACGAAGATTCTGGTTAAAGAATCCAAGAGATAAACACTAGAGCCTCGTATGCTTGTAGAACAAGAGTGGTTGTCAGTCACTTTGTTCATGAGTGAGAATGATGATGAGTGTCACGGATCATCACATTCATCAAGTTGAAGAACAAGTGATATCTTGGACAAAGAACAAGCGGAATTGAATAGAAGAACAATAGTAATTGCATTAATACTCGAGGTACAGCAGAGCTCCACACCTTAATCTATGGTGTGTAGAAACTCCACCGTTGAAAATACATAAGAACAAGGTCTAGGCATGGCCGAATGGCCAGCCCCCAAATGATCTAAGAACTAGATGTCCGAAGATTAAAAATACAATAGTAAAAGGTCCTATATATAGAAAACTAGTAGCCTAGGGTGTACAGAGATGAGTAAATGACATAAAAATCCACTTCCGGGCCCACTTGGTGTGTGCTTGGGCTGAGCAATGAAGCATTTTCGTGTAGAGACTCTTCTTGGAGTTAAACGCCAGCTTTTATGCCAGTTTGGGCGTTTAACTCCCATTTAGGTGCCAGTTCCGGCGTTTAACGCTGGAAATTCTGTAGGTGACTTTGAACGCTGGTTTGGGCCATCAAATCTTGGGCAAAGTATGGACTATCATATATTGCTGGAAAGCCCAGGATGTCTACTTTCCAACGCCGTTGAGAGCGCGCCAATTGGGCTTCTGTAGCTCCAAAAAATCCACTTTGAGTGCAGGGAGGTCAGAATCCAACAGCATCTGCAGTCCTTTTCAGTCTCTGGATCAGATTTTTGCTCAGGTCCCTCAATTTCAGCCAGAAAATACCTGAAATCATAGAAAAACACACAAACTCATAGTAAAGTCCAGAAAAGTGAATTTTAATTAAAAACTAATAAAAATATAATAAAAACTAACTAAAAGATACTAAAAATATACTAAAAACAATGTCAAAAAGCGTATAAATTATCCGCTCATCACTTTCCTTCTCCTGGTCAAGTTATTCCGATATCATTTTGGATTAGGATGAGATCATTCTCCGCAAAACTCCTCGGTACTACCCTTTGATTATATCTGGAAGCCATTCGGCGCTTTAGAGCTTCTTCCCTGATCCGAGCTCTTTCTTGGATTTCAGGTAGTAGATCGAGCTCTTCCCTCTGAAGTTGGGAGTTTGTTCCCTCATTGTAATGAACTACTCGAGGCAATTGGTGCACGAAATTGCAATAACACTTTTTGCAATCCCGCACAACTAACCAGCAAGTGCACTGGGTCGTCCAAGTAATACCTTGCGTGAGCAAGGGTCGATCCCACGGAGATTGTCGGCTTGGAGCAAGCTATGGTTATCTTGTAAATCTTAGTCAGGAGATCAGAAATTATCAGGATTGATTGTGAAAAGCAAAAGAACATGTAATGGTTACTTGTATTGCAGTAATGGAGAATGGGTTGAGGTTTGGAGATGCTCCATCTTCTGAATCTCTGCTTTCTTACTGTCTTCTTCATCAAACACGCATGTCTCCTTCCATGGCAAGCTCGTGTAGGGTCTCACTGTTGTCAGCAGCTACCTCCCATCCGTGCAGTGAAAGCTAATGCACACACTCTGTCACAGTGCTGCCAATCACCGGTTTGGTTCCCTCCTCTACCGGAATAGAATCACTCTTTTGCGTCTGTCACTAACGCCCAGTAGATTACAGGTTTGAAGCACGTCACAGTCATTCAATCATTGAATCCTACTCAGAATACCACAGACAAGGTTAGACCTTCCGGATTCTCTTGAATGCCGCCATCAGTTCTCGCCTATACCACGAAGATTCTGGTTAAAGAATCCAAGAGATAAACACTAGAGCCTCGTATGCTTGTAGAACAAGAGTGGTTGTCAGTCACTTTGTTCATGAGTGAGAATGATGATGAGTGTCACGGATCATCACATTCATCAAGTTGAAGAACAAGTGATATCTTGGACAAAGAACAAGCGGAATTGAATAGAAGAACAATAGTAATTGCATTAATACTCGAGGTACAGCAGAGCTCCACACCTTAATCTATGGTGTGTAGAAACTCCACCGTTGAAAATACATAAGAACAAGGTCTAGGCATGGCCGAATGGCCAGCCCCCAAATGATCTAAGAACTAGATGTCCGAAGATTAAAAATACAATAGTAAAAGGTCCTATATATAGAAAACTAGTAGCCTAGGGTGTACAGAGATGAGTAAATGACATAAAAATCCACTTCCGGGCCCACTTGGTGTGTGCTTGGGCTGAGCAATGAAGCATTTTCGTGTAGAGACTCTTCTTGGAGTTAAACGCCAGCTTTTATGCCAGTTTGGGCGTTTAACTCCCATTTAGGTGCCAGTTCCGGCGTTTAACGCTGGAAATTCTGTAGGTGACTTTGAACGCTGGTTTGGGCCATCAAATCTTGGGCAAAGTATGGACTATCATATATTGCTGGAAAGCCCAGGATGTCTACTTTCCAACGCCGTTGAGAGCGCGCCAATTGGGCTTCTGTAGCTCCAGAAAATCCACTTCGAGTGCAGGGAGGTCAGAATCCAACAGCATCTGCAGTCCTTTTCAGTCTCTGGATCAGATTTTTGCTCAGAACCTTCAATTTCAGTCAGAAAATACCTGAAATCACAGAAAAACACACAAACTCATAGTAAAGTCCAGAAAAGTGAATTTTAACTAAAAACTAATAAAAATATACTAAAAACTAACTAAAAGATACTAAAAATATACTAAAAACAATGCCAAAAAGCATACAAATTATCCGCTCATCACAACACCAAACTTAAATTATTGCTTGTCCCCAAGCAACTGAAATCAAATAGGATAAAAAGAAGAGAATATACTATAGACTCCAAAATATCAAAGAAACATAGCTCCAATTAGATGAGCGGGACTAGTAGCTTTTTGCCTCCGAACAGTTTTGGCATCTCACTCTATCCTTTGAAGTTCAGAATGATTGGCATCTATAAGAACTCAGAACTCAGATAGTGTTATTGATTCTCCTAGTTAAGAATGATGATTCTTGAACATAGCTCATGTATGAGTCTTGGCTGTGGCCCAAAGCACTCTGTCTTCCAGTATTACCACCGGATACATACATGCCACAGACACATAATTGGGTGAACCCTTTTTAGATTGTGACTCAGCTTTGCTAAAGTCCCCAATTAGAGGTGTCCAGGGTTCTTAAGCACACTCTTATTGCCTTGGATCACAATTCTTATTTCTTTCTTCTTTTTTTTTTTTTCTTTCTCTTTTCTTCTTTTTTTTTTCGAAATTTTTTTTTTCTGCTTTTTCTTGCTTCAAGAATCAATTTAATGATTTTTCAGATCCTCAATAACAGTTCTCTTTTCTCCTCATTCTTTCAAGAGCCAACAAATTTAACATTCTTAAGACAACAAATTCAAGAGACATATGCACTGTTCAAGCATTCATTCAGAAAACAAAAAGTATTGTCACCACATCAAACTAATTCAACTAGTTTTAGAGATAAATTTTGAAATCCTGTACTTCTTGTTCTTTTGTGATTAAAGCATTTTTCTTTTAAGAGAGGTGATGGATTCATAGGACATTCATAGCTTTAAGGCATAAACTTAAATTCTATTAATTATGAATTAAAAACAAGACTCAAAGATAGATATAGAATAAGACAAAAAAAACGAAAAATAGAAACAAAATAAAGGAAAATAAACGAAAAACAGAGGCTCCTAATGATAGAGGTTTTCACAGAGTTAAAACTCAACAACCTTGATTTTGAGAAGTGGATGCTCCCTCAGCTTGGAAGGAGAGCTTTTGGCGTTTCATCTCTTGGATTTCACGCCCCTGCTTCTCTTGTTCCTTCAGCAATTTGCAGAGCATGAAGTTCTGATTCTGCTGTTCTTCCTTCAGTTGCTCCATAGTCTCTTGCAACTTGTTAATAGATGCTTCTAGGCTGGACCAGTAGTCAATTCTTGGGAATTCAGGGAGGAACTCATGCGCCCTCTTTTTGATAGAGTTGTCTTGTACTTGTCCTTCCATTGACTTCTTGGTGATTGGATGCTCAATGGGTATGAACTCATCTACTCCCATCTTCACCCCAGCCTCTTTACAGAGCAAGGAAATCAAGCTTGGGTAAGCCAGTTTGGCCTCAGTGGAATTCTTATTTGCAATGGTGTAGATCTCACAAGCAATCACATGATGAACCTCCACTTCTTTTCCAAGCATAATGCAATGAATCATCACTGCTCTCTTGATGGTGACCTCAGAACGGTTGCTAGTGGGTAATATGGAACGCCCAATAAAGTCTAGCCAACCTCTTGCAATTGGCTTGAGGTCTCCTCTCTTGAGTTGGTTTGGGACACCCTTTGAATTGGTCATCCACTTAGTTCCAGGGAGGCATATGTCCTCTAGAACCTGATCCAACCCCTTATCTACTCTCACCATCCTCCTATTGAAGGAATCAGGATCATCTTGTAGTTGAGGTAGTTTGAAGATTTCTCTTATTTTGTCCAGATGGAAGTATATAACTTTCCCTCTGACCATGGTTCTATGGGTATGGTAAGCAGTTCCAGTCATTCTCTGCTTATCTGTTAGCCACAGATTTGAGTAGAATTCCTGAACCATGTTCCTTCCAACCTTTGTCTCAGGATTGGTTAGAACTTCCCATCCTCTGTTTCGAATTTGCTCTTGAATCCCCGGATATTCATCTTCTTTCAGATCAAATTTAACTTCCGGGATCACTGACCTCAGACCCATTATTTTATGATAATGGTCTTCATGTTCTTTGGTTAAGAACTTCTCTTCATTCCAAAGATTCTTTGGATTATTCTCTTTCTTGCCTCTTAGATTGGTTTGTTTTCCCTTAGGAGCCATGATATTGATGAATCTTGGCTTAGTGATCACGGAAAAGCACACCAAACTTAGAGGTTTGCTTGTCCTCAAGCAAAAGGAAAGAGAGAAGAGAGGGGGAGGAAGAGAAAATTCGAATGGTGTGGTTGGAAGAGGGGAACAAACGTGTATTTATAAGGTGGGGAGGGGATTTTTTGAAAAAAAAGATGAATTTGAAAGGAGATTTGAGAAGATATGAGAAGAAATTGAGAAAAAGGTGGAATTTTTGAACAATGTTTGTAATTGATTTGAAATAAATTTGAAAAAAAAAAGTTTTGATTTTTGAAGATTTGAAAGTGAATGATGAATGATTGAAGTGTGATTTTGTAGAAAAGTATGGGTGAAAAAAGGAAAGTTTGAAAAAATCTGATTTGAAAACAAAATTGTGGTCCCCCCACCAAGCTGGCGTTAAACGCCCAGAATGGCACCCATTCTGGCGTTTAACGCCCATTTGTTGCCCATTTTGGGCGTTTAACGCCCAGCCAGGTACCCTGGCTGGCGTTAAACGCCAGAAAATCTTCCTCACTGGGCGTTTTTCCAAAACGCCCAGGATGCTGCACACCTGGCGTTAAACGCCCAGAATGGTGCCCATTCTGGCGTTTAACGCCCAGAATGGTACCATTACTGGCGTTAAACGCCCAGAATGGTGCCCATTCTGGCGTTTAACGCCCAAAATGCCCCTTACTGGCGTTTTTTCGCCAGTAAGCTCATTTTCTCTGCTTTTTGAGCTGAATCCTTCTGTAACTCTGTGAATTCCTTCATTTTTGATACTTGCCTCTGTAAGAATAATTCATACAACTTCCTAATGACTGGGTTGCCTCCCAGCAAGCGCTTCTTTACTGTCTTTAGCTGGACTTTCACTGAGAATCACTCAAGTCTCAGTTTTGAGCATTCCTGCTCAAAATTTCCTTCAAGATAATGCTTGATCCTCTGTCCATTAACAATGAACTTCTTGTCAGAATCAATATCCTGAAGCTCAACATATCCATATGGGGAGACTCCTGTAATCACATACGGACCCCTCCACCGGGATTTGAGTTTTCCTGGAAACAGTCTGAGCCTAGAGTTGAAGAGCAGAACTTTTTGTCCTGGCTCAAAGACTCTGGTTGACAATCTCTTGTCATGCCACTTCTTTGCCTTTTCCTTATAGATCTTAGCATTTTCAAAGGCACTGAGTCTGAACTCCTCTAGCTCATTTAGCTGGAGCAGTCTTTTCTCACCAGCTAACTGTGCATCCATGTTTAGTAATCTGGTTGCCCAGTAGGCTTTATGTTCCAGTTCCACTGGCAAATGACAGGCCTTCCCATACACTAATTGGTATGGGGAGGTACCTATAGGAGTCTTGAATGCGGTTCTGTATGCCCACAGAGCATCATCCAAGCTCTTTGCCCAATCCTTTCTTCGGGACATTACAGTCCGTTCTAGGATTCTTTTTAGTTCTCTGTTAGAGACTTCAGCTTGCCCATTTGTCTGTGGATGATACGGAGTTGCCACTTTATGGCTGATTCCATATCTAACCATAGCAGAGTATAGCTGTTTATTGCAGAAATGAGTGCCCCCATCACTGATTAGCACTCTGGGGACGCCAAACCTGCTGAAAATGTTTTTCTGGAGGAATTTCAGCACGGTTTTGGTATCATTAGTGGGTGTAGCAATTGCTTCTACCCACTTAGATACATAGTCCACTGCCACCAGAATGTAAGTGTTTGAGTATGATGGTGGGAATGGCCCCATGAAGTCAATTCCCCATACATCAAACAATTCTATCTCTAATATTCCTTGTTGAGGCATGGCATATCCGTGAGGCAGGTTACCAGCTCTTTGGCAACTGTCACAGTTACGCACAAACTCTCGGGAATCTTTATAGAGAGTAGGCCAGTAGAAGCCGCACTGGAGAACTTTAGTGGCTGTTCGCTCACTTCCAAAATGTCCTCCATACTGTGATCCATGGCAGTGCCATAGGATCCTCTGTGCTTCTTCTCTGGGTACACACCTGCGGATCACTCCGTCAGCACATCTCTTAAAGAGATATGGTTCATCCCAGAGGTAGTACTTGGCATCTGAAAGTAATTTCTTTCTCTGCATGTAACTGTACTCCTTGGGTATGAACCTCACAGCTTTATAGTTTGCCATATCTGCAAACCATGGAGCTTCCTGAATGGCAAATAGTTGCTCATCTGGGAAAGTCTCAGAAATCTCAGTAGAGGGGAGGGACGCCCCAACTACTGGCTCTATTCTGGACAGATGATCGGCTACTTGATTCTCTGTCCCTTTTCTGTCTCTTATTTCTATATCAAACTCTTGCAGAAGCAATACCCATCTGATAAGCCTGGGTTTTGAATCCTGCTTTGTGAGTAAGTATTTAAGAGCAGCATGATCAGTGTACACAATCACTTTGGATCCTACTAGGTAGGATCTAAACTTGTCAATGGCATAAACCACTGCAAGTAATTCTTTTTCTGTGGTTGTGTAATTCTTCTGTGCATCATTTAAAACACGGCTAGCATAATAAATGACATGCAGAAGTTTGTTATGCCTTTGTCCCAACACTGCACCAATGGCATGATCACTGGCATCACACATTAATTCAAATGGTAATGCCCAATCTGGTGCAGAGATAACTGGTGCTGTGACCAACTTAGCTTTCAGGGTCTCAAATGCCTCCAGACACTCATTATCAAAGATAAATGGAGTGTCAGCAGCTAGCAGATTACTCAGAGGTTTGGCAATTTTCGAAAAATCCTTGATAAACCTTCTGTAAAATCCTGCATGTCCCAGAAAGCTTCTGATTGCCTTAACAGTGGCAGGTGGTGGTAATTTTTCAATTACCTCTACCTTTGCCTTATCCACCTCTATTCCCCTGCTTGAAATTTTGTGCCCAAGGACAATTCCTTCAGTCACCATAAAGTGACATTTCTCCCAGTTTAAAACCAGGTTAGTCTCTTGGCATCTTTTCAGGACAAGTGATAAGTGGTTAAGACAGGAGCTGAATGAGTCTCCATATACTGAAAAGTCATCCATGAAGACTTCCAGAAATTTCTCTACCATATCTGAAAAGATAGAGAGCATGCACCTCTGAAAGGTTGCAGGTGCATTGCACAGACCAAAAGGCATTCTCCTATAGGCAAACACGCCTGAAGGGCAGGTGAATGCTGTTTTCTCTTGGTCCTGAGGGTCTACTGCAATTTGGTTGTAGCCTGAATAGCCATCCAAAAAGCAGTAATAATCATGACCAGCTAGTCTTTCTAGCATTTGGTCTATGAATGGTAAAGGAAAATGATCCTTTCTGGTGGCTGTATTGAGTCTTCTGTAGTCAATACACATGCGCCACCCTGTGACTGTTCTTGTAGGAACCAGTTCATTTTTTTCATTGTGAACCACTGTCATGCCTCCCTTTTTGGGAACAACTTGGACAGGGCTCACCCAGGGGCTATCAGAAATAGGATAAATAATCCCAGCCTCCAGTAATTTAGTGACCTCTTTCTGCACCACCTCCTTCATGGCAGGATTTAGCCTCCTCTGTGGTTGGACCACTGGTTTGGCATTATCCTCCAATAGGATCTTGTGCATGCATCTAGCTGGGCTAATGCCCTTAAGATCACTTATGGACCACCCAAGAGCTGTCTTGTGTGTCCTTAGCACCTTAATCAGTGCTTCCTCTTCCTGTGAATTTAAAGCAGAGCTTATAATCACTGGAAAAGTGTCACCCTCTCCTAGAAATGCATATTTCAGAGATGGTGGTAGAGGTTTGAGTTCAGGTTTGGGAGGCTTATCCTCCTCCTGAGGAATTTTCGAAAATTCCTTCACTTCCTCTAGTTCTTCTTGATCAGGCTGAGCATCTTTGAAGATGTTCTCAAGCTCTGATTCTAGGCTTTCAGCCATATTGATCTCTTCTACCAGAGAATCAATAATGTCAATGTCCATGCAGTCTTCTGGTGTGTCTGGATGCTGCATAGCTTTCACAGCATTCAACTTGAACTCATCCTCATTGACTCTCAGGGTTACTTCCCCTTTATGTACATCAATGAGAGTTCGTCCAGTTGCTAGGAAAGGTCTTCCTAGAATGAGAGTTGCACTTTTGTGCTCCTCCATTTCCAGCACCACAAAGTCAGTTGGAAAGGCAAATGGCCCAACCTTGACAATCATGTCCTCTATTATGCCTGATGGGTGTTTAATGGAACCATCAGCAAGTTGGAGGCATATCCTGGTTGGTTTGACTTCTCCAATCAACCCAAGCTTTCTGATAGTGGATGCAGGTATTAAATTAATACTTGCTCCAAGATCACATAAGGCTACCTTGGTGTAAGTGCCTTCCAATGTGCATGGTATCAGAAAGCTTCCAGGATCTTGAAGCTTTTCTGGTAAGCTTTTTAGAATGACTGCACTGCATTCTTCAGTGAGAAACACTTTTTCAGTTTCTCTCCAATCCTTCTTATGGCTTAAAATTTCTTTCATGAATTTAGCATAAGAAGGTATTTGCTCAAGTGCCTCTGCAAAAGGAATCTTTATTTCAAGAGTCCTTAAATAGTCTGCAAAGCGGGCAAATTGCTTATCCTGTTCCGCTTTGCAGAGTTTCTGAGGATAAGGCATCTTGGCTTGATATTCTTCAACCTTAGATGCTGCAGGTTTATTCCTTACAGAAATGGTTGAAGAGGCCTTGTTAGGGGGATAATCATCAGAACTCTCAGGTGCCTGATGCTCCTTGGGCGTTTGAACGCCAGGAATGGATGGAGTTTGGGCGTTAAACGCCAACTTCTCCCCCTTTTCTGGCGTTTGAACGCCAGTATTGGGCAAGGAATGGGCGTTTAACGCCAACTTTCCTTCCCTTTCTGGCGTTTGAACGCCAATAATATTCCTCTCTGGGCTCTTACTATCCTCAGAGGGATTTTGAACACTGGCTTGGTCATCCTCTGTCAACTGTTCCTTAATTGACTTCTTGCTCTTTTGAGCAGTGGCTTTCAGTGTTTTCCCACTCCTCAGTTGAACTGCTTGACATTCTTCTGTTATTTGTTTAGATATTTGCTGTTTTGCTTGATTCAACTGCAGTTCTATGCTCTTGTTAGCAACCTTAGTATCATGGAGCATTTCTTTAAATTCTGCTAACTGTTCTGTCATCAGGAGCAATTGTTGATTGAGCTCATTCATCTGTTCTTGAGGATTAGGATCAGTGACTAAGGCCATGACCTCCTCTTTTGGAACGAATTCCTTGCTAGAATATAAGTATTGGTTTCTAGCAACAATGTCTATGAGCTCTTGAGCTTCTTCAATTGTCTTTCTCATGTGTATAGATCCACCAGCTGAGTGGTCTAAAGACATCTGAGCTTTTTCTGTAAGCCCATAGTAGAAAATGTCTAACTGTACCCACTCTGAAAACATTTCAGAGGGGCATTTTCTGAGCATACCTCTATACCTCTCCCAGGCATCATAAAGGGATTCATTATCCTCTTGTTTAAAGCCTTGGATGTCCAGCCTTAGCTGTGTCATCCTTTTTGGAGGGTAAAAATGATTCAGGAATTTTTCTGATAACTGTTTCCATGTCTTTATGCTTGCTGTAGGTTGGTTATTTAACCACCTTTTTGCTTGGTCTTTTACAGCAAATGGAAACAGTAACAGTCTGTAGACATCCTGATCTACCTCTTTATCATGTATTGTGTCAGCAATTTGTAAGAACTGTGCCAGAAACTCAGTAGGTTCTTCCTCTGGAAGACCGGAATACTGGCAATTTTGCTGCACTATGATAATGAGTTGAGGATTTAGCTCAAAGCTGCTTGCTTTGATGGGAGATACACAGATGCTACTCCCATATGCAGCTGTACTGGGGTTGGCATAAGACCCCAGAGTCCTCTTGGACTGATTAATTCCACTTAAGTCCATAATGGACAAAAGGGAAATGAGAATAATTGCAAAGAGATAAATTTTTTTGTTTATTTTTAAAATTTTTTTATTTTTTTTTTTGAAATAACCGAAAAATTAAAATAAAATAAAATAAAACAAAAGAAAAATAAAATCAAATTCGAAAATTAAAAATAAAATAAGATCAAAGTAAATTGAGAACTGAATCAATTAGTAAAGAAAAAGATTTTGAAAACAGCAATTAAGAAGATATGATTGAAAAATTTTTATGAAAAAGATTTGATTCTAAAAAAGAGGAAAGAGAAAAACACAAAAAGACACCAAACTTAAAATTTTAGAAAATCAAACACTAATTTTTTTCGAAAATTTTAAAGGAAAAACACAAAAAGGACACCAAACTTAGAACTTTTATGAATCAAAAAGGGACTAAGACAAGAAAATTTCGAAAATTAAGAGAAGAAAAACAAAAGGCATGCAAATGACACCAAACTTAGAATATGAAACTAGACTCAACTAAAAGACTCTAAACCAACAAAAATAAAACAGTCCTAATCTAAGCAACAAGATAAGCCGTCAGTTGTCCAAACTCGAACAATCCCCGGCAACGGCGCCAAAAACTTGGTGCACGAAATTGCAATAACACTTTTTGCAATCCCGCACAACTAACCAGCAAGTGCACTGGGTCGTCCAAGTAATACCTTGCGTGAGCAAGGGTCGATCCCACGGAGATTGTCGGCTTGGAGCAAGCTATGGTTATCTTGTAAATCTTAGTCAGGAGATCAGAAATTATCAGGATTGATTGTGAAAAGCAAAAGAACATGTAATGGTTACTTGTATTGCAGTAATGGAGAATGGGTTGAGGTTTGGAGATGCTCCATCTTCTGAATCTCTACTTTCTTACTGTCTTCTTCATCAAACACGCATGTCTCCTTCCATGGCAAGCTCGTGTAGGGTCTCACTGTTGTCAGCAGCTACCTCCCATCCGTGCAGTGAAAGCTAATGCACACACTCTGTCACAGTGCTGCCAATCACCGGTTTGGTTCCCTCCTCTACCGGAATAGAATCACTCTTTTGCGTCTGTCACTAACGCCCAGTAGATTACAGGTTTGAAGCACGTCACAGTCATTCAATCATTGAATCCTACTCAGAATACCACAGACAAGGTTTAGACCTTCCGGATTCTCTTGAATGCTGCCATCAGGTCCTGCCTATACCACGAAGATTCCGATTAAAGAACCCAAGAGATAACTACTCAATCTAAGATAGGACAGAGGTGGTTGTCAGGCACGTGTTCATGGTTGAGAATGATGATGATTGTCACGGATCATCACCTTCATCCGGATTAAGAACAAGTGTTATCTTAGAATGGAAGCAAGCATGATTGAATAAGAGACAGTAGTAATTGCATTAATCCATCAAGACACAGCAGAGCTCCTCACCCCCAACCATGGGGTTTAGAGACTCATGCTGTGGAAGAAAACGTGTACAATGTCATAAGGTTGCATAATGTCCTGATTACAGTGTAAAAAGGTCCTATAAGTAGTAAACTAGTATCCTAAGGTTTACAGAAATGAGTAAATGACAGAAAAATCCACTTCCGGGCCCACTTGGTGTGTGCTTGGGCTGAGCAATGAAGGAATTTCGTGTAGAGACCTTTTCTGGAGTTAAACGCCAGTTCCCATGCCAGTTTGGGCGTTTAACTCCAACTTTTATTCCAGTTCCGGCGTTTAACGCTGGAATTTCTGAGGCCGGATTGCTACGCGGGTTTGGGCCATCAGATCTTGGACAAAGTATGGACTATTATATATTGCTGGAAAGCCCTGGATGTCTACTTTCCAATGCCGTTGAGAGCGCGCCAATTGGGCTTCTGTAGCTCTAGAAAATCCACTTCGAGTGCAGGGAGGTCAGAATCCAACAGCATCTGCAGTCCTTTTCAGTCTCTGGATCAGATTTTTGCTCAGAACCTTCAATTTCAGTCAGAAAATACCTGAAATCACAGAAAAACACACAAACTCATAGTAAAGTCCAGAAAAGTGAATTTTAACTAAAAACTAATAAAAATATACTAAAAACTAACTAAAAGATACTAAAAATATACTAAAAACAATGCCAAAAAGCATACAAATTATCCGCTCATCAGCAATCCTTCCTCAATATCTACTGGAATCATTGCCTCTATTCCGTATGCTAACCGGAAGGGAGATTCCTTTGTGGTGGAATGTGGCGTCGTTCGATATGCCCATAGGACCTGTGGAAGCTCTTCTGCCCAGGCTTCCTTTGCATCTTGTAATCTCCATTTTAACCCTGCTAATATGACTTTGTTGGCAGCTTCGGCCTGTCCATTGGCTTGTGGATGTTCGACGGAGGTGTACTGGTGCTTTATATTCAAGTCGGCTACTAGTTTTCTGAAGCCTGCATCTGTAAATTGAGTGCCATTGTCTGTGGTTATTGAATATGGAACTCCGAACCTTGTGACAATGTTTCTATATAAGAATTTCCGGCTTCTTTGGGCGGTGGCGTTGGCTAGGGGCTCTGTCTTGATCCACTTTGTAAAGTAATCTACCCCTACTATGAGGAATTTAATTTGTCCTGATCCCTGGGGAAAGGGGCCGAGAAGGTCGAGTCCCCATTTCGCAAACGGCCAAGGCGAAGTCACGCTGATGAGCTCTTCTGGCGGGGCGATGTGAAAGTTGGCATGTTTCTGACATGATGGACATGTCTTTACAAATTCTGTGGCTTCTTTCTGTAATGTTGGCCAATAGAACCCCGCCCGGAGTACCTTTTTGGCGAGAACCCGTGCTCTGAGATAATTACCACAAATGCCGCCGTGTACTTCTTCTAACACTTCCTTTGTGTGGGAGGTCGGCATGCATTTTAGTAATGGTACTGAGATCCCTCTTTTGTATAGGATGTTGTTTATGATGGTGTAGTACTGTGCCTCCCTTTTTAGCCTCTTTGCCTCATTTTCTTTTGTGGGGAGTGTTCCTGTTTTGAGGTAGTTGATTATGGGGGTCATCCATCCTTGGTCCTGGTTTACTATGGCTAGGACTTTTTTCTCTTCCGAGATTGACGGGTTCTGTAACATTTCCTGGATGAGACTTCTATTGTTGCCCCCTGGTTTGGTGCTGGCTAGTTTCGAGAGTACGTCAGCTCGAGCATTTTGTTCGCGGGTATGTGGCAGATCTTATATTCCCCGATTTGTCCGAGCTATTCCTTGGTCTTATTCAAATACTTTTTCATGGTGGGATCTTTGGCTTGGTAGCTCCCTGTTATTTGTGATGTGACCACTTGTGAATCGCTGTAAATGTTGAGTTTTTGAGCTCTCACCTCTTCAGCCAGCTTCAAACCAGCTAACAATGCTTCATATTCTGCCTGGTTATTTGAGGCCGGGAACCCAAACTTGAAGGAGAGCTCAATTTGGGTTCCTTGGTTGCTTTCTATTATCACGCCTGCGCCGCTTCCAGTTTTATTTGAAGAACCGTTCACATAGAGATTCCATTCTGTGAGGGTTTCCAGGGCATCTGTGAATTCTACGATAAAGTCGGCCAAATACTGTGATTTGATGGCCGTCCAGGCTTCATATTGGAGGTCGAACTCTGACAGCTCGACTGCCCATTGTAAAATTCTGCCTGCTAAATCTGTTTTCTGCAATATTCCTTTTAAGGGCTGGTTAGTTCGAACCTTAATGGTGTGAGCCTAAAAGTAAGGGCGGAGTCATCGGGATGTTAGAATGAGAGTATAGGCGAATTTTTCTATTTTTTGGTAGTTCAGCTCGGATCCCTGCAGTGCTTTACTAATGAAGTAGACGGGTTGTTGTCCATTTTCGTCTTCTCTGACTAGTGCTGAGGCTATTGCCCGGCTTCCTACTGCGAGATATAATATGAGTGGTTCTCCTTCTCGTGGTCGAGATAGGATAGGTGGCCATCCTAAGAACTTCTTAAAGTCTTGGAAGGCTTGCTCACATTCTGTCGTCCATTCGAACTGCTTTCCCTTTCTTAAAGTAGCATAGAAGGGGAGAGATCTTATCGCAGCTCCTGCTAAGAGTCGGGATAGGGCGGCCAATCTCCCGTTGAGTTGTTGTACTTCTTTGAACAGGTTGGGCTCTTCATGTTGAGTATGGCCTGACATTTGTCTGGATTTGCTTCAATTCCTCTTTGTGTGAGCATGAAACCTAAGAATTTGCCCGCTTCTACCGCAAAGGTGTATTTCGCGGGATTGAGTCGCATGTCATGCTTCCTTATGGTGTCGAATACTTGGGCCAGGTCGGACAATAATGTCTCTTCGCTTTGTGTTTTTATTAGCATGTCGTCTACGTAGACTTCCATGATCTTTCCGATGTGATCCGAGAAGACTTTATTCATTAGCCTTTGATAAGTAGCTCCTGCGTTCTTGAGACCGAAAGGCATCACAATGTAGCAGTAGTTTGCTTTCAGTGTTAAGAACGAGGTCTTTTCTTGATCTGGTGGATACATGGGGATTTGGTTGTACCCCGAGTATGAGTCGATAAACGAGAGATATCTATATCCGGAGGAAGCATCTACCAGAGCGTCAATAATTGGGAGTGGGTATGGATCTTTTGGACAAGCTTTGTTGAGATCGGTGTAATCGGTGCACATTCGCCACTTCCCATTTGATTTTTTCACCAAGACGACGTTGGCTAGCCATAGTGGGTATTTGACTTCTCTTATGAATCCTGCTTCCAGTAGTGCTTGTACTTGTTCTTCCACAGCCTCGGATCGCTCTGGCCCAAGTTTTCTTCGTCTCTACTGCACCGGCCGAGATCCTGGGTAGACCGCCAACTTATGACTCATTAGCTTAGGGTCTATGCCTGGCATGTCTACGGCTTTCCACGCGAAGAGATCAACATTATCTCGTAAGAATTGTATTAGTAATTCTTTTGAATCTCCTCTTAGGATTGTGCCGATATTAGTTGTTTTTTCCAAGGTATCCCCGATCTGAATCTTCTCTATCTCACATTCTGACTCGTCGTTGAACTCCGCCCAGCTCGATTGTGTAGAACTCTTCTCCTCTGCCTCTGAGGTTTAGGCTTTCGTTATAACAGCGACGTGCCATCTTTTGATCTGCTTTTATCGTGGCTATTCCTTTCATAGTGGGGAATTTCATACATAGATGTGGGGTCGAGACTATTGCGTCGAGTTGGTTAAGTGTTGTCCAACCTATGAGAGCATTGTAAGCTGAACTTACATCGACCACGATGTAGTCTATTTTGAGGGTCCTGGATTAGTTCCCTTTTTCGAAGGTTGTATGTAGTGGTATGTATCCCAGTGGTTGAACCAGGGTATCTCCTAGTCCGAACAGACTGTTCGGATATGCTTTAAGTTCTTTTTCTTCTAAGCCGAGTTTATCGAAGGCTGTTTTGGATAAGATGTCGGCAAAACTCCCTTGGTCTATTAAGGTGTGGTGTAGATTGGCGTTTGCCAATATGATGGTGATGACCATGGGATCATCGTGTCCTGAGATGATGCCGGATGCGTCCTCTTTAGTGAATGTTATTGCCGGGATGTTGAGTGCTTCCTCCTTTCCCTCGACATGATATACTTCTTTGAGATATCTTTTGTGAGATGATTTGGAGATCCCACCTCCTGCGAATCCGCCATGTATCATGTGGACATGTCTCTCTGGTGTCCGAGGTGATCGTTCGGTTCGTTCGGTATCTTCATTCCTTCGTCTCTTTCTTTAATCATTATCTCGAGTGGCCAGAAATCGATCTAATATTCCTTCTCTCACCAATTTTTCTATGATATTTTTTAAGTCGAAGCATTCGTTTGTGGAGTGTCCTCGGACTCGATGGTATTCACAATATTCCTTCCGGTTTCCTCCTCCCCTTTTGCCTGAGTGGCCGTGCTGGGGGGATTTTTTCTGTATGGCAGACTTCTTTGTATATCTCGACCAGGGATGCCCTGAGAGGAGTGTAATTATGGTATTTTTTATTTTCTCCCCTTGTCGATCTTCTTTTCTCTTGGATTCCTTGTATTTGTCTCGGTAGGAGGCCCCCGATTTTGATGTCTCTCCTAACCGAACGTTTTCTTCCATGTTGATATATTTTTCTGCTCGTTCCTGTACTTCGTCTAAGGAGGTCGGGTACTTTTTTGATATAGACTGGCTAAAAGGTCCCTCTCATAGGCCGTTGATGAGTCCCATGATGGCGGCCTCTGTTGGTAAACTTTGTATGTCCATGCATGTTTTGTTGAATCTTTCTATGTAGTTGCGGAGGCTCTCCCGATCTCCTTATTTGATCCCTAGTAAACTGGGGGCGTGCTTGGCCTTATCTTTCTGAATGGAGAATCTGGCTAGGAATTTTTTAGCTAGGTCATCAAAGCTTGAGATGGACTTTGGGGGTAGGTTGTCGAACCATCGGATTGCTGTCTTTGTGAGAGTTGCTGGAAAGGCTTTACAGCGAACAACATTTGGGGCGTCGGTGAGGTACATTCTGCTTCTGAAGTTGCTGAGGTAGTGGTTGGGATCCGTGGTACCATCATACAGGGTCATATCCGGGAGTTTGAAGTCTTTTGGAATTTTGGTTTTCATGATTTCCCTGGTGAACGGGTCTTGCTATTTGCGTGAATTTTCTTCGAGATTGGCCCGAGGGGCTTTTAATTTGAGATCGGCTTCCAATTGCTGTAGTTTTTCTTCCAACTCTCGTCATCACCGCACCTCTCTTTGTAGATCTTTTCCGATTTCTCGTTGTTGTTGGGTTTCTTTTTCAAGTTGTTTTAGGCGATCTAGGAGTGCTTCTATTGCCCCTGAATTTGGTGAGTCTTTGTCCTTGTTGGTTTCCGGGGTATCTTGTAGAGTGACATCCGCATTCTTGTGCGGTGTTCTATCTTCCAGACTCGAATCGTGGTCGTTATCATGGTCGTCCACCATGGTGATGGGATGACTTCCAGGATCCCCGGCAACGGCGCCAATGTTCTGAGGGTTACCTGAAACTGTAGGTCAATCTCGGATGAGATCTTCTGTACTGGTCGGAGCCGACGTGTCCGGCTGGTGGATGGCGGCCGGAGCTGGTGCGCCCGACTTGTTGAACTGAGAGTGCTGCTGATCCTTTGTCACCAAAGGGTGGGGGTACCTGCAAGGGACTCCGATACTTAAGTTAGCAAGGGTATTAAGTAGGTTTTTAGTAGAATCAGAGTATGAGTTATACATGGGTGCTCCAGTGTATTTATAGTGGTGAGATGTGACCTTCTGTGGATAAGATAAGTTAGTTATCTTATCTTATCTTATCTTTGAGTTGAGGTCAGCGTATCTTCAACGAAATCGCCTTTATCTCTATAGGCTTGGGCTGCCTTAGAATTTGGGTCGTGTTCCTCTATCTGGGCCCTTTGTTGGGCTCTCTTGTTGATTTAGCCGAGTTCTTTTAGAAGAAGTCGATCCGCTTGACCTGAAGAGGTCGGTCGCTTTATCGCCAATCATCCCAGGTCGGGTAGCTCGACCCAGGGTATGAACACCTGGTAATGTAATTCCTCACGTCCTTTTCGATAAAATTTAACTCGCGGTGACCCCCGGCAGCCGCAATAAATGATTGGTAGGTTTTGCTTGGTCTGATACCAGCCTCCTCATTATTCTCTATTGTACGACGAATGGACATGCTTAGTTCCCTATGCTGTTTGAGCATCTCTGCTTTACTTGGACAGCAGGGGTGTGAATGATCCAGCACAACCTTTGAAATAATCCAAGCACCGATATCCTTCAATGTGTGTATATAAATTCTTGCAGGACAGTTTAAACTGGCTGTCGGATTGGTCTTCTCGGTCAGAGATATTTTAGATTTTCATTTTTCCTCTCTGCTATGTGTAATCAGTTGATTCTTAATCTCGTTTCCCTTCCTATTTGTGCTCCGAACTCTTGTAGAGAAACCTGCAACCTTGGCGCAGTTCCTGTAAAATTTTCCAGCATCTTCAAGGGTGGTAAAGGTCATTCCAACCTTCGGAACAAGCTGGTCATTAACAACCGAGAGAGGCTGCAGAATACACCATGTCAAAAACTGTAAATACACCCATAGATATGATTCAAATACACCTATAGATATGATTCAAATACACCCAATCACGTCTGATATGATACACCCGAACCGCAAAAACTCAACTAAAATGACAATTAAAGCCATAAACTGTAAATACACAGGCTACAGAATACACCATGTCAAAAACTAAAAATACACTCAATCATATCTGATATAATACACTCGAACAACAATAACTCAATTAAAATAACAGAAAAAGCAGTAAAGTGTAAATACACCCACACTTCTAGCAAAAATACACCCAAAAAAGATCTGATCTACACCCGAGCATCTGCTATAAATTCCAGATAATTAATCAAAACTAATACATTACATTCAATCCACAGATTTATCTTCATGCATTATTTTGACAGTCAATGTTCACGAATTATTCACCTACACATTGCTATACAAATTACTGCAACAAAATTCATAGTAATCCTATGTAAATCAAACCTCAGGAACTTCGTTAGATTCAAATTCATAGTCCACTTCGCCTGGATTCAGCTGACAATCTGAGGTTGAATCATCCATTATCTTCAAAACGAGTTCAAACGTTGATTTCAGAAAACAAAAAATCAAATAGAAAACGAAGCTGGAGTTAGAGAGAGAGGAACTAACGTAAATGACGAAGAAGAAGAAACGCGTGAGAAAGGAGGGGAAAAGAACGATCGAAGAAACCAGGAGAAGCTTCGCGAGAAGAAGAACGAGCAAATCTGCTGTGCAAATAACGAAAACGAAGAAGGAAACAAATCTTTTAAATTTGGTAGTTAGATATACGCGGGATCCTATATAGCGTGTGCATACAACGTAACCCTTGGAGCGCGTTTTGGGGTTTTATTTGTTAATGAACTTGTAAACCATACAAGTCATTAGGGCTTGTATGCAAAGCTTTTCTGTTATTATAATTATATCAAATTAATATTCAATGCATTATTAAACTAATTATCAATTATCAATATTTTTATTCATTCTAATTATATTAATTAATATAGTTCTAATAATTCTCATTCATGTGCAATAATTTTATTAGTAGATAGTTGTATCTACAATAATTAGAAAATGGATCCTCTCAATTTTTTTTAATAATTGAGGAAGTAAAGTGTGATATCTCATCATTAATTTTATAAGTGAGACCAAAAATAAATATGAGAGAGAGATCAATAAAGGGTTAGATATCACACTTTACACTCTCAATTTTTTTGAACAATTGAGAGGATCCATTCCTCAATAATTAAGTCTATCCACAATTTTATTAATAGATAGTTGTATTTACAATAATTTATGCTATAATTGTCACCCGTCCTAATAATGGTTCGTTGATTATATGGTTCTTTATCTTCTAATTTATTTATGCCAATGTTAGTATTCTTCTCTTATTTATTATTTATTTTGCCTTGCTTTACGGCCTATGAACACATCAAATCAAGATTTATGAGTTTGCATTCAATATGTTCTAATGCTATAGGCATTTTGTGTCACACATATCATAACATAAGTAAATAAAAAGCATCTAAAAATCACACCACTCCGACTAACAAAGATTTTTAGAAATAATAATTGAACAACATTGCATCATCACTATTTTTATGTTAAAACTCGGAGTGGATGGGGATGGATACGATGATACCATATAGATAAACTATTGAGAAACTTTTGTTTCTCACTCCTCTCTCCGTACCATCTTCAGGAACGATGCAGCAGAAAGTAATACACTGCTTAGTTGAGGTGAAAAAACAAGCACACTATTAGGAGCGAGCTATCAAGGACATAGATATAAAACATTAAGCGTTTACCTTAAGAAGGAAGAATAGGCGATTGTTTCAGTCATATTTAAACAAATTAAGAGAATTAGGATTTTCTATGTGTCTTGCTTTATCCTTATTGAGTAATTACAATTGTGATTATGATGTTTCTTTTTTCATGATTATTTGAATAAGTAAAATTTGTCATTGTTTGTATCTTTATAGTTTAGGAGGGTCTGTCTTTAGTAAGCTCAAGTCTTTTGAGCTTTTCTAATATGCACAAAATATAATTTGCAAATGTACCTCATATTGGGGTTTAATAATAATAATAATTATTTTCTTACTTCTACCACAAATATTTTTAAAATTCATCTAATAAAACCCTAATTTCTCATCACACTTTTCAATCTATCCACAAAGCCACTGCCACCTACTCCACTCTTCTCTGGTCTCTGCCATCACCGTCGCCGTCCAATCCTTCACTCGCTGCCAGTCTCAGCCCATCTCCTGGCGTCGCTATTAGGCTCTTTCTCCCCGTCGTTCCTTTTCAGTATCTCTGTTCTATCTTCTCTCTTCGAGTCGTCATCAGCGTTGTGGTACTCCGTCTCCTCCTTCATCCTCCACTTCCAGAGTTTCAATAGAGCCTCCGCCTCAGGTATGAATTTGCTTCATTGATTTCACTTTTTTCGTTTCTTTTATGTTCTTATTGTATGAATCTGCTTCATTGAACTCATTCAATTATTTTTTTGTTCTACTTATTTTTTGTTTAGGTTTTCTATACGAATTTGTTTCATTGATTTCATTAAATTATTTTTTTGTTCTGTTTATTTGGTTGTTTGAATTTTTTTGGATTCTATTTATGAGGGTTAAAAAATTTTGGAATTTGTTCTTATGATTCTGATTTCAATTTCTGTGTTTATGATTCTGTTCATGATGCTCTAGTTTTATTTTTTGTTCTATTTTTTATTTGTTACTGCTGTTTGGTTTGTTTTAGTCTATTTGCAAATTCAGAAATTAGTATTGTGATTCTGTTTAAAAATTCTGTTTTCATTGTATAGGATGATCATGAGGGTGTTAGGAACGTGGATGATGACAACTTTATAGACGACACTGGGGTGAAAGCTGGTGGTTACTATTGGCAGTGATGAACCTTGTTCTCTTGGTGATGCTCCCTAGGTTGGTGATTAATTCTCCTGAATTTTTTCTTTTTACTGCTAGATTCTCCTGTAAGCAGAATAGCAGATCCACTGTGTTTGATATCCTTCTGATTAGGATAATGTTTTGGTACCAGTAGCATGTTGTAAACCAAAATATGTGATGGATGTAACTTAAGCTTTCTTTTCATTTCAAGCTATTCGGTCTCTTTTATAACCAAAATATGATCTATTCCAAAATATGTTGATTTTCTAGGCAGAGGAAGGTGAAGAGGATGATGAAATTAAGGATCTTTTCAAGATAGGTAAGAAAAAGAAGAAGAATGAGAGAAGTCTTGCAGAAATAGCTTTATTAGTTGAAAATGTCTGACTTCCGCGATTCATATTCCTAGAACAAACACGATTCAGACTCCTGGAACCAACCACTAAACACTGATCGATATTTCGGCCAATCGGAAAGAAGAAAAGAATAAATGAAAATTCGTTCGCCATCAAGGAACGAAACCGGAAATTTTTTCCATGCAAGTTGTGACAGCACTAACATAGTGAACTTGCTCAAACTATAGCATAAACATTGCTTGTCTCGTTTTGATTCTGCATAGCAAAATGTTAAAGGAACTATAGGGCATCTTAGAGGAAGCAAATTCTACTATGCAAGTTGAGTAGAATTAGGAGTCAATTATCAGGGCTTTGAATGGTTTGTATATTCTGAATCACAGTTACTAAGTATTTTTTGGAGTTTCTTGTGAACCACCATATGTTCATTAATCTTTTATAACTAATTAACTATGCATGAAAGTCTCTAAATTTTTTGAAGTTCTTATATTAATCCTTCTAATTTAATACAAAAAACCAAAAATTAGAAATCAATTTGATAATTAAACTATGCAACATTATCATTGGTGATCAATTATAATTTTAATCCTCATCTTATAGTTATTTTAATTTTAGTCTTATTTCTTATAATTTTAATCCTCTTTTTTCTGCATTTTTAGTTGGGTAGGTGATCAATTATTTCCATTTGTTACTTTAATCATTCATGCATAAAGCCATTAGAAGTTACAAATTTTAGATCTAATGGAAAGGGTACTGATAATTCACATGCAATTTGGGTGGTAAATCCAGAAAATATAAATCAACTTTCTTTGATGATTACTTTTCTGTAAAATTACACATTGATCTTATTAAGGGACTTTTGAGAAACTGAAATTTCAATTCTCTTGGTTTTATCTTCCCAAGCAATTCCTATCTTCTAGGTTTAATCTGTCCTAGCAGTTTCATCTACTCTTTTTTAAACTTCTTTGTTGCAAACCAGCTCCCACCTCGCCATCCTAAGCCATACCTGTATATCAGTACAGTGTTAACTCAAAAAAATGAATTATACATATGACCTGCTAAATTATAAAATAGAATAACAACGATCAAGTCTTTTTCAACTATATGGATCAAAAGATGTAATCAAGGACTATCAATCTATCATAAATTGTGCATAGAGTACAGAGAAGTGACTAAATTTAAGTCTTCCTTAATAGTTTTGTTTATAGTTTTTGCAATTTGCTTCCACCACTATCAATTAGGGTGTTCTACATCTAATTTACTCTTTTTTCATTAGGCTTTATAACAATCTTCATCCATGATCAAACCACCTAAAAAGAGATTCTATGGTATTTTTTAAAACAAATGCTAACCCAATTATCTTTCTAATTCATTCATGACTAAAAATATCATATCTAATGTATCCTCACTCATCTCACAATATCTTTATGCAAAATTGGCCATTCTATTGTTGGCTTTTAACTTTACCCTACTCTATCTCTGGCTCTCTGCAATATGCTCAATGCTGCTTTTATTTTCATCCCAAACCCAAAACACCAACCTTTAGTAGACCCTGTTCGCACTTTATGCAGTGTATAAGAACCCCCAAAGTTACAATCCAAAGGGGAAAAAAATGTGAAAAGAAACAAACAAATTCTCACTCCATTTTCCACTCCACCATTCTTCAAGAACAACAAATCTCAAAACAGCAAACACAAATATCAGCTTATCAGCATTGCAAAAATGGAGATATTATCACAATTGTGGACACTGTTAGGGTTACTCACCGTTCTGTAAAATGTGATTCTATCTCGGATTCTCTCTCTTCTTCACTTTCTATATGAATCAGCGCAAGATCAGCTATCTCCTTACGCATACATTGGGATACTCAAGTTCAACGACTACTGCGGTGTCGACCTCAACGAGTTGAACCTGGTGCGGATGAAACGAATTCACGAGATTTCAGTGGAATGAGAAAAAAACGACGAGAATCGCAAGAATTTCGATGAAATCGCGAAATTGAATAGAGACATGGAGGGTATCTGGTGTGGAAGATGGGAGAGGAAGAAGCCGCAGGGTGCTTGGTGGTCTTCCATGAAGGTGTTGATAGGATTTCTTTTTGGAAAGTTCTTCTGGGAGCTGAGCCGAAATTGAATAGAGATAGGAAGTTAGGAACAATATGAGCTGATACGAGGGTTTTATTATTGAGGCAAATTTAAAATATTGAAAGATTTGTTACCTTTTAGTATAAATTTTAATAAATTATTTATAAATTAAATATAAACCATTACATCTGTTATCAATCTAATCTAATGCTTTAAATTGAATGGTGCATCAGATAAGTTCAAAAGACTTGAGCTGATTTTAGACAGACCCAGTTTAGGACGCCCGTTTTTTTCATCTTGTATTTCTAAATCCACTTTATTTTTCAACTAGTAACAATTCTAATAAAAACTAGTTATTCAATATTTTTACACATGTAAATTATTTTATAAAAAGATTTCATATTATTTTAAAAATTTCGCAAGGTTTTTGAATATCAACTACTAATATATTCCAAATAAGGCTTAACCCAATTTAAAAGCATTAGGGTGTTATAATATCCACAATAATTCATGCTATAATTCTCACTTATTCTAATAATAGTTCATTAATTATATAGTTCTTTATCTTCTGCTTTAATTAGTGGGTAATAATAATAATAATAATAATAATAATAATAATAATAATAATAATAATAATAATAATAATAATAATAATAATATTGTATGGATACAAAATTAATTAGTTGACAAATTAAATTTTAATTATTATATTTTATTTTTTACTCATATTTTTATTCAATAGTTATTTTATTTTTTATATTTACAGTAAATATTGAATATAAAAAAATAATATTAATTGTTATATATTTTATTTATTTAGAGTTATAATTAAATTTGATATAATTGTAGCAAGTATCTATAATTAATAATAATATGATACTATTACTTTAAGTTGTATAATATAATAAAAAAGAACGTAGCAATTTATATTTGCTTTCTATAGAACAACAATATTATATATATTTATATATCTCTTCTTTTAGTTCTTTCCTAAAAATATTGGCATATAAGTAATGTAGATAATATATATACTGAGCAAGTATCTCAATTGAATTAATCACAAAGGTTAATAAAAGATAATGGTATGATTTTTACCTAATTGTAGCAAGTATCTCTATTAAAAATATTGACTAATTATTATCGTGTATAATGAGTGTGTGTGTGTGTATATATATATATATATATATATATACAAAGAGTAATAGTGAATTATAACAATTATTTATCATCTAGAAAATTCGTACCACATACATAGTTCTTTTCTGTTTATTATTTTTTTTATACCTAATGGCCTACAATTCTATCAACAGTATTACCTATGGTAGATTATTTAATGAAAAAGTTTGGAAAATAAATGTAAGAGTAACGAGTAAAGATGGTCTACGAGTTCTGCTGCAAGATCACAGACACTTGGAAGATAACTACACGATGAATGTGGTATATAGAGAAGTTTTTTAGAGCTTATAATGAAAAAGTAATAATAACGAAATCTCTTAATTAAATTTATTAATTTATTAAAATTTGTTACTATCAATTTAAAAAATTGACAAATTCTAGGTGCTAATGGGTAATGCATTCTTATTGTATATTTATAACTTGAAAATATTAGAATTATCATAAAAATCCGTATTATTTATTCTCCTGATAAACGATTTTATAATTACGTTAATCATATAATTTTGTATACTAACATTGATATAGTATTGTTTCAGGTATATATTTTGCAGGCATCAAAGGATAGTGTTGAGTTGTTACTTAGTGGGTTTAAATTATTTATTATTTATTGGAGAACTTCTGCATTAGAATTCTCTAATAATTTATTGTTCTGTTCTTACATATATAACAATTTGTTGGTAGATTTAGGTATTACTAAATTATTTATGGCCACATTCAGTATATATGTCTGATTTATTAAAAAAATAGATTACTAAAATTGATTAATAACTATTTTAGAGTTAATACAATTAACACTAAAAAAACAAACAAACAATGTATTACTCATTACTTTTTTATTAGTCAAATTATTATAATTCAAATTAATTTTAACAAAACAACTTAAAATTATCATTTTAATTTTATCCAATGTTCTGGACCGGGAACCGATGTAAAAAGCGAATCGGTCATATACCAAAACCGGAGGATTCAGAAATCGCTGTTGAACCGTCGAACCGGTCGGTCGAACCGAATCGAAACCCGACCAGTTTTCTGAAATTTGCTTAAAACGGCGCCGTTGGTTTGAAGAACCCTAACCCTTAACCAAAACGGAAAATGCGTAGCACCCTCTTCCCTCTCATCTCTCATAGTCTCACTCAGCCATTCTTCTCCTTCCTCTCATTGAGCTCCTCCTCACTCCCTCACTTCCCTCTCTCTGGCCTCTGAACGGACACACTGAAGGACGCAGAGAAGAGAACTCAAACGCAGCTTGGAGGAAGCACCGAAGGAGCCCTCCATCTGGTCGCCGTTCTTCAACCTCCAGCCACCAGCGTCGTCCGCATTGCTACAGCTTCGGCGCAACGTCGTCGTTGTTCGCCGCACGTCTGCCTCCTTTTTGGCCAAGCTTCTGCCTCTGTTTTCTGGTCGAGCCTTGTTCTGCCCTTTTTGGCCAACCCTTGTTCTGCCTTTGTTCGAGTTGCTTAGCCTTCTGTTCAGCCTCTGTTCCACCGCCTTTCAGCCACCGTTCCGCTGTTGTTCAACCATCTCCGTCACGTTTTAAAGCTCCTCCCTCTCCCTGTACTGTTTGAATTTTAGAACTGCTCCATTCTAGGGTATTTTTTTCCTTCCTCTTGTTCTTTCTTGTATTAATTATTCAGTTATTATTTTATTTGATTGTTATTTTCATGATTAGTATGTTTTTTTAGTTCTTATTTTGTTGGATTGCTATAGTTTAAAATTTTAATTGTTCTTGTTATTTTGATTTTCAGTTTTAATTAATCTTATTAACTTGTTAATTTGATAAATTATTATTTTGGTGTTATTCTTGACCTTTTGATTGTTATATTGTGTTTTGCTGTTGTTGATTTAATAAATTGTTCATTGAGTAGAAGATGAAAACCTGCCATGATAAACCTACTCCTGCCATGTTAAACCTACTCAATTCATTTCATTCTTGGCATTCATAACAAGGCTTTTAATTTCATTGCAAGAGTGGTGGTAATCTTGATGAAGCTATAACGATGTAGGCATAGATAAATCATAAGCTTGATATCTAACACACTTTATTCTACAAACAGAAAATTCACATGACAGAAAAAAAGAGAAGAAAGAAAACACATGGGTTGTTCTGTTAGGCAAATTCACAAACAAGTCTTGCAAGCCACAAGGGTTTAGATAAGTGAGAGATTAATTTATATATAGTGGTATTAGAAAGAAGCTTGATTTGGAGGCAATTAATTAATAATGACAAGTCATGATGTATTACATTATGATAATAATGATGGTGGTGGTGGGGGTTTGCTTACAATACTGGGAAGGAAGAGTATAAGATCAAAGGGGGTTGGTTGATGATTCTAGTACTAATAATAAATGGTTTTGAGAAGGACCTCAGAAATAATAGATACTTTTTTATTTTATTATTTTTTTTTTTTTTGCTCACAAGTTATATGTTGTTGCTGGTAGAGTAGGAATAGTTGTATTTACACAATAAAAATTAAATCTAATTGTATATTTATATATGATTGATACTAATTTAGATTAAAGTAGTAGTGGTGGTGGTAGTAGTATATGTTATGCTGCACCACTTGATTTTTATGGTCTAAGTAATTGATGTATCAAGGAAGCAAAACTGCTGCAAGTTATGGCGGATTTTGATGATTGATGACAAACTTGGATGTTGGCATTTTATGGTTGATTGGTTGTTTTTGTTATTTGATTTTTGAGTTTGTATTTGAATGAGATTATAACATTCTAGTTTATGTAGTACTTTTAATTTGGATGATATTTTAAAATTTATATTAGAACATAATTATGTTTTAGTGTATTTATTTATATTTTATTTATTATTTTATTATAAAACAATTTTTTCGATTCAACCACGGTTGAACCAGTTGAATTTATGAATCAATAAACCAGTAACTAGAACGGTTCGATGACCGGTTCAATTTTCAGAATGTTGATTTTATCACGTGCATAGTACGGATAATTACACTTGTTTACATAGACTAAGTTTAGGAATGAGATATAACTAGATTGAGAATGTTATAATTATGTAAATTTGAGTTATAATTTATTTAAATATATCATTTGTCTCATACTTTATACTCTGCTAAAATTGTTAATTATTTTTATTCAACTTAAAAAAAGTTAATGATTCAAAACTTTTAAATTATAAAATGTTTAAATTTAATTTAGTCAACTCCTTATTAAATTATATTTATTTAAATTTTAAATTTAGATCTTCTAAAATAAAAAAGTTGATAAAGTAAAGAGTTGATTACAGTTAATTTTATAATTTTTATGAAATATGTGTTCAATTATCTTAATTTAAGAGTAATTAATTTTTTATTTAACTATTTTATCAACTTTTTTATTTTAAAAGATATTGATTTTTAAATTTAAAAGTCAATTTTATAGTTTTTATGAATTGATGTCTAAATTTTATCTAATTTATCTTTATATTAGATTTTAAATTTTTATCTTTTAAATTAAATATTAATTTTTATCCATATTTAATAAATTAGACACTATAATAATCTTTTAGACACTATAATGATGCCCAATTTTAAATTAAATCATTCAAAACAGGTATCCATCTTTGAGCAAGCGAAACCCTAATTCAATATTTAAATACCAGAATCCTCTCAAAATTACATATAAAAGGAAAATTTCAGGATGGGATGGATTAGTCGTTTTTAAAAGACCCACCGTCCTATATAAATTGTAACCCCATTGCAAAAGCTCTTCCGCCTTCTTTTCCATCTCTAATTATCCTTGCTTTCACTTCAAATCTTTGTGGAACATCAATTCCTTTCACATTCTCTCTTGATCTCCCTCTTCTTAGTCTTATATATTATATTTATATATATTTACAGCTTCTTCAACCAACACTTTCATCAGCATCGGCTTCGGTGCAGCACAGTGTGAGTTTTTTCTAGGGTTTGGTTCTGACGATTGTTATGAATCCTTTTTTCGTGTTTGTAGTTTTATTTGTTGGTGAGAGTGAATTGACGTTTATTTTCTACGAATTTTCAAATTCTGACTTTTTTTTTTCAGATCTGACTCTTTGTAACTCAACATAGCTCGAGTCAGAGACATGGACGAGATTAATCGATGGGCAGACATTGACGAAGATTTGTTGAAAGAAATTTCAAAACGGTTCCATGCCTAATTGCCTACGATGATTACCTCCAGCTTCGATTGGTTTGCAAAGAGTGGAGCTTGAAACTTCCAAAGATTCCCAATGGAAACAAAATTCCGTGGTTATTGTTACCTGACGAAACTGTCAAGAATCATTCCTATGAAGACGAGGAGATTTATCATCTCATGCAATTAGCTGCTGCAGATGATGAAACTCTTGATACTTGCGTCCTTGAAGAGAAAGATATTTACCATATCATGCTGCCAGAGATGCAGTCGGACAACAAGTTCATCCGCGGTTCTGGTCATGGATGGGTGATTGTCCAATCCATATCTGATGGCACTATGCAAATGTTAAATCCATTTACAAATCGTAGTTTGGATCTTCCTCCAGTCTCAACTTTACCCACTATAATTGATTACCAGCCTGATAATCATGGGGATGAATACACAACGTGGGATTTTCGTGACATTAGGATCACCCTGGATAGAGATAGCGTGCATAGATTCCAAGTTTTTAAGGTTATTATAAACTCATCTCCTGAGCATGACATTGAAAATTTTATGGCGGTGGTGATATTCGGACCTAACCAGAGGCTGGCCTTTTACAAGCCTGGCAATATGAGATGGGTAGAATTTCCAACCAGAGATAAGAGGTTTGAGGACGTAATATTTTTCCAAGAAAAGATATATGCCATAAACAATGACGGGCAGCTATATGAATTTGATACAAAGATAAGAGCAGGGCTTAAGGGAGGCATCCATGAAACCAGACCTCCATCCGAAATTCCCGTAGGCCCTCACGAGCCTAAATGTCTTATTGGGTGCGCCAATGGAAGCTTATTGATGTTGGTAAGATGTCTTCGCCATCCCTTCTTGAGGAGAATACGCAGGGATTTTGAAACTTACAAATTCGATATCTATGAGTTAAAAAGAAACAGAAAAGAGTGGTCAACATTAGATAATTTAGGTAACTATATACTAGTGATTGGCTTTAATTCTTCTGTTCAAATTCCTGTGCCTTTTCTAAGCAAAGGAAATCAGATTTGGTTTACAGATAACCAAGCAGCGATGCAATCATCATTTTACGATCCTGTTCCTCAAGATATCGGCATCTTCGACTTGGACCATGGAAGTTTCCAGAGAGTATTGTTAGAAGTGAAGTTCTTTTGCCCTCCTGTTTGGTTGTTACCCTAATTCATACTCCTTAAGCTTTTGTCATTGTAGTTTAATCTTTTCAAATTTCAAATCTTTTAATTTGTTTAGACTATTTGTTATATATGGTTAAATATTAGTTCTTCCAATTCCAAATATTAGTTCTTCCAATTCCAATCGTACCATTCTCCCTGAATGGTGAATACATGTTTCCAAATTATTATTAATGCACTAGTTTGTGAGTATAATTTATTATTTTTAGTCAATATTCATAGACAACCGTCTAATTTTTTTAATTTAATAATTTAATAATATATTTTTAATTTATATTTTTAAATATAATAATTAATTATTGTTTAAAAATAATAAAATTTGCTAGTCCATTAACATTCTTTTTTAATTTATTATTGTTAAAATATGATTATATAAAGATGATAAACAATTATAATATAAAATATTGTTGTATACATTTGTTTATATAGTTCATGGCACAATAACATCGTCTCAAATTTCTCATCCAAATTTTAAAAACATAATATGTGATATATACATAAGCATTAATAATAAAAAGGAACAAACACAGGGGAAATTACTTTTTATAAAAAAAATAAAAGAAGAAATAAAAAAGGGGGATAAATAATGAGTTATATGCCTGATATATTCTTTGGCAGAAATAATTTTGTGCAGGTTTTATGCTCATATTTCTAATAGCTACATTATTGAACTACAGGTTTTAAAAAATTATGGCACAAAACAAAATTATTAGTTATGCTACATATTCAAATTTTTTTGTCATCTAAATTTAATTAAATTGACTTAAATTAAAAAAAGTCACTTTTATTTTGGAGATCATACACGTGCCCAAAATCAACTATACAAAGATGTTTTCAGTGAAAACTCAAAATCTCGCAACAAATAATCAAAATCTCAGTGAAAACTCAAGCGAAGAAAAGAAGAAAAATTATTGAACATACGTAATTTTTTCTTTCATAATCTCTCTCTTGTGAAACAGTAGATGTGGTTAAAAATAAGAAAATAGAAACAGTAGTTTTTTTTATAGTGTATATTTTGTGATATTTATCGGATGTTATCTAACTTACATTGACGATCTTTTTGGATATAAAATTGATTTACATGTGTTTCGATTAATGATTGAATCTCGTTTTTCTGGATTTTATATAATTAGGGCATAGAATATGCTTTTAGTGCTTCTGGTGTCAAAATTTTCAAATAAATATTCTACAAATTTTTTTAATATAAAACAATTCAAATTTAACATTAATTTACATATTATCTAATCTTTAAATAATATAATACTTATTATTAAAAGAAAAAAACACAAATTAACCCCTGACAATTATCTCAAAAGACAACGAGGTTCTTGACAAAAAAATATTCAACCCAGTTTTTTAGCTTTATTTTTATGGGATTGATTAGCTCCTGTGCCAAAAAAATCAATGTTATTTTTTTTCAGGATTCAGTGGTTCCAGAACCTTTGGACTACTTAATGGTCCCATTAAAAAATATGTTTTTAGAGTTTTTTTAACAATTGTTACATAGTCTTTGAACTAATTTTAATTACAAATTAACCCCATATATTTTATTTAATTATAAAAACTGTTTTTTATTTTATAAATTATTATTTTATCAATTATCTATTATATTTATTAACAATCAAATACAAAAACAACAACCAATTATATCCTCCATTGATCCTAATAAAACTTTTGGCCATTCCAATCGATTAAAATATTAAATTTGATCTCGTGACGTTCGTCCATGGCTTCCAAATCGTGTTTCCTTGAAATTCAATCGATTGGTTTATCAAAACAATCGATTGAATTGTAACTCAATCTATTGAATTACAGTGTGTCACAAAACAATCGATTGAAAGTTGTAAGGTAGAATGGTTTTCGCTTAAACCAATCGATTGTTTATACTTTCCAATCGAATGAATGCCTAAAAACAATCGATTGTTTTTGTTAATCGATTGAATTCATGAAAACAGCATGTATTTGCCAAATACAATGATTGGAAAGTGATGACATTGAAGTTTTAGCCAAATTCAATCGATTGGTAATGTAATCCAATCGATTGGAAAGTGATGAAGTTGAAATTTTTGCCAACTTTAATCGATTGGTAATGCTACCCAATCGATTGAAATGTGTCCTGTGCCTATTTCAATCTTGTTATCTTTTTAGAAATTATCTTATTATTCATCTATCTTATCTTTAAAATTCTATCTTCAATTTTTTGCTATTTTATTTTGATGTAGATAAACTAATCTTATCTTTTCCTTAATATTAACATTATAAATTGGTGAATAATCCATCACTAATTATTCAATCCCACCATTGAAATCGTGTATCATTTTCTTTGATTATAAAAAATTTAATTGTTTTTTTTTGAAACATCCATCTACTCAATATCCAATTTTCTTTTTATTTTTTATCTGTCTATTTAATATCCAGTATTTCTTCATCGTTAATCACCGTTGCAGTAATCAGCAAAGATCCAATCAAGTTTTTCATTATAGTGTTCAAAAAATAAACCATCGTTTTGATTACAAAATCGAAGTCAGTGAATAGAATCTCTAATTTTGCAATTATTTGTTTCAATACTTTATTTGTGAAATTGATTGTGTAAGAAAAAAATATTTTTTTTATCTTTTATTAATTCACAAAAATTGAGAAATACTAAAAAGTAAATAGATGTTATTATTTTTTATTATTAATTAATTAGCTAGTAATCAGGGACGGACTTAGAGGGGGCGAGTAGTGGTCTGGACACCCAAAATTTTAAGAAACTATACTTATCTATAACAATTTATATTAGGAATACAGAGGGTTTAGTGTCGATTATTTTTTCCTATTTTACCCCTATATTTATAATCTAAAACAACATACTCAATCACGTACTCACATTCTGTAAATTTTGCATTAACCCATGACAGAATGATGTAACTACTTATTAAGATATTCTTATTGGATGTAAATTATTGTTACAAATATTTTTATTAAGATATATTTTGAAGGAATAAAAGTAGAATAGTTCAATAAGGATTAATTTTTTAAAAAAATAAATTTACACTAATAATTTTTTTCTTCAAATTATTAACATATTTTTCTAATATACTCTAAGTACCTACACAATATATAATATCAATTAGCATTCAAATTTAAGTTCCAATATTGTTATTAACGAGAGAGGTTTATTAATTTTTAAATAATATTTATTCATCTAAGTTATAGAGTGTCTTGAAAAATTATATTTAAATAATTTTTTTTATTTTTTTAACTATTTTATATTTTTAGATTGAAAACTTTGTATTTTTTTATTCAAGCTCTATTTTTATATTTTATTTTAATTATCTTATTTAAAACTATTAATATGAATTTTTATTTTGTAGGATAAATAAAAAGATGAGATTTTTTTAATAAATTAAATTATTGAAAAACTTACTTATTGTAAAAGAAGTTAAGTATATTTCTTAATTATAAGAATACATATAATTCACTTTTGAATGTAATCAAAATAAATATAAATTTATTCAATTTTTTAAAATTTACATTAATATTAAGGAAAAGATAAGATTAGTTTATCTACATCAAAATAAAACAGCAAAAATTGAAGATAGAATTTTAAAGATAAGATAGATGAATAATAAGATAATTTCTAAAAAGATAACGAAATAGGCGCAGGACACATTTCAATCGATTGGATAGCATTACCAATCGATTGAAGTCGGCAAAAAATTCAACTTCACCTTCCAATCGATTGGATTACATTACCAATCGATTGAATTTGGCTAAAACTTCAATGTCATTACTTTCCAATCAATTGTATTTGACAAATCCATGTTGTTTGAGTAACAAAAACAATCGATTGTTTTTAGGCATTCATTCGATTGGAAAGTATAAACAATCGATTGGTTTAAGCGAAAACCATTCTACCTTACAACTTTCAATCGATTGTTTTGTGATACACTGTAATTCAATTGATTGAGTTACAATTCAATCGATTGTTTTGATAAACCAATCGATTGAATTTTAAGAAAACACGATTTAGAAGCCATGGACGAACGTCACGAGATCAAATTTAATATTTTAATCAATTGGAATGGCCAAAAGCTTTATTAGGATCAATGGAGAATATAATTGGTTGTTGTTTTTGTATTTTATTGTTAATAAATATAATAGATAATTATAGGGGTGCACATGGGCCGGGTGAAGCCGGGTTTGATGTGACCCAGACCCGACCCGAAATATACACCGGGTCTATTTATTAGACCCGAACCCGGCCCTAGACCCGATGAAACCAATACACTTTCGGGCCATAATTATACCGGGTGAAAACCGGGTGAAAACCGGGCCGTTAACATTACATTATGTTGATACCTTCTTATAAACTAACATGTAAAAATATCCAAATTTCCAAGGCTCCAACCATTAGTTAACATGGTAAAATTCACTTAGAAAAATATAACAAGAACCAACCATTCTTCAAAATTAAAGCATAACCACAATCAATACTAATATTGTCTAATAATACCAAATATTTAAATCAATACAAATAACACAATCTTATGTATTAGTCTAAAATCTTATGCATTCTAAACATAAAACATTAACTTATAATCTTATAATGACTAATAACACAAAATATTAAGGTTTACAATACTTAAATTCCACGTAAGAATAGTCATGATCCATCACTAATAACACAAAATATTAATTGTGTATGATGACCGGGCCACCGGGCCGACTTCGGGTGACCCGAGCTATGGCCCGGACCCGACCCGAAATAATGACCGGGTCTATTTTTGAGACCCGTACCCGACCCTAAACCCGATGAAATCACTCCAAATTAGTTCCTAAAGTGTTCGGGACCGGGCCGGGCCTTCGGACCGGACCGGGTCTGTGCACCCCTAGATAATTAATAAAATAATAATTTATAAAATAAAAAAAAGTTTTTATAATTAAATAAAATATATGGAGTTAATTTATAATTAAAATTAGTTCAAGAACTATGTAGCAATTGTTAAAAATATTCTAAAAACATGTTTTCTAATGGAACCATTAAGTGGTCCAAAGATTCTGGAATCACCGAATCCTGAACTTTAAAATACACTATATAATATAATTAATTTATCATTATGCACATTGTGCAAATTTCACTCTAGTTGTTTATTAATTTCCAAGATTTTGATGCTCGTTTTTTCGTTCTTAGTAACATTTCTATTCACATTTGCGTTTCACTTATTAATTACTAAAAAGGAAACTCGGCAGCAAATAAAAATGGTTTGGTTGCCCATTCCTCACTATTAAAGTCATAAGTTTGCAGTGACGTTGGAAAATCTAGGATAGACAAAAAATCCAAAATTTGAATTTTAAACCAAATTCAAACCAAATTACTAAAATAAACTAGTTTTAAATAAAAAAATTAAACCAAATTATATTTATTTTATAATTTGGTTTCTAATCTAAACCATTTAAATAGTTTTAAATTTGGATTCAGATCCAAATTAAGATCCAAATTAAAAAAAGGTGTTTGCTACGGTACGATGATAAATTAATACGTACCGATACGTTTAAAACATGGACAAATAACAATAAAAGAAGTGGAATTTATTTTCCACGTCAGCATTTAATTTTTTCTTTTTTAAATATATAATATATCACCACTTTTACTAAAACACCCTTTTAATTAAATAAAAATAAAAAATAAATTTTATTTAATTTTAATAAAAAGACTTAAACATCCTTCCTTTATTTGATTAGACAAAAATATCCTTTTAAATTAATCAAATTTTAAAATTTAATTAATTTTAATTTTATAATTTCAAATAATTAAAATAACAAAATAAAAACATATTAAAAAAATAAAAAATCAAAATTGTTCTTCATCCAAGGTTAGAAACCTTCGTCGTTCTAGATTAGAAACCTTCATCGTTCATGCCTCTAAAAGTTTCGATCTTCTTCATCTTCTTCTCTCCTCTTCCTATCCTCTCTCTCTGCTCCTGGATCTCTCTCATCTGTCTCTACGTCGCACTCAAGACGTCATTGTTTTGCTGGGATGTCCTAGCCAATTACCTAACCCAGCAACCTTAGCTCCACACACAGGCTAAACGCGAACCAATCCCTCTCATCACCCTTGAGCTCCTCCTTCCTCTCTCCGTCATTGATCTCACTCCCTCACCTCCGTCCATCTTCCGCCGCCGTCGCCGAAATGAGCTTCGAAGTCACCGTCGGTATCGCGCAGCTCTGTTCCACCATCGTGCAGCTACTGTTTCAGCTTTGAAAGCACCGTCGCGCAGCTCGGTTCCATTCACCGTCTCCTGCACTCCCACCGGCACCGAACAACAACAGCTCGACTTCCAAGATCCCCCTCCTTCTTCTGCCGTAGATTGCGTCGGCACCGGCCAAGACGTTGAGTGCGTTGCACCCTTTGCCAATGAACAGGGACAAAACGGCGCCGTATAGTTATCTTCGGAGAACAATAAGGAACAAGGTATCAGTCTGTAACCAAAATGAACTAATAACAATTTCCCTAACTAACTAATAACTAACTGTAAGTCTGTAACTGTCAGTAACGGACCACACTACTAACTAATAACTATCAGCAACAAAAGAAATCTGTTTAACTAAAGTTATCTTGTGTGTGGATTGAAGAAGGTGAATCATTGAAGTGCCTTGCGGAAGGGCTTTGGGAATTGACAGTGCTGGTATCACCGTTCTTCTTCTGGGGAACTGCAATGGTGGCTATGAAGGAGGTGATTCCAAGGACAGGCCCGTTCTTTGTGTCGGCGTTCCGGCTAATACCTGCCGGGTTCCTCCTCATCGGGTTCGCTGCTTCAAGGGGAAGACCGTTCCCTTCGGGACTCAATGCCTGGTCTCAATCTCTCTCTTTGCATTAGTTGATGCAGCTTGCTTTCAGGTCTGTTCATATCTTATGCTCTCAAAAGTTATGAAATTTTCCATGGCAGTATATTTGTTACTTCCTTAGTTTGTTTGTTTAGAATGAAGGGGAATTGAAAGCAATGCTAATTGATTGGAATGCTTTAAGAATTGGCATATTGCATGCTTTGATTCCAAACTCATTCAGTATTGAAATTCAACTCATGATCATCCTTTTGTCTCTGTTCTAAGTCTTCTTCTCACCTTTGTGCCTATCTATATAAATACTGAAAACCTCATTAACTCATTCCAACTTGCCCAAAGCATTTAAAGCAATACACATTTTCTTCTTCTCTTTTTTGTTTCCTTTCATCCCGCCCAATTTTGTTTCCTCATTCTTGGGTTCATAGTTAACCATGAAGTTCATAGGGTCAGTGTTAGCGATGACTTTTGCTCTGGTTTTAGCCTCAACCTCAGCATCAGATTCTGATGCTCTTCAAGACCTCTGTGTTGCAGATACTGCATCTGGTATATCTTATATTTCTCTATCTATCTCTTCTCCTTTGATGTTTCTATTCTCTTGTGATATGTGTGTCTGGAACAACAACAACATAATAATCATTATATTTGATCCTTTGGTTTTCTTTCAATTAACTCCAACTAACTCACTATTAGGCCTACCAACTACTTTAATATTGCTTCCTTTTTCATAATATGGTGCACCCACTTGCATATGACTACTAATTAAGGTTTCTTTATTAACACAACATAAAAAGTTCATTTTTTTTAAGTAGATTAAACATAGCCCAGATCTCAAAAATCATTGGCTGGTTGACATGGGTAGTGTGTGAATGAAAAACAGGTGTTAAGGTGAATGGATTCACGTAAGACGCTGCAAAAGTGAATGCATCTGATTTCTCATCAAACATATTAGCAAAACCAGGTGTGGCAGCATACACAACCTTCGGTTCCATTGTAACAGGAGCCAACGTTGAAAAGATCCAGGATTGAACACACTTGGTGTGTCTCTGTCACGCATTGACTATGCCCAGGTGGACTCAACCCCCACACACCCACGTGCCACTGAGATTGTGTTTGTTCTTGAAGGTCAACTTGATGTTGGGTTCAAACATCCAATGTTCTCATATCAAAGACCATCTACAAGGGTGAGATCTTTGTCTTCCCAAAAGGGTTGGTCATTTCCAGAAGAACAATGCCAATGAACCTGCTGCATTATTTCAGCCTTCAACAGCCAATTGCCTGGAACACAGTCTATTCCTCTGACTTTGTTTGCCACCCCACCGTCCCGATAAGTGTTGACCAAGGCATTCCAGGTTGGTACCAAGGAGATTGAGAAAATCAAGTCTAGGCTTGCTCCAAGAAGTAATGTTATAGTAGGAATGATATATACTTGATTGGTATATGTATGCTTTAATAATGTCTCTGTTGTTTTGTGTATTGTCTCTCTCATCACAATTCATCATGTATGTTTGGAAAACTCATAAAAGCAAATAATGGGACATATTCATTTCTTTTATAATGGAATTTGAAAGGTGCTATCAGCATGCTTTGTTCTTTTTGTTAATCACAATGTGTGTGTGTGTTTATTCAGTGTTGACTTACTAGTTCTCAACAGTGCTACCTTGCTGCTATCTATCAGTGCCTTATAATAACAAGAATATTGAAGTTATTGCCTCCTATGCCTCATCTTACTCTTTCCTTTCTTCTATAACCTTCCAATTAATCTCATTGAATTTGAACCATGGTGGTATTAAAATAATGTATAATATTAATAATTACACTTCCTATCATATTTGTATGGATAGATGGAAATAACCCAACCCCATCTTCCGTGTCTTATCTCCCAATATTTAGCAGCACAAAGAAAGTAGCTAGTATGGTCAAAATAGTAGAAAAAACCTGCCTTGATTATTAGAAATTATCATCATGGCACCATGTAACCCGCTAAAGTCATAGATACTACAATACAAATAACTATCTTTTATTTATTCACACTAATCAAAACTAGTTATACAGATTGATTAATTATCATATCCTAATATATAATAGTTTATAAGTTGCTGCATAAACCCACCTTTTCCCTAAGATATTCGTGCTTTGTTCCCAATTATATGCACTGGTAACATGGGCCGTTAATTATATGCTACTCGAGGCATAAAGGCCGTACACACATTCTTCCGGCTATATGAAATGGTGAATTCACAAAATAAACTAACTAATGGTTAATGATGTTGGGCCACTAACCCAAATTCATCTGTGTATATTCCCCTGGGGCAAAACATCTTAATTTGAGTAGATTTTCGTCTAAGGTAATTCCAATTGAACAATATGCTTCTGTCACATAAGAAAAAGAAACCACACCTCATCATATTATAGCTAAGCATGTGAAGATGGGATAACAGCAATTTCAGAGAGTTGTTTAATGTTTGATTACTAAAAATGCTTCTTAAATAATCTAAAATTGCAGGAAGAGTAAGTAATATAAATATATAATAGTTTATGTGAATAGCTGAATAACGTGAAGATTCATACATATATACACCGTACCGTACAAGGAGTTACAGAAGCGTTAAGACTTGAGACTATGTTACTCTTACTCTTAAGGTATGTTGTACAAGAAAAGTGATTTCTTGCACACTTGCTTTTCTGATGCACAAAAACTAATAGTATTTCTTTATTTCCTATAACCTTAAGCAATCAATTTCTGGGAAGCAGCCAGTTCAACTGTTAAGATGAAAGATGATTAGCCAGCTTCTTTCAGATACCGCACGTCTCCATTCATGAGCTTCAGCAACTTTCTGTTGATGAGCAGACTAATACCCTCCTCGGATTCTTGTCCGTCTCGTCCGAACATTTGGTTCAGCAATGTTTCCGGAACACCAACACCATCATGTGTTATGCTGCAAAGATAGCAAAAACAATCAGTGAACCACTTAAGTAGTAGTTAGTTGATCATGACAGAAACCTTATCTCCAAGTAAGCCAAATGAACTGATTTGCCTAATTGATCTTTCGTTAAAGAGGCTGCAACAACAACTTGACCTCTGGTTGGCGTAAAATTGATGCAAATCAATAAGAAGTCAGCCAAGACTTGCTGCAGCCTGCGACTATCACCATATAAGGTTTCTGTCATGATTTGCTCTGTGACTTCGTTGATTATATGGATACCCATTGCCTTGCTCTTTGTCATGACCTGACTAAGGCAGGCAACAAAAACTTGATGCAGAGTGAATTCAACCATTTCCAAATTCAAGTAGCTGTTCAGAGTACAAGAATGAAAGGAATTAAATATTGTCATAAATAACATCATCATAATCATATTCATAAATCATACCCATCAATGATACGGTCAAGTTCCGAGTCATCGAGAATTTTGTTAAGCTGGCGTTGGCACTGAGCCACTGAGTGCCAGTGTGCAGAAGTTGTTTTTGCTCAATTCCCAACTCAGTATTCTCCAACAATTTTCGAGAGAACACAATCCCACACGAAGGACTCCGAATTTGCCTTTTCATATAAGTTAAAGCTTTGAGTCTCTTCAAGGCAGTTTGTTCGGATAAACGCTGAATACTTTGAATACATTCCACATGAATACTTTGAAGATAATTAAGTTTAAGATTTAACGAGAAATAAGTTTGTGTGCTAATCTTTGGGAAAAGAAAGTAAGGTACCATCACGATCTCCTCCCATCCAAGAAGAGAATTGAATAAGAGGGGCATTGTATGGGACACGCTCATTTATTCCAATGTTCTTCAGAGCTGTGTTGACACGGTGCAAAAACTTTGGTACACCTTTCCATATTGTCTCATGAAAGTAGCTCATTCCTGCCCTCACCTCATCTTGTGGTGTTGGAGGGCTCCTTCAAATTTCATCTGTGCGAAATGCAGCTTGAATCTGCATGAGGGAAACATCTTAAGAGCCATTGCTTTACCATAAACATAGCCACATATATGTAACCACAAATTCGAAACCATAAAATTCACAGACATATCAAAGGGAAATGGTAATAGAATTCATAGGTAGCCGACAATAAATAAGAAAAGAAACCCAAATGCATAACAGTACACAGAATCAAGAATGCACCTCTCATTGGAGAGCCTCATCAAGTTCCTGCTTATCAACAACATAATAAGCATAAAAGTATATCAAGCAATTAAACCTGCAAGAGAATCCAAGCATGCAGCTGTTACAAAGGCACCCTTCCAAGTTTAGTAAGGAAAGCTTTTGCAACCCTGAAATGAACCAGGACATCAAAAATTAATGAAGAATAGATAATTTAAATACTGAAACTCAAGAATTCTGTTCAAACTGGCAAGCTGAGATGCTATTATGCTTGGTTTAGTAACTTGTTCTTGCCATTCAGGTCTCAACTACCTCAAAAGCAGTCCCAAATCATTTGCAATAACAGTGATCTATGCTTCATAAACTACTCAATTATCAAATCAGAACATGAATCGAACTATTCAGAATCTAGGAGAGGCATACCAATTTCAAGAAACGCATAATTGGCACAATTTATCAAGCATACCAATAATAAATATTCAATCATCTCCTTATTTAGTTAATTCAATTCATCTATTTTTTTGTTAAAACACAAGATGAAAAAATTATTTTTTCTATAACAAAAGATTGGTCATAATCAAGGTCCATATTCACGTGAGAACGTGTAAATATTTTCAGTTGTGACCAATGATTAATTTGATGAAACTAAAGACTATGGTTCCAACATCAGGGCTTGATTTGCATATTCAGAAATTGAAACTGTGCACAGAATTTCCCTCAACAATTGTGATACTTGATCACTTGGCCTTCTGCAAACCACCACTGTGAGATATTTAATATAGTATAATCACTCTTGCCATGACAAGAAAATGGAATCTTATTTATGAATTTAGTGAATATCACATTGCAGAACTGATCAAGAACAGCTTATCTTTTCTAGGCTCTTAAAATCTATCTAGATTCCCTCAAGTAAGTGCCTGATAGTTCTTCATGAACATAATCCCCAAACCTTTTACATAAAAGAAATTTAAATATTGACAATATAGGTTTTGGAATGAATCTTCTAATCCTTTTATTTTGAATAGATGTATTGAAATTTAGTGCTCTTTTCAGAGTTTCAAGAGAAAAACATCCTTATCTGGATTTGTCAACTCTCGTCTCAAATTGTCTCTAGCTTTGGTGCTAACCGTTAATGTGGGGCAGTAAACTACCTTAAACCATTGAACTTTGTAAAAAAAAAACAACCGAATTGGCAAATTCATGAGGGGGTTTATTATGTATGCTAACTTGTAATAAGGTTCAATGGTGTTCTGCAAAATTTATGTGCTGCAAAATTTGCTAAAAATCCAAAATCTTCAAAATTATGTTAGTTTAAGTAATCATAGTTGCCATCTTTATACGAAGATTATAAGTGAAAATCGATAGATTGATTTAATATATTTGACTAAATTGTTACGAAAAATAGTCACCCAAAATTTAATCACACAAGAAAGTAGTGAATTAAATAATTAATACAAGAAAGAACAAGAAGAAGGAAAAAAAATCACCCTAAGAAGAAGAAACGCATAATTGGCACAATTTATCAAGCATACCAATAATAAATATTCACATACTTATCTAGTTAATTCAATTCATCTATTTTTTTGTTAAAAACAAAGATGAAAAAATTATTTTTTCTAAAACAAAAGATTGGTCATAATCAAGGTCCATATTCTTGTGAGAACTTGTGTAACGCTATAATTTCACTTATTAAAGCATGCCAAACATCTCTCCACATTTCACCTCCCAAATCAATGAATTCCAGTATCCTGCTATTTGAACAAAGCATACTTATTGTGAGCAGAAAAAATGGAAACAGCAGAGTCAAAAAGTGCAGACCCTAAAGGCCCAACCGTTGCATTCTCTACCTTTAATCCTTGTTGTGTAAGATCCATTCTCATGGCTCTCTTCTCTCCCAATAAGTCAATTACTGGAATGTGTATTTGAAGTTATCAATAGAAAAAGATAATGATCCCTTTCTCCTTATAGAAGAACTATTCTAAACCCCTCCTTCTACTCATAATGAACAAATAGAAGTTCTAACAAACTTTTAGCAAAATTTTCAGCATAATTTCAATAAAGATTAATAAGATTTTCAGCTAATCAAAATTTTAGCAAAATTTAAGCACAATTTTAACAATCCAATAGCCTTAGGTGTTTCTTAGTTGAAAAAGAATCCAACAACAATACAATATCACAACAATACAATCCAATTACAAAATCACAGTAAACCACAGCAACTCACTCCAACCCAGTAATCTCAAGTCTCCAACAGCCAAAATTATTCAACAATTATTCAATTCAGTAACAAATCCACAGATTAACTAACAACAATTATTCAGCAATTATTCAACCAGTAACAACAGCAAGGTTCACAGATTAACTAACAAGTAACAAGAATTATTCAACAATTATAGTTTAAAAAAATTAATACCTAGAACTAAATGCCAGAACAGAGCAGAGCAGATCAGTAGCAAGAAAGGAACAGGGCACGACCGAAGGGTTGACGCGATGGAACAAAACTGGCAGCCGGCAACGGTGGCTGGACGTTGAGGAACGGCGACGAGAGATGGCTGCTTCGGTGCTTTCTCCAAGCTGCGTTCGAGTTCTCTTCTGTCTTCTCTGCGTTCTTCAGTGTGTTCGTTCAGAGAACAGAAAAAGCAATAATCAGAAAAGCATATAGTTCCCTTATGTTCACGAGTGAACAGAAAAGCAATAATCAGAACTACGTTGGTCTAACATTTCAATTATCACATTATTCCAAGTTAGAACCAAAGTAGATGGCATTGGAAAACATGCTAATAAGAAAGAATAGAAGAACTTTATATATAATAGCAAATCGTGCTCTTTACTTGCAATAGGCTATCGAGTGGTCCTGGGTGGTCCTCGGTGAGTGGGTGGTCCTGGCCTGCTGGGTGCGATTTGTGAGTTGCAAGGGACTGAGGGTGGTGGTGGGTGCGACTTGCAAGCGTGGTGCCGACCTGCTGGGCGCTGGGCGCTGGCTGTGTGCTGCAGTGCTGGGCTGCTCTGTCCGCGAGGAGGTCCTGGGTGGGAGCAGTGGAAGGGCTGCGCTGGGAGGAAGGTGGCGGTGGCTGCGAGGTGGTGGGAGGAGGTCTCTCACCGAAGATGGGAGTTGCAGAGAGCGAGGCTGTGAGACCTAGGGAGTAGGGAGCGAGGGGCTAGGGTTCGTTTGGGAGTGGGGCTTGGGGGAATGGCCGAATGGGGGTTACTGGGTTAGGTTTAGGTTTCGTTCATTTTGGGGGAGGGGGGTTTGGTTTTTTTTTTGGTTTTTTACCTGACCGGTTCGGTTCGGTTAGAGTTTTCATTATCAGAACTGGTTTTTGATTTTCGGTTTTTTCGGTTCAGTTGATCGATTTAGTTCGGTCCGTCGGTTTTGAACACTCCTACTGGTTAGGGTTCCTCTAACCAACGGCACCGTTTTGAGCAAATTTTAGAAAATCGGTCGGGTCTCGGTTCGGTTCGACCGATCGACTATGTTGTTTTTATTTAAAATGCTTAATATATTTTAGTATCAAATTTTCAATTAAGCTTACAACACAGAAGTGGTTCAAGGAATCAAAATGCTAGAGTAAAAATTAAGCTTCACGTAAATTCAACTAAAATCGAACGAAAAACAGAAACATTAATTTTCAACAAGAGTCCATAAAAAATATAGTGCATAATAATTTTTTAAGTAAAAGAGATGAAACTAACAAGTCTTAGTAGTTAATATAATCTTAACATGACTACATGACAATTACGAGTAATTAATTTTTGTTTGACTCATTTTGTTTATACTTATTGTAATTCCTGGTAGCAGATTCAATGACCTTACGCAGCATCAAGTTGTAGGGCCTTAGAATCAAATCCAACGCAAGTCGCATCCTTGTACCATGATTAACCTGAAAAATATAAATATTTTAGGTTACCAACAAAACCATACACATTAGCAATTGAAGTACTATTTTTTTTAGCAAAAGAAAATTACATTTATTGTATAACTATACGTCTTCCTGTAATTTGTCATCCAGGTTGCCACCCATACCCTACAATCATTACTGTGTTAAATAAGACGCGGTTAGCTTATGCAGATAAAAATTTGAAAAAGAAAAACACAAATACAGATATTCCTTACGAGCCAGGAGCTTGTTCTCCTGTTTCTAGCATATCCACAAATACAAAATCAAGTATCCTTGGCCTGAACGGAGTGTTGTATTTATAGAACGAGTCATACTTGAGCATATCTTCCAGATATTTTGCCTATTTATATAGGAAAAAAAATAAATAAAGGACGGTATTATGTTAAATTATCTTTGGCAGTTACCAGGAGGATATAATATTTTCAGAGTTTACAGCTCACAGAGATGTATTCAGGAGTTTGATGTCAGGAAAGCCAATCGATTCTCTTGTGCTAGACTTAGTAGCAGATATGATGAGGATAGAGTTGACCAGAGAAAGTGGTTATTGGTTTTTACCCACAACTTTTGCGGTCAGTATATGGGAGTGTATACTAAAATAATATTGGTAGTTGTTTTTTGTATTGCCATATAAACTAGTGGCTTAAATAATGTAGCTGGCAGAGAAGACAAAATTGGATCCCGACCGTCTGCCGCTTTGTATCACACATGTTTATTTGGGCAAAGTTGACTGCTTAAAAAGAGTAAGTTCCCAATCATTTTAAATTCATATTAGCAAATATTGGCATAAAATAATTTTAATACCTAAAATGACTTTCTCTTGATTAGGTCTTTATCCCTGTATCTGAAACTACTGACGAAGGCCATGAACACTGGTACCTCGTAGTGATTGATCGTGTTAAAAGACAAATAATTTTGCTAGACCCATTACCCATTGAGAAAACAGTTCAAGCGAAAGAGGACAGCCTTGAAATTGGTAACTATATTTTCCTTTTTTTTTGTTAATTATCTACATATATGACTAAAAAAGCAAACTCTAACATAGACATAAACAGGCCATTTATTTGGACGAGGTATTGGAAGATCGTTCATTCTATGACTTTGAGACCACTCCAACTCTGATTTCTTCACAATTTGAATTTGAAGAGCCAGAAGGCCTTTCGACCCTCAAAGCTGGATCGTAAGATCGTATAATTAGTAGTTATTGATATGAAATTTATGCAATTATATAATACTCTAATATAGCTTCCTCGATATGTAGGAGTGACGCGGGTGTGTGGGTTGCAAGTTGGATGATAGCTTGTTTTGAAGATGATCATTTTAACATAAAGGTAATGTTATGCACTAATCTTTTCCTTCGTTCTTTCTTTTATATTTAGGTAGTTAAGCCTAATGTGTAATTATTCAAATTTTATTAGGTGGATGATGGGGTTCGCATGAAGATTGCAGTCTCACTCGTGTTAAAGAATCATAATGTGATCAAAGATAGGGTCAAAGAAAATGCCATTGAAAATCTTAATAAGCTGTATGATAATCACTATCGTGATGTGATGAGCGGATAATTTGTATACTTTTTGGCATTGTTTTTAGTATGTTTTTAGTAGTTTTAGTTGAGTTCTTAGTATATTTTTATTAGTTTTTAGTTAAAATTCACTTTTCTGGACTCTACTATGAGTTTGTGTGTTTTTCTGTGATTTCAGGTATTTTCTGGCTGAAATTGAGGGACCTGAGCAAAAATCTGATCCAGAGACTCAAAAGGACTGCAGATGCTGTTGATTCTGACCTCCTGCACTCGAAGTGGATTTTCTGGAGCTACAGAAGCCCAATTGGCGCGCTCTCAACGGCGTTGGAAAGTAGACATCCTGGGCTTTCCAGCAATATAATAGTCCATACTTGCCCAAGATTTGATGGCCCAAACCGGCGTTCAAAGTCACCTCAAGAAATTCCAGCGTTAAACGCCGGAACTGGCACCTGATTGGGAGTTAAAGCCCAAACTGGCACTAAAGCTGGCGTTTAACTCCAAGGAGAGTCTCTACACGAAAAAGCTTCATTGCTCAGCCCAAGCACACACCAAGTGGGCCCGGAAGTGGATTTTTATGTCATTTACTCATCTATGTACTAGTTTTCTATAAGTAGGACCTTTGCTATTGTATTTGATATCGAGGACTTTTGGTAGCTATCTTTGTTTTATGCTATCTTAGACCTTTGGGAGGCTGGCCATTCGGCCATGCCTAGACCTTGTCTTATGTATTTTCAACGGTGGAGTTTCTACACACCATAGATTAAGGTGTGGAGCTCTGTTGTACCTCGAGTATTAATGCAATTACTGTTGTTCTTCTATTCAATTCCGCTTGTTCTCTGTCCAAGATATCACTTGTCTTCAACATGATGAAGGTGATGATTGACGCCCATCACCATTCTCACTCATGAACAAGGTGACTGACAACCATCTTGTTCTCCAAGCATCTGAGGCTTAGTGAATATCTCTTGGATTCCTGATTGCACGATGCATGGTTGATCGCCTGACAACCGAGTGCTCGCCTGACAAACGAGCCACCATTCCGTGAGATCAGAGTCTTCGTGGTAAAGGCAGGACTTGATGGCAGCATTCAAGAGAATCCGGAAGGTAACCTTGTCTGTGGTATTCTGAGTAGGATTCAATGATTGAATGACTGTGACGTGCTTCAAACCTGTAACCTACTGGGCGTTAGTGACAGACGCAAAAGAGTGATTCTATTCCGGTAGGGGAGGGAACCAAACCGGTTGGCAGTACTGTGACAGAGTGCGTGCATTAGCTTTCACTGCGAGGATGGGAGGTAGCTGCTGACAACAGTGAAACCCTACACGAGCTTGCCATGGAAAGGAGTAAGAAGGATTGGATGAAGGCAGTAGGAAAGCAGAGAGACGGAAGGGAAGGCATCTTCATACACTTGTCTGAAGCTCTTACACCAATGATATACATAAGTATCACTATCTTTATCTTTATATTATTTTCGTTCATCATCATATACAATTGAGTTTGCCTGACTAAGATTTACAAGATGACCATAGCTTGCTTCAATACTAACAATCTCCGTGGGATCGACCCTTACTCACGTAAGGTATTACTTGGACGACCCAGTGCACTTGCTGGTTAGTTGTGCGAAGTTGTGTAATGCCATGGAATTGAACCACCAAGTTTTTGGAGTTCATGACCAGGGATTATGAGAGTTGTGAAAAGTATTGTTCACAATTTCGCGCACCAAGTTTTTGGCGCCGTTGTCGGGGATTGTTCAAGTTTTGAGCAAGCTTTTGGTAACAATGCCTGGGATTGTTCTAGTTTGGACAACTGACGGTTCATCTTGTTGCTTAGATTAGGTATTTATTTTTTCGAAATTCTTGAAGATGAATTCTAGAGTTTCATGATGATTTGTTGAAATCTGGCTGGCTGAGAAGCCATGTCTAATCTGATTGGACCGAGATTTCAACTTAACACCACAAGAGCTTGTTGATTTTCATCAATTTTGCTTTTGAAGCAGTGATCTGCTAAGGCTTGGCTGACCTTTGGTCATGTCTAGTGTTTTGGACTGAAGCTTTCCTTGAAAGCTTGGCTGGCTGTGAAGCCATGTCTAATGCCTGGACCGGAGTCTTAGACTAGCATTGCACTGATTCCTGGAATTCTCATTAAGAATTTTGATACCTTTTCCCACTTAATTTTCGAAAAACACAAAAAAAAAAAAAATTTTTAAGAAGCATCAAATATTTTCTATTTCTTCATGTTTCTTGCTTAAGTTTAGTGTCTCATCCTAAGTTTGGTGTCAATAGCATGCATTCATTCATGTGTCTTAAGGATCTTCAAGTAATTCTTGATGATTTCTTACTCTGATCTTTGAATTCTTTTGGCTTGAGTGTTTATGTGTCTCATATAGTGTCAGTAGTACACAAACTGCTAAGTTTGGTGTCTTGCATGCATTGTTATTTGATTCTTGTTGCATTTTGATTATTAAAAAATCCAAAATATTTTAATTTGGTCTTTTCAAGTCAATAATACAAAGAATTGAAGATTCAGAGCATACTGCAGAGGAATTATACAGAAAAAGCTGAGCATTCAAAAATGCCCAGTGAAGAAGGCAGACTGGCGTTTAAACGCCAGCCAGGGTACCTGGTTGGGCGTTTAACGCCCAAAGAGGTAGCATTTTGGGCGTTAAACGCCAGAATGTATACCATTCTGGGCGTTTAACGCCAGGATGGTGCTAGGAGGAAGATTTTGTTTTCAAAATCAATTTTTTTTCAAGTTTTCAAAGTTTTTCAAAACCAAATCTTTTTCAAATCATATCTTTTCAATCAAATGTTTTCAAAATCAATTTCTTTCCTTTTTCAAAGATACTTACTAACAATTAATGATTTGATTGAACATTTTTTGCCTTTTCTATTAAGGAAGGTTTTATGTTTGAATCATATCTTTTCTTGTTAGGCAAGTCATCAATTTCTTTTTAAATCATATCTTTTCAAATTGTTTTCAAAACAAATCTTTTTAAAATGTTTTTCAAATCATATCGTCTCAATTATATCTTTTTAAAACCATAACTTTTCAATCAAATCTTTTTAGTCACATTTTTTTTCAAAATAGTTTTCAATCAAATCTTTTTAATTTCTAATTTCAAAATCTTTTTCAAAAATCACTTGATTTCTTTTTCACTTGTAATTTTCGAAAATTATCAATCAAATTTTCAAAATGTTTTCAAAATCTTTTAATTGAATTTTCGAAAATTCTCTTCCCTCCTTCCACATCCTTCTATTATGGAGTACCACTCCTTCTAAATGCACAATTCGAACCTTATCTAATTAAAGTTCGAATTCTTCTTCTCCTTCTCCTTACTATTTCTCTTTTCCTCTGACACTTCAAGGAATCTCTATACTGTGACATAGAGGATTCCACATTTTCTTTTTCTCTCCTCTTTCATATGAGCAGGAGCAGAGACAAAGGCATTCTTGTTGAAGCTGATCCTGAACCTGAAAGGACCTTGAAGAGAAAGCTAAGAGAAGCTAAAGCACAACTCTCTTTAGAGGACCTGACCGAATTCTTCAAGGAAGAAGAACACATGGCAGCCGAAAACAACAACAATACCAACAATGCAAGGAAGGTGCTGGGTGACTTCACTGCACCTACTCCTGATTTTTATGGGAGAAGCTCTATCCTGCCATTGGAGCAAACAACTTTGAGCTTAAGCCTCAATTAGTTTCTCTAATGCAACAGAATTGCAAGTTCCATGGACTTCCAATGGAAGATCCTCATCAGTTCTTAGCTGAATTCTTGCAAATCTGTGACACAGTCAAGACTAATGGGGTTAACCCTGAGGTCTACAGACTGATGCTATTCCCTTTTGCTGTAAGAGACAGAGCTAGAATATGGTTGGATTCTCAACCTAAAGAAAGCCTGGACTCTTGGGAAAAGCTAGTCAATGCCTTCTTGGCAAAGTTCTTTCCACCACAAAGATGGAGTAAGCTTAGAGTGGAAGTCCAAACCTTCAGACAGAAGGATGGAGAATCCCTCTATGAAGCTTGGGAAAGATACAAACAATTGATCAGAAGATGTCCCTCAGACATGCTTTCTGAATGGAGCATCATAGGTATTTTCTATGATGGTCTCTCTGAACTATCCAAGATGTCTTTGGATAGCTCTGCTGGAGGATCTCTTCATCTGAAGAAGACGCCTGCAGAAGCTCAAGAATTGATTGAAATGGTTGCAAATAACCAATTCATGTACACTTCTGAAAGGAATCCTGTGAACAATGGGACTAGTCAGAAGAAAGGAGTTCTTGAGATTGACACTCTGAATGCCATATTGGCTCAGAACAAGATATTGACTCAACAAGTCAATTTGATTTCTCAGAGTCTGTCTGGAATGCAAAATGCACCAAACAGTACTAAGGACGCTTCATCTGAGGAAGAAGCTTATGATCCTGAGAACCCTTCCATGGAAGAGGTGAATTACCTAGGAGAACCCTATGGAAACACCTATAATCTTCATGGAGAAATCACCCAAATCTCTCATGGAAGAATCAAGAGAGACCTCAACAAGGTTTCAATAACAATAATGGTGGAAGAAACAGGTTTAGCAATAGCAAGCCTTTTCCATCATCTTCTCAGCAACAGACAGAGAGTTCTAAGCAGAATACTTCTGACTTAGCAACAATGGTCTCTGATCTAATAAAGACCACTCAAAGTTTCATGAATGAAACAAGGTCCTCCATCAGAAATTTGGAAGGACAAGTGGGTCAGCTGAGCAAGAAAGTTACTGAACTCCCTCCTAGCACTCTCCCAAGTAATACAGAAGAAAATCCAAAAGGAGAGTGCAAAGCCATAGACATGGCCGAATATGGAGAGGAAAGAGAGGAGGAGGACGCCACTAAGGAAGACCTCAGTGGGCGTGTACCAATCTCCTCTGAATTCCTCAATGAGGAACAATGGGAATCTGAGGCTCAAAATGAGACCATAGAGATTCCATTGGACTTACTTCTGCCATTCATGAGCTCTGATGAGTATTCTTCCTCTGAAGAGGATGAGTATGTCACTGAAGAGCAAGTTGCTAAATACCTTGGAGCAATCATGAAGCTAAATGACAAGTTATTTAGAAATGAGACTTGGGAGGATGAACCTCCCTTGCTCACCAAAGAACTGGATGACTTGTCTAGGCAGAAATTACCTCAAAAGAGACAAGATCCTGGGAAGTTTTCTATACCTTGTACCATAGGCACCATGACCTTCAAGAAGGCCTTGTGTGACTTAGGGTCAAGTGTAAACCTCATGCCTCTCTCAGTAATAGAGAAGCTAAGGATCTTTGAGGTACAAGCTGCAAAAATCTCATTAGAGATGGCAGACAATTCAAGAAAACAAGCTCATGGACTTGTAGAGGATGTTTTGGTGAAGATTGAAGACCATTACATCCCTACTGATTTCATAGTCCTAGAGACTGGGAAGTGCATGGATGAATCCATCATCCTTGGCAGACCCTTCCTAGCCACAGCAAAGGCTGTGATTGATGTTGATAGAGGAGAGTTGATCATTCAAGTGAATGAAGAATCCTTGGTGTTTAAGGCCCAAGGACATCCCTCTATCATCATGGAGAGGAAGCATGAAGAGCTTCTCTCAAAACAGAGCCAAGCAGAGCCCCCACAGTCAAACTCTAAGTTTGGTGTTGGGAGGCCACAACCAAACTCTAAGTTTGGTGTTGAACCCCCACATTCAAACTCTAAGTTTGGTGTTGGGAGGTTCCAACACGGTTCTGAGCATTTCTGAGGCTCCATGAGAGTCCTCTGTCAAGCTAATGACATTAAAGAAGCGCTTGTTGGGAGGCAACCCAATATTTTATAGTTAACTATTTTCTTTTGTTATTTTATCTTTTTTGTAGGTTGATGATCATAAGAAGTCACAAAAACAATGAAAAAATCAAAAACAGAATGAAAAACAGGAAGAAAAACAGCACACCCTGGAGGAGAAGAAGCTGGCGTTCACACGCCAGTAATACTAGCTGTTGGGCGTTTAACGCCCAGTCTGGCACCATTCTGGGCGTTTAACGCCAGAAAGGGGCACCAGACTGGCATTAAACGCCAGTAAAGGGCAACAACCTGGCGTTAAACGCCAGGAATGGGCACCAGCCTGGCGTTTAACGCCAGAAATAGCTCAAAACGTGATTTTGAGCAACATTTGGTGCAGGGATGACTTTTCCTTGACACCACAGGATCTGTGGACCCCACAGGACCCCACCATCACTCTCTCTCTTCTTCCCCCATTCACCAATCACCTCAATACCTCTTCCCCAAAACCCTTCACCTATCAAATCCCATCTTTCTCTTCACCACTCACATCCATCCTTCATAAAACCCCACCAACCTCACCCTTCAAATTCAAACCACTTTCCCTCCCAAACCCACCCATAATGGCCGAACCCTTACCCCCTCTCCTATATATACCCTTCTTCAACCCTTCATTTTCACACAACCTAAACACCCCTTCTTCCCTTCTTGGCCGAACACACCACCTTCCCCTCTTCCTCATTTCTTCTTCTTCTACTCTCTTCTTTCTTCTTTGCTCGAGGACGAGCAAACATTTTAAGTTTGGTGTGGTAAAAGCGTTGCTTTTTCGTTTTTCCATAACCATTTATGGCATCCAAGGCCGGAGAAACCTCTAGAAAGAGGAAAGGGAAGGCAAAGGCTTCCACCTCCGAGTCATGGGAGATGGATAGATTCCTCTCAAGGGTGCATCAAGTCCACTTCTATGAAGTTGTGGCCTTGAAGAAGGTGATCCCCGAAGTCCCCTTTTCACTCAAAAAGGGTGAATATCCGGAGATCCGCCATGAGATCCGAAGAAGAGGTTGGGAAGTACTTACCAACCCCATTCAACAAGTCGGAATCTTGATGGTTCAAGAGTTCTATGCCAATGCATGGATCACCAAGAACCATGACCAAAGTGTGAACCCGAATCCAAAGAATTATCTCACTATGGTTCGGGGGAAATACTTGGATTTAGTCCGGAGAGTGTGAGGGTGGCGTTCAACTTGCCTATGATGCAAGGAGATGAGCACCCTTACACTAGAAGGGTCAACTTTGATCAAAGGTTGGACCAAGTCCTCACAATCATATGTGAAGAGGGCGCACAATGGAAGCAAGATTCAAGAGGAAAGCCGGTTCAATTGAGAAGGCATGACCTCAAGCCCGTGGCTAGAGGATGGTTAGAGTTCATACAACGCTCAATCATTCCCACTAGCAACCGGTCTGAAGTTACCATAGACCGGGCCATCATGATCCATAGCATCATGATTGGAGAAGAAATAGAAGTTCATGAGGTTATAGCCCAAGAACTCTACAAGGTGGCGGACAAGACCTCCACTTTGGCAAGGTTAGCCTTTCCTCATCTCATCTGTCACCTCTGTTATTCAGTTGGAGTTGACATAGAAGGAGACACCCCCATTGATGAGGACAAGCCCATCACCAAGAAAAGGATGGAGTACACAAGAGACCCTTCTCATCAAGAGATCCCTGAGATACCTCAAGGGATGCACTTTCCTCCACAAAACTATTGGGAGCAACTAAACACCTCCCTAGGAGAATTGAGTTCCAACATGGGACAACTAAGGGTGGAGCATCAAGAACACTCCATTCTCTTCCATGAAATTAGAGAAGACCAAAGAATCATGAGGGAGGAGCAACAAAGACAAGGAAGAGACATTGAGGAGCTCAAGCACTCCATAGGATCTTCAAGAGCAAGAAAGAGCCGCCATCACTAAGGTGGACCCGTTCCTTGATTTCCTTGTTCTTTATTCTTCTGTTTTTCGATTTTTATGCTTTATGTTTGTCCATGTTTGTGTCTTGTGATCATTAGTGTCTTAGTGTCTATGCCTTAAAGTTATGAATGTCCTATGAATCCATCACCTCTCTTGAATAAAAACGTGCTTAATTGAAAAGGAAAGAATTGCATGAATTCTGAATTTTATAATAGTTTAATTATTTTGATGTGGTGGCAACACTTTTGTTCTCTGAATGTATGCTTGAACAGTGCATATGTCTTTTGAATTTGTAGTTCATGAATGTTGGCTCTTGAAAGAATGATGAAAAAGGAGACATGTTACTGAGGATCTGAAAAATCATTAAAAATGATTCTTGAAGCAAGAAAAAGCAGAAAAAAAAAGAGAAAGAGCAAACGAAAAAAAAATTCGAAAAAAAAAAGAAAGAAATAAAGTTGTGATCCAAGGCAATAAGAGTGTGCTTAAGAACCCTGGACACCTCTAATTGGGGACTTTAGCAAAGCTGAGTCACAATCTGAAAAGGTTCACCCAATTATGTGTCTGTGGCATGTATGTATCCGGTGGTAATACTAGAAGACAGAGTGCTTTGGGCCACAGCCAAGACTCAAGAAATAGCTATGTTCAAGAATCATCATACTTTACTAGGAGAATCATTAACACTATCTGGATTCTAAGTTCCTAAGGAAGCCAATCATTCTGAATTACAAGGGATAGAGTGAGATGCCAAAACTATTCAGAGGCAAAAAGATAAAAGCCCCGCTCATCTAATTAATACTGATCTTCATAGATATTTTTGGAGTTCATTGCATATTCTCTTCTTTTTATCTTATTTGATCTTCAGTTGCTTGGGGACAAGCAACAATTTAAGTTTGGTGTTGTGATGAGCGGATAATTTGTATACTTTTTGGCATTGTTTTTAGTATGTTTTTAGTAGTTTTAGTTGAGTTCTTAGTATATTTTTATTAGTTTTTAGTTAAAATTCACTTTTCTGGACTCTACTATGAGTTTGTGTGTTTTTCTGTGATTTCAGGTATTTTCTGGCTGAAATTGAGGGACCTGAGCAAAAATCTGATCCAGAGACTCAAAAGGACTGCAGATGCTGTTGGATTCTGACCTCCCTGCACTCGAAGTGGATTTTCTGGAGCTACAGAAGCCCAATTGGCGCGCTCTCAACGGCGTTGGAAAGTAGACATCCTGGGCTTTCCAGCAATATATAATAGTCTATACTTTGCCCAAGATTTGATGGCCCAAACCGGCGTTCAAAGTCACCTCAAGAAATTCCAGCGTTAAACGCCGGAACTGGCACCTGATTGGGAGTTAAACGCCCAAACTGGCACTAAAGCTGGCGTTTAACTCCAAGGAGAGTCTCTACACGAAAAAGCTTCATTGCTCAGCCCAAGCACACACCAAGTGGGCCCGGAAGTGGATTTTTATGTCATTTACTCATCTATGTACTAGTTTTCTATAAGTAGGACCTTTTGCTATTGTATTTGATATCGAGGACTTTTGGTAGCTATCTTTGTTTTATGCTATCTTAGACCTTTGGGAGGCTGGCCATTCGGCCATGCCTAGACCTTGTTCTTATGTATTTTCAACGGTGGAGTTTCTACACACCATAGATTAAGGTGTGGAGCTCTGTTGTACCTCGAGTATTAATGCAATTACTGTTGTTCTTCTATTCAATTCCGCTTGTTCTCTGTCCAAGATATCACTTGTTCTTCAACATGATGAAGGTGATGATTGACGCCCATCACCATTCTCACTCATGAACAAGGTGACTGACAACCATTCTTGTTCTCCAAGCATCTGAGGCTTAGTGAATATCTCTTGGATTCCTGATTGCACGATGCATGGTTGATCGCCTGACAACCGAGTGCTCGCCTGACAAACGAGCCAACCATTCCGTGAGATCAGAGTCTTCGTGGTAAAGGCAGGACTTGATGGCAACATTCAAGAGAATCCGGAAGGTCTAACCTTGTCTGTGGTATTCTGAGTAGGATTCAATGATTGAATGACTGTGACGTGCTTCAAACCTGTAACCTACTGGGCGTTAGTGACAGACGCAAAAGAGTGATTCTATTCCGGTAGGGGAGGGAACCAAACCGGTGATTGGCAGTACTGTGACAGAGTGCGTGCATTAGCTTTCACTGCGAGGATGGGAGGTAGCTGCTGACAACAGTGAAACCCTACACGAGCTTGCCATGGAAAGGAGTAAGAAGGATTGGATGAAGGCAGTAGGAAAGCAGAGAGACAGAAGGGAAGGCATCTTCATACACTTGTCTGAAGCTCTTACACCAATGATATACATAAGTATCACTATCTTTATCTTTATATTATTTTCGTTCATCATCATATACAATTGAGTTTGCCTGACTAAGATTTACAAGATGACCATAGCTTGCTTCAATACTAACAATCTCCGTGGGATCGACCCTTACTCACGTAAGGTATTACTTGGACGACCCAGTGCACTTGCTGGTTAGTTGTGCGAAGTTGTGTAATGCCATGGAATTGAACCACCAAGTTTTTGGAGTTCATGACCAGGGATTATGAGAGTTGTGAAAAGTATTGTTCACAATTTCGCGCACCATGATGATTATGAATTTCCATAAGATTAGATTTACAACATAGGATATTTATTATTATTTTTGTTTTTATTATTTTCTTGTGGGCATATGAGCCGTCTAGTGACATACGACATTATATTTTGTTTACGTTTGTGTTGGTATTTGTTTGCCGAATTATTTAATGTCTCCATTTGACTATTGGTGCACGAAATTGTGATCAATACTTTTTAATACACAGAACAATCCCCGGTAATGGCTCCAAAGACTTGGTGCTCAATACCATGGCATAAACACAACTTCGCACAACTAACCAGCAAGTGCACTGGGTCATCCAAGTAATACCTTACGTGAGTAAGGGTCGATCCCACGGAGATTGGTGGTATGAAGCAAGCTATGGTCACCTTGTAAATCTCAGTCAGGCAGACTCAAATGGGTATAGTGATAAACGAATAAAGCAATAAGATAAAGATAGAGATACTTATGTATATCATTGGTGAGAATTTCAGATAAGCGAATGAAGATGCCTTCCCTTCCGTCTCTCTGCTTTCCTACTGTCTTCATCCAATCCTTCTTACTCCTTTCCATGGCAAGCTTGTGTAGGGTTTCACCGTTGTCAGTGGCTACCTCCCATCCTCTCAGTGAAAGCGAGAGCATATGCTCTGTCACAGCATAGCGGAATTCAACTGTCGATTCTCGGTCAGGCCGGAATAATATCCATTGATACTTTTGCGTCTGTCACTAACGCCCCGCCTGCTAGGAGTTTGAAGCACGTCACAGTCATTCAATCATTGAATCCTACTCAGAATACCACAGACAAGGTTAGACCTTCCGGATTCTCTTGAATGCCGCCATCAGTTCTTGCCTATACCACGAAGATTCCGATTAAAGAATCCAAGAGATATGCACTAAGCCTCGGATGCTTGTAGAACAAGAATGGTTGTCAGTCACCTTGTTCATAGGTGAGAATGATGATGAGTGTCACGGATCATCACATTCATCAAGTTGAAGAACAAGTGATATCTTGGACAAAGAACAAGCGGAATTGAATAGAAGAACAATAGTAATTGCATTAATACTCGAGGTACAGCAGAGCTCCACACCTTAATCTATGGTGTGTAGAAACTCCACCGTTGAAAATACATAAGAACAAGGTCTAGGCATGGCCGAATGGCCAGCCTCCCAAAGAGGGTTCAATCATCAAAACATGATCAAAAGATAGATATATATACAATAGTAAAAGGTCCTACTTATAGAAAACTAGTAGCCTAAGGTGTACAAAGATGAGTAAATGACATAAAAATCCACTTTCGGGCCCACTTGGTGTGTGCTTGGGCTGAGCAATGAAACATTTTCGTGTAGAGACTTGTCTTGGAGTTAAACGCCAGCTTTTATTCCAGTTTGGGCGTTTAACTCCCATTTAGGTGCCAGTTCCGGCGTTTAACGGAATTTCTTGAGGTGACTTTGAACGCCGGTTTGGGCCATCAAATCTTGGGCAAAGTATGGACTATCATATATTGCTGGAAAGCCCAGGATGTCTACGTTCCAACGCCGTTGAGAGCGCGCCAATTGATCTTCTGTAGCTCCAGAAAATCCACTTCGAATGCAGGGAGGTCAGAATCCAACAGCATCTGCAGTCCTTTTCAGTCTCTGAATCAGATTTTTGCTCAGAACCTTCAATTTCAGCCAGAAAATACCTGAAATCACAGAAAAACACACAAACTCATAGTAAAGTCCAGAAAAGTGAATTTTAACTAAAAACTAATAAAAATATACTAAAAACTAACTAGATCATACTAAAAACATACTAAAAACAATGCCAAAAAGCGTACAAATTATCCGCTCATCAACTATGTATGAATTTATACTCTTTTGGTGATTGAAATTTAGTTCTTTAATACTCTTTTATCAGGCTCAGTCTTAAATCTTTGAATTTTTGAAATTAATTATGTATAGTTCTTTTGCTATCTTCCATCCATTTTTTTATGCATGTAATGAGATTGGAGCACAGATATCCAAGGTTGTGAAAATCGGTTTGAACCGACCGGTCGAACCGGTTAAACCGTGAACCGATGCTAAATGCGATTCGGTTAGAAGCAAAAACCGCCAAATTTAAAAACCGACATTAGACTGTTGAACCGGCCGGGAACCGGTCGGTCAAACCAAACCGTGAACCGGCCGGTTTTTGAAATGGGACAAAAATAAAAATTCAAAAACGGTGCGTTGAAGCTTGGTTGACTTGTGAACCCTAATTCGGTAATTCCTAACATTTTCCTTACCCCTCTCGGCCTCTCCTCTCCAGAACGCTGAAGCAGAAGTGCAGAACGCGAAGCAGCAGTGCAGCAGTTGGAGCTTCTGGCGCAACTTCTGTCAGCCACCACCGTCGTCGCGCAGTCCGTGAAGCTAACATCAGTCACCTCTGTTCGCGGCTTCGCACAGCCACTTTCCGTCGCGCAGTGAGCTCAGAAATCAGAACCACCGCCAGCGCCGCTTTCCATCGCGCAGTGTATTCCCGCCGGCACCAGGTCTGTTTCCCCCTTCCACCCATCAGCCACTGTCTTGCCTCTTGCCAGCCACCGTCCCCGCCAGCTCTGTATTTTTTCAGGCTTCCAACTTCTAACCCTAGGTATAATTTTTGTTCTTTGTAATAATAATAGTTGAAGTCTCTGTCAGTCTGTCTCCCTCTTGCATGCTCTGCTGAAGAAGGCGTCTTCAAGCTTCTAGGTAATTTTTTGAACTGTGAACTGAAGGCGTCTTGGTCACTTTGCTCCTTGTCTCTGTCCCTCGTTACAATGATTGTTTGATTGAATAACTGTTGCATGCCTCTGTCTCCCTAATGAGTATGATTTAATAATTGTTTGAATGGTGATTATTTTGTTACTTCTCTGTTAGTTTCAATGTTGTTAGATTGGGAAAGATAGATAAATTTGTAGAAAAAGTCATCTTGTGAGTTTGATGTTTTGGTTCTTCAGAGCACATAGATGAGATTGTTGGCTTGGATGGGTGAGTCTGTATAATAAAAGATAAATTATTCTTGGATGTGTTAGTGAGGAAATAAAAGTAGTACATAATTGTTCATCTGTTGTTTGAATATGACCAAAAAGACCAGTAGGATCCCTGATATGATCAAATTAAAGAGCATGTAGATCTAAATGGGTTCAGTAGATATGCTTAATTTATTTGATTCATTTCATGTATGTATTGATCCCCCCTTAAAAGTTGTTGCAAGCTTTGGTGACTGAGTGTTTTCCTTTAATCTTGGATTTGGCACAGTGTTCCATATTCAGTTATTTTCTGATCACTGCATTACTGTAATTTTGATTTCTTGAAGGCACAATTTTCACAAATGAGGCCTGTTGCGATGACACCTTCTGTTGCACCACGGATGCCACTTTATCCTCCTGGTGCTCCTGGTTTAGGGCAACAATTTTTGTACGGGCAAGGACCCCCAGCCATAATTCCCCCACAGGTAATTCCTTACAAGTTGTATATTCCTTTTTTGATATCATGTAATAGAAAATTTCTTTGATGAAATTCATAATGTGAATTAATGTAGAGATGGAATTTAATATTGGCTTCGAAATTATTCGTATTCAAGTTTCTTCACTTTGTTGTGCTCAAGGGGATACTGTCATGTAGTATTACTATAGAACTCTAGTTTCAGGAATGACAGTTAATCATTGGTCTTTTGTAATAAATACAGGCTGGATTTGGCTACCAGCAGCAACTTGTTCCTGGGATGAGGCCCGGTGGTGCTCCAATGCCTAGCTTCTTTGTTCCAATGGTTCAGCAGGGTCAGCGCCCAGGTGGACGACGAGGAGCTGGTCCTGTGCAACAACCTCAGCAGACAGTGCCAATGATGCAGCAACAGGTTTGCTTTAGCTGAACTAAACAAGTTTTTCTAAAACAAGCTTGCTGTTTTATATAACTTATTTTTCTCTATCAATTTGTTTCCTCAGTTGCTTCCAAGGGGACGCTATATGCGTTACCCTCCTGGGGTCGCAATATGCAAGATGTTCCACTCCCAGGGGTTGCTGGAGGAATGTTGTCAGTTCCCCATGACATGGGTGGTCTTCCAATCCGCGACGGTGTAGGGCAGCCAGTTGGAATTCAGGCCTTGGCTACTGCTCTTGCAAATGCTCCTCCCGAACAGCAGAGGAGTGTTAGTCCGATTTCCTGCAGCAGTGCAACTTCTTTAGCACATTTGTTTGGAATTCTTAGTTGCATGTGCACAATTCTTATGGTTATACTAATTATTTCACACAACCAAGAAAAAAAAAACTAATTATTTCTCGTGAATGTTCCTAGATGCTTGGTGAAGCTTTGTACCCGCTAGTGGACCAGCTGGAGCATGATGCAGCTGCTAAAGTTACAGGCATGCTATTGGAGATGGATCAGCCAGAGGTATTGCACCTGATTGAATCACCACATGCTCTCAAGGCGAAAGTTGCCGAAGCAATGGATGTGTTGAGAAATGTTTCTCAACAAGCCAACACCCCTGCCGATCAACTAGCCTCACTCTCCTTGAATGAGAATCTTGTCTCTTAGATTTTTGTAATTCAGTTTACTTTAGGCAATAAACCCTACACTGGTCATCACTAGCTGCTTTTGTTCCAGTTTTAAGGTCTTAGATTGGTGATTTCGGTCAGTACTAAGGAAGCTTTTTATGTTCTTTGCAGTTTTTTGTCTCTGGCTTGTTTCTAGGATTAGCAAACTTGCTGGGTTATTTAGTTTTTGGATTTATTTATGGGTTGTCTTGTTTGTGGATTTATATTTATATCAGTTGTACTGGATTGTTTGAAGGTGTTGTGTTAATTTTTGTTTTCGATTAATTGCTCCGCTCTATTTCACTGTTTAACTGTGAATTTTGACAGTTCATGGCACGAGATAGATACATTGTAGGCGTCCTTTATTGAAAGAAAGAATTTCGTTTCCGATACAACTTTTTTAAATAACTAATACAAGATAGGAACTGCATATATTTTTAACCGATATCTTGCTCAACAAAAATGATATTACATTAGCTTTCTAAACGTGTGTAATTCAAAACTACTCTAGCATAGTAAATTCAACAAAAAAAAAGGATGAATTCATTATTCACTTGTCCTATTCAAAAGTGAGAAGACAATTATTTTAGCTCAATATACAGCAACAAACCATCATATTTACAAGTTTTGACCTACCCCATGTACATTCACAAGAAGGCAAAGTGTGTGTCTGTTTATTTTACCATTAACAGCCCTGAATGAAGAAATGAACCAAAAGTTAGTTTCTCCTTTTAGAATAAATATTAAAAGATAACAACAAATATAAAACCATGTAAAACAAAATATCAGAATCAGAAAATTTACACCCTTATGTGATTCACTAATAAAAGAAAGAGGAGAGAAAATTTAGAACAGAAAAACTTGCAACACAACCTTAGAAAAGACATATAGTATGGAGCCAAGTCTCCCCCATCAAATTCATACGGATGCAAAATAATGCTATTAATATAACCATTGCTGAAACAATAGTCTGCAAGATGCAAAGTCAGCACAGCATATTGGATTAAGTACCAGTATGAAGCCTAAGACATACCAGTAGATAATATAAAAGTACCAACAGACCATCTGGATTCTGTGTGCCATATTTGACAACATTTCCGTATAGCATAAGATCTCGTGCATCACACTATTGATGGGTCTAAAGATCTTCAAGTAAAAAAATTAAAGTTTTCAACTCAAATAACTATTTCATGCCTAACAATGTATGAAAAATAGGTAAAACTCTAAAGTCTAATGACCTTAGCCTGAAACATTAAGAAATACTAACAGTCTTACAAATTGCATGTTCATTATCCATGTTTTGAATCATTATGCTGAGATACTGAAGTAACGGTGCCTCAATTCTTGAATTTTCACTGATATCAAGCATTCGAACGAATTCCGCAACCACTTGGCGATCCATGAAACATCTGAACCATTTAATCAAATACAAAATTCAAAATTTTCAAGATAATACTAACAAGATCATAAGCAACAAGATTTTCCCAACAAGATCTTACTCAAGAATGGATGGATCATGTTTATCACCATAAGTAATTATCTCCACAACAGACTGCAATAAATCCAGCACTAATTCCTGCATAAAACAGCATGCATAATCACAAGATGCTTTTTGTTCAATGAAAACAAAATACCACAATGCGAATAAAATTGACTTGTGTTACCCTGTTACGCATGTTCACAACTTTGATCTGCTTTAGTTCATCAATTACGGATCTGTAACCGGAAAATCATCACCAGCAATATTTATAATAAACAAGTTAAAGTTCCGTAAACAACAAAAGCCTCATAAGGCACTACAGAAACTTAATTTCCACAGCAAACTTCACGAAAAGATCAGGTCACTACCAAAAAGAAAGATCATCAAAAATCTCAAAATAGACTCTTTAATCCTGTATAATAGCATTAATAAAAACAAGTTTTAATTCCGGTAACAAGAGTCCCATAAAGCACCAATGAAACTCAATTTATACAATCAAATTCATGAATAATCAAGTCACTACCTAAGAAGACCATCAGAATCTCATATCAAACCTTATCAAAGCAAATCCAGGACAATGTAATATATAAGAAACAAGTTCAAGCTCTGGAAAGTGGAAACAACTAAAGCCCTGTAATGCACAACAGAAACTCAATTTTCACTCTAAAACGCACAAGTGAACAACCAAGTCACAACTACACTACTAAAGGATCAGCAAAATATCAAAACGAACCTTAGCAAATCCATAACAATATCATTGATAAGAAATAAGTTCGAGGGATATGATGCATGGCTTCGGGTACATACTGACCGTCGAAGTCTAAGGTTTTTTTCTTGGTTGAGCTTCTGCTCTCTGAACTCGAAGGAAGGAAACTGGAATGGAGATGGGTTTTTCTACTGAGTAGTCTGAGAAGAGGGGGGCAGAATCGTGACGGAGACAGAGGCCAGGCGACGAACACAACTCAGAAGACGGTGGTGGGTTGGAAGAATCTGCGACGACCAGACGAAGATGATGGTGGCTGAGCGCCTGACGGACGGCGGCAGGAGCGCGATGGAGCAGATGAATACCAGGAACTGACGCGCCGAGGTCGAGGAAGAAGAAGCTGCGATTCTTGAAAGAGGAAGAAGCACGGACGACCAGACGACGATGATAGTGCCTGAGAGCGACGGACGGCGGCAGTCCTTGCAGCGGTGGTGGAGAAGCTAGGGTTTAGGGGAGAAGCTGTTAAGATTGGGGTATTCAAAGGGTATTTTTGTCTAATCAAATAAAGGAAGGATGTTTAAGTCTTTTCATTAAAATTAAATAAAATTTATTTTTTATTTTTATTTAATTAAAAGGGTATTTTAGTAAAAGTGGTGATATATTATATATTTAAAAAAGAAAAAATTAAATGCTGACGTGGAAAATAAATTCCACTTCTTTTATTGTTATTTGTCCACATTTTAAACGTATCGGTACGTATTAATTTATCATCGTACCGTAACAAACACCTTAAAAAAAAACTCTAACTCTAATTTGGTGAACCACTTTACCGTGTTTCACACATTTTAGATTTGAATATTAAAAAACCGAATTTAAAATCGGTTTATAGATAAAACCGAAGAAGGGAGAGCTTCCATGATATGCAACCAATCAAATGACTTGGACAAATGTGCACCATGCATGTTCAAGTATTGCAGGGATGAAAGACTCGAAAGCCATAAATACTTTGGAGGTCAAGGTGGACCAAATCGGTGAGGTTCCCAAATTGATATGGAATTGTTCCATTGGCAACATATTTGAGGTCAAGATAGAGCAAATTGGATAGATTTCCAATTTGATAAAAAATCTTTCCATCATAAACCCGGAATGTGAGAGGTTAAGATAAGTTAAGCTTCTGATTTCATAAAGGATGTTTGGAATTTGCATACCTCCAAAATCATTGCCGCTCAAGTCCAAGTACTTCAAATGTTTCAGTCCAACCAAAGAGTGACTTATCTCACCACGAAACACAGAATTCTTATAAGCTTTCTCAGCTTCTTCATATTCTACATAATTATCAAAAGCATCATGTTGAGGACCACCAGAAGTGTGGAGGTCTAGCTGAAGAATGTGTGCAGTTACTTCACTACAAACAACTCCATACCAATTCAATGGCAGCAATTAGGATTGGAAGCATTCCAAGAAGAGTCATTGAGATGAAGCTTGAATTGAAGAAGCACTTCACGTTCACTTGGAATGCACTTAATCCCTATTTATTGACGGATCCAATAGTATAATAATAATTTTTATATAGTATAATAATAATTTTTATAATTATACCATAGTATTATAAAATATGATTACTCTTTAAATTATTTAACTAACAAATTAAAATAATAAAATAATAATTTTTAAAATAATAAATAATTTAAAATTTTATTTTTTTGATTTTATATTTTGAAAAGATTGAATAATCTTTTCATTGTCAACACAATCAAATGTCTCTCTTTCTATATATATCACTAAACAATCATTTAAAAATTCATCTCCCATACGATTGCGAAGTCGACACTTTATAATATTCATAGCAGAAAAAGTTCTTTCAACTAATTCAGTTGTTATAAGCAAAACTAAAGCTAACTTCAAAAGAAGAAACATTAATGGATAAAAAATATTTTTTCGACTCTCAACCAATTTTTAAGAAAGAACACGAATCCCATTTAAGTTTAAGAATTGATCATCAGAACGTACATCTAATATGAAGTTCTCAAGTTAACTATTAAGTGCCAAAAGTTGAGTAGAAGAAAATTTTAATGGATAGAACTGAGCTAGCTGGATCGATTTTTCCTTATCAAACGCAAGAAATAAGTGTCTTGGATTTAGACAAACTATACAAAGAAACAATTCAATATTCACCTTTGTAAATCGATTGTTGAGTTCTTGAAGTTGGCTATCAACTATTTGATAGAATATCTCAACTTAAAAAATAATGCAAATTTGAGATCTTTTGAACTTTTGCGTCTTGATCTTTCTTGTGACACAAATATATCATCCATTTTTGGAACAGTAATATTATGTTTGTCATAAAACAATGAAACTTCGTCAAGTAAAAGAGACCAACTATCATCTCTTATAGTTTGCAACCGTTACTTAGACACTTTAACCAGTGCCATAGTATTTACAATGTCTTGACCATTCTTTTGTAATGCTTGAGATAATTCATTAGTAACTCTCAAGATATTTTCATCAAGTGCAAGTTGAAAATGAATTGACATTTAATAAATGACATGCTTCAACTATTTGTTCTGAATTATTTTCATTTTTCTCAATATATTCAAGAACATTGCCCACAAAAGGAAAAAAAGAAATTAATCTAAGTATAGTTTCATAGTGTGAACCCCATCTAGTGTCTCCAGCTCTTTTCAAAGCTATTTCTTGATTCAAACTACGTCCACTAAAAATTTCTCCACGTTGTAATACTTCAATTGTCTTAATCATCTAACTATCACAAAACATATCTCTTCGTTTACACGAAACTCCAACAAAATTGCACAATTTGGTTAATAAATTAAAAAAACAAGCAACCGTTACAAGAACTAACTGAAGTTGGTGGGCAAAGCAATGTACATAGAAAACATAAAAATTTTCTTTCAATATCAAAGTTTTCAAGCCATTAAATTCTCCTTGCATATTACTTGCACCATCATATCCTTGGCCACGTACTCTTGATAAGCTTAAATTATATGTTTCTAATAATGACTTTAATGCTAATTTTAGAGATAAAGTATTAGTATTAAAAATATGAACAAGACCAAGAAAATGCTCCCTGGCTTGCCCTTCTTTATTCACATACCTTAAACAAACTGACATTTGCTCCTTAATAGAAATGTCGCGGGTTTTATCAACCAAAATAGCAAATAATTCATCCCAAAAATCATTAACAATAACTTTTGTCGTTTCACTTGCAGCAGCTCTTACAATATCTTTTGAATTGAGGGAGCTCTTAATTTAAGATTCTCACAAATATTTTTGAAAGCATGATCAATCTCTTCATTATGTTGCGCAAGAAAATTTAGAAGTTCCAAAAAATTTCCTTGATTAATAGAATCATCTCATCATTACCACGAAAGATCAATCCTCATCGCAAAAAAATATAATACAATCAATTGTGGCTGTCAAGTGAATTTGATAAATTTTTTTAGCTTGCTCAGATTGTTTTTTACTAGCAGCACTAATGTGTTGTTTTCACTTCATAAGTGTTTCATATTTTTTTCAAGCTTGATTATGAGCACTATCATGAATCCCAATATGAGTTTATAATCTTCTTTTTTTTTTTTCAATTTGAAAAGTCATTGGTTATAAAAGTATTGCCACCTTCAGTCTCAGTCTCAGGTTTCATAAGATAACAATAAAGTAAAAAAACAGCATCTTTTGATATACTATACTCTAACCAATTGCCATAATCATAAAATCAATTAGGATTAAATATTCGAAAAGAAGAACCACAAGCAGTTTGCGAAAAATCATGAGTCCTTGGTTGACAAGGACCTTTTTGCAAATATGCACATTTAACTTTGTCCCGGTCATTCGGATGATAACTTGAAATCTTTGGTCATTATCCTAGATCTGTTATGAAACTCTCTACTTCGAATTCTAAAAACCTCCTATTGTTAGAAGAGATCGATAAATTGTTTTGGGATCCAATCCAATGATGAAGTTCTTTTGAAATATTTCTCATTACTAATAGAATAAAATTATAAACTTAAATTAATTAATTAATAAAATTAATATAAAATTATAAATACAAAATTGATCAATTAATAAAATGAATTTTCATCAAACGACAACAACAAACTAGCAACTTATAATATCCTAAATTCCTAATTCAAAATAACTCAATACACAAAAATAATTAACAAACAAATTAATAAAACTAAAGTATCAATTCCATTATAACAAATTCAATCACAAATTTACAATTTCTAAACCAATTAAATTATCAATTATCAAACAATGAAGCAAATAAGTGAAAAATTGAATGAAGCAACTAAGTGAACTAACTATATAAACTATGTGCTAACTATTGATTATTATTCAGTCACATAAAAATATAATACTCTAATAGAACTTGAATCTCAATGAACATAATGGATTTGGTTAGTTGCTCATAATTTTTTGTTTCAAGTTAACAAGAAAACTAACGCAATACCACCTAAGACCTAACCAATGGCATGTTACACAAACCATTCCTTTATTCTGAATCCCCATTCGGCCATTCCCCACTACAAAAGCTTATTTATTTATAATGTATATATGCTATAATTAATTGATTCCGGGGTAAACTTAAGAATTTTTGGTATTTACCACTTTTGATAGGTTGATTTGGGTTTCCAATTATGTAGTAAGAGGCAAGAGTCCAAGACTGAACTCCAGGAGGACGACCCACTAGCGATGCGGGGCCAGCGACAACAGAGAAGAGTATTGTAGAATAAAAAAGAACCAGAAGTCCAGAAGAGATTGATGTTTGTTGAAGAAGAAGACAGAACCGTAGAACCAGATGCCGAACTGCCGAGTGCCGAAGGAAGGAACGCAGCGGCAGAACCACACAAATAATAAGCAATGACGCAGAAGAAGGTAGAACTTGAGAACCACCAGACGCGACGTGCCGGCGATGCAAGGAGAAGCTGACGGAGTACGGAGCCACGCAAGAGAATCATGGTGATACAAGGAGAAATCGACGGATTGACGGAGCCATACGGGAGAAATGTTGAATAGGGCAGCGAGTCAGCAACGTCAATGGCAGCGACTGTGCTTTCGGTTATAAGTGAAAATTCCTCCAAGAGTATATGAAATATTTGCATAAGAGAATTGGTTAAATACCTTTCTAAGAAACTTTGTCCTAACTTAATTTTGTATTTTTGTTTGCCAAAATTTTGAAAATAATAATTCCAAAGATGTTTCAAATTCATAATGATGATGAGGTAAGGGCATTATTCATGCTGCTCTCGAACTCAAGTAATTAGTACACTCATATTTTATCAATACCCATCTTTTATTTCTCTCTAATTTTTATACATTTGGTTTTAATTCTTATTTTTATCATGTTGGATACCCTCAAAGTTGGCAGTTTTTTTCTTTTTGCATTTTGCTCACATCACCAACTATTTATAATTTTTTTTCTTTGTCATGTTCAGAACTTCAGATAGCAAAAAAGATATAGGGGATTCAAGTGGGAGACACGCAAGACACTATACCCGTTACACTTGAACTCTCGGGACAACATTCTTTTCTCGGGTAAGTTTGAATTTAAATATTTTAAAATGATCAAAGTATTTGGTGGTCTGACGTGAATTTAAAATCTTGCTATGGATTAATTTTACTTTTTTTCTTATTTTGATTGATAATTTGTTTTCAATGTTTTAGCTTTATATGTCAAATCAAAAATTTATTTAATTTATTTATTTGTTTTTTTAATTTAAAATATTTTTTTAATTTTCACTTTTCTTAGTTTTTTTGTGTATGGAGTCTCCCTCCTTTTGCAGTATGATGATAATTCTCTCCCTTTTAATTATTTGAGTAACATTATGATAAATTTATGATAATTTGGTCCTTGAAATTTCTGTGTGGATTTCATATTGTGGTATGTTGGTTAAAGTAGATTACCTGCTAGAAGTGAATGCAAGATTCAAGAGGCTGCAACAACAAACATGCATCAACATTTATATGACTATGTAAACATACATGCATATATTATATTGTTACTCATTTAGATCAAGTTTTTGTTCTTCGTATTTTAATTACAAGTGATTTTGTTTGTTTATATTTGCTTTAATAGTTATACTACTATCTCTTTTGCGAATCAATTTTTAGAAAATGTTTTACTAAAGTGATGTTGAATTGCGTCTATCACTGTTGTAGCTTTGTGAACCTGTGTGAATCAACAAAAGAAGAAGAGTACCCTATACCAAACATTTATGGCACCATTTTGAATATGTATCTAGATTCTTAGTCAAGGTGCCATTTATTACTGCTGCAATGCAATTGATGATTGAAAAAAAATAGAAAAAATAAGATCATATTTTAGTTAATCTGTAAGCTCAAGAAATGTAATATAGGAATGTAAGAAAAGTTTTGTGCAGGGTAATGCTGTTTGTTTGTTTTAACTATTATTAAAAATCAAATAAAATGTTGTGATATTTTTTCTTTTTCTTCTTTCATTGTTTTTAAGGTATTCATTTTATTTGGCCAAAGAAAGATAATTTCTCTGCCAACTAACTAATTCAATTTTCATGCTTAAAGTTTCTCTTTTTATATAGATGATGCGATTTGCTGTTTTATTGTTGTGATTAGTTCCATCAATACCAATAACGAAAATTTGTATGTTTTATGCCTTATTTACAGGGTTATCTTGCACAAGTGTTTGCCTTTCATCCTATCATCACAGATGTTAAAATCTCTAGATATATTCCCCTTATTTAGTGCAAAAATGTTCACTTATATTTTGGAGTATCTATGATCTTCTTAGTGCATATTTGGGCGTCATTATTTTATTAAAAAAAAATATTTTTTCAATAAAAAGATTTTTTTATTTTTTAACGTGTTTGGTAAATTTCTAGTAGTAAAAGTAAAAGCATTAGTAAAATAAAAAAAAGATCTTTTTTGAGAAGCTGTAATTTACATCTTTTCTTAAAAGATTTTTTTTCCTTAAAAAAAATATTTTTCATGTAATAAATAAACAAAAAAGTACTTTTAAATTGTTATACCCAAACATAATTGATAGATAAAAAGACCTTTTTACATGAGATATCCAAATATAAAATTATTTTTACTTCTATAAGATCTTTTAAAAAAAGATAACTCGAAAAAAGATCTTTTCTTAAAAACTCACCCAAACAAGCTCTTAAAGTTGTACAAAATGACAAAATGTATGACAACGAATGAAATGAAGTAAACTAAGTATCAAATTTCAAGTATAACTATTAGAAGAAATCACATGATGAAAATGTTGGGAATAAGACACCATTCCCCCTTGAGAAAATACCTTTGACAGAGAAATAAAATAGACACAATCACAACACAATAATTTAACGTGGAAACTCCAATTACCGGAGAAAAAACCACGGCCGTTGTCAAATGACAACCAGAGAATATCACTATGTGAAAATTGTTACAACACATAGACTTCCTTCTCTCACCGGCACCCCAGTACACCCACACTCTCTCAAAGCAAATATCTAACTACATCTCACAACACTCTCTAATCAAAGAGTATAGAGAAAAAGAAAAATCAGATACAAGCTTAAAGTATTTCTGACTGGTGCAAAAACAAATGGAGAACTTAGCCTCATATTTATAGCCTAGGCCACCCACTCCATTTGCTATCCTAAGCAATGTGGGACTAATTCAACCAAATCCTAACAGAAAATATACAATTTTAGGAGGAAAAAAATAATGGGAGTATGTCAATATGTGTGTTTGATAGAGTGTTTCAATGTCTAAATAATTTTAAAATATAATAAAGAAAACCCGATCACTCAAATGCTTTCTAATTAACTTAAATTTAACTCACAAGTTTAGGACTTCTCTCTAAACAAGTATCTATGTTAAATCAATATATTAATTTTAGCCTAAGTGCATGTTCTAACTAGCTATATATCTTAATATATTAATGTCTTAAATTTGTGGACTCCAGCTCTGATTTTTAAATGAAAAATTGCCCTCAAAATTTTGTTGCTCATCAAATCCTGATTTCAAAAAGGAAGATCATGTTCAAATTTTGTACTTTTATTTTTATAACTAAGAATATGAATATGAAATACAGTTGAGTTTGAGTGCAATTTAGTGATAAATATGGTGAGATGCATTGTATTTTTAACTATTTAATATTGAGTTACATGTGCTGCACTAAATTGTATACAATTGTATTTGAAGTTGATAAATGAAAAAATATACCATGCCTTTTCTTTCTTCTTTTTAATGTTGAATTTTTTTTAAAAAAATACCATAAATTTAGCCATTGTGTGATATTTATGCAAAATCAAATGGACCGCAAATAGCAGCAAATATGCTTTCAAAGCAAAAAATTTAAAAATGCTTAAATTGTAATGTAGTAATTAATTGCTGGAGGGATAAAATAATTGACAAGAAACTCTCATTTCGATTATGAATTTATAAATGCATGTGATGATTTTACTGTATTAATAAAATCTATCATAAAAGAATTTTGCTAGGAACCAAGAAGAGTCCAGCTAACAACAAGCTAACAAATATTTTTGAATTATATTCTATACTAATTAATTATCATTAATTAGTGATTATTTAAATTTTTTTAAAAGATACAAAATTAATGATTATTAATTGACTCTTTTTATTCTAATTCACATTTTATCATTTATTACACAAATTCTAATTCCTCTTTTCAAAAAAAATTTTGAAACTCCAAAAAACAAAAATACTGAAATATAAGATAAATAATCATCAAAATCCTAAGAAAAAAATATTCAAAACATAGGAAAAAGAATAATCCAAAACTAATAAAAAGAATAATCCAAATCCTAAGAAAAAATATACAAAACATAAAAAAAAAGAATCATTCAAAACTAATAAAAAAAATCATCCAAAATGTAGAAAAAAGAAACATAAAAAACTAGTTAAAAAAATCATTCAAAACTAAATAAGAGGAGGAGAAGAAGAGCCGCATAATGGGCAACAACGACATTTTGGACGACGTTGCGTAAACAGTAGAAAAACTTGCGATGGCGCCATGAGTATGACTTGGACGGAGGAGGTTGGTGCTTCTTTGCTCTTTGGATGAGAGCTCCTAGGAACAGCACCGTGGAGGGGGAGAGAGAGTGAAGACCGTTCGGTTTCTTCTCAACATATCACTTCAAATCTGATTTTGGTATTAAAAACCATTAATAACAAATATTTTAAATTATAAATAAATAAAATTAATTAAAATAATTATAATTAATTGAGTTATTTAATTTTTTGCTGAATTTTGGATAGAAGAGTCCTTAATAAAAAAAACTAACAAATAGATTCTTAAAGATGACTAACCATAGACACATTTGATTCTTCTGTCAAAATTTTTTGTAAACATTGATAGTTGTAACTTGAATAGGCATTTGTAACTAGAAATTAGGAATGCCAACTGGCATAGTTAATCAGTTAGAGATTATAGCTAATCAGTTAAGTTAATGACTCTTTTATTTTTTTCTTTTAGTTTGTATATAAACAGAATGTCAAAACAAGGGAAATTACTAATTGAACATTTTTCACATCAACATCACTTTGAGTTCAATTCCCGTTCCTTTCTCTCACTCTTTCTCATCACATACTCTCACATCTTGCTTCACCATGGATGAAGCTTGATTCCTCATCTCCAATCTCTTCGCCCTCTATTCTTGGACTTGCACGATAGAGTTTGATGAGAGCATGACCCTCTCTTTGACGCGTTTCCACATGGTGCGGTGAGCGTGGAAGGGAGGTAACCGCTCCGATCAACGAGACCAAGAATAGAAGATTTGAATCTGGCAACCGAACAGATTCTTGAATTCGTCAATTGTGTTCTTGAATTTCATTTCCTTTCATTTTCCCCCTGGTAACCGCTCCGATTTCTTTCATCTCGAAAGATCCCCTTCTCATTTTCTTCAATCCCTAAACTGCAATGGATAACACTCAACCGTTGAATCCCAATGTGATGGATGCTCAATCAATTGCGAATTTTTTGAAACAAATGTCAGCAATTCAAGCTCAGATGGCGAGAAATTCAGTCAATTCATAGCAAGATCCAGCGAGCCCTTACTTTCTCCATCCGAGCGAAAGTCCTGGTAATCCTCTCATTCCAGTTATTTTAACTGCAAGCAATTACAGTGCTTGGAGCAGAGCCATGTTGTTGGCCTTGAAGTCAAAGAATAAGCTCAAGTTCATTGATGGATCAATCACAAGGCCGAATGAAAACGATGCGCTTTTTGAAGCTTGGGAGAAATGCAACACTTACTTAGTGTCATGGATAACGCTATCATTGAGTCCTGAAATTTCAACGAGCGTGATTTGGAATAATAACGCCTCAGATATTTGGAAGGAACTGAGGAATAGATATTATCATGGTGATAAGTTTTGGGTGGCAGAATTGCAGGAAGAACTATTTCAATTGAAACAGGGAGACGCTACTGTTACAGCTTATTACACAAAGCTGAAATCTCTTTGGGAGGATTTGAACAATTTCAGACCCATTCCTGATTGCGTAAATTGTACTTCTGTGTGCTCATGTGGGTTGAATATAATCAGAGAGCATAGGCAAGAGGATTGCACCACCAGGTTTTTAAGAGGACTGAATGACCAATACGCTAATGTCAGATCCCAACTAATGCTGATGAATCCCACACCTGACATTGATGCTGCCTTCTCCATGTTAACACAGCAGGAACGACAATTCAATGAATGCAATGAATCCAAGGTTTTCTTTAACAGATCCATGCAATCGAACAATGAAAGCAACCGAGGGAGAGGCAGAGGGAGAGGTAGACACCAGGCTCCTGGCAGAGGACGAGGAAGCAGAGTGCAATGTACATTCTGTGACAAGACCGGCCACACTATTGAGACATGCTATAAAAAGCATGGTTTGCCGCCTCACTTGAGGCAAAGGCAAATCAGTAGCGTCAACTACATTGCTGCTGAAGCACCTGCTGAGAAGAGACTTGATGATCTCAGCCAATGCAGCCTAAGCAACAGTCAGAAGGAAGTTGGTGATTCTACAAGTTATGAACTCTCTTCACACCAAAAGGATGCAATTCTGCAATTTCTCAAAGGACAGGAGGCTCAGCAACAACCTCAAGTCACAAATCAGGTTCAATCCACCACAAACAATACTCCATTGATTCAAGGTAACACTGTCATTTTAAAATACAGTAGCAACATTTCAACCTTTGTTACTGCTAAATCTCACCTCTGGGTAATAGACACAGGGGCAACTGATCATGTCACTTTTAATTTGGACGATTTTCAATCATATCAAGAAATCAGTCCCATGATTGTTAGAATGCCTGATGGTAGCCATACGACTAGTAGCATCATTGGCACCATAAGGTTTTCTAATCAATTATACCTTTCAAATGTGCTTTTCATTCCAAACTTCGATTTCAAATTAATTTCTGTGTCAAAATTAACCAGCAAGTTGAAGTGCAAAATGCTCATAGATGACAACTTATGTGAGATACAGGACCAAGCTACTTTGAAGAGGATTGGAGTAGCTAAATGTGCTGATGGTCTCTATACATTGGATAAGCAATTTTTCTGTTCTGCAGCTCACAAAACTGATTTCACACACACTTCCAGGCACCCATCACTTACATTCACAGCAGCTGTCACTACTGATGACAATTCTGCAGCTTACACATATATCATAAATGCCTTATGGCATACTAGATTAGGTCACATTCCACAGCATAGACTGCAAATAATGCATAAAACTCATCCCTTCATCAATTGTAATGAACAAATAAATCCATGTAACTCTTGCCATTTAGCAAAGCAAAAGCGATTACCATTTTCATATAGTGCTTCTGAATCTCTTAGCTGTTTTGATTTGTTGCATCTTGACATTTGGGGTCCTATATCAACACCTTCCATTCATGGACACAAGTACTTTTTAACCATTGTGGATGACAAGAGTCGATACACTTGGATACATTGCATGAAAGCCAAGTCTGAAGCGTCTGACCTTGTTAAGAATTTCATTGCAATGGTTAAAACCCAATTTAACAAAACTGTAAAATGCGTGCGAACTGATAATGGCCCTGAATTTCTCTTAAAATCATTCTATGCATCTCATGGCATCTTGCATCACACATCTTGTGTTGAAACCCCCCAGCAAAATGGTATCGTGGAGCGAAAACACCAACACGTCTTAGAGGTGGCAAGAGCTATACTATTTCACTCATCCATGCCAAAATGTTTTTGGAATTTTTCTGTCAAACATGCTGTGCATCTAATCAATATCCAACCAAGTGAATTTCTCAAAAATAGTTCTCCTTTCAACATCCTTTTTAATAAAATACCAGATTTAAGCAATTTAAAGGTATTTAGATGTTTAGCATATGCATCAACCCTTACTAATGGCAGAACAAAATTGGATCCGAGAGCCAAGAAATGTGCTTTTTTGGGCTTCAAGGAAGGGACAAAGGGATTCACTCTTATAGATTTGCAATCCAAAAATATATTTACATCTAGAAATGTTATTTTCTATGAAAACCACTTTCCATACTCAACTTCAGAATCTGATTCAACCGATAACCCAAAAATATCAAATGCTGAACTTATCCAACATTCACAAAAATCACAGCTCTTTCGACATAATTTTGACGATCCTTTTACCGATGACACATACAACACAGACAACTCATTCATGCATTCATCACACAACACATCCAATTCATCTCATCATATACATCATAATGCACCTATTGCAGATCACACATTAATACAACAAGATTCATCACAATACATCTCTGCACCTGTCACTATTTCACAAGCCACATCACATTCTACTAATCCTCATGCATCACCTGCATCTAGCATTCATCATGAATCACCTGCACCTAACTTCACCTCAAGTGTTGTTAGAAGATCTGCCAGAATTAGAAAAGTACCAAATTATCTCAATGACTATCAATGCCACATAAATACCACTGCTACCAATTCTCTTTGCAGGCATCCTATGTCACAGGTCATCTCTTATGATGCACTTAGTACAAAACATCGAGCGTTCTCTTTGGCCATTTCTTCAAATATTATTCCTAGTGACTATGAGCAAGCTGTTGTTCACCCTTGCTGGAAAGAAGCCATACAATGTGAACTGGAGGCACTGGAGAGAAATCATACTTGGAAAATCACCACACTCCTATCTGGCAAGAGAGCCATCGGTTGCAAGTGGGTGTTCCGAATCAAATATCATCCTGATGGGACCATTGAACGCCACAAGGCCAGACTAGTCGCAAAGGGCTTCACACAAATTGAAGGAGTTGATTTCATAGACACCTTCAGCCCTGTTGTTCGAATGTCAACCTTAAGAGTTGTGTTGGTTTTGGCCGCAGCAAAGAAGTGGCACATCAAGCAGTTGGATGTAAACACTGCCTTCTTACATGGAGAGTTGAACGAAGAAGTATACATGAAGCTACCCCCTTGACTGCAGCAACCAGGATTAAGCCCGAAGTCAGTGTGCAGGCTTGAGAAGTCCTTGTATGGTTTAAGACAAGCAAGCAGGCAATGGAACTTAAAGTTGACTGAAACCTTGAAATCCGATGGTTTTATCAAATCAGAATCTGATCACTCTTTGTACACCAAACTCACCACTCATGGCATCACTATTATTATGGTATACGTAGATGATTTGGTACTCACAGGAGATGACCTTGCTGCAATTGAGTCTATCAAGCAACTGCTGGATCAGAAGTTCAAAATCAAAGACTTGGGGGATGTAAAGTACTTTTTGGGTATGGAGGTCGCTAGATCTTCGAAGGGCGTTCATCTATGCCAACGCAAGTATGCCATGGATATTCTCAAAGACTTTGGATTCTTAGAGTGCAAATCAGTAAGCACACCTATGGATTACACCACTGCTTCAAAGTTATCTAGGGAGAGTGGGACTCCACTGGAAGACAAAACTGGATACAGACAGTTAATTGGCAGGCTTCTGTACCTGACCAACACCAGACCAGACATTGCCTATGCTATGGGAAGGCTCAGTCAGTTCATCGATTATCCCACTGATATTCATATGCAAGCAGCTTATCGTGTCTTAAAATATTTGAAAGGTTGTCCCGCTGTTGGCCTTCTCTTCTTGGCAGATAATGATCTTACTCTTACCGGATTCTCAGATGCAGATTGGGCAACTTGTGCTGACTCTCGCCGGTCAATCACTGGTCACTGCTTTTATCTTGGTAAGTCGCTGATTAGTTGGAAGAGCAAGAAGCAGAGCACAGTCGCACGATCCTCCTCTGAAGCCGAGTATCGGGCACTGGCGCTTGCAACTTGCCAAGCACAGTGGCTCTCCTACATAATGAAGGATATTGGACTCCCCCTCACGAAACCAATTACACTCTTCTGTGATAACAGATCCGCCATTCACATCGCCACCAACCCAATTTTCCATGAACGAACGAAACATATCGAAGTCGACTGTCACACTGCCAGGAATCAACATCTTTCAGGCCTCACTCACCTGATGCCGGTCTCGTCCTCTAACCAACTCGCCGATTTCCTCACTAAAGCTCTGGCTCCAGCACCCTTCAACAGCAACATTGCCAAACTAGGACTTCTGGATATTTATAGTCCTAGTTTGCGGGAGGCTGTAACTTGAATAGGCATTTGTAAATAGAAATTAGGAATGCCAACTGGCATAGTTAATCAGTTAGAGATTATAGCTAATCAGTTAAGTTAATGACTCTTTTATTTTTTTCCTTTTAGTTTGTATATAAACAGAATGTCAAAACAAGGGAAATTACTAATTGAACATTTTTCACATCAACATCACTTTGAGTTCAATTCCCGTTCCTTTCTCTCACTCTTTCTCATCACATACTCTCACATCTTGCTTCACCATGGATGAAGCTTGATTCCTCATCTCCAATCTCTTCGCCCTCTGTTCTTGGACTTGCACGATAGAGTTTGATGAGAGCATGACCCTCTCTTTGACGCGTTTCCACAATAGTGTTACTAACAGTGTTACTAATAGAATGGCATGGCGGTTAAGTTATATATTGGAATAAAACAAAAAGTTGAAGATAATTTAGTCCTTATTGACTCTCAATCAAATACTCCTTTTGATTCCTAATTTTTCTAAAATTTTCAATTTCACACTTTTCTTCTAAGTCTTGACCTATCATTCTTCAACCATGGTAGTTTCTTTGTGCCACTGTGTAGTCCTTTAGGGCCAGCTTGAGCAGATTCATTGTGAGCAGGAATTTCTCCAAAAAGATATCCAATATATGGATCATCTTCAACCTCTTTTGCAGCATTTTTCTTAGCATCTGTCTTCTTTGTAGTTATACTTCTAATCCCCAAATCCTCAAACCTCACATTTGACACTTTTCTTGAACCACTAACCTTTTATTTTTCTACCTTCTTCCTCACCTTAGTTGCATTATATTCTACCAGAGTCTCATATTCAGTTTCTTCACACCATTGGAACCACATGAAAAGAAACCACAACTTTTCAAACACAAAATTATCTAGAGGATGAATATGATAACAGCACATATCGTCTTCTACAACGTTGCAAGATCGTCACAAGAGTCACTAGTTTTGGAGGAAAGTTTTTATGGCCTGTTAGGATTTGTGGGTGAATGAAACGACGTGGGGAGGATTAAGGAAAATTTCTAAACTTAAAAACGTGGAGGAGAATTGCTCGAAACAACATTTTCATTCCTAGCTAGCACCAATGGACACATCACTGTTAATAACAGTACATATGGCTAATTTCGTTTCGTTTTGTATTAACACTTAACAAAAAAATCGAACGTGTTTGATGTCAGTCATCCTTGAGGCTCTATTTGTTTTTTTTTTTTTTTCTTAAAAGATTATGCAAATCTTCATTAATTTAATTGTCACTTTACTTTAAGTATTTTTGTAACAATTCCACTTAATATCATTAAATATCAATAGATTGATTGATTTATAACATAAAATATATAAGAATAGAATAATCTTTTAATAAATAAAATTAATAAAAATATAGTAAGACAATTTTTTTATAAAAACACTTAATAATTATATTAAACTATTCATAAAAAAACGAAATTGATGTGATATGCATTACATAATACTTCATATCATTTGATTTCACACATCAACCATTATATATTACTTTTAAAAAAAAAATTTCATATATAAATATTCAAAATATTAACAAAATTATTTATTAAAAAAATTAGTATTATATTCATAAAAAATAAGTTTTATAAGACAAAAATACGCTATCTTTATATTTTTGAATTTTTGTTGATTTCTAAATAATATTAACTAAAATTTTTAAATTACCTTTACTCATTATCTTTAGCGTCAGACACCATCTTCATTTTTATTTTCCCATATCTCAAAAGACTCAAACTGTCACGGTCCTCCATCACGACCATTTTAGCCACCTTTGACACTGTAACAATAACCACACTGCCACCTGTCCACCACCACTACTAAATCCATTTTTTAACTAATCCATACATTCAATATAACCCAATTAAAAAAAAAAATCGGGATTCATTCTGTTCTGAGTCTCATATCTGCAACCCGGTCTCCTCACCCACTCACATCCGCTGCAACTGCAACTCGGTAATATTTGATTCAAACTAGATCTGGTAACATGATACATGAGCAATGGATCCATTCTCGGTTGCTAACTTTACAACTCTTGCGGATTCATCCATCCCACCAATTTGAACCAGCTTATCCTTTAAATTCATGCTTCATCCATCCCTTTAATTTATTCCCACTATCATCGGTTTTATTATTTCTTTAATATATTTTTAAATTTTTGGTTTAGTTGTTTACTGATTTGTTGTTAGAATTTTGATAGCACTAGAAAAGATGGGGCTGGATAGTGTAAACATTACATGCAAGGTTTTAAATACTATGAATTAAGCTCTTAATTGAATACAGAAATTTTATTGAAAACAGAGGAAACATGATGGAAGCAGATCATGAAGATGGAAGTTATGATAGGAACAAGGAATTAAAGCTTCTTGATGAAACAAAAGCAGGTGTGAAGGGTCTTGTTGATGCTGGTTTGACTAAGTTACCAAAGATATTCGTTCATGACGGCCATAAAGTCAACATTTCTTCTTCTTCCTCTGCTACCAATGTTAGTATTCCAGTTATTGATTTGGGATTACTACACGAAGAAGGTAATTCACGCCATGAGATCATTCAGAAAGTCAAAGATGCGGGTGAGAAATGGGATTTCTTTCAAGTGGTCAACTGTGATATTCCACCATGTGTTTTGGATGAAATGCTTGATGGGGTACGTAGATTTCATGAGCAAGATGCTGAGGTGAAGGGATAATTTTATTCACGTCATATTACAAGGAGAGTGTTCTACAACACCAACTTCAATTTTTAGAAAGCTTCAGAGGTTAATTGAAGGGACACCCTCTCTTGTCTATTGGCACCAGGGCCCCTTGACCGTCACCAACTCCCTTCCATTTGCAGGTATATGGAGAAAGACTAGAACTCTAGCCTAGTTGTTGATTTGGTAGAGACTCACATGTATTTTGTCATCGTATAAAGTTGATAATTGAGAACTGTAAGATAATTTGATTTGATATGTTTGCAGAGAAGTAACAATTAAGTACTTAGATCATGTCAAGAAACTGGCACTGACTCTGTTAGAAATTAGAATTGCTTTTGGAGTCATTAGGCCTAGAACGTAGTTACTTTAACGACATAGATTGTGAGCTAAAGGGATTTTTATGCTTGGACATTATTACTCTCCTTGCCCTGAGCCTGAACTCACTTGGGGGTTGGTGCACGAAATTGTGATCATTACTTTTCACAAATTAATTAATCCCTAGTAATGGTCCCAAAAACTTGGTGCTCAATACCATGGCATAAACACAACTTCGCACAACTAACCAGCAAGTGTACTGGGTCGTCCAAGTAATAAACCTTACGCGAGTAAGGGTCGATCCCACAGAGATTGTTGGTATGAAGCAAGCTATGGTCACCTTGTAAATCTTAGTCAGGCAGACTCAAATGGGTATGGTGGTAAACGCATAAAACATAAAGATAAAGATAGAGATACTTATGTAATTCATTGGTAGGAACTTCAGATAAGCGTATGAAGATGCCTTCCCTTCCGTCTCTCTGCTTTCCTACTGTCTTCATCCAATCCTTCTTACTCCTTTCCATGGCAAGCTTAAGCAAGGGTTTCACCGTTGTCAGTGGCTACCTCCCATCCTCTCAGTGGAAATGTTCAACGCACCCTGTCACGGCACGGCTATCCATCTGTCGGTTCTCGATCAGGCCGGAATAGAATCCAGTGATTCTTTTGCGTCTGTCACTAACGCCCCGCCCTCAGGAGTTTGAAGCACGTCACAGTCATTCAATCATTGAATCCTACTCAGAATACCACAGACAAGGTTAGACCTTCCGGATTCTCTTGAATGCCGCCATCAGTTCTAGCCTATACCACGAAGACTCTGATCTCACGGAATGGCTGGCTCGTTTGTCAGGCGAGCACTCGGTTGTCAGGCGATCAACCATGCATCGTGTATCAGGAATCCAAGAGATATTCACCCAATCGAAGGTAGAACGGAGGTGGTTGTCAGTCACACGTTCATAGGTGAGAATGATGATGAGTGTCACGGATCATCACATTCATCAAGTTGAAGAACAAGTGATATCTTAGAACAAGAACAAGCGGAATTGAATAGAAGAACAATAGTAATTGCATTAATACTCGAGGTACAGCAGAGCTCCACACCTTAATCTATGGTGTGTAGAAACTCCACCGTTGAAAATACATAAGAACAAGGTCTAGGCATGGCCGAATGGCCAGCCTCCCAATGAGGGTTCAATCATCAAAACATGATCAAAAGATCCAGAGATTGAAAGATCTCCAATACAATAGTAAAAGGTCCTACTTATAGAAAACTAGTAACCTAGGGTGTACAGAGATGAGTAAATGACATAAAAATCCATTTCCGGGCCCACTTGGTGTGTGCTTGGGCTGAGCAATGAAGCATTTTCGTGTAGAGACTCTTCTTGGAGTTAAACGCCAGCTTTTATGCCAGTTTGGGCGTTTAACTCCCATTTTGGTGCCAGTTCCGGCGTTTAACGCTGGAATTCCTGAGGGTGACTTTGAACGCCAGTTTGGGCCATCAAATCTTGGGCAAAGTATAGACTATCATATATTGCTGGAAAGCCCAGGATGTCTACTTTCCAATGCCGTTGAGAGCGCGCCAATTGGGCTTCTGTAGCTCCAGAAAATCCACTTCGAGTGCAGGGAGGTCAGAATCCAACAGCATCTGCAGTCCTTTTTGGTCTCTGAATCAGATTTTTGCTCAGGTCCCTCAATTTCAGCCAGAAAATACCTGAAATCACAGAAAAACACACAAACACATAGTAAAGTCCAGAAAAGTGAATTTTAACTAAAAACTAATAAAAATATACTAAAAACTAACTAGATCATACCAAAAACATACTAAAAACAATGCCAAAAAGCGTACAAATTATCCGCTCATCAGGGGTTAAGTGCCATACAGGTGTAGGTTTTGTAACTGTTCTTCTACAAGACTAAGTTGGTGGACTTCAAGTCTTTTATGAAAACCAGAGGATTGATGTCACTCCTATTTCTGGTGCTCTCATCACTAATCTTGGTGATATGATGCAGGTGATTATAATAAATTCATCAATGTTTTTGGTAGTGATTTTTATTGTATATCCAATTGTGTATTACTACGTTACTATATACCTTTGTATATAATCTTCTACAAAATTAAACAAACATTTAAGCTCTTTAATTGATCTATTAATGTTTTAGCACTGATTACAGCTAATCACAAATGACAAGTTTATGAGCGCCAAACACGGAGTTCTTGCTCAGAAAGTAGGTCCATGAGTTTTGATTTCATGCTCTTTGAGACAACATGTTCAGGATGAATGTCTAAGAATGTATGGACCAATAAAAGAGTTGGTGACAGAAGAGAGTCCTCCAATTTATAAGGAAATAAAAATGCTGGACTTGATTAAACTGGCGTATACCAAAAAGTTAGATGACAATGTCTCTCCACTAGAACACTTCAGGATATGAAGCATTAAGAATTAAAGATATTCCTGTATGAAAGTATATTAATTACAAACTTTCTCGAGGAATTCTAAAGTGAGAGATTCAACATTTGTTGTTATAGAAACTCTCATGTTTTGTATCTAAATAAAGAGTAATTCTCCACATACAAGTGATTTTCAATACAAGTCATACAAGTCATTTATATTCACGCCGTTTCATGTTTTTTTTTCTCTTTTTCTTCTTCTTCTTTCTCCGTGCTTCCTCTTCCTCTTCCTCTTCCTCCTTCTTCTTTTTCTTCTCCTTCTCCTTCTCCTCCTCCTCCTCCTTCTCCTCCTCCTCCTCCTCCTCCTTCTTCTTTGTGCCTCTTTTTCTTTTTTTTTTCTTTCTCCGTGCTTCCTCTTCCTCCTCCTCCTCCTCCTTCTCCTTCTCCTTCTCCTTCTCCTTCGTGTTTCTTTTTCTTCTTTTTCGTAATTTCTCTCTTGTTATCATCGTCATCAACACCACCTCTTTCTCTCTCTTTTTTAATTGAAATTTCTTCTCCTCTTTTCGTTTTCTCTTTCTCCTTCATCAAAATCACCAGAAAAAATGAAGAAACATTATTCAAGGTACTGTTTTACTGTTCTTCTAGATTTTTTTTAGATTGTCTTTGTCATGTGCCTCATCCTTAACCAGCAAAATATTAAAAGATTTCAAAAAAAAAATATACTGTCTTTCCCGTTATTGGGTGTATTTCTTAAATCCTTTGGATATATTTCTATAACTGTTTGGGTGTATTTCTGTAATCCTTTGGATGTATTTCTGTAATTATTTGGGTGTATTTTTGTAATCGTTCGGGTGTATTTCTGAAGTTCCATCATCTTCAAAACAATTTCAAAGCTTGATTTCAGAAACTATGAAAATTGAAAAAAGCAGAAGGAGATCGAAGGCAAAGAGAGAACGCTTTTCTATACAAATCATACAAATCATTTATATTCACGCCGTTTTCACATTTTTTTGTGCCTCTTTTTCTTCTTCTTCTTCTTCTTCTTTCTCTATGTCTCTTCAGTAACGCGCATATTAGGCCCAACTTATAAGACTTGTAAACAAAAATGACTTATATGTGTAGCACTCCTCCTAAATAAAATTCATTTGGTGTATGTTAAAGTAGATTATGCGAGTCATTTATACAAAATATCAAATAAGGGGCTGTACCATCATAAGTTCCATGAACTGAGATATTAAACCTCTCAAATCTTAAAAAAATTTAATTTTGATACACTAACATAGTTGATTTTTTATATATTAATAGTATAAAATATTTTATATAATCATAATAACATATTTATTTTTTTAGATGATTATTCATACCGTCAATAAAAATAGTAGTTATTTTTTATGATTAAGGTAAATAAATATGATTCAAGACAATAATAATGAATTAATAATATTTTAGCCAACATATTGACACATGATAATATTACTATTAATAAAAAATTTAAAATAATTTTTAATAAATACAAAATAAATACATTAAAAATTTTAACTTTTTGTATTTACAATAAAAAAATTTTAATTTATAATCTTTACATGTATTTTTAAGATACAAGTTAGTTATACCATAATAATAATAATAATAATAATAATAATAATAATAATAATAATAATAATAATAATAATATTAAAATATTATTATTATTATTATTATTATTATTATTATTATTATTATTATTATTATTATTACCTTGTAAATTAAGTCCAAATCTTTTGCTCGGTCATACTAAATTTTATTTAATAAATTGTATTTAATTTTAATTAATTAAGAGTTGATCAATTAAATAACATATTCTTAATTGACCATTTTGTTTGGTGACTGAACATAACATAAAGAAAAAGATCTAAGAGAAAGAGTAGCACTCCTCTCTAATAATAATGTATAAATTATTAGGGGGCAGTAACCACTCTAGATACACCTGCTTGTTTAAAGCAGCAGTCTTAACCATTTCAGCCGCTCTGTTTGCTGTGCGCTGGATGAGAACTAAAGTAGATGTCCAATTGCGCTGGAGCATCTCTTTGATTTTGTCAAGCAGATCAGAGTCATTCCTAATCATGCTGGTTGTGCCTCGTGAAACAAGAAGAAACGCATCAAGATTATCAGTTTTACAGATGACCTATTTGCACTCGCAATCCCAAGCCATAACAAGCCCTCTCCAAATAGCATGAAGCTCACAACAGAGAACACTAGAAAGAGGTATACTGGCAGAACAACCTTTTATCCAAATTCTCATGCTGTCTCTAATAATACATCCAAATCCAGCTAATTGCTCATTTTCAAAAATGCTTGCATCGCAGTTCACTTTACAAACATTCATTGGAGGTGGTTCCCAGCTATATTTCAAAGAAGAAGGAATAATATGTTTTTGGTTGGTAACAACATTAGAGAAATCTCGAGCAGCATGTTTAACCAAGTGAACAATTTTCTCCTTACTCCATGGATCATCTTAATGGAAGATGTCATTGTTCCTATCCCTCCAAATCCACCAAAAGGCCGCTACAAAGAGAAACTCATTTTTGTGGAGGTTAGAACGAATCCAAGACACAAAATCCAAACTAGAGTCCTCAGCAGTCATTCCCAAATTTAAGCTAATCCAAATTTGACGAGCTTTTTGGCAAGTCCTAAAGCAGTGGTTAATATCCTCTTGAGCAATATAACATCTCTGACAAAAATCAGAAGTAGCAAGACCTCTTCGAAAGCGGTAACTAGCTGTGGAAACTCCGTTGTTGAGGCAAAGTCAGAGCAGACACTTTATCTTCTCTGGTATTCTCAAGCGCCAAAGCTAAAGCCAATTTTCATTATCATTCCAGCCAAATTTCTTCTTCAATAGCCATTCATACCTGCTTTTAGTCGAGTAGGTGAGAGTATTTGAGTTTGTCCAAAACCAACCTGTTTTATCTCCTGCCTACTTGATAGGATCAAAGAGCATCAAATCAAGTTTAACTTCTTCCGGAATAATTGTGCAAAGAATATCCCACCGCCAATGCCCATGATTCCAGACATCTTCTAACTTCAAGTGAGAATCAGATATGTGCACAAAAGGAACCAAAGGAGCTAGCGTTCCACATGGTCGCCAAGCATGATACCAAAAGGATTGAGACATCCTGCCTGTACACTAATCAAAACCATTACGAAGCTTTTCTATTGTCTTATAAATCGCCCGCCAAGTGCTTGAAACATTATTAGAAAAATTGGGTGAAAGGCAAGAACTCCCAGATAAATATTTTGCCAACATAATTCTTACCCAAAGCTTATCTTTATTATGCAGTAATTGCCAAACAAGCTTTCCGAGTAAAGTAAAATTTACACACTGGATATCTCTAATTTCCAAGCCTCCATATTTTCTTGGAGTAACAACTTTGCTCCACTTGACCAAATTTAAGCAACGCTCCCCCACCTTTTCCTTCCACAAGAATTGTCTAAGTACAGAATCAATCTTTTGACAAATCGAAATAGGAAAAAGAGTCACTTGCATCTGATAAATAGGAAGAGAAGAAGCAACAGATTTAATTAAGCAAAGCCTGCCTGCTCTGTTAAGGAGCCGACCTTTTCAACTAGCCAGCCTATTCTTGATCTTCTCTAAAGAGTCCGAAAAAATAGATCTACCAGCTCGAGGATGATTAAGGTTCACCCCCAAGTATTTGCCTAGGTCACTAGTAAAGGGAATATGAGAAACACCAGACAACATTTCCTTCCTTCTATTAGAGATATTTCTAGAACAAATAGTTTTAGATTTTTCAATGTTAATCTTCATACCTGAATCTTTACAAAACAACTCCAAGGTGTGCACAATATTCTGAACTTGACTTTTCTTCACTTTACAAAAAAGAAGGAGATCATCTGCAAACATCAAGTGAGAAACTCTAGGTGCCCCTCTAGAAATAGCCACACCATCCCAAATACCCTCGTCAACTTGTTTGGAAATGAAGCACGCCAATCTCTCCATGCACAAAACAAATAAATAAGGAGAAATTGGATCTCCTTGCCTGAGCCCTCTGCGAGGTTGGAAGCTGTTCAATCTATTCCCATTCCAAAGGATGGAAAGATTTGAGGCCTGAACACAATTCATTACAAGCTGAATAATTTGAGAAGGAAAGCCAAAAGATTCAAGAGTGTGCTCAAGAAAATTCCAATCAACTCTATCATAAGCCTTTTCTAAATCAATCTTAAAAGCCATAGCTCCTTTTCTAGACTTTGTCCGCTTAAGAAAGTGAAGAACTTCTTGGGCGACAATAATATTATCAGGTGCTCCTCTACCATGAATAAACCCTCCCTGAGTTGGGCTAACAATCTTATCCAAAAATGGACGTAATCTATTAACTAGCACTTTAGTCACTAGCTTATAAATTACATTACAAAGGCTTATTTGCTGAAAATCCTTCAATCTAGTTGGGGGGTCGCACTTAGGGATAAGAACAATCAAAGTTTCCAACAAGGAATGGCTTAACGTCTCCCCTAAGAATGCTTTCTGAACAGTACGCCATACCTCATGACCCACCACATCCCAATATTCCTTGAAGAAAAAAACTTGAAAACCATCCAGCCCAGGAGCTTTGAACAAGCTCATATTATCCAGAGCTTCTTTAACCTTTAACATTGTTACTGGTTTAGACAAATTATCACAAGCATCCTGGCTAAGAGCTGGCATAGGAATTTCTCCCATGCAATTAACCTCAACAGGCTCAGTAGAACAAAAAATAATTTTGAAGAAATGAACAACCTCCCTTTACAAAACTTCCGGATCATTAGACCAAGACCCATCACTGACCAGCAACCCATGAACCTTGTTAGATTTTCTTCTAAGGATGGTTTGCATATGGAAAAAGCTAGTATTTTTATCACCATACCGAACCCATTGATCTCTTGACTTCTGGTACCAAAGCATTTCTTCCTGGGCCAAAACTATATTATACTCAGCTCTCAATTCTTCTTCTTTGTGCTTCAGAATCAGATCATCGTCAGCTTCCATTTTCCGTTGAATACGATTCAAATAACCCTCCAATTCCCTATTTTTAATAAAAATATTGCCGAAGACCGTAGAGTTGAATTCCAACAAAGCTTCTTGGACCCCCAGCAACTTCCTATGGATGCCAAAGTCTGTACTATCCCAAAATTTCTGAACAATGGCCTTGTAACCAGGATGCGTTGTCCATGCCGCTTGGAATCTAAAAGGCCGGTTTTCTTTCTTGATAGGAACTCCTTGACATCGGATAAGTAGGGGACAATGATCAGAGTGGGAATGGCTGAGAACTTCAACAAAACTTCTGAAAAAAGAAGGCGCCATTCTGTAGTACAGCAAGCTCTATCCAATCTCTTTGCAATTTTTTTGTTTCCTTGAATTTTACGGAACCAAGTAAACCGTCTTCTAGAGGTTGTCAGATCAAAAAAACTACAAGAATCTAGAGTACTTGCAAAGATATTACTGCGATTCGAATAGAAATTACCCCCCTTCACCTCATGAACACTCAAAATATCATTAAAATCCCCAACCACCACCCACGGGTCCTGAATGCACAAACCAATATCAAGCAGATGACTTCATAATTCTACTCTATTAGTGGCTTGAGGGCTGCCATAAACCGTACTGCAGATCCATCTTCGCCCACCACCATCAATTTCCAAAGTTACACATTGATTCATAGTCCAAAGAATTTTACAAGAAAATTTTAAATTAGCAGAGAGGAACCAAATTCCTCCCTTTTGTCCAACAGCATCTACAATCCCTACAGGATAATAGCCTAATCTCCCCCAAAATTCTTTCATAGTTTCAAACCTAATATGAGTTTCCATCAAAATAAAAAAAGTTGGTTGAAATTTTCGTACCAACTCCTTACAGTGCACCCTGCGCCGCAGAACCATCATTCTCCTGTGGAGGTTGGTTCTCCAAGTTTGTTGTTGCCCTAACTTTATCAAGCTCTTTTTGTACTCGAGAATCTATTGACAATGCTTCAATAGGTGAGTTTTGAAGTGAAATAGGACGCTGCCTTTTGTGCCCTGCTTTAAAAAAGGGAGTACTCTGATCCTTGAAAGCCACCTGAGTTGTTCCCAAAGAGCCAATCGTAGATGGAGAATCCTTCTTTTCCTTAGGTCCCACCTTTGCATTTGATAAGGACTTCACCTTTGCATTTGATGAGGATCCAGCATGCATGTTATTAGACCCAAAAGAAAATTTTTTACTCACCAAATTGGAGCATATTGCTACATTGGCTTTTTTTGGCACCACATTGGGGCCTTTACCCACTTTTTTCTTGCCTTTTCTACTAACTGTAACCCATTCACCCTCTTTTGCACGAGTATCCCTTTCCATGTGTGAGTCTTGCAAATTATCATGCACAAGATCTGCTGCACTATGCTTCTCTTTCGCACATTCTCTTGTTACATGCCCAAAGCAGCTACATTTTTCACAAATTAAATTCAAGTGCTCATATTCTATGTCATACATATGACCATCAACTTGAATTTTTTTTATAACTGGAAGTCCCAAGTTAATTTGCACACATGCTCTTGCATACTTTCTCCTCTCTGAAGACTTGGTGGCTAAGTCGATGCGGATCGGTTTTCCTACAGCTGACGCAATTATTTTCATGGCTCTCTCTTGATAATAGTTAATGTTTAAACCCGTGATTCTTATCCAAACCATGGTAGACCCAAAAGTGTTTTCACAAGGTCTGAATGAAGAACTCCAAGGTTTAACCGCAACATAATTACCAGTAATCATGCATGGTCCTCCAAGTAGAACTTTCTCTCTTTCCTCCAAGAGATCAAATTTGACTGAAAAATACCCAAAACCGATATCTAGTACCTCATATCCTCCTTTGGTTCTCCAAACGCCTTTAAGCCTGTGCGTGATCACCGTATAGCTAAAATTGGTATCTCCGAATCACCTTGCTTACCAACTACTATAGCCAACTTATCCCCATCAAGAGAATCAGCAACCTCCAAAGCTCTCCTTCCTGAGGCACCAACAACTTTATCTCCACAAGAGAGAAGAGTACTAAACAGCAGTTATCATCCACTCGGTAACAGCTCCACAATGTTAGACCACTAAGTAACCACCTGTAGCATAACAATTCTATAAATATATCCATGATACGAAGGAGGTACGTTATTCATTCTGAATATCATCTCTATTACTCACACTCTTACTAACTTGAGCGTTGGAGTCTCTTTGCAGATGCCTAACGCCGCCGTCCTTACAAGAAGACGATGTTCCTTCCTCTCATTCCCAAGGAAAGTAAGCTCAAGCACTAGCAGAACTAGTATACCTCTTCTCACTCTCAAGAAAAATAAATTCAAGCACTAGCAGAACAAACTATACCTCGAAGACCTATTTTTATGCAGGAACAGAAACAAACCCTTGTTAATCAATTGATGAACTCTTAGGTTTTTATTGTTAAGCTAATTACTGTAAGTGCTAACTAAGAATTTAAAAATAACTAAAAATTAAAGTTATAACTTGAGAAAAACACCTTATAGTAAAAAGTGGTATAATGAATATGAAAAAGACTAAAAATAATATATGAAGTAATAAATAAAATGATGCAAATTTTTGTTAGACAACTGGTGAATTTTTAAATTTTAATTGCTAAATTAACTACTGTAAATTAAATGTTAACCAAAGATTTAGAAAAAATTAAAAGTTAAAATCATAACTTGTGAAAAATATATTACAGTAAAAAATAGTACAACAAAAATGAAAAAACCAAAAATATATAAAATAATAAAAAAATAATACAAATTCTTGTTCTTAATGAAAAACTCTTAAATTTCTATCTCTAAGCTAATTACTTTAAATGCTAATAATATTTATTTTTTAGAATTTTTAATTATTAATAATATACCATAAGAGTAAAAAATAACAGCAGCGGAACCAAACACCAGCAGAACCAAACCCCTGCAAATTTAGAAAGCAGGAAAGGGTGAAACTGTGAAAGGCTGTCGAACATGTGACACAACGTTGCGTAAAGAAATGCAATATGCTACAATGGAAATTACAAATTACAAACTTAATAAAAGAACATTCATGGTATTGGTAGTCAATAATACTTTATATTTCTAACCTGCAGAAGGAAGAAACCATAAGCAGTTTGTTATATGAATTAATTCAATTAACATTTTACCTTGTAGATTTCATGAAGTAGTTGGCGGTTGTAATGCCTAATTAGAATCTCCTGAATAGATTCCCAACTGGCCATGTGTGTGCAATACTTAAATCCTTCAAATAAATTTGTGCCCCCTCAACATCTGCAAGAGCCATTAGATCTCGCTGAAATTAATCATAATCTGTTAGAAAATACTATCTAATGTAGAAGAAGATGTGAAGAAGCTTAGTATAATCATAAAATTAATCAAAGATATCCAGAAAAAACGATGTTGATAAGAAAATTAGGAAAATCCATTCTTAGAATTGGTGTACTATCACACTCAGAATCCCTTAACATTCCTGAGGCACCACTGCACCCTTGGCTGCTAACTATACTTCGTGCACCACACTTGTAAAAATGTACACTCCTTCACTCAGTTGTCCACTTTTATTGTACCTCTCACACTAGTCACCTCCAGGCACATAATAACTCATAAAAATTTGGAAACTTAGGAGACAATTCCTGCGAAAAAGTTGCATATGTAAAATATAATTATTTTTTTTCCCAAAATTTAGGAGCAGGGTTCTTGGTGTAAAATTTCCTTGGTTTTGCCATGAGTCTGAACTTTATATTTCCATATGTGAAAATACACTATTTTCACAGACCAAATGTTCACTGATGAGTATAGAAATCCTTAAAATTGAACCCTTAATGATGAGGAGAATATTTTACAAGGAGAAATTAGGACTCGAACTCTGCCTAAATAAAAGGGAGAATAAAAAAATAATAGAGGCCAGGTAAAAAATAGTGCAGTTCCTAACGCTCTGAAACTCCTAAATGCTTGATGGAGTGCGTAGATTTCATGAGCAGGATTCAGAAGCAAAGAAAGAATTATATTTACGTGATATATCAAAAATTTTAATTTGTATCCAGTTCCATCAACTAATTGGAGAGACACTCTTTACTGTGCATTTTCTCCTGCCCCTTTTGATCCCAACCAACTTTCTTCTGTTTGCAGGTATCAGTTATTTTACGGTTTTTAATTTTATTTTCATACAAAAATATCTTCGTGTGAGTATTTTTTATTTTATGTTGTATTATATATTTTATTGTTTTAGTAAAATATTTCCTTCTTTGCCTAATTGTTTCTAATTTATTTTAGACTTTTTTTCCTTCCATGTATTTCAGTGAAAAATATTTTGGTAGAAATTTTTATAGTATTTCTAAAGGATCAAATAGATTTTCATATCAATGATTAATGTGAAATAAATTTATTACCTGCAGATGTATAATGATGGAGTACTCAAACAATGTGAAGAGATTGGTACTGCTATCCGAAGCATTAGGCCTTAAGCCTAGTTATTGTAAGGAGATAGATTGTGCAGAGGGGCTTTTTATGCTTGCCCATTATTTCCCATCTTGCCCTCAGCCAGAACTCACTTTAGAGTCAAGTGGCCACTGGGATACTAGCTTCCTTTACCTTTATCTTCAAAGACCAAGTTCAGTGGCCTACAAATCTTTCACGAAAACCAGTGGATCCATATCACACTTTTCCCTGGTTCTTTGATCATAATGTGGGTGATATGATGCAGGTAAGCTTATCAATTATTTTAAGAGAATAAACAGCTGAAGGAAGTTTATGGTTTGAAGGATGCTCACGTAATTTGCTACGAGTTCAGAGAATTTATGCTTTGAAAGATTCACACGTAATTTGCTACTTTCTATAAGGTTTTGATAGAGTTTTACAAGATAACGCTTAAAATTTTTTGGGTATAACAATTTACATAGATTACATTTAGGATTGAGATGTATTCAGATTGAAAATGTTACAATTATGTAAATTTGAGTTACAATTTATTTAAATATGCCATTTGCTCCATATTTTATCCTGTGCTGAAATTGTTAATTAACTTTAGGTTAAATTATACCGTTAGTCCCTATATTTTCAGTGAAATTACAAATTGGTTCCTATAGTTTAAAAGTTTGTAATTGGATCTCTGAAAAAAATTAAAATTTGTAATTGGATCTCTACCGTTTAAATACCGTTTGATTTAACAGAATATTCCTCAGCATATTCGCTATTTTAAACATGTGAGTTGCACGTGTTTAGCAGTAAGGACTAATTTACAATTTTAATAAAAGTATAGGGACTAATACTATAATTTAACTATTTAAAAATGACAAAAAATTCCTAACCCACCCACCCCACCCCGGCCCTCTCATTATCACTTCTCCACTTTCCAAAGCACAGGAAAAAGAGGAAAGAGCGTCATGAATTGGATTATGGAGAAGATGGCTGCCGTTGTTGTTGTTGTTGTTGTTATTGATGGTTTCAGTGGCTAAGAGAAGGTGGTTGAATCTTAGCCCCTTTTTTGTTTGATTACACTTGCTGATCTTTTGAGGAGACCTTTTTATTTTTGTCTCGTCCCTGGCCACGAGACTTTTATTTTTGTCTCGTCACTTGGCATGAGACATTTTTTCAGTTTTAGCTCCTGTGCAGTAGAAATAGAAATGGAGTAGAAGAGAGAGAAAATTACACCCAGCTGCTAAATACAGTGCAGCCTACATCCAGTTTCCATCACAACAATGATAGAATTTTCACTATAATTTTCTTGATTACAGACTGTAAAATGCTAACCCAATTTACAAGGGGATTCCCATAGAATCATGAAACACAACACAGATGTACAAAGGAACTCTAAGGACATCTATGGCTTTTTCTTTTAATTTTGCACTCTCTGCCTTTTTTCGCTCTATGGCTTTCACATACAAACCTCACGGTTTGCCTTTTTCCATGAGACTTAAGACATGACAAAATTAAACAGAAAATACTAAACAAAATACATTGAAAGAGAAGAAAATCTATAAGCTTAGGTAGCTATGAGACTTCTGTGCCTTGCACTCTCAAACTTTCTCCTTGAATCAAACCGTGACTGTTCACCTTTTTTATAGAAGGGGGAAGCCTCCACAGTTGAAACACAAAACCAAGCTTAACTTCTTTTCCTTCACACATAACCGGTTCAGCCAGAGAGAGAGAAGAGGTAACTCATGCAAAACCCAACATGCAAATACCTCTAGTTCTTCCTTGGTCATCATCCTTCATAAATCCGAGCGCTCCATCCTTGGCTTGTTCTCCAAGATGAAATTATGGCCCTTGATGCTTCATGATGATGATGATGGCTTCATCTGCTCCAATCTCTGCCTCTTCCATCACGTAGCCACCCTAGCTACCTTCTGTGGTGGTTGAGCAGAATCAGAGACAAGCCATCCTTCAAGGATCTTCACCTTGTTGGCCGAGATCTTTTCTTCATTTTTTGGTATGAAAAGCTCGAGATTACCTCACCAAATCTTACCATTTTTGGTGAAAATCTCAGTCACAACATACTTTATGTTTTTTTTTCTTGCCATCATTGTGATGGTCTTGTGACTTGCCTTTCCTTCTTTTCGGTGACTCAAAGTTGCTTCCATGGTTTGCTGTGTATTGTCCGAAAAGAAGAGAGAGATGAGAGAATAGAAAATGTAGAAAGAGAAGCAATCAAGTGTTTTTGAACAATTAAACTAAAATGAATTAATTTACTTCCTTTTCTTTGCTATTGATAGCGTGCAGCACTATGGCAATCAATCAACTCAATTGCAAATTTTTCTCTCATATTTTTCATGCAATAAATGACAATTTAATAAAATTTGGAATCCATCACATGGTAAAATGCTTGGATCCGTTGGAAGTAATTTTTTTGCTTTCTTCTTCACTTGATTTCGGATCAAGCATGAGGAACATTCATCAAAATTAAAATTAGGCTTAGTAGCAACAACATTTAATCTAGCTCAATAAAATTTTGATTCATCCAAACTAATTGGGCTTATGGCAATGTTTGAGTTCTGGCCCAATTAATCACAAATTGCTTCAGCCACATATTATAGGAAACATACACCAAGGCTGAATGTTAGTTTTGATTTGGGCTTGCAATATTTCTTTTATGTTTCGGCCCAAATAAAACCTGCATTGCAAAAATTAATTTATTCAAAATATGTGATTTAATATTTTTGTAATTAATCACATTAATAATGTTTAGTCAACACAAATGTTAATTTAGAGTTTTCCAAACTCATCAGTTATCATTTCAAGTACTGTTTGGTTTATTATTATTATTATTGTTGTTGTTGTTGTTGTTGTTGTTGTTGTTGTTGTTGTTGTTGTTGTTGTTACCTCCAATGATGGAGGAGATGGCGGCTGCAATAGCGGCGGTGAAGTTAGGATCGGTGGTAACATGTAGCTCTAGCACTATAAAAAACATATTCAGATATGTACCAACATTCCTCAAACGCTACCCTTCTCCTCACAAGCATTTCATCGAATACCAAAAATACATCTTTCATTCGTTGACATCCAAAAACATGAATTATCACATTATTATATACAATTATGGTCATCTAGATAACCTGACTCAGTTAACTCAAAACCCACAAAATTCTTCAAGTATGAACATAGTTCGTTTTTCCAAGCTTGTACAAGAAATAAAAGAAAAACTACATTTACATGTTGAAGTAATCAGAGAGAGTTCAGAAAGATTGGGCAGAGTCAAAGTTTGAGACTTTGTATGCTACTACGATAAAAGGAAGCTGAATTTTCATAATGGATGAGTTTTGAATTCATTGTAATTCAACATTTCAAACCATATAATCAGCATCATTAAACAACAGTAGAAATACAAAAATGCAGCCCGGCAAATTATTATTTGCTTGAAGAGGAACTGAATTTTCAAAGAGTAAGGAAGGGGAAGAAGAAGGGAACTACTGTGGTGGTTGATGCTATAGCCATGGCTGCCAGGGAAAAAAGGAGGGGAAGAGGGGAAGAGAAAGGATAATGGAAGAAAAGGAAAAAGAAGAAGTAGACATTATGGTAAATGTGTATTTTTTTTACAATAAATGTTATTGAGGACTTAATTACAAATTTTAATTTTCTTTTGGGATCCAATTATAAGCTTTTAAACTATAGGGGCCAATTTACAATTTCATTGAAAGTGTAGGGATTAACTGTGTAATTTAACCTTAATTTTATTTAATTTTAAAAAGTTAATGATTTAAAACTTTTAAATTATAAAATGTTTAAATTCAATTTAATCAACTCCTTATTAAATTATAGAGCAATGTTACATATCCAAATCTTTTTATGAACCAAATCCAATTAAGTTAAACAATAAGATTTAAAATAATACTAGTTATAAATTATTTTTGTTATATTAGACTAATTTATTTGGACTTGGTTAATAAAAAGATTTGGATGTGTAGTATTATTCTAAATTTATATTTATATAAATTTTAAATTTAATTTCTCTAAAATAAAAAATTGATAAAGTGAGAAATTAATTACGGTTAATTTTGTAACTTCTATAAAATATATATTTAACTATCTTAATTTGAGAGTGATTAATTTTTTACTTTATTACTTTATCAACTTTTTCAATTTGAAAGATATTAATTTTTAAATTTTAAAAGTCAATTCTATAATTTCTATGAGTTGATGTCTAAATCTTACTCGTTTATACCTGACCTAAAACATAAGACAGCTACATAAAGTTAAAAGGTCCAATCTAGAGGATTGGCCTCCACTGCTTGTCCAACCTCCTCAAAGAGGTCGGGATCAACGCAAGCACGCAATTAATACTTATCCAAGTGAGTAACTGCTTCCCTAGATCTCTCAGCACTTCTAGAAGAGAGATCTCAACAACCCTAAGATAAAGGGATGGTTATCCACCATTAGAAGTGGAACTACTCCAACGGTGGTAATTGGTTCATCTCCTATAAATACACTAACACACTCAGGTGAATCCAAGTTCCAATACTCTAAACCTGCTTAACCCCTTGCTAACTTAAGTATCGGAGTGTCTTGCAGGTACCACCCCCACCTATTCAAACACATATGTAAAACTCGGACGGCGGCTCCCAGACGTGAACAAGTCAGAGTCCACCATACTTCAATATTTCGGCCTTTCATTCGAGTCCAATCATCCGGTTTCAGGTAAGCTCCGGAACATTGACGTCGTTGTTGGAGACTTGGAGATCAACGCTCAATGCCGGACAACCAGTACGAAGACGGACGCACCGCGTCTGAATCAGATTAAGAATACCAAAATATGGTCAATAACGACCAAGCATTAGCGATACCTCCACCAAGAATAGAGGAGCCACATGGAAAAGGCCCCTCCAGCAATCAAAGGAGAGTCCAATCCGAAGTTCGCCTCCCTAAAGGGGAAGGACAACCCGAGGATCCCGACCTCTTGGGATGGCTACAAGGGCATCAAGGTCGATTTGAACAGTTGGAGCAAGAATTAGAACGATAGCGTGAAGCGGAGAGGAGTCTGAAGAGAGAGATCAAAAGGCGGAGGGAGCTAGAGGATAAGCTCTCAAAGATAGAATCCAATCTCCAAAACAAGGATTCTCGTACGACTCGGGAAGACAGTTTCCTGGGGGGAGAAGACCCATTTACGGAGGATATCATCCGGGCTAAAGTTTTCAGAAACTTTAAAATCCCTTACATGAACCTGTATGATGGAATAACTGACCCGAAGCATTATCTCAGCAACTTCAAGAGTCGGATGTACTTGGCAGACGCCTCGGACGCTACTCGATGTAAGGCCTTTCCGACAACACTAACCAAAGCAGCCATGAAGTGGTTTGATAGCTTGCCCCCTAGATCGGTATCTAGTTTCGACGATCTCTTGTGCAAATTCCTTACCAGATTTTCAATCTAAAAAAGATAAGGTCAAGCACGCACCCAGTCTACTCGGGGTGAAACAGGAGGTCGGAGAACCTTTGAGAGAATACATAAAGAGATTCAACAAAGCGTGCTTGGAGATTCAAGACCTGCCCACTGAGGTGATGATAATGGACTCGTCAATGGTCTTCGAGAAGGACTTTTCTCTCAGTCCATATCAAAAAGACATCCGACTTCCTTGAACGATGTACAGGAGCGAGCTAAAAAATACATCAACATGGAAGAAAATGACAGGTTACGAAAACCGAACTAGCGACTTGGGAACCTTCACCAATCGAAAGAAAAGGAGAGGGAGCTCAAAAGGAAAGAAGAAGTCAGGCCCAAGAAACATAGAAGGTATCACAACTACGCCCCGTTGAGGGTTTCCCTTGTAGATGTATACAGGAAAATTTGTCACACCAATTTATTAAATTCATGCTTCATCCATCCCTTTAATTTATTCCCACTATCATCGGTTTTATTATTTCTTTAATATTTTTTAAAATTTTTGGTTTAGTTGTTTACTGATTTGTTGTTAGAATTTTGATATCACTAGAAAAGATGGGGCTGGATAGTGTAAACATTACATGTAAGGTTTTAAATACTATGAATTAAGTTCTTAATTGAATAAAGAAATTTTATTGAAAACAGAGGAAACATGATGGAAGCAGATCATGAAGATGGAAGTTATCATAGGAACAAGGAATTAAAGCTTCTTGATGAAACAAAAGCAGGTGTGAAAGGTCTTGTTGATGCTGGTTTGACTAAGTTACCAAAGATATTCGTTCATGACGGCCATAAAGTCAATATTTCTTCTTCTTCCTCTGCTACCAATGTTAGTATTCCAGCTAGAAAGCAGTTACCTTAGGTAGTGTTTGTTTTCAGGTACTGAGACAGAGACTGAGAGACTGAGATTCAGTATCGTGTTTGTTAGTTCAAAGACTGGTACTAAATTTTCTGTCTCTGTCTCTAAAATTTCAGTATTTCAGTACCTCCAAAAAGTAGGGACACAGGGGACTGAAATTTTTAGAGATGAAAACTGAAACTTTAATAACATTTTATACCTAAAATACTTTTATTTCAATTAATTAATTCCAATTTTATCCTTTGTGCAAATTAAATTAGAGTTTCATTCTTGTTTCAACTCCTGTCTCCCATTTTGCACCAAACAGAATACTGAAATTTATTTCAATCCCTGTCTCTTAGTCTCTGTCTCTCAGTCTCAGTCTTTCTGTCTCTGTCTCTCCACCAAACGCTACCTTAAGGACATAGATTGAGCTAAAGGAATTTTCATGCTTGGACATTATTACCCTCAGTGCCCTGAGCCTGAACTCACTGGGGAGTTAAGTGCTCATACAGATGTAGGTTTTGTAACTGTTCTTCTACAAGAACCAGTGGATTGATGTCACTCATATTTCTGGTGCTTTCATCATTAATCTTAGTGATATGATGCAGGTGATTATAATGAATTCATCAACGTTTTTGGTAGTGATTTATATTGTATATCCAATTGTGTATTACTACGTTACTATATACCTTTGTATATAATCTTCTACAAAATTAAACAAACATTTAAGTTCTTCAATTGACCTATTAATATCTTAGCACTGATTACAGTTAATCACAAATGACAAGTTTATGAGCGCCAAGCATGGAGTTTTTGCTCAGAAAGCAGGTCCACGAGTTTTGGTTTCATGCTCTCTGAGACAATATGTTCAGGATGAATGTCCAAGAATATATGGACTAATAAAAGAGTTGGTGACAGAAGAGAGTCTTCAAATTTATAAGGAGATAAAAATGCCGGACTTGATTAAACTGGCGTATACCACAAAGCTAGATGACGATGTCTCTCCACTAAAACACTTCGGGATATGAAGCATCAAGAATTAAAGATAATCCTGTATGAAAGTATATTAATTTCAAACTTCCTCGAGGAATTCTAAAGTGAGAGATTCAATATTTACTGATATAGAAACTCTCATGTTTTGTATCTAAATAAAATTCATTTGGTGTATGTTAAAGTAGATTATGTGAGTTATTTATGCAATATCAAATAAGGGGTTGTAGTGTTAAGTGTTGTACCATCATAAGTCCATGAACTGAGATATTAAACCTCTCAAATCATTAAAAAAGTTTAATTTTAATGCATTGATATATTTTATTTTTGATATGCTGACAGTATAAAATGTTTTATATAAGCGGAGATCTTTGGTGGCTATATTATTTTGGTGGCTAAGGTGGCCAAGCTCAATAAACCAACTTGGGATTGATATCTGTTACATTTAAAGAAAGTGGATATAGGCTTTGACCCTTTTAACGATGGTAACTCAAGTATCTGAAGGAAAATAAAATATTTCAACTTTAAAGTTTAAACTATAGTAATTAAAAAATTTTTATTGTGGCATTAGTTTTGGTGATTAAAAATAGTAAAAGTTTGACCTATAAATAAAATATTAACACATAATAAAAAAAATTAAATTTAAAATAAAAATAATTCTCTCTTATAATTTCTTATATATGATTATTTTTATCAAAATTATTTTTTATAATTATTTTTATAATTATAAAAAATAATTTTTAAAAAATAACACAAAATTATTTTTTAATTATATTTATAATTATTATGTTATTTATAAAAAATTTTTTTTATAATTATTTTTACTAAAATAATTTTTTGTAATTATTTTATTATTATTATTATTTTTAGTAATTTCTAAAAACAACACCAAAACTATTTTTTAATTATTTTTATTTAAAAAATAAATTTTTATAATTATTATTATTATTATTACCAAATTGATTTTTTTATAATTTTTTGTAATTTTCAGAAACTAACACCAAAATGATATTCTCTCTCATAACTTTTTATGATTATTTTTAAAATAACACTAAAAGAGAGAATATCATTTTGGTGTTAGTTTTTTAAAATTACAAAAAAATAATTATAAAAAATTATTTTAGTAAAAATAATAATAAAAATTTATTTCTTAGAATAAAAATAATAATAAAAATAATAAAAAATAATTTTGGTATTATTTTTAGAAGTTATTAAAAATAATAATAATTAAAAATAATTAAAAAATAAAAATAATTATAAAAAAATTTATTTTAGTAAAAATAATTATAAAAATAATTATAATAAAATTTTTAAAAAAATAATAATAATAATAATAAAATAATTATTATAAATATAATTAAAAAAATTATTTCGTTGTTATTTTTTATAATTATAAAAATAATTATAAAAATTATTTTGTTAAAAATAATCATAAAAAATTATAGAAGAGAGAAAAAATTATTTCGATTTTAGATTTAATTTTCTTGTCATGCCATGTGTTAGTATTTTATTTGTAAATCAAACTTATGCTATCCTTAGTCACCAAAACTAATGCCACCATATAATTCCCGGAAATAGTAGTTATTTTTTATAATTTAGATAAATAAATATGATTCAAGACGATGACGACAACAACAGCAACAATATTATTATTATTATTATTATTATTATTATTATTATTATTATTATTATTACTATAGCTAACATATTGACACATGACAATATTACTATTAATAGAAATTTTAAAATAATTTTCTATTAAATACAAAACAAATGCATTAAAAATTTTAAGGGTAAAGTATCGTTTTTGTCCCCAACATTTAGGGTAAATTCTAAAGTTGTTCCTAACGTTTTAATCGTCCTATTTAAGTTCCTAACGTTTCAAAACTGACTCAATATTGTCCTGCCGTTAGGGATCCGTTAATAGAATTGACGGCGGGACAAAATTGAGACGATTTTGAAACGTTAGGGACTTAAATACGACGAAAATGTTGGGGACAAAAATGATACATAGAAATAAATTTTAATTTTATCATTCAATAATATCAATTTTTTACTATACATAGTATTCAATTATTTTTTAATCACATCTAAGTAAATTACACTTAATCATATTACTTTCATTTTAAATAAATTATTTTTTTTTATAATTTTACTCTTAAAGATTTTTAGTTATCATGAAATGTTTGTAGAATAACTAGTATATAAACTTGCAGAAAAGAAAAAAATACTATATATACAATAAAATATAAATTATACCTTTTGTCTCTAATGTATCAAAATTCTTTAAAATTATAAAAAAATAAATTTATTTAAAATAAAAGTAATGTGATTAAGTGTAATTTATTTAGATATAATTAAAAAATAATGGAATACTATGTACAGTAAAAAATTAATATTATTGAAAGATAAAATTAAATTAAAATTTATTTTTATGTATCATTTTTGTCCCTAACGTTTTCATCCTATTTAAGTCCCTAACGTTTTAAAATCGTCTCAATTTTGTTTCGCCGTCAATTCTGTTAACAGATTTCTAAACAACATTGTGTCAATTTTAAAATGTCAGGTACTTAAATAGAACGATTGAAACATTAAGAATAACTTTGGGACTTACCCAAAACATTGGGGACAAAAACGATACTTTACTCAAATTTTAACTTTTTGTATTTACAATAAAAAAATTTAATTTATAATCTTAGCATGTATTTTTAAAATATAAGTTAGCTATACAATAATAATAATAATAATAATAATAATAATATTGTTGTTTTTTTTTTATTTTTATGACCCTTGTAAATTAAGTCCACATATTTTGCTCGGCCATACTAAATTTTATTTTTATTATTTTATTTAGTAAATTGTATTTAATTTTAATTAATTAAGAGCTTATCAATTAAATAATATGTCCACCATTTATCATTCATTTAGTATGTTTATCATCTACCTACCACTCATTTAAAATTACATTTTTTATTATATTTTGTATAAATTTACATTATAATAATATCACTCCTATTTTGATAATGTCATTCCTTCAAAAAAATTTTTAATCATTTTTGGGGTTAAGGTGTTAGCTGTCCATTATCTATTTTTTGGATAGTAGAAACTTAGATGCAGTTTGCTAACTGAAAGTCGTTAAATAACAATTTAGTCTATTAAATTATTTAATGATTCTAAACTATTAAATTCACATAAAATTAGCTGCATTTAAATTTTTATTGTCTAGAAAATAGATAATGGACAGCTAATGCAAAAAAAGATAATTAGTTTTTGTGCAAATTACCCAAAAACAGAAGAAAAAAAAGAAAATATTAACTTAAAATTCACCTCATTCTTGTGTTGTAACCGCAGACACATGGGTTTCAAACTGATTAGAACACTCGCATAAAATGGTTGAAGGTAGAATGAGTTTGCTCCAAAACATTTTTTAAGTAAATACGTGGGTGATGCATTTGCATGGAGTGTTGCTCCAAAGCATCTTTTATCGAGAATTTTGAATTTCGGTGTACACAAACGTATCGTTGCCAAGTTCATGATCAGACATCAATTTTTAAAATTGGCGGGTCCTCGGTGATTACACTGCAAATCAGAAAACCAAAGTTTGCTTAGTTTTAGAAAGAAAAAGTGAAAAAAAAAATCGTAGAAAGTGTTTTGAGTGTTGCTCCAAATAATATTTCTCGTTAAACTTGGAGACAGGGCAATGTGCACAGATATATTTCCTGATAGGTTCAGGAGGATCATGAGGAGCAAACATTGCATTTGTATTTGAAATTTGAGTGAATAAATAATTTCGAACCATTGACCTCTTCTTTAGATAATGCATACATTTCCATGAGACTAACTCACACTTCGGATATTTTAACGATAATTATGATATATAATAATACTATATAAGGCTTTCAGTTAATAAATTTTATTATTTATTTTTAACTTAATTATATTTTTAATTATGCATAAATAATAATATAAATATAATTTTTTATTAAATATTTACAAATTAATAAAATAAAAAAATCTTTACTCGTTACAATATATTCTTTTAATAAATACTTATAAATATATAATAATATATTTGATATAAATTAATTATTGAAATATAAAAATAATTATTATTATAATGTAAAAATAAAATTAAAAATGTTTTTTATGCAAATAATATTAAAATTTTATATACTTGTTTAATTATGATCGGATTAATCGGTTCAATTTGTGACCCACCAATTAAACTAATAATCTAATGACTCAATAACTTGATCGATTCGATTACCGATTTGATTCTAATAACTATTAACTAATTAAAAAGAAAAATAAAATAATTATTTATACTGACGAAATCTCTAATTAAAAATTATTAACTAATTTTTTATATTTAAATATTGTTTATATTCTAAATCATATCTTTATAAACATATTTTTTCATGGAGAACTATTCTCATATAAATTTAAATAATTATTTAAATATATATAAATCTAATAAATAATTAAATATATATTAAAGTTAAGTTATATATATAATAAACACTGTTACCTTTAAAATAAATATGGACATGATCTTGTTTCTGGAACTCGGGATTTATGTTTTTAACCACTAGATTAGAAAATAATGATGTCCTATGGTTATTGGTTAGTTTTTATTGCACACTACTATTCATGTCTTTGATAACCCTCTTTATTTGTGTATAATCTAATTTTTGCCATACCTCATTTCAAAGAGGCTCTATTTTATTATATTTCGTTCATATCAAAATTTCACTCATTTTAAATCTTCTTTTTAGTATCAGTAAGATAAGAGATGTCGTTTCTAACTTATTTTTTATTTTTATATAAAAATATAAAAGATTAAAAAATCATTATATAAATATATGATGATCACTGTATATATTAGGTGAAATTAGAAAATAAAAAATAATTTCTGAACAAAAAAAGGATAATCTGAAAGGAATGTAATGACCAATCTTTTCTTTAAAACGTTAAAAATAATCATTTAGCTATGTGCACATGCAATTGAACAATGATTGTGGAAGTAATACTTGCAAATGAACCATAGGGAAGACTTTTTTGTTTGCCTGGGTTGATTCCGAAAGGAATAGCAAACTGATGCATAACTAGGAAAATTTATTCATATTAGTTACCTTTTATAGGGTTCATTATTGTTAGTGTTGCAAGTGTGAGGAGTGTTGAAGTTAGTCCCACATCAAAGAAAGCATGGAAGAGTGAGGAGTTTATAAGATGAGAGACCCATTAACTTGACACCTTAAGGTTTTGAGTTAGATGTGATGTCTTCTCATCTTATGTTCTCTCGCTTGATTCCTCCCCGAAATAAGAACTTCCAGGAAAAGCCAATTTGGACGGTGTTGACTATGGAAGCTGAAGATGTGTGACTATTTCAATCAAGGTGGAGATTGTTAGGATTTAGTTGAATTAGGTTATAAATATGAGGCTAAGTTCTCCATATTTTTTGCATCTATCTGATTTTTCTTTTCCTCTGTACTCTTTGATTAGAGAGTGTTGTGAGGTGTAGTTAGATATTTGCTTTGAGAGAGTGTGGGTGTATTGGGGTGCCGGTGTTAGAGAGAAAGAAGTTTATGTGTTGTAACAATTTATAGTGATATTCTCTGGTTGTCATTTGACAACGGCCGTGATTTTTCTCCGATAATTGGAGTTTCCACATTAAATTCTTGTGTTGTGATTGTGTCTATTTTATTTCTCTGTCAAAGGTATTTTCTCAAGGAGGAATTGTGTCTTATTCCCAACAATTATCAAGGAATAACAAACACTTTCAATCCAAAAAGCACATTTGAATTCCACGTTTAACATTATTTCAATTCACTTTTTTAGAGAACCAATTTTGGTTGGTCAAGTTACTTCAATTCACTTTTTTAGAGAATTAATTTGGGTTGGTCGAGTTATTACTTTTCAGCTCATTTGTCCGGTTAAATAAGTATTGAAATTCGAATTCCGCCTTATGCATACAGTTGGTCAGCAACAGATTCTTAAATGGAGAGTATTTTTCAGAATATATTAAAATTGCGATGTCAAACATGATTGCATAGTAAACTAGTGATTTGACCGATTCAATTAATAGTTTGGACCGAAAATGCAAATAAATTGTCAAGAATCGAATGGTTCGCCACGAATCGGTCCAAACTGACTGGTTCATTATAAATCTGTGAACCAATCGGTCCTACGGTGCTCATTCCATCAAGACATGCTATCAAGCTGTTTTGTTCATTTACTACTTTATGTGCTAATTATTATATATATTATATACATGCACAATTGAATTATTTTATATTTATTTAATTTAATTTTAGTTTTATATTCATTTTTTTAATTTATAATTCTTTAAGATTTATATGATTATTAAAATACGTATTAAATATTTTAATATTTACATTTACATCATTAAAATGTTAGTGAAGATATTTATTTTAAATTTTTTAGAGTATTGAGTCAAGTAGTAGATCTTAGAGAATTTCGACTTAGGACTAATTAGTAGGGACATATAAGCATCACCATTAAATTTCACATGATAAATTGATAAAGAGACATAATGTGTCCACCGTTTACTATCGTGGAGGACCAAATTGGTACTATATTTTTTCAAGGGTTAATTGATCTGAAGTCGAAAATTTCAAGGACCTAATTGTCACTTTACGCAAATTTTTACTGTTTTATATTTTTTATTTACGTTGTACCAGTTTTACCAGTTCAACCAGTAATTTATCAGTTGAACTAAGAAACTAATGAACTAATAACTTGATTGGTTCGATCATCGGTTCGATTCGGACAACTATGTATGCTTGCAAAAATAATCTTTTTGGTATTTATTATAAGTGTGAAGTAATTTTTTTGAGTCAATTTTTTATTCTGAGTTCATAAAACAGCTACTTCTAATTTCCAAAATATTTAAGAGAAGAGATTTTATGACAAAATTGATTTAATTTTAATAACATAATAAAATAAAAATGATTGGAATACAAATTTCTAAAAAATTTATCACATGAACTTTTCTATTTATTTCATATTTTTTTGGGCATTCTAATTGAATGATTATATTATAGCTTCAAATTTTGATGGACAATTTAATATTAACACACCCAATGATAGATAGGTTAAAGAATAATAGCTATAAATTAAAATAAGTCTGTCTCAAAATTTTATCACTGGCAATTTTCAACCATAATAAATTAATAATATATATATTCCATTATGAAATGAACATCTCTTGGTACTGAGATACGTGGCCAGACTTAAAACCAATTAACTTGTTGTCTAATTTTTTTAATCAATTTTTAATGCATGTACAACAATTCTAATTTCTTAAATCAATTTTTAATGCATGTACAACAATAATCTGGCAAAGAGATTGCTAGTATGTTAATTTATTTAACTAAAACCCAATTATTAAAATTTCTTCATTATTTTATGTTTTAAAGAATCGCATTTTCAATTATCAGCAATATTTAAGATTTCTTGTTGATCGATCTCATTTAACTCTTTTATTATTAATTATTGATTAAATCTTCTCAAATTTGTAATAATGTACCTTACTACCTTGCACGAGTTTTGAAACTTACTGAGTAATCTTTTCTGTTTGTCCCATCTCTCTCAGATTCCTGTGTCGTCCTTTGACCAAATTGAGGTCACATTTGAGTCAATGATGGGATAAATGTTCCTGTTTTGAATTTGCCATATGCTTCATTAATTATATATTAAACCGAAGCTACCAAAATTTTGATACTTTTAGGAAAATTATCACGTATGTCAATGGAAAAAAGTGGAATACGATATTCATGGTATCAAAAGTTAGCCAAGTTGTTATTTGTCATGTAATGAGGGTCGAAATGACAAAAATAACCTTAGTTGTAGAGGTAAAATGTCATAAATAGATAGCTTTAAAATAAGGACTTGGCTCAACAATCAAGGATGACTATATATTCGTTTAATTTCTTTTGAAGCCATCTACTATTTAAATGTGATTTACTTCTTTTTTTTTTCTTTTAAACTGTTGTTTACTTAGCCACTATACTTATTTAAATTTTAATAAATAAAACGTTGAAAGTGGATTGACATAACTTAGAATATATTTAACAATTAAAAATATTTGAGAGTAATAGTTTAAAAATAAAGAGTCATATTTTTTATTTTTTAATTATTACTGAAATAAATAAATAATTTTAGATACAATAAATATATAATTATAGATATTATATATATAAAATTATAAATATTAAGTTAAATAATATAACTTTACGTTATTGTCTTAATATTACCCTTAATAATAAGTAGAATTTATCTTAACGAATTAGAAGTTATGTCTTGAAATATAATTTATTATTTATAGAAAATATTCATTTAAAATAAATAGAATGTTAAACCAAAAATCGTGATTATAGAAAAAGAGAAAAAAATGACATCAATACAAAAATAACATACAAATTTTAATCGCAGATTGATATATTATTTTAAAAAAAAAATAAACTTAAAAATACGTAATTGTTCACTTCAAAGTTTTTATTTGGTTATAATATTATTTTTGTATAAAGTATGTACAGTTTTTTTAATTATTGACTTTTTACATGATATCTTGTACACAAATAAAATTGAAAAGATTGAAAAAAAAATTATGAACCGACAAACATTGTGTGTAAAATACCTTTTAACATTTTGTTACTTATATTTGAGTGGTAATATAGGACAATGATTTAAAGGTGAAAATAAAAAAATTAATTAAAATGCTTTATATTTTAGTTCTTTATACAAATTTTAGTACTTACTAAGACCAAAAATTAATTTTTAGATAAAATATGGAAAATAAACTTAAAATAATGCATTAATATTGACCATTGGTGTATAATTTTTGTCATTAGTGATAACAACTTTTCACAATTTGTAAAATGCATGAAAAACTAATAAGAAGTTTTTTGCCATCTACTACTATTATTTGTTACGGAAAATTTAATAATACCTCAATTTTAATTTTAAATCAGATATAATTTAAATTTTAAAATATATCTGTCAAAAGAATAAAATTTGATAGTCTAAATTAAAATTATTGAATTAGACTTAAAAAAAAATTTCATATTCATTTTAAATATAATTTTTCAATATGAATTGAACATATGTTTGGTTTCAAAAAAAATTTTCTTCCAATCAATTGTCTATTTCTTCAAATTTTATTTATACAATTTTTAAAATTACCTCAATCAAATGTAGTTTGGTATAAATATGCCAATTTAATAATTCATTAACTAAGGGACAACTATGATATTTTGAGAGTTATCTGAAACATTGATTTGGGTCTAGACGTGAGGTCTAATGTCTTTGTGAGGCAGCCTCCGACTTGTTCTTATGGCGAAACACCGCCGTCCGTATTTCTCGTGAGGAGGTGGGAATGATACCTACAAAAAATTCTAATATTTATGAGTTAGCAATGACTTTTTGTAAGTTTTTAGTAGGTTAGAACGTAAATATACCTGAGAGTATCAGTATATTTATAGTAGAGCCAATAACCACATTTTTTTAAGTAGTTCTACCTTTTTAGGTGGATGACTATTTTCTTCATTTTTGAGAGATATATTAGGATCTATCTTTTAATGGAGATAGATATAGTAGGAGAGATTCAGAGAGGCTACTACTTATTTGAATAAGTAAGACTGGTTCTTTATGCCGTGTCCGACCTCCTTAAAAAGGTCGGGTATGTGGTAGGAAATCACCCTTTTCGAGTGAATCTTTATTTTTATTGGGTATGACTTTATGTTTTGGGTCAAGTATAAACACATAGTATCTTAGAGTTACAAGGGATATTTTTATTTTGATCATTGATGATATTCTGCCTAATAATTCTATTATTTTTGTTTCTGTGTGAGTAGCCGGCTCCAAGGTATAGTTCATCCTACTCAGTGCTTGAATTTGCTTTTTCTTGGACGGGATGAAATGTACGTCGGTTTTTCTAAAAACAGTGCCAGTAGACATTTATAAAAGGACTCCAATGCTCAAGTTAGAAAAGGTATAATATGATGGAGATGATATTTAAAATAAATAGCGTACGGTCAAAATCATACATATATAATGTACAATAAATTAATAAATGCAAATTTTATATTCATCGATATCCATTCAATTTAACGATAGGCTCACCTAATTTTTTTTTTCCTAAAAAAATTTAATTTAACTGTATTTTGTATTATTCAATTCTTATATTTTATTTTCTGAAATATAGCATATTTTTTAATTTTTAATAAAAAATCATCCTATTACATGTTTATTTGACAATGATCTTTTTTCAATTAACATGACTTTTTATTGAAAAATATTAAAAAATTATCAAAATTTATTATTTTTAGTTATTAGTTAGTTATCAATATTTAAAAATATGAAATAAAATATATTATTAAATTATTAAACTAAAGAAATTGAATTAATAACTAAATTTCAATTGTACTCAATTTCAATTTATCCTATTTATTTCTATTTCAATTTCAATGTATCTTTTTTTATTCGGTTTAAATCTTTATCTTTTTATTTATCTTTTATTTCTTTACCAGATGCTTTCAATTATATTAAGTATAAAATAGACATAAATTTCATATTTAATTATAATAAAATTAAAAAATACAAATATATGATCTTTTTATTTTAAGTAGCAATTGAGGTATATATATATATATATATATATATATAAATTTTACTCATAATCTCATATAATGGGTACTTTTTTTTATGAAATATGATAGTGATGAAATTTATATAATAATACATATGAATTGATAGTATAATATATAAATCCTAACTATTATTGCATAATCCATGATTTGTTCTATTCATTTTTTTCATGATAGTTATATTCTATCCTATCTATATAACCATGAATAATTTATATAATAATTTTGGTAAATAAAAAATCAATAATTTTGTGATAATAAATACTACATACATCCTTGACTAAACTAACTGTATTTAATCAAATTTAATTTTTTTAAATTATAAATTAATTAAAAAAATATAATTCATAAACCTAAAAATTAAAAAATATGATTGATTATGCAATCATATTGATGATATCAAATTAAACTTTTAGATATACTCATTAATCATCAAAAGAAGAATCCCTATTATACTTAATTTAAAGTATTTTATTTTTTATAAAATCTACGACTTTACTCTATTTTTGATTAATATTCAAAATTCCTACTAAAATAAATTTTTAGGTTTTTCAAAATATAACATACATAATTTTGATTACAAACAAAATTAAGAATTTACCATTATTTTCTATCAATTTTTAAATAAATTTTTAAGCTCATTACAAATTAAACATATTTGTTAATTAAAAAATACTGTGTGTATACAAAAATTAATTAATTAAGTATTAAGATAATTACTATGTATTAAAGTAATACATAGGAACAGAGTTATGTTATATTTTGACAAAAAAACTAAAAAATAATTTTATAAAAAAATTAAATAAAAATTTATACATAATTTGTTAAAAAAAAATTAAGAGGGAGGCAGGGAGCATTGCCCCTCTTCCTTTACACGAGAATTTTTCTTTGTTTATACATATTAATTTACATATTTTTAAATAAATAATTAACTATTAAAATAATTAAACTTAACATAATAAAATAATCAAATAATAAATAAATAATTAACTATTTTATAGTACTATAATAAATTTTTTTATGAAAATTAAATAATATTTATATATACAATAACTAATTTTTTTATATACATTACATAATTATTGTTGTGAGAGTGTTCAAAAAAAAAAGAAGAAAAATAACGTTAGTGCAGCTCAGCCAAGACCTATCACATATGACGGCTAGAAAAAATGGCTTTTAAAATTTGTTTACGAGGACAAGCGGATAACTTCAATCATATAAAACTTGTTAAAGGAAAAAACGGTTGCATGTCTACATACACCACTCAAGCTTCATGTTCATCTGTATTTTATTTGCCAAATCTGGACCTTGTATTTTTTTTATTATTATATCTAAATGATTAACATTGTTGGAATATCATATTTCAAAAAGGATATCGGCATACGTGAACATCTTCCTATATTTTAAAATATTTGAATAAAATATGACCTTGCTTCTCAGCTTATGTATTTTCTCGATTAATAAGGATAAATGTGGCTCATTTTTTTATATATGGAAAATATTGATATTACACAATGAAATGAATGTTTATCTAATATTTATATAGTACAAATCGCAAATTATCTTTTATGTTTTTATTTTTTTTCTCTTTTTTTTTGTTTTTGAATAACATAAAACGCAGGTTGCGTTTTATTTTAAAAAAAAATTTTGAAATAAAACCTCCAAAAATGTAAATTGCGTTTTGCTTTTTGCGATTTTTTAATAATAATCAAACCTCCAACTATGTGTGCCAACTAATTTATTAATTAAAATATTTTCTCATGTTTCGTGGGCTTTAAAAAAAACCATCTAAATATATGATGAAGTGAAAGTAATTTGTTAATATCAACTGAATAATATAATATTGAAGGATTAGACTTTCCATCCCCATTAGTGATTAGACTAAAATACTCCACCAAATTAAATTACAAGTAGTTAAAGGATACGTATTTTAATTTTATCCATCTCTTAACTAAGTATTCTGAAATTCATTAATCATGTTTATTTAATGAGAATAATAAAAAAAAGCGAAACAAAAACCTAAAGATTTATAATATGGACATATAATATTAGTCTTTTGGGTTCTCTTTTAATATATGTGTTTGTATGTGTATTGAATAATAATAAAATTATTTATTAATACCAATACTAAATAGTATAATATTGGATATATGATAGGATTAGTATTTAGTATTAGACCTATAGTCTATAATTAGAGAATTATATTATAAATAGGAGTATGATGTAATAATATGAGATATACATGATATAATAGGAACTCTAAATATAGACAGAAAATTCGTTTGTAAATTTGTCAGTGAGATAAAATAGAAATTTTTTAGATTTTTTCATTGCAAAATGAATACTTTAGGTTTATTTTCTAAGTTTACTCCATCAAATACACTGTAAATTGAAAAAAAGAAAGCAAAAAATCACATAGATAAACATAATATTTATTACATGATACCTATAAAGTTGGGTGTTATTTTTCAACATCATTGGCCAATATTTCACTGTGTCAATAAAAAGATACAAAAAAAAAAGATGATCATCCCAATGTTACATAAATCTCTTTCATTAACTGATGTCACAAATTATACTTAACACTTAAAGATTGGATAATCTAAAATATTAATGGTGTTAGTCGAAAAATATTCTCGACCGGGACAAGCCGATTCGAAATGCTGGAGAGATGATAAGATGGGAGTAAAGGTCTAGCTAACGCAGGTGCAGGCATTTATATGGAAGTTACTTAACACGGACTCGACTTAGACATCTTGAGGAATCGAATAAGTATTCGATTGAAGAATCAAACATGTGTTCGAATGAAGAATCGGACGGTTACACTAAGTAGAGAAGTTGAAGGCTTTCTCTAAGTGAGAAATTTATGAGTAACGTTTATCAGCAAAAAAGCGGAAACGGTTACCTGGGAGTGCGCATACAAGACAGCACCATGCAATTAATGGTCGGTTATAGAAGTAGATTATAAATATTAGCAAGTTTTAGGAAATAAGGGTTGGAACTTCTTTTCAGAAATACACTCAAGCACACTCACATCCCAGTGAATTTCTGAGTCTGCATTTGAGTTTAATTTATGTAGGGTTCCTTCCATTGTCTTTATCTTTTATTTATGATTCTTGTAAAAATTTATCTTTCAAGTAAAATTTATCTTTCAAGCAAATTTATGTTTCAAGCAAACTTTACTTATCGTACTCAATTTACATTTCATTATCTTTTAATTTTCATATCCAAAGTCCTTTGATTCAATCGAAGGCATTTTTTTCGCTTTCTTTAAATTTTAACGCAACCCTTTTCAATTCCAGTCGATTTCACTTTTCGAATTCTTTGTTTTTCACTTCTTTTATTCTTTTACAATTTTTAATTTGTTCTTTATTTTAATACTGGTCTAATTCGAGACACTTTGATGCACTTATAGAAAACCGGTACCTGCAAAAGAGGAGTAGGTTTCGCTTCCAGACTATTAGATATCGAACCACCATCGATTTGTTAAAAATCGACAAAACAAATTGGCACGCCAAGTGGGACAGTTGTAAATTGAAGTGTATCAAATAATTTTTGGTGTCATTTGGTGTATGCAATTGAGAAGTGGAAAGATCATTCACATGACTGATGAATTGTCAAATGTGAATGGTGGTTCGTCCACCAATAACAGCATACCAGTAATTGTGCAGTCTGCGGATGTTACTTCACGTTCGGAAGGTGTAGTTGGAAGTGAAAGTATAGTAGTGAAAGTATAGTGTCGGACGTAATATTCGTCCACGTGGTAATTTGCCACCAGTCCAGCCTCCATTAACCACTGGATGGCCTCCTTATGGTCTACCTCCTAGTTATACTCCACCAGTGAGTGGTTTTGTTCCTCTTGTTCGTTTCGGAAGTATAAATGGAGTGAATAATTCTCAAAACCCACAACAGCATTCCAAGTATTCTCGTGATTATAATGTGAGCTCTACATCGAATGCTTCTAACTCCATGGCAGTATTTCGACAACATGTAGAGAAAAGTCATGATGATTTAGTCAACTTATTGGCTCAACAAATGACCACAATTCTAAATCCTATGATGGCTAATCACGAATAGAAATTCGAACACCTTGCTAGACAAGTCGAACGAATTGTTCGAATCGTAGATTTTTTATGGTTGGGAGGCCTCATATAAGGCTCTGCCAACATGATTTGAAGCTATATGTAAAAAAAAAAACCATCAGCAGCTGTGCATTTCAACATGAACATAAACCACAATAACAATAAAGTGCTAAATGAGTCAACTCGCAACAACCACAAAGTCCCACATAGTCCATGTCTTCACAAACGATAACCAAAAAAAGGTCTTAAATGAGTCGAACCATAATAACAACAAAGTCCAACATAGTCCCTGTCTTAAAAAACTATAAAAAAATACAACAAAGTCCTAAACGAGTCAAACCACATTAACAACGTAGTCCAAAAAGAAAGTCCTAAATGAAACAAACCACAAAGACAACAAAGTTCAACAAAGTCCACATATGAAGATACTACTTGCTAAAATTGATGCCGGGGTAAATCGGTTATGGCTTTTTCACGGAGGATCAGTCCGTAAGTCATTGCCCTTATCGCGAACACATCCAGCACCTATACAATGATATACAACAATAATGACATCTATATAGACTTCCCTAAATGTGAATTAAAGATAAATCCTACCCACAATACACTACAACAAATATGGGCTTTAACAACGCTTTAAAATTGTTCTCTTAGATAATTATAGACAACCATTTTTTATGGTGTTACTGTTGAATTCAACTTTTCGTTATTTCATAGCAACAAACTAAAACTGTTCTCTTTGACTAGTTTAAAGAACGTTTTATAACTGTTACCATGGTTTAGTTTTAAGCAACAATTTTTTATTGTTGTCTAAATAATTGCACAAAAGAAACTGCATAAAAACCATGGCCAAAATGCTACACTTTAAAACCGTTCTATTAGATGGTTTTAGACAATAATTTTTACGGTGTTACTGTTCAGGTTCAATTTTTCATTACGTTATAGCAACAAAATAAAATCGTTCTCTTTGATTATTTTAAAGAACGATTTTATAACCATTACAACAATTTTTTATCAAACAACAATTTTCTAATATCATTTAAATAATTACACAAATTAAAAGATACATATAAAAATAATTATAAATAATCATACAATTTTAAACAATTTTCTTTATAAATACTAAATTTATAGAACACTCAAAAATTATTGTTATAAACATATAATAAATATTATTTATAAAAAAATAAATTTATAACAAATATTATATATTTTTTATTTCATTCTCACTCTAAAATTTAACATAATATTTTTTTAACATTTTAAAAAAATTTCAATAACCTCCCTTCAAAACAAAATACAAAATTGATCTTTTAATATTTATTAAATTATTATTAATTTTAAATAAGAGTAATTACTTAAGCCTAATTTATAAATTGAGAAATAAATATTTTTTATGTATTTCTAAAATAATTTTATAATATTTTGTAATAAAAGATGAAGTTGTTACAAAAATTTAAAATTTTTATAACAAAAAATTAATTTATCACAAAATTTAATATTATTTATTTCAAGTTATTTGTTTATCACAAAATACAAGTATTTTTTGTAACTAAAAAAAATTATTTTAAAATGTTCAAATTTTTAAGGATAAAAAAATTTGTTTATATGGTTTTTTTTGTTGGATAATTTTATTTGATTTCAAAAATTTAATTTTTTAAATATTTTTTATATTCATTAATTTTTTTTATAAAAAGTTAAAACTTAATTAATTAATTTTTAAAAAGTATAGATATTATTTTATATTTTTTAAAAAAATTAATATATAATTCTTATTAATTATCAAATTTTAAATGTTAACTAAAAATTAATTTTGAAACTTACAAAAATTTAATTGTTAAACATAAATAAAAATTGTTAAATGTAAAAAAAGGGTATAAGTAAAAAACCTAAGCCTCACTTTCACTCCTTTTTCACTCTTTGCGCCTCCACTCCTTTTTCACCCTCTCTGCGTCTCTATATAACACTCCGATTCTTCATTGAATTATTCTCAGAAATTCTGTGATAAGAAATTCATTAAATATATAAACCATCTCATCATAAAATAATACGGTACATTTAGACTTGATAAGTGAAAAAATTTAATACACCATAAGAAATAAGAACGTGTCCTAAGTTAAAACCGTATCAAACCACTCTTTTTCCTTCTCACGGTTCAACCGAACCATACTCCCTTTAACTAAACCAAACAAAAGGAAACCCTGATTAAAACTCAGTCTCTCTTCTTCTCTCACAACCGAACGGCGCTTCAAAGGGAACCATAGTCATCTCTTCAAGCATTCAATGCTGTGGTGTGGTGTTACAAGAGGAGGAAGCCACGAAGCTTTCTGCACCAGCTCACCTCTTCCCTACCTCCTATAGTATATATGGATGAACGAACCAAGCCTCTCAATTCTCCTGGAAACAACAGAAATGCACGACAAGAAGAGAAGAAAGGAAACAAGAGTGGCGGCCAAGGAGAAGAAGGAGGAAAACCCAGGCAGAATCATGATCATTTTCGTGCATCACCATCAGGGAAGAAGAGAAGGACAGCCATGGAAGTTGCTACCCGAAGCCAGAGGAGGAGCTCTACGCCGTTTCCTTTTTTATTTCCTTAACGTTCTTCTTGCTGGGTAAGAACCAGTAGCTTCTGTATTCTTCTGTTCTTTCCCAATTCGAAAGTTCCATCCTTATTAAGCTTCAATTTCTTTAATTAATGGCTAAACCAATCAAGCTCAGTCCATCACAAGAGTAAGAATCCTTCTCTTGCTCTATATGAAGCTAGGTCATTTGGCCCTATAAATTAACAATTTCTTTAATTATGATTGTTAGGGTTTTTGATTTAAGATAAGCAAAGGACAAAATTTAGTTTGTGAAATTCTCAGAGTAAGGTAAGGGTTAGGAACAAAATTAGTTTAGTGCTATGTGCAATGAACTGTTATGATAATTGATGATAATGATTGTGTGTATTCTGAAGTTGTATTTGCTATTAGTATTTGTTGATGATGATTTTGTGTATGGAATGTTGATATGGTTGCTGGAAATCTAGTTGATGAACTATAACTCGAGATATGTTATTATAGATGAGATTCTGAAAAAGTGATGTTGCGACAATATGGTTACATTATACCTATTGTATGAAATTTTGATATATTGAATTAAGAATTCTTGGGCTATGTTAAGAGTTGAGACTAGTATGCATGACTATATAATCTTGGAATTTATGAGTCACAAGTAGGAAAACAAATTTGTGATTTGAGAAGTAAACATCTATGCTGCAGAATTTGAAATAAAATCTGGAAGCAATCTAGATGTAATTTTTGGTCTAAATTATTTTTCTAATAAACTTCAAGAAGTAAAGATTTCTCCATAAAAATTTCAAGGAATTTGGCCAAGTGGTTTGAGAGATATGAATTTTTAAAATTTAGTAGTTGTTGCAGAATTTTCTGGTCTTCTGGTTCTACAGTGTCAATTTCCAGCCACTAGAACGTTTGATTTATTTGACATTTTGAGTTTCTACCAAAGGTATTTTGAAGTTCTGTAAGTCTATTTTGATTGAGTATAAATTTCATGTCCATAGCTATTTTGTAAAGTTAAGTAAGTCGCTTGGAAGCTGGGCTGCTTGCTGGAAATTCAGAACCGATTTATAAAATTAGGGCAGCACTTTCAATTGACAATTAATTAATCAAATGAAGTGCTATGAATCTGAAACTTTTTTATTCTAAAACTTAGGGGTGTTGAGTTTATCCTCACCAAAATTTAGAAGCAACGGATTAGAATTTGAATTTATTATGGATTTTGCAAAAACAGAGCTGCCTGCTATTTTCTAAATCTTTATGAGTACAGCAGCAGATTTTCAAAATTTGTTATCAAACTCAATTCTAATCTAAATGCAGTAAAAATTCAACTTAAATTAAAAGATCATGTCCAAATTTGACAAAAATATATGAAATTAGTCAAATATAAATGTGAGAGTTTATGGCAGAGAGCAAAAAGTTAACTTGTGATGCCAGTATAATGAGTTATTCTTTCTTTTCCAATTTTCTGTTGTTGAACGTAATCAAACTTGTCTCTTTTCAAATTTTACTGACTGTTTGTGTGTACACTTCTTTTATAGGTTGATAAAGCTATAGAGGATATACAAAAGGATGAAGGCAGGGATACAAAGGGAAGGAAGGCAAGCATGTGTACTCATTTGTTATTTTTGTTTCCACACATGTCGGAATTGTGGATTTGATTTAGCAACAAAATTTGAGAAAATGATTTGTATTATTTAATATCAATTTGTAAACAACTTTGAGAAAATGATTCAAATAGTTAAGGTTATTTATTGATACTAAATTAAGAAATTAGTTGGAACTAATTTCAATGAAATATGAGAAAATTATTGTAAATAAAGAATTATATAATTACAAAAAATCGTTGTCAAAAGTCACAAAAGATAATGGTATTAAAATCGTTGTCAAAGGCAGCTACAAAATAACAATGGTATTAAAATCATTGCAAAAAAAAAAATCAAAGACAACGCTTTTAAACTGTTGTCTTTGTGAATAATAAAACTACAACAGTTTAAAACCGTTATCTATCCAGTTATGGTTTTAAACCATTATGTCATGCAAGAGCGATTTTAAATCGTTGTCTATCCAGTAACCGTTCTAAATTGTTTTTTAAAAATTATTGTCAAAACTGTTCTAAATTGTTTTTTAAAAATTATTGTCAAAACTGTTGTCTATGTCAGTAACTATGGCAATAGTTTTTTGGTTGCCATTCTTTAGATTAAAAATCGTTGCCTACATATACTACAGGTCAAAAATTGTTACCAAAACATTGCCTAAAGTTTTAGGAACGATTTTCTGATCTATGGTAACGATTTTTAACTATTGCGAAAATCTTTATTTGTTGTAATCACACAACCATGCAATCCTAATAGATTCAATTGTAAAGAGTTAAAGTAAACACAATTAATGATACATGTGACAGGTATATATGCATCCGCAACTATCCCATCACCAATATCATCATCATCGTTCTCATCAGTGATGTCATCGTCATCATTAGCATCTCTCTCCCTCCTCTTTCTTCCTCTCTCTCTTCTTCTCCTCTTTCTCTCCCTTCTCTCTCTCTCTTTTCCCTTTCTTTCTTCTCTTTCTCTCTTTGTCTCTCTCTCCTATTTGTCTCCTTCCTTCTCTCTCCTCCTATCCTCTCTCTCCCTTCTCTCTCTCTCTCCTTTTCCTCTCTCTCCTTTCCCTCCCCTCTCTCCCTCTCTCTCTCCTTTTCCCCGTCTCCCTCTCCTTTCCTTCTCCTCTCTCTCTCTCCCTCCCCACTTTCCTCTCTCTTTCTCTCTCTCCCTCCTTTTCCTCTCTCTCTCTCTCCCCTCTCCTTCTCCCTCTCCTTCTTCTCTCTCCTCTCCTCTCTCTTCCTCTCTCTCCCCTTTTTTTCTCTCTCTCCTCTCCCTTTTCTTCTCCTTCCTCTCTCTCCTTCTTCTCTTTCTCTCCTTTCTTTCTCTCTTTTCTCTTTCTCTCTCAGCCTTCTCTCATTTTATATCCCTCTTCTCTTTCTCCCTCTCTTTTCTCCAAAATAAGAGAGAAAAAGAGATAGAAAGAGAAGAGAAAAAAAGAGAGGAGGAGTAGAGATAGGAAAAGAGGAGAGAGAAAGAGAAAGAAGAGAGGAGAAAAAAGAGCGCAAGAAGAGAGAAAGAGGAAGAGAGAGAGAAATTGAGAGAGATAGAGAAAATGAGAGAAGGAGAGATGGAGGAAGAGAGAGAGAGGAGGGGAAGAGGGAGAGGGAGAGAGAGATAGAGAGGAAGAGGGATAGGGGAGAGAGAGAAAAATGAGAGAAAGGGATAGAGAGGGAGAAAAGGGAGAGAGAAAG